>NC_072430.2:142870000-144120000 GCF_028878055.3 Symphalangus syndactylus | reverse complement strand
CTACAAGCAGAGGGGCCCCAGGAGCAGGGCTGGTGTTTGAATCTGGTTGGTGTAAGTCTGTATTCAGTGCTTGGCTCACATCTCAGGCCCACCAAGCCCCAGCCTCTGATCTGGGAGCCCCTTCCTAACCAGCCGCCAGGGCTCTACCCACTGACTGAGTTATGATCCCTCCAGGAATCTGCCAGATGGCTGTGTTTGTTTGTTTGCGCGAACATTCCCGGGTGCTTATTATGTGCCAAGCAGCCAGGATCAGCTGGCCTGGCTCTCACGACAAGCTCAGGACAGGGTGTTATTTTCCCTGGGTGAGCTCATCAGCATCATGACGTTAAACACCATCCGCACGCTGACAGCTCCCTCGGCTCTCTCCTTAGGCAGTCCTCTCCCCAGGCCTGGTCCTCCAGAGGCCAAGCCACCTTGTTATCCATGGCCCCATGTACCTATCCATGGCCCCATGTGCTCAACCATGGCCCCGCGTCCTCATCCATAGCCCCGTATGCCCATCCATGGCCCTGTGTCCTCATCCATGGCCGTGTGTGCTCAGCCATGACCCTGTGTGCTCATCCATGGCCGCATGTGCTCATCTATGGCCCCGTGTGCTCACTGCTACCTGCACTGGCTCCCTTCAGAGTGAATGAAACCATGCTCTTCCAGCCAAGAACCACAGAGTGCTCCTGGATCCCCTCTTCCTCTCATATACCCAGCCAATCTGTCAATGAGTCCTGATGAGTCCTTGTTCAAAACCTTTCCAGGCTCTGATGGCTCCCATGGGTCCCAGCCATCCTTCCTCAACCAGGCCCTCAACCCCCTACACCCCCTGCCTCCTCTTCCTCCTGTGCCTGCGACTCTTCCCCATCAGCCAGAGTGACCCTTTCCAAACATCAGACAGATCATGGCAGCTCCCCTACATCCCTGCTCCACTCAGAGGACAAGCCAAAACCCTCACTGCAGCCCATGTGTCTCTGTGTGACCTATGGCCCTATGGCCTCCCTACCTCCAGGCCAGCCACCTGGCCTGCTTACTGCTTCAGGTCTCCTGCCCCGGGCCTTTGCCCTCTCTGCTGTCTGTCTGGAGCAATCTACACCCCGCTGGACCCCGGCCTTCCTCCCCCAGATCTCAAGGAGGCATCTCAGCCCGACAGGCTTCCCGCTGCCATCCACACCTCCTGGCCTCTTGGCTCTGCCTAGCTCTCCTCACAACGGAGGGAGCTACCTTCAGCTTCCCCCGGTGCCCCTTAACGCCGGGTTCTACAGGGCTCCATGTCGTACTCAGCACTGCAGTTCAGCTCGCAGGGGCCATGCCATAGATGTTTGTTGAATGAAAGAATGAATGAATTCCCATTTATCGGATGAAGAAAGAACCGTGGTTGTCTGAGGTCACAGAAAGTGGTGGAGCACAGACCACAAAAGAAGCCTGACTGCAGGCCCAGGGCCCTCCTGGAGCCCACACAGCCTTGACTGTTGACGCTTAGCACCCCATCTCCACCTCCCAGGTCCTTGACCCCAGGTAGCCTGAGGCAGAAATAAAGGAATGAATCCGTCATCAATGAGGCCAAGGCTGCGGTAAGTGCTGTGAAGGAAACACGGAAGCCGCGAGAACAGCAGACGTATCCGGTGGTCACGGTGTGCTGGGGAGGAGAGAGCAGGGCTCAGTCAGGGCATGGGGAGCAGCCCCCGCAGAGGCACGGGGCTGGGAGGAGCCTGGCCCACGGGAGGGTTGTGTGTGTGTCTGTGTGTGTGTCTGTGTGCATGCCTGAGTGCATGTGTGTTTATCTGTGTCTATGCGTATATTTCATGTGTATCTGTGTGTATTAGTACTATGCATGTGTTATGTATATATGAATGAATATGTGTGTATGTGCAGATGTGTATGTGTGCATATTTGTATGTGCATATGTGTATGCATTATATACGTCTGTGTGTATGTATACATGTATCTGCATGTGTCTATATACGTGTGTACATTGCTATGTATGTAGACTGCTTGTGTGTGCATGTCTCTGTGTCTGTGTGTGTATGTGTTATATGTATATGATGTGTGCATGTGTGTCTGTATATGTGTGTATATGTGTGTATGTGTGTGTGCTTAGTTGCACATGCATATATGTATGTGTGTGTGTCTGTGTGGGTATATATATATGTGTGTGTGGGTGTGTGTCTGTAGGTGTGTGTATATGTGTATGTGGGTATGTGTATGCATGTGTGTATGCATATGTGCATATGTTTGTGTGTGTGTGCATGTGGCTACAGCAAGCTTGTGAAGCCCCTCGGAGGTCAGGTGTGCAGATCCACCTGACGAGGTGCCTTCACCTTTCTGATAACCCAGGCGGTCTGCAAGGAGCCCAGACCTGCCCACTGCAGGCAGCACCGGCACCTTCAAGACCCTGGAGGGCAAAGGACTTCTCGCTCATCACAATGGCAGCTTCCCCGGCCCCTGCTATAGATCCCTGTGGAAAGTCCCACAGGGTCTCTGCAGGCAGACGTGTTTTCAGATGCCACAGGCAGGCCAGGTAGATGCTCTGCTCTCTGAGGCTGAAGGTGGACTTCTTGAAACAGGGCTGGAGACCCTGGCCTTGTTTTCAAGCCCCTCCAGCTTCTCCCCGATGCAGTGAAGTGTGGTAGAGCACTGAGCACAGAGTCAGGGCAGCTGGATCCGAGTGCCGGCCCATCCCGGGTGGCCTCAGGCACAGAGTCAGGGCAGCTGGATCCGAGTGCCGGCCCATCCCGGGTGGCCTCAGGCACAGAGTCAGGGCAGCTGGATCCCAGTGCCAGCCCCTCCTGGGTGGCCTCAGGCAGGAGCTTAGGCTCCCTGAGTCCAGCCTCCTCGTCTTCCAAACACGCTGTGATCCCCATGCGCCACTGCATGGGACCTCTGTGGGGACATTGCAGGGCAGTGCACATGTGAGCGTTTTAAGTGACATCAAGATGCAGGGGATGCAGCCAGCTGCCCAGCCTGCACCCTGCCTCTGTCTCTCTGATGGAGCCCGACTGTCCTTCAGCCAGCTCCCCAGCCTGCACCCCTACCTCCATCCCTGCTGATAGAGCCTGACCGTTCTTCAGATAGCTGACCAGCCTGCATTCCATTCCCGGTCCTTGCTGACAGAACCTAACCATCTTTCAGGCACCTCATCTCCCGGCCCCACCCCACAGCCAGGCTGGCATCATGACAATGTTAGTCAATAAGATGAAAGTGAAAGTCAGCTGAGGACTTTCAGCTTTCGCTATCCTAATAAAAGGGACCCCCACCCCGCCCCGTCACTGCCTCTTCCCACTTCCTTCTCCTTCCTCCTTCCAAACTGATCCACACTAGCAGCCACCCGGCAGAGCTCAGCAGGTGGGGAGGAGAAGTCCCCATCTGTGGGCTCCAGAGCTAACTGCTCTGTTTTTGGCAGCCAGTTGTGTCCCCAAGGGCTCAGGTGGTCAGGGAGGCTTTCTGCAGCCTCCCCTCTGAGCCTGGGCTCCCAAGGGGAAAACCTGAGGACAGCCATCTCCCCCACATCTTCCTCACTGTTGCAGAGCAGCTGGGAGGACCCAAGGGTCAAACTCTCTCCACCCAGGGCCAAACAACGCCCTTAGCGCAGCCTTCCAAGTGTGCAGGGCCAAAGCCACAGAACCAGATGGCTCTAGTATCCCCTCAAGGCAAGTAGCAGAGATAACGCCCCCAGGATCCCCGCTCGATGCCAAAACTTCACTGGCCTGGGGCCCCAGGGCTCAAGCTGGAGGCTGTTCTACAAAAGGCCTGGCTCTGAGAGATCAAAGCACCAGGAAGGGGTGCCAGTTGCTGCCAGCTCCCACCAGCTGGAGCCCATAGAGTGGCTGAGACTCAGGTGGGAGGAGGGAGCGTTCTGCAGCCCAACAAGGAGGCCAACATCAGGGGCTCCAGGGCCCTGTGCAGGGAAGAGGCCCTAGGCCCAGCCCAGGCTGCAGAGGCTGAGCTGTGCAGGGTGCCTGGGCATTTGCTCTCATTCAGAGCACTGGGTGAGTTCTAATGATGGGGTACCCCTGTAGAGGAGCCCCGAGTACTCACACGCGGGAATCAGCCAGACTCTGCCAAGTGGAAGCTGGAGCCATGAAGACCGTGGGAGCCTGGGCCCCTCGGGTACCAGCTTGCATGACCTTCCAGTGCCGAGCCCAGTGCTACACGCAGTGCCTACCACACAGCCCCAGGGAAGGAGGGTCTCCCGGTGACTGGATGTGGGGACAGAGAGGAGTGGGGCAACCAACCGGCCAGAGACCACCCGGAAGGGAGGCTTCATTCTTCTTCGTCTACTCTACTTCGCTTGACTCACTCCATTTGGGGGCGATTCAGAAACAGCCACACACAGCAAAGAGGAGTGTATGGGGAATGTACAAATGGTGTCAGTCCCGACCATCCTCTGGGCTCCTGCTGCCTCCCTGGAGTGGAGTCGGAGCCACTCTGTGGTTGGTTTCTGGGCCTTTTATTGTGAAGACCTGAGCCTCTTCAGGCGGGGACATCCCTGTCACAGCAAAGGCCAGGGGGCAAGGCCAGGGGGCAGCTCACCCCCCATCCTGACGCCACATGGGAGGGGATGCTCTGCCTTCCTAGAGACACAGTCACATTTTCCCAGAAAATTTTGTTAAGGGGTCGGGGAACTGTGGTTATTTCTTTCTACCACTGCCCAGAGCCCTCATTATAGGCCTCAGAGTTCAGTTCGCTCACATGCTGTGGATGGGCCGAGCGAATGCCAGCTTGCTTCTTCCAAAAGCAGAACTTTACAGAAAGCAACGGGTGGGTTAAACAGAGAAGAAAACCAGCCAAGGAAGTGAGGAGAAGGCGACTTCGGGCGCTGGGGGTGTGGACGGCTGTCCCTGGCTCACGGCCCAGCAGGAGAGAAAATGCTGGAAAAGGCAGCGGCAGAGGGGAGAGAAGTGTCTCCCCTATGATGTCCCGGGGACCTCCCAGAAGCTGGTTCAAAGTACAGATTCCAGAGCGTCACCCCCACCCCCCTGTGAGTCTGGGGTCCCCCATGTTCCCAGTCCTAGCTCTGTGAGGGCACCTAAAGCGAGTGGTCTCTGGGACAGGAGACCCCCTCCAGTTGCCCCGACACCTCACCCAGACTGACTCTCTCAGGCCTTTTGTTCACTGGCTCTTGTGCTGACCTGAAACCCACAGCCATGGCCCGGGGCTGTGTCTTTGACTTTTCACCTCTTTACTCCATACTGCCCTGGGCAAGCCCTCACCCCTTCAGACGATTCCGAAATCATACCAACACCAGCATCCGCCCCTGAGCTGCAGAACCCCTGCCATCCCCGCCACAGGCTCCTGCAGACTCTCCCCAGCACCGCCCCTTGGCCAGGTCACACCACCTGCCTTCATGGCACCCCTGCCTCCTCTCTGCTACTGCCCCCGCAGCAGCACGAGGCCCCTGGGTTCAGACGTGCACTCAAACCGAAACCATTCCTGGGGCTGGGGATGCAGAGGGGGCAGAGCAGACAGGGGTCCTTCCAGGGCTCACTCATGGGGCTGCACTTCCCACGTGCCTGTCCTGTCTCTCATCTCCTCCCCTCTCCACTGCAGGCCCATGCCGGTGTCCTTACCTGTCTAGGCTGTTATGTGCATGGGGAAAGTCTCGGCAGCTCTTGGGCTGTGTTACTTCCCCAGGACTCTGGCCGCCTGCCTGAGGGCAGACATGAGTCCTAAAATCTATGCCTTTGAGGACAGAGATAGAGGAACCGGCCAGTGAAGGTGTTGGTGCCACGGAGGCCTGGTGATTCCCATCGATGTCAATAAACTACTTGGTGGAGCTGTGGTCCAGTGACAGCGTGCAGGCCTCAGCCAGGCTGCAAAGGATGTCTTAAATGGACGTCAGCTGCCCTCTTGGCAGGATCAGACCGCTGTCAACTCAAATCACCCAGAAGGACGGGACAGAGTCCAGACTTAGCCAAAGCTTCCCTCTGATGTGTGGGCTGGAGGCCCCGGTTGCCAGGACGACCACACACAGGCCGCTGAGTGTCCTCCTGTGGTACACATGCCATCACCCTGGACATTCGAGGCACCGGGTCCCAGTAAGAGGACGCACCTGCCCGGGAGGGCTGCACCAGATACAGAGGTAAGGAAGGAGGCTGAGGTCTCTGACTTTACGCTTCCGCAGAGAGCAGGAATAACACACATGCCCCGAAACTCAAAGTGAGTGAAATGTCTCAGGGAACTTGGAATTTGGATGTTTGTGACCATTACTTAATGTCTGAATTTGCAAGCACTTGGGAAAAATCTTCCTTGTTAACCTTTTTTTTTTTTTTTTTTTTTTTGAGAGAGCCTCGCTCTATCACCCAGGCTACAGTACAGTGGAGCAATCTCAGCTCACTGCAACCTCCACCTCCCAGGTTCCAGCGAACCCCCTGCCTCAGCCTCCCAAGCAGCTGGGACTGCAGGTTCCCACCACCACACCCAGTTAATTTTCACATTTTTGGTAGAGACGGGGTTTTACTATGTTGTCCAGGCTGGTCTTGAACTCCTGACTTCAAGTGATCCGCCCACCTCGGCCTCCCAGAGTGCTGGGATTCAGGCACGAGCCACCGTGCCCGGCCTTCTTGTTAGCCTTTTGTATTTGCCCTATTGGGCATTTGAAGCTCTTAATGAGAAAATCAAATGTATTTAGTTTGAAAATGCAGTTTTACATGCATAAAGGAATTTAATTAACTATGTTTATAAATGAAGTTGAGAATTT
Source organism: Symphalangus syndactylus (assembly GCF_028878055.3). NCBI lineage: Eukaryota > Metazoa > Chordata > Mammalia > Primates > Hylobatidae > Symphalangus > Symphalangus syndactylus. The sequence goes on along the minus strand of NC_072430.2, from coordinate 144,113,315 downwards.
GAATTATTCAACTCGAATTAATACAACAATAGTTAACTTCTTAAACATGATTTCATTTTATATAACATTTACTACATTTATAGACAGGGTAATATTTTTGAAAAGGCAGGTTTCTAGATACATAACTTGATTATATCAAAGGTTCATGGAAGTATATGACTATAAACGGATTTTGCTTTGGCAGGAACCCCCCTGCAGGCGTCAGAAACTCAGTGATGGATGGGAGGGGCGAGGGCTAAATGTTTTACTCTCCTGGACTCACAACCAGGTGCTTCGATTACACTTGTGAAAACAAGTGATTAAAAACAAACAAACAAAAACAATAAATACCTAACATGAGCATCCCCCTTTCCTACTCAGAATTCCTCTGAGATTCCCCACAGGCTGCAAGGAAGACTGAAACCACGTGGCCCCATGACACAGGCTCCGGCCGACTTCTGAGCCCATCTCTGCGTTCTCCGTGATTCGACGATGCCAGCCGATTCGTGGGCTCCTGGACACTCCGTGCCATTTCCTCTGCTGAAGCGTCTCCACCCACCTGTCTGCTTGTTAAGTTGCCCCTCCAAATCCAGCCTGAAGTCACCTCCTCCAGAAAGGCTTCTGGGACCCTCTCACGTGTGACAGCCCACCCCTCCTTCATCCCTGCCTGGCTTCCTGCAGACTTGAGTTTTTGATTCCTTGCCTGCTTCTGTGGGGGCTTCTGAGGAGCCAGGGTGTGCGCTGGCACTGGCTGGGAGGAGCCGGTATGGGGTTTTGATTTTTCCCAAGGTGGCACTGCCTTGGCACAGCCCTATGGTGAGGGCATGAGCCACACACGCCTGCCACTTCCAGGGCAAATCGCGTCTCCAGGAAGGGCCAGCAGCAGGGAGGCTGACCAAGGAGGGGCTGGAGGGGGCTGCCCCCACATCTGTGCTGTTACCCTGAGAGGGTGGGCCAGCTGTGGGGCTGGGGAGATGCTCCAGGCAGCAGGCTGGCAGCAGGGACAGTGCCTGCCCCTGGATGGCTCCGAGCAGGTTGGGGGGCCCCCGTCAGCGGCTCGGAGTGAATGAAGCAGGGGCAACTACCAGGGTGCCCTCCCCACAATCTACAGCCACAGAAAGGCTCTGAGAAGGCCAGAGCCCAAAACAATCTACCTGCCCAGAATGTGGAGAGAATCCCACAGGCAGAAGACAACAGCGATGACAGACGTCCACAGCAAGGTGCTGCTCAGAAGGGACAGTTACGGTGTCCTCTGACACTTTTAGGAAATTACCTTGCTTTATGATTTACCTTGAAGCCAGAGGAAGCTTTCTCAGCCTGAAACCCGTCCCCCAGGTTCCCATCATGGTTCATGCGGAAATGCACACAGTGTCCCCCAGGACTGGCGGCCTGTGACGTAGGCAGAGTCCCTCCGCGAGATGCCTGGGCAGGGGCCACCCATGGAGCCATCGGGGCCAACCACCTGACAAGGCAGCCACAGGCTCCCCGTGCCAAGTCGGCGGCACAGGCAGGAATCGGCATTACCACTCAGGGCATGTGCTGGAACCAAGGAGGGCAATGGAAAATCCCGTGGGAGATGGATGCAGTGGGCGGAACCCCAAGAACAGGAAGCACCCAGCAACCAGCCTTCTCCTGGCCCCGCTATTGCAAGGGGCTCGGGCCATGGCTCCCAGGAGGCGCCACCCTCCGACATACAGCGACAGTAAGCAGGATGCCCCCTGAGCCCAGGCTCCGAGCCCGCTGTGCAGCAGCTTCCAGCATGTGGAAGGACGGCAGCCTGATGCTGGCCTCTGTCAAGACATCTCCAAAGTGAGTGTCGAACCTTTGCCATGACATGTGGGGCACAGTCAGGACAAGCCGCTGGCCATGCGATATGGGGGGCAGAACCTGCTCACTCTGGACCCCGAGTCAGGGATGCCTTTCTCTGGAGTCTTCGGCATCCCATTCTCCAACTGACTTCCCTCTTGTGAGGGCAGGGGCTCTAGAAACCCATCAGAGGCGCCCAGGGCCTTGGGTGGCCCACCTGATGACCCCTTCCTGCCACGCATGCCTCGGAGTGGCCAGCTTCAGCCACCAGCTTTGCGACCCAGGCTCTCAGGTACCTGGGAGTCCCAGTTCTGGGTTCTCCAGGCATTGGTAATGTGGAAGCTTCATTCTCAGAGATCACACACAGACTCACTCACGGGCACACACACGTGTACACACAGACCCATGGCTCTCTCCAGGCTTCAAGGACCGGCCCTGAGCAGTCCAGCAGCCCAGCGAGGGATCGGCAGCATCTGAGGGGAGAGAGTGTCACTGCGACACCAGTGTAGTTTCATCTGAGAGACTCCGTGGATGTGAAGGGCTCACAGCGCCGTCCCAGGCACTCGTGGGTTTCGTCTGTGCTGTTGTCTGGACAGTGGAGGACAGTCCTGCTCATCAGTCCATGCCTGGCCGTGGGGTCTGCCACTCTCTGGAATGTGCTGATCGGGTCTCCAGAGCTGCTCCATCTGCGGCTGAGCGACTCTGCAAGACCCTGCAGACACCCGCCTGGCGGCTCTCGCACCCTCCAGACACGCGCCTTCCATCTGCCTGGTTTCCTCTCACTGCCGACTGCTCCTCTCAGATACCCTGGTCTCACCACCACTTTCTCAATGAACCCACTGCAGAACTCCACAGTCATGGAAGCTGGAGGTGGACCCAACGCGAAGGCCCTCATTCCCCTAGCCAGGCGCATCAGCAGGTCCAGGGGAAGGTGCAGGGTGCTCAGGCAAGGGCTGCTTGGACTGACGTGTTGGGGTGGGACCTCCAGGGCCTATTCCATAGTCATGCTGGTCTACTTGGAAAGATCTAGGAAAAACTCAGCTGTCAACCTACTATGACTAAAATGGCTACCAAACATGGTAACCCCTCCATGCCCAAGAGGGTAAGAAGCCCTCACACATACAGCCGGGGAGACTTAAATTACTGGGGCATGATTTCCAGAAGACGATTCTGTGGAAGAATTCAGAGGCTTGAACATGGCCAAACTGTCCAACTTCAGGAAAGAATCTGAAACGCAAACCAAAATATATTTCACATTATTTTTATTTAAAAATTATTTCCAAATCTCAAGAACCTGTGGGGAATAAAACACCCAAAATATATTTTAAAAGATACTTACCACCATAGGATTTACAACAGTGAAAAACTGAAAATAATTAGATGATCCCTTTATTTAGGGAATTGTTGAATAAGTAATCTGTTCATAACAAGAACTCACAAACCCGTTTTAAACAATCATGGAGGGAGGATTTTAGTGACATGAGGGTAAAAAAACCTATCCTGTTAAGAAGAAGAAAGTGAAAAGCATGATCCACATACATTTTCATCACAAACTCAACTATGAAAAGAAAAGACCCCACTTAACGCTGCGGAAATGTGCAGGAAGGATAGAGACCAGATGCTAATGGGGCTTCCTGCTTGGATGGGGGGCGGAGGGGAGGGTGCGTCATGAGTGATATTTTCCAGCTTCTTTTAGATTGTCTATGTTTTCCAAACTTTCTACAAAAAGTAGACATTAACTTTATAATCTGCAGAACTAGAATTTGAGGAATGTTAACTAATGTTGCCTTGATTTTAAAACAGCCAAGAGTCCTAGTTATAATTTCTTGTGTGTGTTTCTATTACAATAGTCACCCTACTCACGGTACTTAGTGAGAAGGGAAAAGTATGTAGAGCTGCTCCTCTTCACAGCTCCAGTAACCACAAAGAAAAAAGAGCAAAAAGCGTCCATTCAGAGCTTTCTGCAGGTTAGTGATAAAAGCTGGCCCAGAAGAAACTTGGAACGTTTTCTCCTTGGTGATCAAGCCAACAAATGGAATGCTGAGAATGTTCACTCCTGGAGAAAACGCCGCAGGCTGCCTTCCCGCTCCAGGACCAGGGCGAGAAGGCCAAATTCACGAGACTCTACTGTGAATGCACCACTCAAAGCCCCTCACCTGGCTACCTGCTCCCCGCCTTATCCCATCCCTCACTCAGAACCAGCCCCAACTTCCCCAGCATCAGCGCGGAGCCCTGCGAGCTCCTTTCCAGGTGGCTGGGAGGTGGGGGACTCTGCAGTGTCGTCGCGTGAGGAGCTGCCTGCAGGCCTTGGGGAGGAGCTCAGAAAGGTCCCCCACCTAGGAGGAGGCTGATGACATGGCCGCGGAGCAGATGAGAGCCGGCAGAATGGACTGTGAAGGGGCAGCAGGTACCAAATCCCTATGAATGGGAGCCAAGCCTCTCCCAAATCCAACTTGGAGCCAGAGCTCCTTGACTTCACCCAGTTGGGCCAAGTGTGCCTGGGGACTAGAAGGAATCCACAGCATGGGGAAGCCGTCGTCCGATCTGCTCACCGAGACAGTGATGCTGGCAGGTGGCAATGGCTGGGTGACTGCACCAAAAATGGGCCAGTGAGGGGTAGTTGGCACCCTCCAGTCCTACACCAGAGGTGCCACCCAGCAGGCTCAAACGCCCCAGACCCCAGCAAGGTGAAGTTGCCAGTGCAGAGGGCAGGCCCAGCAGATGATTCCCACAGTGTGGGCTACGCCAGGTCCACAGTGAGGGCTTCCAAGTGCCCGGTGTCCAGGGAACACAGGAGGGAGTACCCGGAGCTGAGACACAGACTTGGCCCTGGGGAGGCCTGGGAACTGGCACTTGACTCCAGAACCCCACAGCCTCAGGCTGTGTTCTGCGTGGCACCCTTTCCTCTCTGCATGGGTGCTTCCGATGGCCTCTGTTGCTTTCTTTTCTTTTCTTTTCTTTTACTTCCTAGGCATTGCACAGGTAGTTATTTTACATTGTATGCCTGATGATGCTAATTTCTTAAGTGCTGGAGGGTACATATCTACTGGATTCTGTGCTTTTTCTTTTAGTTTATACAGACTCCAACTCATTTTAGGTGATTTCTTTGCGTGCTTTCTGGTTTGTGATTATGAGTTCAGCTTTGGCTGAAGTGAGCCTGCAGGAACCCAGAGGCCCTAAGTCACAGGTCCACCTCTTAAAGAGGCTTCCCTCTGGGCTCCTCTGGGGCCTTGGGCACTGCCTATGCTATAGGCCCCTCTGAGACCTGGTTTGACACAGGAACTGCAGGCCTAAAACTTCATTTCTTATGCCCAGGGCTTCTTCGGCGTTTCCACAAGGCAACCACAGTTTTCTTTCTTTCTTTCTTTTGGAGAGGGAGTTTTGCTTTTGTTGCCCAGGCTGGAGTGCAGTGGCACGATCTTGGATCACTGCAACCTCCGCCTCCCAGGTTCAAGCAATTCTCCTCTCTCAGCCTCCTGAGTAGCTGGCATTACAGGCACCCGCCACCATGCCCAGCTAATTTTTGTATTTTTAGTAGAGACAGGGTTTCACCATGTTGGCCAGGCTGGTCTCGAATTCCTGTCCTCGTGATCTGCCCGCCTCAGCCTCCCAAAGTGCTGGGATTACAGGCATGAGACACTGCGCCTTGCCCAGTTTTCTTATTTACCTTTCTTGTCTCAACTCACTGCTTGTTTTTCTCTTTTCTTTAGACATTCGCTCACTTTATTGCAACTCCAGCAATGTTTGAAAAGCATTTTTCATTGTTCCTCCAGGACCTAGTTGTATTGTAACAGATCGGGACACTTCAGTGCAGAGGGGAAGCCCTCCGCCCCCTCATAAAGAGGCCCTGATTCCTTATCTGTGCCATTTAGAACCTTCCACACTCCTGTGGAGGAAGCCACTTTTTAGATCTCCAAAATACACAGATTCAGACTCTGGTTGGAGCTGCTGCAATGAAAAAGTCCAGAACAAACTTGGGAGTTGCCCTCTGGGCATTACCCAGAACTGGGAGACAAAGCACAGGTGTTGAAGTGCCCCTGTGCACAGCCCTCCCAGGCTGAGTGCGGAGAGCAGTGTGGAGCAGCTGGTCTGCCCTGCCTCCTGTCCTGACACGGCCACCTGCGTCCTGCACTTTCCTGGTTCTCTAAGACACTCAAGAGCAGCTGCCTCAGGGTGAAACCTCTGCCCATAGACCTAAAGGAGGAACTTTAGTAAAAGCAAATAGGCCTTTCTCCACTGATATGGTTTGGCTGTGTCCCCACCCAAATCTCACCTTGAATTGTAATAATCTCCAGCTGTCAAGGGTGGGGCCAGCCAGAGATAACTGAATCTTGGGGGTATTTTTCCCCGTACTGTTCTCATGGTCGTGAGTCAGTCTCTTGAGATCTGATGGTTTTATAAAGGGGAGTTCCCCTACACAAACTCTCTTGCCTGCTGCCCTGTAAGACGTGGCTCTGCTCCTCATTCACTTTCTGCCATGATTGCGTGGCCTCCCCAGCCATGTGGTACTGTGAGCCCATTAAACCTCTTTCCTTTATAAATTACCCAGTCTTGGGTATGTCTTCATTAGCAGTGTGAAAACAGACTAATATACGTCCACCTAAGGTTTAATAGGCCTGTACGGTAGAGCCTTCGTCCTCTTTAACCAAACGCTAGCCTTAGACACACCTGCCTCTGAAAAGAGGCCTTTGCACTGCTGGGCTCCATCTGGCTGCAGGGGCCCTGACGGGGTGGCCACCAGAGCAAGGTCACCAGGACAGGCATATGTCAGGGCTTCCTTAAGGCTCAGCCTGGCCCCTCGCCCCTCTGCAAAGGCCAGCACATCTTTGGTCAGTGCCTGCTGCACACTTCCTGCTTCCCTGGGAACACTCCTTGCCTGTGGGTGAAGCCCTGGTCAGCAAGGTTCAAGGTCAGGCATGGCATGGCCTGAGCTCAAGGTCTCATGCCTAGGCCACAGGGGTCCAAGCCTCACCCAGGAGAAACATTGCAGACCTCAAGGTCAGACATGCTGTTTGGAATCTAAGCCAAAAGGCCCAAAGCCACACATCCCGCCCAATGAAGCCCTCTCACTGTGTGTTCCGCCCTCCTCACCCCATCACCTGCTCTTATTTCTCAAAGTTCCTCACTCCAGGAACTGAGGGCCTTTGAGAGGGCTTAATATTAAGAGCACCTCTTCCCCATGCAGGTTCAGGACCAGTTGGACATGAGATAAAGAATAACACACACAGAACTCAAATTATTACTTACTCCTAATAAATGCCAAGGTGAAAGTCTTAGCTTTGTGTGGGGGCCAAATAACCTTGTTGATTGAACCCAGAGTAAGAGCCTCCTCCTCAGGGGTGCAGGGCTGGACCAAGGCAGACATGCTAGCACCAGCACACCCAGTGGGGCAGGAGCCCTCAAGGGCACAGTGTCTCTGCAATCGGATGGCACCCAAGAGAAGCAGGTGCGATGGTGGATTCAGTGAAGCAGACGCCCTCGCATTGTGGGTGGGTCTCATCCAACACATTGAAGACCTGAGTAGAACACAAAGGTGGAGAGAGAACCCTCCCTCTGCCTGCCTGCTGGAGCTGGAACACCGACCTTTTGCTCTCAGGCTGGAAGTGTGCTGTCGTCGGCGTGCCTGGTTCTCAGGCCTCCAGGCTGTGGCTAGGGCGGCAGCACAGGCTCTCCTGCCTTTCCAGCTTGCAGATGATGGGGTGTAGGACCCCTCAGCCTCTGTAATCATGCAAGCCCATTCCATTTCTTATAGCAATGCATCTCTAACTCCGTTTCTCTGGAGAAACTTGACTAATATGGGAGAGAGGGAGGAGGGTCTGGGTCTGACAAGGCCCTGGCTCCCGGCAGCACACAGCCCCAGACAGCGACGGGATATAGCTCAAAGCCAGGGGTACTCGGAAAATCCCGATTTCTGGAAATCTGAGAGATTAGAGATTTATCTCATTTTCTACCCCCAACTGCACCATGAAATAAACATTTCGTTTCTACAAACGGGAACTCTGAATTCCAAGGCCACATCCACCCGCCCCTTGGTGGGTTGCTTGTGTGTCTGGCTGGGCGGTGACACGGGGGGATTTCGCAAGGCCTCAAAGCCCAGGCTCCCAGCTCTGCTCCTCCTGCCCTTCATAGCCCAAGTGCCTGTGCTGGGATTTCAGCACCTTTCTCCTACCTCTGAGATCCTTTGTCACTTTTCCAAGGAGGTGGAAGTCTGGGATGAGGTGGGCCATGTCCCCATGGAGCATACTTTGTAGATGGAAACTTTGGGATGGACCAGGAGGAGAGCATCAAGACCCTCAAGGAGAAATTGGCAGAATCTGTCTGTGTAGGTCACAGCCTCGGTCCAGGGACCTGAGAGAGCCTAGTGGCCCCTGGAGGCATCACCTGGAGGTTTTCATGTAAGTTAATGTCACTGGATGGGGGCGTGGCCCCTGGTCACCGCCCAGCACAAGTAACACAGCCAGTGTGGAGACATCAGCTGCCTCTCTCCACGTCCCTTCAGGCCCCGTCACAGCTGCGCTGGGGAAACTGAGGCAGCTTGGCAGCCTCCATGATGCTGGTGGAGCTGGAAGAGGCCCAACTCTTCCAGAGAACGCCTTGCAGAGCCACAGGGCGTGTGTAGCATCTGGGTGGCACCTGGCTCTCTCCCTGCTCCCCTGGGACTTCCAGTGAGCTCTCTTCCCGCCTTCAGAGCCATCTCAGTGCTCACAGCTCACAGTGACATTGGGAGGGGTCCCTATGCCTGTGAAGTGTTGGCGGGAGGAGAAAAACGTCTGTGTTTGGCATAGCATAAAAAATCTCATTTTACAGTAGAAAAGTCTATCCCGTGACGCAGACACAACAAATATATAAAACCCGCTTCCTGCTGCAGCTCCAAGGAGGGCAATCTGGAGCTCTCTCAGGCGACCTTCCAGGAATCCCTTGCTCATCCTTAGAAAATAATCTTTCCTGTTGCTTCCCCAGTCTCTACACCCAAACACCAGTCTTAGTGGCCCAACACAGATCTTTAAGTATATCTACATAGCTATTAGCAAAACTTTACATTTAAACAAGATATTCAGTGGATAATCAGACATCCTCACTTTACATGCATGAGGACCAGAGCGTACACAAAATGGTGGATTTCCAACCCCTGCAGGGCCAAAGTCAAGTCGTGGACAAGGGGTGGCATGATGTAAGGTAGGCGGCTGAGCCTTGGACTTGGAGGTCAGAGACCTAGGATTTGGAGTGGACACACAGGGTAGGGCTGGCTCCCTTTGAGAAATGAGGCTCTGCCCATTCTTGAGTTTGTATTTTCCTTCACCAACTTTCCCTGAAGCACGGAGACACCGGGCTCACCCTTCCCTGCTTGTGATCATGAGAGACAAGGGGCAGGACGATTGTCTAATCCATTTGTATCGAGTGTGATTACCCCACAGCAGATGCCATCAGTGCTCTGCCCAGAGCCCCCACATCCCTGTGAGGGGTTCTGAGCCCCTTCCCCAACTTCCCTGTGCTTTTGCTGAGAATACCCCATACCACTGACCTTGGACCACGAGAGCTACTTTTTCCAGCTGAAGTCCCTGGGAATTCATGTCCCTCTAGGGCAGCTCATGGCCACTGGCTGAGTGACCTGGGGAAACAGGGCAGAAGGTATTTTCAAAAATAACTGCAGCAGTATTTTTGATTCCACCTGTTTTTTCAGTAACTTTCGCCACTCCCCACACCAAGGGGTGGAATCCATGTCCCCTCCCTTTAAGCTTGGGGCAGCCATTGTGACTGCCTCAGTGTAGAACAGGCTGGAAATGACTGTGTGATTAGGAAGGCTGGGGCATAAAAGGTCATGTGGCTTCCACTCGCAGCTCTCCTGCAGGAGGCTCCCCATGGGAATCCGGCCGCCATGTTGGGAGGAAGCCCAGGCTGCACAGAGAGTGATGCAGATTCCCCAGCGAAGCTCCAGGGAAGGCCTTGGCCAGCAGCTGGGATCAAACCCCAGACCTGTGAGTGACTGAGTATCCAGCCATCCTGGCCCCTAGCCTCCACATCACCCTAACTGAGTGCAACAGAGGTGAGCTGCCCTCTCCAAGCCCCGCCCAAACGAGCAAATCCAAGCTGCCTCTGTTTCCAGCCACTGAGGTCTGGCCTGGTTTGTCACACAGCAATGGAATCGGGGCACGGGGGTGGCAGCCCAGTTCCCCTACCTCCTGTGGATGCCAAGTCCCCTGTGCTGAGATAAGCTGAGAACCTCCCCGACCCAGAGCAGGCTTCCAGTCACCTCTAGCGAGCTGAAAGTCAGATTTTTGCTTTATCATCCCAGGCCAGACAAAACCAGAGAAAGTGGAGTCGATTTGCTTCTCCCATACAATGTGGTGCTGGTGCCAGAGAGAGCAGCAGTGGCAGGACACAGAGATGAGGGCTGGCAGCCATGCTGGCGTGGCTCTCTTGCAGTGTGGGGCTGCCCTGCCCACTATGTGGCACACCGTCCTCTTGGAGCAGCCCTCTGGGATGCAGGGGGCTCTGTACTGGTTGCTCAGTGGCCCCAGTAAACACTGTGACACTCAACAATTGCATGGTGTGGCAGATGCCACAGCCCTTCCATGGACATTTGCACAGCTCACCCTCACCCACCCAAGGGCATCGTCAGCCTGTGTTGTGTGACAATGGACTCCGAGGGCTTGGGTGATTGGCCCCGGGTCATTGCTGGGCTGGGGCCCTGTCCACCTCACTCTCCTGGGCGCTTAGAGCTTTGCCATCTGCATCCAGACTCTTCAGCCACATCAGGGTCCTTGTCCCTTGCAGGGCCTTGCTGTCCCATCACTGCCCCCACAATGTGGAGGCAAGGGGGCCTCACTCACCCAGGATTTTTGCTCTCCTATTGGGTTTCCAAAAGGGCCCCTGGCTCTTCCTGTTTCCTACCATGTGGAGCTTGGGGAGAGTTGACCAGAGGCTTTCACAAGGGTGGGGAGAGTCCTGTCCACCACGTCCTGGTGCCTGGGGTCACCCTCCCTCCAGCTCTGATCCTGACATCTGCACCATCTCCCCAACCTACAATTTATCTGAGTATCTGAGTCCTGGGGGCCACATGCCCCAGCCCTTGTACCCAGTACCAACAGCGATGCAGGAGGGCCACAGAGGGTCCCCCTGCCCAGGGAAACACCCCACCTGCTGACTCTGGATTCACCTCTGCTCCGAGCGCAGCCCAGGCCTGGCAGCGTTTGTCCCGCGGCACATTCCAAATCAAGCCCCCAGTTGTTTGGCAACGTCAGGCTGACGGCAGCTGCACAGCCAGATGTTGACCAGAGCACAAAGTGCGCTTTGATGTTTTTTTAACTAATCTCTGGGGAATTCCAGCTCACCCTGAGTCCTCCCAGGAAAAAAAAAGAGCTGAAAAGCTGATTTCTGGAGCCTGAAGGGGCAGGGCATGAGGGCGGCAGCCAAGGGGCAGGGTGACAGTGAAGTGGGTGGGGGCCACGCTTGCAACAGGGAGGCGCCAGCTGGAGACAGCCAAGGCGTGGTGCTAACAGGCCAGAGGTATGAGTTAGGCGGGGGGCCTGAGACCTGGGGCCACTCCCACAGTGGGGGCCAGGGGACAGCGATATAGCAGACAGGACCTGCCCTGGACAACTGAGGTCAGCCCAGATCAGCCCTGACCATGCTTCATAACCACAGGTGCCCCTCCGCCTTCTGCTCTCAGCCCTGCAGGGATGAGAAGGCCGTGCCCAACACTGGCATCAGAACTCAGGGAGGGATTCGGGAGGCAGAGGACTCTGGGTTACAGACCCTTCTAAGAGCTTCCCAGGGCATCCGCTTCTGTCCCTGGGCTTGTTCAAGATGACCCTGAGGAGGGCTTCATTCGAAGCCTGACTTTGACAGGCAGGACAGTGCGATGTCTCTTTCAGGGAGATATTAGCAGGGGCTCGGCACCCTGCCACCCATGGTTACCCCCATGTTATAGATGAGAAAACAGAGGCCCAGGGCTGCTAAGTAATGTTCTTGAGACCACACAGCTAGGCAATTCCAGAGCAGCTCTTGGGAGAGGGTGGGGCCCAGACACCAAGGCCTGTTTCCTCCTGGAAGCCAGCATCCCAGTCCTGACTGGGAAAGACCTCAGACCAATTGATCCTTGGTTCCCCAAATGCCTCAGGAACCAAACAAGCCTGGCTTGGGGCTGAAGTTTCAGTGTTTCAGACATCAATCAGGCCGGAGAACCCCCCAAAAATATCTAGCTTTGGGGTGCTGATCACGCCCCTTTTCATATGGGAATGTCACCTTCACAGATGCTCAGGCTGTAAAAGTTCAGCAAACTACACACTTACGATACATGTGTTTTTTTCTGCATTAAACTATATTCCAATAAAAATATCTTTCAATAAAATGGTTTTTAAAGCTATATCTCAAGGTAATTTTCCCAAGAAAAGCCTTCCCAGCAGCTGCTTTTGAGCTATTCAGTTGCTTTCTCCAAGCATCAGGCAACTAGAGCCTCGGTCCTCATTACAATCAGAAACATCATATTTAAAGAATATTTTTCCTTTAAAATGATTGGCAGATAATGGAAAGCTATGCAACTCTTAGAACAGGGCAGCTCCTTGTGAACTGATAGAAACAAATCTTCCAAGTTCACTGTGAAAGTTTCGAGCCAGATATATAATAGGGTATTGTATATGTGGTTAAAAAAATAAAATAAAGGAAAAGTATGTACATTCTTGATTGCACCTGCTTAGATTGATCTGGAAGGGGCGCAAGAGGCTGGTACCATCGGATGCCTCTGGGAAGGGAGGTGTCTGGGTGACTGGATGGGGCTGGGAGAAAGGCTTCTTCCCATGGGATCCTTCTCACGCCTTCTGACTTTTGCTCCCGGCAAATTATTACTTAAACGTGACCTTGATTTTTAAAAGGTTGGGGCTTCTCGAAAGGAGACCACGTGCCCAGCATCCCCATCTCCGGATCCATGTCCTGTCCACAGGTTTCCCTCAAACTCCACTTATAATATCAGATGGCAAATGTCCTAACCTTGTGAAATCAGCAACTGCTCTTCACAAGCGGAGGGAAGAAAATATATGTAACTGTTTTCACATTAAAACCACTCAGGGATGCACGTGCTTAGAGCACATGCTGATACGATTCCCCAGATCACACATTCACAGCTTCTTTCTCTAATTAAAAACACACGCACACACATCTCAGCTGTGGGAAACCGTGTGGCAGGTCCTCCAAAAATTAAACATGGGATTATCCTATGATCCAGCAATTCCACTTCTAGGTATAGATCCACAATACCTGAAAGCTGAGACTCAAACAGACATTTGTGCACCCCTGTTCACAGCACATCATTCTCAAGTGCCAAAAGGTGGAAGCAACCATGTCCGTCAACAGGTGAGTGGATAAGCTAAATGCAATTTGCCCATACTGTGGAATATCCCTCTGCCTCTCAGAGGAGGAGATTCTGATGCCTGCCACGCTGTGGATGAACCTTGAGGACCTGGTGCCAAGTGCAAGAGGCCAGACACGAGAGGACAAATACTGGGTGATTCCACTTGTAGGAGGTCCCTAGAGGAGCCAGATCCCCAGAGACAGAAAATAGAATGGAGGTTGCCAGGGAGGGAATGGGGAGCGGGCATTTCATGAAGCAGTCTCAGTTTGGGAAGAAGGGAAATTTCTGGAGCTGGATGGTGGTGGCGGTTGTACAGCAATGTGAATGTGCTTAATGCCACTGAAGAGTGCACTTGAAAATGGCAAAGATGGTAAAATGTTATGTTATGTATACTTTACCTCATTATTTTTACAAAGCATATCGGATGAAGAGAATCTTCTTTAAACAAAATATAATGGTTTGCGAAGCACTTGAGAGTGGACGTTACAGTTCCAACAGACAACTCCATCTCCGTGGACATTCCCAGTTTGTAAAAAGAAGTTAGGTGTTTTCAGAGGTGGCCACAGATGTGACTAAGAGCCTGGGTGACCTTCCCTCCAGCAGCCCTGGCTGCTCTGAGGGACGCCAGGTGACCCCGGCCTCTTCTCCCTCCTCCCATCAGAGGCTCACCCGTCCCAGGCTGAGCCCCCGACTCATCCCAGGAGCCTCCCTGTGACAGGCAGCCCTCATCCTTCTTTTAATTAAGTCAGTCACAGAGCAAGTTAGGTTTAAAAAAAGGGTAATTTCTCTCTTTTCAATTTTCCAGAAGGTTAGAGTTTGGGGGGCAGGGGAGGGAGGGAGAGCATCTATGTGCACCTCTCCCACCTCTGCCCTGTTCATGGCAGGTGGCAGATTCCAGCACAGGGATGATGGCTCGAGTTGCCAGGAGAATCGAAACCCAGAAAGGTCATTGGTAGTTGGATCCTGATGGCTGAAACACTGCTGCCTAGATATGGAGACCTCAGAACATTCGGTCAGCCACAGCGGCCACTGTGTGGCCGTACTCAGGCCCCACTCCCAGCCAGGGCTGTGCTCAGAGGCCAGCAGGAGCAGCCGCATCCCTGGCTTCACTCAGCCCTTGCTGATGTGTGAAGGCTGATTCTGTGCAGACACTGTGCTGGGGGCAGGACAGTGACAAGGAGCAGGACAGCCTCCATCCCGGGATCCCCAGAACCCAGAGGCAGTGCTGCAGTGGCACAGAGAGCTGGACACTTGCAGTCAGGGTCTCACATCAGCCAGGAGCTGTCCCCACCTTAGAGAGGAGGAAACTGAGGCTCAGGAAGTCAGGCCTGCCCAGAGGTGACCAAGCCAGGACCTGAATCCCTTGCACCTGGCCCCAGAGCACGTGCACTGCCTGCTCTGTGCCTGGGCCTCCTCTGGCTTTGAGACCTAAGCAGCCACCTTGGACACAGTGTTTGGTAACCCTGGGTCCTGGAGACAAAGCTTGGGAGTAAGTTGTCTATTTGGGGAAGCACCCCCAGGGCACTGAGAAAATTAAAACAAGGGAGGAGGGAAAACAAGTCCAAGGGTCAGTGCTGCAGGCCGCAACAGGGCAAAAAGCTCATTTATCCTCTGGCTCCAGGACCCCACTGGGTAAGGGTGGCACCAGCCCATTTGGGCCAGGTGTGTGAAGACGGCTGCATGGCTGTGGGGGCATCTAGAGCAGGGAAGCACCCCCAGAAGGGAGCTGTGAGGTGCTGATGAGAGGAGGGGCTGTCGGTTCACCTGTGCACAAGTGGTTGCTGCAGCAATGGCTGGAGTGAAGAGGTGGATGGAGAACCATAGGGTGGGTGAAGGGTGACCCCGACAGCTGCCGAGGCCCAGAGAAGTGAGGGATGCAGCTACAAAACCTCAGAAAAGCCATCGAGAGCCCTGATGTCCTTTCCTGGGTCAGCCTTCCTCCCCCCTGCATCAGCCACTCAGCCACCTCGAAAGGGGAGGCCTCGGGGCCCTGGGAGGGCCTGTAAGAATCACTGCCGAGGAACCCTGGGCCTCCAGCACTATCCAGGAGTCCCACAGTCCCCAGGCTGTGAGCACCTGCTGAACGCCCCACAACGTCACAGGGATCCAACAGGGAGTACAACGTGGTTCCTGCCCTCCAGACCGCAGCCTAGAGAGGATGGCCTGGAGATCAGAACCGGTGGAGAGTTGAACGGTCTTGTCTCTGTGAGCAGGAGACAACAGCTGTGCGAGGGGCTGGCCAGTTCTGCTGGACAGAAAGGGAGGCCTTCCACGAGGAGGTGACACCGAGGAGCCTCCTGGAGAATGAGAATGGATTTGAAAGCAGACCTGGGAGGGGACGTCAGAGAGGGGACATCTTGAGAAGGGAGAGGCACAGCACAGAGAACGGGGGCTCCTAGGAGTGGAGCTTGCCCAGAGGGTAGGATTTGATTCTGGGGAGTGGGAGGTGGGAAACGTTTGGCAGGAGAAGAAACCAGAAGCTGGAGCTAGTAGCGGAGTGTGTGACACCCAGTGTGCCGGTGAGCCAGTGCTGGGTGGCACACGCCCCCAGAGCCCGGTGGGTTCAGACAACAACAGTGAGTCATTTCTCGCACATCCGCCAGGAGACCAACAGTTCTGCTGATCTGCAGCAGAGTTCCCTCATCTCTGCTAGGCTCTCACTGAGCCTGGCCAGGGTCCTCTAGTCCGTAGCTGTCTAGGGTGGTTTCACCCTCTCCAGGTGACCTCTCATCTCCAGAAGGCTCACCCTGGCTTGTCCTCACAGTGGGGCTGCAAGGCCTTGGGCGCCTACACTCGGAACTGGCACACCTCACTTCCCTGCATTCTGTGGGTCGAGTAAGGGACAGGTTCAGCCCATTTCCAGGAGGTGTGGGGCAGGGGGAAGTGGGCAACTCAGCCTCTTGAGGGCAGGCGCCCCAGTGGCATTGCAAGGAAAGGTGGGGACTCAAGGAAAGGTGGGGACTCAAGGAAAGGTGGGGACTCAAGGAAAGGTGGGGACTCGGTGCCATTTGCTCAGAGCACCACCCTACGGAGCATTGCACCTGCTGACATCGGGCAGCCAGGAGAGGTGTGTTCATTTGGAAAGTGACATTATATTTGTCTTGAGGCAGAAGAATAAGCCAGTTCCCCACATTCACTGAGTATCTAAGTGGCCAGCCCCAGTGTATTGTGCACTGCTTCCTCTTAGCCCTTTGAAACAGCATCCACAGGTGCTTTCTCCTGGAAGTAATGAATGGTTCATCCAGGTAAAATCCTGGACTGAAAATGCCGACAGTCCTCACGTGTGACCCCCTTACTCTACAGATGGGACCTGAAGTCTCAGGGTGGGAGGCGACCTCTCCAAGGCTGAGACTCCCTGTGGGGCGCGTGGGGCTGTGGGCTGGGTCTCAGCCACTTCAATGCTCTTTTGACCACAAAGTCACCCCAGCCTTTTGGCCATGCTCCTTACGTGTTTGAAAAGATAAGTGGCAACAGCTCTAAAGGAAGGTGGAGGGACTTTTAAATACTAAAATCCTGCTTTTAACATCTATTGATCCAAATCAAGGCTTGGGCGTAAAAATTAAAAGCAGCAAAAATTAAAAACAAGAAAAATCTTTGCTAGGAACTTTTCTAATAAAGCACTCACAGCTTGATACACAGACGTCGTTATCTTTGGCGGGACCGCTGCCAACATTTCCCAGGCCATTGGTGCATAAAAACAATGTAATATAGCGATTCAATTTTCTAAAGAATCAGTTAGCAATTAAACCGAGAATGTTTGGGAACAGATATTAAATTCTAAAGAGAATTGCCATTTAAACTTTAACTTTTCCGAGCAGCAAAGGGATAATGGGGAACAGCTAGGAAGTTTCTCCTGAATTTCAGTAAGGAAATTATAAAAATTGAGGTCGCCTGTCCTTTGGGATTCTTTAAATGAATCCGTGACCTTGATATGGTGCTGGAAAGCAGCAAGGGCAGACAGGATTGTCTTATGGGGTGTTCGCTTGATTTTGTCCCAATTATCAGATCAGGGAATAGCCAAGGAATTCTAGGCACATTGGCTATGGGTCATTGGAAACACTGATTGTTCTAAGCAGATGGTTCTGGAAATATATTCCATCTGCTGCAGGGAAAATAAGCATGCACAGGAATCGTCCCACCCCAACTTTGTTTCTCCATGTGTCCAGCGATATTCAGCGAGCTCTTGGAGCATGCTTGTACAGGACAAGGCACTGAGAGCCCCGCAGGAACCCTGTGGCCAAGACCTGCCCTCCTGCGGCAGTTTAACTCCAGGTTCAGAAGCTAGAGAACCACAGGTGAGACGTGCAGGGCAGAGAACCGCACACAGATGAGGCCCACAGGAATGCCGTTCTCAGGACCCCGCAAGGACCAGGCTCCATTTGCAGCTGGGGGCAGCTGGGGAGTTAACCTGGAGCCACACTTCTCGTCTGTAAATGGGCACCAGCTTGGATGACCTCCAACCTCACTGATACTCCATGATTTGCTGGTGAGAGAACACGGGGTGCAGATCCACGGCGTTGAGCTCCAGCCCAGATAATCCCCTTAGGTCCTCTTGTTGGGCCAAACGGGTCTGGCCGGTGCATCCGGCCTTTCAGAGTTTCGGCTTTGCCCAGGCACAAGCGCTATGTGGAGTTTATCAGGGAAGTGCTTTAGAAATGTGATTAATTGCTGTGAAAATTTGGAATAGGTGCTGACTATCAATAATTACGTATGCCAAAAGTCAGCAATTTATTCAGAACCAGGAAAATTGGAACCAACAGACCAAATATGTGCTCGTCAGCCCCACAAGGAGAATCATGCCTGTTGCTGGAATGTTCCTCCAATGTCCCTCTGGTTATTCAAGGAACATTGATGACTTAAAGTTCCATCAGTTTAAAAAAAAAATGGGCTGATAATTGAAAACGCTTTAAAAAAAAAAAAAAAGACAAACAAGGCATCCTATAAAGAATGGTTGGTGATCTTGGGTCGGCATCCTGGGAAAAAGGGATTTCTCTTGTCTCGTGGGGCCTGCTATTGTTCTCATGGTGGAAAACCAGGTCCGGTGGTGAGAAGGGGTGGGGGTGGCGGTTGTCTTACTTGATGTAAAGGAAGCCTAAGGCCTGAACTGTCTGGGAGTGGAACGGGCAGCCTCAGTAAGCCACAAACTTCACGTCTGTATGCCGAATCACTCCTCTCACTTTGCAGATTCTACAACTTCCTGCAACATGCTTCTCCTCCTGGCTTTTGCATGAAACCCTTTTTTCACCCCGCATTCCCCACCAGGCACATCTGGGCCCTCTACTTTCCCTCATGGCCAAACCTCTGGAAAGAGGAGCTCCTGGTCGCTCTCTCCAATCTCTTCCTCCTCATGCCAATCTAATGTCTGCCTCACAACTCCATGGAGAGTTCCCCGACACCCTCGAGCCTCCCAGCTGCTGAGTCAGAGATGTTTCCAGTCCTTATCTCCAAACCTGGTGCCCATGCCTTCCTTCTGGAAGCATTGTCCTCCCGTGTCTCCCAGAGCCACACTCAGACCAAGCCCCGTGCCGCCCCAGGCCTCTCCTCGGCTCCCTGGCAAAGCTGGCTCTCCTGCCCCTGGCACCAGTGGAGCTGCACCTCCAGGGCCAGCCTGGGCCATCTCCATTTCCCGCTCTGCCTTCCCTCCCCAGGGAAGCTCATTCAGCCCTGTGGCTTCCTTCAGCACCACATGCATGGTACTCCAGGTTCTACCTTTAGTCCAGTCTCCTGTGAGCTCCAGACCCGACTACCCAAACCCCGCTCCATGTTACAAAAGCACCTCAAACTCGATGTCCCTACCTGAATTCCCTGCCAACCCCACTGCACCTCCACCATCACCTCCCACCTTCGATGTGGTCCTTTAGGGCCCCAGTCCAGGTGTCCAGTGCTCTGAGCCAGGTGGGGCACGAGTCAGCCTCAACACACACCCTCCCCACCCACCCTCCCACAGCTAATCCAACACCGAATCCTCTCACTTTAGCTCCTGGTTTACTCTTCTCCCATTTGCCTATCTCTCTTCATCTCCACTGCCCACTCTTCAACACAAGCTCCCATCTTCCCTCACCTTGGCAGCGCTGTTGCTGCTAACACTGCTGCCATCGGTTTCCCATGCCACAGCCACATGACCTGCTCTAGAAGTCAGCCCCATCCTGTTGGCTTCGTCCCCTGGAAATCGGGATGAGCTTGCACTGCACCTGTTCTGCCAGCCCTGTGGGGTCTCCAGCCTCCTTTGGCACCGTGCTCCCCCACTCTCCATTCCAGCTGTGTGCCCTTCCTTCCCATGCCTTCTTCACACCTTCCACTTGCCTTCTAAATGGCTTCCTCACGCCTCCTTCACACCTTCATTATGCTTTCTACATGCCTTCTTCATGCCTCCTTCATGCCTCCTTCACACATTCTTTATGCTTTTTACATGCCTTCTTCATGCCTCCATCACACCTTCTACATGCCTTCTACATGCCTTCTGCATGCCTTCTTCATGCCTCCACCACACCTTCTACATGCCCTCTTCATGCCTCCATCACACCTTCAACCTGCCTTCTTCCTGTCTCCACCACACCTTCTACATGCCTTCTTCATGCCTCCTTCATGCCTTCTTCTGCCTTCTATTAATACATGCTTTTTTATGCCTCCTTCACACCTCCTTTATGCTTTCTACATGCCTTCATGCCTCCTTCACACCTTCTTTATGCTTTTTACATGCCTTCTTCATGCCTCCATCACATCTTCATTATGCTTCTACATGCCTTCTTCATGCCTCCACCACACCCTCTTTATGTTTTCTACATGCCTTCTTCATGCTTCCATCACACCTTCTATATGCCTTCTTCATGCATTCATTACACCTTCTACATACCTTATTCATGCCTTCATTACACCTTCTATTTGCCTCCTTCACACCTTCTACATGCCTTCTTCATGCCTCCACCACCCCTTCTTCATGCGGTCTACATGCCTTCTTCATGCCTCCATCACACCTTCTACATGCCTTCTTCACACCTTCTGCATGCCTTCTACATGCCTCCTTCATGCCTCATTCACACCTTCTTCAGCATTCTATTAATACATGCTTTTTTATACCTTCGTGCCTCCAGACTTCTACATGCCTTCTACATGCCTTCTTCATGCCTCCTTCACACCTTCTTTATGCTTTCCACATGCCTTCTACATGCCTCCTTCACACCTTCTGCATCCCTCCTTCACACCTTCTTTACACCTTCTATTAATACATGCCTTTTTCATGCCTTCTTCATCCTCCTTCACACCTTCTGCATCCCTTCTTCACACCTTCTTCATGCCTCCCTCAGACCTTCTACATGCCTTTTTTATGGCTTCTTCACACCTCCTACATGCATTCTACAGGCCTTACTCCCTTTTAATTTTCCAGCCCTGCTGTCAAGAACCCTTATCCTCTCCTCTCTAGTTCATTAACTCCTATTCACGCACCTTCTCTCTAGGAGGCTGTTCCCAGCCTTTGACCAGGTCAAGTTTACCACTTGTTATGAGCTTTCACAGCACCACATACTGGGCATTTGTCCCCAGCAATCTGTTCTCTGACCACAGCCAGAGAGAAATGAACACCAGACCCGATGACTCTCCTACTTGAACCGTGCAGGGTCCCCACCTGTGCTTAGAATAACAGCCACACTCCTAATTGGGGCTCTGGATCTCCCTCTCCCGAATGTCTCCATGCTGGAGCACCCACCCCAGAAAGAAGCTAGTCACTGGGTCTTCACGTCAGTGTCACACAGCCCCTCTCGATGTCCCGTGTGTGGCTTTGTCAGGACACCATGTTCATCGTTTCCACAGCACCCATCATAGTTAACGATGTTGCCTTTGCTGGTTTGTGTGCTTATGTAGTGGGAAGAATAAAGCCTCTCCCCAGAGATGTCCACATCCCAATCCCTGAACCTGGGAGTAGGTGGGGTTGCATAGCAAAGGGGAATGCAGGTTGCTCAGGAGCTGGCCTTAAGATTGAGGGATTATCCCTAATTATCCATTCAGGCCTCATGCAATTTCAGGGGCACTTAAACATGGAAGGGAGGAAGGAGAAGGGAGTCAGAGGGAGATGGAGCTCCCCTAGGCCCTCAGCCTGACCCTGGCACCTGTGTGAGGCAGCCTGGGATGAGGGTGACCAGGAAAATGCCACCTCCTGGCTTTGTTCCCTCTGCTGGTGACACCCTCTGAGATCTTGGACAAGACACCTGAGCCCTGAAGCTGGCAGATTGCTTCCCAGCAGCCTCTTCAGACCATCCCCATCCTCCCCAGGGGGTCTACAATTCTCCTGGTGGAGACCCAGCGTCCCCTGGGCATGGAGCAGGCCCTGTGAGGGATCTGGAGAAAGGGAGGGGGCAACAGAGAGGAGCCCTTTGGGACCCTGTTCATTCTCATTTCTGAGCCCACAATAGCGAAGGAAAACAGCAAGAGCCTCTGTGTAAATGCTCACCCCATAGTGCCCAGTTCTCAGAAACCAAAGAGGAAAGCCACGTTTCGTGCCGTACTGGAGTCACAAACCACCTGCACCTCCACTGCGTCTACCACTGACTTTAAGGCATGGCCGACACAGTAGGAGAGAGCTGAGAGGGCAGAGAGGGAGAAAGGAGGCAGGGGAGGAGAGGGGTCACAGATAACCCCTGGAATTGGGGAGTATAGAGAGGCCACCTTGGCAGGGGAGGAGAGAGGTCACAGATAACCCCTGGAATTGGGGAGTATAGAGAGGCCACCTCGGCAGGGGAGGAGAGAGGTCACAGATAACCCCTGGAATCGGGGAGTACAGAGAGGCCACCTCGTGGGAAGCAGGCTCTTAGGGGAGCCGCAGTCATCTTGGAGCTCCACTGCCTCCCCAGTGTTCATGTGCCCTCCTCTGCCCTCCTCTGTCCTGAGGTCTGGCCCTGCCTGGAGATTGAGAGACGTGGAAGAAGCTGTTGGCCAGTGATGGCTACTCTGCCTTCTGCCGCTGTCCCCTCTGCACCTGCCCATCCCTACCCTCTGGACCTGCTGTCATTCCTCTCCATGCGGTAGAGTCCCCAGATCTCTGCCCTCCTCCAGCCTCCTGCTCTGCGTCTCCTGCACGGGATCCAACACCATCTCCCACACACCTGCCACCAGCCAACGCCGGTCAAAAAGATTTACCATGGTAAAACATATATATATATATATAATAATAACTAAGTAGAAGGAAGCCATCTCACACAGTGGAATAAACACCATTAAGTCCGCCATGTTGCAGCGTTCACCGGGCTCAGGCCAAAG
This sequence comes from Symphalangus syndactylus, assembly GCF_028878055.3. Classification (NCBI taxonomy): domain Eukaryota; kingdom Metazoa; phylum Chordata; class Mammalia; order Primates; family Hylobatidae; genus Symphalangus; species Symphalangus syndactylus. The sequence continues at coordinate 144,090,934 of NC_072430.2, read as the reverse complement.
CAGCGAGGTCACTAGCTGAGAGGGGTCACCGAGACCAAACACGAACAAGAGAAAGTAAGTAAAAGTGTGTCTGCTCTCCTGGGCCACACGTACAGCATAGCACCCAGCCGGGGGACACGTGGAATCTGTGAATCGTAAGAGATCGTTACAACGCTTAAAGAAAATTATTCCAGAAACAAATGCAGCTATAATTTCAGAGTCAAATCAATGCTCCTTGGGTTAGCCTTAAACACAGGATGCATGTATAATCTGCCAGAGAATGATTTAAGGAAAGACGCTCCTACAAATAAACAGTGGGCACGTGTCAAAGGTTTATTTAACTCATGAACAAGAGAACCAACAGATGGCAAAGCTCTCAAAGAGCGCTTTAAGAGATGCTTATATTTACAAGCAATGGGAAGAGAAGGTGGAACTAAGACTGCAAGGTTAGAACTAGTGTTGGTTGATGTCGCACGGGGCAATAACAGTGCAGGTCTGGCGTTCACTTTGCTAAGAGTCAGGAGTCATTTGCATCCCTGCTGAGTGAAACCTACACGTTAACGAAAACTACAAGTTAACGGGTAACTTCACAAAGTCCTGGCACTGCTCAGTAAACAGCTGTGTCTAATATAGACACATCCCCACAAAGAATTACACACTCTTCTGGCGGGCCAGTTAGACCCGGCTCCACGATGCCAGGGAAAGGATGGTAACCACTCTTTTGCCTTATTTACAAGGTTGTTTACAAATTATTTTTCCGGCCGGTCACAGTGGCTCACACCTATAATCCCAGCATGTTGGGAGGCTGGGGCAGGTGGATCACCTGAGGTCAGGAGTTGGAGACCAGATTGGCCAACATGGCCAAATCCCGTCTCTACTAAAAATACACAAATTAGCTGGGCATGGCAACACACGCTTGTAGTCCCAGCTACTCAGGAGGCTGAAGCAGGAGAATCGCTTGAACCTGGGAGTCAGAGGTTGCAGTGAGCCAAGATCGTGCCACTGTACTCCAGCCTGAGTGATAGATTGAGACTCCGTCTCAAAAAAAAGGAAAAGAAATGATTTTTCTTCGTAGAGTACTAGAAAGGGGAAATAGCATTACCATTGCTTACAGATGATATTATTCACATGCAGACAATTCAAGGGAGTCACTGAGAAGCCTTCAGTATTTGTTATGGGCCGAATTGTGTGCCCCCAAAATTCATCTGTTGTCGTCCTAACTCTGGCACCTCAGAACAGGGCTGTATTTGGAGACAAGGTCTGTAAAGAGGTCTTTAAGGTTAAACGAAGTCACAGGATGGACCCTCACCCAATGCCACTGTGTCCTTCTAAGAAGAGATTAGGACACAGATACGCAGAAAGGAACGACCACATGAGGACAGGGAGTAGACAGCATCTGTGAGCCAGGGAGCGAGGCCTCAGGAGGAACCCAGCCTGCCGACACCGCAGCCTTGGGCTTCCAGCCTCCAGGACTGGGAGAAGATGGACATGTGTTGTTCAAGCCGCCCAGCCTGTGTGCTTGCTCACAGCTGCCCAAGGCAACTCATGCAAGCTGGTCCTCAAGTGATGGGGCAGGCCCAGTGAGTCGAGGCAGCAGAGACTTCCCCAGGGCCGAGTGGGCTGAAATCCACACATGCTCCACAGCCCACCCACTGCCCAGTGCAGGCCTGTGTCCCCCAGGGGCAAGGGGACCTTTCAGGGCTGCACCAGCAAGGGCACATCCCCGGGCCGAGCTCTGCTGGCTCCCAGGAAGGCATCGGGTGGCCACAGTACCAGAGCAAGGCTCCAGACGTGCAGCGCTCGGCTCCCCGCCAACCGTGTGCAAAACAGAGGCGGTGTCAGACCCAAAGGAGAGCTGGGAGCTGCCTGGCCACACGCTCTGCAGGAAGCACACGTGGCCTGTGGGAAGAACAGTATTAAGCTCCCCTGGAGGACACACTGAGGCTTTGCCTAAACAAACACACATCTTGTTTCCAGATGTGAAACTCCGCTAATAAAGATGTGGTGTCTTTTAAAATAAAAAACCGTGTGTCCTCACTTATAAGTGGGAGCTAAGCTCTGAGCGCACAAAGGCATAGAGAGGGATGGAGTGGACTCGAGACTCAGAGAGGAGGTGGGTAGGAGGGGGCTGGAGATAAAAAGTACACATTAGGTACAATGTACATCACTCAGGTGACAGGTCCGCTAAAATCTTCAGAATTCCCCACTGTAGAATTCATCCGTGCCACCAGAAACCACTTGTACCCCAAAAGCTACTGAAATAAAAATTAAATAAATAAATATTCTCGTGAAAGCATAAATATATAAAAAATGCCAAGAAAATTTAAAAATATCACGGGCGACTTTCTATTATTAATAAATCAAACTGTAGAGCAGTGTTAATCAAAACAATGAGATACTGCAGCTAGATACCACAAGGGGACCGATGGGACAGGGAGGCAGTGGAGAGCGTGCCCCAGAATGGGCAGTGAATAGATGACAGAAGTACCTTCCAATCGGCGTGGAAACTCACAAATAAATAGCATTGGGAAAATCAACAGTATTAACAACTGCTAAATTCCTGTTCATATCATACTCAAAAACAAATTCCTGATGAATAAAATGTCAAAATATTTTCAATTATAGGAACAGCAGAAGCAAATAGGGGAAAATCAGTTTCTTTAATACTTGGGTGGGAAAGGGCTTCATAATCAGAATATGAAATCCAAAATGTATAAAAGAAAATATTGACACAGTTGATCTCATAGAGCTTTTAAACTTCTGAAGAATTAACACAGTTAAAAGAAAATGCCAGACTAGGAGGAAACGTTTGTATAATTATAACAGACAAGGAGTCACTATCACTAAGGCACAATTAATATCCAGAGAAAGGTTTATAACTTAAATTTCTGATTCTAAATTTCTACTAGAAGCATAAATACATAAAAGTTGCCACATAAAAATATAACACATAAAAATGTGATACTTCCGTAAGAAAAATTTAGATGTTTGTTAGAAAAAAAAGTGCAAAAGAAGAGAACCCTGAAGGCATGCTAAATGTTCTAAATCTTGTCACCCCGGGGTAAAAACATAAATTTGTAAAATGTAAAAACACGTTAACCTTTGTCAAGCTATACACACAGGGCGATTTCCTTTACTGTCCCGATATTCTTTTACACCTCAATAAGCGGTTTAGAAGCATGGAGCAAACATCCAGAGATACACAGAGAAGAGAATGGAATCACCAATGAACATATCCACACCATTGCCTCCACTCCTGGGCCCAAATCCTCTAGCACGCTAGGCCGTGCACCTCACCCCCAGGGAGGCTGTCCTCTCTCAGCGCCATCCCTATCTTCCCTGAGTTCTCTGAAACGTCACCTGCCAAGGAGGGTGTGGCAGCTGCATGTCCTGCCATCTTCCCATGCTGGGGGAATGTCCTGGTCCGGCACGCTTGGTGGCCCGGCCCTTCCATGTGGCTACTTGAGATCTTGCTTTTAAACATGTCCTTGGCCAACCCTGTCACTGGAGTCCTCTCCCTGGCTGACCAGGCCACTGTCCTGCTGTGACCCTAGCCCCCTGCCATGGACCTTCCCCACCTTTCTCAAGGCTCTCCCCGCGCCACCCCCCCACCCCGCCTCACCCTCCTGCCCATCTGCTGTGCAGTGCCGCTTCTCCCTTTCTCTGCCCAAGCACCTCTGTGGCCACTTTCTTGGAACTACTCATGGCCAGAAGTGTGGGCAGCTCCAGTGCAGAGGCTGTCCCTTCCCGGACATGGAGTTGCTGGGGTGCCCCTCTTCAAGGAGCAGTGTTCTAGCCCTGCCCTAGTCCAAGAAGGCGGGCAGTGCCCACAGGAGCCAGGCCAGCTGCATGGGCACCGTCCCCATGGGCCAGAGATCAGTCAGCCAAGGTGGAGCCGGCCTCCCATTCTCCCACCAAATGAGGACCAGCAGCTTCAGGAGACCGGAGGGGCAGCAGGGTGGGAACACAGCCCTGGATGAAGTGCAGAGGGGTGCAGCTCTTTGCCGGAGTCCTCCACGCCCCAACAGCTCCCCTGCCTCATCGCCAGCACTCCTTGAGCCACCTCCCCTGCATAGGAGGGCGGTGGGAGTCACCGGAGATGACCAATGTGAGCAGCTTCAGAAACTACAGCACCCATTCAGGTTGCCCCGAATTTAGCGGGGATATGAGATGATAACATACCTCCGAGCTCATTTTCATTTGTTCTGAAGTTTTCTCTGTGTGGTTTGGGGCAAGAAACAGCACCCTGGACTTTCTCATCTGTGAAACAAAGGAACTGATTTGATTTTTCATTGCTTTTAAAGGTATCAGATTAAGAAAATGGACAGAAGCAAGAAACAGATACATGGCCTGCAAACGGGCCTGGCCAACGTTAAGTGAAAGGGGCTGACTCCAGGAGCTCACGAACATGGCATGTATTTGTGTTACAAACCTGCAATTGCAGGAGATTGGAAGCCAAGCCTCTTGGGCACAGGCATGGAGTTGGGCATATCCGGGGGAGTCCCCCTTCATGGTACTGGGGCTTGATCATGAACAGGATCAGGAAGAGAACCACAGGCTGCCTGGCCAGGGCTGTGGGGCCGCTGCACCGGGAGAGTCTACCAGGCATCGTGGGTCAGCTGGCGTGGGTGGGATCCAGGAGGCCGGGACTGAAGAGAGTCGGCATGGAGGGGGATCCCTAGGTGTACAAACACGCACGTGGATGAGTGTGTGTGTCCCCTAACCTAGTGCAAATCCTCCTCTCAGCCCTGTCCCACCCACGCCAAAGCCAGGTGCTGTGGGAGAATCAAGAGACAGCTGTGAGCTGTCCCACAGACTGGAATTCAGGAAAGTCAGCACGTCTCCAGGGGACCCCGTGATGGGGAAGGGGATCCTTGCCCTGGGCCCCGAGAAGAAGGGCCACCTGAGAGAGCAGGGTCAGGGACCTGTGAGCCAAATATGCTCCAATTCTGGAAATTCTCCCAACCTCAGAGCACCTAGTGCGATTTTTGTCAAGTGGTATTTTTATTATCTCATGCTTAATTGACCAAGGAGCAGGGAGGCTGGGATTGGCCTAAAGTCTGAAGTACCTCTCTCTATTTTCAGGGCAGGCAGATCATCGGTGTTACCTGTGTGTTGTTCTCCAGATGCTCTCATGGCAAATAGCGTTTCTAAAATGCTAAATCACGTGGCATCTGGGAGAAGGGGAGATGATGACCAGGGAAGGCCGTTGTGTCTTCCCGCCTCCTGCCTCAGTCCTGGGACAACAGAGCTGCACCTCTAAGTTCCCAGGAGAGGGTGGTCCATTTGAGTGCAGCCATCTCCTCAAGACATGTTGAAATGAATTTCCATGTTCATCAAACCATGAATTATTGAAAAGCACTCAAGAATTTTTGTGTTCCATTTACACGAATCAATGAACAGAGGTTTAGAGTCAACTTTTGCTTCACTGCTTTACGGTTTATAAAGACAGGGCAACAATTTCAAGTGTATACTGAGAACGAGCTTATTCATGGTTGGAATAAATTAAAAGAATGGCCTTTATAAGAAAGATTCAGAATCTGTATGAAGCAAATGACTAGGTCAGTAGGTAGACTGATTTTTTCCCATTTTTGTATTGGAGATTTTCAAGTGTATACAAGACTAAAGAAAATGGAAAGTGACTCCCTTGAGCCCGTCGCCCAGCATCAATATGTATCAACATTTCGCTATTCTTGCTTTATCTAACCGTTCCACTTATCTTAAAACCACAATATGTTAAGATAAGTGAACTGAAGACCTGAATAAATGCAAACATCTTATGCAAACATACATGAATGGTAAAAGTGAATGTTATAAAACTGACAATAATTCTTAAATAAGATCTACTGAAATACTAACGAAAATTCCAAGGGGAATTTTTTCACTTTGTCAAAATAATTCTAGAATTTAGCCAGAAACAGTAAAACACATTAACAGTGCAAAAAAAAATGAGAAAGAGAGCAGGTTTTATACATTAAACCATAAAGCCATTAAAAGCATCATTAGAAAAAAGAGAAACATTTTTTATAACCTTGAAGTAGGAAAAGGTTTTCTCAGTCTAATATCAAAGCCAAAAATCATTAAGAAAAATATCTAATAATTCGGGCTTATGAAAATGAAAAACATAATTATAAATCTAAAAGAATGTAAAAAATATTACAATTAATAAGTGAATTTGGTAAATCTGCTAGAAAGAAAGTCAGTATGCAAAAATTAATTGTATTTCTATGTGAGTCGCACACAAACAGAAAAATAAATTTACACACAACAGTATTTATGATAGCATTGAAAACATCGAATGTCACAACAGATGCTGGCGAGGTTGCAGGGGAAAAGAAACACTTTTACAGTGTTGGCGGAAGTGCAAATTAGTTCAACCATTGTGGAAGGCAGTATGGCCATCTCTCAAGGATCTAGAAGCAGAAATACCATTTGACCCAGCAATTCCATTACTGGGTATATACCCAAAGGAATATAAATCATTCTATTATAAAGATACCTGCATGTGTATGTTCATTGCAGCACTAGTCACAATAGCAAAGGCATGGACCCAACCCAAATGCTTATTATCAATGATAGCATTGAAAGCTATCATTGATAGCAATAAAAAAGGTGGTACATATACACCATGGAATACTATGCAGCCATAAAAAGGAACGAGGTTATGTTCTTTGCAGGAACATGGATGGAGCTGGAAGCCATTATCCTCAGCAAACTAATGCAGGAACAGAAAACCAAACACCAAATGTTCTCACTTGTAAGTGGGAGCTGAACGATGAGAACACAGACACACTGGGGGAGCAACACACACTGAGGCCTGTTGGGGAGGTGGGGGGTGGGAGAGCCTCAGGATAAATAGCTAATGCATGCTGGCTTAATACCTAGGTGATGGGTTGATCTGTGCAGCAAGCCACCATGGCACACGTTTACCTGTGTAACAAACCTGCACATCCTGCACGTGGACCTGGAACTTAAAAGTTGAAGAAAAAAAAATCAAATGTCTAAGAATAAATCTAACGAAGTATGTACAAAAACCTCTACACAAAATTCTACAAAACCTCATTGAGAGAAATGAAAGAAGTTATAAATAAAGATAGATTTAACAAAAGATGTACAGAACCTGCTCCCAGATAGCTACAAAATATTATTGAGGGATAGTTCTTAACGTCTCAATAAATTGAAAGTTTTGCTTTGTAGAGGACAGGTCTCTCTGAATTAATCTTTAAATTCAGGGCAGCCCCAATCAAAATCTCAGCAGATCATTTTTGCCGAAATTGACAGGCTGATTCAAAAACTCAGGTTCCCTAAGTCAGTCTTGGAAAAATAAGAACAATGATGTAAAATATCAAGACTTATTACAAAGTTATAATAACTAGATGAGTGTGATATTGGCACAAGGATAGACAAACTGACCCATGGTGTGGAGCTGGGTCCAGTAACTGACACACCCATAAGCCATCAATGCAGTGGGGAAAGATGCTTCTCAATCAATGAGCTGAGTCCACATCTATGCAGATACTTAAAGGTATTCTGTGCATTTGAGCAAACTGTCTTCTCGAAAAGCTGTGCAATCCTACAACCCACAAGCAGAGCATGAAAACCTGTTGAATTCCTAATCATCACCATCTGCCATCTGAAGCAATCTTTGCTAACTTGACAAACGACAAACAGCAGCTCCTCTCCTGGGGTGTGGGGCCGAACGTTGCCCCCATCTCTTTAGTGTACGTTTGTGTGGTTTCTCGAATGAATCACCTGTTCACATCTGTTGCCCATCTTTCTACTGGAATGTTCATAGTTTTGCTTAGCCATTTGTTAGGTGTTGTAATAGCTTCCTATATTAAAGGTTTATTTCTCAATCTGATGCTTTTTGAAAAAGTTGTCCCGGCTTTCCCACTGTCTTCTAGTGTGGATTACCGTGTTGGTGGCACATGCTCAGAGGCAGCCCAGACCCCTCTTGGCTGAAGGGCCTCTGGACAGAGTCTTCAGCCAATGCCCCTGGGCCAGCAATGGCCTTGGCTAGCCAGTAAGAGGAGTTTCACTTCTGCAAGGTCCTGCATCCTGCCTGGCTTATCCCATCACTAGTGGATGGTGGGATATAAAACCTGCTCTCTTGCCTGGGTAAACAGCGAGGCTCCATCTCTACAAAAACAAAAATTTAAAAATAGCCCAGCATGGTGGCACCCACCTATAGTCCCAACTACTTGGAAGGCTGAGGCAGGAGGTTGGCTTGAGCCAGGAAGTCGAGGCTGCAGTGAATCATGATCGTGCTCTCCAGCCCAGGGGACAGAGCAAGACCCTGTGAAAAAACAAACAAACAAACAAACAAACAAAAAAACAGTCTCTGCCCCAATCCAGGGCTCCTCTGAAAGGCCACCTGCACCAGATGGCTCTGTGGGCTCAGCTGGGGCTGGGGTTGAGACCCCACGGGGGTCCTCCTTGTTCCTCTGCCCACCCCTGCTTCTCCCTCTCCTCTCTTTCGGGTGTGGATCCTAACTGCTCTCCCAAGCACACGCTCTGCCTGTTCATCTCCCTCTCAGAGGCTGCTTCCTGAGAGCCCACCTGCTATGGTATTTTGGACATAAAGAAGACCTTTATGTGGTCTGATCTGTTAATTTTCTGTTTCACGGGTTCTGCATCTGTTGAACCCTTAGGAACTTTTTCTGCACCGCCAAGATTATGTGAATATTAAATATTCAGACTTCGAGCATTGACCCACCTGGAATATATGAAGTATAAGATGCAAAATCGAGTCTCTGACTTCATTTCTCCCCCCAGAGGTTTAGGTAGATCTCACAGTACCACTTATTGAATAATCAATCCTCTTGCCACTGATTTGAAATATCACCTTAATAATACAGTAACTTATTAAGGATACTTGGATTTGTTTCTGGGCTTCCTAATCTATTCATCAGAGCTGTGCATGTAGTCCTGGGCCAGTCCACACTACTGAAATTTTGTAGCTGTGGGCTTCAACCTCTGACAAACCAACACTCATTACTCTTCCTTTTTAATAAGAATCTTTATTCTGCTAAGTGCAACTGCTGAAGGGCACATTGCCCCTGCTATTTTATGTTTAATATTTTTATAATCCTTCCTGAGCTCATCGATCCCCACTTTCATCTCAGCCCAGTGCACACCAGGTGAGTGGACCCTGGATGGCTTCTATGGACTCATGGGGTCTGTTTCTCGAGGACTTCAGCCCAGCGCTGGGCAGGCAAATGCTCAATGCCTATTTCTCAGCCAGGCAGGTGGTTAAGACTTTCCCTCCTAGGTTCTTCCAAGATATGTCTCCTCAGCAGGCAGACCTTGCATCAGGACTAATTGCAGAGACAGATCCATCTCTCTCTCTCCACAGCTGCTCAAAATCCACAGAGCTGGGACAGACTCATCACGTTTTTGGGTCGGTTTGCTTTATTTTGCAGTTGCTGAATAGCCTGCCCTGCCTCTGTTGCTGCTGTTTTCTTGCTGCTGTTGTCCTCTGCCTATTAGGAGCTTGTCATGTGTGCGCCTAAACCTCAGGAAGGAAGGTGAGGACAGGAAAGAGAAAGGCTGGGAGATTAATATCCTGGAGGTGCAGAGGGGCCCGGGGTGCATCATCCCAATTGCACAGCACCCGAAGGTGAATAAATGGAAGCAGTCGCCCCTAGGAGATGGGCAACTTCAAGCCTTGCTCCCTGTTCCAGGGACACCGGCCACATGAAGCCCTCCCTCTGTTCAACCAAGTTAGGCCTGTTTCTCAGACCATCACTCACCCTCAGCTGCTACCCCAGTGGCAAGTGCTCCCAGAGGCAGAAGAGGACCCAGGGAGAGATGGAAAGCCAAAGGCCTCCCCACCTGCCATGGGGGCGGGGCAGGAAACGGTGAGAGAGGATGTGGGTTACCGGGATTTGGAACTTATTAAACGTGTATGAAACTCTACAGTCAGAGTGGCCCAGGTCTCTATCTGACATGCATGGCTGGAAAAGTGTCATACTCAGCCAGGAAGATCCTGTATTAGTCCATTCTCGCGTTGCTATAAAGAAATACCTGAGACTGGGTACGTCATAAAGAAAAGAGGTTTGGGCCGGGCGCGGTGGCTCACGCTTGTAATCCCAGCACTTTGGGAGGCCGAAGCGGGCGGATCACGAGGTCAGGAGATCGAGACCACGGTGAAACCCCGTCTCTACTAAAAATACAAAAAATTAGCCGGGTGTGGTGGCGGGCGCCTGTAGTCCCAGCTACTCGGAGAGGCTGAGGCAGGAGAATGGCGTGAACCCGGGAGGCGGAGCTTGCAGTGAGCCGAGATTGCGCCACTGCATTCCAGCCTGGGTGACAGAGCGAGACTCCGTCTCAAAAAAAAAAAAAAAAAAAAAAGAAAAGAGGTTTGGCCGGGCATGGTGGCTCATGCCTGTAATTCCAGCACTTTGGGAGGCTGAGGCAATGGATCACTTGAGGCCAGGAGTTTGAGACCAGCCTGGGCAACATGGTGAAACCCGGTCTCTGCTAAAAATACAAAAAATTAGCTGGGTGTGGTGGCTGACACCTGAATTCCCAGCAACTCAGGAGGCTGAGGTGGAAGAATCACCTAAACCCGGGAGGTCAAGGCTGCAGTGAGCTGAGGTCGCACCACTGCACTTCCGCCTGGGCAACCCAACTGGAGTGAGACCGTCTCCAAAAAGAAAAAAGAAAAGAAAAAGAAACGAGGTTTCATTGACTTGGGGTTCTGCAGGCTGTACAGGAAGCAAGATGGCATGATGCTGGCATGTGCAGGGGCTTCCAGGAGCTTGCCCTCATGGCGGAAGGCAAAGGGGAGCAGGTGCCTCTCATGGCGTGAGCAGCAACAAGAGGGGCACGGGGCAGGCATCATGCACTTTTCAGTAACTGGATCTTGTGAGAAATCTCTCACAATCATGAGAACAGCGCTAAGGGCACGTGACTAAACCATTCAGGAAGGATTCAGTCCTGTGATCCGATCGCCTCCCACCAGGCCCCACCTGCAACACTGGAAACTGCAATTCAGCATGAGAGTTGGTGGGGACACAGATCCAAACCGCATCAGAGCCCCTCGGACCCTGCCAGCCGACGCCCTCTTCGTTGACCCTGGGGCCACTCTGACAGCGCCAGCTCCCACATCCACTGCTCATTCCTTGTGTGGCCCAAGGAGTTGACCTTCTGTTTTCTCATTTACAGAGGCATGTAGGTGAGAGTGAACCAGCCGCCTGTCCTGTGCAGAGGCCAGCACAGACACCCTTGTGTGCCCCCTGGGTCCTTAGCCACATCAGTCCCCAGAACCCATGGCCAATTCCCAGGGAGCCAAGCTGCATAGGCTCACCCGGGTGGCGCAGGCAGGCCTCACCCACACCACTCATCCCTCACCCCCCAGCAATGCCACCACTGAGCTCGCAACACAGAGGCACCAACCGTGCAGAAGATGCTCCGTGGGGTTAACCCTGGACCAGCGCGAGCCCAGCAGCTGATAAATCCGTCTCCCTCCACCCCCAGGCTGGGCTGCCCTGCGAGGGAGTCATTCATCAGGCCTCATGAAGAGTCACTTCCCAAGACTGGAGCTGCTGGCTCATGGAACCCTGGCACCCGCTCTGCTGCCTCTCCTCCCCGAGCCCTCACCCCTCCCTGTCATTGCCCTGGGCCTGCACCCCACTGAGGGAGTAGCCCAGAAATGTGGCCCTGAGGCCCTGTTTCCAGGGATGAGGCTCAACAGGTGCTAGGGGGTAAGGTTAGGAACCAGAAATCCACTGAGGGTCCTTGTGACCCCCCAGGGACCTGCATCTGCTAAAACCACTGCCTCTTCAGCCTCTGCATCTAAGGGTGAAGTGTCCCCATCAGTTTGGGCTGCTCTAATAAATTATTGTAGACTGGGCAGTTGAGACAGCCAACACTCATCTCATTTCTCACAATTCTGGAGACTGCAAGTCCAAAATGAAGGTGCTGGCATATTTCGTGTCTGAGGAAGGCCGGCATCCTGGTTCACAGACAGTGCCTTTTTGCTGTACCTGCAGAAGGGGAGGGAGCCCCCAAGGTCCCTTTGTAAGAGCACTGATCTTATTCATGAGGTTACACCCCGAGGACCTAATCCCCTCCCAAAGGCCCCACCTCCTACACCATCACCTTGGTGGTTAAGTTGGATGTATAAATTTTGAAGCAACACAAACATTCAGTCCATAACTAGAAGGAATGGTGGCAGGGTAAGCTCCATAGCGCAGCCCGGCCAGGGTGCTTGGGAAAGTCCTGTTTTTCATCTTCTCTGACACAGAACCATAGAGATGAGCCATCAGGTGAAAAGGCCGTCCTTGGCCATCTATACATCAATCAGTCAATAAGCCTGGATGCTTTGCTTTGCCCTTTGAACCTGTAAAGACTCTCCAAAATACCATGAAGATGATGCAGCCTCCCCAGGTGGACAGGAACAGCCCCACAGGGACATGCAGGGGGATCTCCCAAAAGAAGGAGGAAGCTCCCTTTGCTCCTTCTCCCAAAGGAAGCCCCACAGACACTCTTCAACTAAATTTGATTCAGAAAGTTCAATTGAGGCTTGCTATAGTCTGAATGTGTCCCCCTAAAATTCATCTGTTGAGATCCTAACCTCCAAGTTGATGGTGTTAGAAGGTGGGCCATTGGGAGGTGATGAGGTCATGGGGGCAGAGCCCTCATGAATGGCTTTAGTGCTTTTCTAAAAGAGGCCCCAGAGAGCTCCCTCGCCCCTTCCACTGTATGAGGACACAAGAAGAAGACACCATCTGTGAACCAGGAAGCAGGTCCTCACCAAACCCCAAATCTGCTGGCACCTTGATCTTGCACTTCCCAGCCTCCAGAACTATGAGAGACAAATGTCTGTGGCTTCTAAGCTGCCCAGTCCATGGTATTTTGTTATAGCAACCTGAATGGATGGAGACAAGGCTTTATCAGTCTCATCATCTACCAGAGCATTCCTTTGTATACAGCAAACATCCCCAGAGTGTGTGTGTGTGTGTGTGTGTGTGTGTGTGATTCATTGAGGCAGATACAAGTTATAATATTTACTAAATTAAAGCAGCCACGTCTTGTGCAGGATTGTTCAAGGGTCCCGTTCTCCTCACAGGGGCAGGGACAGGGACCCTCTTCCGCCTCTTTGAAGAAAGCAGCAAGGCTGGGTCATCTGGAAGGGTTTTGAAAGGGCTTTGGTGCAATAAACACATTTTCAGCTTTTGGATGAGCGTTTGTTCTTAACGCTTTCCCTACACACCCACCAGAGTCTTCCTTCAGGGGTTTTCATGAAATCACTGTTTATTTTCAATGTCATCTTGCAAAATGTTGGTTGCCTGATCCAGCAGCCCCGCAGGTCTTCATCCTCCAAGCTGAGCCCACTGGGACTTTGCTTTGGCAGCTGCACTGTCTCTGGTGCTCTCAGCCTTCTGCTTTCTATGGCCGTGGAAGGAGCGTTTAAGCTCTCTGGATAGAAAGAGTCGCTCCCACTTGGCCCAGGGGGGAAGTGTGGTCCTACCTCGCACTGCATAGTCTTCCCCGTGGCGTGGCTCAGTTCAGGAGCGGTGGTCACATTCTGTCCAGCTCTGTGCAGTTGCACATGTTCTGCAGGATGGTGTGCATGCCTGGGGCAAAATGCCCCTGAGACTTGAGAGTCACGCAGATGTGACTTTAACTCAAGACTCATAGGTAGAAAAGGAGGAGTAAACGCGGGGGTCTGAGGCAATCAGGGAGATAATACAGTGACCGCTCAGAGGGACACCTGCTTTCCACCACTGTGGGAAGACACACAGAAAGAAATCAGCAAACGCTCATTTCCAGGGAGGTGAACTCATGGCTATTAGGGATGACTACAGCAGGGAGGGAGGTCTGGAAGGCTGAAGGGCTCCTGCGAAGCTTGGGAAAGAAAGAGGGTTTGGGGTCCTCAGCTGCCCCTCCCCCACCCAGCATGTGTCCACAGTCAGCAGGGAAGGAAAGCAGAGACACAAGACATGGGAGAGAGGAAGGGCTCTAGTTTCAGATCTGCACGGCTGCAGCAAATGCTATCGTCCCATCTGAACCCGCTGGGCATGTCTGCCCTCCACACCTGACAAGATCCTTGCATTCGCCTCCTGGCACCAACCCTCATGCGGGGCTTTCTATCCTGCCACACCTTCTTGTGGGCAGAGTGATGGTCCTGGAAAGATGTGTACGTCCTCATCCCCGCAGCCTGCGAATATGTGACTCGCAATGCAAAGGGACTGTGCAGAGGCGATTTAGTTAGCGATTCTGAGGTGGGGGGTTATCCTGGATTAGCCAGGTGGGCTCAATGCCAACAAAGGGCTCTTATAAGGGAGAAGGCAAGGCAGAAGGGTCACAGTAGTAAAAAGAGGTGTGACCATAGAGGCAGAGGTGAGAGAGATGTGAAGCTGCTGTTCTGTTGGCTTTGAAGATGGGGGAGGGAGCCACCAGCCAAGGAATGTGGGCACCTCTGGAAGCTGGAAAAGCCAGAAAACCGACTTTTCCCTAAAGCCTCCCAAGGAACCAGCCCTGCTGATGACTTGATGTTAGCTCAGCAGGGCTCATTTCCCTCAGAGGTGCTCACACCTTGCCTGCAACAGGCTGGGCCCAGCTGCCCTGCACGGAACGTTCATCCTCCAAGGCAGGCTCTGCCCACCTCTCAGACCTGACTCAGACCCACCTTCACCTCATCTTCCTGTGAGGTCTGAATCATCAGACAAGCCACAGAAAGCACGTTCCCTCCTGCCTCTCCACCCTCAGACTGAAGGTGCCCAGTGAGGTTAGCAGGTGCGGTGGAGTAGGGGGAGGTAGAGCGGTGCCGTTGCCCATGACGGCTTGCTGTTGGGTAAAGTGACTTTCAAAGAAAACAATGGCAGCGTGTCTCTGTCCACCCACACTGGGAGCCTGAAACATTACCCAGAGTGCAGCCCATAGCCGGAGACAGCCTGAGAGCCCGTGGAAGCCATGTGCAACCTGGACCCCCTGATCCCAGGAAGGGATTGGAGTGGGGAAGCGGGGCTCTGCCTCACTTCCCTCCCTTTTTCCTCCAGGGAAATTATTCAGAAACAAGGTGGACTTTCTTGCTAAAAGCTCTCGGTCTCAAAACAATCTTCAACTTTAGGATTCATTTCTCAGAAGTTTGAATGTCACATCCCCACCATGACAGGAACGGCACAACACTGAGATGCAGAATCAAGTGCCCCACCCCCTGACACCTATATGGGACTGATGTCTCACAGAGGACTGACACCTCGGATGGGACTGACATACAACGGGCCAGGCATTTTACATGGGACTGATATGTTACATGGGACAGATGACATACGCTTGAAGGCAAACCCCAGACCAGATGGTCCTCGGATACAGGGTTCTGTGGTCATGCCCTGCCATGAAATCTTTCTCCAGTGTATTAGCAGGGACACTTCTCACCTCTCAGGTCCTGAGTGCTCTGCGGTTTATCCTCTCAAAGCAGTGAGCCTCTAAATGGCAGGGGTTTGAATGAGCCTTGGGCTGGAGAACTGGAGAAGTAGCTTGAGGTAGCTGAGCAGGTGACAGTGGTGACTCTGACATGTAATATGCATTTGATTTTGTGATAAGAGTACAATCTTCCCTTGGCACCAATAGGAGATTGGTTCCAGACATCCCCAAACCCCACAGATACCAAAATCCTGGGATGCTCAAGTCCCTGATAGAAAATGGCATAGGATTTGCAGGGAACCTACTCACATCCTCCCATGTACTCTAATCATCTCTAGATTCTCTAGATTACCTATAATACCTAACACAATGGAAATGCCATGTAAACAGTTCTTATATTGTATTGGCTTTCTTATATGGATTGTTTTTTATTGTTGTATTGTTATTTTTTATTGTTTTTCCCCCAATATTTTTGATCCATGGTTGAATCCACAGATGCAGAGCCCACATATATGAAAGGCCAACTATATCCGGGATACTTCAATAGCAGAGCACAATCCCACTTCTAAAGGGACATATTACTTGGAATGGGGCTTAGAAAACTGTGGCCAGGTGCCTGTTATTGTAAATAAAGTTTTATTGGCACACAGCCACACCATCCATTCAGCTGTGGTCTGAGGCTGCTTTTGTGCTGCAACCGAAAAGCCTGGTGCAGATGTCATTGATTTCCCAGGGAGTGTCAGCTTCCCTGGTGGCGGTGCACAGCCCCTGTGCCTTTAGCTTCAGTGCAGTCACAAAGGGCATCTCAGTGAAGGGTCTTCGCCTGCTGCTTTAGGTGAGGGTGCCCACCAGCTGAGCCTGAATCAGGGCCCTTGTGCAGGAGATTCATAGAGAGAGGACTCCCAGGAGAAACCCAGATGGGTGGGAATGAGAAGAGGTTGGGCAAAGATGCAGGTCCAGGGCACACACAGCCCAGCCCGAAGCCATGGGAGCTCCATGGTGTGAATCTCACCACAGTTTGTCCTGCTCAGGGGCAAGAAGACTGGGTTGTTAAGCCCCACATTGGTCAGAGGGTCGGCGGTTGGCTACGGGCACCATCAGGGTGGGAGGTGGAGAGTGTAACTGCTCAGCACCCCCCACAGCCCTTCATGGCTGTGGCCAAGGGCAGACGACACTTGCAACAGAGGGCAGGTGGGCACATGGGCCAGGAAGTGGATCTGGACACAATAGGGCAGCATCTGCCACACCTGTGGCCCAAGATCTCCTTTGGCAATCGGGAAGCCCCTGAAATTGTTGGCAAATGGATTTTCTTTTACCACTTTCATTAGAGCCTTAAAATCAGGCTTAGAACCCCAATCCTAGTGGGAGTCAC
Organism: Symphalangus syndactylus; assembly: GCF_028878055.3. NCBI lineage: Eukaryota > Metazoa > Chordata > Mammalia > Primates > Hylobatidae > Symphalangus > Symphalangus syndactylus. The sequence continues at coordinate 144,074,208 of NC_072430.2, read as the reverse complement.
ACGAGTTGCTCCCGCCCACCATCCCCCCGAGTAGGGCCACACTTGGAGGAAGGAATTGTTCAATGTGTCAGGACTGTGAGAGTAGCTAGTGGCCCCCACAGGGCAGGGAGGGCAGCACCTGGACATGTGCAGGCAGAGGTGGAGACTGGACGGGGATCAACCCTGGGAGAGAGGGAGACAGGCTCTGCCCAAATCTTAGGTCCAACTCAGAAGGCTGGAAGTGTGCAGGACCACCAAGGGCACGGGGCCAGGGGAGCTGAGGAGGCAGGGCTGGTTCTGGAGGATGCTTCTGAGACGCTGGGTCACAGGTGGGAAAGCTGCTGGCTTTTGTCACATGTGGCTCTTTGAAAACTCCAGGCAGAGAAGTTTCCGTGGAAGGCTGGGGTGTGGGACAGGAGCCACAGGGAGCAGGGGCTGGACACAGAATTCAGGGCGGGGTGTGGCGCTCGGGAGGGGTCCTAGCTGGAGGGTGATGTGGGGCAGGCGTTTTCCCCTGGGAGGTAGGCGTTGCTGTCTCTGTCCGAGGGTGGGGGTAACCCCATAAACAAGAGACCAGAGATGATTGCCAGAGCCATGCTCTCAGGAAAGGGAGAGAGAGGCCTGGGCTCTGGAGGGCAGATGGTGGCCTCGGTGGCTGTCACACTCCTTCCAGGTGACAGGAGGGAAGGCAGTGGACAGGCCTGCAGATCGGGGACAGGAGGAATGCAGGGGCTTCTGGAAGCTTCCATTTCCTGAGAGAAAAAGGAGGGGAGCACCTCTGAACATGAGGGAGGGGAAAGTATGAGGGGAAGAGGAGGGTACAGGAGACACCCCGCAGGGACCCGTGAGTCTAGGGCAGGCGGCCCCACTGAGGCTTATGGCCTGGAGTCTAAAGGACTCCAGGGAAGGGGAAGAGGTGGCTTCTCCTGGGGCTGGGGTTTCATCCGGGGTTGAAAACGGGAGGAAGAAATGGGCCAAGGAGTGGAAGGGCTCGCCAGGAGGCAGTTATCTCTGGGCCACATGGTCACAGCTGGAGAAAGATGGTGGCCGAGGCAGGAAGTGGTGCAGGAACCATGGTGGAAGCAGCTGTGGGCCTGCCAGGAACAGCCCCAACCACTCACAGGTGCTCTCATTCGGTGCCAGCACCTCCCCTGTGCCACGTGACACCAGACCCACTGGCATCATGGCCAATGGGTGCTCTTATAGGAGGGAGTAGGGGAGAGCTGAGGAAGCTGACACCCCCAGAAACTGAGTCTCAGAGAAGAGCATCATGGGAATCCCCCCACACTGCTGTGATATCACCCACACCTGCTTTCATGAGACACCATCCACCGTCATCCTCACAGCCTCTACTGAGCCACCACGATTCCACAAAAGGCTGTACAGCCGCCCACTGCAAGACCAACCTCCCCAGCCTTGCGGGAGGGGCCAGTGTAACATCCTGGCCAGAGCCACCCTGGCCGCGCAGGAATGGTCCTGAGCCCTAGCTCTGCAGGAAGAGGAGGGAGTCCCCAGGCCCAGAGTCAGATGACAGCACCTGGCACAGCCAAACATCCTGCATGGCTGCAAGAAGACACCAACTACCACCAGCTCTGTGCTGATTAGTAATGATGTGTTTAATGAAATTTCAAGGTTCATTACGGAATGTGGATTAATTAAATTGAGAAGGAAGATAATGAAAAATATTCCCATTGGATACATAAAAGAGCAGGCCTGCTGTGGTGGGAGGAGGGGGTTGAAATGTATGGACCTGCCAGAACTCTCCAAGTCTGCCCCCTGGAAAATGAGCCAAGTCTTTCCGCTGCGTCCTCTAAGCAAAGACGGTGGCCTGAGTCCACATGGGAGCCCAGTGGGGCCTCTGAGTCTCACTTGTGATTTGGGGAGAGTCATACTGGCTCCCTGCTGGGCTCAGCATCACATTCAAAGTCACTGGTTCATGTCCTCCCAGGACCTTGGAGTTGGCCAAGCGCTCATGAATCCCTCTGTGTACTTTCTTTACCAAGGGCTCTGGAAGGAAAGGAATGAAAACATACATGTCAGATTCATCCAGATGCACCAATCTCAGCAGCCAGGCAGCAGCAGGAGGAGGCGCAGCGGTGTCTGACAGCTCTGAAGTTTCCGCCTGGTGCAGGAATCCTGGAAGTTTTCCCAGAGTCCTCTGCGCATGCTGGAAAAATCTGCTTCGAACTTCCTGATGAGCTGATTGGAGCATGAAGGATCTGGTTGAGTCTTAAAAGCCTTAATACCGAGACTCAAATCCAGTGTCTGTGTGAGTTAGGATTGCAAGTTCCTGAGCACCCTCGGCTGAAGAACAATCACGCTCGTCCCGTGTGCCTGCAAGCCCAGCTCTCCCTGCCTCCCATGCCTTCCCCAGCCCAAGCCCCAGCAGAGCCCTATCTGTAAGGGCTACTGTGCCCATTTCATGGAAACACACCGTCAGCAAGCAGCTGCTACACCCACCACAGATAAATCTCATAAACAAAACGCTAAGTGAAAACCACTAGAGTTAAGAGAATATGCAATGTGTGATGCCATTCACCGAAAGCTGGTTCAACTGTTCAAAGGCAAAATCATGGTTATCTTTGAGGGTGTAGGGGGGAGGTGGGAACTGAAAAGGGCATGAAAAAAGTCTTCTGGGTTCCTGGCAATGATCTGGTTCTTGATGTAGGTGGTGGCTACACGGAGGTTTCATCATTTCAGAGATTTCCCTTGCCATTTGAGCACTCTCTCATACTTCAATTAGAAGCATCTGTTCTAAAAATTACTCAGTATTGTGTCCACAAAGTTGTCCTGCAAGTGGCATATCCATTTCACTATTCATCCTTCTCAATTTATCCAAAACAGAAAGGTTTAATGTGTCATAAAATAAATGTATTTCTAGTAAAAATGGCTAGAAGTGTTTTAAAAATGTATTCAGATTGAGAATAAGTGGCTTCCCTTGGTCCTGGAGCTAGGGCTGAAGTGAATCTCAAATCTAGTTCTGTAATAGCACAGCAGGGCCTTTTTTTATCCCTTCACACAAGAGTGAAGCCCTCCTTTCCTAAAATTGGACCAAGGGCACGGGTGGCAAAGGTTGGGTCCTCACTCACAGAGCTATTTTGACAGAGGTGTTTTCTGCTGCTCATGAGTGCCTCAGAGAAATAATAGAAATTATTAACTGATGAGATCCAAGAAAGTCAATGGTAAGGCTGGAAATACTCCTCAATTCTTGACTTCTGGGCTACTGTGCTGACCAAGTTGATTTCCAACACACCCAGTTGTCTCTAAATTTTCCTTCCTCCTACTAAATCAGCAGAATTTACCAGGAGGTATGAAGGAGATTAAAGTCCTTTTCCTAGGCAGCAATTACTCACACCAGTCAACATGTATTCACCAGAGATAAACATATCATCCAATTCATATTCCATACCTCAACCCGCTGTGCATAAGAGAAAATGACAGTCAGTTTCTCAGAAAGACAATTACATTACATGATTTCAAACAACTCAAGCTTTTCCTCTTCTATCTTCATTGTATTCATGGAAGTCTTCAAGAAGGACAAAAATGTTGAACACTCTGGGTTCAGCTTACAGGATTTCACCAATTTCCTTTCAATCTAATGCTCTTACCTAGAATCACCTTCAAGATATGGGTCGGGACCAGCCTGCTTCTTCATGCTGAAGGGACTGATAAACCCAGAAAGTGGACACATGGGGAGTCAAGATCAAAGGGGGCCCAGAAACCACCCAGGAGATGACCTCCTTCGAGTGGGTTAGGAACAAGAGGCTCTGAAAGCCTCCGAGAGTCGTTCCTGGTCAGTGATGGTATTAAAGGTAGGGCCAGGACTTGTACTTGGGCCTCAGGAATTCTCATATGGTCAGTGCCTGAGCTGGTCTGCAAGAGACTGGGCGCCAGAAGCCAAAATCAGGGCGTGGCCTGCAAGAGATCAGATGAGCTTACTAAGGAGTGAGAAATTCAGCCCAGCACCCTGGGGAGTGGAGAGGGGTCCCTGCTGTGTGGAAGAGCCAGATTACAATCTTTTCTTTAGATAACCCTCACCCTGAACATGTTTGGAAGGGTGGTGGAGACCAGTACCCAGTGGTCTCTCCACTGGCCTGTCAAGCACAGACTGGGAATTCCAGAGAGGAAGGAATCCATCCCTTCTTTCAAGTTCTTATAGTGCCCTTAGATAATCCTCAGGGTGACAGTCATTGGAGAGTTACTTCTCTCATCTATTCAACCAGTCCCATGGCTCCTTATACCAAGTTACATGTTCTGAGCTCTAGACTCTTAAATAGAAACTGCAAGATTTTGCCACCAGAAGTCCCATCACTAGAGAAATGGTAAAGGAAGCTGTTTAGGAAAAAGGAAAATAATTCTAGAATAAAGATTCTTAGTGGCAAGAAAAAGTGATGCAAAAAGAATAAAAATATAGAGAAATCTAAATAAACATTGACATGAAAATTATGCTACAATAAAACCTAATTGGGTAAAGGACAGGAATAAAACCTGGAGCATCAATAAGACTATTGCAATATGATTAAGTAAAAAATATTCTCAGCTCCTTCAATTGTTCAGGAGGGCTGTAGGTCTTTCAATTAAGTTTAGATCCTGAGTTAAGTTTGTATGCTAAAATTCTAAGTGTCACCATCAGAGGGATAAACATAGATTGTGGTTTTGTCTAATTCTGAAACACAGAGGACAGAATATGGATTTTAAATATGTAATCAATTCAAAATAAGGCAGAAAAAGATGCAATATTTAGAACAAAAAGAAATCACAAAATAAGAAGGAAAAAATAATTTTAAATGTATTAGCAATCACAAAAAATATAAATGGGCAAAATTTAACAGGCAACCAAACTGTCAGATTCAATGTTTTAATTTTAATCCAGCTTTATGCTGTTTAGAGGTGTCTAAAACTTATGTGAATAAAAAGTTGTAAAACATATGTTGGACAAACATTATATGTGTATATTATATATGTATATAAAGACACATATGTTAGTATTTTAGCCTTCAAATTTATTTTTCCATATATTTGAAGGCTAAAATATTATGAGAAATAAACGAAGTCACTACCAAAGAATGGCAAAAGCTTAGTTCACCAGGAAGACACAAAAATTCTAAACAAAATAAACCTAATAACATGACCATAAGATCTGTAAGACTGGAGCCGGTAGAATTCAAAGAGAATACATGAGAAATCCACCATCATAGTAAATTTTCATATATCTCGCTCAGTAATTGAAAAGGTAAACACAGAATTAGTAACAGTGTAAAAACTCTGAGTAATGCAAGCTAGATCTAATGAAAATATATAGAATCCTACACTCAACAGTTAGAAAATATACATTCTTCCCAATTACATATGCAACATTTATAAGAATGTTTACCAAGGACTAGACCAAATTTTTAAAAATCAGTTTAAAGTAGACTACTTTTTCTTACCATAAATCCGATAATGTTAGAAATCTATAGTAAATTTAATTTGGAAGTTTAAAACCACATTTCTAAATAAATACCCCAGCTGTCATGAATTCAACTTTAATGACATTTTCAGAATTTTTAAATTCTCAGAACTGAAAAATAATGAAAAAGCTATAGCATATCAAAAATTTGATATAAGGTACGTCAAAACTTATGGATGCAGGTCAAGCTAAGACTTTAGGAAAATGTATAGCTTTCAAGTGCAAGAAGGGCTGACATTGGAGGGCTACATCTCCATACTACAGGCAAAAAAGCAGGAGCCTCCCTTCCCAAGGTCAGAACAGGACAGGCACACTGCCCCCACCTCTATGCAACCTCGTTCCAGAGGCCCTAGTACCACAACAGCAATGTTCTCAAACCCTGTGCCACGATCTCTTGCGTGTTTCAATAGTTAATGTGCTCAACTCCTTAACTAAAGTGAAAGCAACTCAATGTCATAAACCCTAGCTTATTGTACTTCACCTCTTTTTGCCTCCCTTTCCTCATCTATAAAACTGGGGTAAAATACCATCTACCCAGTGAGAGGAGGGAAGGCAGCCACCCACATAAGGCGCTCAGTGACACCTCACCTGGCACCCAGCCGACTCACGGAGCCTCGCCTGTTGCTGTTTTTCTCCTTTGCAGCTGCCCGTCACAGGGATCGCTGCACACTTCTCAGAGTCAGAGGTCTGACAGAGAGACTCTAAGGGACCTGGTGGCTGGTCCAGGCTGGCCTCGTTTACCTTTAAACATTGACGTTAAACATAAAATTGAGTAAACTGCCACTAAGCTGGGGAGTATGGTCAGAAAAGAATAAGCCACGGTTCCTTCTCAGGAAGACCAACAGTTGAATAAAGAAGAAAGATTTTTTAAAAAATCTAATTCTATTGAGACTGTAGTGAGCCATAGCCACACACCTGTCAGAATGGCTAAAATAAAAATTAGTGGGCCAGGCGCAATGGCTCACACCTGTAATCCCAGCAGTGTGGGAGGCCGAGGCGGGTGGATCACTTGAGGTCAGGAGCTCAAGACCAGCTTGGCCGACTTGGTGAAACTCTGTCTCTACTAAAAATACAAAAATTAGTCGGGTGTGGTGGCGGGCGCCTGTAACCCAGCTACTCAGGACGCTGAGGCAGGAGAATCGCTTGAACCCAGGAGGCAGAGGTTACAGTGAGCAGAGAGATTGCGCTACTGCACTCCAGCCTGGGTGACAGAGTGAGACTCTGTCTCAACATAGAAAGGAAAAAAAAAAAAAGAAAAGAAAAGAAAAGAAAAATAAGTGACAACACCAAATGCCGGTGAGGCCTCAGAGTCAGGGGCACCCACTCAGACGGGGCTAGTGGGAACATTAAGAGGTGTGGCCGCTCTGAAAAAGAGCGTGTCAATTTCTTACCAAACTAAGCACACCCTTACCAATGACCCAGCAGTGGTACTCCCAGGCATTTACCCCAGATCAACAGAGACTCACATTCACACCGAATCCTGCACGCCAGTGTTCACCGCATCTTTATCTGCAATAGCCAAAAACCGGAAACAACCTAAATGTCCTCCAACAGGTCAATGGTTAAATTGGGATTCCACTCCACAACTTGAATGGATTTCCCAGGAATTGTGCTGCGAAAAGCCAAGTTCAAAAGGGACACCTGGCATGAGTCCCTTGACATAGCGTTCTTGAAATGACAAAGTGATGGTGCTGGAGGAGGGGTTAGCTGTCACGGGGTGTGAGGGGAACAAGGAGGTGGTCGTGGCTATAAGGGGCGGCACCAGCAATCCGCAGATGGACAGACGGTTCTGTGCCTTCACTGTGGTGCTGGATACCCAAACCTACACGGGGGATAAAGTGCCACAGAACTAAACACACACACAGGTGAGTGCGTGTGACACCGGTGACATCCAAACTATGTGTGTGGATGGTACTGAGGTCAAGTTCATGGCTATGATTTTTGTCCTGTGTTTACCTAAGACAGTACCTCTGGGGGAAACAAAGCAAAAGGCACCCTGATCACTCTGGAGTGTTTCTTCAGCTGCATGTGAATCTACAGTTAGATCTTTTTTTTTTTTTTAAATTAAGGATAATGTGAATTCAATGACAGAGATTTACATAAAGTCCTACTTACCAGGCACCCAGTTAAGCAGGTTGTATGTGTTTACTGAAGCTGCTGTAACAGATCACCACAAACTTGGTGGCTTAAAATGGTGAGGATTTACTGTCTCACCATCCGGCAGGCTGGAAGCCAGAAATCTGGCAAGGCCATGCTCCCCCCAGGCCTCTAGGGGAGAATCTGAGCCCGCACCACTCCAATCTCGCCTCCCTGGTCACGTGGCCCCCTCTTCTGTGTCTTCTCTTCTCTGTATTTTCAAATCTCCCTCTGCTTTCCTACAAGGACACATTTCACTGGATTTTTGCTCCCCTGGCTAATCCAGGATGATCTCCTTGTCTGAAGGCCCTTAATGTAATTACATCTGCAAAGATCCTTCTCTGCAGAAAACCACATTCACAGGTTCTGAAGGTGAGGATGTAGACAGATCTGGGGTCAGATTGCCGGGGGACAATTTGACCCATTGCATGGATGAAGCCATCAGCACTCCCGGTTTTCAGGACCCTACTCCATCACCAGCTAACATTATGCAAAGAAATCTGGGTGATCTTGGAGAGAATTCCAGCCTCCCCACCGCCCAGCCCATGTGGACCTTGCCAAGTTCTCAGGGAGAGGCTGCGGGGCCTGGGCTCATTCTTACTGAATGAGAGGTCCTCCTTCTAGACCCTTCAGGAAGACCTCCCGAAGTGCACCTAGGGGTCTCACTACCCAGGCAGGCTACAGGAGCTGGTAGATGAAAATAACCTGGATGGGGATTTGTTTGATAACCTGAGGCAGTGGAGCCTCATCATGAAGGAACCCTCTGCTCCCTGAGGGTCCCCGTCACTTCTCTCTAGGGTTTCCAAGACTTGGACTAAGGTTCTGGAAGGGCTGTTTACACTGGACCTAAAAGCCAACAAGGAACAGCAATCATTTGGAAGAGTTCGAGTTTTTTATGACTCCAGGAAGAGTTAATTACAACTTGGTGGCTGGTGGCTGCTGACTCTGCAAGTTTCTGAGCAAATCAGAGATTGGGCAGTGTGAGTTGGTTGAGGACCGGGGGTCTCTCCGCATCAGGCTTCCGTGGAGCTCAGGAGGCCCAGACGCTAGCCAGACACTGCCACTGCCGCTGGGTGACCTGGCACCAGTCGCTCACCACCAGCAGCGAGGACTGTTCTATGACCTCCTCCTGCTCTGAGCCGATGGCCAGGCCTGCAATATGCCTCTGCCGCACCACCTTGCTCTGCAACTGCACCACAGATTCCTGATTGCTCTGGAAAATGCCACTGATCTGCCCTAGCATGGTGGACAACAGGCTCCGGAATCATCCTGCCTAGTTTCAAATTCTGCCTCTACCCCTCATCATCTGTGCAATCCTGGGCAAGTTCCCCAGCTGTCTGAGTGTCAGTTCTCACATCTGCAGAATGGGCATGATGACAAAACTCGCTACTTAGGGTGCTGTTAGATTAGATGAGATGGTGCATTATGCAATTAAAATAACATCTGGCACACAGAACACCCTCGGTAGATATAAGTGATAATAATGGTGGTGATGATGATGTCATCACTTGTGGCTTTGACTCAAATAATTCTTTTTTGGTCCTTCCAGTGCCTACTCCTTGTTCATCTCTGACCCACTGTCTGATTTCCCACTCTAAACAAAAGAACACACAAGACCACGCTATTCAAAACAAGCAAGGGGGCTGGGCGCACTGGCTCACACCTGTAATCCTAGCACTTTGGGAGGCTGAGGCAGGCAGATCACCTGAGGTCAGGAGTTTGAGACCAGCCTGGCCAACGTAGTGACACCCCGTCTCTACTAAAAATACAAAAATTAGCTGAGTGTGATGGCGCACGCTTGTAATCTCAGTTATTTGGGAGGCTGAGGCAGGAAAATTGCTTGAGCCTTGAAGGCGGAGGTTGCAGTGAGCCAAGATCATGCCACTGCACTCCAGCCTGGGCCACAGAGCAAGACTCTGTCTCAAATAAATAAATAAATAAATAAATTTAATTTAATTTAATTTAATAAAAAAACAAGCAAGGGGCCAGGTCAGCAGAGCCAGGTCAGCAGAGCACGAAGCAGTGGCAACGCCCCTTCCTTTGCTGCTGCAGCCTGGTGGGACATCAACGCCATCCTAGCTCAACTGCAGGGCGCCACAACTAGCGGCTGGAATTTGAGAACTTCAAGGAGGGTTTGGTGGCCCCATCCAGCCTTCTGTAGAGACAAGCTGACGCCGCCTGTCTCCACATTTCTTTCTCAATAGAAACCTCCTGGTCAGGTCTGCTGAGATTGTCCCTGTACCCTGATGTTAGCAGGCTCAGGATGTCCCCCAAGTCCAGAGCCTAGCGTCAAGAGGAGAGAGGCCAGAAGCCGAGTCTTGTAGGTGGGGTCCATGGTGTAGGCAGGCAGCCTCCCTTGTGGAGGCCGGCAGTTCTTTTGTGCAGGCAGGCGGGCTCCAGCTCCTTTGCAGAGGCAGGGGTTCCATGGAGAAGGCAGGCCAGCTCCATTGTGGATCTGACCACCATTCATGTTCATTTGATGCTCAAGATCATGTGGGAGCTTTGAGAAGGCTTTAACACATGTGCTTTTGAGGATTCTTTCAAAAAGGGAAGACTAGAGGCAGGAAAGGCCTGGGGCAGCCTGGTAGTGAAAGACAGAAATCAAGTTAGTGTCGTCACAGAAGGCTACATGTTCTGAAAACCTCTCTAACCTTGTGCATCCTCCATTCCTGCAACCAACACACACGGGCACCTACCCAGAGGGCCAGGGGCTCAGGTCTAAGGAGAATGCACAAGGTGGGGTCCCACACACATTGGGGCAGAGTCTGTTGAGCCGGGTGGAGGGTGGACAGCGGAGCCAGGATCCCATGCAGCGTCCTGGAGTGCCCAGCTTGCTGGGACAGAGCGGGGGCCGCTGTGCCCAGGAAGGGTGTCTCCAGATGTCCACCCCCTCTCCCTCTCCCACCACCTGCACCAGAGTCCCAGGGGCTCAGCCCAGATCACAGGCTCCCCAGGCAGAATCTGAACATCCGCCTTTCAAAAGGCAGCCCCGACGCATGACCTCAGTGAGGTGATCAGGAAGGGCTTTGCCCAAGTGCCTCTCAGTCTGAGGAGGAAAGATCCTGGAGATGGAAGGGGCCAGCGATCCAGCAAAGGTGGTGTGTGGAAAGGCGCCCGACACAGCTGGGCAGTGCGGTTTGCTGTTAATAGTTACAAGAGGGCAGGGTTTTTCCACGCCCTCTCCCCCCCACCAACTCCCCAGGGCCTAAGGCACAGCTTGGCACTCGGTAGTGCTTGGTAGGTATTTGTTGAATGAATGAACGACTGCACGAGGGCCTCTGGGTGTTCCCGCAGAGCCTCACCTGTTTGGAGAGTTCCGAAGGGGATGCCTGAGTCACTCTTGCTGGATAAATAGGCATTTTCCAGGTTGGGGCAGGGAAAAGTGTTGCAGGCAGGAGGACAGCGTGTGCAAACCCCCAGCGTGAGAGTACAGAGCGTGGAAGGACGGGGGTGTGGAGCCCTCCGGGGAGGGAGGCAGAGGGGGTGAGGAGGTAAAGAGGCGAGTGCGGGAGGCTCAGAGTTGTGGACAGGAGGCCGGTCTCAGCAGCTTGGGGAGTGGACAGGAGGGGCTTCCCCAGGCTACCAGGGCCATTTAGGAGACCCTCAGGGACAAGATTCCATATGAGGCCAAGAAGGTCTGACCTAGGGATGCAGGGGAAGGGCTTGTTGGGAGGGGAGGCAGGAAGGGGAGCTGCTGGGCCTAGTGGCCAGTCAGGGTAGGGGCAGCGTGAGAGGGTCACTCTGTGGCAAGCTAGGGGAGAAGCCACCCTCCTCGCTGCCTCAGGATCCCCACTTCCCCTTCCTCTGACCTGTTGGCCTCGGGCCTCAGCTCCGGGTCAGGAACTGTGTGGTCACTTCAGGCAGGGCCAGGGCTTCTGGTGGAATAAGACCCAGGTGAGAGGCCTCTCCAGGCTGGGGGTTTCCATTCATTCAGTCATTCAATCCATCTGGCCACATATTTATAGAGCACCTGCTATTTCCCAGGTCTCATGCGGGCCTGTGCGGTCAGGAAGAGAAGCCCGCCTGCTTGCTGCCCTTGGTGGAGGGCAGGCCTGATGTCAGCCCCAGCCCCGGGGCTCCTTTCTGACCCATTGTGCTGATGCAGCCGAGGGTGGATCCTAACGTGGAACAGAAAAGGGGCCTCATGTTGCACAAGCCTGCATACAGCTCCAGCTGAGATCAGAGGTGGGCGAGGGGCTGCCATCGGGCACCAGAGCATGGGTCCACAGGGGAAGGACGGTTTAGGGGTGGGCACGGCTGGCAAATAAGAGAAAAGGGGAGAGGCTCTGAGGCTGAATTTGTCTATTTGGGATTTATAATGATTCTCAGGTGATGCTTAAGGCAGCTGTGCTCCAGTGACTACTGCCACATAACAGCCACCCTGGAAGCCAAAGGCTTGACAGCCACAGCATTTCTTTAGTTTACCATGTAGCTCGGCAGGTGCAAACACTCCTGTTCCACACAATATCAAATGAGTGGCTTGACTGGAGACTGCAGGACCCCTTCCAAAGCAGCCCAGGCACAGGGCAGGCCAGTGGGTGCAGCTGCACCAGCCAAGGTTGAGGGCTGGGGCCTCATTTCCGCTCCACGCGGAAGCTCTTCATGGGCTGCTTGGACTCCCTTCCAACATGGCAGCTGGGTTCCAGAGCAAGTGCCCCCAGAGACAGGAAACGGAAGCTGCTGTTTCTACAATCTGGGCCAGGCTGCCACAGCACCCACCATGTTTTATTGATCAAGCAGTCACAGAGCCCACACTCAACGGGAGGAAATTTGGACCCCACCTCTCCATAGCAGGAGTTTCAAAGAAATTTGAGACTGTTCTAAAACCACCACATGAATAAAAACACATCTTTTGATTGTGACTCTGGGAATATCAGTTGACCTTTCTGTACCACACTTTGTAATCATTTTAGAAAACAATCAAATTAATCATAGCTAATACTTCCATATTACTGAGCTTGGCTCAGTTCTAAAACTACACTTTTGATTAACACTTGTGATGCCCATAACAATTCTATGAAGCAACTAAATTTCACACGCAGGGAAACTGAGGTCAGAGGTGTGAAGTGACTTCCCTGGGATCACCTGGCTAACAGGGAGCAGGTGTGGGACTGGAGCCCAGGCATCTGACTGCAGATTCAAGCCCCCCTCTGCTCCCCAGGCTGCTTCTCCACCCAGAGCTGAGCAGCTCAGGGACTGCTGCCCAGGTCACTGACAGGCCACATGGCTAAATGGAGGAATGAGGAAGTGAACGAATTGACTAATTCCTTCCATCACAGCCGTGAACCTGCCCAAAGGTGAGCCAGAAACTACGAAGAGCTTCACCCAGCGGACTCTGCACACCAAGGGCAGCAGAGACACAGCCCCGCAGCACGCACAGTACACCAGGTTTATGGCACCACAGACATGGAAGGGGTAGGGTGCACCCAGAGGGGCTCAGGGACAGCTTCCTGGAAGAAGGAATGACCCGGTAAGACACTGAAAGATGAGTGGGATTGGGCTGGATTGTGGGGGAAGAAAAGGATGTGTTCTAGAGAGAGAGAAGCCGTGTGCAGAGGCTGGGAGGAGAGAACTCACAGCTAATTCAGGAAGCTGACAGCAACTCCCTGTGGGCAGAGAGAGCGGGAGCAAGCAGGGCCGGAGCAAAGACTGTTCTACTGTTCTCCTCTTTGCAGGGCTCCTCAAAGCTCACACCCAGAGTTCCCGCAATCCCACATTCATGATCGTTCGGTGTCTGGGTGAGAGGCAGGGACTTGCCCGGGCCCTGAAGCTGCTGAGGATGTAGGACCACCTCGCATGCCTTGCCCGGCCCCACCCAGGCCTCCAACAAAACCATTTTCAGTGTTTAGTATGTAGAAGCAATAATCAATTCTTCTGCACCCCAGAGTCTTCGAGCAACTCCTAGGTATGAAAAGACTTAACATAAGGTAGTAGATGGTGCTGGGGAGACAAGATTGCATCACAGCACATGGTGTGACCTGGTGCTGCCCAGGGAAGCCTGGGAAGGCCTGGGGAGACTGGCCAACATTTTGCAAAGCAGGGAGGATTGAGCCAGGGCGGGAAAGACACAGGTGAGCGTCCCAGGTGGGACAGGGAAAGAATGCTCCAGGCTGAGCACAGCACGTGCTAAGGCACTGGGGCTGGAACACAGTGCCAGCCTTCCAGATCCCAAGGCACCCAGGCCTGACCCCGAGATGAAGAAACAGAGTGAGGGAAATGGGAAACGTGTCACTCCTCCATAGATGGAAGGCTGCTCAGTCAGCGTGCACTCTCTGCTCCTGATCCCTGGATTCATGCCATACCACTTTTCCTGGGGTCTCCCCTGTGCCCGAGACCAAAGAGAAAGAGGAGCACTGCTCTCCACACACAGTCACGCCACGACTCCCTCCTGGAAGGAGGCCTGTCCTGGGGAAGGGTTCTTCCTGCCAGGGCCAGCTCTTGTTCCACAGAAAGAACCCCATGCCATCCACCCACCAGGACACACCCGGACGCCTGGGCCACCCAGCTCTACCCCAAGCCTGAGTGCATTGCACTTTCCTGTCTGGGGCCAGTTTCCCCATCTGTGAAACCAGACAATGGAACTAGACAAGGGATTCCCAAGTAGCCTCCCAGAGGTGTCTCCAGGGCAGGGAGAGAGGAGGGAGCTGCAGGCCTGGGTGGGTGAGGCCCCGGGAGCCCCTCTCCAAGTTGCCAGCCCAGCCCCTCCTTGATCTGCTTTACATGCCAGGGTTCTGCACAGGGTCTCATCTGGGGAACAGGCATGCGCATGCACACACATGCACACACATACACGCAGCTGCACACACATGCACACACACATGCAGGTGCACACACACAGTGCACACACACGAGGTTCTGGTGCTAAAAAGAAGATGCTGTGAAAGGCTTTGGTGAGAGGCTTTGGACAGGATAATCCCCAGAGGCGCCTCTGACCCCTGACTCGAGCTTCCTCCAATCAGCAAGTCACAGCACGCCCGAAATGCAACGAGAGGCCACAGCGGGTTGGAAAGGTCAGTAAGAAATGCATAATTCAGGGAAAGCGCTTCCTCCAGGGACCTCTGATGGAGGAGCCACAGTGAGGCGGGGAGTTGGGATTTTATTGCTCAGGGAAAGAGATGTTATCCCGACCACAGCCTCGCCCAGGGGGCACAGGGCCAGGGCCTCGGCCACACACAGTCACACAAGCTAGCGTCTCGGGCTTGCATAAAGGGTGCAAAAAGCCAGGCTGGCTCTGGCCTTTGACGTGTAGCACCCAGCTGTTGCCTGGCAACGGCAGATGCTTCCTGCAAAGAATGGGAGAGATGGAATCAGATGGGGCGTTTGGTTTTTTCTGGGTAATCAAACCAGTTTAAAAGTTGTCAGTGTTGCCTGGTGTCAAGGACAGCTGTGAGCCCCAGATACCCCAACGCTGCACCCAGGAACTCTGGATCTCCTCGGGAGCTTGAGGAGAATCAGGCACAAGGCACAGTGTGCAGGGGGCAGAGAAGGGACCTGGAGCCCCTGCCCAGCTCCCAGCCAGCACTGAGTTGAAGGGACTCAGTCTCCTCTGCAAGTGAGTAGGGGACAAGCACCTGGCCTCCCACATCTCTGTATCAAATGAGGCGATTCTGAGCCATAAGGTGCTGCAGGGACAGGGACACCTGCTCACAGTGGCTCCATGCCTCACTCAGCCCTTCACAGGGGACACCTGCAGGGAGCCTCCCAACACCTGTCTAGCAGGAGACATGAGCACCAAGATGTTTGTAAACAGGATTGTGCTCTGTGTTTTTCCCACAACTTGTTTCATTCTGTTAACAGCACATTACATGGTCACTCCAAGTCAGTAATGCATAGAGCTTGGCTTATAGTAGCTCTGTGGTGCTGTGCGGTGCACACATACACACAATTGTTTTTACGCTTTGTCATTCCACACGTGCTGGGGTGTTTTTTCCCCCAGTGGTGCACTGACCAACTCTGCCTGCACTGCCTTTCTGTAGCCTGGGGAATTTTCTTTGATTATATCTTTGACTTTTGTTTCTGTTCTCTTAATATTAACAGATGAAATCTATTTGGATACTTTCCATCCACCAGGAACTGTTCTAAGCTCCTTACCAGCTGTCCTTTTATTTACTCTTCACAAGTAGCATAAAAAACAGATATTGTCCCTTTTCACAGATGATAGACATGAGGCACAGAGAGGTTGGGTGATTTGTTTGAAGTCACACAGCATTGAGCAATGGAACCCAGGCAGGAATCCACCAATCCTACCCTCAGGTAGGATGCTACACCGCTGTGCGCTGAAGAGCATGGTTGAGCTCCACACTCCTCTCATTCTCTGCCTCCAGCCGACACTTCCTCCTCCACTTTCACCTTGGATTACACTTTCAGAGTACCTCCACCGTGGATTTCCCACATCCTTGATCCTCCTTTTTAGCCTCAATGTTGTCTTTCACTCCTCTCTTGTGCATTTATTTCCAAATCCAGTTTGTGTCCCCGTCAGGGCCACCCATGAGCCTTTCTGCTCTGCAATGCCAGCCTCTTCACCCCACGGCCCTGAGCACTCTGCTGGGTGCACCCACGTTTAAGCAGCAATGCCTGGCTGCCTCACTCCTGGACCCCAATTGCATGAGGGTCCTGGCTGCCATAACAATGATCACTAACAGAGGATGGGGGCTTAAAACAGACGTTTCTTCTCTCACAGTTCTGAAGGTGACGTGCGAAATTCAGGCTCCCTCCTGAGGCTCTGCGGAGGGTTCTTCTGCCTCTTCCAGCTTCTGGTGGCTCCAGGCATTCCTTGGCATGTGGCTGCGTCACGTCCGTCTCCGCCTCCCTCTTTGCAGGGCGTTCTTCCCGTGTGTCTCTGTGTGCTCTCCTCTTCTTATGAGGGTAGTAGGCATTGAATTTAGGGCCCACCTGCCCGAAGATGATCTCATCTCAAGATCCTTAACTAATTATATCTGTAAAGAACCTATTTCCAAGAAAGACCTTGGGGTCTAAGGTCGTTATGAGGTTCTGGGTGCAGATATACTTTGTGGTCACTATCTAATTCCCAACAGCACCCCTCTCTAGCTCTTCTGAGCAGTTTCTGGGAGATGCTGGCTCGGGTTGGATTTGGGAAGATGGGAGGAAGTGAGGGTGTGGGAGGGAGGAGGGGGCATCTCTGCAGGTGACAGGAGGGTGGGCTGCCCTGTCACCAGTTCAGAGCCGGGTCCCTGTGCAGCGTCTTTCCATTGAAGAAAAAAGAAGCCACTAGGGAGTGTTTTTCATTCCTTCTCAACATTTTCAATTCAGAGACTTGATTTCCAAGGGACACAGATGGGTGGGCTAGGAGAGCCAGGCCGCTTCCTGGGGGCTCGGCCGGGCCAGCGCTAACTGCATGCTCTCCTCTGCTTCACGAGGTCCTGCCTGGGTGGGTTTCACATGCTGGCATCTCTGCCTCCCAGCTCTCTTGGTTCTCTGCAGGGTGAATCTGTGCCTCTTCCCTCCTCCCAGGTGCCCGTGGGGATTCGGAGGAGGCCATGACGAAGGCTCCAATCTGAAGTCTGCAAAACAAGACACGAGGTCATAACATTCTAATCATCACTTGTGCCCCAGCATTAGGCTGACTGGCCAGGTCCCTAAGTCACCTTCCAGTGCACAGAACATTCAAATTGCACAGAGAAAAAAGAGGCAAAAGCTCAAAAGCAGCTGTCGGCAGCCGGCCAGAGGGTTTACTGGGTCTTAGTAACCTACTTTTGTGGAAAGGAAAGGAAGGGAGCATTCAATGCCTACTGCCTGCGAGATTTGTGCAGCTACTTTGTTCAAAGCACCCCGAAAATGTCATCCCCGGTTTATAAATGAGGAGACAGACCTAACAATATTAAAGCCACTTCCCTGAGGCCCCTCCGGCAGCAATGGTGAGCTGAAACTCTAACCCTCAAACCCCCGCTCCTGGCACACACAGGGCCCCACCGGCAGCAATGGTGAGCTGAAACTGTAACCCTCAAACCCTCGCTCCTGGCACACACAGGGCCCCAGCAGGCTGCCACAGGCCGCACACCCAAAGGCCTTTTGGGGAGGCTCATCGCTGCTCAGGAGCGGACCCCAAGGGGAGGCCATGCACACCTTCCTGGTGCCCTGAGCCTGCCCTGCCCTCGGCACAGCCCCGCGGCCTGCACACTTGGCCTCCAGCTGCACATCTACACGGAACCTGGTGACCCCATCCAGGCCCTTGGGGGAGAGGCACCTGCACTTACATGGCCTGAGGTGCTCTGCCTGCCTCCAGCCAGCAGGGCCATGTCACCTCCCTCCTCAGGAGTACGACGACCTCCATAAGAAGGCAGGAGAGGCAGGTAGCACTGACCTGGCTGGGCCACCAGGAAGCTGCCTGGCTCTCCTAGCCCACCCATCTGTGTCCCTTAGAATCAAGTCTCTGAATTGAAAATGGTGAGAAGGAGGGAAAACACTCCCCAGTGGCTTCATTTTACTTCAGTGGAAAGACACCACAAGAAAGGATTCGGAATGAGACCCACAGGCCTACTTTCCATGGCTGTGGCCTCCCAGAGGCCCTGGCTGTGAAATGCACCATCTCCACTTTAATGGGGACCACGCTGTTTTCCAGCTAAAGGGAGACAACTGGGCCAAGGGTTCCAGTTCCCACAGCAATCTCTCTTTACCCCCCGGGAGCTTCAGGAAGGCTCTTAGCTGCCTGCACACCCCAAAGCGTTCACGCTGGCTGTGAAGTCTGCTGGTCCTGCCTGAGCAGCCGCATCCAGGCTGGCCCCTCAGATCCACATTCCATTCCTCAGACATCTCTGGAGGGTTCTCGGAGCAAGCATCCCATGAGCTCATCCCTTCATGGGGTGATGCATCCAAGACCCAGCAGTCACAAGCCCGGTGCACGATGGCGGCAGTTACCAGATGCGGGGCACCCCACTAAGTGAGGCCACGTCTACGGCACTACCCAGCGCTGCCCCTCATGGGGCTGGAAGCAGGGGCCAGGACCCCTGGGAGGAAAGTGTCTCTTCCCACATTGCCTCCACCAGCAGGGAAACCGACAGCTCCTACAGAGCCTGACCTGATTTGGGCAGTCTGAGTCCCGTAGGGCACCTGACCACACCTGAGCATCTCCACAGCTGGGCAGGATCGGGAGAACAGGGATGGCACACCCTCGTGACAGTGCACGCTCGTGATGGCACACCTTCGTGATGGTGCACCGGGGACCAGGGCCTCCAGCCTGGAAGACAGCAAAGCTCAGTGGCCTGAAGCTACCCAGTATGTGGGTTCATTCCAGCAGCCCCAGGACACACGGCACCTTCATGGCCCCACCCCATATCCTCCTGCTGTCGAACCCTGTCTTGGTGTCTGCCTCCCGGGGTCCTTGAGTGGCCCACGCAGCACAGGATGTGAGTACAGGGAGGGGCAGGGATGGGAAACAGTGACGCAGTTTGCCTCCCGACCTTTGGAGTTGGGGGATGAACCCCAAGGAGCTCGGGGGCCCTGGTCCAGGCTGGTGTCAGGGAGGGAAAATGAGGTCCCTTGGATGGATAGGGTCACCACAAGGAAGGAGAGAGGCCACCTTGGCTGGTGGCCACTGAGGCAGGGCTGCTAGAGCTGGTCCCTGCCCAATCCTGACCCAGTCCTGTGGGCACCAGCCTGTGCCTCTGGCTTGAACCCAAAGAGGCAGAACCTGGGGCGGAGGGATGGGTGGACTCCAGACCCCACGCTCCACGGCAGGCTCGTTTTTTGGACAGTGCCCTTGGGTACCAGGGAGTGGGGAGCAGGTGCTACCCAAATGCTGCTGCTTTATGTGTCTCTGGCCCCCCGATTCCAGGAGGCTGAGTGCCTCATGGTGGGTTTACTGACACAGCCCATCTCCCTGTGCAATCCTCCCACAGACCCTGTCCTGGAGAGGCTGAGGATGAATGGTCACACCTGGAGCCCTTTCCAGCACCGGTGCTTTGACTGAGCCCCAGCTGCTTCTCTTCCTGCCTCAAGGACAAGCCCCTTGCACCACCTGATCTCATCCCCGGCCTCTCACACTCAGACTGGGACTCTTACAAATTCACATGCACATCCACGTGCAGGAGAAAGATGCAGTGTGTGGAGAAGTGCTTACAGCCACACAGTGCAGACACAATGCCCCTCTGCAAGTGCCTGACCCCTCTCTCCTCTGACCACTTCTGGTGGGTTATTTCAATTAATCTTCCAGGCACCCTGAAATGGGTCATCTTATCCCATCTGACAGATGAGCAGGTTGAGGCTAGAGGCTGAGCAGAGTGCCCAGTGTCCCTCAGCTCATGAGTGGGGGCAGCGACAGCTATCGTCATCCAGAACCATCCTTACGGGGAAGGTCCACATGCACCTGGATCTCAGCAGCTCTCCGGCAGGTGGACACGCCCCTTCTTCTCCTACCCAGGAAGAAACTACAGCTCAGAGAGTTGCCGCAGGGCTCCCGGGGCTGCTAGAGCCTTCTGACCCCTAGTCCAGGGCTCTTCCTATCAGTCAAGGGCAGAGTTTGAAGGGCCCCCTCTGTATTTGCTCCCAGTGTCCAAGAGGACAGGTTTTTCTCCGTCTTTCTGGCTCTGGCATTTCTGGTAATCAACAGTGTTTGAGCTACCCTTCTCATCCTCACCAGGATAGAAAAGTTACACCTGAGAGGAGGGAGAGGAGCAGGAAATAGAACTATTGGGCACTAGAATGAACACTGGCTGATGAAATAATCTGCACAATTAAACCTCCATGACATGAGTTTACTTATTCAGCAAACCTTCACATGTACCCCCAAACCTAAAATCAAAGTGAAAAAAAGCATACGAAAAGACGCTCTGCATCATTACTTAGAGGTAAATTCAAATTGCCGCCTCCTCCTCACACATCAGTCAATCTGGCTAAAGTTTTAAAATCACTGAATGCGCAGTACTGGGGAGGACAGGCAGGAATGGCAGCATTTGTGCATTGCTGGTGGGAACAGCAACGGGTAAGATTGCTTTGGAAGACTGTGTAATAAACATGGGTAAACAGAATGTACCCATGACATGGACCAGCACGTCCATAGCGGAGTTATTCAGCACAGCCCCAAATCAGGAACAATTCAGATGGCCATCGACAGGAAAATGTATAAAATAACTGTAATATCTTTATACAGTGTCAGGCATAAAAATGAAAGAGAAAAAAACACTGCTGCAGGCAACAACAGGGATGAATCCCATAGACACAAAGTCTAACAAAAGATGCCAGACCGACTGGGCATGGTGGCTCACGCCCGGAATCCCAGCACTTTGGGAGGCCGAGGCAAGTGGATCACCTGAGGTCAGGAGTTTGAGACCATCCTGGTCAATATGGTGAAACCCCATCTCTAGTAAAAACACAAAAATTAGCCAGGCTTGGTGGCAGGCACCTGTAAGTCCAGCTGCTCGGGAGACTGAGGCAGGAGAATCGGTTGAGCCTGGGAGGCAGAGGTTGCAGTGGGCCAAGATCACACCACTGCATTCCAGCCTGGGCGAGTGAGCGAGACTGTCAAAAAAAAAAGAAGAAAAAAAAAAGCCAGACCAAAAGACTGCATAGCATATGATTCCATTTATATGAAGTCCCAGAATAAGCAAAGCTCATACACTATGAGTGAAGGTTGACAGGAGAGGATATTGTCTTAGAAGGGACACAAGAAATCTCGTGTGACGTGGGAAATGTTCTGTACGTTGATCTCGGTGGTGCTTGTAGTTTTTAGAAAAGGTGATAATCTTTGTAAAATTTCATCAAGTCACACCTTTTATATTTGTGCATGTCACTCTACATATGTTACATACCACTAAAAAATAACGCCGGGCATTGTGGCTCATGCCTGTAACTCCAGACTTTGGGAAGCTGAGACAGGAGGATTGCTTGATCCCAGGAATTCGAGACCAGCCCGGGCAACATGGCGAGACCATGTCTCTACAAAATTAAAAAAATTAGACAGGTGTGGTGGCATGCACCTGTGGTTCCAGCTACGTGGGAGGCTGAGGTAGGAGGATCGCTTGAGCCCAGGAGGTTGAGGCTACAGTGAGCCATGTTCATGCCACTGCACCCTAGCCTGGGCAACAGAGTGAGATCCTGTCTCAAAAATAAAGAAATTTAAAGAAAGAAAGAAAGAAAAATTATACCTAGATCTGGGCAGAATTTGAATGTCTGAATTTCCAGTTGAACCACTTCAGTTTCAATGCAACCAAGTAATTACGGGGGTGGGGTAGGTTGCCGGTTTCTCACACTTAAAAGATACAGAAAGTGTCTTACCAGGTTTAGAATTCGCCAATTTAACAAGTTTGGAGTTTGTGACTCACACTTTTCATGAAATAACTTTGAAACCCTGTGATCACATGATTTTACAAAATATTAAAACTTCTCAGCTATAAAAAGATTTTTGGACATTCTACAGGTCTCAGTAAACAGCCTTGCTACTTTAAGCATAAATTAATTGCATGTGGCTGGAGGAGAAACCAGCTAATTCTTTCTGGGCCATAAACCCTGGGCTGAGTCAGAGGCATGATACAGTCAGGGCTGGGGGTGGGCAGGGGGTTATCTGCAGCACAGCCTTTTTCCAGGCTGGCCTCCATGCCCCTAACACAGGTCCAACCTCATTCTGCTCCTGGAAAAGGAAAAGAATGGTTTGGGATCAGGCAGATAGGGCTGAAACACCCGCCCCCACCACCACCACTTCCATGGCACCCCTACTGCCTGCTCTGTGACCTCGGGCAGCTCCTTTGATCCCTGCACCCCGGGACTCAGCCTCTGCACCCACCACTTGGGGCAGTGGTGAGGCGGAGGGCACAGGAGCTGGCCACACAGCACCCAGTGTGGAAATTACTCCTCCACGCCGCAGCCTCCTTCTAACCAGAAGCCAAGGAAACATCTGGGCATTGTCTTCAGGACTGATCCCCGAGTCCCGACCTCTCTAGGAACGTCTTCCCCGTTCAGAGGGGGAAGGAGGGGGCCTGGGCTCCAGCTGCAGGGCCAGGCGTCAGCTCAGGGCTCCTGCTCCAGACCCCAGAGGGCTGGGCGTGGGGCTTAGCACGTGGCATCCCTCGTGCCCACAGTCCCAAGGCCAGTTTGGTGGGGTGTCAACACAGGGGACTGTCTTGATGGCCGGCCTTGGGTGGACCAGGGCTACAGCAAGCCCTATCACCATGGCAGCTCACAGCAAAGTGGCTTCTCTCCTGGCCCTTTGGGGCATGAGGGATGAAGAACCTCAGAGTGGGGCTGCTGGGCAAATCATCACTCGATGCATCTCAAATGCCTCTCATAGCCACACCAGGGCAAGCTTGGGAAGGTCCTACCCCTCCCCACCACACCCTCATGGCCCTAGAGGGTTCCGCCCTGGCTCGTCTGGGTCAGCCCTCAAGACCCCCTGTCAGCTGACCCCATCACACCTGGGTTTTCCGTTCCCGCCCCTGCACAGTTTAAATCATCACAACAGAATTATATGTTGTCTGGGTCATTCCATAGCAATGCACTGAAATCAATTGCCCACAGACGCAGACAAATTCGAGAAGGTGGCCCCCAGCCCTGCTGGTCTGCCCCATCCCTGAAGGTGCCAGTGGCTGGAGTTCCCAGGCCTGGCACAGGGACCCTGGATGCATTTCTGTTGCCTGCCCAGTTAGACTCACGGTCACTCCAACTGGCTGGGTCAGTGGTCAGCAATGCTGTGGGCCATGCGATGCACCTCCTCGTGGGCCCCCATGCTGACGTGACCAGTGGTGACGTGTCATGTGTCACACATCACCATCCAAAGGCAGTGGCACTCACTCACGTGTCTTACAAATGTTTGTGGGTTCTCCCAGATCCCAGGCAGTGCCAGGGAGTCAAGGGATGTGGTTCCTGCCTCCAGGAGCTGACAGGTACGTGTGGCAGACAGACATGGAGCAGACAGTGCATCACACAGCCATCAGTGAGCTCGTGTGGGCCGTGATGGGGGCTGCACTGGGGGCATGGCCTCCGCGAGCGTGCATCAGGGAAGGAGGTGTAATGGAGGACATTAGGGTGACCAGGCTCAGACGGGGAAGGCAGGAAGATGCTGCACATCGGCTCATGGCCGGGAGGGACCTTGAGGAGCTGGAAGACCAGCCAGTGAGGCCACTGCAACAAGTGGGGTGCAGGCTGGGGAAGGGGTAGAACTCACAGGCCCCCAAGACAAGCATGGTTTGGTGTCACAGCCCAAGGCAGCTGGATGCCATGCTCCTTATCACGCCCTTTGTCCTAGTTGGGGCTTCAGCTCTCTCAGCAGCAGCTGTGTGCTGATTGGGCTGTGGGGCAGCCTTTGCCAAACTGGGTTCCATGGAGCACTAGTCCACAAATTGCCTCTTGACAAACGTTTTCACAGCAAAACTGCTGCATGAAATCTGCAAGCTCCACCTCTCCCAAGAGCGGCCGTGTACGTTAGCCTCTCAGAGGCACTGATAAGTCCTGCTATGGGGAAATCACTCACAGCCCTTTGTGAACTGCCCCTCCCATGATCACATGCTCCCAGGAGCCGTCGCTGGCCCCAGCCCCGTCCCTCAGCCGGCCAGGGACATGTACTGTCCACACAGCCGCAGAAAGGGGCAAAGATTATCCAACCAGGGTGTATCCTGGTTTGAGGTGGTGCAGGGGCCCAGTATTTATTCCTACACATCCCAGTTGTGACTTTTGAGAGCAATCAACCCACTGGCTTTACTTTGAGGCAGCTCTCATGGGCAGACTAGAATCTCAACTCCCTAAGCAGGAGCATGAGCCAGCATTTCCCTCTGAAAACTTCAGTGGGCAGGAAAACGTTACAGGAGAACCCCCAAGACAGCACGCCTTGGTCAACTCTGAAATGTTCGGGGGTCACCCATTCTTGCCCCCAAGTCTTCTTATCACTGGGGACCCTGAGCGAGAGGGCATGGGAGTCACTCCTTACTGCTCAACCGTGAGGCAGGTATGCACCCCCACCTCTCAGACCCAGACCCTCTTGGCCCAAACAGCCTCTTCATCTGCCCCACATGCCAGGCACGGGATTTGCCTCTGACTTAGGAAGGAGGGCAACATCAACCTGATCTTGGGAACTCGTGACATGCGGCAACGTCACGGGGCTGGAGGCAGCAGGGTCCAGGAGCCAAGAGACAGGTGGGGAGGGGAAATGCTGCAGGGAGGTGGCGGATTCCAGAATCACAGGGGCCTGTCACAGGAAGAGAGGGAATGGGTCCCAAGATGCAGGGACAGCCACGTCCTGGGCACCAGCCCTCAGTGCACTGGGCCCAGCCTGATTCAGTAACTGCTGCTGCCCAAACACAGCAGGCCCTGCACGCCTCGCACCAGCTCTGCACTGGACAGGCAACTGTTCCCTCCCCGCACGCAAGCCACAGCGTGGCACCTGGTCCTTGGCTCCCAGGACAACGCAACACACCCTCCAGGGACCCTGTGGACAGATGTCCCTGCTGAGGGCTGCGTGGGGAAGAAAGGACTCAACGTTAAATCTCCACGCTCTGAGAAAACAAAAGAGGGCAGGTGGGCAAGCAAGTGGGTGGGCAGCCACATTGGCCCTTTGAAGCAAATGCGTGTACTTCTCAGGGCTACCCCACCCTCCGAAGACGCCTCCCCAGGCCTGGACCCATGAGCTGTCCGCGGGGCCCCACAGGCTGGTCTTGCTGCTGGTTCTCCTGGGACAACTCCGTCCGTGTGCCCTTTTCACTGTCAGGAGAGCACTGGGCTGGTCATCCCACCCTTCATGGTCCACAGCTCATGAGGAATTGTGTCTCCGCTTCTCAGTGGCAACCCCATGGCCTGTAAAGGTGCCTTGAGCAGAGGGAGATGTGAACAGCTGGTCCCTGGTGGCTGCAGCAGGAGGAGAGAGCAGCTCTAGGCCACCCCTTCCCAGCTGCCCAGCCAGAGCAGATCAGGCACAGACCCTCACACCCAACTCAGCAAACCAATCCCTCCCATCCAGTGAGGGGTGAAGTGTGTCTAATGAGTGCAAAATCATGCTATCCCTGGAATGGAGGCCAATTCGACCGCTTTATTCCCAAAACTATTTGAAGTAGCTTCAAGATTGGGATTAAAACATCGATCAAATCTGCAGGAAGGAGAAGGAGGCATGGCTGCTGTGGGAGGAGCCTGCAAAAGCGTGGCTAGATGGTGCCCTCGGGGTGCAGACGCGCATCAGATGGAAGGTGAGGGAGCCTTCAGGAAACAAGGGCAGGCAGAGGCCCAGGTGGGGCCTGGGGAGCCGGGACCCGGAAGTGCAGTGAGCAGGGGTTCAGGCACAGTTGGGGCTTCTGACCACGTCAGGTCAGGGCCGGGGCAGCTCCCTCAGCAGCCCAGATGGAGTCTGTGGTCTCCTGGCCCCTCCATGCCTCCGTTCTCTCTCCAGAAGTCCAAGGTATGGGACCAGGTGACCAAAGCCTCGAGCCTTGAAGCAGGAGGGCCCGCCAAGTGGATGTGAATGCCTCCACAGCTGACCCAGGCTGGCTCTCCCGCGTGCCCACCACCACTTTCAGAAACTGCTGGGGATCAAGGCACAATCGGGAGCTGGGAGGAGGGGCGCTTGCACAGATGCGATGTCCAGCACCCCAGACATGCACCCCGGACTCTTTCCTTAACCCCTCGAACATTCGGAGGAGGGCCTGGTTCTTTCCGGATCATCTCAGATGGACCCAGAACCTCCCTGCAGCCCCAGCACCTTCATGGGCCCTTCCAGGTGGCTGGCCCTCCTCACCGCAATGGGCCTGGGATGCAGAGCCCAGACCTTGGTTCACGTCCAAGCACCCGAGGCCGCGGGGCGCTGCCGGAGAGGTCAGGAGCCTCTGTAATGAAGGGGCGGCCCCTCCCCCAGCCCAGGTGAGTTTTCACTGTGGTCTTCCTTTCCATCTCTGCCACCCCCAAGACCAACATGGTAAATGCAAGCAGAATCATTCAAGGAGCCGCTGCCTGCCTCTGGCCTTCCCTTCTAAAAAGAGATGAAGTGCCTGAGCCCAGCTGATGAGAATCCTCGCAGCATAGATTACAGTCAGAAGCTCTTAAAGATTTAGCATAACACAGACGAGATGCCTATCTCCGGGGGCCCTTGAGGAAGCAGCATCTTAAATAAAACCATCATACATCTTTCCTCTTGACAGCAAGACAGGCAGCACGGGGCAGAGCAGGATCGATCCCTCCTCCCACGCAGATGGGTCCTGATTATTCCCTTAAAAGATGTCAGATGCTGAACAACAAGACATAAACTCCTGACACTGTCTTGAGATGCTTTTTCAAGATTGCTGCAAATGGAAGGCAGGAAAAAACAAACAGAGCCGTAGTGATCAGGGCTTCAGAAGCACCTCATGGAAAGAACACCAGAGCTGGCAGCGGGCCAGCCTGTGTGGCTTTCGCCTTCTATGCTTGAGCCCGACAGCCACCCCAGGAGAGGGGAGCACGCTGGCTCAGCCGGTGCACGTTAGGCCTAGCTGCCAGCTGCCTGCACTGCTCCCCAGAACCTGCCTGCCCTTGTCCGGGGCTGGGGAAGCACAGGACATGGCTGAATTCTAGACTTTAGCAAAAGGTAGAACTGAGAAGGAATTGAGAGTCTATGGGATCCCCTGAGCACACGCAAACACACACAGCAACAGGCCTTCAAAGCGGGGTCCTAGGGCATATGCGCTGGGTGTGTCCGTGGCCCAGTGTGCCACAGCTCAGCACTCTGGGCACCCTTCCAGCTCAGGGCGCCTGCTGGGGGGGCCTGCACTGGCTCTCCCAGTGGTCACTCAGGAACAGTTACTGAAAAGGATCCGCCCCTCAGCTTTGTGGAGGTAGGGGGACATCCCCCGACCCCTTTTTGGTAGGCTCTGGCCCCGAGCTCGGAGAGGCGTCTCCTTCTGTTTCTGCCTCTCCTGCGGGGAAGAGAAGCTGCCCATTGGCGAGCGAGGTCCAGACAGTCCAGGCCCCGCCTGGAGGAGCTGCCCACTCCTCATCTGAAGTCCTTCATCAAACTTCTGGAAAGTGCCCTATGGCAGGAGCTCAGGGGTCAGCATGGAGCAGTGGGTGTTGCCTTCCTGGGGACCACACCGACACCAGGAGACTCGCTCACCATGAGTGAAAAACGAAAGAAGTTCTGCATGAATTGGACAAGGGTCTACCCAGCAAGGAAGCCTCACGCCCTGGCCCCAGGCCCCAGGCCCGCTGCAGGGCCCTGAGTTCTGTGCACGGATGGCTTTTGACGTTCACCCCCATTTTCATTCCACATCCTCCCTGCACATGGCAGATAGCTTTCCATTCCCAAAACTCTCAGAGAAGGACCCAGTTCCGGGGGTAAGAGCTGGGGTGAATGGCTCTCTCCACTGGCCACCTCCTAGCTGACGGTGTGACAGTGACTGCTGGGCCCAGTTGCCTCCCCAGGGTGACCCCCGGGAGACTTCACCCAGAACTGTCGGATCTCCTGGAAGCTGGGGCTCACCAGTCCAGCCCAAAGCGCTTTGTTCCAAAGGTAGAGGCATGACGGGGAATTTACATGAAGCCACGACCATTTCCAGAGCTGCAGTAACAGTTCCTCAAGTTTCAAGGCACCCACCTGCTGCCCCAAATGTGAAACAGGAGTCCCGCGCGTCCTTAGTCCTCTGAGCTAGCATGCTGGTGCCTGCAGCGTCCCGCAGGATGCTGGGACTGGGGGGGGTGTGCTCCCGAGGCACCAGGCCACAAAGAAGACTGGTGTTTTCTGGAATCAGCAGTGATTGCCCCAAGTGCCTGGGTCATGGCCCTCACCATCCTGCCCATAGAGCTGGGGCCTGGTGCCCTGGGGGACAGGGAATGAGACCTGGGCCTGGGCCAGTTGTGAAGCAGGAGGTTTGCCCCACTGCACAGATAAGCCCAGCTATGGGACAGGGGTCGGGCTGACGCTTCCCTTGGGGCCCAAGACACCAATGCACAACCGTCTCCTTGGATGGGACCCCCCTCCTTGCATGTCAC
This sequence comes from Symphalangus syndactylus, assembly GCF_028878055.3. Taxonomy (NCBI): domain Eukaryota; kingdom Metazoa; phylum Chordata; class Mammalia; order Primates; family Hylobatidae; genus Symphalangus; species Symphalangus syndactylus. Next base: position 144,045,758 of record NC_072430.2, on the reverse strand, counting down.
GCAACTCTCTCTCTCTCTGTCTCTCTCTGTCACTCTCTCCCCCAGCCACCTGGGGAAAATCTGCTCTGTTAACTGGCAGGGTCATTGTCTAAACTCTGTTAGCCTCATGATGGCTAATTTTATGTGCCAACTTGGCCAGGCCATGGTGCCCAGTTGTTGGTTGCCCACCAACACCAGATGCTGCTGTGAAGGTAATTTTTAGATACGATTGACATTTACAGACCACTGACTTTATGTAAAGCAGAAGCTCCCCCATGACGTGTGTGGGCCTCGTCCCATCAGCAGAAGCCCTTGGGCAGAAAGACAGGCTTCCCAGAGAAGAAGCAATTCTGCCTCAAAGCTGAATCCACCCTTATCTGAGTTTCCAGGCTGCCAACCTGCTCCACAGAGTTCACACTCGCCAGCCCCACCATTCACGGTTCTGTTTCTGTCCTGTTCCCCCGAGGCACGCTGATGGACGCAGCCCCAAACGGAGGGCGCCGGGACGAGGACTTGAATCTGGAGGAACAGCCATGCAGATGCTGGGGCTGCAAGTCTCAGAGTGCTCCCATCATTCCCAAATGGGTCTGGGTCTCCATAGCCCCCAGAGTAGGAGGGGAAATGAAAGCAAAGTGGGGCACGGTCAGCGGGCAGCCCCTCTGGGAGCCTCCCCTCCCTGTGGGGACTTTTTGGGAACATTCCTATCAGGGTGGGGAGAAGGTGTCTTGTTTCAAATCAGAAGTTCACACCGCCCACCCGTGGTGTCACCCACCTGGGTGTGACCTTGGCTCTCTGCCAGCTGTGATGGTGGGCACTGGGATGGGCTGACCAGACACCCTTCTGGGACTGCATGTGGCATCACTGGTGCTGCAGAGGTGGTCTCCGCTACAGAGAGTGGCCTCGCCCAAGGGCACATCCTCCTTGGCCCCCCAAATCCAACGCCTGGCCAATGAGGGGTGTAAAGGCCCAGGCACCTTAGCCCAACTCAGCCCAGCCCTGGGGAGTCACTCTAGCCCCAGCTCCTGTGAGGCCAAGGCTGGTGTGGGGCCTCCTACCGCTGGATTTCTGCCTCTGCTGGGCCCAGCTTCCTTTCCCCGTCCATGAGGTCGCACTCCTCAGTTCACAGCCTGCACGCCACACTCCCTGCCAGAGTCAGGTTCCCAAACCAGCCTCAGTTCAGCCTCATGAGCACCACGCAGATGTGCTGGGGCTCTCCAGTGTCTGCACCAGAGACTCCAAGGTTTTCCAGGGAAAAAATGCCAGCCACCCACCCCACAATCCCACGGCCACCTTCCCACCTGCCTCCATCACCAGGGCCAGAGGCCATCTTGCCACGAAGATCCCATGGCTCAGAATCCTTTTCACCTGGGCAGCCCTGTCCACGCATCAGTGCAGGCTTCTGGTTCCCTGGGTGCACAGGTAAGACTGTCCCTACCACTCACTACCCCCAGCCTAGCCCCACCTTCCCCTCCTAGAAAATGGGGACAGTAGTGCCGTACCATGACGTTTCTGGAAGAATCCAGTGAGCTGAGCCAGTGTGCCATCTCTCAGGAAGCACACCCTGATCATGGCTGCAAATGCTGTTATGACAGGGGGCGGAACAAGGGCACCCACCGGCCACAGGCCTGTCCAAGCATGCTGGACCCAGAACCAAGGCATCCCAAGCCCCAGCCCAGCGGCCCCTTTCATTCTTTCATTCACTTGACAAATGCTCATAAGTGCCTGCTACATGCAGGGCGCAATTCCAGCTCCTGCAGAGCCCCAACCCCCTAGAGCTTATTCTAGGGTGGAGGGCGGACGAGAACCCAGCGAACATGCAGTATCCCATCAGATTGGCACAAAGAGGGACATCAAGGCACCAGGGTGGGGAGACTCTCCAGGAGGGGGCTCCACAAGGCACAAGGAGGAGGCAGGTGTGCTTTCTGGGCGTGTTGGAAGAGGTGGGGGCACAAGTGGATGTGCAGAATGAGCAGGGAGAAGGGGAGGGGTCGGAACCTGTGGCCCTGAGGGGTTTCCCGGGCTCCAGACAGGTCTGGGCTACTGTCAGTGGGGAGAACCAGGTCAGCAGCTTATCCAGTCGCAAAAACACACTTGTGTCCATGTGTCCAGCCCCGCATCTGGTACTTGGGGTCTGAATCCGGGCTGGGGGAGCAGGGAAGACAGTGCACGTCCCTTCCTCAGGTAGGAGCGTGGGCAGTGGCTGTGGCTGGAGGCCCCAGCTCTCATAGGAGCCACACCCTCTGGATGGGGCTGGCTGGGTGGGTGGGGCCTTGGCAGGAGGGCAGGGACCAACCCCAACCGTGGCCCCACAATGTCCATATGCTCTGGGCCCCGCAGCTCAGCAACACTCACGACTGCCCCGTGGAAATCCACCTGCTATGGAGACGCGTGGGCGGGAAGGAAAGAGGAGGAGAGGCCTGAGGGAGGAGCCGTACTGCAGAAGGACTGTGCAGCAGGAGACAGAAACGAAGGACCCCTGATGAGAAAGGCCCTCCCGTCCACCCAGAGCCCCCTGGATAACTGGAGGGAGGCAGCTTGCTGGAGTTGGGGTTGGAGGATCTGGGCTTAGATCCCGGGAGACTTGAATTTCAGGAGTCGGTGAGCCTGAGCCTCCTCTCAGTGGTAAGATGGGAATGGTGTCTGCCATACCTGTCACACGGGGGCAGCGGCGGGTGGCCGCGGGATGGGGGAGGGGGGGTGATAAAAAGGTTGGTGACGTTACACCCCGCCTGGCTGTGCACCTTTTCCCTTCAAGAGCAGATCACTGAGATGAAGCACGTCGCTTTATCTTCCTTGACCTTGGTTGATGCCTGCAGCACCCTGGGCTGTGTGCCCTCGGAAAGAGAAGCTGCTCTTGTATTTTCAGGGGTGTGCTCCAACAGAGGTGTGGCCCTCATGCTCTGAAAGAAATTAACCAATTCCCACAAGAACTCTGAGATCTAGAAACGTTCACAGCAGGATACAGAAGGGTTCACCCTTCAGAAACTCAGCAGATGCAAAGAGCTCTCCAGCAACTTGTAGGGCAAGCCATCCTGGACGGACGTCAGATCCGGGCAGCTGTCATGCCACAGTAAGAACCTGGGTCTTGGAGTCCAAGAAAAGGGGTTAAGGCCCAACTCTAAGACTTCCTGGCCAGGAGACGGTGAGCAAAGAGCAAGGTCTCTGGCCTTCCATCTGCCACCCTGTGAAAGGAGACGAGGCACTTCCTCACTAGCTGCCATGAAGATTAAATGAGATCATGAGGGTAAAATGCTTTGTACACTGTGACATGCAAATGTCATTCTTAAACACCCCCCTCCGGGGCCCCGAAATTGAAATCTCAAGAGCGTGAAATTTCATCTGCGAGGCAGGATAGGAGGAAGTGGGTTCTGCTCAATCCAAAGATGGCTGAGGAGCAGAGCCCCCATGCCTGAGGAGGGCTGTGGGGAAGCCAAGGGCCTGGACAGAGCCCTCCCTGTAGCCTGGAAGAGGAGCCCATTCTGCCTCCACGTCCTATGTTGGGGGATGGCCCTCAGCACAAGAACTGTGCCTGACACACGGGATCTCAATTGTTGGATGCATAAAGGAATGGGTCGTGTTTTCTGAAAGGTCTCGAGCCCAGCAGACGAGGTCACCCTGTAGGGACTGCAGGACCATCTGATGGAGACCACCTTCTGTCAGAAGGAGCCTGATGCATATGTGAGTCCCCCCCACCCCCACTCCCAGTGCCAAGGTACAAGGAATGGCAAGTCTGAAACAGGAGAGGACAGCCAGCGTTCTCAGCCACATCTCCCTGCAGCCAACATGGGCATAGCTGACGAAGCATGCATGTGATCTGGAAGTGGATGGGTAGAAAAATCCTGAAGAGCCTTGGCCCTTCATAAGCACGAAACCAAGAGACCTCATGCCCATCAACTCACTGTTTATCACTTGGTTTAAATATATTTCAGGGCAAAGAATCATCAATGCACCTCGGTGTCCAACCAGAGTAACTGTGTCCTTCTTAGCAGATGTACCAGCAGAACACCAAGTCCCGTCAGAAATCACAGAAATGAAGATGCAAATGGCAATAAATGCAAGAGTCACTAATGCCCACCTCCATCAAAACCAAATATTCATAAACCAATCATATATTTGTCTGTTCTCATGTTGCTGTAAAGAAATACTTGAGACCAGGTGATTTATCAAGAAAAGAGGTTTAATTGGCTCACAGCTCTGCAGGTTGTACAGAAAGCATAGCAAGGGAGGCCTCAGGAAACTGACACTCACGGTGGAAGGTGAAGGGGGAGCAGGCAGGCAATCATGTGGCCACAGCAATGAGAGAGATAGAGAGAGGAGAAGGTGCCATACACTTTGAAACAGCCAGTCTCATGAGAACTCACTCTGTTTCATGAGAACAGCACCAAGGAGATGGTGCTAATTCATGAGAAACTGTCCCTGTGACCCAATCCCCTCCCACCAGGCCGCACCTCCAGCACTGGGAATTACAATTCTACATGAGATTTGGGTAGGGACACAGAGCCAAACCATACCGGTTCGTTAAAAACCTAGCTTTGAGCAACACTAATTCATTCAACAAATATTCTTGAACACCTACTATGTGTCAGGTTTACATTCTAACAAGCAAATAATCAAGAAAATACGAGTTACCTCCCAGAACTCCAAGTGCAATGCTTCTGTGTCAGGACAGTCACGTCCACCTCTGAGGAAGAGAAGTCCATCACTCTAGTTTTGAAATATATTATCTGGGCTGGGCGTGGAGGCTCATGCCTATAATCCCAGCACTTTGGGAGGCCAAGTTGGGTGGATCACTTGAGGTCAGGAGTTCGTGACAAGCCTGGCCAACATGATAAAACCCCATCTCTACTAAAAAATACAAAAATTAGCCAGGCATGGTGGTGCGCGCTTGTAATCCCAGCTATTTGGTAGTCTGAGGCAGGAGAATCACTTGAACCCGGGAGGCAGAGGTTGCAATGAGCTGAGATCACACCACTGCACTCCAGCCTGGGTGACAAGAGCAAAAGTCTGTCGAAATAAAGAAGAAAGAAAAGAAAAAGAAAGAAAGAAAGAAAGAAAGAAAGAAAGAGAGAGAGAGAGAGAGAGAGAGAGAGAAAGAAAGAAAGAAAGAAAGAAAGAAAGAAAGAAAGAAAGAAAGAAAGAAAGAAGAAAGAAGGAAGGAAGGAAGGAAGGAAGGAAGGAAGGAAGGAAGGAAGGAAGGAAAAAAGAAAGAAAGAAAGAAGAAAGAAAGAAAGAAAGAAAGAAAGAAAGAAAGAAAGAAAGAAAGAAGGAAAGAAGGAAGGAAGGAAAGAAAGAAGAAAGAAAGAAAGAAAGAAAAAGAAAGAAAGAAAGAAAGGAAAGAAAGAAAGAAAGAAAGAAAGAAAGAAAGAAAGAAAGAAAGAAAGAAAGGAAGGAAATCTATCATCTGTAGCCATTCCTGAGCAACAATGAGACTGTGGGACAACTACCTGTCAAGGTCACCGCAGGTTGGGGGAGGCAGCGGCCCCCAACTTTTAGGGGAGGATTGTACTTCGGTCTTTGCAGAGGTCTTAGAGCTCATGTTGTTATCTATTCCTCTTCATAAATTCAAGGACAGCCAGAAGCCTCTACCACCAGTTGTGTCACTCCATTCAGGCTCCTATGACAAAATATTATAGACTGGGTGGCTTAGAAACAACAGACAGATATTGCTCACAGTTTTGGGGGCTGAGAAGTCCAAATCAAGGCACTGGCAGTTCCTGTCTGCGAACCCACTTCCTGGTTCATGGACAGCACCTTCTCACTGTGGCCCCACGTGGTGGAAGGGGCAAAGGAGCTCTCTGGGGCCTATTTGATAAAAACATGAGTCCCACTCATGAGAGCAGATTCCTCATGACCTGATCATCGCCCAAAGGTCCCACCTCCAAATACCATCACACTGGTGACTGGGTTTTAATGTATGAATTTCAGGGGGCCACAAACGTTCAGTTTTTCACATAGCCTTGTGTTATCCCTAATCAGTCTCTCCATTGCATGGTCTATGGTCGAATGGCCACTTCTGCAATCTACAAGTAAAAGATAGCCCTTAGAATCCTAACTGTGCAGTTGCCGGCGTGGGTGGAATGTCCAATAAACCACAGGTGTGCACTAGGGAGAAAGAATTATTCTGTTAGGACCCAGCCACACAGCCTCAAGCTGAGGGACTGAGATGCTTGCTTCAGTGTTTCCATGACCTTCAGGATAAATCTGAACTGCCTAAACTTGCAGATAGGATTCTGCTTCTGGCCAAGATTTCAGTGACGGGCAGCAGCAGGTTTACCCTCCTGCCTTAAGCAACTAAAAACCAAAAAAAACCTAAAGAAACAATAGTTTTTAAGACATTGGACATCAGGCAACAGAGGACAGCGGTCCTTGAGATAAGAATCAAAATAAGAGGGCCCATGGTTACCTCTAGGCTGCAGGACAGGGAGGGGGCTCAAGCAGAGCCTGAAGACCCCCCCAAGTGGCGGTGGGGGGGGCTGATGTTCAAACAGACAGAGAAGGCTGGCGTTCTCATGCCAGAGTCCTGGGGAGGAAGAGCTGCAAAGACAGAACTCCAGAGAGCTGCAGAAGACCCCCCAGGCCTCTGCCTCATTCCCATAAGTGCATGTGAGGAAACTGCCCAACCCTGGGGAAAGAGCCACCGGAAAGAAGTAGAGGGAAGCGTGCCTGAAACTCACGCAGAGTCAGGGTGGCCAGGGTGGAAGGCCTTGTCATTCGCAGGCCACTGGGTTGAGGACACAGAAGGTTTTGCCTCAGGAGTGGGGCGAAACTCACCCTAGAGTAAATGCTTCCCTGGTCTCACCTAACGAAGCAACACCTAAAAGGGTTAAGCCATTTCCAATACTTTCACTGTCTCCTGGAACAAAACCCAAGAATATTCACAGGACTACAGAAATATCCAGCACCCAACAAGGCAAAATTTACAACGTCTGGCATCCAGTGAAAAATTACCAAGCATACAAAGAAGCAGGAAAATATGACCCACAATGAGGAGAGAAACCATTTGAAATCAATTCAGAAATAAAACATAATTAGATAGAGATAATAAAAGAATTACTATATCTGTTCAAGAAGCTAGAGGAAAGATTGATCATGTTAAGCCATGGAAGATACCAAAAAAAGTAAATAAACAACCAGGAGACTTCTAGAAGCAACAACGATGTCAACCGTAACTCTGACATGAAAACCACCCTGGAGGGATTAGCAGCAGATGAGACGAAAAGGGAAAGACGGGCGAACTGAAAACAGAGCAGTGGGAACTTGCGTCAGTGAAACACAGAGGGGAAAACTGGAGGAAAATCACAGAACGTCAGTGAGCTGCAGACAAAGCCCCACCCCTCTGCACCAGCCACCCCGGCACCTGCCTGGAGCAGAAGGTGGGCCCAGCCAGGGGCCATGTGAAGAAGGGGAAAGGTCTGTTTGAAGACCTCGGTGTAGGTCTTGCCCGAGCTGCTGCTGTAGGCCTGCCTCGCCACCAGCTGCCCTCAGAACTGAGGAGTCCCACTGCACACACACACACACACACACCCATATACATATGCACATATGTGTAAGCACACACGTACACGTGTGCACACACCCACACATGTGCACATTATACATGGACACGTACAAGTGCATTTACATATGTACTCATGTGCATGCACACATACTTATGCATACATCACATGCACGCACTCATATGTGCACACATGTGTAAGCATACACGTATACATGTGCACACACCCACACATGTGCACATCATGCATGCACACATACAAGTACATTTACATATGCATTCATGTGCACGCACACATATGCACACATCACAGGCACACACTCACATGCACAAGTACATAGAGCCACACCGTATCACCTCACACATGCACGCAGAGCACACATACTCGAGGTGATATGGTTTGGCTCTGTGTCCCCAGCCAAATCTCATCTCAAATTGTAATCCCCGCGTGTCGGGAAAGGGGCCTGGTGGGAGGTGATTGGATCATGGGAGCGGAGTTCCCCTTGCTGTTCTCGTGCTGGTGAGTGAGGTCCCCGCGGATCTGGTTGTGTGAACATGTGTAGGGCTTCCTCCTTTGCACTTTCTCTCTTTCTGTCTCCTGCTCCACCCTGTAAGAAATGCCTGCTTTCAATTGCCTTCCGCCATGGTTGTAAGTTTCCTGAGGCCTTCTAGCCATGCTTCCTGTTAAGCCTGCAAAACTGTGAGTCAATTTAACCTCTTTTCTTCATAAATTACCCAGTCTCAGGTAGTTCTTTATAGCGGTGTGACAGTGGACTAATACATGAGGGCACCCACGCACTGACGTGTGCACACACTCGTGCACGCACACACCCCTGCATGGGGTGTGGAAGACCCTCAGGTCAGATTGGGAGACTGCTCCTGGGTGGCTCTTCCAGAAACCCACCTGTGGTAAGGGTCACACTGAACCCGCAGGGAATCCTCGAAGTGAAGACTCCACCCCCCACAGCTGGTGAGCTCACGCAGCCTGAGCATGACATGAAATCAAGGTGGCTTTAGTTGGCCAAGTCAACACAGACTGGGTTAGGGCACCTGCCCGTGGTGCAGCCGGGAGAGGCCGAGGACACCAGAGAAAGGCCCCTGCCCACCTCAGCCCAGGAGAGGCCAGGGAGGGTCGGGAAGACCACAGAGCAAGCTGGCAACAGGCACCCCTTTCCCTTGGCGAATCAGGAAACACCCTGAGCGTGAAGATGGGCAGGGACGGGCTGGCCCAGGCTGGAGCGTGAGGAGGGTGCAGGGCGTTGGCCAAGGTAGGGAGTAGAGGGGGCTCTGCTGGTTCATTAAGGAAAGAAAGCCGCAGTTTTACCCACACACACGTCCATACAGAGAGGTGCACCAGGGAGGCTTCCTCTGTTATCACCGCTGGAAATCAGACTTAACACTGTGCCCTGGGACAGAAAAAAGATTCCATTTCAAATCTCATTTCAAGAGAGACACAAAAATAAAGAGAAATAAATGAATTGCTAATTAAATCCTCTTTAAATTTAGTGTAAGATTAAACGGAAACTTATGGAATCTGCAAGTTGGCATGAGGCACATTTTTTCCTAAAAAATGCTAATTTGGAAGTGCTGGACTCATTTAGCCCCAACTTGATAGTGCTATTCTGAATAGCATGCTCCCGGGGAGATTCCGCATGAAGCCGGGGTGTGAGCTTTATTTCTGGAGGATGTCTGCCTCTCCCAAAGAAAGGATACAAGGAAGGCCACCGCAATGAAGTCGGTTCACTGCATAAACCCTGCACCCAGATCCACGTCCAGAATGAGTTCAAGGGAATAAAGATGACCCGGTGGGCTCCAGCTCCACACGAGGGGCAGGTGACCAGCCATGGAGACTCGCAGAGAGAAGTGAGGCTGGGTCCCAGGGCACCACCGCCACAAGGCGCTGCAGCAGCCAAAGGAGGGGCAGAAGAGGAAGCAGAAAGGGGGGACTTTCCCCTACCCACACCTCTCCTCTGAAAGGACTCAGCAAGAGGGGCGTGCTCACTCCCCAGCAGCTTCCCCACCATCCTGCATCCTACAGCTGCCTGGAGCTGCACAACCCAAGCCCTCCCTGCTCCAGCCCTGACCCCGGCCCTGGAGCAGAAGCGCTGCACAGGCCCGCACAGGCCCTGGCCCTCCGACACCTCCCCTCCTCCCAGCCTCTCCAATTCCTCACTCTCTCCCACTCCTGATCCCACCGTCCTCCAGCCCAAAGGCTGGTATGTGCACGCGTGGCCCATGTGTCCCCGTGGCTGGGTGCAAGTCGGTGGGTGCATGTGTGTGTGCACGTGTTTGTGGGGTCACCGCTTCACCTGTGTGCATGTGCTCACATATACATGCGAACAGGTGCACACCTGCATGTGTTTTCAGTCAAATATTTTAATCAAGTACATAAAAGCCAAACCATATATACTTTTATTTTTCAAACTTTTTATTCTAAAAATTTTAATGATTTATTAAAATTTGTGGCAAAATACAACCTATAATAAATGTTGACATTTTAAATCAAAATTATTTCAGTAAAGCTGACTTTAATTTAAATTTTTGACAATTAAATCACTACTTGAAAACGACATTTTGTTTGGCAAGAATCACTTGCACTCATGGTCTCTGAGAGGGAGGTTGGCCCGGTTAATACATCTGTTTTTTTACTCAAGCACTTGGGCCACCAAATCCTCCCAGCTCTGAAATGTTTCCATCCAAGTCAGCAGCCAATGACCTGCACAGCCAAACACGACCACCTTTTGTCTGCAGGCACCAGGCAGGCCTCTGTGGCCTAGACCCCAGGTGCGCCTTCACACACGGAGTGTGAGCCCGCACTGTGGGGGTGGCCGCCGCGTAGGGCTGCCCATATGTGTATGCGTGTGCGAGGGTGCACGTGTGCGTGGACACTTTGCTCAGCTTCATCTCCAGCTTGTAAGGTCACGCTCTCTGAAGGGTTTCCTGGCACTCTATCCAGTTCCCTCCCTTGGGCACATCCCTCTCACTGAACCCCAAAGCCCAGCACAGTCGTCCTGGGAGGAGGCCGCTGTGGCCACGGCTCTCCCCAGGGAACAGGTGCTGCCCTCCAGGAGAAGGCCCCTGGGCTGTCTGGGCCTAGCAGGCTCTTCTCCCATATTGGTAATTTCAAGCGTTTGGGGGCTGCTGTGTTTTCTGTTTGGCTTTGCTTTTTAGCTTCTGGTAGTAGTTATTAATGTTTTTCATTTCCTCAAAAATTACAGCTGTTGCGATGTTAATGGAGCTAATTGTTACTATCCAGCAACTGGAGAGCAATTTAGCACCTGCTAATAAAGACGCCTCATTTGGAGTTTGGAGAAAATGACCGGATTCCCCAGTGTCATTATGTCACTCTGGCAAGTGGAAATTATGAAGGCAGAGCCTAAGGCGGGGCCTGTCTGAGGACTCGCCACAGCGTGTTGCCCGTCCCTGCGGCTCAGCGCATGTGCAGGAGGGTGAGTGAGCGCTGTGTCCACCTCATCCACGTGACGTTTCCTGCAAGATTTTCAAACCTTTCAAGATTTTCAAGACACATTACTGCAGCGCACTTGGGTTGCAGGACAGAACACTAAGCCAGATCCCGGGAAAAACCAGGCACGGGCCACTCTCGGTCTGGGGCTGTGGGGGGCCACGAGGCAGGGACCCCAGAAACCAGGGGGCGGCTATGGCTGTGGAACACCCCGAGCTGGGTCCTCACAGCATCTGCCCTGCAGTGAGTTAGGAACCGCCTTACCTGACCGCCCTTCCCTCCACAGTCATGGGCCCTGCAAGCTCCGCCTCTCTTCTCTCTTCTGCTCACCCCTCAATGGCAGAAACTCGCGACCTTCTCCCACGGCCCCTTTGCAATCAAGGGCTCTCCACGAGCCATATTGCGCCAATGTCTGTCTTCCTTGCGTCTTTCTCTTCCTCTGCTTGGTGCCTCGGGGAACAAACCCAACAACCTTTATGAGCAGGAGGACAACTGTGTGTCCCCAGATCCCCGCTTCTCCTGGCCAGATGGCAGCAGCCCCGCTGTGACGCCCCCCGCCGCCCACTGCCTACTGTACAGAAGGATGGAGTCCACCGCCCAGATCAAGTCCTAAGCACCCCGAAGCACACACCCCCTTTCTGGAGAAATGAGAGAGGAAAGGAAAAGAGAAATGAACTCTCAAGCAGACCCGTCACCCACCGAGCACCCGGCAGCACAGGCGACACCCGCCGCCAGTGCCGGGAAGCCAGTGCCAGCCTCAGACGTGCGGTGAGAGCCAGTGCCAGCCTCAGATCTGGGGTGGGCGACCCATGGTCACCCCAGGCATGGGGAGGATGCAGCGACCCTGATGGGGCTCCCGCTGTGGGGCCCCTCGTCATCCATCCTCCTGCCACTGAAGGAAACGTAGCGTGATCTCATCTCTCCAGCCCAGAGTGATTTCCAAAAAGCTGAGAGGGTCTCTGGCAGGAGGGCAGAGTGAGCTAATCCCGACTCTAAAAACATCAGGGCTGGAAACCCTGCCTGCCAGCAGACCTGAGGGGTGGAGGGGCAGAGGGGCGGTGCGGGAGACGGACAGGGCAGGGTTCTTCTCACGGATGGAAGAACAGAGCTCGGGTGTCTCCTCCCATCCCAACCACAGGGCTCTGAAGTCAGGGCAGTATCCCCACAGGAAATGACGGACAAAATGGGGTTGCTAAGTCCTGTCCAACAGGCCTGCCCAGGGCCCCAGAGAACAGGATGCCCCACGGGGCAGGTGAGCTCTCCACCTTAGCTCCCAGCACTGCAGGCCCCCGCCACCTCACACCCCAGTGTCAAACTCTGGCTCTCTCTCTGTGTGTGTGTCTCTCTCTCTCTCTGTCTCTCTCTCTCTCACACACACACACACACACACACTCACACACTTGCTCTCAAGTCCTCTCAGATCACTGATAACGGGTGACAGGCTTCACCTGGGAGAATTAAGGACTTCTTTTCAAAAGGAGCACACAGTCCTGGAGTTTCCAAACCCACAGCCTGCTGTGGCATGCCGGTGCCAGCTCCCCCCGCCTGCAGGAATGGATCACGGGTGTCTCTTTCCAACTCCACACTAAGTGAGCTCACGTGGGTGGCTTGAAACCTGCCAGTGGTGGGAGTGTTTACACTACAGAAATTGGCACAAGGTAAAAACCAGGCCCTTTTTCTTCTGGAGAGCTGGTTGCTAAACACCCAGTGGCACACCACTGGCCTGGGGCCCCCGGAAGGCTCTGGCCTGGTCTCTAGGGCTCTAGGGACACCAAGGTCCCGCCACCATGGTGTCTTCTGTGCAGGTGGCCTCTGTTAACGCAGAGGCCATGACCTCACGCTGCTTCCCCTAAGGCCGTCTTGAGAAACAAGAACAGAATTGGAGGTTCCCAGGGAAGAAATAACAAAGACAGGAAAACAGATCTGTGAAGGTGGAAAGCTTACCTTTCCTTGCAGCACAGGTCAGCACTGCCCTGAGTGACCGTTTTTCTGGCCGAGTGCTCGAGTTCTGGGGCTGCTGTCTGGATTTCTCAGAGGCCTTCTCCCTGTTTGTGGCTGTGTCCCGAAAGTTCACCTTGCTGTGACCGCCAGGAAGAGGCTTTTCTATACGTAATCGCTCTTCAACAGTAAAAGCTTTGTTGTAAAATGTCAAAGGTAGCAGGTGTCCTTTTTAGGAAGTCCCCATTTATCGAGTACCAGGCTCACGCCCCTATTGTTTGTACAATTAGGGGGTAAATATTTAAAGCAGAACTTAGACAGACACCTCCTGAGAATGAGCCGGCATCATCTGTGGCGTGCGTGCCTGTGTGTGTGCGGATATCGTCGAAGCTGTGCTTCCAACGTGTGAGCGTGCGCCCCCCGGGCAAAGCCCAAGCCCGTTCGAGTGGATTCACTGTGTTCGAGGCTCGCAGAGTCTTGACCACATGGAAAACCTTGTTTTTGAGCAATAACCCCTCAGAACGTTGCATGTTAGGACCTTTTGGAGGCTGTCAGGAGGCACTTCCTAAATAGGATCTGGGGAGGAAATGGAACCCGCTCAGGCCAAAGCTCAGCGTCGATATTGGATTTTCTGGGGTGAATCAGATTTGCTTGGTCCTATGAGGGCTTGCAGAGGCTCCCCTTGCCCAGCAAGGAGCCTACACTTTTGAGACGCAGAAGATCCTTAAAATTTTGAGGCTCTTGTATCCTAGGGGAATTTTCTTCTCCATCAAAGAAATCCAAGACATAGGCCCATGTAGGCAGGAGGGCACAGTGGGGTCAGAAGATTAGAGTGGAGAGCCAGCTGTCTGGTGGTGTGGCCGTGGGCAGGTCTGCAGCTTCTCTGAGGCATGTTCTGTGGGTACCTGGGGCCTGCTCTAGAACCACACGCCATGAGTCTGCCACCCTGCCTTCCTCACTGAGCTGTGTGCAGTCAGGGGGCCAGCAGGGGTAGGCACCAAAGGGGCCCAGGGACTGAGGATGAAGCCCCACATGGAGTTCTGTGGACCTCCCTGCCCGGCACCCCAGCTCCACTCCTGCCATCCCACTGGACACTGGACACCTGTCCCTTCCCCTCTGGGGTTCCTGGGCTATGGGGTTTGCTGCATGGACGCCAAGCTGGGCCATTTCCACCCAACCCCATCAGACACCACCCTCCCGCCGTGGATGAGCTCATCTAGGCTGGTCCCTCTCTCTTTGGGGTGGCCTCTGCCCTCTGTGCATCCCGCGGCCAACATTGCCCATCTAGGCTGATCCTGGCTCTGCCCTCCCTCTCCCTTTGGGGCAGTCTCTGCCCTCTGTGCATCCTGCAGCCAACATAGCCCATCTTGGCTGGTCCTGCTTTTGATGGAACAGGGTAGGCTTCAGAAACCTTCACTGGGGAACCATCCATCCATCCACCCAGGCCCTGTTCCAGCATCAGAGCCGTCGCGGTGAGCTGAGCAGATGAGTCCTGCCCTCGAGAGCTTCTGGGGAGGAGGAAAACGGAGAGGGAGGCTGCCTCCCATGCAGGAGAAAGGCCACCAGGGTGGAGGCTTGGTCCGTCCTCCATTCCAATGCTGGTTTTGGCTCCTCCCCACTCCGTGCAACAAATCAGAACGATGCCAGTAAGTGCAGACCACGGTGACTGGCAGGCACTTAGAATTCCCCTTCCTGTGAGCCAGATGCTGGAAGGGCACCCAAACCGAGGGCACATGAACACCTCTGGTGGGAAGCCGGACTGGCCTCCCACAGGTGTCTGGGCCTCTCGGGGTAAAGCGATTCCATGTGATTATTCAAGAGCTGTGTCTACACTTGCAGAATCAACACATGGGCTGCCACCTCGTTGACCCAAAAAGAAAAGGCAAGGGTGGCGGGGCTTCTGCAGGCTCTCACTTACTCATCCGATCGCTAGACCCCTTGGGAACCCACTGCCTGTCAGCAAGGGTTTACTGAGCTCCCCATGGGAGCACGCTGCCAGGTGGGCACCACCAGCATCCTGGGCCACGAGATGGACAGACAGGCACCGCGGAGGCCTGGGCCACGAGATGGAGGGACAGGCACCGCGGAGGCCTGAGGACGTGATGAGGTGCACACCAGGGTCCAGCATCTGGCAGACAGCAGAGTCGCTGTAGGCTCAGGGCACAGGAAAGGGTCCTGAAGGCATGAACGGGCAATGAGATCCTTCCCCAGGAGCCCAGCCTGCCCCACAGCCTCAGGAACCGGGTTAGTCCTTCCCCAGCCCAGCCCCGCACTCAGCTTCCATCCAACTCAGACGTCCCCGCTGGCTGCCTCACTAAGCGTCTCGGTCTCCATCCTTTCCTTGGATTCTTGCCTCTCTCACCTGTGGCCCAGATTTCAGTTCAAATCAGCAAGTTGTCGATGCAGATTTGCCCACACTCATTCATTCAGTGGCCGCACCCTACAGTGGCCGCATTGTGGAAGTGCTGGAGCAGCAGGAGCTGGGCAGGGCTGCAGCTGGGGGGCTCTGCAGCCATCGGCCCAGTGGCCTCAAAGGGCCCTTCCCACGGAGGGTGGAGCAGGGCTGGGTTTTCATGACATATAAACAGGGACACAGGCCAGTCCACCCCGGACCAAGAAGGCTGCAGCAGCCATTCCAATGGGGTCTGGTGTCACCAGGACCTGAGGCCCTCTCTCTCTCTGTCCAGCTGTCCCTCCTACCCCTCTCTCTCCCTTGCCCCTCCTCCTGTTACAACACCAATCCCTTGCTCCCCACGCTGGAGGAGCAGCCTCAGTCCCACGTCCAGGAGAACACTGGTCCCATCCTGTCTCCTTGTCCTTAGCTCACTGGAGGGCACCAAACAGAAAGAGAACCCAACCCAGAACGCCCTCTTTATCTGCCTTCCTTGCCCGCCTCCAAACTGGAGTCAGAACCATTCAAGGAGGATGGAGAAGGCGATTTCCTGAGAGCCTGCAGGTCCTTCTCACCCAGGGTTCCCATGTGGGCCCCACCTCAGCCTGCAGGTTCTTCTCACCCACGGCGCCCATGTGGGCCCCACCTCAGCCTGCAGGGAAGTATTCTTAGGAGTTCCTTCTTCCCGAAGTTGGGTAACTTGCTCAAGGTCACATAGCCACCAGCAGAATAGAGGAAGGGAGAATCTACGAACACTCCAAGTCACGCTTGCAGCACTGTCCCGTGCAGTCTCTGTGTCAAACCAGGTGGTCAGTGGTGCTGTGAGCCACCCAGGACACTTCCCCAAGCTGGGAAGAGGCTCCAGGCTCGGAAGCCTCCTGGGAGCCCTCCCTGACCCACCCTTACCCTTGACCACCACTGAGGGGAATTTCTTCATTTTCTGTGCCTGAAGGTTCAAGAGGGAAGTCAAAAGTGGCTTCCAGTCAGCCTAATGGGGACGGGGTTTTCTCTGGGGGTGACGAAACTATTTCGGAGCTTGGCAGAGATGGTGGTTGCACAACACCGAGGATGTACTAAATGCTGTTGAAATTGACACTGCAAAAAGGTTCGCTTTATGTTATGTGAATTCCACCTTAAAAATGCTTTAAGGTGGCTTCAAGACAAATCTCAGCGCAACTTACGGAGCATTTCGAGACACTATCAGCAAATGCCCACAGAGCTGGGCCCCCTGTGCCTGCCCCATTTCAAGTCCATGAGCAGAGTTAACCCTAAACCACCTCCTGAGCCATGGCCTGAAAGCAGCCCCCACAGACAGGGGAGGCAATGGAGTCCAGGGGTCCCCGGGGCCCGGCCTCATGCCCACCACGTCCAGCAGAGTGACCAGAGCAGATGGCTCAGTCCACGCCTCCCCAGGATGAAGAGAGAACAGCAGTGACCTTGCCAAGTTTCCCTTTGGGTGCAACAAGGTCTGTCACTTGTTAGCAGAGCATGAAGCACGGCTCTGTGGTCACTAGTAAAAGTGTGTGACACGAGGATGGGAACTGGGAGCAGAGATGCCAGCACCTCCTGCGTCTGCCTCAACATCAGCCACCTCCTCCTCCTCTCTGTTGCCCTGACTGCCCATCTCAGGACTTCCCCATCCTCAGTCTTGTTTATGAGCCTGTGGCTTTGAGGACACTCAGTCTGTCCTCGGAGCCAAAGCTCTGGCCCTGGGAGAGGAGCGGGAGGCTTTAAGCTTCTACACAATGGAAAAGCAAAGATGAAATAAGAAAATTCCTCTTGGTCCAGGAGTCTGTGCTGAAGAAATGACTCATTACAAACAGCAGATCCTTCAAGTTAGACAGATGGGGAGAAACTCTCTGAAATGTGCTTTTCTGCCTAATTTAGAATAATTGCAATCCACTACATTAGGGCATCAGGTTTTCAGCATCTCATGAAATGCTGAGGGTGAGAAGGGAGCATTTTCTGACAAATTAAGATCAAGCTGAAAAGGCCAATGTGCTGGCTGCTGTTCAGCCTTGGTCCTTCTCCCGCAGCTCCACGTGGCTGTAGCCAGCAGCTCATCACAGGCAGCTTGCAGTCCGAAACCCACTGTGGGCCGATCAAAGACTGAAACCCTAGAAGGAGAGAAGGGAGAAGCAAGAGGTCACTAGCCCACAGGACCTTGGGGACTGGCACAGCACCCTGGTCCTTCCTCTCATCCTACTCTCTGCCACCCACCCAAGCTGGGAAGAGGCTCCAGGCTCAGAACACCCCACGCCAAACACTTGGAGAGATGCTGGCCTCAGCTGCCTCGTGCCTTCCATGAAACGAGGGTCCAAGCCACTCTTCTTCATCCAGATCTTGGCTCTAAACCTGCAGTGCACTCTGAGCTGGTTCCTGCTATCCCAGAGCCTCATTTGGCCGCAGATGCGGAGAAGGAACATTTCACAGCTGGAATAGAACTCGCATGTTCCCAACACCAGCATCCTTGGATCACCGATGGGAAAGCTGAGACCCACTCACCTTCGCCCAAGGAAGGAAACTCAGTCAGGGTCACCAGAACAATGAAAAGCCAGGCTTTCTCCCGGACGCTTTGCTGTTGAATCTGCCCCCAGAGCAGTGCAGGTGGAGCCAGGTGGCTCTGGGCCAAACCACCACTTGTCCACATTGGATGTGTGCTGACTCCCACCCAAGTCCAAAGAATTACATCAGAGCTGTGGAGACCGAGACCAACAGAGCACCACACCAGCTGCCGTTCTTCTAAGCTCCAAGTCCTCTACGCAACTAGAGACTCGGGGTCCTTCCACGTAAACCCAAAAACTGGGAAGCCTCAGCCATGGCCGGGGGACGTCAGATGCCTGGAGCCACTGCCCTGCAGGCCAGGTCAGCAGCTCCCCCAGCTGGAGATGTAAGGGGACAAGGGGACGGCCCCGCGTAGACCTCCTCCACCTGTGTTGTTCCCACGGCATCGGGGCTGCTTATGTCCTCACGCGTTCCCACGCAAACAGGCCAGAGCAGGTGGCCCCTGGGCCGTCACGCCCACACCACTGCTGTGCGGTGAGCAGGGCCTGCCTCTGCTTTCCTGACTTTCCCTAAAGCTCTCCTGTGGTCCAGCCACGGGGGTTCGACCCTCAGAGCCCCCGTGTCATCCCCATCCACGTAGTTCAGGTTTCCCTTCCTGAAAGGCACAAACGTCTTCCAGCCTGAACATGAGCAAGACACGGGTCCCACTCGGCATTCATTTTCCTTGAACCTGGCTCCACCTCCCTTTGCAGTCTGGCCCAGATGGTCCTCAGAACCCAGTGTGGGCCTCAATCATGGCAAATATTCCACAAACTCACGCGGAACTGAACATCACCATCAATGCATTGATCATTACCATTTAGTGAAATAATGAAGGCTGCCCTGTAAATTTTGTGTGGACCAATCATCTGTAGACAAGTGACCCGCTGCCCTGTCTCTGTGGACCGCAGCTCAGGGAAGCCCCGAGCAGAGCCAGTTCCCCGAAGTCCTCCAATTGTTTACATTTATGCCACATGTGGAACTACGATCTGGGAAAGTTGGATGTGGCCAAGTCAGAGGAGCTGGGCCTGCCCTGGGCTGTGGCATCTTCTTGCTCAGAGCTCCTGGCTCCTCCTAGGGCCTCCCTTTCCTCCTCCATTTCACAGAGCACAGGTGTGTGCTCGCCACCCTCACAGGGTCTCACAGAGGGCACCGGTGCCACAGCCCCAACCCTGGATGGTTGTGCAGCCAACTGCTGGCTGCAGAAGACTCGGAATTCACTGCCTGGTTGGACCCTCACTGCAGATTTGGGATGTAGCAGGGCAGGTGGTGGTATCCCCTGGAACAGTGCTGGGAGGAGGCAGCTGAAGACAGGGGAAGGCTCCAGGTTAGTGGCACGGATGTCATGGGCCTGTCGTCAAGATAAAAGCAATGGGAATATGATGGACCATGTCAAGATCTTTCGTGTGGAGGCTGGTCCAGGGGCCACTCAAGACCTTAAATGTACAGCACCTCCGTAGGAATTCTGCTGAGATGCCACAGGAAAGGTCGGCCGCTTCCAAGACCTCACTCCTAGCAAGACTCGAGTCTCTTACTGTGGTGGTTCCCACCACAAACGCCCCATGGGAGCTACACAACAATGACAGTGAAGGCTTGGGCCCTGCCACTTCTCCCCGAAGCCACTGTGCCCGCTCGGTCACTGGACCACCCTCTCAGGGGCACTGATGTGCAGAAAGTAATCGTATGGAAACGGAGGGTGCGGGGAGGCTGTCACAGATTGTCAGGGCAGAGCAGGTGTGCGCTCAGGGCAGTTTGGGTTGGTATTGGCTCTTATGGGGTGCTCCTGACCACCTGTGCTTTGTCCTTTGCCCAGACTTGAAGGCAGTAGACCTGACCTGATGGGTGTCCTCACAAAGCAGGGTGTTCAGACGGAGACCCACCACCCTCCACTGGGTGATTCACTGCTGCCTGGGAGAGGCCATGCGGACGCGGAAAGAGACTTACCTTGGCCATCAGGACACAAGGGCAGGGCCGGACACACTGTGCTCCTTGTACATTCACGAAGGGGAGCCCACGATAGGCGTTTCCATGGACAGGAGTTTGCCTCTCGGTACTTGGGCCCTGTGGACTCTCCTCCTTTTGGCCACAGCTCAGAGACCCCACACTGAGGTCAGTCCCATCACACACAGGGACACCTGCCACGGCCAAGTAACTGCTTCCTGCGCCAGGCAGGACTTCTTGGAGTGAGTCTTCAGCATGAAACAGATCTGCCCAGGCAGAAGCCCTACTCAGAGTCAGAAGCAAACACCCTAATGACGGTTTGCTAAGCCAGAGAGACAGGGGTCCTCCACCCCAGGGAAGAGCCAGTCTTAGAGAGGGTACACCTGGTCCACCTTCAGTGGTGGCATCCCAGGTACCAAAGTGAGGCTATTTTGATTAGGTGGCTTTCAGAAGGGCAGGGCAGTCACTGATTGGCTGGCTTTCAGAGAGGCAGGGCTGTCATTCATTGGCTGGCTTTTAGAAAGGCAAGCCTGTCACTGATTGGCTGGCTTTTAGAAGGGCAGGGCTGTCACTGATTGGCAGCTTTCAGAAGTGTGGGACTGTAACTGATTGGCTGGTTTTCAGAATGGTGGGAAGTCATTGATTGGCTGGCTTTCAGAAGGGTAGGGCTGTCCTTGATTGGCTGGCTTTCAGGAGAGTGGGGCTATCACTGATTGACTGGATTTTGTGTATTGGCAGAAAGCTGTCAATCAACTGGAATGGATTTAAATGATTCTGGTTAATTTTTTACTGTGGTCGAAGAACCATGAGCCTTTTCCTAGGAGGACAGGCACTTATTCCTCACGCAGGTTTCAACAAGAACATTATGAGCTGGCTGCCTAGCTCACTGGTACATCTGTGAGCAATCTTAACCCATAATTGTAATGATTTCCATTGTTCTGGCTCCTCCCTGGATCAGGCACTGAGCATGATCACGTTTTTTCTTTATGGTTGTTACAGGAGCCCAATGTGCCTCACATACATTGTCTCTGAGGAGAGAACAACCTCGGTTCAGCTCCTGCCTCCTACACTTAATCTACGGGAACTTCTGTTTACCATCTTTAGGGTAGTGGTAATACTCATTCTTTCTGCGAGGACCGTTGCAACAATTCAATAAGACCACGGATGTGTGGGGGCTTCTTCAAGGAAGCCAGAGGGAGGGCCAGTGTGGCCACCAAGGCTCCTGTCTGTGGGTGGACACCAGCACAGAGGAAGCAGACGTGTTCCTGCCGTTGTCAGATACAAGGCTGCAGTTAGAGGGTCCTGCCTAGTCCACTGGCTTGCTCTGAGCAGCTGTTCTTATGGAAGCACGTGCCCAGGAGAGGGTTTTATTTCCCTCTCTCTCTCTGTTGTTGAGCAGTTCAAAAGTCACTGAGAGTTCAAGTCCCGAAGGCTATGTACAAAGAATGACTCTCCTACAAAGATGGCCCCCGCGTCCCACAGCCCCACCGCTGAAGTCAGTGTTTGTGTTGGAGAATAATTAAAGCTGATCACGTTTTGTCCCTAACACGGAGTGACATCTTTTGAATCTCTGCATATTGCTGTTTTCACTAAGCCACATGTAACACTTCAGAGTGCCAAATGCTTTTTAAAAAATAGCCCTGGCTCTGAAAGAGTGCTGCAGGATAACTCTGATGGAATATGGCTTCTATGAAAACACAAAATGTTAATCACCCCCCCCCCAAGAAAAAAAGAATTCAAAGAATTGTTTGAAAAGAGATGTTGGTTCTGAGCACGTATTTCAAGGGCAAAAGTGCTTGAAGAGGAGTCGCTCACGTTTGTTCTGGTTCCTTAAGATCTCCAGCCCGGCTCTCCAAACGGAGAGAAATGGAGACCAGTCTTGCTTTCTGCAAAGTGGAGGCATCACCTGACTCTTGTGTGCTGTCCAGGTATGGTCAGGACTCATGAAACAAGAGGTGGCATTGGACACCTTGGAAGAGAAGCCATGCCCCAGGCAGACCCTTTCTCACTCTCCGCAGCCCTGCACAGGCCTGTGTTCCCGCCGACCACCAGCCTCTGTGAACTTCCACTCCTTGTCCTGCCTCCCCAGCCCAGCCCTGGATTTTAGTGGCCACTGCGTACAAACCAGTTTCCAGCCTTAGCCAGTGCTCCTTGCCGCCCAGCCGAGAATCTACCTACTCATCCTCTGTCCCCTTCTGGCTGCTTCTCCTTCCCCTCTGAGACAATTTCACCAGCCCCCATACTGACCGGAGCTGACCCTGGAACTCAACTGAAATAATAGAACCAGCGGGCACTTCCCACTCAACGTGCTTCCCTGAGCCTGCCTGTCTCCAGGACAAAGCCACCTCTGCGCTCCTCATGCCCATCTTCTCCTGCCTTCCCAGGAACCTCACCCCATCAAGCACGCTTTCCCTCCTGAAATCTCCAGCTTCTCTTCTTTTTTGGTTGTTTCCCCTCATCCTATATATACAATCCATTCTCTCCCATCTTAAAAACAAACTACAGAAACAGTAAAGAGATCAGTAGTTGCCACGGGTTCAGGGCAAGGCGGGAGGGATGAGAAGCTGGAGCCCAGGGCATTAGGGTGGAGGAATGCTTCCATACGATGTTGTCATAGTGGGTACATGACATTGTACATTTGCCAAAAGCCATCGATCTGTACCACATAAAGCACCAACCCTAAAGTAGACTATGGACTTTAGTTAATGATAAGGTGTCCACATGGCCTCATCAACTATGACGAAGACACCACACAAATGCGAGAGAATAATAAGGGAAATTGTACGAGGGGTGGTGGGTGGGGGGGTGGAATAATACAAGAACTCTCTGTACTTCCTGCACAATGCTTCTATAAACAGAGAAATGTTCTAAAAGATCATCTATTAAAAAACCAAAACCGAACAAGACCTTCCCCTTGGTGGATTTCATGTAAATGGCATGGTAAGCATAGGTGGTTAGCTCCTCTTCCCAGAGTCCAAAGGAAACATTTTTTAAGCTGGGGAAGCCTGTACCACATGGAAAACTGACATCACTCGATTCATGCAACTTCTGCTAGAAAGGTTCAGGTATGTCTGTACTGAAATAGAGGAAAGGTGGAATTCTAACCAACGCTTCGCAGAAAGAGTAACTTAGTTCCAAATGAGAGAGATGAGAAACCCTGGCGTCACTTGCAGAGGCAGGAAGACAGGGAATGAACAGAAAGGCAGCCAGCGGGGCGTCCCCAGGACAAACACTGCAATGGGCCCGGGCAAGGCAGGAGGACAGGCAATGAACAGAAGGGCACCCGGCCAGGCGTCCCCAGGACAAACACTGCAATGGGCTAGATTTCCTCAGGATGAGAAAGTCAAGGGGGAACGGAAGGTTTTTTAAGGGAAGCTACAAGGGCAGAAATAATCAACAAAAAGAAACCAACAAAGATGAAGAAGGACTAGGTGAAGGTGAACACAGGATCACTGAATTTCCATAACATAAAGCCTCAAAGAGCCAAGGGTACCCGCGCTGCTGAGAACAGAAAGGAAAAGGCCGTGGTGGAAGCGCTCTTCACAGCCGCGTTCCACGCCACAGGAGGGCATTCCCAGACAGGTATACGAACCGGGAACCCTTCCCCGGAAGACTTTTTAGAGGCATAAGCAATTCTACCCAAAGGGCAGTCAATATTTAAAAGCTGAGAATACAGAAGTCATTCGAGAAAAAGACCAACGGGAAGTATTGAAACCTCGAAACCATCTACCTGTGGATTTCCGTCTACAAACCGGCTATAAACGGCTACACAGCGTGCAAACGCTCACAATAATGCTTTATTAAGGGGAATTACGCTTACCAGTTACAATGCAGGCTCTGCTAGAAACAAATCCAGGATCACATCTATAAGAACCAGGTGATATTGCTGTCAGCCTAAACAACCCAAACGGTAAATTCAGAACTTCTCAAAACCAATAAACATGCTAACTGATATGCTTTGGATCTGTGTCCCCACCAAATCTCACGTCGAATTGTAATCCCCAGTGTTAGAGGTGGGGCCTGGTGGTAGATGGGGGCAGAGTTCTAATGAGTGGGTTTGCACCATCCCCTCAGTGCTGCTCTCGTGACAGTGAGTGGGTGAGTTATCCTGGGATCTAATCGTTTAGAAGTGGGTGTGGTTCCTCCCCCTCTCTCTTCCTCCTGCTCTGGCCAAGTGAGACACCTCACTCCCTGTTTGCCTTCCACCACGACTGTAAGTTTCCTGAGACCTCCCCAGAAGCTGAGCTGAAGCCACTATGCTTCCTGTACAGCCTGCAGAACCGTGAGCCAATTAAACCTCTTTTCTTTGTAAATTACCCAGCCTCAGGTATTTCTTTATAACAGCATGAAAACAGACTAATATACTAAGAAACTAAAAACAGAAACCGTGAGTGTTCCTATATATAAGCAATTATTACTTAGAACAATTAAAACAAATTCTATTAATGAGAAGCATCAAACATTTAGGAACAAACCTAACAGGAAGAGCGTAGAGACTATTACTACGTGTGGACCTTACTGAGGCAGTGAAAGAACATTTGCATAAACAGAGATTTATTCTTTGTTCCTGCAAAGAAAGGCTCAGTGCGGAAAACATATCTATTCCCCCGGAATTAATGTAGACGTTTGATGCTGTTTCAATACAAATTCCAGTCACATTTTGGAGAAAACTTAACAAAATAATTCTGAATTTTGTCCAAAAAAAAAATAAACAAGTGAGATTAGCCAAGAAAATCATTTCAGGTGGGAGGGATGTTTAGAAGTGTGGTGAAACAAAATGAGCATGCCAGGTATTCAATACTAAAGGGTCCCATAAAGTCCCTGATGGCCTCATCAGGACTGTTGGGCTGGGGCTGAGCTTCTCTCTCCAGCTATGCCTCCTCTGCCTCCCTGCACAGCCTTGGGTTTCTGGCCCTCTGGGTTGGAGAAGGAGAAGCTGAGGCATGGCAGGAAAGTCTCCCGATGACTCCCTTGTAAGTTGGTGTCATAAGTTGAATTGCAGCCCCCAAAATGAAATGTCCACGTCTAATCCCCAGAACCTATGCATGTGATCTTATTTGAGGGTAAAAGGGTGTTTACACATATAATGAAGGATCCCAATATGAAACCAACAAGGCTCACCCAAGACAGCCCTAAATCAAGGACAGGTGTCTCCATAGGAGACAGAGGAAGAGGAGGAGACACAGGGAGGAGAGCAGGGGCCGTGGGAGACAGGCAGAGATGGGAGGACACAGCCCCAAGTGTGGAGCCCCTGCAGCCACCGGGAGCAGGAAGAGGCAGGAAGGCCCCTTCCCTGAGCTCTGGAGGGAGCACAGCCCTGCTGGCACCTTGATTTTTGTACTTGCGTCCTCCAGCGTTGTGGAAGCCTGTGTGCTGAGAGCATATTCCTATTCTTTTAAGCCACCCAGTTTGTGGTCATTTGCTACCGCAGCCAAAAAAAACAGATGTTGCAGGTGTCTGGAGCAGGCAGGTGCTCCAGGCTGGTTCTTTGGCATCTCTATTCCACAAGGCTCTCTGTCTCCAGACCCTCGCGTTCCTACGGTCCCTCCAGCTTCTTGCTGTCGGGGATGTTCGCCCACAAGGGGGCTTCTCAGAAGGCCCTAGGATATGCCGCGCCTCCACTCTCACACACACGTGGTCCACGGACACATGGGCGGTGGTCCAGGCAGCACCAGGCACACTCCACCCACAAATGCCACCCATGCAGCCACTGCCCACTCAGCACCAGATCTGTCCCTCCCTCCAGCATGGCCTTCTATCCATCTTCATTTCCTCAGGGGCATCACTCCGACCCCCTGTTGTAGGGGACACATGCCTGCTGAAGCCCGCTTCACTTGGCTGGTGGTAAGGGACCAGGAAAGGGCTCCAGGCTCCCAGCAGCCAGCCCCAAAAGTCCCCCTCCCAAACCCTCTCCCCATCACCAGGCTCACCCCTGTTCTATAAAGGTTCCAACCTGTCCTTGGCCACCCACTTTCAGGAAGTTCTTCAGGTGGTGGATCTTGTCGCAGTATTTAATATCTACCATCGTAACTACCCGTAACTTATATAAAATTTCACTGTTATAAAGCTGACATAACAAATGCCAACAAGAAACACAGGCCCCCAGTCCAACAATTGACAAGGAACTGTATTCTGCTAATAACCACGGAAGTGTGGAAGTGGATCCTTCCCCAGGTGAGCTTTGAGATGAGATTCCCAGCCTGGGCCAAAAACTTGACGGCAGATTTGTGAGACCCTGGGGCAGAAGACACAGCGAAGCTGTGCCTGGATTGCTGGCCCACAGTAACCACCATAAATGTGTGCTGCTTCAAGCCACTGGGCACGTGGAACTGTGTTACACAGCAATAGATAACTAACACAGATAATAAGAAGACTCACCCAGTTAAAATAACCATCACTCACTTTCAACCAGGATTCCTCCTGCATTATGATGGAAGCATGTCTCCTCTAAGAGAGGGTCTCACAGACCTCACCTAAGGGGCTTCCTGGAAGCCTGTGTGCCCACCAGGAAGTAGCCATAGGTCAAGGGCATTCTCAGCCCACACCCCCCACTGCCATCAAGATCACTACATTATAACTAATACTAGCATGAGGAACTGAAAGATAAGAGCAAACACCACCTTTACAGCATTGGCTAACCCTCCTCAAATACATTTTTCAAGGTGGGTTCTGATTGAGGTTTCTTCTCCAGAAGGCAGTGGAGCCGGGGAAAGCCAACGCAGGTCCTATCTTGACCACACCTCTCATTAGCTGGGCCACCCCTTGAACAAGCCTTACAGCACCTATCTAACTCAGTATTCTCATCTCAAAAATTTTTAAGCCATTAATTTTGCAAGAAAATTGTGGGCAATATGTGAAAAAAAAGATCAAGTTTCAGTATAATGGAGACCCATGATAGATGTCCAGTAAAAGCATCTAATGTTTCACATGGTTGTCCTTGATCTTTAAAAATCCTCTATCTTGTTTCAAGAAGTGGAGAGATATTTTGTGGTTGACCATCCTACTACTTTTTCGAGAGAATAAATCCATTCTTTGCTGAAGGAAATTTTAGTGAATGGATGAATAGATAGAGGGACGGATGAGTGGATGAGTGGATGGATGGATGGACGGATGGACAGATGGATGGATGGGACAGATGGATGGATGGGTGGGTGGATGGATGGATGAGTGGATGGATGGATAGATTGATGGGTGGGTGGATGGATGGATGGATGGATGGACGGATGGACGGATGGATGGATGGGACAGATGGATGGATGGGTGGGTGGATGGATGGATGAGTGGATGGATGGATAGATTGATGGGTGGGTGGATGGATGGATAGATTGATGGGTGGGTGGATGGATGGATGAGTAGATGGATGGATAGACTGATGGGTGGGTGGATGGATGGATAGATTGATGGGTGGGTGGATGGATGGATGGATCAATGGATCAATTGATCAAATAATGCATCAGTGGACTACAATGTGTCCTTTTGCATGTTTTTCTAGGATCCTAGACTTTTAGAGGACAGATGGACAAGCAGGACAGTAGGGCCAGCCCACTAGAGTCTGGTTGATGAAGGGTCAGGGAAGACTTGGAAAAGAGCTTTGAAGAACACAGTTTGCCCAAATACAAGGACAGGCACAGAGGGGAGCGAATATTCTGCAAACAGATTCATCCTCTGCTGGAGAGAGAGCTGCAGCCACAGCAAGTAAACTTGAAAAGGGCAGTGTGATGCACACCCCAGGACGCTGGGCATGGAGAAGCACTGCCCCAGGCAGGCAGCACAGGGCCTCTCCCTGCTCCCATCTTCTGCTCTCATCAGTTTGGTGTATCTCAGAGCATGAGAGACAAGCCCAAGTTCAAGGGTTTCAGGGACCTGGGTATACAGCCCCCTGCTCAGCCCACTCAGGCAAAGAGAGCTCCAGGCTGTGGCCTGGGGCAGATCACCAGAAACAATGGCAGAGAGAGACAGCCCAGCACATTCTGGCGGGGTGCAGCCCAGCACCTAGAGACAGGCATGGACCAGCCAGGAGCCAGAGGCCACATCGCCCTTCTGCTGCACCAGGGCAAGTCCAAGTCACACTTGTCTCTCCAGCTGCTCTCCCTTCTCCTCCACGTCCTGCCTTTGGTTTTCTCACCCTCTTAGGGCAAATTGTATGTGGGTATCTGTCCAGCTGGGGCCAGTGACAAGGGACAGAGTGATAGGGTCAAACTCTCCAGGGTGTGTGTGGGGTGTGGGCAGCCAGACCACAGATCCCAGCATGGAGGACGTGCACACAGCTCAGAGCAGATTGAATTCAGAGCTGTGTGCTTGCTGGGGACAAGGAGGGGGAGGCAGGGACCTGAAATTTGAGCTCATCTTTAAAAGATCTTAGGGTAAAAATACATAATCTTTTAATTAAAATTTTACTGAATTTTAACTTGAATTTCCCCATCTGCTTCCTTAATTATGCCTAACCCTAAACCTAACTCTAAGCCATCTGTGTTCTTATCTCATTATATTGGGGTTATTCGTGTGTTTGTCCAATTTCTGCAGGAATCAGTGAGTCCCTCATGGGGAGGGGCTGAGACTGGGGCATTCCGGATCTTCAGAGCAGACAATGCCTGTCACACAATAGGGTCTCAGAGAGCGTTTTTTGGACCCATCCTTTATCAATGGGTGATTGGATATATGGACAGAGGTGTGAATGGATTGAATGGGAGAGTGGGTGGCTCCTCCTGTCCCGAGCTCCCTGGTCAAGCCAACCCTGAGGTCGCCATGATTTTGCCGTGACTTTCAAAGTGAAGTCGAACGGGGAAAGAGCACCGGAAGGCGAGTGCCTCCTCTTACACACACACAGATTTGTGGATTTGGTGTACTTTGACTTAACCACTGGCTTTTTTTTTTTTTTTTTTTTTCGTGAGCCACGGGATTTGCTGTCTGTTCACTGGGCTTTCATCAGAATCAGCAGCCACAAAACCCGGGGCTGAGAGACGAAGCCTCTCCTCTGTGACCCCAGAGAATGAGCAGGGCTGCGAACTCGCTCAGAGTGCTGTGGTTGAGAAACTGTGGCATGGATTGAGCTGAGAAGTGCTTATATATTTATAAATATGACACCCACATGCACTGACGCTGCCAGAGCCCAGGCTCTTGGGGCAGAGAAGTCTGCAGTGAAATGAAGGAGTCCCCACCCCATGACGGTGTGCAGGCCACTCAACCCGGCTCTTCTCTAAAGCTGGGTAAAAACAGCCTTTGTTCCACATGACTGCCCTGAGGTGCACCGGTGTAGAAGTGCTTAACATGCTTTACAAACTGCTTGGCACACAGCAACTGCTCCATAAGTGCTCTCATTGTGAGTTTGACTCCGTGTAATCCTGCAATACAGGCTCGCTCGACAAAGGAAGGCAGCCTTAAATCCCAGCCAGCCGCTTCTCTGCCTCAGCTGGTCTTGCTAAGCCCTGGCATTTCCCATCCGGGGCTGCAAAACAGAGGCAGGTGCCATATCCCTGCGTTCGCCCTGTACTGGGCATTACTTGCCTACAGCCCTAATGCTGCTGTGTCCAGCCCAATGGGTGCCCTGGAGCTGACTCGTGCTGATTTCACCGTGGAGTCCTGAAGGAGCCGGCCAGTCAGAAAGGCCAGGTCATAAGCATGAGCCCAGGTCAGGAGAAAACACGTGTTTATCAGCACAAAACTGGGCATCATGGCCAAAGGACAAGCTGAGAAACTTGCACTAATGGCACATACTCATGGCTGGGTCATGCACAAACTGCTCTTAGAAAATACAGATTTCCACTAAGAACAGGAAGGCATTTCCTGAAATTCTGGGCAGACGACTTCCCCTGTTATAGGAGACACAGAAGAATACCAAACAGGGTCAGAGGCTCAAACCTGAAATATGTGTTTATACTATTTATATGATATATCTGTAGCATATAATATTTATTTGCAGCAGCTAAATATGCATGGGAGGGGGATAGGAAGAGAAAGAGGAGAGGGGTGGGCTCCGGGCCCAGTGGCACGACGGCCTGAGGCTTGCCCTGCTCCTGACGCCTCGGCTTTGAAGATCCTGATCTTTCTTTAGAGTCAGAGAATTAGCTCCAGACAAAGTGGCGGTCCCTTTGCACACGTGCACTCCTGCTCCCATGGGTGGGCATGCACACATGTGTGTATATGCATGTGTGTGCCTGAACCAGGCACTCAGACATGAGCAGGGGGATCCCCAAGGAGGCTGTCACTGCCACAAGCCCCACTTCATGGAGTAAAGAATGGGACGAAGGTATGGAGACGCAGGGAAGCCAAGGGACCTGCCCAGCCACACGGGCTCCCCACAGCTGGGCCACAGGGCCTGCTCGTGTCCTGGCAGCACCTCCAGGGTGGCCACCTGCAGGAACCTGCCACCCTGACCTCGCTCAGTTTTTACCAAACAACTGTCATGCTATGGCACCAGTGCCATGGCTGTAAACATGCCCAGCTCTTCTCTCCTGTCCCTCCTCTACCGTCCCGTGTCCCTTTCAGCCCTTCGCTGGCTCCCGTCCTAGGGGTCAGCTCGACTTCAAAGTCACCGAGCCCTCTGGCTCCCTGTGAAGTCCTCAGTCTTGGGCCTGTCTTGGATTTTGCCATCAGCATCTCAAATGAAACCCACCATGGAACCCCCAGCTTAGAATTGGCTCCAGGGTCCCACCTCACCCCCATGTCTGTTCACGGCCCTGGGTGTGTGGGTTGCTGTGGCTCTGAAGTTGAGGGTTTCATGGTGGGCCTGTGGTCCCAGGCCTGGCCCCATCATGGGCCCAGGGCTTCCTCCCACACCCCACACACACACAGGGCTAATTCGGAAAACCAACACAGGATTTTGAAGGAGGGCAGGAAATGACCATTTTTAAAGCAGAAGTCCCCCATCAATTTATAAAGAACATTTTAACAGCAGAAGTAAGAAAGACAGCATTCCAGAATAAAGAACAGATCTTCAAACTCAACCTGCTTTTGCTTCATTTCTCTCACATCTGCATCCTTTCCTGCTTACATTTCAGTCCCACTCACTGAGGGACTTTCACTATAGATGACAGTCAACTGAGGTTCCAGACCAGACCACTCTAGACACCAGGACGAGGTCTGAGCAGGCAGGGAGAGGGTGGTGGGGGACCAGGCAGCCTGCCTTCGAGCCTGGAGCTCCCTGGCGGCCATGGCGAGAACCGGCTCAAGGAGCCATGCGGCCACTGGACCCACAGGTGCAGAGTGGAGGGAATTCTGTGCACCCTGGCGGGTCTGCCCTGGTCTCCCCCATGGTGGCCCTGGTCAGTACCCAGAAAATATGGTGCTGAGGACACTTCAGGAGCCCGGCATAGAAACTGGCCTTGAATCCCCCCTGGCTGCTGAACCCCAGCCCTGAGCCTTCTCTGTCTCACGTTGCTCCTGAGAAAACAAAAATAATCTTAGGCTCTGGCCGAAGAAAAGCTCACTGATTATGGAAGAGGCAAGACTGTTGCTATTCTCAGTAGGAGGCATATTTACTTCTTTGCGTGAAGGTATTTCTAAACACAGGTAATTATAAAAATCATTACCCCATGAACCAGTGTGGGAAACCAGATGGTAGGTAATACACTCATAAATAATTACCTTGTATGAGTTCTCTGAAATAATACTTCCTATTCACTTTACACCTTTCTGTAGAAAATAAATCTCCAGCATGCTCTCATTTGGAAACAGGCAGGCAGCGACTTTCCCTTTACTAAAGGAATAAAACAGATGTGGAGGAGGCACTCCTTGCCTTGGTCTTCAGGGCCAAGTCCCAGGGACCATGCCGCAGGCTGCTCAAATCCTCGCCCCAGTGGTGCTGGTCCTGATGCCGTCCTGGAGCCAGCCACGGGGACCACTCCTGCCAGGATCCCATGTCCCCGGCTGGCACCACAGCCCAGCTGGCTCCCCTTCAGCCAGCTTCTCTCTGGTGTCTTCCAGGACCCATCTGGCTGCTTTGTGCAGAGCTTGCTTCATATGACAGATGATATGGTTTGGCTGTGTCCCCACCCAAATCTCATCTTGAATTGTAGCTCCCATCATTCCCACATGTTGTGGGAGGGACCCAGTGGGAGATAAATGAATCACAGGGACAGCTTCCCCCATACCGTTCTCATGGTAGTGAATAAGCCTCATGAGATCTGATGGTTTTATGTGGGGTTTACCCTTTCCCTTGGTTCTCATTCTCTCGTGTCTGCCATCATGGAAGACATGCCTTTCCCTTCCGCCATGATTGTGAGGTCTCCCCAGCCACGTGGAACTGTGAGTCCATTAAACCTATTTCTCTTTATAAATTACCCAGTCTTGGATATGTCTTTATCAGCAGCATGAGAACAGGTTAATACAATGGAGAATTTCAGGCAGTGACAGACAGAGCATGATGAATCCCATAAGGCCCTGTCCCAGCTCCATCCTCCACCTACTCAGGCCCATCCTGCCCTGCCCTTTCCCAGCAGTGGCTGAGAAGGCTGAGAAGATGGGGCCTTTGCGCCAGGCCGGGCACCAGGGCCAGTCAGCAAGCTGCAGCCTCGGCCATAAAGCCCTCCCTCCCCTCCTGGCCATGTCTCCTTTCTGGGGCTGCCTTATTCGCCGATGGCTAGGCCTGGTCCTGTCCTGCCTTCTCAGTCATTCCCCCAGTGTCCCCGTGCCCTTGTAACTGTTGCACAAATCTACAAAGTAAATCCTGCTTGTAACTCCACTGACGGAAACACCAAAGCATTCTGTAAAATTTCTTAATTCTCTTTATAGGTGTATCTTTCCCATTTAAAAAAGTCTTTCTTCCAGCCTTTTGTGAAAAGCAAGTCTAAGCCTTCAAAGCTGTCCTCGCCACCCCAGCGTGCGTGACCTCACCTTCGCGACGCCAGTGGCTCTCCAAGCTCTCTCTCCTCACCAGCCTCTGCTCGGTTAAGTTTGGGGGTTGATTTGCTTGCCAGTGCCCATTACCTCATCGGCAGTGGTGCCCGGCTCAGGAATGTGGGTATCTGCTGGGCATTCATGCGAGAAACGCTTCCCACGGCCTCTGCGTCTAGATGGCATCATCAGTGCACACGGAGGCACTTTCCCCATAGATGTCGTTCTGCCACCTTCTCCTTTTATTTGTCTCACCAGATAGCCCCAGACCTTTCTGATATGTTTGGTCTTTTATTCCAGGAATGTCTAGGGATCACCATGGGTTGGTTGGTGGCTGGCTGTGGGGACTGCCCAGGGACCAGTGCATTGCCCTCAGATCCCACAGATACTCCTTGAGGCGAAACATCTTCCAAGGACACCTCCTGTCACCTTAGTCACTGCTGACTCAGGATTCCACAAGCCCTCCTTTTCCAATCTTAGTTATTTTTCCAGTTCCAGAATCGCCCTCGACGACAGCACCGTGGTTTCCGTGCCGTCTGCCTCGCTGCTTCTGCAGGAGCTGCGGTGGCTTGCAGCTTGGCTCTCTTACCCTCCAGGCTCCGTTCCGCTTCTGAATCTCGCTCCTCCATTTACGTTTATTTTTTCCTCCTTTTGTTCTGTATCCATTGTCTGAGTTTACCATGTGTTTCACTCACTGGGATTTGGGCACGGTCGATTCCCGCTGGTGTGCCGTCTAATGATGACCGAGATGACCCCGGGAGGTGCCCTTTATTTAAGTTCAGGGGCACACGTGCAGGTTTGTTATGGGGTAAACTCGAGTTGCAGGGGTTCGTTGTAAAGATTACTTTGTCACGAAGGTATTAAGCCTAGTACCCATTCTTGTTGGAGAAGCATTTGAGATGAGGGTTGCTGGTGGCGGGTTCCAATTTATTGCTTTATTTCTCCCATTTTAGAAAAAACTTTTTTTGATCCAAAACTTTTTCTTGCTGGTTAATACTTCTATGGGCTGTCCTTCTTGATGCTTCTTGTGATTCTTTGGTTATTTACAAGTAAAATGCTCAGCACAGGGACTATTCATTGAACGGGCAGGAAATGCTAGTGCTGCCATGCCTGCTAAAGCAGCCTCAGCCCATCTATCAAATCTTCCAGCAGAACTGCAGGTTAAATTCTCGGCATTTTTGTCCGTCCCACCACCGCAGAGGTCCCGGGATGGAGCAGCCACAACTCTACCCGGAGGAGGCTCTCAAGCACAGACCACCATCCCGAGGCTCAGTGTCCCGAACTGTGGGTTTCTCTGGACACAGTGGCTGCTGCTGAGAGGAGGGAGCTGAAGTAGGCCTTGGCCTCTGGCCGCCCGCCCCCAGACCCCCACTGGGAGACCCCGCCTCTGACATTGATCAGAGCCCAGGGGCCTCTCCTACTGTACAAGAGAACGCACCATCCATGTGTCCCGAGGAGGGCGCCTGCTTAGCGTGAATCCTGACACTCACGAACCACCGGGGTAGTGTTTTAAATCACAGATCTCTGTTGAGGAATGTCTGCGGGCGGACACACGACAGGTCCCAGGGATGCTGGAGGTCGCCTTAACGCCTGCGTGCTTCATGCTGTCTTCTCTGGCCCTGGCTGCTTCCCGGAAGGCTCATCTCAGTGGGGCATCTGATGTCCAACGAGGACCCCACTGTCAGCTCCACCTCTGGAGATGCTGAGGGCAGGGTCGGGCCCCTGTGGCACACCCGGAAGTAGCGTGGGTGGAGGTGGTAACTGTGTGTCTCTCCATCTGCCTGGCCGGCACTCCTTCCCTCCTTTCACGATGTACCTGAAGGCAAGGCACAGCTGCATTCGGTTGCTAAAAAAATGACTCATACCGAGAGTGGAGGGGTCTGCGTAGTATCCATACGCTATTTTTTAATGCACTAGGAACAATATGCCTACTGACACAGAGATTGTCAGGGAAACAAGTTTACTTAATGTTGCATATACTCACCATGGTTACGACTTGGCACAAATACTAAGTATTTATATCAATAGGATAAAGTTCAGATAATCACTGTAATGTGCATTTTACTGAGACAAATCCGTTGAAAACACAAGATTCATCAGGCAGGTCAGGAGAAGGCATTTTCCCAGGAGTGTAGTGACCTGATGGATTCGAAATAGATTTATAATTGATTGGAAGCAGTTCACCACCCACCAGCCTCAACTTCATGTTCAGAAGAGATTCCCCTAAACTGAGAAGTCACAGAAAAAATTCCTACCGAAAATCAATATGCAAAACATCACGGCATCCCCCAGGATGGTGCTGAAGATGGTTCTCTGAAGGAGCGCCCCACCTGAGCACACCCAGGCTCCAGCCTCGACAGACCTGCAGCATCGGGATTCGGGCCAAAGTCCTTCCAGCCCACAGGAACCCTGGTTGTCTAACACAGATCTCCTGAGGGGCCCTCAGAGTCCCTAAGTCACGATTCCAATTACAGAACTGTCTTTCGAACAGCAATTTCTAAAAATGTAATCATAGATCAAAATGACCACGCTGTTTACGAAGAAATTTTACTCATCTTACGCTTTTCTTCATAGCACATAAGTTCTTCAGCTATCTTTGTCCATTCTTTCTTTTCTTCACCGAATATCTGTGCCCAGTTCCAGGCCTGTGAAGCAAAGGCAACCATGAGCAGGTCGTGTCCCTCTGGGCAAATCTGCCCTAGGACAGGAGAGAAACAGGAACACGGTGCCAGGGAACCATCCGTGCTGTGAAGGAAGAGTGTGGAGCAGCAGAAGGAGAAGAGCAGCAGGGCGTGGCTCCGGACAGAGCAGGAGGAGCAGGAGCTCAGAGCCCTGCAGGCTGAGCCAGCTGTGGATCCTCAGGGCCGAAACAGGAATGAGGGCGACAAGATGCCCAGAGTGGTGTGAGCAGGAATGAGAGGGTGAAAGTCCAGCTAGGACCCAACCAGAGGCCCTGGCATTTGGACTGGGGAGTCATGTGATTGGATTTGGGATGTACAAAAATACATCTGTGGAAAACAGCAGGGAAGTTCCTCAAAAAATTAAACATGGAATTACCATTTGATCCAGTAATTGCCCTTCTGCACATCTACTCAAAAGAACTGAGAAGAGCGACCCAAGCAGACGCAGGTCCCCCCATGTGCACAGCAGCTTTGCTCACAAGAACCAAAGACGGGAAGCAGCCCACATCCACGGACAGATGGATGGATCCACAGAGGCCGCCCAGCCATAGATGGAATCATGTTCAGTCTCGAAGCGAGAGGAAGCTCTGACCCATGCTACAGCATGGATGGGTCTTGAAGACATCATGCTAAGTGAAATAAGCCAGGCACAAAAGGCAAACACTGCGCCATTCCACGCGTAGGAGATCCCTGGAGTGGTCAGATTCACCAAGCTGGAAAGTAGAAGAGGGGCTGCCAGGGGCAGGGGATGGAGAATTCATGTTTGATTGGGACAGAGTCTCAGTTTGGGAAGATGAACAGTTCAGGAGATGGATGGTGGTGACAGTTTCACAACAGTGTGAACATGCTTAGTGCCACTGAACTGTACACTCAGAACTGAACTGTACACTCAGAAATGGTTAAAATGGGACACTTTACGCTATGTACATTTAGCCACATATATCTACATCTGCCAGGTGGGCCCATCACCTGAGGTCAGGAGTTCGAGACCAGCCTGACCAATACGGTGAAACCCCGTCTCTGCTAAAAATATAAAAATGAGTTGGGCATGGTGGCATGTGCCTGTAATCCCAGCTACTTGGGAGGCTGAGGCAGGAGAATCACTTGAACCTGGGAGGCGAAGGTTGCAGTGAGCCAAGATCACACCACTGCACTCCAGCCTGGATGACAGAGTGAGACTCTTAAATAAATAAATAAATAAATAAATAAATAAATAAATAAATTTAAAGAACACTCTAGCTAGTAAGCAAACAGCAGAATCCAGAGAGAAGAAAAGCCAGAGGCACTCCCAGTTCTCTGGAGGAGAGGGCCCGGGGCTGGAAGTAACGGAGGTGGCGGGTGTGGAGTGGGCAGGCATGGGCAGGTGCAGAATCACTTTTGAAAATGGTCGATGGAGCAAAGGTGGGGGCTACAGTCAGGATGAATGGGAGTGGAGGCTTGGTGTGCATGCACCTGCGTCATCCGAGGGGCCATTCTGAGATGGGGGGATTCACAGCATGGGGCTGGGGCCCAAGGGCCAGGCTCAGTCTCCTCCTGACCACCATGATGGCGGCTGTGTGAGGAGTAGCTGGGTCAGGGCTGCAAACCTTTCCAGGAGGTGCTTGTACCATGCGGCACGTGGGGGCAACTAGCAGAGGCTGCCCAAGGCTGGAGGCTGCCGGCACTCCCTTCTCCACCACCCAGGTCTAAGGAGAGCATGGTCCTGGGCACCATGAGGGGTGATGGCCCCAACCCTCAGGAAGCCCTGTAGCACTGAACAGGAGAGCTGGGGGCTGAGCCAGGAGCCCCCTCCCCCCGACAGGAGCTCCCATGCCAAGACCCGGGGGGAGGTGGAGGGGCTGCTCTCCCTCAAAGGGCCTCATGCCTGGGTGCACACTGGATGGACAGGAGGTCATGGGTGTCCCCAGAGCCTCTGCTTCATGGGCCTGGGGGTTGGAGGGCCAAGAACCTGCATGTCTAACACGTTGCCATGGTGCCTGGACCCACTGGAGAACGCCCTGCTAGTTCTTAGGTTGGTTCCGGGCTCCCAGAGGTTCTTCTTCCTATTAGGTGTCATTACCTACATGTTACATATATCGCCTGGCATGTAATACCTACTTCACAATTATTTTTAAGTTTCAAGAAGAGGAGTGTAGAGCACAGTCCCTCGAGGGCCCCAGAGGATGTGGGTGGTGTGCGCCCAGCTCCGAAGCTCCCTCTGGGCCTGGTCTTCTTCCTCCACGAGGCGACCCTGGGCCACTAGCAGAGAGGACAACGGTTGTGTCCCGAGATAGCTCTGCACTGTCCTTGTGTAGGGAGCGGGGCGCCTGCTACGTGGAGACCTCCAAGACATAGATTCCCCACCTTGCAAGATCCCCAACCTCCCCATGCACCCTGAGTCAGGCCCCATGCTGAAGATGGAGAAATTCAACCCCAGCTCCCAAGAGTGGCCCCCAACCAGAGACAGAGAGCAGGAGAGGGGCACACAGGCCCTGTGGGGGACCCTGTGGTGACTGAGAGAGACCCCAGCACAGCCTCCCAGTGTGGACCCCTATTCAGTGTTCCCACAGCCCCTGCCGCAAGGGCTGTCTCCCCCAGCTAGCCCCCAAGCCTGTCCCAGGTGGGCACCGTGCCTGGGTGTGGACCTGCCTGTGCCCCCACCCATGCAGGCTCCAAAACCTCTACAAGGTGCCACGGTTACAGGCTCTGGTTTTGTTTGTTAGTTTGTTTGAGACGGAGTCTCGCTCTGTCGCCCAGACTGGAGTACAGTGGCACGATCTCGGCTCACAGGCAAGCTCCGCCTCCCAGGTTCACGCCATTCTCCTGCCTCAGCCTCTGAGTAGCTGGGTCTACAGGTGCCCGCCACCACGCCCGGCTAATTTTCTGTATTTCTAGTAGAGATGGGGTTTCACCGTGTTAGCCAGGATGGTCTCGATCTCCTGACCTCATGATCTGCGCACCTTGGCCTCCCAAAGTGCTGGGATTACAGGCGTGAGCCACCGTGCCCAGCCAGGCTCTGGTTTTTTTCATTGAGGTAAAACTCATATAACAGAAAAATTACCATTTTAAATATACAATTCAGTGACATTCAGGAGAGTCACAATGCTTTGTAACCACCACCTCTCTGTGTTCCAAAACATTTATTTGAGACAGGGTCTCACTCTGTCACCAGGGCTGGAGTGCAGTGGTGCAATCATAGCTCGCTTCAGTTTCAACCTCCTGGGTTCAAGCAATCCTCCCATTTCAGCCTCCAGAGTAGCTGGAGTGCGCCATCACGCCTGGCTAATTTTTTTATTTTTCATTTTTTGTAGAGACAGGGTCTGGCTATGTTGCCCAGGCTGTTCTCAAACTCCTAGGCTCAAGCAACTCTCCTACCTCAGCCTCTTGAAGTACTGAGATTACAGGGGTGAGCCACCACACCCAGCCCAAAACACTTTTACCACCCTAAAAGGAAAGTTGTTAAGTTCTATACCCCCTTATCCCTTCCACTCAGCCTGAGGCAGCCTCTGATCCACTTCCTGCCTCTGTGGGTTTGCCTGTCCTGGACATTTCATATAAATGGAATCCTACAGTATGTGGCCTTCGGGGACTGGCTTCGTCACTCGCCAGAGCATCTTCAGGGTTCATCCACGTTGCAGGAGGAATCAGCACTGCATTCTTTTTTTTTTTTTTTTTTTGGTGTGGGGTACGCAGTCTTGCTCTGTTGCCCTGGCTGGAGTGCAGTGGCCCGATCTCCCCTCACTGCAAGCTCCACCTCCCGGGTTCACACCATTCTCCTGCCTCAGCCTGCCGAGTAGCTGGGACTACAGGCGCCTGCCACCATGCCTGGCTATATTTTTGTATTTTTAGTAGAGACAGGTTTTCACCGTGTCAGCCAGGATGGTCTCCATCTGCTGACCTCATGATCCGCCTGCCTCGGCCTCCCAAAGTGCTGGGATTACAGGCGCCCACCACCACGCCTGGCTAAGTTTTTGTATTTTTAGTAGAGGCGGGTGCTGAGGCGGGGCTTCACTGTGCACTGCATTCTTTCCATGGCGGAATCACATCCCATCGCGTGGCTGAGCCACAGTGGGTTCACTCATTTCTGTCAGCGGATATTTGGGTTGTTTCTGAATTCTGGCTGTTGCGCTCAGTGCTCTTATGAAGAGTCATGGGGAGAGTCTGTTTTCACGTGGGCTTGCTGGGCCTCATGGTGATTGCATGTGAAACTCTTGGAGAAACTGTCACGTTTTCCACAGCACCGCACAGCTGCTTCCACAAGACAACACAGGGCCCAGCCCTCCAGGCCCCCTATGCAGGCTGGAGCCCAGCCCCACCTCCGCCCTGACCTTGGGAAGGGGACAGATCACAAGCAAGATCACGGAGGTGCGGCAGGGGTGGGGTGGGGGCGGGCACAGACTTCCCGTGTGGACCATCAGCCTCTCGCCACCCTGTGCTGGAAATGCAACGTTCCCCTTCCTAAACTCTGAGGCAAAAGGTAATCTAAGTATTTTTCAATCTGAAAACGGAGGAATTATTAATAAATGATTGATTCTTAAGAGATTCACATCGTTTCCATTTTTGCCTTGTAACAATTAAGTCCGCTTGCTTTTGAGAGTGACCTATTTCAGTAGACCTGTTTAAGCTGGATCAGCAGCATCCCCGAGAAGCGGGCCTGTGCACGCGGGGACACGGCCCGGCTCGTGCACGGCATGCAGTGCTGAGACAGAGGAGCCGTGTGTGCAGTGCTCGGGTTCCAGGCTGACTTTCCTAATGCACAGTGCAGTCCCGCCGCTGCAGCTCTAGATCCCTCAGTGGCTCCCTGTTGCCTTCCAAACCAAACCCCAGCTCTGCAGCAAGAGCTTCCCCCAACTGCTGCCAACCCTCCCAGCAGCCTTTTCACCAAGCACCCCTTCTGCATACCCCACAGCCTAGGTGCTCCCTACACGGCCCCTTCTGTGTCCCTTGTCCCTCCATGGGCCATGCCCCGCCTCACTTCAGTCCATCTCCAACAGCGCCTCCCTCAGGGAGTCCCCCCACAACCCACCAGGACCCACCACGGATTCCTGCTCTACTGGCTGAAGGCACAGGCCCCTCACTCTCTGCTCCTAGACTTCTCCCACATCACTATTGCTCCCTGCTGACCATAGGCTGTGTCCCGGCTGACTTCACGCTGTCTCCCTGCTGACCCTGGACCATCTCCTTGCTGACCTTGGGCTGTCCCCCAGCTGACCTTGGACCATCTCCCTGCTGACCTTGGGCTGTCCTCCAGCTGACCTTGGGCTGTCTCCCTGCTGACCCTGGACCATCTCCCTGCTGACCCTGGACCATCTCCCTGCTGACCTTGGGCTGTCCCCCAGTTGACCCAGGGCTGTCTGACTGCAGACCTTGGGCCGTGTCCCTGCTAACACTGGGCTATCAACCTCGTCCTCTCCACCTCAGCCATCCAGGGTCCTTGAAGCCCACAGCTGGATTCCTCCTTCCAGCTCCTCTGATGCTGGGAATCTCAGTGGGAACAGTCTGTGTGGGGGGCACTGCAGTTTACCCCACTCCAGCCCAGTGAGAGGGGCACATGTTTTGTGTGAATTGCTTCCCCCCGCCAAGTCCATTGCTAGGGCCACACAGACACACGGATGGCACCCTCGAGTCTCTGTGCCATGTCCGGGGAGGTCTACGCTCTGATGAGGTTTGAAGGCCTGGCAAGACTCTTGGCCTGCAGCATCCCTCAGCACACCTGCCCCTGACTGTCTCAAGTGCTCTTTCGGCCAACACCGGAAAAATCCAGAGCCATTTCCCACATATACCAGGAAGGAAGACCCATGAGGCTCAGCTCCGAGGTATGTAAATCCAGAGCCCAGTGAGCCACGCACACTCTGGCTGCCAGGGAGGGGGCCATAGCAGGCTGCCTTCAAGTCCTCCGTGGAAGGATTCCCAGGGCCCTGGAGCCGCCCTGGTGCTCAATGAGGGAGGCCCTTGCTGCCACAGAGCAGGAGCCCACTTCGCTCCAGGAAGGCAGATGCCCCGGAGGGATTTTGTCGCATTTACTGGTGCATGAGGGGAGGACAGAGAGGCCCCCCACCCTTGGGACATCCTCCAACCTGAAACGGCTGCCACTGCCTCCCCAGGCCATCCCTGAGTGAGAAGGTGCAGCCTGCCTCTCCACAGCCCCGGGGCCCAGACCTTGCTACCAATGACCTTGACGGCCAACACAAACCCCAGAGGGCTTTCCAGGCCAGGATGGAGACTCTGCCCTGCACCCTCGTACAGGTGTGCGCACTCCAGGCCAGTCACCCACAAGGAGAACGTGGGTGAGAACTGGGAAGTGGTAACCAGACAACCCTCCACCTGCTGCCTCACTGCCAGCCCTCTACCAAGGGAAGCCCCAGGGGAGTGGGCAAGCTCTGGGTATGCCAACAGAGGACCTCAACCACTGTCCCCTTGGCAGATGTCCCCATGGAGGCCTGCATGGCCCAAGGCTGCTCCCTGCAATCCCACCCAGACACAGAAAGGCACATCGGCTCTGCTGGCCTGGCCCCCAGTGACTCCCAGCCGAGGTGCCTGTTCCATGCAGAGCCTGCCATACTCTGGAAGCCTCTGCCCAGAACCCAGAACCCACACGCTCTTCTGATCCTTCTGAGTGTTCTCCCCAGGACTAGCAGGGCTAAGTTCTGGTTCAGAAGGGGCTGCACAGTGTCACCTTTGAGTGGCCCCAAGAAATGTATCTTCAAAGTACAGAAAGCTGGGTTTCTGGACCACTCCTTGGCCAGTCAGAATATTAACATTACTTTAACCCTCCTTGAGTGGTAATCGGCGTTGACCATCACAGTTAGACCAAGGGTCAGGGGCCACATCAGGTGGGATGGCTGCTCCAGCCAGAAGCCAAGGAGCTCCTTCTGCAAGGTAAGCCCCAAGTGGGTAGGATTGTTCCAATAGGCTTGGGACAGAGCAGGCACTCCATGAATATTGGAAGATGAATGAATGGAAGATGAGCAGTTCTCTATCTCTCCTCCCTCAATTCATCACAAGTCCTATCAAATTCACCTGGCAAATATTTATTGAGTGACTACTATGTGCCAGACACCAGGGAAGCCATGAAGATTCCATGATTAGCAAAAACAAATATGGCCCCTGAAGCATATGATCCAGACAACATGATAAATAGTAACCAAATGATCACACAGACTGGTGTAGAATTACAAACTAGAAAAGGAACCCAGTGATAAAAGGCACCTAACAAAGGAATCTGACCTGGACCGGGGAGTCACATGAGTGTCGTCTAAGAAATGGTGCCTGGGCCGAGAGCTGAATGAGGAAGAAGAGTTAAACAGAAGAAATTAAGAGAGGAGGAAAGAGCTTTCTAGACAGAGCAGCATGTGCAAATGCCCTGTGGTCATGAGGAGAATGAATATATTCCAGGAGATGAAAGAAGACCAAAGTGGCTGCTGTGCCCAGAAAAGGAGGGACTAGGGTAAGAAATTTTGTTGGAAAATCAGAAAGTCAGGCAAGGGCCAAATTGTGCATGGCCTTATAGAGGTCACATCAAGTAACATATCAATGATTTAAAGGAGGAAATCTTTGAAGAGGACTTGAAGTGCCTTTAAAAAATTCACAAAGAGATGTTGAGTGGGCAGGTGGGCAAGAGAGTGGAAGCTCAGAGAAGAGATCTGGGCAGAAGAATAAATGTGGAGCCATAAGCATGCAGGTGGCACTGGAGGCAGGGGGTGTGGATACACTTACCCAGAGTGAGCCAATAGAGAGAGAAAGGAAGAGACCCAGGGCTGTGCCTGGCTGAACCCTAGCATCTGGTAGCAGGCCAGAAGAAGATGAGCTCACAAGGGAGACAGAGAAGGAGTGACCATAAGACAGAAAGGAGGGAGGAAGAAAAGCACGAGAGAAGAGCCTACGCCTCCTCCTCACTGCCACCACAGGACAGCCACTGCCTGCCCTCCACCCCGCCACCCTGCAGGGACCTACTCGCTGATCTTTCACTCCAATGTCCTCTTCTTGGAACCTACATACCAGTCAGAGACAGCTCTGAAAAGATACGCCCTTCCCCTGCTTCAAATCCTTTTAAGTGTTCCCATTGCCATTAGGGTACTTTCCCATTTTTCCCAAGGCCCCCAAGTCCTATGTGACCTGCCTTTCCAGTGTCCATGGCTGTGTGCTGTGCAGTCCACACTCCAGGTTCAGTTCCGGGAGACGCCGAGCCTGCCCTTCTGCCCCTCCCCTGGGTGAAGGTGGGGTGTAGATCAGGCACTTCCTGGTCCCCAGTGTGGTTTGTCCTTCTAATAATGATCAAGGGGGTATCCTGGAACCCCCAAGCACAGGCAAGAGGACCCAAGCGCACAGTGCCCAGTGGTGTGAGGGACT
Source organism: Symphalangus syndactylus (assembly GCF_028878055.3). Taxonomy (NCBI): domain Eukaryota; kingdom Metazoa; phylum Chordata; class Mammalia; order Primates; family Hylobatidae; genus Symphalangus; species Symphalangus syndactylus. The sequence continues at coordinate 144,002,166 of NC_072430.2, read as the reverse complement.
CACCCCACAGCACGTTGGGAATGTCTTGGCCTGTCTCAGAATGTTCTTTAGCACTGAGCAGTCCTGTAACCCCCACTTTAAGTTGTCCTTGTCATCCTATAGTCTGGATACCCTCACATTCTCCCTCAATACCCAGGCACAACATGTCCGCTCTGTACCCAGGCTCCAGTTGCTGTGACCCTCTCACAGTGCCCTGAACTCGGCATGTTCATGGGGACTATTTCAGTTGCAGGTGATAGAATCCACACTCAGAGCATCTTAGACCCAAGAGGAAATTCTTTGCCTCCGACCACTGAAAACCACATTCAAGATCTCACAGAACTGAAGAGAGAGCTGCAGGACTCAGGGTTCCAGAAAAAGAAGCTGAAACTCCACCCAGCATGTCCTTCTCACCCCTACTTCCTCTTACCGAACTCCCATTCATCCTTCAAGACGCTGTGCAATTGCTACCTCCAGAAAGTTCTAAGTGACTCCCCTAAGCAGAGTCCCTCTTCATCCTCTGGAATCTCAGAGATCTACGTTTGTGCCTCTTTTATTGTACTATTCACATTGCATTGTAAGTGTTTTTTTCACACACCAACCTCCTCTAGGAACCCAGGGCCTCCTCAAGGACATAGACTATGCTTTCTCCTCTCTCTCTCTCTCCCCCTCTCCCCGCTGGATACGGCCTATTCATATGCACAGTAGGCTTCAACAAACACGACTACTTCAGACGTGGGCTTCTCAATCCTGGTACTGTGTTCTTTAACTCTTCTTTGGACCTGAAGATGCAAAGGAGCCATATGAATTTGGGGATGGTGGAGACAGCTGCCCTCAGGGCTGTGAGCTGACGGGGCCGAGCCTCCCCAGCGGGACTCTGATCTTGCTCACTCTGTATGGCAACCCCCACGTTTGCTTACTCGATACACACCACATACGTGCTTGATAATTACAGGCTGCTGTGGATTTGTCTCACCCGCACTTGGAAGGTCCAAAAGCAATTACCCTGCAGCCTCTCTGCGCTCAGGAAGACAGGAGTAATCAGGGCTAATGACACAGCACTTACTGTGTGATCCTCCTGCCGCTATGCTGTAATTACTATGTAATTAAGTGGTCACCAGTTACCATGTAAACACGGCTTACACTTGGTGTGTCTATGGCTTAAACAACCCTACAAACTCATTTTAATTTCAAAGTGTTGAATGGAAAACAGTGGGTTGGCACAGATAGGGAACACCAGGTTGGAAAAATGTGAGGGCTCCTGGGAAAGAGGAGGATGCCCTTCCAAACCTCAGTGTCACAGGTGTGGAGCAGAAAAAGAAACAGAACAAAAAAAAAAAAAAAAAAAAAGGAAAGAGTACACAGTGGATTATCTGCAAGAATGCGCCAGGTGCTATATGCAGAAGCATCTCGTAGACTGTACAGGGCCAGCCAACTGCTTGTGTGCGACCATACTTTTATAATTTGGTGATCCCTTGGGACCAGAGAATACATTCCAGACCACCCAACAGAATGTCATAAGGAAGACCCTCTTTTTCCCAGAGTAAAATAACCTTGAGGCAGGCAGTTCAAACCTTCCACTCTACTGATGAAAACTCTCAGGTCTTCAGAATAGCAGAGGAAGGGAGGAGTTATTTCTTGTGTCCCAATATCTTGTGACTGACAGGATGATGGGTACTCTAATGCCATAGCTAATTCTGTGTCAACTTGACTGGGCTAAGGGATGCCCAGATAGCTTGGAACATCTTATTTCTGGGTGTGTCTGTGAGGTGTTTCTGGGAGAGATTAGCATTTGGATTGGTGGACAGAGTAAAGAAGACCCGCCCTCCCCAGCACAGGTGGGCAGCAACCATCCGTTGAGGGCCCAGATAGAACAAAAAGGCAGAGAAGGGTAAACCTGACTCCCATTTGAGCTGGGACACCTGTCATCTCCTGCCCTTGGACAGCAGCTCTCCTGGTTCTCAGGCCTTCAGATGTGGACTGAGCTGCACCACTGGCACTCCTGGGTTTCTAGCTGCAGGCAGCAGCTGATGGGACTTCTTGGACTCCATAATTGTGGGAACACATCCCATAATACATCTCTCCCTTTCTTTCTCTCCATATGTGTGTGTGTGCAAGTGTGTACATGTGTGCACGTGCAAAAAAATCTTCTGGTTCTCTTTCTCTGGAGATCCCTGACTAATGCACCTGAAGACATGGCACCAGCGATTGGACACACCTTGCTCACGCTCATCAGGAAGGTGAGGCTCCGTGGTGGAAGGTCTCGGCCCCACCCAGGATTGGCCATTAGCTGGCCTGGGATTTGGTGCCTGTGACCTCCCAGAGGTCCTGAGAAAGCCATTCTATCCTGGGGGTTGTGGGTAGGGGTGAGGCTACAGTAGGAGCTGGCCCAGGAGGGCAGGAGGGTGGGTGGCAGGAGACCAGCTGACAGATCTCAGAAGCATGGCTGCCTTGTTCCCTACCACACAGGCTGCGAGGAAACCCTCCAGGCATGGACAGAATCTCCCTCCAGGACTTCCACCCACCTGTCTGCGCCAGAAGCTGGGCTACCTCCTGGAGCCCCCAAAACAGTCAAGGTCAAAACAGACCAGAGGGCCAGGCCTTCATTTCTTCCAATTTGGGAGGACATCATGGGTCCATCAGGGGTGGGGGGAACACATGTCAGCAGATGACCCCACCCCAACCCTAACTGGCAAATGCAAAGCCAACGCTGTCACCTCCCTCGGCCTTCCGGGAGCACTCACCATCCATGAACACCCTTGCTGCACAGCCAACTTCCTCCACTCAGTTCCCGGCTCTGTGCTCCCTGGGGGTCCCAGTTCACCTCTTGGCTGCTCCTTGTGGACTCTGGGACTGGATCCTCCTCCCCTTCCAGGATGCTACACGAGACCCCGCTCCTAGCTGCACTTGCCCACTGGGTGGTCTCTGAGTCCCAGTCCCATGGCCTAGATGCTGTCTTTGCACAAACGACCTGTGCATTGCCATTTCCATGCCTCGTCTTTCCTACAGACTTCCTCCACAGGGCTCACTTGACCAGGCGTCAAACAAGATTAAGTCTCAAATCCACAGATTAAGTCCACTCATCAGAATCTGTGCAACTGTCACAAAATGCCACGAACTGGATAATTCATAAAGAACAGAAAGAGGCTGGAAGTCCAAGATCAAGGCACCAGCAGGTTCATTGTCTGGAGAGGGCCTGGTCTCTGCTCCCAAGATGGTGCCCTGAATGCTGCATCCTCTGGGGGAGGAATGCTGTGTCCCCATATGGCAGAAGGTGGAAAGGCAGGTGAAGGATGAATGCCGAACGAAGCTCTCTTATAAGGGCCTCAATCTCACTCACAAGAGGGGCAGCCCTCATTGCCTCCTGGCCTCTTAAAGACCCACCTCTTAACACATCCCATTGGCCATTAAGTTTCAACAGCTGAATTCTAGAGGGTACACATTCAAACCACAGCACCACCCAAATGTCAAATATGCAAACCAAACTTCACATGTGTATAGTGGATGCTTGGTTGCATACCCTCCACACCCCAATTTCCCCTTTAAAATCAAGACAACTGTCATCCCAGCTGCTGGCAGTGTCGGCTGCTAACAGCTCACATCTGAGTTCCTTCTGGGACTTGCCCTCATCCAAGATAACATCCAGGCACAGGCGATGGGAAGCCCTCCAGAAGCCCATCCACCCAATAAATGGAGGATGCCGCACACCACAGGACCTTACAGTGCCCATCACATGGACGGCGTCACGGCAGGAAGACCCGATGAATAAAATAAAGAGTTCCAGCACATCGGAGCCTCTGGTACGACAAAAGTGCTCTAGAGCAGGGGTCCCCAACCCCTGGGCCAGGGAATGGCAGCAGTCTGCGGCCTGTTAGGAACCAGGCTGCATAGCAGGAGATGAGCAAGCATGACTGCCTGAGCTCTGCCTCCTACAAGATCAGCAGCATTAGAGTCTCACAGAAGCACAAACCCTACTGTGAACTGCGCATGCTCGGGATCTAGGTTGCCTGCTCATTACGAGAATCTAATGCCTGACGATCTGAGGTGAAACAGTTTCATCCCAAAACATCCCCCCCAACCACCCCAACCCAGTCCATGGAAAAGTTGTCCTCCACGAAACCGGTCCCTGGTGCCAGTTGTCCCTGGCGACACTGCTCTAGAGGACACCCTCCTATCTGGAGGATGAGAGGGAAACTCTCAAAAGGTTTCAAGGCTGGCAGCATCAGGTTAGCTTTTCGGGACCCAGTGATCCAAGGCATGCAGGACATCCCCCACAAAGTAAAGGACAAATGACTGAATCTCGTCCTCCCACCAGAGAAGGAGGCGCCATTCCTGGTTGGCCTCCTGGGGCTCTGCCCCTGCCCTCGTCACTGCCAGTGATCATCACACTAGACTGTGCACTTCCCACCCAGTGAATTTAGATCAAGCGGGTCTAGACGTCCTGGTTCCAGAAGAGGCTGCTCCCGCCAGAGGTCCAGCAGCAAGGAGGGGAGTGCCCACCTGGTAGGGTTGGCCCAGGTCCCTAGGAGGAGGTGGGAGCCCAGCTGACCCACTGGGGCATGTCCTGGTTCTCCCCTGACCAGTCGTGATGGTCAGTGGACAGATACGGCCATCACAGGGGCTGAAGTTCAATCCACTAACCTTTGTCTGGTGAGTTTCTCCAGGAGAAGACATCACGCCGATGCCAGGGCAGACCTTCCCAGGTGGGGTGGACTTATCATAGGAGGCAGTGGCCTAAGCCGGGGGTGGGGAGGGCCAAGAGGAGCACGGGGTGCACCCCAATGTCCCCACATAGGACCGAGGCGCTCATTTCGCAGCCACCACTGCTGCACTGCAGAGGCCCTCTGCAGCCCCCACTGGCAGATGACAGCAGGACCTCCCTACCCACCCCACGCAGGATGACGCCAAGGGCTCTCCCAGCTCCTGAGCCTCCGTGGGAATGGCTGAGGCTCAGTGCAACCACATAATGGTTCGACAGCCCCCTCTGTAAACAATGCTTTCCGTGCTCCCCTGCAGGTGTGCCCCAAGAGCAGCCCCTCTGTTCTCTACAGCTCTTCACCTCAGGACCCTTCCCAGGGACCCCAAACCAGGAACAGGTCGAAAAACAGACTCAACTTTCCATCTCAGGCTGCTTCTCTCCCGGGTCTTCTCCACTCAGGCGACAGAGCCACCGTTCATCCATTGGCTCAGAGATGGAATCTGGGTGCCAATGCTGACCTCTCTCTGTCTACCTCACACCTGACCTGTGAGCACGTTTTCCAATCTAACTTCACAACCTTTTCAGAACAGAACCTCTTCAGCACCTCTGCCACCACCTCCTCCCCAGAGCCTCCTCCTCTCTCATCAGGACCAGAGCAGCAGCCTCCCCGCTGAACCCCACCACACACACACGTGCCACACCATGCCACACACACATACACACATGCACACCACACCACACACGTACACAACACACATCACACCATACTATACACACACATGCCACACCATGCCACACACATACACACGCACCACACCACACACGTACACAACACACACATCACACCACACTATACACACACATGCCACACCATGCCACACATACACACACACACCACACACACGTACACAGCACACATACATCACACCACACTGTACACACACATGCCACACCATGCCACACACACATACATACACGCACCACACCACACACACGTACACAACACACACATCACACCACACTATACACACACATGCCACACCATGCCACACACACACACACACATGCACACCACACACACGTACACAACACACACATCACACCACACTATACACACATGCCACACACATACACACACGAACACCACATACACAACACACACACATCATACCACACTATACACACATGCCACACCATGCCACACACACATACACACATGCACACCACACACACGTACACAACACACACATCACACCACACTATACATACACAAGCTGCACCATGCCACACACACATACACGCATGCACCACACTACACACACGTACACAACACACACATCACACCACACTAAACACACATGCCACACCATGCCCCCCCACACACACCACACACACGTACACAACACACACATCACACCACACTGTACGCACACATGCCACACCATGTCACACACACCACACATGCACATATACATTTGCACATATCATGCCACACCATGCATACACATGCCACACATCACACACATGCCACACATCACACACATCACACCACACATCACACACACACCAGAAACACACACCACACATGGAAACACACATATCACACATGCACACACGTACCACACACCACACATGCACACACATATATCACACCACACCACGCACACACAGCACAAATCACACATGTGTGCACATGCCACACTACACCACACACAGGCTGGAGGGTGGCTCCAACCACGCATGCATACACGTGCACCACATATGATACACATACACCACACACTACATGCAAACACACGCATGCATGCACACACACACGTAAACTCAAACACCACACACACAGCCTAGACTTCCCATGGCAGTGTAAGTGGACATTTTAACACATCAATCAAATCATGTCCCACCTGTGAGACCCCCACACCTAGGGGCCCCGACTCCTTAGGAAGAATTCACGGTCCTCACCGTCCCCAGGAAAGCCTGCAGCCCGGCTCCCACCTGCCCCTCTGGCCTTACCTTCCTCTGCTCCATCCAGCTTTCCCCCAGGCCCTGACACACCAAGTGTCACCTGCCTCCTGGCCTGGCCAAGGCATTGTCTGTTTGGGACATTTTTTCCCACAGATGTGCACGGCTCCATCTCTCATTTCACTGGTGTCTCAGCTCCGATGTCCCCTCTCAGAGGGACCCACCTTGTCCACCCCAGGTAGTGCCACCCCCTCACCCTGGGTCCCTAGGGTCTGCCTGGGTTTACCAGGGCCTCGTTCTGCAAGGCAGCCTCCAGACGTGGCTGGCAGGGAGCAGCTGTGGGGCAGCCCCAGCAGGGGAGACACGCTCACACTCCCCCCCATCAGCAGGCCAGGGGCCGCAGGCCAGCTCATCCTGGGCAACACCAGGGGGTCACCTTCCCTTTTCTCTGCGAGCTGCTTTGATACCAAGCTGATCCCCACTCCACACAATCGGCATCTTGACATTTACCAGTGAAGGAGAAGTGATGGGTGAGACGGTGACCCCCAGGGACACCTGCTGTAGGACCAGAAGTGATTGCTAGCCAGAGCCAGGGTTGGGGGGCATCCACTAGTCAGGAAAAGCCGTGTGCCATGCAATGTCCCAAAATGGAAAGCAGGCCCACCAATCTCCTGCCCGCCAGCCTCCTCTGGCACCAGGCCCGGTTGATTAGGGGCTCCCCTGATGATGAGGGGCCTGCTGCTTGGGGCCAAGGAAGCTTCAGGCAGGAAGAGAGACCTCAAGCACAATGGAACCAAGTGGAAATTGGCCACAAAAGACTAATTAAAGGGGCCTGAGGCCTCCAACCTATCACCTTGTGTGGGCTTTTAAAAAGCTTTGCAGACAAGCACAGAACGCTAGGACTTTGTTCTTAATTAACTCCACGTGGCTTGTTGAGCAAGCAGAAACAAGAAATGGGCGCTTCTCCTGCCCCCAGCCAGGAGCTCCTTACGCCTCCCAGAGGCTCTGGGCTGGTTTGGGTGGAGATAGAGGGAGGATAAGGTCTGCAGATGGGCCAGCCAGGTGCCCACCAGGTACCCAGCAGATGCCTGCCTGGGACCTTCCCAGGGGCCCTGGGTATTCTCTGTCTGCGCCCATCACCTCCACCCCCAGGGCCTGTGACCTTCCTGGCCACAGCACACAGAGGTGCAGAGTAGCGACTTCTACTCCAGCTGTGGCTCCTGACGCCTGGCAGCACAGGTGTCACCCACGAGCCTGTTAGAAACGCAGAACAGAGGCCCCGCCCCAGGGATTCTCATGCATCAGAGTCTGAGAAGCAAGTGCTGTCCTCGGGGACGGCTCCAAACCCACCGGCTGAAGGCTGTGTTGGGGCAGCCTCAGCTTCCTCATCTGTGGGACGGGGATGCGCACTGTCTGCACCACGGGTCATGAGATTCCTCGTGATGTGTGTGCACAGCACTCGGCACTGAGCCACAGGAAGCACTCAGCATTGAGAATCAGCTGTCTGCCTATTTAAGTTACTTCATGGGCCGCTTAAAAAATTTTTGTTGCGGCAGCACACCTGTGAACCTAGTTACTCAGGAGGCTGAGGCAGGAGGATCACTTGCGCCCAGTTCAAGCCTGCAGTGAGCCATGATGGAGCCATTGCACTGCAGCCTGGGGAGCAGAGCGGGACCCTGTCTCTAAAATAGTGTTTATTCTGCTGGGTTTGGCTGAGGGGAAGGAGGGGCCTTTTGCTGCCCTCAGGCCTGATGACTCATAGCCCTGGCACCAGGGAGGGCCCAGCTCCATGGGACGGGCACAGAGCAAGCCGGGGGAAGGATCCAGCTGCTGCCAGCCACACGTCATCTGCCCGCGCTGCTTGGCACCCATGTCCTCCGCCTCCCGGCTGGATGAGAGTGAGCAAGCCCATCGGGGCTTATTAGCAGGTGCCCTAACGCCATAGGAGAGGACGAGAGAAACGTCCTGGGAGGCCCGATGGCAGAGGAGCCTCAGGATTTGAGTGAGGCCTGTGAGGCGGCCCTGTGGGGTCAAGGGGCACGGTGGGAAAGATGTCCAGGAAGACACGGGAACTGCCGGGGACACGGACACTGCCCCCTTCCCTTCTCCCTGTGCCGGTTCTCAGGGTCCTGCCTGATTGGCCTCCTCCCTGCATCCCCCACTGTGTCCTTGCCCCATTGTCCTCCGCCCCCAGACAGTGGCGGGCACGGGTGACGGGTGTCTCCTGTCCACAGGAGGCTGCACCCTCCTCACCTCCTCCTCTCAGCTGTCCGTGGGGACCTTGGAGCAAGACAGCTCCACGCCTCCCAGCCTCTGCCATTCACTCACTGGACAGCCGGCCGGGGTGGGCCGCAGCACCGCAAGGGAGGTCTCCAACTGGCAGATGAGCTCCTCCGCCAGGCTCCCTCCCCTCACTTCTAGGCTCTGGGCCAAGGCCACCCCTTTGCCTCCTTCCCTACTCTCTGCTCCCCACCGCTGCCACCCCCAGTTCAGCAGCCTCCTGCTCCCCCCGGTCATGGCACAGCCCCCACGCCCTGCGGCCTCCATCCTGGCCTCTGTGTTCCTCCACCGTGCTGCCTGAGCTGACCACCTGAGAGACGCAGTTCCGACCCCCACTCTGAGGCCACTGAGTGTGAGGCCCCTGGGCTCAGTCCCCAAGGCCTGAATCAAACCCACCTCCATTGCTTTCAGCTGGGGGCTTGAGGCAAGTTCCTCCAGGCCTGGGCTCCAGGCTCATCTGTAGAAGATAATAACGGGACCGCCCCCTTGTAAGATGGGGTGTGGCTGCTGCCCACCGAATCCAGGCCAGAGCCCCCTGTGGCTCTGCTGTCCTACTTCTGCTGAGCACAGCCTCCTGGCCAAGTGGCCGAGCGGCAGGGACCTTGGGGCTGCCAGAGGTGGTGGTGTCATCCTGAGAACTCAGCTCAGTCCAGTGCTTCTCCATCCCAGGAGAGGAGGGTCCAAACACCCAACATTCCCTCTCCTCTGTGCTCCCCAGGAAGTGAGCTACAACCTTCCAGGGACAGCGGGGGCTCCATCCCAGCCAGGACCTGCCAGGCCCTTCCTCAGCACATGACACGCCTGGACCAGCTCCGCCCCTCCAGGGGCCCCTGCCCTCACCGCACCCCACCCTGCTTTCCTGGGATTCATTCCAGAGGCGCTGTGGAGACCACTCAGTCCAGACAGCTCATTTTGCAAATGGCAAAGCAAGGAGCCAAAGGGGTGGGCAGTGGCCAACACAGCCCCCTAGGACCGCAGGGAGCAGAGGCTCCAATCAAGTCTGGAGGCGCGCCGGCCCCTGCCCCAGCTCCATGTCCCGTTCTCTCCCGGGTACTTCGATGTTCCCCAGGGAGGGTGCACCCTCCTGCTGCCTGCACCTGAGGCCTCCTGGCCTCACTAAAGTGGCCTCATGGTGCCAATGGCTGCACGGAGTTCTGTGTCATAGCCATGAGCACCAGCTTGGTGTTAAGGAGCCTATTTAGAAAGATGACCTATTTTTAGCTGAATCTTCTGCCGGTTGCTAAATATCTGTTTAAATACACGAATTAACACATCTGTAAATAACACTTAGAGTGGGAATCAGACACACACTCACGGTGGAAGGTGATTTAAAACAAACACATACTGCAGAATGAAGCCTGAGGGGCGGCTCTTGTTCTTGGCTCCTGGGGGGCGCCGTGCCGATGGCAACCCCCTAACAGGGCGACAGCAGTCAGGCACGTGGAGCCCCCTCGACCGCCTCCTCCAGCCGGGATGAAAGGGTGCCCGAGAGAACACCAGGGGGACTTCAGGAAGCGACAGCCCCTCGGGGCATCCGGGTGAGGAGCAGGAAGAGCCACCACCACCTCTAGTAGCAGCTTCTCGGCGTCACCCCCGTCCGTGGCCACAGCTGAATGAAGGCAACCTGGTGTTTCCCATCGGCTGTTGGGAGGCGTGCTGGGTGCAGAGCAGGAATATTAATTACACCCCACAGTGAGCCCCAGACCCAGGCTGGCAGGACACGAAAGGAGTTCCCAGAGCCCCTTCTCCTGGACCCTGAGAAGAGCCTGCAGAGGGCCCGAGGGACTAGGAGAGACCTCGGGGAACGCCCTGCCATCCTCCCCTGGCTGGCCCAGCCACCTGAGCTGCCACCCAGTGATGGCAACGCTGCTGACCTCTCCACCATGACCCCTGGGACACTCAGCTCCGCACCGGGCAGCCCCACATTCCAGCTTCCTGAAAGTACAAACCCTCCCTAATGAGCCTGTGTCCTGCTCTAGGATGGGAATGCGTGTGAGGACTGATGCAGCAGGCATCAGAAAACCTGCATTTTCAGCCCAGCCCGGCCCCTTCCTTGTCACGTGACACTGAGAAAGGCACACACCTTGCTGTGCCTCAGTTTCCTCATGGCTCCTGCAAGTGTAGTACAGAAGCTCTGCCCCCACCACCCCCTGCCACATTGACCAGCAGCATGTGGGATCCGCCCAAGGTCACAGAGTGGGCCCAGTGGCCACATTGTGATCTTCCCCTACTCCGAGGGGGCACCATGAAGCCCATCCACCCCAACCCCTCTTCTGCCTCAATTTCCCTCAATGGGTAATGAGGCTGGGTGATAGTGCAAAGTTGTGAGGGAAACACTTGAGTCCTAGTGAGGGGGAAAAACCCAGAAAATGAAATGGAGACATTCCTGCTCTTCACAGCAGACGAGGACCCTGGGTCCGGAGTTCCACGGGCGGAACAAGACCAGTGAGTGGGCGGAGTTCCACGGGCGGGGACAAGACCAGTGAGTGGGCAGAGCAACCTCGGCTCAACCAGCTGCTCCCTGCTGGCTCTGTCAGGAGCTAGAGGGCTGCCCACAAGTCCCTTGAGATGGGGCACCCCCAGGGCCATCCCCGGGGCTTGGAACCCAGGGCCAGCTTCCGTAGTTCCCAAGGACTTTTCAGTTTGTGGCTCCCAGCTCCCCTTGATTCCTCCCTGGACAAAAAGTCACAGCCCAATGAGTCTCCCTTTGCTGTCCTTGTGACCTCAGTTTCTTCCAGACCCAGGCCTTCCATGATCTGGAGTCGGTTCCCTTCCTCCAGGTGCCATCCAGGAAGGGAGTTAGTAGGTCAGTGGGGAAGGGGCTTAGCTGTGGACATAGCATCCCAGAATGAAGAGGGAGGGTGGCCGGCTCCAGGACATGTCCCTGAGCCCTCGGGTCACTGCAGACCCTGTGGACCCCAGGTGGGAGGCCGCCTGCCCTGGGTGGGCACCAGCCCTCCCCGGCACCTGTCCATTCTCTCTCTGTGTCTCCAAAAAGGACAACAGGGATGTTCACAGACTCCTGCTAATGAAAGCAAGGAGGAAAGCTGCAGAAATGTAGGAAAGCAAGAGGTAAGAGGGTGCATCCTCTCTGGAGTCCTCGGAATGGCAGGGCAGCCATCACTCTGCCTCACGCAACTGGTGACTCAGCACTCAAGGCCCAGTAGAAGCCGGCCTGTCCTGAAAAGTTGCCCACAGCCGTCGTCCAAGCACGTCACTCACAGGAGGAGTAGCCAGCCCCTTGGTCTCATGGTGGGAAGTCCACAGCAGGATTCTGAAAAATTCCCCCGAAACCACAAATGTAACCAGGGAATGTGTCCTGGAGAAGAGCGCCAGGAATGATTGGTGTCATTCGGAAATTTTGCAAGAAAATGGGAGCATGTTCCTGTTATAAATGAGTCCCCGATGGTGAAATCACTTGATTCGAGTGACTGAACTGTGACCTTTACTCAAGCAATAAAAAAGCCAACAAGAGGAAGTGTGCACTTTAATTCTTTGGTTAACTTGGGAAGCACAGATGCAATATTTCTCCTTGTCTTCTGCTTGCTAAGATTAAAAGCAACTGGTAAGTTCAGGGAATGGAAAATGGATCGATATCCCCCAGCTCCTCTCCAAGCTTTGGGGATGATAAGCTTTTGATTACTATCTCCAGCTAATGGGACAGAAGCAGAAGTGATCGTGAGGCCAGCAGAGGCCCGTGGGAAGGCACATTCGGCCCTTTGAAAATTGCCTCCTGTTATTTCTGCAGACGAGAAGTAGTTTCCAAAATTACAAAGACATGTAGTTATTAATGCCAGTATCAATGACGATGATGAAACTAATCCTAGCCGTGGACACCTTTGAGAATCCAAAAATGATATTAACATTCCCAGAGAAAATCCATGTGGAATTTTGTCATCTAGAAAATAGGAATGGTATGATGCAATGAGACTGTCTGTAAACATCCCGAGTCTCACGGATCTATGTGACAATGAAAACAGGAAGCACTTGCTTCCATGAGTTTGCAGCATGGACCGTGCCTGAATGAATGAGGTACATCCCAGCACATGGCACACAAGAGAGGCTGGCAACAAACGTTGCTATTAAACACACATTACCCTGCAAAGCAGTGGGCTTGGTAAGGAGAATTATTTAAGTGATGTCTCTCTGAAAATGGTTTTGGAACTCCTCTCTAAAAATTGCCTTTATTCCCTACACACATTTTCTTAAATATCCTTAACAGTGAGCCGGGCGCAGTGGCTCATGCCTGTAATCCCAGCACTTTGGGAGGCCAAGGTGGGTACGTCACAGGTCAGGAGTTTGAGACCAGTCTGACCCACATGGTGAAACCCTGTCTCTACTAAAAATACAAAAATTAGCTCGGTGTGGTGGTGTATGCCTGTAATCCCAGCTACTCAGGAAGCTGAGGCGGGAGAATTGCTTGAACCCAGGAGGCAGAGGTTGCAGTGAGCCGAGATCATGCCACTGCACTCCAGCCTGGGCAACAGAGGGAGAGTCTGTCTCAAAAAAAAAAAAAATCTGTAACAGTGGAGAATTATTTCATGATGGTGACTTAGGATTCATAGAAATCATTGTAATTGTTTTCCACGCTGCCAAAAGAAAACGCCACAGCCGGGGTGGCTTCGGTAACAGAAATTGATTTTCTCACACTTCTACCGTTCTGGAGGCTGGAGGTCAGAGAGCAAGATGTCAGCAGGGCTGGTTCCTTCTGAGGTCTCCGTTCGGCTTGTTGAAGTACGTCTTCTCCCTGTCTTCGAGTGGTCTTCCCTCTATGCATCTCTGCCAGTGTGTCCTCATTTCCCCTGTTTCCTTGGGACACTAGTCATACTGGATTAGGGACCACTCCAATGACCTCATGGTCACTTAATTACCTCTGTAAGTCTCCTGTCTCCATATACTGTCATTTTCTGAGCTACTGGAAGTTAGAATCTCAACATATGAATTTTGAGAAGACACAATTCAGCTCATAACAACTATCAAAGCCAATCAAATCCAAGACTAGTGCATATGGTGGGTGATCACGGCACCATGTCTTGTCAGTGGGGATGACTGTGTTGTCACGGTAACTGTGTGTGAACCGGCCAGCTTCCCCTAGTGACCAGCAAACGAGACGCCTCTGCCGCCTTCTGTCTCTGCTTCCGCTGACAGCTGTTCCCCCTTGGCTGGCCACAGCATGGCTCACCCTAAGCCGGATTGACTGAGCCAAGCCAGCAGTACCTACACCTTCCCGTTATTTCCTGTCCGCTGTGTTACTTTAAGATATGCAGTGGCACCTAACTAGACCTGTTGTAGAAATGAACTCTTAGCCACAGAACAGACGTCTCCTTCCCAAATTAGGATTCAAAGCAAATGCTAATAAAGAAATAAATAAATAAAAGGAAGCAGCATGATTTCACAGGTTTTAGGGTGCGCCTGCTCTTCTGACCTGTGGTGCTCTTGAAGTTTCCTGTCCTCAGTGGTAGTTTATTCTCCGAGTCCTCAGGGGCCCACAACAAGCCACAGCAGATGCACAGCCAGAGGGTCACTGAATCACCGAATGCCCCGGAGCTGCCTGGGTACAGACACCCAGCTCACCCCTCTCTCAGCTGTCACTGTGCTGAACTCAGAACACCGCCCTCCGGAACCTGGAGGAGCCGTGGCCACTGCCACCACCATCCTCCCAGGACATCCAACCTTGCTGAAGTCCAGCCTGAAGCCTGGGCTGGGCAAACCTGCTTGTCTGGACCTAAGCAAGGGCCTGTACCCCACGGTGGGTGAGGCAGGTTGGACAGCAGGCATCCAGCATCTCCAGCCCTGTAATGGGAGGCAGATGGGGCCTCTCAACAGAGGGTTCTCCAAACTGGTGGGAGCTTTCAGATGCAGGGAGGCCCAGAGAATGGCCAGTGATCACCAGAAATGTATCCAGGGCTCGGCAGAGGTGCCCATTTGTCTGGTTGAGCCCTGCCCTTGGTCTACTTTCGAACTAATTTGGAGCATGTCTGGGTTCAATAGCATCTCCCCAAATTAACATCTACTTGGAAACTCAGAGTAGGACTGCTATGGTTTGAATGTTTGTCTCCTCTGAAACCCATGTTGAAACTGAATCCCCAGTGTGTCAGTATTGGGGCAGGGGGAACTTTAGGAGGTGATTAGGTCATGAGCGCTCTGCCCTCATGAATGCATTAATCCATTCAAGGAATGATGAGTTAACGGACAACTGGGTTGATGGATTAATGCAACATCCTGGGAGTGGGATGGGGAGCTTCATAAGAAGAGGAAGAGAGACCTGAGCCAGCACTCTCAGTCCCTTCACCATGGGATGCCCTGAGTCCCACGTCGGGATCTGCAGAGAGCCTGCCTACCAGCAAGAAGGCTCTCACCAGAGGCAGCCCCTCAACACTGGGCTTCTCAGCCTCTATCACTGTAAGAAATAAATTCCGTTTCTTTGTAAACCGCCCACTTTCGGGCATTCTCTTACAACAGCAGCAAATAGACTAAGACAGTGATCCTGTTTGAAATAGGGTCTTGCAGATGTAGCTAAGGTGAGGATGAGATGAGACCATACTGGATTAGGGTGGGCCCCAAATCCAATGAGAGTGGCCTTAATGGACTTAGGAGCATCCTCACCGTCCAGGGAAAGGGCGCACCGACCCTGGGGAAAGGCCTGGTGGAGAGGAAGGCAGAGAGCACAGCGATGCATCTATAATCCACAGAAAGTCAACAACAGCCACAGCCGCCACCAGGAGCAAGGAGAGAGGCCTGGGACCGTGTCTCCCTCAGAACCTCTAGAAGGAACCAACCCTGCCGACACCTCGATCTCAGTCTTCTGGCCTCTTGAAATGTGAGAGGATACGTTACTGTTGTTTTAAGCCATCAAGTCACACGCCATCAACTGCAGCTGTGAAGCCAAAGCCCAGGGAATTTCCATGAAAACGCTTCTCCAGGTAGGTAAGCCCTGTTTGAGGGGCAGTCCCGACAAAGACTTCTCCCCCAGATGCTGGGCCAGAACACAGGTGGCGGCCGGGTTTTCCTGGGTCACACCACTCCCCTTAAGCAAAGCCTGAGTGGTTCCCACACTTGAGCATCTGTCAGAATCACCTGGCCAGCTTTGTTAAAGCACAAATCCCCGGGCCCCTCCATGTCCATTTCTGACGCAGCAGGTCTGGAGCGGAGTCAGAGAATTCCCAGCTGATGCTGAGGTCTGGGCACCACGCCGAGGGACCCTGGCTCTATTTGGGGCTTCACCAAGTCAACAAGGCAGTTGCATTGGGATCATGTTGCGCAAAGTGTTGTCCCTAGCCCAGCAGCCTCAGCATCACTGGGAGCTGGTCAGAAATGCACATCCTCCGGCCCCCACCCAGACCCGCATCCTAGATCCACTGAATTGGAAGGTGCATTTGGATAAGATTCCCAGGATATCTGGGGATATCTGGAGCCTCTGTTTACCTGTTTCTCGACTGCAGGGGTGCACAGAGGAGCGAAACATACTTAAAAACAGGCAAAACCCACACAGGCTGGTTTCCAATCCTAGCTGCTACTGCCACGCAGGCATTTCATAATGGGACACAGGGAAAAAATATTGCGTGTGCAAATTTGAGTTTGAGAAACACGAAAATAGAGGACTCCTCTTGTGCCTCCAACACAGTGAGCCCCTGTCCAGGTGACCCAGAGATGACCGTGGGCAGCTAGTCCTCAGCTGGGGCTCTGTGTAGCCACCTCCTTCCACCCCACACCTTCCATTCCCCGGTTAATGGGCAGCTGGGGGTAGAAGGCTTCATCCACCTGAAGTCTGTTCATGCACCTCCGTTCTTCATGGCTGTTACATAAATCCAGGCTGTGCAGGGAGTTCTGGAGGCAGCCCTGGCCCCTGCCGTTCCCAGAACACACACGGCCTGTGAGAGCCACTCTCAGAGCGTGTGGATGGTCCCAGCTGGGAGGGATGGCACGGTCTGAGCTGACCGACCCCTGCAGGACTCCCCTACTGTCTTAATGTGAAACTTTCTCTCTGTTTTTTTTTCCCTGTGTCCCATTATGAAATGCCTCCATGGCAGTAGCAGCTAGGATTGGAAACCAGCCTGTGTGGGTTTTGCCTGTTTTTAAGTACGTTTTGCTCCTCTGTGCACCCCTGCAGGTGAGAGACGGGTAAACAGAGGCTCAGGGAGGGACCCAGGTCTTCAGGGGGGTCTTCCAGTCCCTTTCTTTGCTCACAGAATCAAGTGTCTGCACTCCATTTCTCAGCTCTTGCTCAGTGACCAAAAGGTTGTTTGTTTGTTCTTTGTTTTTCTGATCAAAAAAAGGCGAGATTGTGCCACTGTTCTCCAGCCTGGGAGACAGAGCGAGACTCCGTCTCAAAAAAAAAAAAAAAAAAAAAAAGCTATACCAGGTCTCAAACATCTTGTGCCATGTTTACTTCCATGTTATAAACCCCACTGAAATAACCAAATAAAAAGGCAAACCAAAGTGTAATTTACAGCAACACCTGGAAACAAAGAAGAGTTTGTGATGAGCCAATTTTTGACTTTGAGAAAACTCTAGACTGCATGACGCAGATGGGACTGGCTGGGCACACAACTGTCAGGGTATCTGCCCCAGGGTTCCACACCAACACAGGGTGCATGCTGGGCTTCTCAACACAGGCCTGGAAACCTCTTGCCCTGGAGCAGAACAGCCTGGGAGTAGGAGCCAGTGTGGGCTGGGAACAGTCTGAGAGGCTTATGTCAAAAAGACTTTGTGAAATGTGCCAGGTGCAGGAAAATAGCTGTTGGTGTCTTCTGCTTCCCCAGGCAAAGCCCCCGATGAGTGAAAACATGAGAGAAGGGCCGGACAGAGAAGGCAGCCCCCTCTATAAGAGGCCACTGGAGCCAGTGCAGATGAAACGAAATGGCCATCCCAGCGCCCCGGCCTCCACGGCCATGCCTCCCTTATGTGCCTCTGCCAAACATCTCAGCTGAGATACAGAAGCTCCTGAGATGGCAGCAGCTGCGGAAGAGGCATGGAAGGGTCACTGGGAGGCATCACGGGACATGGAGAGACCCAATAAAGACCTGTGTCCAGAGCAAGCCAGACCCATCAAGGCACCAACTCCAGGATTCGTCTGGAAAGGACAGTGCAGTGAGGAAAGTGAGACCTTTGCCACTAGGGGCTTGCACACGAGACCCCAGCTTGCTCATGGACTGTTATTCCTGGCCATGCACATACAGGGAGGTCTCCAGCAAGCCCACCCACCTGCTCCCTGCACCTAGGACACCACCCAGCCATACAGCTCATTGTGCTTGGAGGCTTGAGAGGAAGAGCGGCTGGATGGGGGAAACACACTGGACCCCACATGGCTATCACAAGGGCCGATGACCCAGCATCGGAAGCACGAGGGGAGGCAGCAGGCTGGAGGGCTGCAACGGCAAGAACTCCACGGAGACAAACATAATGCGCAGTGCAGGGAAGAAGCACTGAGGAAGCCAAACTCACGCTCGGCAAGAATAGACGAATGCTTCCGAAAGCATGGCGGACTGGATACTCTGAAGGGCTCCCCGTTTGCCTACGAAGAAGCTAGACCCTGACCAGGCTTGATCTGCAGTGTCACTGGGCTCAAAGAAAATCAAGGAAGTTGCCCAGGAGCACACTGACCAATGACACTGAACTGAGACTTAAAGACAATGCCTAGAAAAGGTGTGCGAGCTAAATCACGCGGGATGACAAAGTGGTCCCGGTCACCAGGGTCCCTTGGCCTGTTACAGAAGCAAACATAAATCCTCTCTAGTGGAAAACATCCTCAGTTTAGGCTCCATAAATTAAGACCAATCACATATGAGCTCACATTCAACGATCAACAAGTAAAAAGAGAATAGGCCATCAGAGATTAGGACAATAGAAACAAACAGCAGATTTAGATCTTCCAAAAGCCTCTAATATTAGAATGATCAAGGACAGAGTGTATAAAACCAATGTAGTAAATATTTAAAGAAATGCACATAGAATCATAAACATGAACAGGCAAACTGAGACCATCAAAAACAACTAGACAGATGTACAAAAAAAAACCAGAACTTTAGAAGTAAGAAAAAAAGATCCACCATAATTATTAAAAATAAAATGCATGGAACAAGTTACAGAACATATTAGATGTGGATAAGAGAAATATTGATTAGGGATACAGAAACCGGAGCCCAGGGCCCACCGAGAGCAGGGCACCATTAAGCACCTCCCTCATCCTTTAAGACAGAAACCAAAAATGTGTCTGAAGGAGAAACTGAACTGGAAGTGAAAGATCCCATGAACAGACATAATTGGTTTTGAGTCATCTGGGTAGCACAGAAAAATCTTGGGTCTGAAATACGGAGTTAAAGTGATCCTCCATTGCAAATGTCTTCAAGCACCTGAAAGACACAAATAAAAATATTTTCTGAATGAAGATAACATCATCCTAGTCCTCTAATTACTTCAACCACAACTTTTCAAACATAGTGTCCAGCATAAAATCAAAAATGAACAAGGCATAGGAAATAAGACAACATAAGCAACTCAGCAGATATACTACGTAATAGAAAAAGATAAGCATGTGCTTCAAATATTGAAATGAAAAGACATAGGCTTTAAAATAATTATGCTCAAGGATGATAAGATAATATTGAAAAATTTGGCAGACAACTGGAAAATATTTTAGAGACCTCAATTTTAAAAAATAATGAAAAATAACTAAATTTTAAAGAAAACCTAAATGGATGACTTTAACAGCTGTTTAAATAAACAAAGCTGAAGAGAGAATTAATAAACTAGAAGACAGACAAGAAGAAAATATTCAAAATGAGACATGAAGTACAGAGGAAGAAAAATAAAGGTATGAAAATATGGATAATTGAGTGAGAAAATTTAACATACATTAAGCACTGGAAAAAGAGGAGAAAAAGAGTGACGCAGAAGCAATATTTGAAAACATAATGACTGAGAATTTTCCATAACTTGTGAAAGAAATCAATTTACAGATGAGTCATAAAGTTTAGTGAGCACCAACCAGATAAATAAAAATAAATCACACCTAGACACATTATAATAAAAATGCAGAAAAATAGAAACAAGGAAAACAATTTTAAAAGCAATTAGAGGGGGAGAAAAAAATATTTACAAAAGAGCAAATATCAGATGGACTTCTCAACAGAAACAGTGCAAGTTATAAGAGAAATGATTTGCATCTTTGAAATACTAAAATAATAATGACTACAAATCTACAATTGTACTGCCAGTGAATATTTTCTTTTAAGGATGAAGACAGAATACTACCAGATACTCAGACAAAACCTGAGAGGATTCATCGCCAGCAGTCTATTAAAGAAAATTCATTGTTGTCTTCAAGAAGAAGGAAAATTATCTCAGAGACAAAATGATTTCATTTGGAGATGAAGGCAGAAATAAAGAGCAACAAAGTTAGTGAATATATAGATGAATCAAATTGAATATTGGCTTTAAAAATGATAATAAAGGGCTGGACACTGTGGCTCACACCTGTAATCCCAGCACTTTTGGAAGCCGAGGTGGGCAGATCACAAGGTCAGGAGTTTGAGACCAGCCTGCCCAATATGATGAGACCCATTCTCTACTAAAAACTATAAAAATTATCCAAGAGTGATTGTGCGTGCCTGTAGTCCCAGCTACTTGGGAGGCTGAGGCAGGAGAATTGCTTGGACCTGGGAGGCAAAGGTTGCAGTGAGCTGAGACAGATCCACTGCACTCCAGCCTGGGTAACAGTGCGAGACTCCATTTCAAAAAAAAAAAAAAAGATAATAAAGGGTCGGGCACAGTGGCTCATGCCTGTAATCCTGGCACTTTGGGAGGCCAAGGCAGGCGGATCACAAGGTCAGGAGATTGAGACCAGCCTTGCCAACTTGGTGAAACCCCATCTCTACTAAAAATACAAAAATTAGCTGGGCATGGTGGTGCACGCCTGTAATCCCAGCTACTCAGGAGGCTGAGGCAGGAGAATCACTTGAACCCAGGAATCAGAGTTGCAGTGAGACAAGATCACGCCACTGCACTCCAGCCTGGCGACAGAGTAAGACTCCATCTCAAAAAAATAAATAAATGGGACTTCAAGTAGAGAGAGAATTAAAGCATGGGAATCAAAGCATGTAAGTTGTGGGGAGGAATAAGTAAAAGGGAAGAAGTCAAAGGCCAGCCCCAGCCATACAGAGAGATATGACTGGACTGCTATCCTTCATGTCCCCACAGTTTGGACCACAAAAGACTAAAGCTCTGGGTAAGGAAAAACCAGAAGGAACTAGCAGAAAAATTGCCCTGGTCTTCATCAAATCAGGAGAAATATAGTCCATGAGAAATTGTAACCAACCTGATCTTTGCAGGAGTTGCAGCAAAAATTCACAT
This sequence comes from Symphalangus syndactylus, assembly GCF_028878055.3. Taxonomy (NCBI): domain Eukaryota; kingdom Metazoa; phylum Chordata; class Mammalia; order Primates; family Hylobatidae; genus Symphalangus; species Symphalangus syndactylus. The sequence goes on along the minus strand of NC_072430.2, from coordinate 143,980,895 downwards.
CACCTGTGTGGTTCATAAAACTAGTTTTAAATTTGTTTTAAAGTGTTCATGTACTAGAAATTCCCTTAAGTACCAGAAAGAAAATGATACGTGTTCTGTCTAAAGGATTTCACCTTCACCCAGGCCTAAAGAATGTTCACGCACATATTTTTAAAAGAGTGCTTTTCATAAAAATCTAGTCAAGAACACAACAAAGTCACAATGAGACAAGTAGGAACAGTAAATAGAAAAATAAGACCCAAGGCTTCAAACATTGTCATTTTTTAGTCACAGATTTAGAAAGAAGTCTAAGTACTATGTTTAAAGGAATAAAACACAGGCTGGAAAGTATCTCTGGTACATAGGAAACTATAATATGTGACTTAGCAGATGTGAAAAAAACAGAACTTATAGAAATTAAAAATACAGTGATCAAAACACTAAAACTGTAAGGGACAGAAATAACAGGTTATTAGATATAGCTGAGGAAAGAATTAGTGAACTGGAAAAAACTCAGAAGCAATGACCCAGAGTGTACCACAGAGAAAGGGGGAAATTTAGAAATATAATGAAGAGATTGATACATGACAATGATATGAAATCTAACACCCTCCTAAATCAAAGTCTTTAACAGAGAGGAAAGAGTAGGGCAGAGATATTAAAGAGATAATGGCCAGGAGTTATTTCATATGGCTGAAAGCACCAATCTGCAGATACAAAACACCCAATGAATCTCAAGCAAAATACTTAAAAGTAAATCACAACTAGACACACTCTTTAATAAAATTTTATTTCACTAAAGGAGAAAATCTAAAAAGCTGTAAAAGGAAAATAAAAACAGACCAGTTTGTTTCAAAGTATATCAGTTAGCTAACTGTATCATTTTTAACCATAATAAAAGCCAGATAACAGTGGAATGAAATTTTCCATGTATTGAGAAAGAAATATCAATCTAGAATTCTAGAATTGGAAAACATCTTTCAAGAATGAGACAGAAATAAAGACATTTTCAGAGAAAACACAAACAAAACACAACAAAGAACTTGCCACTAACTGAACTTTACTAAGGGAAAATTTAAAGAGAAAAGAAAGTAATCTCAAAGAACTAATTCACAAAAAACAGTAAAGAATGTAAATATGTGAGTGAATATAAACAGACCAAATGGTTGCAACAATGTATTGAGGGGTTCAAAAAGATGGAAATAAAATACGTGGCAATACATTTGTGTGTACCTCATAACAGCACTGAAACATACAAAGGAAATTTCAATAGAACCTCAGAAGTTGATAAATACATACTCGTAATGGGAGATTTCAACACACTTCTCTTGGTAATACATATATAAAGCTGGTCAATGCTAAGTAAGGATATAGATTTGTACAACACAATTAACAAACTTATGGAACACTGTTACCCATCAACTGCAGAATACACATTCTCTCTCTCTCTCTATGTGTGTGTGTGTGTGTCTCTTTATACATACATAGAAAATCTACTAAACAATTGAGTATATGTTATGCCAAAAAATGAGCTGAACTAGAGAAGCAAGTTGTCTTACAATAAGATTAAGCTAATAGCAAAAAAAAAACTAGAAATATCCATGTTTGGAAGTTAATATGGTTCAGAATAACCCACGTGTTTGAGGCATCACAAGAAAAATCAGAAAATATTTGTACTGAGCAATAACAAATACTATGTATCAAAACTTACTGCATTTATAGGAAAACATAGCCTTTTATGTCTATCTTAGAAAAAAGGGAAAATTAGTGAGCTAACAATCCATCTCAGGACATTTGGAAAAAATATATAGTACTAAAATAAATCACCCAGCCCTTTGGGAGGCCGAGGCAGATGGATCACCTGAGGTCAGGAGTTCAAGACCAGCCTGGCCAACATGGTGAAACCCTGCCTTTACTAAAAATACAAAAATTAGCCAGGCATGTGGCACACACCCATAATCTCAGCTACTCAGGAGGCTGAGGCAGGAGAATCGCTTGAACCTGGAAGGCAGAGGTTGCAGTGAGCTGAGATTGCACCACTGTACTCCAGCCTGGGCTACAGAGTGAGACTCCATCACAAAAAAAATCACAAAAATATGAAGGAAAAATAATATTAATAGGACCACAAATTAATAAAGTAAAAAATAAACATTTACTAAAGCATATAAAAACATTGGTTATTCGAAAAAACTAATATTAGTGTCAATACCCTAGCAAGACTCATTAAGAATAAAGAGAAAAGGCATATACATATGAAAAATGAGAAAGGGGACATTGCTACAGATCCTACAGATATGAGAAATGTAATGAGAATATTATTTTTTAAATATCCAATAATTTGTGCAAATAAATCTAAAAATTTGTATAAAATAGGAAATTCCTAAAAACTTTTCAAAACTTAAGAAGAAACAGCCTATAATCATTAAATAAATTCAATCATTAGTGACTTTTTTTCCTCAAACAAACCTCCAGGTATAGATGGCTTCACTGGAAAATTAAGATAGTCAGGAAAGAAAGAATTACAGAATCTCTTCCCCCACCCCCCTGAGCCAACAAAACAAAACAAACAAAAAACAAACAAACAAACAGAAAAAGAAGAAACACTTTCTAACTCATTTTATGAGGCTATTGTATTCTGACTAGCAAAATCCAAAAATGATATAATGAGAATGAAAACATACAGGCTAATCTCATTTACCCACAACACAGATTTTTAAAAAATGATGACAAAACAATTATTAGGGGAAAGATAGCAATATACACAAACGAGAACACATCATGATCAAGTTGAATTATACCAGGAATGCAAGGTTGGTAACGAATTAGCATATCAACAAATAAAAGAAAAGCAAACATTTGTTATCTCAATAAATGTGAGGGAAAGTGTTTGATAAAATTCAACATTTTTATTATTTAAAAACTAAAAATACAACAGAATTCTCTAAACCTGATAAATGGCATTTCAAAATTCTCACAGCAAATAGCACCCTTATAGGCAAGATATTGAAATATTTATACACTCAAGATAAAGAACGAGATAAGGACATACACTTTCACACTTGCATTCAAATTGGATTGGAAGCCCCAGCCAGCACAGTGAGACCAGAGAAAAAACTAAGAGATATAAGAATTAGAAAGAGAAAACAAAACTGCCAATATTTATAGATAACATTTAATAAGAGTTTAGTAAAATGGGTAGGTACTAAATCAATATACAGAAATATAATAAACAGTTATAAAATTATACATTTTAAAATATCATCTACAAAAGCATCCAAAACCATAAAATGCCAATAATAAATCTAACTAAAGATGTACACAACCTCTGTGGAAAAAGTAATAAAATTTATTAAGAAGCCCTGAATAAATGGAAAGAGACCATGTCCATGGATGGGAGCATTCTCTATTATAAGCATATCAATTCTTTCTAAAACAATTTATGGATTCAACATAATCCCTATCAAAATCCCTTGTAGAAATTGATACACTGACTTTAAGCATTATATAAAATACAAAAGTCCAAGAAGAGTCAAGACATTTTTAAATAAAAATAACTTGGAGGACTAACCTTCCTAGGTATTAAGACCTCTTAATACGAAAGGGATAGACAAATAGTCACGTAAAACCAAATAGTGATCCCAAAACAGATAGCTGAAATGCCACCTTTATCATATGCTAAGGCAGGTAAAGGGTGGGATTTTTAAGAATTCACACTAGAACTATTGACTATCCATTCAGGAAAAATATGAAATTACACCCTACTTTACACCATATCCAAAATATCAATTCCAGTTAGATTATAGGTAAAGTTACCATCTGTCTCAGCCTCCTCAGGACTGAGGCGTCCCCAGAACTTTTAGTGTTAAAACTAGTCAAGTCCCAAGCAAAAATAGACTGGTCACCATAAAGGGTGTAAACTGGAAAGACAAAAAATAGTTTAGACTATATTAATATGAGAATATCTTCCCAAACCCTGGATGGAAAAAAATTCTTCAACCAGACACAAACAGATATTACCCATAGAGAAAAAGATTGATACATTTAGCTGCATTAAAATTAGTTATCCAAAGTCACCAAAACATCCCTCATGGCCAGTGGGGAGCCAAGATCTAGGAGAAGATATCTGTAACACATGCAGCCCACCGTGACTATCTTTCAAATTATGTAAATAGCTCCTGCAAATTCGAATATAAAGCAACAAACAACCAAATAGAAAACAGACCAAAAAAAACTACAAGTACTTCAAACAAGAAGAAAATCCAAGTGGCCAATAAACACATAAAAACATGTTCAACTTTATCCCCACAGACAACAGAAGAGACAAACAAATCGTACTGAATTCTACACACTAGAAGACTATATAGCAATAAAAATGAACCAATAACAGCTGTACTTGAATAAAACTCACAAATACAATTTTGGACAAAAGAAGCAAAGTACAAAAGTATGCCAACAGTAAGATCCCATTGATTTGGAGTTCAAAATCTCTGCCATGATGAATTGGGAGACACCTGCTTTCTGAGAAGGCAAAGGGGAGGACTGTCTCCCCACAGCCAGGACAAGACACTTCGCCTTCTCCAAACTAAATCACAAAATTAGTTCCAGGGCCTGAAACAGTCTTTAACCATGAATTGCAGGGGAGATCATGAGTTGACACTCTCCTTTCCTCATCCTTCCTCCTGAGTCTTCCATCTTCGCCCTGCTGGTCAGGGTACCTGGCATGCAGCAGGCACATCAAGCTTTGCTTGTCGAAGGAAAAACTGTCAGGGCCTTTTTCCATTTTGCAAACATGTTCCAGGCATGAACCCTACCAAAGAAGCTGGAAGTTTTGGCAGTTTGGGACCTGCTGAGAATGAAGCTGACAAAAGTTATAGCTGTACTTACAAACAGACTTTCTGATGATAAATTGGGCTTTTCTCTACTTAGTTATCTAATGGGGAAGCCCCACAATCTTAGCACATTCCAAAAAAAAAAAAAAGTCTCTGTTGCCAAGAAGTTTTCAGAAGTTACTATTTTTGTAGGACCTATAAAAATTCAGCATATTCACTCTCTCTGCTGACTCGGCAGAAGCATTTAACTCCCAGGCCCTATTTCCAGAGCCCCGCTGCCATCTGGGCCTTGCACAGATGTTCTGGCAGGACTAGAACCCTCCAAACACAAGTTTTTGTTCATTGTATTAAACAAAAGCAGCCCTGTTAATTTCAGTTCCATTCAGCACCAAGTTTGAAGGGGGGGAAAGAATCAATATTTGCTAAGAGGAGAAGAACAAAATCAGTAGGGGGAAAACAATTATTTGCTGGCTTTTCAGAGAATATTACAAATAATGATGGTTCAAAACCATAAAAAATGTTCAAAGAATTGCCTGACATGAGCCCTTTAATCTGTGGTTCAGTTTACTCTCTGGTTCATTCTTTCTATGAAGAATTTGAATCCATGAAAATTTTTGTAGGAATACAAACTAATTGCTATGCAAATACCAAGCTTCTCTGGTGCAGAATGCTTTCGGCTGGAAGGGATCACACAGCAGCCCAGCTCATTGCGACATGCTCAGGTTGGCAAGAGGGCAAAAGACGTTTGTCGTACACAATAGGCAAAGTGAGGTACCTGCTCGCTGGGAGGCAAGCATGTTTCACAATCCCAAGCATTAGACATTCCGGAAAATGAACCAATCCCAGCAGACACCTTTGAGGTTGGCCAAGAAAAATGTATCCTTCCCCTTCCACACCCCCACTAAATTTTCCTCCTTAAAACACGAAAGCCTAAGCATTGTCGGAAGAGAAAATAATGTCTAATCAGATGCAACGTTTTATAAATAGATTATCACTCAGTAGAAATTATTTTCTCCCTAGAACAAAAGGATTGTTAAGCCCAAAGATGAGTCACTTTATTGACCTGGAGATTAGGACTGGATTTCACAAAGCAAGAAGTCTGACTGTTATGAAACACCAGCATCCTTCAAAGACATGGAAATTGAGGGCTCCCGAAACAAGAAACTAGGAGGCTTGTGATTTAGAGAGTGGAATCTAAAATGTATCTCTCTGCTACTTTAGCCAAAGGGGTCCACCTGGTATAGTACTATGGAAGATTCCGGGGTTCTGGATTTCTTTTGCTTTAAGTGATTCACCCAAGGATGAAGGGGGTAGTGATTGCCACCAGTTCCATGTGATGGACGGTCAGTGCCCATTTGACAGAATGAAGCAGTGCCCCGTGGACTGGCCTGGCTGAAACCCAGCTTCGCCGTCAAAGCGCGGCAGATCTCTGATTCCCTCGCCCTCCCTTGTGTTTTATCCGCTTAGGGAGTCATCGTGGGCTGCCTCTGGGGCTTAGCTGTGTTCTGTTTCTTGACCTGGGTGGTTCATTCCACCTAATCCATGACTCTACATTTTTCTCAATGTGTTCCTCTTCATAGCTGACATGTAAATGGTAGGTGGAGGAGCCAGGTTAGGACCCAACCCATCTGACTCCAAAACTCACGTCCTTGACTTCCAAGGATGGAAGAAGAGCAGGTCAGGCATCCACAGAGGATGAGTGATGGGTGTGTGAACCAGTATTTCCTGCCCCTGTGAGTCATGACACCGCCATGGCCTTCCTGGAAGGGCTGACAGATCAGGCAGGAGTCGGGAAGGAGAGACACACATGTGTAGCCAGCACCCGACTGTGGGTGATGGAGTCCTTCCAGCTCTAGGAGCACAGAGGCTGTGCTTGTCAGAGTGAAAACACGAAGCCCCAGCCCCATGTCACACTCCAAGGCCTGATGAGCAGACGCCAAGGCCTTGGCAACACAGAGAGGAAGGGTGCTGCCCCCCCATCTTCAGCCAGCTGTGGGTGTCCCGACTCGAGAAGCAGCAAGGACAGCCTGTAGCCTGAAAGTCAGCAGAGTGGTGTAGCCTGTGAGTGCAGAAGGGCTCTCAGAGCTACCGGAGGTTGGAGCAAACAAGGACAGCTTCTGAAAGAGCTCCCTTTCGGGCACAGCCTTGAACAATTGCAAGTAAGAGGCCTCCAGACCAAGAAGGCAGCTGAACCTGACAGCAAGGAGCTCTGGACAGGCGACACTAGGCCAAAGGCTGCAATTAGGGCAAAGGGGATTGAAAAGCTGGAACAGCGGGGCACAGAAAGTCAGGCAGAGGACATCAGGGGCAGGGTCTCAAGGCCACCAAAAGGGTGAAATGGCAGCAGGCAAAGGGCTAAGGGATGAGTGGGCAGGATGGAGGCAGCCCCTGGTCTGTATTATGGACAATTCTTAGAGCTCTCTTTTAATACAAAAAATCCTACTCTTTTAGTACACTTTTGTAGGGTTGTAAAAGTTGTCCTTGTTGTTTATCTGTGTATGTAGAGGAATCCATTTAGATTTGGGAATGTGATTTCGAAATGTTAATTAACAGTGCCCCAAAGATACCTTCTTCTCAGTCCTGAGGACCCTTATTGACTTAGGATGATGCTCTGAAGAGACTTCTGAAGCTCCATCAGGAAAGAACTGGGGGCCATGGCTCTTGACTAGGACAGGCCAAGTTGAGGGGGAAGAGAGAAAACCTGGGCCCGTGAGATCTGGGGTCAGACACAGGCTGGTGTTCACATGGGAGATGCAGGAGGAACTGCAGATGACGAAGCCATGGTGGAAGGTGGAAGCGACAAGAGACTGACCTCAGCTCAATACAGAGACACTTCTCCAAGGAATCAAACTGCCCAGCAATGCCAGGGTCCCGTGGAAGGCAGAGAGCTGGGGGGCCACCTCCCAAGAGTGTTTCTTTGAAAAGAGATCCCTGCTTTGACCGAGAGATGAAACAAAATGGTTTCTATAGCACCTTCCATGCCACGATGCCATGATTGCATCTACCAGTGCCTGGAGCTGCTGTGACCCAGGAGGCAGCTGAAAGAAAAGCCACTTCCCTCTCTGTTCACATCCAGCATTCAAACCAAGATGCACTCCAGACAGTGGTGTGCTGGAGCCTGCTTGTTCTTTTGCCCAGGAGCCCCTCGTGTGTGGGCTATTGAGGGGGTCATGTGAGATAAGGACTGTGAAGGCTTAGTGGACTCTACCCTGGGCCCCAGCTCTGGTGTCAGATGCCTTTCCAGTGCAGTCCTGGAGTTCACTTGGGTTCCCAAAAGCTGACAATGCATCTTCCCATCTCTGCTTTCAGTGGCCTTGTATCAGTAGCTTGACATCTGCTACAATGGGAGTATTTACACCAGAGACATGGGCAGATGCTACAGACGAAAGTGTCCCCCACCCCCACCCCACACAACTGGTTGATAAACATTTGCCAGCAACCCCTGGCTCCAGGGCAAGATGCCTCTGACCCAAAGCTTTGGAGCCTTGATTTGGGTATGGAGCATCCTGTCTCATGCTCCCTCTGTGCCCATGCTGCCCGCTGGGGCTCGTGTTTAGCCTCATTCAGGCAGCTGTGCCTGCCTTCTCTCTCCTGGGCCTCTCCATCTTTTGCTCCTTTGTTTCTGTGTGCTCCATCTCATAATACAAATGTGCCCGGAACTGAGGTGAGCACTGCGTGTGCAGTAGCTCATTTAATCCCCATGCCCTGGGGGTAAGGACCCTCCTGGCACTCTCCCTGTGCGCAGAGGGGAGCCTGAGGCTCAGAGATACCCAGTGACTTGCCAGAGAAGGGCCAAAACTCAGATAATCCAAAATAATGGTCAACAGAAAGTTGGCCTTTTGGGAGAGGAATGGGTGGAGTACACGGATGACATCCATTTGCCCAGTCCTTAAATCGAACTGTGCTCCCTCTGGGCATCAGGGAAGAAGGAGCCTGCAGTCACAACTTGCTGAAGAAAATCGCAAAAACAATAATGTTTACACAGCTATTCATTAAAATAACCATAGTCGTGCAGAAAAGCTAGCAGAACCCATTTTCACACTCATGCCCAGGAACAAAAAGGGAATTCTCTTTAGATGCTTTTCCCTGTCACCATGAGGTGCCTCTTTGTATCTGGGGTGAAATTTGACTTGCAGAAATGAGGATTCTTGGGCATTTCCAAAAACCCTCTGGGTGTCTGTTTCTTCCTGTGTAAAACACGATCATGCCAGCCACCAGCCACAACAAACTCCCTCCCCCAGCACCCAGGGGACTGAGAGAAAAGATGCACGCGGAGATGCTCTGCAAATTACACTCTGCCCTCCCAGAGTGTCATCCTGGGGAACTGGCTGAGGCTGTGATGAGGCTCCGTGTCATGGCAGTTTATAGTTTAGAAAATTTAGTAGTGGAGCCTTCCAGATGTTCTGAACCAAAATGCAATGATCCAAGAGCTCCTTTGGATTTCAACTTACTATGGATATGTGTTCACAGCCCCAGATGACGTGTGCCCAGTTTTCCAGTAAAGGCCCGCTCTTACGAGGGCTGTGCTGCAAATGTGTGAAACAAAAGAGCCATCTCTTCCTGCGAGCAGAAGTCAGCATCAGACATCTCAGCTTCTCAGCGCCGCTGCAAATGCCCTCGCGTTTAGAAAAATGAAAGGGAAGTGCTGTCACTGAAGCCTGAGAACATTCAATGACCCACTGGAGGACACAGAAATCTTTCCAGGTTTTACGCTTCTCCATCATGTTTCCACCTCGGTCTCTCCCAAGGAAGAGCGGTAAACACCGGCCTCCCTCCCTCCCTGCTGCCCTAGAACTGTGGCACAAACCCCTAGCAAGGAGACCACATCCCCGTTGCGGTTAACAGAGCCTTGGGGGCAGGGAGGTGGAAGGGCTGACCCCTGAGGGTGTTTTCACAGCTGCAAAAAGACTTTTCCGCCTAAGCCTTTAAAAATAGGTTGTCATCCCCCTCCCTGGGGAGGAGTAATCCAAGTAAAGCCCACTTCTGATTCCAACTAAGAGAAGTTTATAGACGTTTTCTGTTTATTTGTGCCTCACCCACCAATCAAAGTGAGCCCAAGTCACTGCCTGGCTCACGAGTGTCTGATTAGGGTCCTATTATGCTGTCTGTTGGGGGGCGCAGCTCAGAGTCCGAGCTGGCGGGTTTCCAACAGCCCATGCCAGTGGGGGAAGGAGAGGCCCCCTGCCTGCGTGGCATTCAACAGCCCAGACCCAGGGGGCCTGCCATCTTCGTTTTGCCAGCAGAAGAATCACAACTGCCAAGATTCAGCTTCAGAGTGAGTGCAGCTGGGCACAGCCGAGGAGGGACCAGGAGACTGGCTTTGTTCTTCAGCCCAGCCTGCCAGATCAAAGCTGCACTCCCCGACCCGGGCATCCCGTCCCGAGGCCAAGACCCATCTCATTGTTGATCCACATGTGTCTCGCCCTCCCTCCCTGCAGCACGATGTGCGGCTGTTTAAAAACAACTCTGACAACACCGAGCAAAACAATCCTGCTGCTTGTTTCAGACAAAAGAGAGAGCCGGTGCGGCTCAGCTCCCAGGCGAGCCCGAACTGGAAGCTGAAGGGGGCAGAACGGCTGCGATTCTGCGAATTGATTCTCACCTGCTCTTCTCTTTGCCCTTTTACAAAAGCTGGGCCAGGGTGGGCAAGGCGATGATAGATTTGGGGATTAGAGATGCTTCTAAAATGCAGTGCAGTAATTTTCCAGAACAACAGCTGCACCCGGGGCTGGGCAAGGTCCCTGGGAAGACGCTTTCCTGGCTTTCTGTTCACCTGCTGAGGAATTCTGACCACCAGCTCCTTGGGAGGAGGCCTAGGGCTCACGTAGGAAGAAGCCAGGGATCTGGCCCCAGCGAGGGCAGCTGGTGCATCACCACTGATTAGATGGCACTGGGGGAGCCCTGATTTCTCCCCACCCTGAGCTGGGAGCTGGGAACTGGGGTTCAGGAAGGATGGGCTGTTGCCTGCCTCGAACAGCCAAGGGCCATGGAGAACACAGGCACGTGGCCAGGGGGTCTGGCCGGGGCTTTAGCCTTGGGGTGGTGGGAGGGGCCGTGGTGGAGTTTCAGGGGCAAGAGCTCTCTGAGCACCCCCGAGTCCTGCTCTGGGACTATACAAAGAGGAAACAGGGCCCAGATCTGTGGCTTGGGAGGTCCCCAGACTTCCCTGAGCCTCTCCCCTACATCCCTGACTGCACAGAGGGGTGCACCTACCTCAGGGTACCCTCCTCCGCAAGGGTGGCAGTGAAATCCTTGAGGGCCGCCACACCCCAGTGCCACAGGCTCCAGCTGCCTCCTGCATCTACAGCCCCACGTCATCCTCGAGGCCTCTTCTGCCACCTTCTTCCTCCCTTTCACCCCAGCGTCCCTTCTCTCCTCCTGACAGGCTCTCTCGGGGATCCCTGACTATTCCCCATCAGGACCTGCAAATTCATGCCAGCATGTTCCCTCCGAGAGTGCCGGAGGCCAAGGGGCTGCAGTGCCCGGCCTGCTGGAGGTGTCCAATGGGGTACAGAGCCATGTGCCACTCTAACCTCGCCCTCAATCTAGCCTGCTGGGTGAGCAGCTCTGGGAGTGTACGGCAGACAGGCAGACACGCCCTCAGGCCTCCCCACGACACAGCACCCGAAGTCCACGCCCATGCCATCCTCCATAGAATTCTCCACACATCCAGCCTCCAAGAGAGCAATGTAATAAGGAGGTGATTTTGTGCACACGCAGCTTCGTCTTCTAAAGGGTTTGGATTGCAGTGGCTCAGCATCCTGCCTCGTGCAGCTGCAGATTAAAAGCTTCAGAAATGCGTCTTCACTAAAATGTCTCCAAGATTGCCTGTGATTTCGGTGAGAGGATTTTTCCTTTCTTTCCCTTGTTCCTTTTCACTTGGCTTTTTCTCCCTTTTTAAAAAAACATAATCATTAAAGAAGATCCCTAAGGAAATGAAACACAGAACACTGTGCGAACATATCACAGAACTTCTGACTCTCGACACTCAATTCCCCAGAAAATGTTGAATTAAGCCAGTTAGTTCCACATTTACAGAAACACCGGAAACTTGCTGGGGGAATTATTCAGAATGAAATGTGTAGCTGATATAGTGTCTCTGCCTGCTCTCAATCTGCCCAAAGCTACTCTCACTTATGAAATTTTTATGAATGAGAAACAGTAAGACTACCAGCACCCCCGGTATCTGGATAGCCAAAGCCAGGTCCCAGGTGGGGAAGGCCTGACATGTTCAGACGCGGGACTTTGTTGGTGTCTTAGACCCCTCTATTAAAGTTGGGTCATAGAACACACTTAGAGATAAATGTGGCCCTATCTCATGACTGATTACCTTCTAAAATTCACCTTCTTACATAACTTCATTAATTTCTAAAGTCACAAACCCCTGCTGCATCTCAGATCAAAACAACATTTACAATTATTGCTGGTTCAATATGTAACATTCTTTGTCATCCCACAAGAAAAGAAAATTTAAATATGTATGTATATTTGGAGAGTCCAAGATCACCATACTTAGGTAGGTTGAAATATAATTATTGGAGCTTTTATTGCATATTTGTATGACATCATGATGTGATATGATACAGGAATGCTTCCACTGATTCTTCATATTCAGGATTCATCAGAAAGAATAGCCTTTGTCATACAGAAAGAGGATGTTCACTATAACCAGGATAATTTTTCCCATCATGCTTAGTCACATAAACCTAATCAGACACTATGTAATAATATTCCATATTCTGTCCTTATATTGGTGTTGATTTATGTAAAATATGTTTTACTTAAAACTTTTTATACATAAATATATTTTATGTAAAATATATTTTTATTTTCCAATTAGCATATAGTAAAATTAACTACAAACTTTAAAACCAAGAAAAACACCTCAGTGCAGTTTAGAAATAATTTTCATCAGGCATTTGTCAAACATTAATATGTTAAATACATTGTAAAATACCATCTTACCTCTCACTATACAATAAGAGATGTATTCTTTATAATATTTCAAAAGCCAAAAAAAGAGAAATGGAGGAAAGGTGAAAATATTGTGTTTTCATATACAATTCTGGATCTTTCTAAATAAATGCAAGACAAAAATAAAAGGCCATGAAACAACACTTTCTTTGATTAGAATTGTACCTGCCAAAACCTTCTTTTGTCAACTTCATGGGTTCATCAATATTACAAAGTCTATACATGTGCTCCCTCTGCGAGGTGTACCTGTTTGAAATAAATGAAAGTAAATAGGAAAAAAATAATAAGAAAAACAATGAGTGATCTCTTACACACATGAACACAGGTGATCAATTGTGAATCTTTAATGCCTGTGAATAAACATGTTGAGTTTTTAAAAAGGAATGACCTGGTCTCGATGATGAAGTCATTGCTTCCTTTATATACTACGACCTTCTTCTTCAAGAGCTAATTCTAGGAGGTTTTTTTATTATGTCAGATTCTTTAAAATCACTTTAAGGGGTTATGGGGCCAGGCTTTAAGCATGTGTAACAGGGAAAGAAGAAACAATTTTCTTAGCAGCTAGAATCAGAGCTGTTTTTAGGGCAGAACCCTCTTTAAGTGCAAACTGTCTCGCAGAAGGTAAGTCATTACAGAAGAGGGCTCAGCTGCATCCAAGACCCTGTGGGAGTGCAGAACCCCCCAGAAGCCAGTGGGTAGGTAAGGCCTGGGACAGCCCCAGGCTGGAGAGTTGTGGATGCTGACCTGCACCATCTTACAGTGGAGCGTCAGCCCCCAGCACTAGTCAATTTTGAGAGGAACTTGGCCAGTTCTTCCAAATTTTTTCAAGGAAATCTAGGTGCTTATGTGAAATCTCTCACTTTTTAAATGTTTACCTAACATTGTTTTAAAAAATAAATGATTTTTTAAATTTCTACTATAGAACCCCAATGTTTAGTTTTGAAGAAAGAGAGAAAACTTGTCCTGCAGGAAGCAAAAAGAAGAATTTGTTTTCTCCTGGGTTGAGAGCAGGAAGGCAGAGCGAGTGAAATATATCATGTGATGTGAGTTGTGCAAAGTTCCTGTCCTTGGTTTCCATTCCCACTTTCAACAAATCCTACAGGTTGGCACTCAACTCCCATTCTAAACCTCCTTCTTACTTATCTGCTCCTACTATAAAAAGTAGGAATTAATTAGAACATTTCTGAACTACTCCTCAAGGTAGTAGTTGCTATGTGACACCTGAACAGTGCCTGCTGTCCTGAATAAAAAGATAAAACCTTACTAGGACACAGCCATTTATCCCCTTTTCATTCCTTTTTCTTCCTTCCTGGAATGTGGATGAAAGGTCTGGAGGTACGGCAGCCCCATTGTGATGGTGAGGGCAAAAGCCACATATGAAGAATGGTGAAACAGGAAGGTAAAAAGAGGGTGGGTCCTTAAAGACACTTCACTATCCCTAGTCTGTTTGCCTCCAGATTTCTTGCTAAATGAGAAAAATAAGTACTATTTCATATCTTGAGCTGAGCCTGAGACAAGGATTAAGTGCTGGTACTCAGTTTGCCAGAGTAAAGAACCCTGACAAAGGGTCACGTTAGGATGAGAAGGAAGGCAGGGTGATGTATTGCCACATCACCCACTGTCTCATAAATGGACACTGAGGGTGTTTGGCAGATGTGCCAGCTGGACATATGGGATGCCTCTGGCCAGGCTGTAGAGATCAACGTCTTAAAACTGTCTGTCAACAAGAAGGAGGGAAAGGCATTTACCTTCCCAACTCCCTCTCATCTCTTGTTTCTGATTAGTCAGAGATTTGCCCCACAAGGTACGAACTCGCTGGCCTCCAGGTGTCATCCTCGGACCTCCTGGGCGGTTGTTCAGGATGCCCGATCACATGCCCTGTGAGGCGGTGGGAGGGGTAAGGGAAGTCAGGAACTCCAGCTGCACAGCTGGTCACTTTGAATGCACAGCAACAATCAGAGGGGGTGCCTGGCTCTCCCAGGGCAAGTGAGTACTGGGTCCTGATGGCAGAACAAAAGTCTGAGGGCCCATGGGCTGCCATGCCAAAGGGACTCAGAGAGGTGTGTGAAGCATGTCTGACTCACTCCGTCTGCTGAAACTGGTGTTAATCTAACATATTATTATTTGCAGCTGAACTGCTTTTAGTCACGTGCTCTTTGGGGATATGTGTGTGTGTGTGTGTGTGTGTGTGTGTGTGTGTGTGCGTGCAACAGACTTCTCATAAAGTTAAACATATTAATTTTAATTTTTTAAATGTTCTTTTTAAAATATCTCTTTTGCTTTATTGACTTTAAAGGTCTTTCATTTAGGGACATATTGGTGATAGTAGACAGTAGATTGTATTCACACATTAATGTGCTTCTTCATAAATACATCAAAAAACTTTCTCTTAGTAAAAACGTCAAGCATTACAGAAAAAAACTGCAGTCACCTTGACCATTGCCCCCAGTCAACCTCAACTTCCCAAAGATACTCATAATGATGGGTGCCATGGGAAACCATTCAGTTCTTTTCGAGGTACCTGCAGAGAAATTGCTGCATGCATGGGTTTTTTCTTCTGAGTTCTCTTTTTGGTTCCATTTATCTACTTGTCTAAGCCAATGGAAGACATAAAAAGAAATTAAATAAAATATAAGCATGAGAAAACAAATATTTGCAAATCACATATCTAACAAAGGATTTATGTCCAGAATATATAAAAAAAACACTCAAAACCCAACAGTGAGAGAACAATCCTATTTATTTATTTATTTATTTATTTATTTATTTTTGAGACAGAGTCTTGTTCTGTCACCCAAGCTGGAGTGCAGTGGCACAATCTCAGCTCACTGCAACTTCTGCCTCCCAGGTTCAAGTGATTCCTCTGCCTCAGTCTCCCAAGTAACTGGGATCACAGGTGTGTGCCACCACGCCTGGCTAATTATTTGTTGTTGTATTTTTAGTAGAGACGGGGTTTCACCAAAGTTGGCCAGGCTGGTCTCGAACTCCTGACCTCAAGTGATCCACCCCCACTTGGCCTCCCAAAGTGTTGGGATTACAGGCATGAGCCACCATGTCTGGCCAATAATCTAATTTAAAAATGAGCAAATGACCTAAACAGACACTTCACCAAAGACGATATATCAATGCAAAAGAAGCCCACAAAAAGATCCTCAGTGTCACTAGGCATTAGGGAAATGCCAGTTGAAACCATTATGATACACCACTACACATCTATTAGAATTGCTAAAATAAAAGATAAAATAAATACATGTATGCATACATCAGTAAGTAACTAAGTAAATAAATAATAAACCCGACAGCACCAGGTACTGATAAGGATGCAGAGCTACTGGATCTCCCATCTACTGCTAGTGGGAATGCAAAATGGTGCACCATGCTGGAAAATTACCTGGAGCACCTTACAGATTTGAATCTACAGCTACCAGATGACCCAGCAATCCCACCATGTCTATCCTGGAGAAATTAAGATGTATGTTTGTACAAAAACCTATACACAAAGGTTTATGTCAGTTCTATGCATAATTGCCAAAATGGAAATGACCCAAGTGAGACCAGTTTTTAAGATTGCTTCTGCCATGATGGTCTTTTGCTGATGTGGAAGAGGGGGCTGAGAGGTTGGGTTGTATGTTTCAGCCTTGCCAGGCTTCAGGGAAAAAAACTGAAGTCTGAGGCCTGCCCAGGGCAGGAAGCCTAGGAAACAACCCCCCATTTTAGGTAGAAACCTCAAACAGCTGACCCCTTGTAGCAGTCATGTAGTAATAAATTCTTAACAACTGGCTCTCCAAGATACAAAGACCTTGTTTGCAACATTTGCTAACTGCCATGGTGTAAATACTCCTACCAAGGCCAATTTCATGCTGCCAGTATGACATTGCTGGACACAGAGCTGAGAAAAGAGTGCACAGTCGGCTCTCATGGCTACAGCACTTCCTAGAAGTTAGGGTGAACCAGAGGAAGCCAGTTCTTATGGTCCAGCTCTGAATCAGCAGAGCAATGCAAATAATCTCTCAAACCCTGAAATTAGATTAAAGTGATCCTAGATTGCCAATGACTTGTAGTGAACTCATAGGTGACTCACACATAAATGAAACTCCTCTGAAAGAAGGAAATATACAACTGTTCTCATTTTTTCCTGAAAAATAAATAAAACCAACAACAATATACTCTTCACTACACAAGTAAAGACAACCAGACAGATAAGTAAACAAGACCACATGAA
Source organism: Symphalangus syndactylus (assembly GCF_028878055.3). Lineage (NCBI taxonomy): Eukaryota > Metazoa > Chordata > Mammalia > Primates > Hylobatidae > Symphalangus > Symphalangus syndactylus. The sequence continues at coordinate 143,963,891 of NC_072430.2, read as the reverse complement.
TGAGAACCAATACAAACAACAGACAAAATAAACCAGTATGGTTACCTAGAGTGTAGAAAGGCCAGGAAAGAAGCCAGACAAGCAAAACAAACGGTATGATTGATTCCATTTATATAAAGGTCAAAATGGCAAAATAAAATTATAGTGTTTGGAGATGCATATTTAGGCTAAAAAGTATAAAGAAAATGAGAAAGTAGGTACAATAAAAGTTGAAGTTCAATGAAGAGTAATTCAATAAACTGTACATATATGTTTTATGCATTTTCTCTTTATATTTCGTAGGAAAAAAGTTAAAAATACATCATGTCCAAGCAGTCTTTATCCCAGTAATCCAGAGGTGAGTCAGTATTTCAAAAATATATCAGTGTAATTCTCTCCAATAATAGGTTTATGGAGCAAAGAATCTCAATATTTGCCAAATAAAAGGGCTTTGATGAATTAAAAATGCACGTGCATGATTGAAAACAGAAGTCATTGGGAACTAAGAATCAAAAAGCACATAATAAAGAGCATTTACTTGATAAAAAAGAAATCTATAGCAATGACCATTCTGAATGGTGAAGTAGCACAAGCATTTTCATTAAAGTCAGAAAAAAAAATCAAATGTGCTCATTATTCTATCGTGCAGCACTTTTACCAGAAGTTTCAGCCAATACAACGGTAAGAAAAAAGAATACAAGGAATACAATTCAAACAGAAGGAAAAAAGACATTCTTTGCAGACATATAATTAGCTACATAGAAAACCTAAGAGATTCAAGCAGTGCTGCCTAGGCACTCGCCCCTCACAGCTGCCATTTATACAGAATGCATGTGTGCGGTGCTCCCTGGTGTTGTGTAGCACTGGGGCCTTGCCCAACTAGTAAACATTTAGAATGAATAAGAATGCATTGGCCGGACACGGTGGCTCACGTCTGTAATCCCAGCACTTTGGGAGGCCAAGGCGGGTGGATCACGAGGTCAAAAGATGGAGACCATCCTGGCCAACATGGTGAAACCCCGTCTCTACTAAAAATACAAAAAATTATCTAGGTATGGTGGGGCAGGCACCTGCAGTCCCAGCTACCCGGGAGGCTGAGGCTGAGGCAGGAGAATCACTTGAACCCGGGAGGCGGAGGTCGCAGTGAGCCGAGATTGCGCCACCGCACTCCAGCCTGGTGACAGAGCAAGAGTCTGTCTCAAAAAAAAAAAAAAAAAAAGAAAGAAAAGAAAGAAAGAATGCATCGAGGAGACAGGATAGCAGATCTCCATAGACCAAATGTTTGTGTCCCTCCAAAATTCATGTATTGAAGCCTAATCCCCAAGGTGTTGGTATTTGGAGGTGGAACTTTTGGCAGTTATTAGCTCATGGGGTCAGAGCTCTTGTGATTGGGATTAGCTCCCTTAGAAAAGGGATCCCAGAGCCCCGTTGCTTATTCCACCATGTGAAGACACAGTGAACCGGGAAGTCAGCCCTCACTGGGCACTGAATCTGTTGACACCTCGGCCTTGGACTTTCCAGCCTCTGGACTGTGAGAAATAAATGTCTGTTGTTTACAAGCCACCCAGTTGATGGTGTTTTCGTTGTAGCAGCCCTGAGGGACTAAGACCTCAAATCCACATATACCGCCTTCAGTGGCTTTCCTCTACAGCGCCAATAACCAGCTAGAAAATGGAAGAGAAAAAGAGCCCTCCTTCATAATATCAGCAAAAACTATGAAAAACACCTAAGAACAAATGCAACAGGAAGTCAGGAAGTGTGCTCTGCCTGTCTGAACACTAAGACTACAGTGAAGGATCTTTAAAACTCAGACCTCAAGATAATAGAGAAAAGATATCACATTATTGATGAGAAGACTCCACAGACCTCAACTGTATCCTAAATTAATCTATAAATTCAGTGAAATTCTAACCAAAATCCCAACAAGATTTCACATGGACACTGACAAACTGTTCCTCAAATTCACAATTAAGGAGAAAGCTCATGAATCATTAGGATGTTCTGGAAAAAGAGCAGTGGGACACGCTTGCCAGCCAGCCCTCAGGATACATGGCAAAGCTGTCATAAGTGAAGGAGGGTAGAATCCACCAGAGTCGAATCCCACGTGGGTGTGGGAGTGTCTTGTCTTGATCCCTGTGTGGGTCCTGATTCTATGTCCCAAGGAAACCAGTGAAAGTGCCAAGTTCTGCTCCCAGGTGGGTGTGGGAGTGGACGAGACACCACAGGCTGAGTCACAGACAGGAGCTGCAGGGGATCCTGTGACTCAAGTCCACAGGCCTGCCCAAAAATCCTGTAGAGGACTTGGGATGTTAACTGAGCATGGAACTGGAGGTAGGAAAGTGGGATCCTTTGAGAAATCTTCTCTCATAAAGCAAGGGGCAGGAGGCTCCCAGCCGATGCAGGGATTACATGCACATGTATCCACTGCTCAAAGGAGTGTAAGCTATGCAGCTTCATGAGACAGAGACTTGATTAATGATCACCTGACCTTTATTCATCATCAGAAGAATTTTCTGGAATTTCTTTTGCAAATACTTATTCTGTTTCAGCTTTTTCGGGTTTTTTGTTTTCTGGTTTTTGGTGGGAAAATATACATACAAAATTACCACTTTAGCTATGTTTAAGTGTGCATTTCAGTGGCATTAAATACATTCACATTGTTGTGCAACTATCACTACTGTCAATTTCCAGAACTTTTTCATCATCCCAAACTCCCAAACTTTATCGTTCCCCATTCAACACTAACTTCCCATTCATTCTTCCTTCTCCAGCCTCTGGTATCTACCATTCTACTTTCGGTCTCTATGCATTTGACTACGCTAGGAACCTCATATAAGTGGAATATGTTTCCTTTTATGGCTGGCTTATATCACTTAGTATAAGGTTTTCAGGGTTCACCCATATTGTAGCAGGTATCAGAATTTCCTGCCTTCTAAAGGCTAAATAATATTCCATGTATCAATGGACCACCATTTTGTTTATACCCTCAGTTATTGATTGCCATTTGGGTTGTTCCCACCACTGGAAACATTGGCTTTGCTGAATAATGTTCTGTGAACATGGGCATCCAAATATCTTTTCAAGTCTCCTCTTTCAATTATTTTGGGTCTATACCCCGAAGTGGGATTGATTGTTCATATGGGATTGTATGTTACCATATGGTAACATATGGATCATACATTGGATGTTTTGAGGAATGTCTCAATTTTTAAATGCATTGTTGATCCACCACGTGTTAGTTCTATCAAAAGCATCCATGGTTTGTGGGTCATAAGGAATTCGAAAGCTCATGAATGATTTGGGAAAGGAGTATTTTTTCACATATAAATAAGGTGCAATCTAGCATTCATAAAACAAATAAAATGCTTGGGATCTCACAGCTTTCATCATGATAGAGATCTCTTACAACTTATGAGGCTGATGGCTGCACTTGCTGTGTGGACCGGATGACAAAGGGATGTGGTCCTTGTCCAGTGCCAGGCTGTGGGGGGACAGTTTCTAGGCTCTGTCCAGCCAAGAGCCACCATGGTCCTCCCTGGGACTTGTGGACCCTAGTGGTCTCAGAGCTTGCCCTAGCTATGTGGGGGTATCTCTCACGAGGGTCCTTGTCCAGACCTATGCCTGGCCCCAGCATCAACCCACGGCCTATTCTCCATGTGAGACTTGCAAGCTGGGGACATTGCAGCCTGCCTCATCCACCCACTCACTGGTCCAGCAACCTTCACACCAGGGGAGCACGGCCCTGCAGCCCACAGCCCGCAGCCAGCATCCCCATTGCCCGGGCAGGAAGGAGGACAGCTTCCATTGTTCTTCTTCATCTGTGCCTCCTCAGGCAACAGAACAGTTTTGCAGTCATTTTCCGTGGACTCCACAGTCCCAATCGTGAATCAAGAGTTAAGGGAAAATTTTTAAAATTAAATCTGAAACCACAGGATATGTACAAGAGGGTGATGATTATGCCTGGGAGTTTTTATCAGTCACAGCTGTTCCATTATGTTTGTTTACTTTAGGGCAGAAATGGTCCTTTGAAATACATGACCAAAATAAACACACGGGCAGGTGTAGTTAGCATGGGCAAGTGAACAAGCGAATGGAACCAGCCCAGGGAGGCCACGGTTCACAGTCACCAGGGTCAACAGCAAAGTAAGTAATCTTGTGCTTTCATCCTGACAATACCCAAAGAACAGACATCTTTTATGAACGAATCCCGTTGGAATCTAGGAATTACGAAATTCTGTGAAATGGTACAGTTCAGGCAAAAGCCAAACACTTTTTTAAAAATAGTGAATATGGAATTAAATGCAGCACTAGAGAAGCCACATTGATTATACAGTAATTAATACATACAAATATTTATTGAGTGCTTACTCCATCCCAGGCATTCTACTCAGTGCTGAGCACCCGGCCGTGAAAATGAAAGTCAAAATCCTTTCTCCTAGGAGAACCAAAATCAACGACAAAACAAATAATAGAATTTCATGTAATGATTAATACTATAGAGAGTTTCCATCACAATGAACTTATTTAAATTATTAAACCTCGCTAATCACATATGTAGAAATACATTTTACTTGAATTAAGACAAATAAATTTCATATTTGTATGTACCTAAAGTCATCCCTAACTAAAAATCAATAGAGGAAAATAAAAGCAGAAGAAGTCATAAAGGACTTACGTCTTCCTCACACATATATAAAAATGTGCATATTTTATGAATTCACAACACTTTACTTCCTTCCATGACCTTTTGTAAAATGTTAGGAAGTCTTCAGGTATTGAAAGTTGTTATTCAAGGAAAAATGCTGAAAACAAATAAATCTGAAATGCTGGCATTTGTGTCCCAATCTAAGATAATGAATTACAGTTTCTGACAGTTTCCCTTTTTATTGTAATTGAAACCACTCCACAAAGAAGGGACTACTTATAAAAACAAGTTGTATTAAAATATCTGTTTCCAAGATATAGGGGATTTCAGTGTACAATGGTTCTCTGCGGTAATGACCCAGAAAAAAAAGTGATTTGTGTTTGCTTTTCATTCCCTGTAACATGAAATGCATCAAAGGAGAGGAAAATAGAACTGGTAGGACAGATCAAGGTAGAGAGATTGTGTAGGGAACTTCCTATGAATTATTTACTTCCGGATACTGATCTGATTTTGCTGGAAGAGGCAAGACTGGAAGCAGTGCTCAGATTACAAGACCAAACAGACTGGATGCAAACTGAAGGCGATACTGAGTATTAGGTTGGTGCAAAAATAATCACGGTTTTTGCTATTAAATAACTAAGAACAAATTTAGCTTCCAGGCTGTTGGATTTCCTACCGGACACGGCTATCTTTTGATGGTGTTAGAGAATTGTTAACAACAGACATACGTAAGTGTTAATATCAGTTTCATAAAAGCATATTCTTCAGAGCACAGAGCCTCATCTCTTGGAAATGATGATCCTTGGTCCTCAGGGTGCAATCTGCATCTGTCTCCATGGGAGATACCGGCATTCGTTGACCAGCGTTTAGACTCAGGGTTTGTTATACTAGACGAAAATGCATTTGGACTCTGTAGGACTACCCTAGATTGCAGAGAGCTAAGGAATGCCCTCATGATTGTTAGCTGTATGTATTTTTTTAACTTCAAGTTATACACGCTATCAGTTAGGAAACAAGTAACAGATCACTGAGTCTCAGCAGCTTAAACACACTGGGGTTTATTTTTCTCACATACAAAAAGTTTGGAGGTGGACAGTCCAAGGCTGCCATAGCTCCTCATTTGTATTGTCCAAGAACCTAGGGGTCTCCCAATTTTCTGCTCCAGCATCCTCAGCAAGTTAACTTTCATCTTCATGCTTGCTGCCTCCTGCCTACGGCAGGCTGCTGCACATCTAGCATCACATCCATACTCCAGTTGAAAAAAAAAAAAAAAACTACAGGGAAGAGCAAAAGGAAAACAGGGCAGGGCATCTAAGTGTATCTTTCGTATGCATGTGTGAGATGGAGTCTGGCTCCATCCAGGCTGGAGTGCAGTGGCATGATCTCGGCTCACTGCAACCTCTGCCTCCCAGGTTCAAGCAATTCTCCTGCGTCAGCTGCTTTCCAAGCAGCTGAGATTACAGGTATACGCCACCACGCCTGGCTAATTTTTGTATTTTTAGTAGAGACAGGGTTTTGGCATGTTGGCCAGGCTGGTCTCAAACTCCTGACCTCAAGTGATCTGCCCACCTCAGCATCCCAAAGTGCTGGAATTACAGGCATGAGCCACCATGCCTGGCCTCAAGCCTATCCTTTTTTATCCAGAAAACAAAGTCATCCCTGGTAACCAGGCTACCGACTTCCATTTACATCTCATTGTCAGATTAGGACTGCTGGCTGCCCCTAGACCAGTTACTAACCTAGAGATGAACTACCAGCAATGGGTTAGATCAATCAGGACTTAAAACCTGAGACTGAGATCAGAATTAACTGTGCCTGAGATCTAGAGACTGCCGCCCAGATCTGGACAAACCGGCATTCTGTTAACAAAGAAAGGGGAAGAATGGAAAAGTGGGTATTGGTGGGATGACGGTGCGGGGGCGGGGGCGGGTGTGGGGGGGGCAAGGGGACAACAGCCTCTACCTCTATTTTCTCCTTAGCCACTCGAATGTTTTTGTTCTATTAAAATAACTCTGCGACAGTGTTCAAAAGGGAGTCCTTCCCCTCCAAGGAGAAGGACTCTGACATATTATCAATGGTACGAAAACTTAACTTAACTTTACAGAAAGGTAGAAAAATCATACTAGCCAAATGCATCTCAAGAAGGGAACTGATTTGTAGGAAGAGGGCTTAGGATGGAAAGTGAGACCGGGATGTGAGCGTTTGGAGCTCCCGGAGCCAGAGGGAGGGTGACAGAAGGATGGAAGGCTGGTTTGTTGTGGCGGCAGCTCCAAGCCCTCTTCCTGCCCTAACTCATTTCATCTTCAGGACAGCCCGGCAGCGCTGGGCTTCCCCCCTCAACAAAGGGAACTTGATGCTCAGGAAGCTACTGGGCTTTTCAGAGGCCTTTTGGCTAGAGGTGCCCATCCTGAGCCCAGGCCCCTGTGCTCTGCACTCCCAGGGATGGAGAGGTCAGCAGGAGGGTGGGACAGCCCCTCCTGTACAGCCAGGGCCTCTCCCACCCACTCTGTGTGCTTTCCTTAGAGACATTCAGCAAACAAAACGCCTGAGCAGAAACTGCTGAAGGAATAGGCGGTGCAGTGATTCTCTCCTGACCTGGCAGAGGGGGAAGAAGGCCAGTGATAACACCGTCGGCAACCGTCTGCATGGCTCTGGGGTTAAGGCCATTGGCTTAGGGTTTCCATCAGGTTTGGCCAGCTCCATGAAGGACAGGGCCCTCAGCTGACCTCTGAGCTAGGCCCAGCTGGGTCGAGGCAAAGCATAGAAGGATGTGGCCAAGGCCAGTGGACAAAAGAGTTGGGCTGAAAGACGGCTGGGATGACGGGAGGTGGGACGAGAACGTAGCTGGCCCCGGAGGAGCTGGCCTTGACCAACGTGAATGGGAGTGGAATTCGCAAAGGTTTGAGCCTCGTACTTCACTCATGGCTGTGAAACTTATTTCTAAAAGGTGTTGCTGGTGCTGTAAACTTTGAGCCTGTAATTCTTTACTCACCAAGTCCCTTGGACTCCAAAGTGAAAAGACATCAGTACTGCCTGGGGTCCAGGACAGGCCATGATCCAAAGCTCTGAGTCAGCGCCCAGGAGGCAGGGACCCCACCTCCCCCACCGCCTAGTGCAGGGGTAGCTGAAGGGCAGGCCTGGGGAGTGTTGGCTTGATGTGGGTGGCCCCATGGCGTTGGCTGTGCCCAGCAGCGGTAATCTATGAGGACAAGAGCTTCCACACCCTGACCCCAGGCTTCTGTGTCTCAGAAAAGGATTACTCCTACTCGGGCCAGCAGGGGCTTCCCAACGCTTGGCAAAAAGACTCACACAATTGCTATTCCGCACGCCTCCCTTCAAACCTCCAGTGATACTCTGGATGTGCCCGAGTAAATGTCCAGAGAACACTGTGTTTTTTCCTTTTGATGCCGTGTTTTGGGGACATGATGCTAGCACAGTGGCTGGCCACTTACAGGAAAAGCAGCCAAACACAAGAGACCAAGCGGAACGAGAGTGGGCTACAATCTTTTCAACATCTTGGCTGCCAGTCAATCTTCCACTGATGCCGAAACAGGCTGTCCTGGGCACGCCACTGGAGGGCCGTGGGCGATGACGGTTGCTTCTCTCTCCCTCCTCCTCTCCTTTCTCTCTTTCTCTGTCTGTCTCCCTCCTCCCCCACCCCATAAAGAGTACAATCGCTTACTTCTTTTTCTTGCTTCTTCCTCTCAGTGCCCTCCAAATTCTTCTGAACTCTTTTGTTTTGGGATATTTTTCGGTAAAGGAAGCTTCAGTCTCGCATGAATCCCCATGCGATGGGGGAGAGTGAGGGGTGTATGGGTGTACACACACACACATACACACACACAAACACACATATAAATGCAGTGGATATTCTATAAAATTCTCATGTTAATTAACATATAAATCTGTGCTCTCAAAGCCATTTTTCTCTGTCCATTCCCTAAAATTACCTGTTTTATATAAATATTTTCTCTCTGAACCTAAGTCTCACAGATAACGTTTCTTGGTGCCATTCTTTTTTTTTATTTAAACACCTAGAAAAAGTCATTTGTGGTGTGGCTCACCCCATGCCCTTGGTCCGGTCCCCAGCCCTTGCTGCCCTTGGGTTCCTCCGCAGCCCTCTCCCTGGACCTGGCCCAGTGCACGGGGCACTTGGCAGGTGTGAATCCTTCTCACAGTGCACGCAGTGGGCTCTCCAAACACACAGTCTGCACCAGGGAGCCCTTGGTGTCCAGGCAGGAAGGTTGAGGTCGGCGGGGTGGGGGCGTGAGACTGATGGAATGATAAAGCCGCCCTCACCTGGGCCCTAGATGAACCCCAGGTATGGAGCCCTCTGGCCCACCTCGGAGGGGTGCTGAGCCTCTGAGCTGCTCTAGTTCTGATTCCATGCCCTCATGAGGCCGCCTCTGGAGGTTCAGGGAAGACGCTTGCTCTCTGGAGCTCCCTCGCAGCTGGGGCCAGACCACAGGAAGCACAGGTGGCTGCAGCCAAGGCGCTTTGGTGAGTCCTCAGGTGGAAACCAGCAGGGGCTGTCACAGAGAAAAGCAAGGGCCAGGGAGGGCCTCCGGGGGAGCTGGCAGTGGGGCTGAGCCCTCAGGGATGCTGAGGACCTAAGCAGGCCAAGACTGGCAGGGCCGCCCCACCCTCACGTGGAGAGCTCATCTCACCAACCCAGGGGCCTGGGTTTAGCAGGGGAACCAGGTACCAGGTACCAATTAAACTCAGAACCCAGCTTCCATCTTTTCCACGGCATACATCCAGGCTGTCTTAGTCTGCACAGGCTGCCACGGCAAGACACCACAGACTGGGGAGCTTAAGCAACACACATTTATGTGTCATAGTTCTGGGGGCTGGAAAGTCCTAGATTCAGTTGCTGGCAGATGCAGTGCCTGGTGAGGGCTGCTTCCCAGTTCACAGATAGCACCCTCGTGGGGCAAGAGAGCTCACTGGGGTCCCTTTCATAAGGGTGCTAATCCCATTTGTGACAGCTCCATCCTTGTGGCCTGATCCCCAAAGACCCTACCTCCTAAGACCATCATCTTGTGGGTTAGGATTTCAACGTACACATTCCGGAGGGACGCAAAGACTCGATCCATTGCATATTTGTATAACATAGTTGTCGTTGGTGTGTACATCTCTAGACGCACTCATACTGACCTTCTCTACCTGTTTCCGAATACTTTCCTCTCTCCTTTCTCTTGACTTACATTCTGTGTTTGTTATTTTCAAGAGTGACACGCTTCTCAAAATCCTAAGAGCATTTTTCATGGATGACTTTTTTCTGCTTTGCTTGGTTCCTGCATTGCTCATGTTCTTGTTGCCTGAGACTGACAGCATGAAGGCCAATGCAACAGATGCAGTCACCGTGGATAAAACTCAAGTTGTCCATCGAGTTCATCTATTTGTGTGTGCGGTAAAGATAGCTTGGCAAAAATCACATTTCTAACTTCCCAATTATATTTTGAGTAGTTCGCCAGAAAACCTCTACTGGAAAAAAAAAAAAAAAAACAACTTCAATATTGAAAAGCATCTCTGGCAAATAAAATCCATTGTTTTTTGTTTTTTTTTTTTTTGAGATGGAGTCTCACTCTGTCACCCAGGCTGAGTGCAGTGGCACGATCTTGGCTCACTGCAAGCTCCGCCTCCCGGGTTCACGCCATTCTCCTGCCTCAGCCGCCCAAGTAGCTGGGATTACAGGCGCCCATCACCACACCCGGCTAATTTTTTGTATTTTTAGTAGAGATGGGGTTTAACCATGTTAGCCAGTATGGTCTCGATCTCCAACCTCGTGATCCGCCCACCTCGGCCTCCCGAAGTGCTGGGATTACAGACGTGAGCCACCGCGCCCGGCCAACAAAATCCATTGTTAATGCAAACAGTGAATCTCTGACTTTGTTAAAAGTCCGCATTTTCCTCTGCTCTTTGGGCTGGGTGCAGAGTCTGCCTGGTCAGATTCAGCGTTACACCCGCAGAGCCACGTTTTCCATCCCTGGCAACCATAGAAGGTGGCTTGGTGCATGGGGAAAGCCCCATGTGGACAGATAGAAGATCCCCCTGACCTGCCACTTCCTGGTCATGTGAGTTTTGGGAGCTGCCCAGAGTCTCTGAGTGGTCAACTTTCCTCTCGGAAAACAGGAATCAAGGAGATACTTAGGGATGTGGCAAAGAATCAATATAAGCCGTAAGTAAAATGCCAAGCATGGAGCCTGGCAAATAGTAGATGCTCCTGTGAATGCAAATCCCCTTCCTGCTCCTCCTACTTCCCTTAAGCCGCTCAGAGCAAAAGATGAGAATCTTAATGAGGCAGTAATAGAGCATCCGTGAGAAGATTTTCCAGCTTATCCATTTCAGGGTGACCGTCCTCCTTGAAAAATTCAGCAATCTTCTCCCCACCCTCCCTCTTAACTGGTCCATCCAATTTAGGTTGGTTTTAAGAGATAAAGCAGGAGATCAGATCAGAAGCCCCAGCCCGAAAACTCCATCTAAGTGTGAGCAGGAGCCCTGTGGAGTGGTCATGAGGGGCACAGAGAATCAGAAGTGCTACCCAGGCTGGAATCCTGAAGATCTGAATTGCTCAAGACCACTTGGCTTCCAGGTCACCCTGGCTGCAGGGTAGCCCGACACCCTCCCTGGAGCAAGATTCCAGTTCTGTTTGCAAGGGACGCAGCCTAGGTCACGCACCCAGACACCAGCCTCTGTACCAGCCCTGTACTTCCCACATCCTCCCAGACCTTGAATGTACCCCTGCCTGGGCCCATGTTTCGGCCACACCTGCCCCCTATAACCTAGCTCCAAACTTCATCCCTTGGTGAGCCTCCCCTGGCAAGTCATAGAAACCCAGAGCGAGTTCCTTATTTCCTGGTCACCCGGCACAGCTGTTGGCAATCTTCACTGTCAACGAGGTACCTCAAGGGGCTTTTAAAAATACTCATTCCTGGGCCCCACCCCCAGAGGTTTATTAAGTGTGTGAACTACTGGGATGGGTGTTGGTGAGAGAGACTAAGACATCATCCAAACCAGAGAAGTTTTCAGTCTGAGGGGGAAATAACACATGCATGCAACTACCCCTTCCATGAGATGGGAGCTGTGGGGTGTTGTGAGAGAAGAAGGTTACGTTCCCAAAGAAGTTAAAGAAAAAAGGGTTCTTAGGGTTGGGGAATACAGAAGGCTTTGTGAGAGACAAGGCCTTTAAACCTGCCTGTACACACCAGGACCATAGAGATGGGGGGTATATTTACACACCGTGCCTTCCCAACAATCTTGTCAACTCTGTGGGGCATGGGCACACAAAATCTACGTGTTTTTTTATTATCTTGAGCATTTTGAGTTTGGAAAATGCTGAAATAAGTTTTGTTTTTTGTTGGTTTTTTTTTTTTTTTTGAGTCAGAGTCTTACTCTGTTGCCCACGCTGGAGTGCAGTGGCGCAATCTCGGCTCACTGCAACATCCACCTCCCGGCTTCAAGCGATTCTCCTGTCTTAGCCTCCCAAGTAGCTGGGACTACAGGCACCCACCCGCCACCACGCCCAGCTAATTTTTGTATTTTTTTTTTTTTTTTTTTTTGAGACAGAGTCTCACTCTGTTGCCCAGGCTGGAATGCAGTGGTGTGATCTTGGCTCATTGCAAGCTCTGCCTCCTGGGTTCACGCCATTCTCCTGCCTCAGCCTCCTGAGTAGCTGGGACTACAGGTGCCTGCCAACACGCCCGGCTAATTTTTTTTTTTTTTTTTTGTATTTTTAGTAAAGACGGGGGTTTCACTATATTCGTCAGGCTGGTCTTGAACTCCTGACCTCAGGTGATCCGCCACCTTGGCCTCTCAAAGTTCTGGGATTATAGGCAAGAATCACCAGACCCGGCGTATTTTTTTTTTTTTTTTTTTTTTGAGACAGGATCTTGCTGCATCACCCAGGCTGGGCTGGAGTTGAGTGGCGCAAACATGTCTCACTGCAGCCTTTGCCTCCTGGGCTCGAGCGGTCCTCCTGCCTCAGCCTCCTGAGTAGCTGAGACCACAGGCATGTGCCATTGCACTTGGCTAATGTTTTTATTTTTTAGAGACACCATCTTGCTCAGGCTGGTCTCGAACTCCTCGGCTAAAGCCATCCTCCTGCCTCTGCCTCCAAAAGTGCTGGGATTACAGGTGTGAGCCACTGTGCCTGGCCTGAAATAAGTTCTTATTGATTGAGGAGAGATCTTCAAACCTTCATCTACAAGACCACAGGGCAGCCTAGCCAGCATGACTAACCTCCTCAGAAGGCTAAGAAACACCAGCATCTACCAAGGGCATTTATGTAAGAAATAATTCTGTGAAAACAGAAATTACCTACAGAAGGGAGAGGCAAATCGTATCAAATGCCTTCCCAGACCAGCGCTGTATTCTTCCAGTGCCAGGTGCACAGGTGGGGGCTTTGCCTGGTGAGAGCCTTGGGTTGCATCTGCACAGGGCCACCAGCTCCCCTCTCACCAACGCAGCGTTTCCTCCCAGCGAATCAACGCACGTGTGTGTCATTGACCCAACCCCCCGTCGTCCCAGCGTTCTCAGGAGGCCGGTGCTGAGACTTGACTTCATGTTGGGCATGTGCACCTCCCCGATGTTCCAAATGGCCCATTCGCAGTTCGAGCGCTGACATGAATCCAGCCACATCTTTGTTTTCCTTCCTCTCAGATCTACAGATAGAACCTCGTAAAGCGCCATGACAGTTGGCTTGCATTTATAAGCAGTAATTAGCTATCAAATCCTTTGTGAATCTGTTTCGAGAATAAAAGAATTCAAAAAACCCAAGGTTCCTTCTGGGAGCAGGAGCCTTTGTCTTCTCCTCTGCCCCCGCGTTTTGGAGAGCACTCCCGTCCCGACTGTGCTCTGTGGGAACGAGTTGTTATCAAGAGCACACACACTGGGTAGGACCTTCAAGAGCAACGGACAAAAACACAGTCTTTCAGGGTAAGGGCAAGGATTTATAGGCAAAATGCAGCTATTCTCAGAGTCTTCAATAAAGATGTACAACCTGAACAAAAGGTAAGTATTTCGCTCCGTCTGTGAAAGCCTGTGAAATTTATTTTTTGCAAGCTTTTACAGTCCGTGGCCTTCCCATTCAATCTTGAATAATAGCACTGAATTGAGCTGTAAAAGCTTCCGAAGTTTGAAGCCTTTTGACAAGTTAATTTAGCAGTATGGTAAAAAGTTTTTCCCCAAGATAGAATAAAGCCATCATATCATGAATGTAGCAGTCATCCCGAGGAAAGAAAACACCATTAGGATTCGAAATGATGTGCTTTATGGAGATAGTTTGTGGTTTCGTGTAATCTACTATCAATATTTCAGGAGAAAGATGTTCCACTCATCAGTCAGCCAGAAGTCAATATCTCCACTTAAAACCAACACCCAGGGGCCAGATCACATATCTCTTATTTTGTAGTCTCCCTTTCTTCAGTTCTTCAGATTCTAATTGAGGGGTGCGTGTGTGTGTGTGTGTGTGTGTGTGTGTGTGTATAACAAAGAAGTCTTTCTTTTTCTAGAAAAAAAACAAGGACAAGAAAGAGGCAATATTTTCTTTGTCTCCCCTACACACCCATATCGGCCACCCACCCTTTCCTCAGTGGCTGGTATGCTTTTCCGTGCCCATTCTAAGTGAAATAGAATGAGCTCAGCCACTTTCTTTACACGCAATGAAAGCCCAGTTGAGGGTGGTTTGTTTGCTTGTTTTTAAAAATTAAAGTAACTCAAAGTGCCTGATTCCTATTTGGCCCTAGGAGGACAAGAAAGGAAACAGAATTACTGTCTCCCCTCCAGCATCTCTGTGGTTATTGCAGAGAATCTTTGGGGAAGGAAAAGAGTCACCTATAAACAAGATGAATGGTACAGATCCAGCTTTGTCATGATGGGGGAAAAAAGCCAAGAAAAATTAATTATATTTAACAAAGAAATGCTTCAGATGCCATTTGGTCTTGTGCCCTGAATATAAATCTCCAAATGTTTCTCGCTTGAATATTTTAGTGGGAAAAAATAAAATTAAAATTAAAAAACAGATGCCCTATTATTGTGTTTATATAGTAATCGCATGGGTTGCTTTGAAGTACCCTGTGTAATTAGGCGAGTTCAGCACTGATTTTGGGAACTAAGCCCTGGGGTTTTGGGGTAGAGGATGTCTTGTCTAATGAAACACCTCCAGTGCTAAACACTCGACGTGACTCTCCCAAGGACAGATTCAAAGTCTTGCACGACAAGGTGCGGAAACTGTTTCTCAATGATTCTTATCTTTGGTGTTACAGAGCAGAGAGTGCTTTCCATTTTAATAAAGGAGTTATTAAATTAGTCCTATCTAGTAATTATTTAATTAGCCCTATCCTACTAAACCATTTTAGAAGGGAAATGTCCAATGGGGGTTGGGACTAAAGAAAGGAATAACAAAATTTATGGTATTGATTAAAAGTACACACTTTTGGCTCAGCCAGACCTGGGTCCAGACTCTGTAGCTCTGCCCTTCATAGATGTTCCTGGAATAATTCACCCAGCAGCTACTCACTAAATGCCCACTACTTGCTGGGTGGCGTGCTAAGTGCAAGGGCTTCCGCAGTGAATTGAAGACAGATACAGGTTCTTTCTTATTTCCCCAAGTCTTCTTGTGCTTGTACGATGTGATACTGGGAGCACCTGCCTCTCGGGGGCTGCAAGGGTTGCCATGGGCTTGCCTCAGTGCCCGTACACACAGTCACTGCTCAGATGTTTAAATTATGATCATGCGGGGCTTTTAATCATCTACTGTTTAAAAAAAGTCCAAGGAATAACAAATAATATTTCCACTTAAAAGTGAAATCCTGATGAAACATGATTTCTCATATTAAGTGCCTTCTTTCTCAACAAAATGAATTCAAAGCATGGTGGGCACTTGAAAGGTAACGTTAACTATTTGCCCACACTTATACACATTTATTCCAATTTTCATTATGACATTTTGGAATTTCTTTTGTGTCCTAGAAACTACTTGTTAATTTGATTTTCATATAAAAATAATCGACTTCAATAGTCTCCACAGAATTTAATTCTTAAGACTGATACCCAGTGAAATGTTATGAGTTTCAATTGTGCAACTGGCAACGCTTCTAAACACGATTAAGAAATAACATAGAATTTGGCCGGGTGCCGTGGCTCATGCCTGTAATCCCAGCACTTTGGGAGGCCAAGGCGGATGGATCACACGAGGTCAGGAGTTCAAGACCAGCCTGGCCAACATGGTGAAACCCTGTCTCTACCAAAAATACAAAAATTAGCCAGGTGTAGTGGTGTACGCCTGTAATTCCAGCTACTTGGGAGGCTGAGGCAGGAGAATCACTTGAACTTGGGAGGAGGAGTTTGCAGTGAACAGAGATTGCACCCCTGCACTCCAGGCTGGGTGACAGAGCAAGACTCCGTCTCAAAAAAAAAAAAAAAAAGAAATAACATAGAATTTTTGTCTTTTCCAGATCACAGAAGTGAAGTTGTCCTTTCGACGTAATTTGTTGAGGGTCATGAACTCTGTGAGGTGACAAAGTTCATCAATGGACAAGAGAGGAGGCGTCAGAGTTGCTTGACCACTATGGAAGGTGGGTACTGAGTAAGAAACCACTGGCTGTTTGAATATTAACAAAATCTTGAAAGAGAAAGATTCTGATCTTTGAACTGTCCTCCACATTTATGATGTATGTATGTGTGTATTTTATTTTGGATACGAATGTTAAATATTCCAAGATGAGAGGGAAGTAGAAGAGTTAATGATGACACGTGTCCGTGCTTGTTATCATGTGTATCCATAATCGTCTCTTCCTCTTTGTTGTGTAGTGTTCCATTGCATGGATGGACTACTCTGTTTATCCACTCAGCCACTGAAAGACCTTAGGGTTGTTTCCAGTTTGTGGCTATCATGAATAAAACTACAATAGACATTTGCATATAGATTTTTGCGGAGCACATGTTTTCATTTCTCTAGGGTAAATACAGAGGAACAGGATGGCTGGGTGTATTAGTCATATCCAAGACTGGGTAATTTATAAGGAAAAAGTGGTATAATGGACTCACAGTTGCATGTGGCTGGGGAGGCCTCACAATCATCTCGGAAGGTGAAAGGCATGTCTCACATGGCAGCAGACAAGAGAAGAGAGCTTGTGCAGGGAAACTCCCCTTTATAAAACCATCAGGTCGGCCGGGTGTGGTGGCCCATGCCTGTAATCCCAGCACTTTGGGAGGCCGAGGTGGGCGGATCACCTGAGGTCAGGAGTTCGAGACCAGCCTGACCAACATGGAGAAACCCCCGTTTCTGCTAAAAATGCAAAATTCCCCAGGCGTAGTGGCACATGCCTGTAATCCTAGCTACTCAGGAGGCTGAGAGAATGGCTTGAACCTGGGAGGCAGAAGTTGTGGTGAGCTGAGATGGTGCCATTGCACTCCAGCCTGGGAAACAAAAGCAAAACTCTGTCACACACACATGCACGGAAAAAAAACACCAAAAAACAAAAAAACAAAACCATCAGATCTCATGACACTTACTATCACAAGAACAGCATGGGAAAGATCCACCCCCATGATTCAATTACCTCCCACTGGGTCCCTCCTACAACACGTGGACATTGTGGGCGCTACAATTCAAGATGAGATTTGGGTGGGGAAACAGCCAAACCATATCACTGGATCATGTATATGGTATGTGGGTGTTTACCAATGGGAAAAAACTGCAACACAACAAGACACTTTTTTTTTTTTTTTTTTGGATTGGCTGCACCACTTTGCATTCCCATCAGCCAGGCGTGAGAGCTGCAGTTGTTCTGCATCCCCATCAGCCTCATCGTCTCCACAGCGTTTTCTTTCAGCCAAGCAGATAGGTGTGAAGTGGCAGTGCATTGCGGTCTGAATTCGCATTTCCCCAGTGGCTAATGATATCGAACAGTGATGTCAAATTTGTTAATATTTTCCTTGATGGCTTATGGCTTCTGAAAAGAAATCCTTTCACAGGACGTGAAACTATTCCTACCCCATTTCCTTCTAAGACTCTGAAGTTTTACTTTTTCATATATAGATTATTTTTCTGCCAGGTTTATGTGTTTGATGTGAAATAGTAATTTTATTTTTCTTTTGTTTAATATGGAGAACCCATTGTCCAAGTATCAATGATTTAGCCGTCTTTCTCCTCAGCTCCGTAATGCAATCTCTGTCATAGATCAAGTTTCCATACATATATGTGCTGCTGCCTGGACCCTGTTCTGTTATGCCGCTCTGTTTGTCTATTCCCATGCCAAGGCCACGTGGCACAATTCCTAAAGCTTAGAATAGATCCTGACATTTGGTTAAAACACCTCCCCTTCACCACCATGTTATTTATCAAAATTGCCTTGCCTATTCTCAGCTCTTTGCTGTTTAATGATTTTCAGAAGTGACTTGCCAAAAATTGCATTGAGGTTTTAAAATGCATCGAAGAGAATCATCATTTTTTACAATTTTCAGCTTTTCCATCCATGGATATGGTATTCATTTAATTGAATCCGAGATGCCATCAAGTAAAAGATGCACCATTATTTTATGTGCTATGAGGAAACAGAAAGTGCTGCCAATTGATCTATGACACAAAACTATGACACAGTTAATTTTAAGACATATTTGATTTCTGAGATGTTAAAAATGTGAAAAAATGCATGTTTCAGAATTGATGAAATTTGGTGTATACTATCAGTTATTTGGTTCCATTTAAAATATATTTCAGTAAGTTTCACAACTGTTTCCACAAATATCTTTCACAAGTTTTGTTAGATCTATCTCTAGGCATTATGAAGTTTTTGCACTGTAAATGGTGTCTTTAGAATTCTAAGTGTTTCTGTGTATAGAAATACAATGAATTCTGATGTATGGATCTTATGTCTGGAAAACTTCCTGAGCTTCCCTATCAGTTCAAATAGTTTGCCTATAGATTCTCTTGATGTCATCTTTTTATCATTGATTTCTAGCCCTATCACAGTTTGGTAAAAGAAGATATTCTGTACGATATCGATTCTTTGAAACGTGTTGAGATTTGCCTTGTGGCCTAGTGTGTAGCCTTAGCCAGTGTTTATATGTTCCATAAATGCCTGAAAAAAAAATGTGCTTCCTCATTTAGGAGTGTAGGATTCTTTTGATATGGGGACATTAGTATAACCATATTAATTAATTCAAATCTTGTATATATCAGTTACCAAATGAGTAGTATTGTCCAATACTATGGATTTATAAATGTCTCCTTAGAACTTTAAACATTTTTTCTTTATATTACTTTGGGGCTAAATCACTAAATGCAAAAAGCTTAAATTGATTTATCTTCCTGGTGAATTGTCCCACTTACCATTATGTAGTTGCCACCTTTATCTCCAAAAATGTTTTCTTTCCTTTGGGTCAATTTTGACTGATAATTATAACAACAGATACTTCTTGTGATTAGTGTTGGCTAAGAACATCATTATTTTGCCCCCCTCAGACTATTAGCTTTGCAGAATTTTCATGTTTCATGCTATCACTTGTTAAAAATAAAAATAGGGAGATGGCTTTTATTTTTAAGCCCAACCTGGCAATCTGTCTTTAACTGGCAAATTTAGTCCATTTACATTCATTGTGAATATTGATATATTTGGACATATTTCCCAATTTCACTTTTGGTTTTACCCTACTCTTTCTATGCCTCTTTTGTTCTTCCCCATTTGGATTGATTGATCTTACCACCTCTTTTTCTCCCTTCTTTTTTTCTGTCCCTTCTGCTGCTTTGGAAGTTATATATTTTATTTCAAGTGATTTAGTGTTTTCTTTAAAAATTGGAACAAACATTTTTGCTTAACAAAATATGAATGTATACTTCCCACCAATACTAGGAATGTAGACAGCTTCAACTCCAACGTCCCCTCATGCCTTATAAGCTATATTCTTGGATGCCAGACACCACCCATCACCTTATCTTACATCATGTGTGCTATAGCTCATGCCTGCTTAGATTTACTCACACAATCTCTTTGCACTCCATTTTCTTGCAGCTGATTTACTGTCTTGGCCAGGGCAGGGGTCCAGAGAGCAGGGAGGCCAATTCAAGGGCTTACACTGGGCCTTTCCTATTATGACACCTGTTGCCCAAGAGGTGAAGGCTCTGCAATCTACTAAATACATCCATCCTAAGCTTAAACTAATGTTTATATATCAAAATAATTTTGGCCGGGTGTGGTGGCTCATGCCTGTAATCCCAGCACTTTGGGAGGCCGAGGCAGGCGGATCACGCGAGGTCAGGAGCTTGAGAACAGCCTGGCCAACATGGTGAAATCTTGTCTCTACTAAAAGTTACAAAAATTAGCCGTGCATGGTGGTGTGTGCCTGTAGTCCCAGCTACTTGGGAGGCTGAGTCAGGAAAATCTCTTGAACCCGGGAAGTGGAGGTTGCAGTGAGCAGAGATTGTCCCACTGCATTCCATCCAGGGTGACAGAGCGAGACTCGGTCTCGAAAAAAAAAATTATAATAATAATAATTTTGCACTCCTAAATTAGGAAACACATTCTTTTCAGGTATACATGAAACACTGACAAACACCGGCCATGACCATACATTAGGTCACAAAACAAATATTAACATGTACCAGTGAATCAGTACCACATATAGTCAAGGGCTGGAGAAGTGAGCACAGGGAGGTCTGCAAATCCCTTAGGCCCACTTTGACAGACGTGGTGTGGGAAGGAGAATTCTTCGAGGGCACCAAGATTCTTGCCCATAGTGACGGATGGCAGGATTTGCGAATATGATGGGCAATCCCTCCCGCAATTATGCAACCGTAGGAGAGGCAACACTCTACTTCTACCTCTTAGGGTTCCCAGATAGGCCTGAGAATTCACTTGGCATAAGACAGATTTATTTAATCTAAATTTTATGTAACACAGGAAACCTCTGGGAAATGAACAGAAAGAACCGGCAAAACCACAATGTTTTTATACTTGCTTGAGCAAAGAGAGGCAATTGCAGGAAAGTAACTACATTATGTGGGATGCCAAAAGAAGATAAGAATTATTTTAACAGCCATTTGTACAGCATTTTCTCAGATCTGACTTCCATTGAAGAACATTTCTTTTTCTGCTGGGACAGGGAGGGCATCTTTCACACAGGTTTTATCTCCTGTTTTCAGGAATCAATGGAGAGGTCAGAGCACTCTTCCTGTGTCTGCTGTTTTTCAGGTGCCTTTAGCTCAAAATGTTCCTTTACCAAAGTGACGTATTTTGGAGTGGCATGGTCTGCAACCCTTCATTACACTGTATGTCAGAAAGGATTCTGCAGGTGTCATTAACATCCCTAATCAGTGGGCTTTGAGACAGTCAAAGGGAGATTGTCCTGGGTGACACTGAACTAATTAGGTGAACTCAAAAGACATGAGAGGGATGCTGAGCTGGAGGGAGCCTCCTCCTAGCCAGGCAGAAGCAGACTGCTTTGTTGTGGAGGGGACAGGTGGCAAAGAATTGACAGGCTCAGAACAGGCCCTGGCTGACAACCAGCAAGAAAGAAGGAACTTCGGTCCTGCAACCACAAGGAATCGAATTCTACCATCATGAGTGAACTTGGAAGAGGACCCTGAACCTCAGATGAGAACTCAGTTCTGACTGACGCCTTGATTTCAGCCTGGTGAGACTGCACAGAGGACCCAGACTCCTGGCCCACGGACACAAAAGAAATCATTCATGAGGGTTATTTTAAGCTGCTGAGTTTGTTATGCAGCCGTAGATAACTGACACAGCAAGACCCAGGTACCACCTGCACTGTGTGTGCCCTTCTCAAACAACGATTGTAGGGGCACCTCTGATTTCAGTGTCAGCTCAATCCTGTACGCAGCAGTTCTCCCCAGTCCTGGGTCTTCCCTGCTCCCCAGGGGGCAGTTACTCTGAATGGCTGGAGGTCCTGTGGGGAAGCACGGAAAAGAGCTAGTCTATTAACTGGCTGTGGCGCCTCAGGACCTTCATCGATGGACTGGTGGCTGAGAACTGACTCAGGTCCGGACATCGGGTGAGGGGTTGTGATTTTCCTTGTGGCAGCTGACGTCAGCCTCTGTCAACCCACCACCAGCCTTTACTGATTCTGTGTTAGAAAGTAGTGCCCCCATTGGCTGCTGTCTCTCGGCCCCCCAGGACCTCCCTGGTCTGTTGGCATCACCACCAACACCTGTGAATTGAGCACCTTGTCTGCTGTCCTTGCTTGCTGCCCATCATGGAAATTACATGCACCTTGCCCCAGATGGTGAACTGCCACTGCCCCTGCTATTCAGGATCCTGCCACCCCCAAGAACACGCAAGGACCCAGTTTCATCAAGGCCCTCCCTCTTCTGCCCTGTCCTACTGAAGACAGACACCTCCAGCTTTCTCAATGATGCTCACACCTCTCCTAAAAGTTCTTTTCTTGCCACCTGAATGCAGGGAGCGTCCTGTGTTCCTTGTGGGAACTTCATGTGATCAATCTCTCTCAGTGCGCCCACCTCTTGGACTTCCTGACCCCTTCCTTACTGACCTCCAAGGCAGGCCTGGCGGCTCCCCTCCACCACTGTTGGCCATCGTCGCCATGCTTCAAGGAACATTCTGGCAACCCATCAGTTCCGGTTCTCCGTGTCCTCACTGGGGTGTGAAATCCTGAGTCACAGAGGGGGACCTACGTGACTATGTCTTCTCCCTCTCTCGGGTCTGTGCTGCTCCCATCGGCACCCTCGGGATCTATGCTCCTGTTCCTGCCCTTGTTATATTTGTCAGCAACTAAGGTTCTGTTAAATAATCCCCTTTTTCCTGTAGCTGGGGCTGTAAGCCTCCTGCCTGACCAGGGAGGAGCTGACAGTCGCCCTAGAAGCAGTGAGGGAAGGTAGGGAAGGTGGCTCCTCACCTTGGGAGACACTGCCTGAGCCAAGGCTTTGCACACCCTATAGGTGCTGAGCGAGTCTCTGCTCTGACATGGGGAAGGCCACTCGTGCTGGCCTGGGGCCCGTAGGAGAGTCTGGAGGTTCCAGGACCTCACACGCATCCTCTGAAATGTTGCTCTCCTACATCTAGGATCCCACTCTTTCTCCACCAAAGACCCTACCCTTGACTTTAACACCAGAAGCTTGCTGGAGTATGAACTCAGCCTCTATCACTTTGTAATCCAAGCTTGGGCCTGATTTTCAGCACAGTTTGCTCTCCAACTGCAGAAGCTACTAAAACTAATAATTAAAAAATTAGCCAAGCACAGTGGTGTGTGCCTGTAGTCCCAGCTATTTGGGAGGGTGATGAAGTGGGAGGATCACTTGAGCCCAAGAGTTCAAGGCTGCAGTGAGCCATGACTGGGCCATTGTACTTCAGCCTGGGTGCCAGAATGAGATTATGTCTCAGAAAAAAAACAAAACAAACAAAAAAAAACAAAACCCAAAAAACAAATAGTCCGCCATCAGTCCAATGATCATTCCTCAGGAGGCCACCTGCCATTTCCTTGTGGCTGCTTTTAGGAAAGCTTTCTTTGCACTGGCACTGGGCAGTGTTGCCACCATAAGTCCAGCGTATCATTCCATTACTTATCATCGTCAGGGCTTGCAGGACTTCCTGAGCCTGAGGATCCCCCTCCTTCCGTAATGCTAAGAACTTCTCAGCCATTATCTTGCTCCTCCTCCATTCTCTCCTCCTGGAATGCCTTGTTCTAGATCAGATACCCAAGAGGCTGAGGGTGAGGTGAGGGCTGCTGCAGAAATGCTTTCTCGAGGATTACTCGCAGGAGGACCCTGCCAGGAAGTGAAGGGAGGATGGCAGGGCAGGGAGTAGGGCCAGAGGAAGGACAGTGCACAGCAGGGGTGGGGGGAGGTTAGGAAAGGTCGTGATTTAGGCTCAAGCCAGCCAAGGCTCGGCCTGAGCCCATTGGGAGCTCAGCAGCATGACTTGCTGCCCAGGGAGCTGGGCTTCCTATCCCTAGGGGTCAGTCACTGGCCATCTGGGAGCAGAGAGAGGTAACCTCCCAAGCATTTCCAGGTGAGCTGACTCCCCTTTGACCAACGACAGCTCTCTGGAGAAGGACACAGCCGTAAGCCATTCGCAGGCCACACTTCCAGGTAACGGAGATCTGTCCCAAACACCCACATGGCCACCACTCTCCTAGTAAAAAAGAGATGCTTCCATGTCTTTTATCCTGTGGTCTGCATTTGGATAAATTCCTTGGGTCCGTTTAACAAGTTGCTAATAAGGTTTTCTAAGATGCTTTTTATTTTCCCCACCGAATTTTTAATTTTAATGACTACATTTCTCATGTCCAGATGTTTTACTTGGTTCCTTGAAAAGTTCCACTCTTCTTTTTCTTAGTGTCTTATTCTTTGGTTCATAGTCAGTGTAACTTCCTTGATGCCTTTAGCAACTTCTAACATTTATTTTTAAGCTCTGTTATGATCCCAGTGCCCTGGATGGAGGCACCATCCTGTCCTTCATCTGCTGACTCTTGCTTATGGTGAATTGTTTTCTTTGGGTTTTATAAACTTATATAACATTTTATATATTTACATAAAACCTTTACGTCCTGTCATTTTCAGTTGTGAGCTCATTTCGTGTGAGGCTCCATTCCTGGGAATCCTGTGTAACCTAGGTTGAGGGTGTTACCCTCATTGCCACTGTTTGCTTCTGCCAGAAGTTCTAAGAGTATCTGACACCTGGACTACTTTTCATGTTACTTTTGGGGACTGAGAGTCCCTGGATGGTGCAGGTAGCACGTATCACACCCAAGTGAGGGTGGGCCCTGCTACAAATTTGCAAGAAGCCCTTTCCCCACCCAGAACCAAGGTGGAAACAGATGCTCTTCCTCATTGTCTCTGTGTTCCACTGGGCAGATTTTTTTCTAGTCTGTCTTTTCACTAGGATATAGACTTCAAACCTCAGCCCCTGAGTTAGAGGTATCAGGAAGGGCTTTTTCCTAAGGCATCAGTTTAGGAGATTTCTCATCTTTACGGAGTTCCCTTACTTGCTTGTATATACTCAGCCATGTGTTCTTCAAAACGCAGCCTTTTAGGCCGCACTCCTAGGTCCTCTGTAATGAGAATGTTTCCAGGTAAGTGAGTCAGCCCCCTTGCCAGGATCCTGAGCTTTGCCCTCTCCCCTACCGCTGAAATCTCAAGCTGAAAATAATAATGTCTTTCCACAAGTCTCCAGGCTACAGCTACTCAGCCCAGGCACTGAGCTCACTGGAACCTCCAGGTCCTTACCCCTGCCCTTTTCCCATCCAACTCTGCCCTTTTGCCCTTCCTGTCCTCTGCGGCCTGGACCTCACAGTGAATCATGCCCACCACCATAGCTAGTACCCCTAGGGCTTTGCTCCTTTGTCCTTCAGCCCTACCACCAACCTTGCATCTATCCAACAATACAAGAATTTTGCAGCTGGCCTTCTCAGTGCTACTAGAAAAGATAAATGACCCTGGTGCCATTACAAACACTGCATTTGACTGGGTGGGCCCTCAGCACCACTCAGCAATGCTTTTTTTTTTTTTTTGAGACCGCGCCTTGCTCTGTCACCCAGACTGGAGTGCAGTGGCACGATCTCGCGTCACTACAAGCTCCGCCTCTCAGGTTCACACCATTCTTCTGCCTCAGCCTCCCAAGTAGCTGGGACTACAGGTGCCCGCCACCATGCCCAGCTAATTTTTTGTATTTTTAGTAGAGACGGGATTTCACCGTGTTAGCCAGGATGATCTCGATCTCCTGACCTTGTGATCCACCCACCTCGGCCTCCCAAAGTGCTGGGATTACAGGCGTGAGCCACAGCGCCTGGCTAGCAATGCTTTCTAGTAGCCTGCTCAGCTCTCTCTTCAATACCCTGCCAATGCCACTCCAGCAGCACCTGGCTTATATCAAGCACATCACGTGTTGATTATTGTTGTCATCACCCTATCTTTACTCCTGGGTCTCAGCTCAGGACCATGCCTACTATAAACATAAGGCTGCCATCCTCAGCCTCCTACCCTCACCTGTAGACTCATCTCTGCCCATTCTCACCTCCTCCCCTTTCCTTCAGAGGCCCCCTCCTGTTTGAGGATCTTCCTGCTTGGGGTTTTCAGAGCCCGTCTAAGACCGGAGCATGAGGGTCCTGACCTGGCCTCCTGCTCCAGGACCCGTGCTAGTGAAGAAGGCTATCCGGCCCCTCCAGGGTATCTTTCTCTCTAGCTGAGGAGTTGCTGCGGCCATGGTGGGTGTTGCTCGGGGACCCATGCTCCAGGTGACGGGGGCCCAGGATTCCACATCCAGATGACCCGAAACCATTTCCAAACAGGCACCGGCCTATTCTCAGGTCCATGGCCCAAAGGCAGACTGTGGCATGGGGCTGCCACCCTCAGGTCTGTGGGGAGGCCAAGAGGTGGCTGTCTGGGAGTGTGGGTAGAGCTTGAATCAGGCTGGGCATGGAAGACAGGCTCCTTGAAGTGCGAGACGAGGCCAGTGGCAAAAGGAGAAAGGAACAAGGCAGGGGCTGGCTGCAGCTCCCTCTGAGGCAGAATCCTGAGGCCCCTGAGGATTTTAAATTCCAGATAGTTACAGTGGGACGAGTGTGGCAGCAGAAGGATGGGCACTTTCCTTGTCACAGTCTATTGGCTGAATTCGCCCTTTTATTTACAGTATTTAGACACGAGATGTATGAGTCTCCGCCTGACGCTTGCCACGTGCCACACACGCTCAGGACGGGCCTGGCACTCCCACGGCATCCTCCACATTCCTCCCTGGGACTGTCTCAGGGGCACTTCCCCCACGCCTCCGCCCTGGTCACAGACCTACCTGGGTTTCCTGTACTAAGAGGAAAATACAGACAGTCCCGACTCAGGAGGGTCTGACTTGGCCTGTTGCAGTTTTGACCTAATTTACAGTGTTCAATGAATGACGTGAGGTGCTCAACCCTTTATTATAAAACAGGCTTGTGTAAGATGATTTTGTCCCACTATAGGCTAAGGCATGGGTTCTGAACCCACTGGAGGCAGGCGAGGCTGAGCCATGATGCTTGGCAGGTTAGGCGTATTCAAAGCATTTTCCACTTAGGATGGACTTATGGGGATGCTGCCTGCGGGAAGTGAAGGAGCCACACATAAAACTTTTTGCCTTGGGTCTTCCACACCAGCTCCTCGGACGCTCCTCACTTCATGTTTGCTTGGTGACTGTGGTAGCTACCCAGCCGATGCCTCCGAGCCTTCCAGGGTCTGTAGCACCTCCTGGAACAGCAGGAGACCTGGCCTCTGGCCTCGCCTCAGCGCTCCTTCTAGTAGCTGGGGCTCCCTCTCATCCCAGCCACGCTTCCGTGGCCACTGCTCCCTGGGCCCTGCAGGTGCACCCTGGTGGCTCCTCCCCTTGGCCTGTGGTGCCCCTCTTGTCTCCTTTCCCAGAGCTTCTCTGACGCTCAGAGTGGGGTGTTTGGGGGGCTCTCTCAGAACTCCTGCTTGTCCAGCCTGGAAGCATGGGGGGCCTTACTTAACTCCTGTGGGGCAGCGCTTGACCACTGGTGTTTGGAAGCTGATGGAAAAATGCTTCCTCCTTCCCAAAGAAGAACAGTCTGGCCAACTGCACATCACAGCCCAGGACTGGCTGTCCTTCCTTTCCTGTCCCATTTCCAGCCCCCAGGTCTGTCACTCCTGCCTCCTGGGGCCTCCTCCCAAACCCCTGGCCTCCTCCCAAACCCCTGCTGCACCTATGTCCTTGTATCAGGCTCTGCTTTTGGACCTGAGCTAAGATAGTTGGCACTTAAATTCCTCAAATAGCAATCATGTGCAAACTTACTTCCCTGAACAGCAAAGGCCTCATCCGGAGGACTTTTTCCCAGTCCCCCAGCCTCCAGCCTTTCAGTTCTCGGCCTCTTCTCTCTTCTCTTCCTGGGCTCCACTGCTCCTGCCATTTCTAGCCACTCCCTACCTGGCCTCACTCCCTCTGGTGACTTCAGCTCCTCCTTACGTGCTAATGACCCCAGTATTTTACCTCAAAAAAATACAAACCAAAGCAAAAATCTCAAGCCAATTTTGGTAGCTTTTGACTGGGTCTGCTTGGTCAAGGTCACTCCCATTGAATCAGTCACCCAAGGCAGAAAGCTGGGCAAGGGGAGCCAGGGGAGCGTCCATTACCAGCTTTTTTGTTGGGCTCTTGCTACTTATTTCAATGACCTGGTTGAGTCATCCCTATCTGGAGCGGGTCTTGGGATAAAGTGTTGGAGGGCAGAGGGTCCGCTGAAAGATGTGGATGAAGCTGGAAGAGTTGAAAGCCTTAGGGCTGTAATTTTCTGTCCTTGTGATAGTTTGCTCAGAATGATGCTTTCCAGCTTCATCCATGTCCCTACAAAGGCATGAACTCATCCTTTTTTATCGTTGCATAGTATTCCATGGTGTATATATGCCACATTTTCTTAATCCAGTCTATCACTGATGGACATTTGGGTTGGTTCCAAGTCTTTGCTATTGTGAATAGTGCGCATCACTCATAGGGGGGAATTGAGCAATGAGAACACTTGGACACAAGCTGGGGAACATCACACACTGGGGCCTGTCATGGGGTGGGGGGAGGGGGGAGGGATAGCATTACATACCTAATGTAAATAACAAGCCAATGGGTGCAGCACACCAACATGGCACATGTATACATGTGTAACAAACCTGCACATTGTGCACATGTACCCTTGAACTTAAAGTATAATAATAATAATAAAAAAGAAAGTTTTAGGGCTGTGAGAAGAGCTCTGAACTACCCCATCCCTGCTCCCTCCACTGCAGCCCAGGCTGCACCTCCCGCATCTGTCCTACAGCCCCTAGGTCATGCCCGCTTGACAGAGGCTCTCAAACCTTGCAGTCTCCTTAGTGAACTTCATGACCCTCTTGAATTTTTTTAAAGAATTATTTTTTACAAAAGTAAAACATGTTCACTGAAAAATTAAGAAAACAAGTGAGCAAAAGAAAACAAGAATCTCTACTTTCCACTTAGAAGAGGACATATTTTTCCTCGTTGTTTTTGTATCTATAAATGCTTTCATTTGTAAAAATTACATCACATTGTAATGAGGTCTTCTTGTCTTTCTTTTCCCTTGAAACTATAAAGTGAATTTCTTTCCATGATATAAAACCCTTTATTTTTGGTGATATATGCATACATATTCATCCCAACCAACCATTGTTTCTGTGGACCTTTTAGCTAAATGTTTATCAGCATCCATGTTTGTCTCTTTGAATGAGGTTCTAAAATTCCAATCACTAGGTGAAAGAAGGTGCAAATTTTGCAGGTTTTATTTGTGAGTGTGGTTAAGTATCTGTCTGAAAGTTTCTATCAGTTGACAGTTGCTGCATAATAGTGTTTATTTCCACACATTTGCTTTTATCAAACAAAGCATTGCGCTTCTCTTATTAGAGAACATCCTGTCACGTTTATGGGCATTTCTTCTTTTGTATTTGCCTCTCCTTGTCCCTGCCTGCTTTACTTATGGGCTGCTCCATTCTGAAAGCCCTCCTGCCCGTGAAGATCAGCCTCTACTAATTCCACGCAAACGCTTTCCCCACTCGTCTTAACTTTGTGTTCTGAAGCACCAAAAGTACCCCCTTCCCCTCCAAACTGGGGCAGCCACTGCCTTCAAAATTTTTTTTTCTTCTGAATTAAAATCTTCCTGAGAAAGGCACAGCTCTTAAATTCAATGAGTTTTGATCATTACGTACCCCTATGCGATCTACACCCCAGACAGAAAGTGTATTATCTCCATTGCCCAGGAAGATTCTCATGTCCTTCCCAGTCCACCCTCTGTAGGCCCCCAATCTGGAGAGAACTGTTCTGATCTCTACCCCATATGTGGCTGAATTTCATTATTAACAGTCATACAGTGTAAACCCTTTTGTATCTGACATCTTTTATGATGTTCTTGACGTTCAACCATCTATAACAGTTCATTCTTTTTTATTGCTGAGTAATACTCCCTTGTATTTTGCAATTGGGGTTTATCCATTTTCCCACTGATTGCGCACTAAATTTTAATTACAACATAGCTAAATTCTCAATTATTTCCCTTTATGACTGTTGATGACATTCTTTATATTCCACAACCTTATAGAGATGTCCAGAGTTTTTCCTTAGTACTTTTTTTAAAACTTAAATCTTTACTCCATTTGATGAGTAAAGATTTCAACTTTACTCTCTTCTCTTCAAATGATTAGCAGGTACTCTACCATATTGCCTTCTCACTGACTTGAAAAGCCACTTTCATTATATTTTAAATCCCTACAGGGGTGGTATTAAAACTAGTTGATAGTTGGTAAGGCACAGGCACTGAACAGCCTGCAAAGCTGCCAATTAAGAACAGCTGGAGCACACTGATCATACACATATCGGCTGGGTATCAGCCTGGAGTCAGTACATTTGCTTGGGGCTATTTCTTTACTTTCTATTATTTTGCATTGATCTGGGCCAATATCACGTTGTTTTCAATTGGGAGCCCAGATAACATGTTTTTATTTTCTGGGAGCCCAGTTTCTCCCTCATTACTCTTCTTTTTGACTGCTCTCAAATCTTTATTCTTCCAGATGAACTATGTAACGATTTTCACAATTCCCAGGAAGTTCTGTTGGAACTTAAGTGTTACATTTAGGTACTTAAAATGTTCTTTTGCTAATTGAGAATTTTTCATATTTTCTAACACATATAAAGTGCTTAGCACAAAGCTCACCACATACTGAAAATGCAACAATTATTTAATTACTGATTGAATTTGTTAGTAATCTGAAAGTTACCGTTATTTGTATATTTTATAATTGGCCAGCTTGCCGATCATAGCCAGTCTAGGAGTTCTACCAATTTATTGGATCCCCCAACCCTACATTTTAAAATTTGAGTCTTTGGTGCTGGTTTCTTTCAACTGTGAGAACACGGAGATTCCTCTCAGTTTGATTCATTTGACTCTGTCCAACGCCTGTATGTGAAGTCCCAAGCGGATGCTCCCAGGCATTGGGGTTGTCACTCCACCTTTCTCCTTATACGCAGCTCACAGGATAGCGTGTTTGCTTTCACTGCACACTATCCTACTGAATTCCTCTGCACTGGCTGTGCACTGGTCTCCTTCAGACAGCCCCTCTGACACATAATGGCAGACACAGCCACACAGGCCAAGTTTCTCTTTTCCAGACATGGCGAGTGAGGTTCTTGCACCATCCACCCAACGTCCGCGTGGTGCCTCACTCTGGTGGAGTGCCTCTCAGGACTCCTTTGAGGTCTAAATGGCATGCAGCAATGGGGCTACTCATTCCTTCTAATGGAAATCTACTTTTTTAAAATTACCTCTGCCAAGCATTAGATCCCAGAGCTCGTTTCACGTGACTTTTTGCTCAGGCACTTCTCTTGTACGTGAAAAACTAACTTTGGTAGACTTACAAGCAGGTTTTAATATTTTCTCGTGATTGTATGTTTTTGATAATCCTGTCAAATGATACTGAATCTTATCTAGATGTTAACTAGCTACAGACCGTTTCCTTCTACATGAAAATTAGATAGTGCACCGTTTCCATCAGCAGCCAAGTCTCCAAAACCTCGTAATTGCTCTCCTTTTCTTCAGCTTTATCTTGTTTTAAAGTTCTCTAATTCACCATTCCTTTCCTTCAAAGTTCAGCCATCTCAGAGTAAGCATTTCTTGCAATGACTAAAGTTTTCTAATTATTAATGAGATATTTAAGGAAATGTAAAATTGGCATTTTTATTTTGCTAACTGTATTTTTATCCACATAATTACAGTTTCCCCTACCAAGAATCACAGGTCGAGAATGCTGTAAAAACGGATCCTTGCTCAGCTCCTAAAAGGAATGGCCTACAATCGAAGCGAACGCGCATCTCCGCCAGGTGCGCATCTCCGCCAGGTCCGCATCCCCGGGCCCACGCCGTCGGGCCCCACGCACCGGCGCGCGCTGTCAAAGGCAATTCCTCCCTGGAACGCGGGATTCCGGGGACAGTGTGTGCACCCAAGTTGAAAAGTTGTCACGCTCCTGTTGGAAAGAAACGGAAACATCACCACCAGGAGGGTGGCCGCTTAAGACCCCCGCCGACACCGGCTGGCAACCAAGGGCGCTTGCGGGGGTCTACGGGCCGACCTTTAACTCAACACAAGCCTCCCAAGTCCTGCAGCCTTAAAACAACGCCCACTCGGGCGGTGCGCCGTTCCCGCCACCTCCACGCCTGCCTGGCCCCGGACTCGAGACCCTGGCGGCGGGCCGGGCTCCCACCGGCTGAGCAGGGACGCGGCGAGCGCATCCCACCACCCTCGGCAGCCCTTATAGGCCTGGCCGACCTACACCCCACACCCCGCGGCCGCGTTCCCGCCGCGGGGCAGGGCGAGGCCCACGACGCCTGCGCACTCGGTGACCAGGCCGCCCTACGCCTCCGTGCGCACGCAGCACCACGTGACCCGCTACCAGTACCCAAGATGGACGCCGCGGCGAGGCCTGGCCGGCTACCCGCCTCAGCCTGCACCCCATTGTGTGCCCTCTAAGCGCGAATTAGGCTCGCAGACACGCGGTGCTGACCGCTAGGCAGCCATGCGGGCTACCGAGTGGGACTGGACACGGTCGGGGCCCGTGTTTACGGTCACTACTGGCGCCCGGTCCCTGCGCGTCCTCAACCGCGAAGCACCCAGCGGCTGGCGCCTGGAGCGTCTCTTGGTACGCCCCACCCTCTAGAATTGGCAGCCCCAGCAGCCAATGAGGTCCAGGACGCGTGCGGGGAGGTGGGCAGGGGTGGAGCCTCTCTGCCGCTCACAGGGCATCCGGCCCCGCGGTTGGGCAGCAGCTGGGCGAGGGGTGGGAGCAGACGGGCTGTGCGCAGGTTTCAGCGGGCCAATGGAAGGCCGGCCAGGCGCCCGGGGCGGGCGGGCGGGAGGCGGGGCCGAGCCGTAATTGACGAGCTCTTCATTAGAAACCAGGCGGGAGGGCGGGGCCCGCAAGGGGAGGTGACGCAAGGCTGCCACGGCCAATGGTTGGCGAGCCGCCGGCGGGCGGGGCGGGGCCGGGCCGGCTGACGGGCGTGCGGGGTGACCTATCGGCGCCTGGCTCGACGCTGGAGGGGGGAGAAGCATCATGGTTCAACGTGGGTCAATTTTTTGTGAATGAGGAGGGGAGATTGTGGGGCCGCCGCCGCGGAGCACCGTCCCCGCCGCCGCCCGAGCCCGAGCCCGAGCCCGCGCGCCCGCCCTCGCCGCCGCCGCCGCCGCCCGAGCAGCCTCCCAGCCTGGGCCCCCGGCGGCGCCGCGGCCGCGTCCCGGCTGTCGCAGCCCGAGCCCGAGCCCGCGCGCCGGCGGGTGGCGGCGCAGGCTGAGGAGATGCGGCGCGGAGCGCCGGAGCAGGGCTAGAGCCGGCCGCCGCCGCCCGCCGCGGTAAGCGCAGCCCCGGCCCGGCGCCCGCGGGCCATTGTCCGCCGCCCGCCCCGCGCCCCGCGCAGCCTGCAGGCCTTGGAGCCCGCGGCAGGTGGACGCCGCCGGTCCACACCCGCCCCGCGCGCGGCCGTGGGAGGCGGGGGCCAGCGCTGGCCGCGCGCCGTGGGACCCGCCGGTCCCCAGGGCCGCCCGGCCCCTTCTGGACCTTTCCACCCGCGCCGCGAGGCGGCTTCGCCCGCCGGGGCGGGGGCGCGGGGGTGGGCACGGCAGGCAGCGGCGCCGTCCGCCGGTGCGGGGCCCGCGCCCCCCGAGCAGGTGGGCTCCGGGCCGCCGGGAGTGAGGGCGGGGGCGGGCGGGCGCCGGGGCCGGCCGGGCGCCGTTTATGTAACTTTGTCAAATGCTGTGAGTTTGCAGAAAAACGTCCCTGACGGGGTCCGCGGCCCCGCGCGTGTCGTCGCCGCTGCGAGCGCCCGGGGGGTCGCGGGAGGGCGGTGGGCTGCCCGGGACCCGCTGGGCTCAGCCGGCAGGGCGCCAGCAGGCCGAGAAACGGGGCCCAGTGCCGCTCGGGGGTGGGATCCGCGTTTCCCGGCGTTGCGAAAACACACCACGGAATCATAAGCAAATTATCTCGTATTTACATTGAGCGTTGAATTATTTGACACTGTTATAGCAGGAGACCGAGCGTATCAGTTGGAAAGGCCGGGGGTGGAACCCAGTGTATTCATTTAATGCACATCAAAAATTTGTAATAACTTGAGGCAGCTGATATGAGTGTTTTCTTTATTGCATGTTGTAAATTGACCTGCTGTGACACAATTTTCAAATAAAGCGTTGCAGAAATTAAACTTAAGTTATTTTAAAACTAATGAGTTTCTTAACTAAATCCTAATTGCATGACTGTAGAGACCTACCTAATTGCTTGCCGAGAGCAGTTCTGCTTGCTCTCCGTGAGGGAGGAAAGGGCCTGTGTAGTCACTTTGCCGCCCCGTTTTTCTCTGTTCAGGCTTTTCTGTTTATTCCTACAAATCACCGAAGCAGTTAAGGCCTGGGAGTAAGCCTGTAAACAGTCCTGGCCCAGCGCCAGCCCAGCAGGACTGGGGGGATACTGGCAGGTTTGCACCTTGACCTGGTTTCACTTTTTCTTTTGTAATGTGGTCGTGGTTGCCTGGAGTTTTAATTGCTTCTGATAATTCTGTGCATTATTTTCGGGACTGTCCAAAGAAGGCTGGTGTGGTGGTTTCAGGACCCAGCCAGGAAAGGTGGTGGTGGTGGTGGCTGGGGAGAGGGAGGGTGGAAGGGAGGGAGATCGAATTGAGAAAACTCAGCTGCTTGTACACAAATATACACTACAGCAGTTACACAGCAACAAAAGTTATTGCAGAATTTTACAGTAACTATGGCAACACAATTACTCTATTATAATTGGAAATGCAAAATGCCACCCAGTTAGAAGTTTCATCAGAATGGAGTTTTGGATATCAAAAATATGTGAAATTTAATTTTTTTTCAGGTAGCTCCTGCGAATTCTAAAGTCTGTGTTCAATTACCTATTTTTAAGACTGATCGGGCTTCCCCAGATATTCTACTCTCTGGGATCTGTGGCATCTTTCCCCAGAAGAACTCACATTTGTGTGGGAGAGAAGTATTTTCATGCCTTAAAAACACACACCCCAACACATTGTAAGACTTCCATAGCTTTCTGTGTTCTGGGCTTTTATTTTAGAGATCAAATCCCATCCTAAAGAGAGCAGTAATCAATTAGAAAAGAAGCCGGCTGTACTCAGCAGGCAGATGTAACGCTGCCCTCTTTAGGGTTCTTTCTCCTGCAAGGGGAGCTGGCAGCAGGCATGCCACCGGGGGAGCCCTGGGCTAAGGGGCGGGGCGGAGGGAAGATGACTGGACTGCACATAGGCCTGGAAGGCCTAGGGACGAAGGACAGATGTGGCCTCGGAGTCCTGCACCAGAGAGAATATTCTGTGTTCAGCAGCTTCCTAGCCATGCAAAATAAAAATCCCCAAATGCCATATTCTCGGAGGCCTTGGGGGCTGTTGCTGTAGCAAGATGGACAGGACAACCTGGCACGCTGGCCACGTGCAGCTCAGGCAGCCCATCTGGACTCTGTGGCCAGAGACCTCGTTGCGAAGAATGCCCTATGGATGTTTACCAGGAGAACTCTAGTACTGGAAGTTTCCACACATTGTGGGGTTGCTGCAGTTTAATTTCGTTATAACTCTTTCAACTACTGCATATTTATGCCCAGTAATCGACTTCCATTCTCCAGCTTCATTGTGAGGTTTCAATGCAGCATGAATGGCTTTGAATTCCAATCCTTTGATGTTGGGGGTGGCACCAAAGGAAAGGCGACTTTATGCTGTCTTAATTGCCGGAGCAGAAGAAACATTTCATCACTCCTGTAGAATTCGTCCACACCGTTCTCTATTGAAAACGGCTGGGCTTTCATAGCTCAGAAGCTGCCATGAGTAATATATTAATACCTGATGTAGGGCGCGAAGGAGCCGCAGAGGCTGAGAGAACTGCCGTTGCTGAGAGGCAGCGGGGCGACAGGCTGTGGCCGGGCTGTCCCTCCGAGGCTCAGAATTGATGACTGTAGCTGGGGATGGGGGAAATGAAGGGCGAAGGGGCCCAGTCTCCACCTAAGCTTGGGGCTGTGGAACCGGGACTGAGCCCCTGCCCTGTTGTTTGCAGTCCCCAGTCTGTCCTGGGGTAAGGAGTCGGAAAGGATGGATTCGGAGGGAGTGTTTGTTTTGATCTCAGGTGGTCAGCATATGCCCTGCTGTGTGGTGGGCTCTGGGTTTTTGGCCTTGACGTTAGAGGCGGGTACTGCACCTTCTGGTTCAGGTCAGATGAGGGGTGCCATGTCAAAAGTGATGCTACCTTTGAACAGATCTTAACTCATTCATAAGTGTTTCTGTGGGAACAAGTGTCACTAAGGTCAGTAAGTTCTCTTCATACGGTCAGTTTTCTTCTCTTGGGCTTCTGTGAGTGGGAAGAGTGGGACCTGTTTTGGGGTGGCACGAGGGCCGTGGTGCCTGCAGCATTAAATGGCCATGTCCCCTTGCTGCGGCCTCACTAACACACCTCCTACTCACTTCCTAGAAGGAGGGTCAGGGTCCTACATGTCCCTTCGCTGCGGCCTCGCTGACACACCTCCTACTCACTTCCTAGAAGGAGGGTCAGGGTCCTCCATGTCCCTTTGCTGCGGCCTTGCTGACACACCTCCTACTCACTTCCTAGAAGGAAGGTCGGGGTCCCACGTAGATTGCCCCCACCGTGACTTCCTGTATCACTGTCGGGGGATGAGGATGTCTCCTGGAGCAAGGAGATGATGCCACGAGCAGCTGTCACATGCTCCCGTAGCTGATGCCAGATGAGCACCTGCTTGGGGCTGGTGCTGTTTCATGCACTCACCATGTAGGTGTCAGCACAGCCCTGCAGGTGGGCTCTACCTCTGAAGGAACTGGGGGTCGAATGAAATGGACCATCTGCCACTCCCTGCATCTCCAGTCCCAAAGGCCAGTTCCTCTCCGTGCCTCTGCTTCTAGGCTGGTGGTGACCTTGAAGCTGAAGTTCAGCTTGTCGAGGTGCTTGGGCAAACACAGCCTCTTAGAGAAGAGGACAATTTGGAATACCTTTCCAGTTCAGTGTCGTTAGACTTTCTAGTGCAGTGTTGACTGTTCTTGGAGCTGTTACAGGCGTGTTTCATAGGTCTGGGAAGTGCTTCTGGCTTTCTCATGCTGTCTTATGTCACGTGTGGGGCTGCAGAACTAGAAGACACGATGTTCTTCCCCTGCAAAGCCCCCAGGATGCCTAGAGGCAGGTGGGGGTGATGGAAGGGAGCTGATGCTCCAAAGTCTACTTCAGCCAGAGCAGCTTTTAGCGTTTGCTGTTCAGTCTGTTGATTACCTTGGAAGATTTTATTGGAAGAAAGCATTTGAGGACCAAGTTAATCTACTCTTTCAATACCAACCCAGAAACCTTAAAATCTTGACAGATTTAATAGGATAAGAGTTTTTTAAAAAAACTCTTTGGCGAAAGACTCCATCAGCCGGGTTAAGAGACAACAAGAGAAAAAATATGTAACACATTATGCCAGTGTGAGCTTAATAGTCAATATATAAAGAGCTTTTACAGACCAATAAGGAGAGCATGAGATCACCATTGCAAGGTGAGCAGAGCATGAGCATGGAATCATTGTGGCTAGTGATGAAAGGTCAGCATTGCTAATCGATTCAGTGTGAAGGAGATTCCCTTCATGCCTATCATATTGGCGAGTTTGATGATACCTGTTGCTGGTGATAATTTCTATTTTGTAAGGTTTTTGCAAAGTTTAAATAAGTTAATGTATGGAAATTTCCTTGAATAGGGCCTGGCATGTAGTAAGCATGATATAAATATTGGCTATTATTTATTATCATTTGCTCTCTGGGGAGACCAATATGTATTATTATATAAAATATAATAGGGCTGGGCGAGGTGCCTTATGCCTGTAATCTCAGAACTTTGGGAGGCCAAGGTGAGAGGATCACTTGAGCCCAGGAATTCAAGACCAGCCTGGGCAACATAGTGAGACCCTTATCTCTACAAAAAATAAAAAAAATAATCAGGCATGGCGTCGTGTGCCTGTAGTCCCAGTTACTTGGGAGGCTGAGGCAGGAGAATCACATGAGCCTGGAAAGTCAAGGTTGCAGTGAGGTATGATTGTGCCACTGCACTTCAGCCTGAGTGACACAGCGTGACCCTGTGCTGTCCCCCCAA
The DNA here is from genome assembly GCF_028878055.3 of Symphalangus syndactylus. Lineage (NCBI taxonomy): Eukaryota > Metazoa > Chordata > Mammalia > Primates > Hylobatidae > Symphalangus > Symphalangus syndactylus. The sequence continues at coordinate 143,926,141 of NC_072430.2, read as the reverse complement.
AAAAGGTTTATATATGTAATGTATAAACATAAGATAGTAATTACTGAATTGCTCTCTAGAAAAGTCTTAAGTGTCAAATCTTAAATGCCATTCCCCTTGTCCCCACAGTTCTACATTTTGAAATCTATTCTAAGGAAAGAAGATAAGTGTGTAGATATCCAGACGTGTGTGGAGGTCAGGGCTGCATTATTTATAAAAGCAGTACTTGTTAAACCTGCTGGCATTTCTGCACGGTGGCATCCTCCATGTGTAGACAGGCAGAAGTGTGCAGTGTAAGAGGGAAAGGCGGAGTCTGGAGCAGTCCCCAGGCCACTCCTGGTTTTAAGTACACGGGTCTCTAAGGTAACCATCAGAGGTGAGGAAACGGGGTACACTTTTCTTTTATACATGGTGGTATTGTGGAGATTCTTTTGGTAAGCGTGTATTTTTTACAGTAGTAATTTAAAAACATTTAAATATCTCCATTGGAAAGAAAAGTACTCTTTAAGTCCTTGGCAAGTTGATAAATATGCTTCGCAATAGAAGAATTTACGGGTATTTGTTTTTCTAACTCACATGTAAGCTCTTCAAGGTGGGGACGGACCCTCTGGGTCTGAGTGGGCTCTGCTACAGCCCATCCTACAAACAGGCTCCCAGGTTTCCACCAGAAGCAGCTTTGTACCTCTCATTCCCTTGCTTGAAACCCTGGCATGACTTTCCTATATTCTTAGGATCCTAAGGTCTCAGGGCCCTGGAAGGCCTGCCTGATCCTGGCCTGTTTTACCAGCCTCATCTGATAGCACTTGCTGTGTTTGTGGAGTTTCAGCTGCCACTTGCTTTACTTCCTAGCTCTCTCTAAGTCCCCTTTGACCCCGGGGCCTTTGCACACACTGTTGCCCTTCCCTGGAATGGCCTCCCTTTACCTCCCTCTTCTCCAGCCCCTCAGTTCATGCTCATCCTCTCATCCTTTGATCCCGTTAAACTTAGCCTAACAGCTTTTTTCCTCCTTTCTAACAGCATCCCGTTGTGCAATTTCAGGAGCTCATTGTGGCCTTAGTTGTTTAATGCCACCTTTTCTACCAGCTGGGGCTCTGTAGGGGTGAGGGGCCCTGAGGGCTTCATGCCTGCTCTGTACCCTGTGCTTGGCAGTGAGGTGCTCAAAGAATGAAAGAAAATGAATGAGTGAATGAATGAATGAATGAATGGATGGATGGATGAATAAGTAGCTGAGTGAATGGCACAATGTGGGCCTTGGGTGGGAGAGCTGGGGTGAGGCCCCACCTCTGGTCTGGCCCCTCTGTGAGGTTCTTGCCAGTGCTCTGGAATTGCCTGTTTCCTGATACTTCCTGCCCCCCTCTGGGAACTTCTTGGTCCTGATTTTGGAGATTACATGCTCCTAAGGAGATGTCATAAATGCAAATGGAGGGGATTCTGTGATGCAGAAAGGAACGGGAGGGAGAAGGGCCTTCAACACAGCTGTCGAGTGGCAAATGCGACTGTTGTGCCAAGGCCAAGGCAGGTGTGTGCCGCTTGTTCTCCAGCCACTTCGCCCAGGGCCCCAGCGTGCGAGGAGGCGAGTGGTGCTTTTACGAAGGAGTTTTTCTCTGCTTGTTTTAAATTAGAATTAATGACATTATTTAATCACTTCTTATTTAGCATCATAATTTTAATATGATACCTTAATATGTTTGTGTACATAAACATTTTGGAGTCTGCTCTGTTTAAAAACGTGAGTGTTGGGCTTTGTGAGTTTACTGTTGTTTATGAAGTACTCTGTCTGTGTGAGTCAAGTGCTTTTGCTGGATTGATGTTTAAGCTTGAAACAATAAATCAGTTCTTACGACCTGAAAGTCTGAACCAGCATTCCAAGTGGGAGTGTTGTTCAAGCGGTGATGGAATTGCATTTTCCCTTGGGAACAGCCCGTCATCTGGTTTATGTGTTGCTATTTGCTGGAGTGGTTCTTTTTTAAACTGAGGAAGAGAAGCGTCTGTGGTGTCTCCACTGGCCTCCCTGGTGGTGGGGTTGAGGGTGGAGGGGGGTGGTCCTTGGGGGCCATGTTCCCTAAATATTTCTAATTGATTAGTTATTATTTTGCAAATACTCATTCTACACCCCAGGCCAAGTACTAGGTTTTACATGAGATGAGACTCAGTTGAACACATTCTGTGTGCCAGACGCAGTGGCCGGCCCCATGTCCCCAGGCTTGATCAGGAAAACTGGCCTCTTCCCACAGGAGGCTTTGGTGTTGGTAGGGACAGAGGAGAAAAAGGAGCTAAACAGGCAGGTGCACACGGGTCACCATCCTGGGAACCAGGGCTGTGGCTGGAGGGTTTGCTTGGTGGGGAGGGCCGTGGTGCAGGAGCCAGGCCCAGATGAGGAAGGGGAAGAGGAGGGTGGGTGGGTGGGAATGGGGTGTGGTCCTTTTTAGCCAGAGCCAGAGTTTCGGGGCTGCAGTAGGGTGAAAAGGGCATTGTGGCCAGATGGTGGCCTGGTGATTGAGGTCTCTGAGGCCAGAGTGCGTGAGCCAGCGATGAGCTGGGCCAACTGGCAGGCTGCCTGGGTGGGGCGGAGGTGTGGTCTGCACAAAGGACTTCCTCGCTGTTTCATGTATGTGTAGTCTTCTTGCATTTAATGGAGAGTTTGCTTCTGTTCTCTCTGTTTTGTGCATTGGTGCCTGGCTCCAGCTGGGTGACGGACCTGACCTCTCTTGTTCTAACTGGTGGAGGCAGGCGCATTCAGATGGACCCAAGGAGGCCTCCAGGTGGTCCATGGCGTGGCTAGGCCCTCCCTGGGGCACATGCTTGGTGGTGCTGTTGTGGGGGCCTCTGCATGAAAAGCAAGGGCAGCTTCCAAAACAAGGGTAAGGCGAAGAAGGTGGCTCACACTCCGGGGGTCCCAGCCCCGTGGCTCTGAGACGGGGGCCACATCCAGAAGCGGGGGGTTCCTTCCTTCTAGCAGTGCTGGCGAGAGCTTCCTCTGTGCCTAGGTCCAGGATTCTGTAGAGTAGCTGTCAGAACTGAAGCCTGCCAGGAGTCCGTGTAGAAACCGTGCTGGAGGGGACCCGCTGGAGGACCCGAGCTGGCACCCCCAGTGCCACCGGTTTACACACCAGAATTCCGGCTCTGAGGCTGAGCCCAGCCTGGCCCATCTGCAGGGGCCTTGCTGGCTGGCACCGTGCCATTTAAGTTGAGTGACAGAAAGTGGGGCCCCAGTGGGTCAGCAGAGTGTGGCCAAGGGCCCCTGAGCCTCAGTCCTCCCTGTGGTGGGGGGCTCATCCCAGCTGGCTATTGAGGACTTGCCCTCCCCCAGGAGTCATGTCCGAGCCCCGTAAGCTCAGGGGTTAGAGTGTTCTAAGGAGGCTGACCCCTATTCCACCTCTGGGGGCTGTGGACAAGGAGGGGAACATGGCTTGTGGGTCCACACAAGTGGGGCGTGTCTTAATTAGTGATGCCAACTGTGCCTCCTTGCTCGCAGGATGTGGGTGGCCCTCTGACTCTTTGGACCTTTAAAGGGAGCCACAAAGCAAACCATTGGGAGGTTCTGGCATATTAAACCCCCCTCTACTATAAAATTTACATCAGATTTTGCACTGAAAAGATCCTCATAGGTGGTCACAGTCCCCATCCTTGGAGAACACTTGTTTGCCAGCTCAAGGGCTCTGTGTTGGAATCCACCTCTTGGCTCTCCAGGTCAGAAGGACGCATCAAAGGAGATGTCACTGGGGTGCCTGTGTCCTTCTTGCCTTTCGAGTGCCTGCCCTGAAGCAGCTTGCTTTCCTTTGCCTCTGAGTGTGCAGCACAGCCCAGCGTAGCTCTGTCGCCAGCTGGGGCAGCAGCTGACCTGCAGAGCCCTTTCGCGCATGCCCGCTGCCATCCGAGGGTAGCAGCCGGGCTGGGCCGTCCCACCACTGCCTGGCATGGTGGCCTGGGCAGGATGGGGCCTGGTGTGGGAGCATCCAGCTCACTTCCCAAGCTGGTGGGGATGTTAACCCTTTGCGCTTCGGAGTTCACAACCAACCATGTGCAACGCTTCCCCTGGTCCCTCCCTGAAGAAGAGTGTCTTTCCGTGTCAGCGTGCCAGCTTCAGCACACGCGGGCTGCGTTCTGACAAAGTTCTGTTTTCAGAATTCTCCTGGTTAAGCGGAGGACAGAGCTGAGGAACGTGGGGGCTGCGGAGGGCCTCTTCTCCTGTTTCACATGTCATTCTCCTGGTTCCTCGGTGCTCTCTTGGGTGTGGGGTGAAGGGTCTGATTGGTGGATGTGTTCACTTCTGCTCGTCACACTGCCGATGTGCCTGCAGTGGACAAGAGTGATTTGCAGTGATGTCCTGTGTTCCATGGCTCTGGGGTGTTGAGTGAGCATCGGTTAAGATCCCAGCTTCACTGTCATGACCCTGTCACCTCAGTGAGTCCTTTGTCATCTGCTGAGTGAGTGTCTCTCCTGCCGAGACTCAGCTTTCCTCTTCCTCCTCCCCCAGTGGCTCTGAGGACAAGCAGCCCTCTCTGCTGGCAGGTCTTGGGAGGAATGAGGAGTAGGGTATGTCCCCTGCCAGGGGCCTGCTGCTGACCGGGCCTTGGATGCACCTGCAGGACTTTCTGAGGCCCCTGCGCCTGCTCAGGGCATCTCTGCAGCAGGTCGTGGTGTGGTGGACGTCTCCCCGAAGGACTTTAGTACCGTTTGAGAACAAGCTCTCGTCTGCCTTTGTCCTTGCAGGGACTGTGTCATCGTTTACAGAGATTAGACTCTTGAAGCTCAGAAGCACCGTGATGCTTCCCACGGACACTGTCAGCCCCCAGGGCATGCTGCGCTTGTCAGGGATCTGAAGGGCCAGCGTCCCTACCCAGTATGCAGAATCCGGCTCGTGATGGTGGCTCAGCTGCTGTGGCATGTCCAGATTGCGCCTTGGCCATGGTGTGATTCGTAGCAAGGCCTGTGATGCCGAGCCGAGGCCCCGGGCCCTGAGGATGACCCGAGCGGTGTGATGGACACTCTGTGCCACGTTGCCATCCGTCATGCTTGCCAGTGTGCTGGGAGAGGGAGCTGCCCTGAGACAGTGGCTGTGTGTAAATCCAGGCTGCCCCGCTTTCCCTCCCCTTGGTTCTTTCTTCCCGTCTTCACTGCTTCTGATTTGCGTGAGCAGGGACCCTGAAGGACTGTGTGCATTTTGCCCACTGCCTTGGTCAGAAGGCCACTGGGTGTGGCTGCAGTGTCTCAAGGGAGGCTGCGTGACTGGGTGCTCAGGTCCAGGCTCGGGGCTCCAGGCATGTGGCGGCTCCTGGTAGCAAAGTGAGGGGTAGTGCTGCTGTGGAGGGCAGTGAAGGACGGAGAGATGGGTGAGGTTAGGGCTGGGGCTGCGGCCGCGTGGTGCCCCTGTGGCACAGCTCCTCCACAGGTGGAGGGTGGGAAAGGCACTCTAAGGGGATTTTTGGGGGTGGCTTCCCATATATATATATATCTTTTGAGACAGAGTGGAGTGTACTGGTACAGTCACCACTCATTACAGTACAATCACCATTCACTGCAACCTCGATCTCCCAGCTTAAGCAATTCTCTCGCCTCAGCCGCCTGATTAGCTGGAACCAAAGACACATGCCACCATGGCTGGCTAATTTTTTGTCTATTTTGTAGAGATGAGGTTTCACCATGTTGCCCGTGGCTGGTCTCAAACTCCTGGGCTCAAACAGTCTGCCCACCTCGGCCTACCAAAGTGCCAGGCACGCAGCGGCGGGACTGAGGCTGGAAGTGGCCTCCTGGCCTGGGTGCACAGGGGGATCTTCTGGCCACTCTCCAGCCCCTGCTGCGGCCATTCTGGTGCTTGTGGGCCCGCGGCTGCTTCAGTGGGTAACCCCATCCAGGCCACTTGTGAGCAGTCCCCTCTTCTCTCTGTCTTCAGCTCCCACTGAAGTTCTAGGACTGCAGCCCTGGTGAGTGTTCTTCCTCCTCAACACACATGTACGTGAGTGTGTACACATGCGCGTGAGGTACTGTGCCTGGCTGGCTTCCTCCTCAACACACATGTACGTGAGTGTGTACACATGTGCGTGAGGTACTGTGCCTGGCTGGCTTCGAGGGAGGTAGTGAGCAGGGAGGTATTTCTGGTAGCTCCCCATCAGATAGGATCTTTCTATGGCAGGTACAGGTACTGTGTCCTCAGGGAATTGATTGGCTTGTTTTCCCAGAAAGTGCTGGAGGAGGAAGTATTCAGGCACTGTTTGATCCAGCTCCTCCACAGTGTCATCTGGGGCTTGTTTCTTTGCCCTACCTGGGGAGAGTCAGCTTCATGGGATACACAGGCCCTGCCTGCTGCTCCCAGGGTGATACACTGGCTGGTTCACACCCATCAGGAAGGACAGCATCTTTGTCTTAGCAAGTCTTGGATTCACTCTCCTTCGGTCTGGCTCCAGTCACGTATTGAACTCTGAACCGGTCACTGTGACTGGGCTGCGGAGCACACCGAGTGGCTCAGCCTGGGTGCTGGATGTGCCTCTTCCGGAAGCTGGCTGGGGAACTGGCCTCCCTGGTATGGAATTCACTGACGTCAGGAAGGAAGGGGGAAGGGGACAGATGCTGAGGAGGAAAGTCGCCAGTAGCGTCCTCAGTGAATTTAGTTCCTTGTGCCTCATGAATCCCAGCAGCAGTTCCAGAACAGCTTTGGCGTGGGCTCAGCATGCATGGGCACCACACTGAACGCTCTGCTGACCTCGCCTCAGAATCCCTTAGCAGGCCTCTAGGAGGGCAGGGTGGGCCCCATCCTGTGTCCGGAGTTGGTTCTTTCCAGTGGGTTCTTGGTCTCGCTGACTTCAAGAATGAAGCTGTGGACCTTTGTGGTGAGTCTTATAGCTCTTAAAGATGATGTGTCTGGAGTTTGTTCCTTCAGATGTGTCCAGAGTTTCTTCTGTCTGGCGGGTTCATGGTCTCGCTGACTTCAAGAATGAAGCCGCGGACCTTTGCGGCAAGTGTTACAACTCTTAAGGGTAGTGTGGAAAGAGTGAGCAGCAGCAAGATTTATTGTGGAGATCGAAAGAACAAAGCTTCCACAGCATGTAAGGGGACCTGAATGGGTTGCCGCAGCTGGCTGGGGTGGCCAGCTTTTATTGTTATTTGTCCCCACCTGCATCCTACTGATTGGTCCATTTTACAGAGTGCTGATTGGTGCATTTACAATCCCTTAGCTAGACACAGAGCGCTGATTGGTGTGTTTTTACAGAGTGCTGATTGGTGTATTTACAATCCTTTAGCTAGACACAGAGTGCTGATTGGTGCGTTTTTACAGAGTGCTGATTGGTGCATTTACAATCCTTTAGCTAGACACAGAGCGCTGATTGGTGCATTTACAATCCTCTAGCTAGACAGAAAAGTTCTCCAAGTCCCCACCCGACCCAGAAGTCCAGCTAGCTTCACCTCTCAATCCCAGAGGTGGAATGCGGGCTCCCAGGGCTGCGGGAGAAGCCCTCGGCAGGGTTCTCTGGCAGTGGAGACTGACACACAGTGGGCTCCGTGTGTCTTTGCTGCTTCCTGGGAAAACCCGGGGCCCTGGAAGTCAGAGCCCAAGTGTGCCAAAATGGCCAGTGGGAAAGGTGGATAGAAGTAATGGCAGCTCAGCAGGGAGATCCCTCTACACACTCCCTCCGCTAATGACTGGCTAGATGCAGAGAAGCCTGGGGCCCTTAGAGTGGGGAGTGGGGGCCAGGCAGGGAGGAGGCTGTGTGGCAGAGTCCCTGTGGCTGCAGCCCAGTGACCCCAAGGGGCGGGGCAGGGGCTCCAACCCACAGGATGGTGGAGGACGGATCAGGGCCACGGCTGCCAAAGGGGGGCCCAGAGAGTGGTCCTTCCGGCTGTGTGGTCCAGCTGCCCTCTGGGGCCAGGCACCCAGATCACCCAGAGGACCAAGGCTCTGCTAGTCATCTGAGGATGCTCCGGAGAAGGGTTGAGCCATGCTGGCTTATCTGTCCTGTGCAGAGGTGGGCAGGTGCCTGAGAAGGCAGATGCAAACGTGGCCCAGGCCCAGATAGTCCTGGAAGCCCCACTGACCGCATCTGCCTCCCTGCGGGCGAGGGGTGTGTTAGAAGGAATGTGCTTTGGGATCAGGCAGATGAGCTTCAAAGTCCAGGCTTGCGGCCCTCCAGCGAGCGGAGAGCCACAGTGGTCAGTTTGCCACCTCCCTCATCTGGGTCCACCCATCTGCAAAGCGGACGTCAGGGTTTCCTCCTTGAAGAATTGTTGTCAGGATAAGTAACACAGGAGGTCAATGGCCCAGCCTTTCCCCAACCCCAGGTGGCATGAGGTGAATGAACTCGCTGCCTCCCTCGGCTTCAGAGAGGACCTGCCCAGCTGTGTCCTGCCATGTTTCTGCAGTGGGCGTGTTGTGCATCCTGGGCCCCATGTTATGACATGTGGTCCGTTAGTCCCTGCACACCTGTGGCATGGATACCCTTCCTCCCATCTGATACCTGTAGCCACTGCGGCCCCAAGTGAGAGCAGTGGGATGGGGGTGTGGATCTGAGCTGGCCGCTGCTCCTGAGCCCACACCTTCCACTCTCCTTAGTGCCCATTGCAATGCACGGTGGAACCACATGCCCCAGGCAGGAGGCGCGGCTCCTCCAGGGTCGCACTCTTGTTGGAAAGTAGAGTGAGGAGGGGCTCGGCTTTTTAGGGCCCGGGTGCATCCTGGTGGAGCCGCGTTCCAGCTGCTCTGGTGCCACTGATGGAACCGCTCTAAGCCTCGATTTTCTTCTCCACACAATCAGAATTGCCGTATCCCTGCCCTGGCTTAATTGTTTTGGGTATAAAGCATATTGTCCCTGTCAGCTGGGGCACAAGGCTGGCACAGATGCTGCCTGAAGACAGGCTGGAGCTTTCTCTGGTCACAGAGTGCTGTGCCTTGTCCTGTCTCTAGGCTGGAGGGAGAGGCAGAGAACCTCAAACCTGCACACCTCTAAGAGGAGGTTTCTTCTGGGCGAAGGTGGGGCGTTTTTGTAAAGTAAGGGGTGGGAGGCTCTCCTGGGCATTGCATTGGCGGCGGCTGGCCCTGTGGTCCTGGCCAGGCACGCAGTGGCGGGACTGAGGCTGGCCTGGGTGCGCAGGGGGATCTTCTGGCCACTCTCCAGCCCCTGCTGCGGCCATTCTGGTGCTTGTGGGCCTGCGGCTGCTTCAGTGGGTGACCCCATCCAGGCCACTTGTGAGCAGTCCCCCCTTCTCTCTGTCTTCAGCTCCCACTAAAGTTCTAGGACTGCAGCCCTGGTGAGTGTTCTTCCTCCTCAACACCCATGCACATGCATGTGCACATGCCGCACACAGCAAGCATTCCCACCCACACACTTGTGTTCCCCGGACATGCACACATCCTCATACAGATACACGCACGGACAGACATCTGCACACACGTGCTCACGCACTGGAGTCGTGTGCAGTCTGGCTCCTCTGGCGTGATTCCTGGTGAAACAAGAACAGCCATTCACCTCTGATCGCTGCCACTTCATGAGGAAGGGTGGAGTTTCTATAAAATGGGTACATCTGATGGTGGCGAGGGTGGCGAAATCCTCCCTCATGCGCATTTCTCACCCAGCTGCTTTTCTCTCCAGGGAGACCACTGTGTTTTCACTGTTAGAATTGGGCTGTCTCTGGAGAAGGGCCAGCCTTGTTACAAGCAGAAGTTCTTGGTATTGTGTCTGGGATGTGGCTCTTGCTCCTCCAGGTTGTGACTACGTTGTTTGTGAAAGTCAAGCTCTTTTTTTTTTTTGAGACAGAGTCTCGCTCTGTCGCCCAGGCTGGAGTGTAGTGGCGCAATCTCGGCTCACTGCAAGCTCTGCCTCCCGGGTTCACGCCATTCTCCTGCCTGAGCCTCTCCAAGTAGCTGGGACTACAGGCGTCCGCCACCACGCCCGGCTAATGTTTTTGTATTTTTAGTAGAGACGGGGTTTCACCGTGGTCTCGATCTCCTGACCTCGTGATCCGCCCGCCTCAGCCTCCCAAAGTGCTGGGATTACAAGCGTGAGCCACCGCGCCCGGCCGAAAGTCAAGCTCTTACACCTAAGGCGGTGCTCATGGGATTTCCTTACGGTGTTAGTATTCTTAGTTTCCCAGCATTACATTGTTAAATTTCAGGCCCAGACGTGGTCTGGAGGCTTGTCTGGAACACACAGTGGTGCTCCAAGCATACATCTACATGGACGCCTTACCCGCCAGCATCTGTGGGCTCCAGCCTGTCGGCCCACAGGAGTCATCTGGGCTCCAGAGACCTCGCACCTTCCCCTGGCCGGCCACCCCGGGATGCCCCCAGGACCTATACCCTCAGCTGATGCTCCTCTTGGGAAGGTGGTTTTGAACCTGTGTCATGTGGTTCCTCCCGTGGTCGGGACACACTGTCATCTGCCTCTGGTGTGACCCATCTCTCTTTGGTCTTTCCTCGTCCCTCCGGTACCACCCATTTTTGTACAGAAACTGAGGATGACTAATTCCGTTTGAGCATTTGAGTCTCAGTGTCTGTGACCTTGACTCCCACTGTGCGGCCGCCCCAGCCCCAGCAGCGCAGTCAGGGCTGGGATCTGATAGTCGCTCTGAACCTCTGAGACACAGGCCCCAGCCTCTCTTCCCTGTGCTCCGACTCTCAGCCTTCCTCCTCTGCCCTGGTCCTCGCATCCTGAGGCTCACCTTTGTCTGGAGTAAAACACAGGCCCCTCTGCCGTGCCTGCAGGGTCTTCCAGGGTTTGGCCCAGCCTCCCCGACCCACATTCCTTCTCCCGCATCCTTGGGTCTGGCCACATTGTTTAGCCCTTGTTTAGGGCACACCTGAGCTTTCCTGTCCTTGGGCCTCTGTTTACCTTGCCTCCGGGGCTTGCTTGGGGGTCCCAGAGCAGAGCCGTAGGAGATTGTCTTCGACTGCTTTCTGGGGCCGGTGGCTCTTTTTGATTCTGTGGCGGCAGGAAGGGTCATCACAGCCTCCTTGGCTTCCTCGGCACTCACTGTGGCTTCCCTGGCCTCCTGTCCCCTTTGTGAGTTGTAGTGAGTGATGGATGAGCCTGCAGTCAGGCTCCCTGTGTCCTGTTGTATCACATGGTCCTTCTGGGGCTCCCAGGGTAGCGTCTGTAGAATCAGGGACAGGCGTGTGCGTGTTCCTTATCACAGGCTGGCTTTGCCCACTGGTGGGCTGTGCTGTGCACCTGAAGCTGCAAGGGCTCCTGGCACAGGCAGGCGGGAGGCTCGAGGCTAAGACTTCAGAGGGAACAGGGGCCCTTGTGGCCACTCATTTCCATGCTCTAGCTCTGCCTTCCTGCTCTGGCCACCAACAGGGAGCCGGGTGGAGGCAGAGCTTCCCTGCTGCTGAGCTGGGCAGAGTCGTGGGCCAGGAGCCTCATTTTCTTCAGTCCTCAGAGGTGGCCCGGAGGCCCCCGGAACCTCCTGCCACTGCCAGCCAGTGCTTCCTCCTGCTGAGAGCAGCCAGCCCGCTGTGTGCCCCCATGTACTGAGCTTCCAGAGTGTCGCCTCTGGCTAAGGGAAGCTGAGGGCAAGGCTTCTTCCTGAGGCTTGGAGGAGACCTTTCACCTGAGGTGCTGGGGAGAGGGCCTCCACCCAAAGTAGTCAGGGGCTGTGGGCCTCCGATTGTGCCAGTCCTGTGGAGGCGACCAGGAAGCAAGGTGCCCTGTTCGGGAGAGAGAGCCAAGATGGAAGGGAAGGGATGGGAAGGGCTCTTCCATGGAAGCCTTGTCCCTGTCCCTGTGCACAAAACGTCCGCAGTTCTGTTCTGCTGCATCCTGGCTCATTGGAGCCCTTGGGTGTGCGCCTCCCCATCAGGTTCTGGGCCTGGGGGGGTGCAGAGAGGAGCCCTGAGCCCCTTCTCAGGTCCTGTGTGTGTCTCACCTTCCTGGTGCTTGGTCCGAGGGCTGATGTATTTGGAAGTTTTATTTAAGCTGTTGTATTGTTAAAATGTCATCTTTGTATGTGTTTGGATACAAATCGGCATTTTAGGGGTCAGAAGCAGGGGAGAGAACCGTGGCGTATGTGGTGCTGGGGCCACGTCCACCGAAACAAACCAGACTCATCCTTAGCGCCTAGGACCCATTCCTTTGGATGCAGGGCAGTTTTCCTTTCTTTCTTTCCTTCCGTTTCCTTTGCCTTTTTCTGAGATAGGGCCTTGCTCTGTTGTGCAGGCTGGAGTGCAGTGGGACAATCATGGCTCACTGCCACCTTGACCTTCTGGGCTCTCTCCATCTGCCTGCCTCAGCCTCCTGAGTAGCTAGGACTACAGGTGTGCACCACCACATCTGGCTTTTTTTTTTTTTTTGTAGAGACGGGGTCTCACTATGTTGTCCAGGCTGGTCTTGAGCTCCTGGCCTCAAGGGATCCTCCCACCTACGCCACCCAAAGTGCTGGGATTACAGGTGTGAGCCACCATGCCTGGCCTCAGTTTTCTTTTTCATTAAACATTTCCATATGATAGAGAGAGGTACTAAAATATGTCATTTCGAATGTGGCTTTAGGGAGACCATAGATCTTTTCAGCCCACGCAGGTATCCCGATTACGAACACCTGATACAGAGGACCTGGGATCTGGGCATCCCCTAATATTAGCCTGGGCGTCTTTCCCATCGACGTCGTGTGCAGCCAGGTGCCCCTGGGTTTTCTGCCTTTGCAGAGCGCGATGGAGGGTTGCCCACGAGCTGCTTCTCTGTCTGTGTCCGGGCTGTTCCTGGCTTCCCATTAGAGGCGAGAGTGGACTGCGCCCCGTTACTCACGTCAGTAGGCCTCTCGCACGGTGCCCAGGTGCCAGCGATGGCAGCTCTTCCAGCCGCCCTGCACTCCAGTGGCTCTCACATCTGTCCTCGTCTGGCCTTGTTGGTGGGGCTGATGCTGTCTGGGGGACTCTGGGGGACTGTGCGGATGAGCTTCTTCCTGTCTGCATCCTGTTTCCACTTTGTATCATTTTTCTCACTTTTCAGTCTCTGTTGTCCATTCCTGCCCCAGCCATCATTGAGGGAGGGGCCATCAGCTGGCCTGAGGCACTGCTCCACCCTGCCCCCCACCCCACGCCCTCGAGTAAGAGCTGCCGAGGAAGTGCCCTTGCCGCGCTTTCTCCCACTGGGTACAGAGAGGGAATAAATGGTAATGGATTGATTGGGCACTCTATGAGCGTGTTGGGTTTGCAAAACTAACTGCTTCCTTGTTGCTTCATTGTGGCCCAGACTGCACTTGCCATGGGTTTCTCTGTGGCGCTCAGAGGAGCCAGACGAGGAGGCACCTGTTCCCGGCTGAGTGCTTAAGAAGCCGACCTCTGCCCCCCCTGCCCCTGCCTGCCCACGTGTCATCAGATCTGTTTCCAAGCCCTGCTCCATCTCCTGAGAGGCAGCTTTGTCCTTCTTTCAGATTCTGAACTCACAGACACTGATGTTTGTCCAGCCTCCAAGCAAGGGTCTGCTCAGTGGTTATGCACTTGACGGGAAGGTGCAGGGCTCAGAGCAGTTCCAGGGCCTCCTGCGTGTGAGGGGCATCATGGTGGAGGATTCCCCCTGCGGGCTGGAGCCAGAGTCAGGGGTGGCCACGGGAAACAAGTGCATCTTCCTGGACAATGGGAGCCTTTGGGTGAACGGGGTGAGATCCATGAACTGGACTGTGAGACCGTGATGGAGAACGCTGGGTATCAAGCCAACCATGCCTGTAACGTGGACAGTTACACAGTGAAATGAACACTTCATTTGAGTTGTTAGAAAGTGTAAGCTGTTGCTCACGCCTGTAATCCCAGTACTTGGGGAGGCCGAGGCGGGTGGATCACCTGAGGTCAGGAGTTCACGACCAGCCTGGTCAACGTGGTGAAACCCCATCTCTACTAAAAAAAAAATACAAAAAAGTTAGCCAGTCGTGGTGGCTCATGCCTATAACCCCAGCTACTCAGGAGGCTGAGGCGGGAGAATTGCTTGAACCTGGAAGGTGGAGGTTGCAGTGAGCCGAGACCACAACATTGCACTCCAGCCTGGGCAACAAGAACCAAACTGCATCTAAAAAAAAAAAAAAAGAAAAAGAAAGTGTAAGCTGTTAAAGAAAGCTCCCATCACAGTGGGCTGGCTTTTCCTGGCCTGGTCCCACCCACAGGAGCCCTGGGCTGTTTCTCCCCATTGTGGGGAGGAGTCAGGGAGGCTCTGTTTGGGGGCCCATGTAGAGGGCAGAGCACTGTGGCTTCGGGGTTCAGCCTCTGAGACGTGGCCCATCTGGGTCACTCTGGGTGGTCCTACCCATTACATGATCAGAAAGGCGCAAAGTAGAAAATGTGTGTCTTGTATTGCCTGAGAGTTTTATTAAAGCATTTCCAGTATCATTAATATTAGAGAAACTAAATTGGTAGAATAGATCAGCAATACAAATAAGCAGTTACTGTAATTGGGAAAAATACTAATGATTTAATTTGCATATGTGGCAGAAGCGACGTTTTATGATTGCTTTGATAATAAAAGACAGGCTGAGTATCACCAATGCAAGCAAATAAAGAATCCATTAATTCTGTTCATTTAAAAAAGTGGTATTTCCAGCTTTTGCAGTGACAGTTTAATAATTAGGGTGCCTAATTTTAATCTGTTAACGTGGGTGCAGGCCTTGACTAACTTGGGAAGGCAGCTCCTGCTGGCGTGAGTCTGTGCTGTTGTTGATTGCCCTGAGGAATATGGAGATCCCAGCCCTCGGCGGAAGCAGAGCCCTTGGCCCTAGGGAGCTGTATGTGATCTATATCACTCTGTTGGCTTTGGGGCCTGAGCAACTGGGACTGTGTTGCCCTGGCTCCCAAAGCCCAGTGAGCAGTCTCAGCTGCTGGAGTGTGTGTGTGTGACGTGGAACTGGGCTGGGGGGCGGTGACTTCAGTCACTCTGGCTTGAGTCTATTTTAGGGGATCTCTCGCCTAGGAGGTTTTGCACCCTCCTCCCCTAGGGGACATTTGGCAGTGTCTGGAGACAGTTTTGGTTGTCACATCTGGGGGCGTGGTACCGGCCTGTAGTAGTTTGAAGCCAGGGTTGCCACTGAACATTCGACAGCATATGGGATAATGAATTGTCTGTCACAAGATGCCATTGGTACCTAGGGTGAGAAGCCCTCTTGTCATTAAGTCCAGGAGATGAGCATTTATTTAGCATTAGAAGTAAATGGCACTGCATTTGCCCAGTAATGGATTTTGTTCTACTCTACAGTCATGGAATTTAAATAGTAATTTTGAAAACTCTTGGGACAAGTTACATACATCATTTACCAGCTTGGGGGTGAGGAAATGAAACCAGCTTCCATTTACCTTTTTTTGCATGTGAATAAAATGTACCTTTATCCTCTCCTTTTCCTTTCTTTTCATTTCTCCATCTCTTTCAGATTTGAAAAATGGGTTTCGATTCCCCAGAACTTACATTTTCCCAGCCAGAGCGTGTTTTGCATGCAGATGTAGTTTCGAGATAACAAAGAGGCATGTTTGTGTTGTAGTGACTACATAAAAAGAAAGGATATTGCTGAATTGTAAATTGCATTTTTAGAATATGCTAAAACGAAGCGCTGAGAGTCATTTGTCTTCACTGCAGCTCAGCTCGCTGCGTGTTTTCATTGTAGTGATTGAGGAAGGCGGTCGCGGGAGGCAGCTCCGCGACTCTTGGTTCCTAGACGGTTTCCTTCCTCAGAGCATCGCGTGTACGTCACGTGTTCAGGTGACAGCTCAGTCACCATAAATACACTTTAAACATCCTGATGTGTGTGTTGTGTGTGGGATGCTGTTGTTTCAGTCACTGCCAGTCATTTTCTCAGCTATCAGGACGTGAACCCGTGTTTGCTCCTTGCATCTGGGAGGCGCTGCTGAGGGGTGACCTCGATCTGCAGGAAGTGTGCGCTGTGTACGGGAACATTTAAACCGGGCGTCCCTCGTTTTCTGAGATGGGACGTGAAGGCCGAGTGGAGATCGGTAGGCAGCAATGCCTCTGAAGTTGGGGACAAAGCGGGAAAGAATCCATGTGAACAAGCAGTTTAGGCAATTTATTTGTGTGTGTGTTTCCAGCTTTTAAATATTAAAAAAAAGTTTCAACTGTGATAAGAAACACCTAACAAAATTAACCATCTTAACCATTTGTTAGTGTGCAGTTCAGTAGCGTTAATTCTATTCACGTGGTTGGGCACCCAATTTCTAGAATTTTTGCATCTTGCAAAACTGAAACTATTAATATACACCCATCAAATAGCTGTTCAATTAGAGTTTTTAAAGGCGGTGGTTCTTCTAAAACACAAGGTTACTGTCAGTCCTGTGGTGAACTCAAATGTTTGCTAACTGTAGAGGGAAAGATGGGAAAAAACAAATGTTTATACATATAATAACTATAGATACACATATATAAAATATGTCTGTATATTATCAATATGGAATGCATAGTAAATGTATATTTATAACATGTATAATTTAATGTAAATGTATATTAAATACGACATTAATTATGTAATAAGTTAAATGTGTGCATAGACGTGTGCGTGCATATGCACATCCTTGATTTACCCAAAAACGCGGGTCATTGCAGAGCTCGCGCATTCTGCAGTGGTATTTCTTCTTATTCCTCTGGTCCAGATCTCCAGAACTGACTGTGCTGTTTTCTTTCTCTGAATGAATCGAGCCTCATGAGGGCCCTCTTGGCTCTGGCACCCATGGGCCCATGCCGCATCCCCGACCCCAGGTCCCATCCCCTTTTTCGTGCACGCCATCCCAGCCCCGTGGAGTCTTGGTGCCCCCGGCTGGATGGCAAGCTGGCCACACTCCACCACGGGCCAGATGGAGCCTGCAGTCTGCATCCTCTTCTCCCCGAGTCACCCCGCAGCCAGGTCCGGAGCATTCCACTGTCTCCCTATCCCACTGTCGGTGTCTGGGTGCAGGTGCTGAGCCTGGCTGGGTGTTCTTCTTTCCTTTGTTTCCTGTGACCCTGTGGTGAGTGTGACCCCGTGGTGAGGCAGGGGCTGCTCTCTGGCCTTCCCAGTGGAGAGGATGAGCAAGAGGCCCTGGCAGCCGAGTGGGGCTTGGAGAAAGGGCGCTTACCCCAGCCTGGGGCTCCTCGGGGCTGCCAGGGGGATGGTGCCCAGCCTGGGTCTGAAGATAGGGTAAGATGACTGGGCCACTAAGGTGGGGGCTGTGGGGAGCGCCAGGGAGGCCCTGCCAGGAGCCGGTGCCCTGAGAGCAGGGTGGGCACTGGGCCAGCTCGGGCCAAGGGGACCTGCCAGACTCCTCCTGGGAGCTTGGACCTCCTTGGGTAGGAAGGAGCAGACCTTGATGGGGCTGGGCTGGGGCTGCGCTTGAGGGACTGGAGGGTGACAGGCAGAAGCGGGCAGTGGCTCCACAACGGGTGGATGGGGTGAGTCTTGGTGTCTGTCAGTGATTGCCAGTGTGCCCGGCGTCATCACATGCTCTGCCTTCTCCTGGCATCGGCCTGGCGCATCTCCCTGGGGCTCACCCACCTGCGCGGGAGCCAGTACTTGCAGGGGCCCACCTTCCTGGGTTGGTCACCTGGCTTCCTTCCTCTCCACCCCCAGCGCCCACTCCCCTCTGGCTGGACTCTCCCTCTGTCCTTGGAGGAACAGCTTTTCTTGGCGGCCTCCGCCCCCAGCTCCTGCCTTCCCAGAGTGACTTGCCCCTGGGCTCCCTGTCACTTCTAAATCACTTGGCCCGAGGCGCATTTCTTCCCTTTGTGTCTCCTTCCCTACAGCACTTCCTCTTTACCTTCCCGTCCCGCCCCTGCGGCTGCCACTAAAGATTCTGCTGTGTGCCAGTGAGCGAGCTGGCCCAGCATGGGGCACTTTTCCTTGGAAATGAGGGGAAAGAGGGCTGCTTCCTGGGGAACTAGACAGAGCTTGGCAGTCTGCGAGGAGGCCTGTTTGTGTCCTCTTTGTTTGAAAGACTGTTTTGCCTCAGGCCAAATTGTCCGACTCTGCCAAGGCAGGAAGGAGAGTAGGAGATCCATGGATCCCTCAAGCGAACAAAGGAAGAGCCCAGGACATGCCAGGGTCATTGGTTGCTGGGGTCATTGTTTCCCAGGGTTATTGGTTCCTGGGGTCATTGGTTCCCGGGGTTCTTGGTTCCCGGAGCCATCGTTTCAGGCTACCTCCGGCTCCTGAGAGCGAGGGGAACCCATGGAGGCCTGCAGAGGAGAGTGGGAGGTGAGGACAGGGACCTCTGGATATGGCCCTCAACAGTACGATGGTCCTTGTGATGCTGCCATCTGGGTGGTGCACGTTCACTGTGGGTGCCAGCCTGGGCGCAGTGTCAGAACAGCTGTGGTCACGTTGAGCATGTGACTCAGCTCTTCGTTCCCTAGGGCCCACGCCTTCCCTCTTCCAGGCCATCATCGTGTGGACCCCAGCCGTCAACTCCATCTCCATCCTGGACCCTGCTTTGGTGCCCTCCCTGCCCTGGTCACCCCTGGATGTTATGTGCCTGGGTGCTCGTCTCCCCCAGGAAGGAAGGAAGTTCCCAAGCTGTTACAGATGCCCACTGGGCTGCTCTTCCACAGATGCCTCAGGGTCCAAGGGGCATCTCCCGGGCCAGATCTATGTGCACAGGACATGTCCCCAGGCTGAAAGGGGCACCCACCTGCCGCTGGCATTCCCCAGATGTTGGCTGAGTGGAGAGGCACCACGTGTTGCTGGACAGAGGGGCTGCCTCAGGACACAATGTCTCCCCTGGAGGACAATGGCCTCCTTAATTCTTTTTGAAAACCAGGCATTTTGATGTCCATAGAACTCCTATTTCAGGGAAAATTAGAGGTCCTTGAGGTGGGTGTAAAACCAAGCAGGTGGGGCGTTCCCCCTGTGGCATTTGGAGACAGTCCCAGCAGAAGGTGGTGGCGGCTGAGCTCAGCGCGGCGATCAGTCTTGGGCCTGGGCTTGTCTGCCTGGCCGTACCCAGTGTGTCTGAGATGTCCGTCCTGCGTCCTGGCAGGTGCTCTAGGGTCCTGGGGGTCTCTTCACCCCGTTGGATCTCCGCACGGAGTACTGGTCCCAGCCGGATGAGCTGTCAGCCCTGCCCCTTGTGAGAAGCCAGTGGTGAGACTGTGGCGTTGGGGCCTCATGCCCACACCTCAGCTGCTCCAGGTTTGTGGTCTGGGCGAAGTGAGGCAGGATACATCGTAGGTCCCTTTGGGGGAGGAGAGTCTCGTGCTGCCTCCATTGTGGTGATGCACTGAGAGGGGTGGAGATCTCCATAGAAGACAGGGCCTCCAGCAGGGTCCAGAGAGATCCATGGGTGGCAGAGAGGACGCAGGCATCGGGGCAGCCCTCGGAACAGGTGCTGTCTTGCAGCCTGGAGCAGGCCTCTCGTGCTGGCAACACGCAGACTCACGGAGTCAGAGGCCCTGGACATTTTGGGGCCTCCAGAGGCACACGTGGCCTGTGAGGCAGCACCTGTGTGGACAGCACCCTGGCAGTGGCTTCGGTTAGTGGACAGCCTTGTAACCTGTGGTGGCGATGCCTCCTGGGCTGGAGCAGCCGATGCCTGGGGCACTGCTTTTGGTTTCAAGTTCAGAGTCAGAGTGAGCAGAGGTAGCCTTTGGGCTGCCATGGAGGCGCGCAGCCCATCCCGGCTTTGGGAGGACAGCAGCTGGGCACCGAGGGCAGAGGCCCCGCACGCTGGGGATGTGTCTGAAGCATGCTCACAGGTGAGGCGTTGGTTCTGAGTGACCGTGTCTGGCAGGTCAGGGGTGTGAGTAAGGAAGTGGTCTATGTCCAGGAGGGACGGGCGTGGAATAGCTCCCCTTCCAATAAGGACCTGCACTCAGAGCCACTTATTATTGAAACTTGCTATCGTTGTGCAACCCCAATTTGTGCCGTAGTTGTCATCAGTGTGTCAGAAACATTTTGTGCTGTGCTTACTCATGGAGTCAGGTTCCACTGAGACCCTGCCACCCAGCCGTATGCCTGCATTATGAGGATTTGTCATAGCAGTGGCGTGTTCTGTTGAGCACTGTGGCTTTTTAATCATTACTGAAGTGTGGCCACTCAGGCTGTATTCAGGAACACAAAGTCTAAACTAAGAAGAAAGAACTAGGGGTCCCGGGCAATCTGTGGCTGGACGGCGTTCATCACCTCCCCCTGGGGCAGGCGTTGTGCTCCCGGCAGGTGGTGTGTGTGGTGTGGCCGGGAGGCCATGTTACTGATGGTAGCAGACACGTGCCTTCGGGCCAGGGCGGTCGACAGTCTGTGTTCCACCTCTGATGGCGCGGTGGTGACATCTGGGGCGCCATCAGGAGGGTTGTGAGCACACAGCACCTGCCTTGGTGTTTGGATGGTGGAGGGTTGTGAGCACACAGCACCTGCCTTGGTGTTTGGATGGTGGAGGGTTGTGAGCACACAGCACCTGCCTTGGTGTTTGGATGGTGGAGGGTTGTGAGCACACAGCACCTGCCTTGGTGTTTGGATGGTGGAACATCATTGCCCAGAACCTGCCAGCCCTGCTTTAGGGACCATCGAAGGACACACTGAAGCAGAGTCAGACGAGGCTGGCCCCAGAGTGTCCAGCAGGCTGTGGAGAGGACATGACGTGGTCCAGGTGACACTCGCAGTCGGGCGGGGTGACTGCCAGGCACCCCTCTCTTCTCCAGCACCCTCCCCCATGAGGGCCGGCAAGAGGCCTGGGCTGGGCAAGGTCGCCTGCAGTCAGGGGGGCACTCACTGGTTGAGGGGGCCCAGACTCCCCAGGCCTCCTGGGGGCCACGGAGGAAACGCCTGTCCAGAGCACCTGGCGGTGGGTGCTCCCTGGCAAGCAGTGTCCCCATGAGATATTCCACCCCAGACTGCCCTTCCACTGCGCCACTGGAGCCTGTGCTTGACAGAGTTGGCAGGACCCTCTCCTGCAGCCATGCTGGGAGGCTGTGATGTCCTGTAGCGTCCATGGTGTCCGTGTGCCAGGTAGGCGTGAGTGCCATCCTGTGGACGCTGTGAGGCGTCACCACTCGCTGAGGTCAGTGGCCTTGCCCTGGCGGGGCTGAATCTGCATGGAGGACACTCAGGCCTGAGGCGGGGGCTTCGCTGCACACATCCTCACGGTGGGGTCGGGCTGGCCGTGGGCCACCAGGCATCCTTGCTGGCCCTGTGAGGACAAGTGAGTGGACGGTCCATGGCCTGGCAGGTGTTCAGGGAACATTTAGGGACATGCGTGGATGGGAGGGTGGGTGGGCGGAGTCCCCAGGCCTGCAGGACAGCAGAGAGACCAAGCTGGCTCTGGCACCTCCCGGGGCACCCTCCGCTCTTCTGATTTCCAGGCCCCCAGCTCTGCTGACTTCTTCCTACGTGGCTGCCCTGCCCCAGGCACATCTGGGCGTTCCTGCTGCCTGGTTCCCAGTGTCAGTGTTCTTCACAGCTCTGTGGACCCTGCCTGGCTCTGTGTGTTCTCCCAGCTGACCCATCAGACCCCTGCGGCTGCCCTTCCTGCCCGCAGCAGACAACTCCTGAGTCTGTCTAGCTCACACGCACCCCTCCAGGTGCCCTGGCAGCGTCTCCCCTCACCTGGGTCTTCAGGCCGTGAGCCTTAGGGACCGTCCCTCTCCTTAGATCGGGGCTCTGACTTACACAGGGTGCCTGATTTGCACACCGCCCTTCACGTACCACTAGTGTGGGCCTGTGCAGCTGACAGGACCTGAGGCCAGCTTGGCTCTTGCCCAGTTTTAGGTGTCTTATTTTCATTTTATCTGAAATTTGAGATCTTCTGATTATCTTTGCTATTCTGAAATTTAAAATTTATCCCATTTAGCACACATGAGTTAACTTAATTTTTAAAGCCTTGTTTTCTGTTCATCTGGGGAGGTTTCCTCCTCTCCTGGTCACCCCCATCATCATCGTCAGCATCATTGTCATTTCCCTGCAGTGCCTCTGTCCCGTGTTCTTCTTTGGCGGGATTCCTGTGAATGCCATTTTGGCTCCTGGTTTATTTATCTGATATTTACTCAGTGTGATCTCCCAGGTCGTCTGCAGTTTTGTTCTGCTGTTCACCGGCTGAAGTTCCAGGCGCTCTTCCCTGCTGCCGGATCGCCTCTGCTTTGTATCCGTTGGTGCCTGTTCTGTGGACGCCATAGCATCACTGTTCTCTCTGTCCCTCCTTAGAGGGGCTTGAATTACCTCTGTGTCTTCTAGGCTCAGTTTTTCTGTGTACCTTGGTCATTCTTTTTCTTGCTTCGACTTTCTAAGTGGCTGGTAAATTGTTCATATCTAAGTATGAAGGGAAGATACATTTCAGATGGATTCAAGGCTTAACTGTAAAAAGTAAAGCAAGAGAAATCTCCAAAGACAATTGGGGCATCAGGGACCCGTCCTCACTGACCCAGGATCTCTAGAAGCAGACAAAGATGCAATTGACAGAATAAAAATGGCAACTTTTGAGTGGATAAAGATATTAGCAACAAAGTCAATGAAGAAATAAGAGTTTTGGAAAAATATGTGTAACATTTGACAAAGCTGAGGCTGGCGGATCACCTGAGGTCGGGAGTTCAAGATCAGCCTGACTTGTGTGGTGAAACCCCATCTCTACCAAAAATACAAAAATTAGCTGGGCGTGGTGGTGCACACCTGTAATCCCAGCTACTTGGGAGGCTGAGGTGAGAGAATCGCTTGAACCTGGGAGGTGGAGGTTGAGCTGAGATCGCACCACTGCACTCCAGCCTGGGTGACAGAGTGAGACTCTGTCTCAAAACAAACAAATTAACAAACAAAAAAAACAGTTTACTATGGAGAGGCCTCTTACAAACTGGAGAGAAAGACCAACATTAGAAAATGAACGCCCAGTGTGACTGGGCAGCCCAGGGAAGAGGGGTTGTCGCAGACATGCCCAAACTCCCTAGCGCCCAGGGAGATGCCCAGAAAAGTCAGCAGAGATCGTGTTTTTTGCCCAGCTTGGCAGAAGATGGAAAGAGAGATGGTGTCCGTTGCAAGGGAGGATGTAGAGGTTGCAGCAATGTCGGGCATGGCTGGAGGAGGTGTGCACGGCTGCAGCCTCTTTAGAAGTCGTTCTGCTCATATGTCCTGAGGTGAGAAATACGCAGATACTTCACTCAGCCCCCACTCCCAGGGCTGTGCTCTGCAGGGGCACAGACCCCACGATGTGAGGCTGTTTGCACCCAGCAGTCTCTTGCAGTGTTGTGGTGAGAGTCAAACATTTGGAGGAAAGTCTGTGTCCATGAGTAGGAGAATGCTTGGCTAAATGTTGGCACAGCCACGTGATGGACTCCTCTGAGATGTGGTATTGAATGAAAAAAGAAGATGCTGAGAAGTCTGTAGGACACAATTTCATTTTTGGAGGCAGTGACCATCTGGTGTGTGCATGTGTACATATGTGCACATGTGTGCATTGTGAGCGTGTGTGTGCGTGTGTGTGCATGTGTATGGAATGGAGGGAAGTGTGGACAGCAACCACACAAAGGTTTCCTGTTGGGTGTTTGATGGTGGAGAGAGCACGAAAGAGAGAAAGAAGCTATTGCTCTGAACATGAAGCAGTGTGTCTGTTCTGTCCCTGTGTGTAAACTGCTGGCTTGTGTGTGTTGCCGCATACACTCTGTAGAGAGAGGGGACCGGTGCTACTGCTGCACCGGGAGGCTGGGATATAGGAGTGGGAGCTGCAGAGCGGTGTGTGGGGTGCGAGTCTTTGGGTACTCACGGAAGCGAAGCCTGTCTGCGTGTGTGCGCGTGTGCGCGCAGGAGCCCAGCCCAAGGAAGGACCCTGCTGGCCTTGGCAAGGGAGCCAGGGACAGAGATCACGTGTGTGTGTCTTTGTGTGGTGTTGTTACACTTGTGGCAACAACTACTTTTGTAAATGGAAGTGCATGGCTGAGGCGTTGCTTCTTAAAGGCAGGAGTGAGGAGGAGGGCCCAGGGATGGGGAGCAGTGGGGTGAGTAGGTGGTCCCTTCCAGTGCCAGCTTGAGGGCCTTTCCTCTGGGACACAAACTCCCTGCCGGCTTCCTCGGGTAGCGGGTTCTGTTCTGGTTCTGCAGAGGAGAGTCCTGGGGCCTACTGTCCAGGAGTTCCTGAGACAGAGATCCTCAGGGAGGCTCCCCATCAGGTTCCTATGGGTTCCTGCTTCACCCTGCTGCCCTCGTTGGAGAGGCCCCCAGCAGTCTGGGGCCTTGAGGATGCCTCTGGCCGAGCAGCCACCCCCGTGCCCTGCCCTGGTCTGCTTTGCAGCTCTGTGGGTGCAGCTGCTCCCGTCTGCCAGCTGCTGGGTATTTGTGGGGCATTGTTGAAATTTCTGATGGATGCCGCCCCCTGCCCCTCCACGGGCTCTTCACTGTTTCGGGTCCATGCCTGTGCTATCACTTGATTCTGATTTAACAAGACAGGTGAATGAGGCAGGGCCGGATGCGCAGGCCCAGATCCTTATCTTTGTGCAAAAGCTTTGAGGAACCACAGGTAAAGGCCCGGGCCACGCCGAGACCAGAGGCTCCGGTCTCCATCCTGCTTGTGCGGCCATGCCTGAGCCAGGTCCCCTGTGCTGTTGCCATACGTATGTGTGTGAGAGAGTGAGTCTGTGTGTATGTGTGTTTGAGGTTATATGAGTGTATTTGTGAGTGTGAATGTGTTTGTGAGCATGAGTGTGAATGTGTGTGTGGATGTGTTAAACTGAGTGAGCATGAGTACATGTTTGTGTGAATGTGATTGGGTGTGTTTAAGGTTATGTGTGTGAGCATGCGTGTTTGTGTGTGTTAGTGTATAAGTGTGAGTGCCTGGGTGTGAGTTTGCAAGTGTGATTGAATGTGTGAGTTTGAGGTTGTGTAAGTGCATGCTTGTGTTTGTATTAGTGTATAAGTGTGTTAGTATATGAGTGCATGGGTTTGAGTGTGTGTGTTTGAGTGTGTTTGTGATTGTGAGTTTGTGGTTATGTAAGAGTGTGTGTGAGTGTATAAGGATGTGTGTATGTGACTGAGTATGTGAGTTTGAGGTCATGTGTGAGTGAGTTTGTGTTTATATGTTAGACCCCTTGTTGGGGCCTGGCCTGAGTGGACGGGGCTGTAGTGCAGGCCAGAACAGGTGTCTGCACAGACAAGGTGGCCTGAGGCACAGGGTTCCTGCCTGGACAAAGGTGAACTCTGTCCTGGGTGATTCCCTGTCCCAGCTGGGGCCTGCCCTGTGGCTGCCAGGAGCTGAGGAGTGACTGACTCTGGGGGTGACAGGCTGCGGGAAGCCCTGTGGTGTGGACAGCAGCTGCACGTCACTTTATTGGTGACTCCAAAGGGCAGAGGGTTAGAGCAATTGCCCTAGATGGCAGCTGTCATCGACCATCGAACTAGGAGATGAGGGGCATGTTGGTCCTTCACCTTTATGACTTATCTAGCTGTCTGTAATTCATCCCAGGAACATTCTTAAAGTAATCATAATCATTTTAAAAAGACCCAGCATGATGCAGGGATTAGCTGTGAAGAGGGGATTTGAAGCCCAAGTCCAACGGGTGCTCAACCAGCTCCTCTGCTCGGCTCCTCCAGGTGCTGCAAGGCTGCAGGTGCACCAGCCTTTCCACCAGGTGCCTGGCCAGCAGAAGAGTCCTGCTCTCCTGGAGGCCGCTGTGCAGGATCAGCTCTGCGCCGTCTGTTGCCGTTAATCATACAGTGCATGACCTCCTGAAAAACACCAGACATACCTCACAGGCCCCAGGGCTGGTGAGGCAGGTGGCAGGGAGGCCTGGATTCGGGGGAGCTGCGGGGAGTTCAGAGTGCCCGTGCTGACTGGCTTTGGTCTGTCTCTGAGCGAATCCAGTTTTACAAGTCTGCTAAGTAGCAAATCTTTAAAACTGCATCTTGGTTGGCGTGTCACCTGTCTCCTGCCTGCAAGGACCATACCTGCTTTTACTCTACCCTTTAACAGGAGAGCCCCGAGCCATGTCTTTCAGTGGGATCGAGGGAGTTGGAACATTTCAGAGCTGTGGGGTGCCTCCCTCAGCGCAGCATTTTGGACCTCTGGCGCCACTCTCTGATGGTTGTTGGTGGCCTGTGGCTAAGGGTTGCATGGTTGTCTTTGCATTTTTAAACTCTTGTTTTGACCCCGCAGAGCCCCTTGGGAAAGCTCAGGATGCCACCCTCACTGACCTGCCAGTCCCGGGGACGCAGGGCAGACGGCCTGCCTTCCTGTACAGGGCCCTGTGCATCTGGGCGTGCTTTTCTCTGCCTTGTGAAGTGTGTAGCCAGCCACGCTGCAATTATCTGTTCTTTAAGAGAAATAAAAGTGGAGATGACAGGATGTGGCGGTCCTATGATTCTCTCTGCCCACCAGGGAGGAATGGGAAGTTCCCATCAGGGCATGACGCCACTTTCATTACAAGCCTTCAGGCCTCATCTGTGCCGCTTCCTTTCATGCACCCTGCACTGTCCTCAGCTCCTTTAAGCTCTGCATTTCCGTTGTTATCTATGAAAGGTGGCTACGATTCTGTGTGTCCTGCTTGAGAGAAGGTGGCCCAGGCCTGCTGAGACGTCATGGGCCATGTCATCCAGCAACCTGGCTTCCGAGGCGCTGTGTTGAACACATCGTGACTTCATGAGTTTATAAGTACTTCATTACTGGCTACACCGTGTACGCTGAAATGAGAGCAGGACTTGACCCGTCTCTTGATTATCTGCGGCAGCTTTAATTTATTTTAAAATAGAAATAGCTTTACTTTTTACATTAAAATAAAAATGCTTTTTGTAAACAATTGCAACAATGAATAAACTTAGAAAGTAGGAGTTTAACGAACCTCTGAGTTTCGCTCACATGCCTGGGAAACCAACCGGGTTAGCAGTGGGGCTGTAGCTTGGAGACATTGCAGCCCATGCGGCTGTCTCTTGGGAGCCCTGTGGCTCCCGGGCTGCCCACCCCACTGGGCAGTCGGCCTGCTGCCACCAGCAGGTGTGAGCTCCGACCGTAGACATGCTCCTGGTCTAGACGTCCATTTATTGGGACCCAAAGCTCAGAACTGTGGTCAGTTCAGACCTGGAAAGATGAAAGGGGACCGTCAGGGGACGGGCTGTGCTGCTGTCTTCCTTCCCGCTTGTTGGCATCTCTCCAAGCCTTCCCTCCTTTCTTGGAGACTGTCACCAGAGAGGGCCTGTCTGTGTCTTGTCAAACAGAATTCCTCCCTGCCGGCGAGCCCGTCCACTGCCTGTGTGTGCAGGTCCTTTGTCACCTTTCAGCAGCTTCCCTGGGTTCACCAGGGGAGTGGTATGCCACCCGTGGGGTTGGCATTCACTTCTCCCAAGGTGAGGGCTCTCTGATGGCCGTGAGTAATCAGAGCAGCGGGTACCAGGATTGTCTGCAGGTTCCCATCTGCAGGGCAGCCTCAGGTGCTGACGCCAACCTTGATGGTTTTGAGTAGAGTTGGGGAGGAACTTGGGCTATCACCTGGAACCAAAGCACATTTATTTACTGCTTTGATCCCAAAGAACTCGGCACTTAGGAGGGTCCACTCCAGCAGTGATAAGCACCTCACCTGCGGAACAGGGAGGGCTGCCTGCCCAGGTCTCCCACCTCACCTGGGAAGGAGAGGCACCTGCAGCTTGAGACAGGCACGGAGAGGACGGTCCTGACCACTGGGGAGTGTCTGTGTCTGGAGGAAACAGCCTGTGCCCCTCTCCTCAGGACGGAGGCCCTTCACTTGTACCCCCCTGTCATCCCCCAATGGAGAAGGAAGTGGGTGGGCGGCTGGGACACGTCAGTTTCCAGTTTTTCTTGCTTGGCACCCTGTCAATCTTGAGTTTGTTTCAAGAAGCTGTTCTGCTGCCTTGATGAGACCCCCTCCACGTGAAGAAAGGTGAAGTGCAGCAGCGCCAGCCGCGCCAGTTGGTGCTGTGCTTTGGACCGGTGCATTCCAGGGTCTTCTCATCGCCCCTTCTGCTAGTCCCTGAATTCCTCACAGCCAAGTTCCCGTGTCTCTGCGGGCCTCACATTCCTCACATCTGACATTCAGGGCCCTCCTGTGTCTCCGAAGGAAGAGGGTTGGAACACACCTTCAGTGTCACGGTTCTCAAACTCAGGAGCCCTTCACACTCCTGCACATCAGCGTGGACTCCAAAGAGCTTTTGCTTAGATGACTTAGATGCACAGGCTGACTGTTGTTCTGACATGCTTGGGGCCAGAAGTGTTTAGGCTCTCAGAGTTTTTGGATTTTGAAGTATTTGCATATGCATAATGAGCTATCTTGGGGATGGGACCTGAGTCTAAACATGAAATTTATTTATTTATTTATTTATTTTGAGATGGAGTCTTACTCCGTCGCCCAGGCTGGAGTGCAGTGGCGTAGTCTCGGCTCACTGCCACCTCCGCCTCCTGGGTTTAAGTGATTCTGCTGCCTCAGCCTCCCTCCCTAGTAGCTGGAATTACAGGCATACATTACCATGACTGGCTAGTTTTTGTATTTTTAGTAGAGATGGGGTTTCACCACGTTGGCTAAGCTTACCTCAGGTGATCCACCGGCCTCAGCCTCCCAAAGTGCTGGGATTACAGGCGTGAGCCACCATACCCAGCTTAAACATTAAATTTATTTTTCGTGTTCACCTTATAATGTGAAGGTAGTTTCATATAGTATTTTTAATAATTTTGTTCGCAAAACAGTTTTGACTGTGACCCAGCACATGAGGTCAGGTATGGAATTTTCCACTTGGGGCTTCATGTTGGTGCTCAGAAAATTTCAGACTTTGGAGCATTTTGGTTTGTGGATTCTTAGATTAGGGACGCTCAACCTGTATTGGTATTTATTGTATTAGAAACTAACATACATCTAAAAAATGTTCTTACTCATTTAAAACTAAATAAACCCATTACATGTTAAATAGATAGGTAACATTTTTAATGAAAAATAACCGTTTGGTAAAACACAAAGTGTCGTGAGAAGAGAGGCATCATTTTACCCTTTGCCAGTCTCTGGAAGGTCTGGCTTAGCAGTGACAGTGTTTTTGCTTCTCACACTGGCTCTCGTTCAGTCCATGTCCACTGTACTCCTGTGAGAGAAGAGCGCATGAGATTTTTCTATTATGAACAAAGATTTGACTTCACACACCCCTTGTAAAGGTCTCGGGGACCCTCTGGGACCCCGGATCGCATTATGAGGAGCGCTGTTTTAGAAACGGGTTTCTGTGTGGCTGGGGGCCTGGGAGCTGATCACTCATTTGGCTGATAGAGGCTCTTGTCAAAGGGCTGTTTTCCATCCTCAGGTGCCTGTCAGTGACGGAGGCTTTCAGGCCCGTTGTTGGTGAAGCTGTGTGTGCTTGGGTTCATGGTGGTTATGGTGGAAGAGATCTTTCCTTACTTAGTCTGGTACTGACGTAAGGTTATGGTGGAAGAGATCTTTCCTTACTTAGTCTGGTACTGACGTAAGGTTCTGGGGCTGTTTGTCACCTGCCCCGGGGGTGCCCTGTGTAGGGCAGGGATGAATCATGTTTCCCTTCGTGGGGCTGCAGCCATCTGCTTGGGACCCCACTGGCCTTTTGCTCTCTTGGGGGGTTCATGGTGGTTGATGTTAAATGATCCATTGAGCCCAGTGTTTCACGCCGTAAGTCAAATCCTTGGGCCTCCTGTGTGTTTGTCTGAATCTTTTCCTCTGAAATTCTTTTATTTCACAGCGAACGGAAACAAGTCTTGTTTTACCTGGCTGCCTTCTCTGTTTGGACTCTTCATCTCCAGAGTTTATTTTACCAATAAGTTTGTACATGCTAGAGATCATAGGCCAGAATGTGGATCTTTATCCGCTCTTACGCTTACGCAGACCGGCAATAAACACACCTGGGCATTTGCAAAAGGGCCTCAGTGCTGACATCTCTTTTCCTCCATGGAGAAAGTTCAGTGCTGACGTCTGTTTTCCTCTATGGAGAAAGTTGATGCTCTGTTGCTGCTAACGGACAATTATTCTTGTGTGTTCATCTGTGTGTCTGTGTCTGCCAGTGCCACACGCGTGACCCTGACGACCCTGGTCTGTGCATGCATGTCTGTATGTGTCACCTAGTGCCACGTGCATGACCCTGATGACCGTGCTCTGTGCATGCATGTCTGTATGTTCCCCTAGTGCCATGCACATGACCCTGACGACCCTGGTCTGTGCCTGCGTGTCTGTGTGTGTCCCCCAGTGCCACGCGCATGACCCTGACGACCCTGGTCTTTGCCTGCGTGTCTGTGTGTGTCCCCCAGTGCCACGCGCGTGACCCTGATGACCCTGGTCTGTGCCTGCATGTCTGTGTGTGTCCCCCAGTGCCACGTGCATGACCCTGACGACCCTGGTTTGTGCATGCATGTCTGTGTGTGTCCCCCAGTGCTATGCACGTGACCTTGACGACCCTGGTCTGTGCCTGCGTGTCTGTGTCCCCCGCTGCCATGCGCATGACCCTGATGACCCTGGTCTGTGCCTGCGTGTCTGTGTGTGTCCCCCAGTGCCACGTGCGTGACCCTGACGACCCTGGTCTGTGCATTCATGTCTGTGTGTGTCCCCCAGTGCCACACACGTGACTCTGACGACCCTGGTCTGTGCGTGCATGTCTATGTGTGTCCCCCAGTGCCACACACGTGACTCTGACGACCGTGGTCTGTGCATGCATGTCTGTGTGTGTCCCCCAGTGCTATGCACATGACCCTGATGACCCTGGTCTGTGCATGCATGTCTGTGTGTGTCCCCCAGTGCCACATGCGTGACTCTGACGACCCTGGTCTGTGCATGCATGTCTGTGTGTGTCCCCCAGTGCCACATGCGTGACTCTGACGACCCTGGTCTGTGCATGCATGTCTGTGTGTGTCCCCCAGTGCCACACGCATGACCCTGACAACCCTGGCTTGTGTGTGCATGTCTGTGCATGTCCCCCAGTGCCACATGCATGACCCTGATGACCCTGGCCTGTGCAAGTGTGTCTGTGTGTGTCCCCCGGTGCCACATGCATGGCTCTGAAGACCTAGCCTTGCTGGGTCCCATGGCCCTTCCTCTTTATCCTCTTGGCATCTGATCTTCTGAACGTTCCAGGTTGAGTGGGGGGAATCAGAGCCTCAGATGGAATGGTGGCCTCAGCTCAGCAGAGCCTGTTTTAGCCTTGTTCAGCATAAGCCTGTGGATTGTGTGAAATGCTTCCTATTTTATTCCCGTTACAACAGGGTGAAATGGAATTTTATTACTTTCAAGTGTAGAGTCTATTATGAAACTAAAGTATAAATCTGTCCCAACAAATTATGGGGGAAAAATACCTGAAGTCTTGTGCCATGTGGCCATATGTGATAAAATGACACTCTTATAAAACACAATAGCCAGACCTTACACTCCACATTTCACTAAGGAAAGCAGTGCTTATTAAACTCACTGTATAGACAGGAGTCAGAAATGTCATATAGCAACAGTTTGCTTTCTAAAGCTTAAAATTTATTTCAATTTTAGTTACACTAAATTCAAATTAAATTAATCATTTAATTACACAAAGTAAAAATGATTTCATATATATTTTGTCTGACAAACCTGACTTAGTACCTCTTTGGGAATTCCTTGTTTTTTCTCCATTTAAAATCTGCACCCTGTGTTTGCACCCTCATGGGTTCTGAAAGAATTCTTTTCCGTTTCTGTGAGGTTTCTTTTAAGAGGAGTAGTATGGTGACTATTTCTCCCACATGTACTGATTGTAAGAAAATGGTAGCAAGAACCATAAAATACTTCCCCACTGTCCAGAAAGATCGTGCAAGCTGAATGGACCAGTCAGATCGTTATTATTATTTGGATCTTTCTTGGTGCAAGATGGCTTTGAGTCATTGGTCTGCACCATTTTTTATTGAATTATAAAATACATGAGGAAAGTACACAAGCCAGGAGGGATATGCGGGTGCTCACTTTCCACAAGTGAAGGCTGTGTCTCCTCTTCCACGGATCAAGGAGCAGGCGTTCCACCCGCCACCGCTCCCTTGTTCTTCCTTCAGTGGCCGTCCCCCACCCCTCCCAGGGGAACCTGTCTGGACGTCTCCCACCGCGGATTAGTGTTGCCTGTTTTCACATTTTATACACGTGGAGCCCTACAGTAGGTGCTGCTGTGTGTGTCTGCTTTTTCCCAGCATGATGTTTCTGTGATTTATCTTTGTCACTGCATATAGGTGTAGTTTATTTTTACTGCTGTATGGTGTTCTGTGGTATGATGATATCACAACGTATTTATTCACGCAGCTGTTGGCACGTTTGGGAAGTTTCTGGTTTTTGACTATTACAGATAATGCTGCCGTGTCTTCGTAGATGTCTTTCTGTTGGGTAGATGCCTCGGGCTGGCATTGCTGGGGCATGGCACTTGTGCGGCTGTAGTACCTGCCACAGAGGGTTTTCCCACAGGGTGTGTGGCACTCACTGTTTTGTGGCCTCGTGTGCCAGTGCCGGCCAACCACATCCTTACCAACACATGGTATCCTTTCGTTTATAGGTTTTAGCCATTTTGGTGGGTATGGAGTGTTCCATTGTGGCTTTATCGCGTTTCCCTGCAGTCACGGATACGCAAGATCTTGTATGCGTTGATTGACCACTTGGAATCCTGTCTTGTAAAGTACCTGTTGATGTGTTTCGCTTATTTTTCATTCAAGTTGTCTGCCTTTTTCTTAGTGATTTGTAAGAATTATTTATACATTATGAATATCCGTCCCTTGCTGGATGTATGTGTGGCTGGGTCTCTTCTATTTTGTGGCTTGACTTTTCCCTCTTCTGCATCTTTTGATAAACGAATGTTCTTAATTTGAGTGCAGCACAATTTATCATTTTCTTTCCTTCATGGTCAGTACCTTTTTAACATCTGTCTGTCTTTGCCCACCTGAAGATATTTTTTATTATTGTCTTTTAGACCAGGCCTCATTGCTTACCTTTAACATTTAGGTCTGTGATCCAGCTCATACTAATTGCCAACATGGCGGGCTATATGGGCTGCGGTTCATTTAGCACATAAGAGCAGTTGACACAAGCACTGCATATTGAAGAGACCCTGTTTTCCCTACGGATTTGGGGTGGAATCTTCAGTATAATCAGATGACTCTGTGTTGGTCTCATTCTAGCATATTCTCCTTGGTTTACTTTAATTACACAGGTTTAGAAGAAGTCTTGATATTTGGTAGTGTGAGGCCCCCAAGCTTGTTTCTCTTCCAGATTGCTATTTCAGGTTCTTTGTGCTTCCATTTAAAATGTAAAATTGTCGGTTTTCAAAAAAATTCTGCTGGGATTTTGATTGCGATTGCATTGACTGCCGATTACTTTGCAAAACATTGACATCTGAATCTCATTGGGGTTTCCAGTCCATGCACATGGTATATTCCTCCATGTACTGAGATCTCTAATTTCACTTACATCTTACAGTTTTCTATGTAGAATTCTTACACGTCTCTTGATAGATTTAGTCCCAGATATTTGCCAATATTGTATGCTATTATAAATGTTATCTTGTTTTCAAAGCTTATTTTGTATTTGTTTATTGCCACTATATAGAAATACAATAGCTTTTGATTCTGACACATCATTGACCTTTTACTCAGCAATCCTGTAAAATTCAGTTAGTTATTTTAATAGTGATTGGTAGATTGTTTTGAGTTTTCTGTGTATACACTACATCATCTGTGAATAGTGACATTTTCCTTTCTAATCTTTTTGCTTTCTTTTCTTTTCTTGCCTTACTGCCCTGGCTAGGATCTCTGCCAGGGTGTTGAGCGGAAGTGATGAGAGTGGGCATCCTGGCCTCACTCCCTGTTTGGGGAAGCCTCTCTGTTGCCCAGGAGATGATGTGTATTTGCCATTCTGGACTGGGTTCTGCAGGCTGCTCTCCCTGATGGGGAAGGCTCTCTGTTGCTTCAGGAGATGATGTGTATTTGGCGGTTCTGCAGGCTGCTCTCCTTTGTGTGACTCTGGGTTCTCCTTTTGGTTCACTAGCACTGGCCGTTCCTTCACCAGCATGGCAGGCTGAGGCCATTGTGGGCACTTTGAGCCATAGCCACTGCCCATGAAATGGGGTGGGGAGGGTCTGTGGTAAGGGACAAAACTGGCCCTCCCCATGCTGTCACGTTTCTTTGTGGTAGCTTGGTAAGATTTTTTAGAAGAATGTTCTCTGATGGATTTATAGCTTCTAAGAGTTTTGCTCTTTGGAAGGTTTATGGCTTATTCCATGAAATTAAGTCAACTAAAATTTCAAAATTTCCAAGCTGCGGGAGGAGGAACCATAGGTAACCTTAGATTCCAAGTGTTTGGTAAAGGAAATACACCCACACTTAAGTGTTAGTGATGCATTTGCTTTCATTTATTCTCTGTGGAGCAGAAATGAAAATAAAGGGATGTCTTTATATAAACAGATGCCCAGTGTCAGAAACTGCCCACTTGGCAGAGTGACCATGCCTGTCTTGCTAAAGGTGCTTGTAAATTAAAATCACAGGCTCTGTGGCTCAATGTGAACTTTTAGTGCATCTGGTAAGTTAGGGGAAAATACAATCATAAAAGCTATTGTGTTTGAAAGTTGTAATATGTCCACATTCGTCTATTGTTGATTAGAATGTGTTTTAGTTAGGGGTGTACAGATATACATTTCAAATGTCCTTCAGAAACAAATGGATTCTCGAGATCTTAGTAGCGTGTGCTTTCCGTGTGTTTTCTTAGAAAAGTTATCGTAGTTCTCTAATCTGGTTAGTGAGGTATCATTAGACACATACATCCAGATAAAAAGAACTAGGTCTTGCGTAAGTCTTATTAAACCATTTAATTTCTAGTATGTTTTTATGTTGTGAGTGTTGCGTTGGGTTGTTGAAAGACACACCACCTAAGGGGAAAGTGACGGAATGGGCAGAAAGAGGAGAGGTATCAGCCAGACAGCTGACTGATGGGTTCTCATTCCAGATCCAATAGAAAAGACTGCTCTCCTCGTGGGCTCGAGATAGCACTGCTTTCTTTATGAGGGGTTTCATTTAGTTTTCAGCTGTAGAATTGTTTGTTCTTAACTCCTTAATTTTTCTCTTGTCTGCCCATGATCTTCATGAAGGAATGTGAAGTTTTTCTTTTAACCCAGATATTCTGAGGGCCAACAGCAGTTCCCTGCATTGTATGTGACTCTGATTTTCTCATGGCAGCCCTCTGCAGGCTCTCTAAGGCATTGGGAGTCCTGAGGCTTAAAGTACCACAAACTTGTGAATTTCTGAAATCTTTGATATCGGATCCTTCAAACTTAACTCTAGTCCCCAAAAGGCAGAAAACAGTTTCTTTTGCAATTTGCTTTCAACTTCAGCCCCCTGTGAGGTAGTTTCTGAGGGGAATCCAGGAAGACCTTAAAAATGTTCATTCAGTTCACAGTTTTGTTGTGTGCCTACTGTGTGCCTTGTGCCAGGGGTTCAGCAGGAGGTCACATTCCAGCCAGGGACAGGCAGAGGGGCCGACAGATAATGAGAAAATAAACAACTACTTAATGTCAACATGGAATGAAATATCAGAAAAAGGAAAGAACTTGGAAGGGCAAGAAAGTAGGGTGACAGGAATGAGCATCTGGTGGGGGGGGGGCGATCAGGAGCAGCTTCTGGGAGGTGGGATGTGGGTGTGGAGGTGGAGAGAGAGGAGCCCTTCCTGCACTTACCTGCAGCCTCTAAGCCGTCTGGAGAACTTCCATTTCCCAGACAGCATTGGCCCCAGAGCCTTTTTCCTACAGCACACCAGGGATGCTGATGAACTCCAACCTAGTACTTCTATGGGGAGAAAAGAATCAGGCTCAGGGGTGAAAAGGAACTGTTCCAGGGTGAGAGAGCCCACTGGGGTAGTGCCAGGGCCAGGCGGAGCTCAGGCGTCCCCGCTCCCTGTCTAGTTCTGTTTCCCAAGGGACCAGGTGGAGCTCAGGCGTCCCCGCTCCCTGTTTAGTGCTTTTTCCCAAGGGACCAGGTAGAGCCCTGGCGCCCCCACTCCCTATCTAGTACTCTTTTCCAAGCCAGGGTCCGGGGGTGCGAAGAGATACATGTCCCCATTTGCTCTCAGTGGAACTTGCAGCCAGGCACGAGGCAGGTGCTCATCAGATAAGCCAGCACATGGGTCACAACAGACCCAGCCAGAGCCAGAACAGCTTGGAGTCCTGCTGCAGGAAGGCGGGGTGCCTGGGCAGACCCTGAAGGTCCTGCTGTGGCTGTTGGAGCTACTTTTTTAGCCCAACTGAGCGTCATGGCTGCTGACTCAGTCTCCCCAGCTGTGACACGGGGGCTGGGGTCTCCGGGTCCCCTTGCGGCTGTCTGTGGCATCTGTCTGCCTTGTCCTATTTCCCCTTCTGGTAACGATACTTTAGTTTTCCTTCAAGGAATGACCCTCATTCCCATTGGTCTCACCTTGGCAGCGCTGCCTGTCAGGGTGTCCTGGCCTCCCCGGTCAAGGGGTGTGGCTCAGCGCAGGCCATCAGGTGTGGTTGGACAGTGTTCTGAAGGGAATCTCCGTTAATTCCTGCCTCTGGGTCCCTCCACCTGCTTTGCCAGCTACCCCATTCACTCCCAGGAGCTTCCTCTTGTTTGCCCAGATTATCCAAAGTCAATTTTCTATTGCTTGCAACCATGAACTCCTAACAGGTGTACCTTGGGTCTAGCATGCCTGCTCTGTAAAACCTGAATTCTCATTTCCTTTGGCTCAAGCACTCTGTGTTCTCACCAGTTTCCAGAAAGAAGGGTTCACAGACTGTGGGCATTGATGTTCTGCCCATCAGGCTCTGGAGCTGGCTTCTTAGCCTTCTCATGTCAGATCCACTCGTCTGCAGATTCCCCAGTCTTCTGCTTCCTCTCTAAATTGCAGCTCCCACTGGCTTCCTCCCAGGAGGCTGTGGCCAGTCTTCCGCTTCTCTAAATCACAGCTCCCACTGGCTTCCTCCCAGGAGGCTGTGGGTGGGCCCTGGTGACCTGGCTTTCAGTGAGCCTTCACCAGAGGCACCAGGGAACGAACATTTCTGGCTGAAAAGCAGACACGAATGCTGAGTATGTGACCGAGTGGAGGGGAATGTTCTCCAAGCACTCCCCGGTGGCTGGAGCCCCCACCCACGAGCTCTGGGAAGGGGTCCCCACCCAAGCTGCTTCTGTCATCGCAGCCTGTCCTAGACCCAACCCCAGAGCCTCTGTCCTGCTCAGAAGCCTTCAGTGGCCTCTGCTTCCCTCAGCACAGAGGACACAAGATTCCGAGAAGCCCTCTTGTTTATGACACAGCCGGATTCTGGACACATCATGTGAAACACATTCCCCATCAGCTTGGCTGTGCATTTAAAAGTAAGGAAAAACTCACATAGTAATAGGGTTACATGGGTATATGCATTTTCAAAATGGTGCACTTAACTTTTGGACGTTGAAACAGTGTAGGTGGAAGGAGGTACCGATGCAGTGTGAATGCCAGGATGTTGGCCGGCGTCGAAGCTAGTTGCTGTGGCTGTAACACAGTTCTCTTTACTTTGTATATGTCTGAAGTTTTCATAATATAAAAGCTTTGTTTTTAAAGAGAAATTCATGTAAAACCTGTGAAATCTTAAATTGCAAATATCAATAGGAACACTTTTTTTTACTTAAAATATTTGTACTTTTTACATATCCAAAAAATAAACAAATGACTAAAACCAACCAGTATGTGGGGAACCCAGAATGAAATACATATACTAACCAAGGAATTTAACTCTCTTACAAATGCACTCACCTGATAACTTTGGAAACCAGTGTCTTACCTAGATACGGTAAGGCTGAGAGCAAGAAGAATCGTGTATAAATGGTAGTCTTGTGAATGTGTTTCTCATGTGTAGAGGTTAGCGATTCTGAAACGACTTTATGTGTGTACCAGAATTGAACAAATGAGAAAAGATACTGTAGATAATAGGAACCAGGTTTCCCACTGTTAGAAAGATATTTACTAAAAACAAGGAAAGAGGAAGACTGAAATACACCTTGTGATGTTGGGATCTGAGGTCTCAGTATAGACTCATGATCGTTCGAGTGTGAACTCGTACGGAAATACTGAGGTGTGAGTGAGTACCTGTGCACGCCGCCTGCTAAGAGGGCCATGCGCGCTCTGTCGCCCGGCAGCAGTGAGCACGTCTAGCACTAGATTGGGTCTGCACACAGTTCTCCCAAACATGGAACCAGGGTTCCCTGGAGAAGCCATTGATTCCGGGGCTGTGACGGGGACATCTTGTAAAATCAGAAAGTAAGCAAATGCTCAAAAACAAACAAAAGACTGGAGTGGAGGCTTGCCAGAAAAACACAGGAGCTGGTTTGCAGGAGCTCCTGATGGCCGGCGCTTTAGCAGCAACACAAATGGTGGCGGTATGGGACTGATAACACAGAGGATAACGTAACTATCTGTGAGTCCATACGAACAGAAGCAGATTACTGAGTCACTGGAAAGATGGGGCAGTGAGAGCTCATCCTTGCCTTGGAATTCTAAGTAATAAGTGCAGAAAAAAGGAGGCGATTTGGATGTTACCGCTAGGCAAACATCATGACAGTGAGTGTCACAGCCCGGCTGCCCTGATGGATCCAGGCCCACGAAGACGTGCGTTGATGTGTCTCTCTCTCGAGTGAGCTCCGGTAGCTTGGGCTTTTCAAGGCACTTGTTTATTTCATCTAAGTTGTCGAATTTATTGGCATAAAGTTTTTCATAATATTCCCCATTGTCATTTTAATATTTGTGCAATCTGTAGTTAATTCCCACTCTCATTTTTTTTTTTTTTTTTTTGGGACAGAATCTTGCTCTGTCACCCAGGCTGGGGTACATACAGTGCTGTGATTTTGGCTCACTTCAGCCTTGACCTCCCGGGTTCAAGCGATCCTCCCACCTCAGCCTCCTGAGTAGCTGGGACTACAGGCATGCACCACCACGCCCAGCTTATTATTATTTTTTTTTTTTATTTTTTGTCGAGACAGGGTTTGCAATGTTGCCCAGGCTGGTCTCGAACTCCTGAGCTCAAGCAATCCACCCACCTCGGCCTCCCAAAGTGCTGCGATTACAGGTGTGAGCCACCACACCTGGCCCCCTCTCTCATTCTCGATGTTGTTATTCTTTGTCTTTTCTCTTTATCAGCTTGGCTAGAAGTTTATCAATTTTATAGTCTCAAAGAATCGGCTTTTGGTTTCATTGATTTTTCTCTCTTCTGTTGTCTTCTGTTATTTTTTTTTTCTTATTTTGAGTTTAATTTGTTCTTTTTCTAATTTTTTAAGGTGAAACCTAAGGTCATTGAATTGAGGCCTTCTTTTCTAATACAGGCATTTGGTGCTTACGTTTCCTCCTAAGCACTGCAGATTTTTATATGTTGTATTTTCATTTTCATTCATTTCAGAATGCTTTCTAATTTCTTTTAAGTTTTTTCTTTGATTCATGATGTGTTAGTTTGCAAATACTTAGGATTTTCAAATATCTTTGTTATCAATTTCTAATTTAATTTCAGTTTTGTCAGTGAACGTACTTTGTATGACTTGACTTGTGTCCTTTTAAATTTGAGACTGGTTTTATGGCCCGGAAGATGTTCTATCTTGGTAAATGTTCTGTGCGTGTTTTTAAAAAAGAATGTGAATAACGTGTATTCAGCCGTTGTTTATGGAGCGTTCCATGAATGTCATTTTGGTCAAGTTGGGTGGTAGTGGTCAAGTCTTCTCTGTTCTTATTTTCTGTCTACTTGTTCTAACAGTTACTAAGAGCAGGGTGTGAAAATTCCCAGTTATAATTGTAGATTTGTCCATTTCTTCTTATGCTTTTATTATTTTATATTATTATTTTATTTTATACCTTGTGATGCTGGGATCTGAGGTCTCAGTATAGACTCATGATTGTTGAAATGTAAACTCGTATGGAAATATCGAGGTGTGAGTGAATACCTATGCACACTGCTTGTGTCAAGTATGAAGCTCTGCCAGCAGGTGCATACATGTTTAGGACTGTGTGTCCACTTGATGAACCAACCCCTTTATCATTATGAAGTGGTCTTCTGTATTGCTGGTAGTATTCTTTCTTTAAATTTTACTTGGATATAAATATAACCATTACAGCTTTCTTTTGATTAGTTATATGATATACATTTGTCCATCTTTTGATCTGTTTCTCTATTTTAAATATAACTTAAGATATTTATTAACTATAAATATAACTTAAGATATCCTTGTAGGCAGCACATAGTTGGGTGTATAGTGCTTGGGGAAGATGGATTGTACATTATAAAACACATAGCCTCCTCTCTCCAAAAGCTTTTTAGTCCCTCCTCACAAGATTGCTCTTTATACTCTGGGAAAGTGGGGTCTTGCTTTTTTATCCAGTCTGACAACCCCTGCCCTTTATATGGGGTGTTGAGACAGTTTGATATGCCCACTGATATAGTTGGGTTTAGCTGT
Source organism: Symphalangus syndactylus (assembly GCF_028878055.3). NCBI lineage: Eukaryota > Metazoa > Chordata > Mammalia > Primates > Hylobatidae > Symphalangus > Symphalangus syndactylus. The sequence goes on along the minus strand of NC_072430.2, from coordinate 143,885,895 downwards.
CTCCGATTCTGTAACTTAGATGCTTTAATTCTTCCTTTTACTCTTCCATCAAACTGTTTTCACCTTTTTAAAAGGTAAATTTCTATGTTTACTGGACTTTTCATTTATCAGGACTATTATGTATATATATTTTTAAAACTATGTAATGTTTTTCTTAATGTAATGTAATGTTCTCTATGTAATGTTTTTGTAATGCCTTGGTGATGAAATAGCATAGTTTTGAATAGTCTACTGCAACTTTTCTTTTTTGAAAGATAAGCCCTTGTGTTTTTAGTATACAGTTTTGCAAGAGCGTGAGGTTCTTCCAGAACATTTCTATTATAGTGAAAATGCCTGTGCTCTATAGAAGAATCCGTCTCTAGCTGTCAGCACAATGTTAGGTGAAACCTTGCTAGACACTGGACATTTGGCTAGGAACCATGCATGTCAGCTTGCCAGAATTATAGCTTTGAGAAGCATAATTGACCAGTATTAAAGTGAACACAGAACAAGGTAGGAGTGAGCACACATATAGCCTCTTGGCAATCCTCAGGTCTGGACTAGAGCTTATTCCTATTTGAAGACAAATAAACAGAAATAAACCTCACCTTTGGACCTGTCAAAAAAAGGGTATCCCAGAATGTGTGGAAGAGGGAAATATCCTGAAGTGTAGAAGAATATGCCTCTGAAAATGAAATTAAATCAGGAAAAAATATTTTCAAAAGGCTTTGGCTAGAAGAAGAGCTGGCTCAACAAAGAGAGGCAGAAGGTGATGTGTGAGGAGGGACTAGGCTGAGTGAGAAGATGATGAGTTTAAAGGGAAGTGGTTGAGAACAAAGAGTTCACGGCTTAGTTAAAATCTGTATTTGAAGCCATAAGGAATAAAATGGATATTGTGGAAAATAGTAGCAGTGAAGTGAAGAACATACTTGAGAGGCTGCCTGGGAATGCAGAATAAACAACAGATGTGTCACCGGTGAAAGAGGCCAGATCTGATGGGGAGACTTCAGCCAAATAGCATAGGAACTCTGAAGAAGCCAGAATAAGTTTAACAAAAATAATAATGACATAATTGAAGAGCATTTTCCTGAGCAGAAAGAAGACCTATATTTGTTGAAAGAGTCATGTTTTGAACAAAATAAAAGACTCTTACTTATATATCTTCTGACAATGTTTTTGAATTTTAAGATTCAAGAAAAAAATGCTGGTAGATTCCAGGCAGAAGAAAATGGCAACAACCACAACATCAAGACTGGGCCTCCAAAGTTTTACCTGGAAAGAAGCTGTAATTGAGCTGGACTTAAACTTCTCTACAATGTTGAGGGGGGAATGACATCCAAAGATTTTGAGGGGGGCATATTTGTGATCTAAGATTTTTATACCCAGCCGAGATGTATTTTTTTGTGTGAAGGATACTGTCATCTGAGATTTGTGAGGGTTTGCAAAATATGCCATCTACATTCCCTTCAAGAAAATATCTCTTTCTGACCAAGAGATGAATAAACATTCTGACCCTGAAGACAAATAAGTCATTGTCGTTCCTAAGGAGATAACCAGATACAGAACAACAGTCATGAAGATATTAATCAGAGTTGTAGATACAATGAACATAAAATTGGAAAGCATCTAGATAGCCAGCCTTGGGGATGGGGGTGATTCTTTACATGATGAATTGGTTAGAGTTCTTTGGTTATAAGCAGTTGGCACAAAAAAAAAAATTCTAGACTAATTAAATCAAGAAAAGGAATTGATCACACTTTTAAAGAAAGATGAACACAGAAGCCTCTGAAAGCACTTGAGCTGGGATCAGCCAGGGACTCTCAGTGGTAGGAGTGCTGAGACTTGTCTCTTTTGGGTTCATGTAGTGACTCATCTATTGAAGAGGCAGGCCTCGGAAAGAGAACTTGACGAGCTCAGCTGGTGCCACATGCCACTCTTTGGCCCGACACTTCCCTGGGAGCAGCAGGCTCATCCGAAGCTCCTGAAGTGGGGTGGGGCAGCTGTCTATCCACACATGGAATAGGAAACAGCCCTTCAAAACGAAGCTTACCAGGTATTGTTAATGCCGTTGGAAAATGCCTGGCTGTAATATCAGCATAGAGAACATGATAGACAGCTGTATCACTAGAGATTCGTATGGGCAAAAGGCAAAGAAAAACAACGGCAAGGAAGCATGTCAGAATATTACCAAGGGCTTGTCTCTGTGTGATGGCATCATGGATGACTTTTTAAATACTTGCCTGTGATGCGCATGTATTGCTTTTATAAGCTGAAAATGAAAACCTGAGAAAATGGTCATTACGAAGACAGAAACATGAGGGAACTATTTTAGGTTATCATGTTACGTGAGGAATGCGGACTTTAGAATTAAATTCTGTGATTACACAGACCTTGTGACTACGAGTGTCTATGGATCCGGGCTGATGCAAGCGTGCAGTAATGACATTTTGTGGTGGGAATGCGCTGAAAGTGATTTTTCTTTTAAAACATTTTATTTCATATTTATTTTGTAAGCTAATATAACTTAGAATAAATTTATTAGTTGGAAGATACTCTGCTTCCTTTCAAAAGCCTAATGTTGGGGAAACTTGTAGAAGGGGTAAGGAAGGTGTCTCTAGATCAGATATTTTGAACCAGGGAATGATATTGTCCCCCAGAGGACCTTTGGCACTCCCTGGAGACATTCTTGGTTGTCATGACTTGGAAGATGCTACTGGCGTCTGGTGTGTGGAGGCCCAGGATCCTGCTAAATATCTTACAGTGTGTATGGCAGCCCTACACCCCAACACCTAAATACGCAAACCAAAATCCCAGTGGTGCTGAGGCTGAGAAACCCTGCTCTCCGGAGACATTTTTAAACATCTGTGATTTACTAACAAAAATCCCAGCTGCTCATATTTGTAGAAATGATTCCATCTGAACTGTTCTATCAGTCCTTGGTCAGAACAAGGATAAAGAAGGAAGTTGGTGGGGCGTGGTGGCTTAAGCTTGTAATCCCAGCACTTTGGGAGGCTGAGGTGGGTGGATCACTTGAGGTCAGGAGTTTGAGACCAGCCTGGCCAACATGGTGAAACCTCGTTTCTACTAAAAATACAAAAATTAGCTGTGCCTGGTGGCATGCACCTGTGATCCCAGCTACTCGGGAGGCTGAGGCAGGAGAATTGCTTGAACCCAGGGTTGCGGGGGTGGTGGAGGTTGCAGTGAGCCCAGATCGTGCCACCGCACTCTAGCCTGGGCGATAAAGCAAGATTCTGTCTCCAAAAAAAAAAGAAAGTCATCATTTCCCTAGTTGGATGTTGTTTTCCAGATCGGAACTTCCATGTTGTAACGCCAGTCTCTTTTCTCCTTCTAACCTTGCAGGTTCATCTGCAGAAGCCAGCGGACGCCTCTGTTCTCCTTGTGGGTTACCTGGCTCATGAGACCTTGCCGGCGAGGTTCGGCGCTTGAACGTCTGTGACCCAGCCCTCACTGTCCCGGTACTTGTATGTGTTGGTGGGAGTTTGGAGCTCGTTGGAGCTATCGTTTCCGTGGAAATTTTGAGCCATTTCGAATCACTTAAAGGAGTGGACGTTGCTAGCAATGAGCTCCCAAAGCCATCCAGGTAAGGCCTGGTCCTTCTTCTCGGGCACACAGTGGGGCTTTCTCTGCCCAAAGTAGAAGTTCTTGTGACTGCAGCTTGCTTTCTGGATTCGAGACTTTTGTTTTTCTTGATAGCGGTCACTGTTGGTTTTTGACAGCACAAAGTGCAAAATGAATGGTTTATTCTTCCTCTTGGTGAAAGAAGAATGATAAAACCTGGGAGGATTTGGAGTCAAGTCTGTGGCCTTGGTTTGCAGGCTGACTTGAGTGGCACACAGGTTTCCTCGATGCTTTTTGACAAGGGTGATGTTTGAAGATCAGGTTGTGATGTGGAGAGCTGGTTTCTTGTCCAGTGTCTTCATTGTTTCATGAGGGGTTGTGTGAGGGGTGGGAGTGCTCCTCCAACTGGGCGTCTAGGCTGTCTGGGAAGAAGCTCATGTCCCCACTCAGGTCGTGGCCACGGTTGTTCCTGGTGTTTGAATGCCTCTGTGAGGGGCTGTGCTAAGCATTTTACAAGCATTTAGTACAGCCCCAGATCATCTCAGGCCTAGAGGGAAGAAGTAACTTGCTTGAGGTCACAGAGCTGGCAGGTGGGGGACCCATGTGATTGGGAAGCAGGGCTGTCCTGCTCTGGGCTTCAGAAGCATGTCACGGGCCCATCCATTTACGACTTCACACTTTCCATCCTTGGAAAGTCACCGATCGTGCACCATAATGAAACCTCGAGGCCTGCCGCTGACCTGACTGAGTGTGGGGCTCCTGCAGAGCCACTCCTGTGCTGCCCAGCCTCCTGCCAATTCCAGCGCACCATGGCCTTCAAGGGCACTTAGCCATCGACTTCTGTCTTGCATCCACATGAGAGAGAAGACGGTGGCCACTGGACAGATGCTTGGACAGGCACCTGAGGCTCTGTTAGCCTTGGCTCTGGGTCCAGCTGCTTAGAGCAGAGGCAGAGAGGCTCAGGGTCTGTCTGGGTCATTCTCTTTGAGATTGCCCGGAACGCTTACACACATCTTTCCCTGGGTGGAATCGGCTTTGTCTGAAAATTCCAGAGGGCAAGATTCCAGGTTTTTTTAGATATGAAAGTTTTATTGAGTTCAATTGTTTATGTATTGACTGATGTAAAGAAATGGTTTATGATCATTCCAAGACAAAATTACGTGCTATGGATCAAAGTGTCTAAATAGACATTGAATGGAGCTGGCTCTCTCCCTCCTGCACTGGGCTGCTGTTGGGTGACAGTGTATCTTTTTTTCTGTGTCTAACATAGTGTTATGTGCGTGAGCATTTTCATAGAGTATAATTCTATAGGCAGGGCCCTGTGTTTTACGTTCTGTCCATTTTAATGGGCTATAAGCATCTTTTGGTATCAGTATGTGTGCAAATATAACTTGCTCTTTTTGATACCTTGCGAATGGATATTTATGTGGTTGTAGCAGTGTTTATACCAATTCCAAATTGGCATCAAACAATAATTATACATATATTTTGTAAACTTCTAAGTATCACTACTAGACAAATTCCAGGAAGTGGAAGCTGGGTCAGTGGGCCCATGCACTTTAAACATCATTAGGTTCACTGTCAAATTGCTCCAGAAGCCTCGTTCCAACTGATCTTCCTAATTCCAGTATAAGAGGATGCATATTTTTCATTTGTGCTGTACCAGCACTGGGTAGGTTCAGTTTCTTTCATTTTTGTCAGTGTGCTAGGGGAAAATTATTGTTTGAGTTCACTTGATTATTTTAATGGGGGTGCATATTTTTGTATGACTTGGTGTACACATAATCATAATTTGTACATGCTCTGCAGGCATTTGAAGAGAAAGTATGCTCTTAGGATTTTGTTTTAGTCTAAAGACGTCTATATGTATATATCAATATCGTATTTAAAGTTCTTGGCCGGGTGTGGAGGCCCACACCTGTAATCCCAGCACTTTGGAAGGTCAGGGTGTGCAGATCACAAGGTCAAGAGATCGAGACCATTCTGGCCAACATGGTGAAACCCCATCTCTACTAAAAATACAAAAATTAGCTGGGCGTGGTGGCGTGCGCCTGTAGTCCCAGCTGCCCGGGAGGCTCAGGCAGGATAATCGCTTGAACCCGGGAGGCAGAGGTTGCAGTGAGCTGAGATCACACCACTGTACTTCAGCCTGGCGACAGAGTGAGACTCCATCTCAAAACAAAAATTCTCTCATTTCTATATATTTTATTTATATGTAGGAGGATATGTATGCCTTCTTTACATGTTATTTTATTTATATATTAACTCAGTTATTTAAATCAGTATAGCTTTACTTATTTTTTTCTGTCTGCTTGATTTCTTGGAAAAGTGTATTTTTCTACTGTGATTATAGTTTTATAATATTCTTTTTACATTAATAACCATTTTTTGCTTTATATAGTTCAGTGTTTTTTTTTAAAGCTTAAAAATTAATGACTATTCTTTTGGTAGATCAGGTCTCTTATCAAAATACAATATATTTCTCTTTGTTTAATGTTTCTTTGACCAAGAGCTTATAGCGTTTCATGAGGTATTTCTGCCCTTGGTTTCTTTTGGCTAACAAATATTTCTCCATCCATTTGTCTCTAACCTTTTCAGGCCGGGTTCTTTGAGGCTCAGCTCTGGAAACCGCGGGGTGCTGGGTTTGTTTGGCCTTTTCTGTGGGAATTTCAGCCGCTGCGGTTCAGTTTGATCACCGGCCTGCCCGGGCCTGTCCTGCCCCCGGGAGTTGGGTTGTGTGCGCCTTATTGCCACCCACGACCTCTCCATTCTCTCTCTCAGTGGGTCGGAGGCTGAAGACAGGCCACACTGGTGAGGGCAGGGCTGCCCCTTGGCCCAGCCAATTCTCTGCTCTCCATCTGTGGAGGGGGTGCAGCTGGGGTGGTTTGCCTGGGGCCTGAAGTCTGCTGGCTGCCTCCTCTGCCCTGTCCACTATCATCTTTCCCTGCTGTGTCTGCCCTTCCGCCCAGAGGTCCCTTGGGAGGCAGGACCCCTCGTGCCCAACACCCGCGTGCCACCACGTGCACACACTGGCTGGTGGCCCAGCGGCCTCTGCCCACGTCTCAGGCGGGGGATGGGGCTTGCCCAGAACTGTGCCCTCCCTCCTGGGCGAGGCCCACTCGCTTGTGTGGCTTCCCCAGCAGCTCCATCCCCAGAGATGTCTAGTTTCGGGAAGTTCCTCTGTGTTTCTTGACAGCTAATGCACCTGCCCGCGCGCTCCCAGGCATTGCTGGAAGTGCTTTCCAATCCTACTTTTCATCATTTTAGTGGGTTTTGGGAGGAAGAGAAATCATTAATACTAAAGGATTCAGTCTGCTGTCTTGAGCGGGAAATTTCTAGGTGTGTCAGAGCACAGCCACTGTACCGCTGTCCCTTTTCCTTGAGCCAAGGAGCCGGGTCCTGGGCTGCCTTGCCATCACCAGGCAACATGGTGCTCGGGGCCTGCCTGGCTACACCTCCCCTCCCTCCACGTGTCTCTCATGCCGTCCTCTGCTGGCTGGCCCCGTCCTTTGCCCTGCCCACCCGGCTCACTCTTGCCTGCCTGGCTTACCCTTGCCTGCCCATCTGGCGTGGGGGCTCTGCTCCTGTGTGGCCTGGTGTGGGTGCCCGTGCCGCCCCTCAATCCCTGGGCAGGCCGGGCTGGGGGAGTCCAGCCGCCTGTGGGCCCCCTCTCACATTTGTCGTGTGACTTGGCTTTGCCCTGCTGATGAAGTGCCCTTCTAGTGCAGTGTGTATGGCTTTCCTCTCCTGCGTTCTGTGAAAGTCCTCTGCTGCTGGGTGAGTTTTGTGTTATGGTTTTATTGCTGTTCTGCTGAACTTTGCCAGAGCCAGGCCCTGGTTCTCTGACGTCAAAGCTGCTTAACTGTTGGGATTTTATTGCTCTAAATAACGATTTCTAATGATGTGAGCGGCCTGAGGAAAGAACCTGGATTGACTTAGCCTGGAAGAGCTCTCCTTTGAAAGGAGGCCCTGGAGCCTTACGCCCCTTGCCCGGCCAGCCCTCCACACCCTCCCTGAGGGGATGCGCTGTGGCAGGGTGGGTTGCGTTTGTCAGGGCACAGAGCCTCTGCCTTGAAGCCAGAGTCCCCGGCATGAAACCCGGAGTGTGGATGGGAAGCCCACAGGGGCCTGCTGGCAGGACAAGCCAAACCTCCTTTTTTTCTCCCATTCCCTTGTTTTCTTCCAAGGACAGATCCCCAAGTAACTGTCCATGTCTTTCCTTGTGGTTAAGGGCTTAGGATACTGGTGACTTGACTGGCCAGCAGGAAAGGCAGATGTTGTTACTTGGCCACCCACTTACCACTACCCCGTCCCTCCAGTGTCATTTACTTTCCCTTCTGGAATGTTCGTGCCTAGAGAAAGTCTTGCCCAGAAATGTTCTCAGTGTCGAGGAGCCCCGCAGTGGATTTGCTGGGACGTGTCTGTGGTCACCGGGATGGTGCTCTCGATAGGAAGCTGGTTGAGCAGGCAGTGGCCGGTAACTTGAGCATCCTCTCGCTCCTGGAATCTTGGTGCGAGGTACGGATAATGTTTAGTTCAAAACAAAATAAGTGTCCGGGCGCGGTGGCTCAAACCTGTAATCCTGGTACTTTGAGAAGCTGAGGTGGGCAGATCATTTGAGGTCAGGAGTTCGCGACCAGCCTGGTCAGCATGGTGAAACCCTGTCTCTACTGAAAATACAAAAATTAGCCAGGCGTGGTGGCACGTGCCTGTAGTCCCAGCGACTCGGGAGGCTGAGGCAGGAGAATCACTTGAATCCGGGAGGCGAGGTTGCAGCGAGCCGAGATTGTGCCACTGACTGTAGCCTGGCCGACAGAGTAAGACTGTTGTCTCAAAACAACAAAAAAAGATTTTGCGGGAAACTTGTGTAATTTAAGATCAATGTTTTAATTTGGGCCATTCTATGACTTCTTAGTATTCTGTTCAGTCTGAGCTACGCCCATACACATAAAAGCAGCTAAAAAGTCTCTGTCAACAATAACTTGGTGATGAGTGAGTTCATGGTAATCCAATTGCTTCAAACCACTGTTGAGTGTTAATCCTGTGAGTCCAGGGAGAAGGCTGTCCTCTGGGGTTGCTTCCAGTCCTCATGTTCTGCTCTAACTTTATTTGATCTTGAATCTGTTTATTTTAACCATTGTGGCCGCCAAGATTATTGTATTTTAATACATAAATGATCTCATAAAGATGCATTTTTATGGCATTTAAATAATGCCCTGCAATGGTTGAATGTTTCAGGAATACCGCATAGTGTCTGTGTGTGTGTGTGTGTTAGAGTGTGTATATGTTTTAGATAGGTTGTGTGTGTGAATCAGGGTGTATGTGTGTTAGGGTGTGTGCATGTGATGGGGTGTGTGTTTTAGACAGGGTGTGTGTGTTAGGGTGCGTGTGTGTTTTAGACACAATGTGTATGTGTTAGGGTGTGTGTGTGTTTTAGACAGGGTGTTTGTGTGTGAGACGGTGTGTGTGTTAGGGTGTGTGTGTTTTAGATAGGGTGTGTGTGTTAGGGTGTGTGTGTGAGAGGGGGTGTGTATTAGGGGGTGTGTTTGTGTTTTAGACAGGGTGTGTGTGTGTTAGGGTGTACATGTGTTTTAGACACGGTGTGTTTATGAGTTAGGGTGTGTGTGTGTTTTAGACAGGGTGTGTCTGTGTTAGGGTGTACATGTGTTTTAGACACGATGTGTTTATGAGTTAGGGTGTGTGTGTGTTTTAGGGTATGCGTGTGGGGGTGTTTGTGTGTGTGTTAGGTTGTGTGTTTAGGCAGGGTGTGTGTGTCAGGGTGTGTGTTTTAGAGTGTGTTAGGGTGTGTGCGTGTTAGGGTGTGTGTGTTTTAGACTGTATGTATTAAGGTATGGGTGTGTGTTTTAGACAGGGTGTGTGTATGTTAAGGTGTGTGTATGTGTGTTTTAGACGGGTGTGTTTTGGTCTGTGTGCGTGTGTGTGTTAGGGTGTGTTTGTGTTTTAGGGTGTGGTATGTGTGTTAGGGTGCGTGTGTCTTAGACTGTGTTAAAGTATGGGTGTGTGTTTTAGACAGTATGTGTGTGTTAAGGTATGTATGTGTGTTTTAGACAGGGTGTGTGTGTCCTAGACTGTGTGTTAAAGTATGGGTGTGTGTTCTAGCCAGGATGTGTGTGTGTTAAGGTGTGTGTATGTGTGTTTTAGACGGGTGTGTGTGTTTTGGTCTGTGTATGTGCGTGTGTGTGTTAGGGTGTGTTTGTGTGTTTTAGGGTGTGGTATGTATGTTAGGTTGTGTGTCTTAGACTGTGTGTTAAAGTGTGGGTGTGTGTTTTAGACAGGATATGTGTGTGTTAAGGTATGTATGTGTGTTTTAGACAGGGTGTGTGTGTTTTAGATGGTGTATGTGTGTTGGGTGAGTGCATGTGTGAGATGGGGGTGTGTGTGTTTCAGATGGTGTGTATGTGTGTTAGGGTGTGTGTGTGTTGGGTGAGTGCATGTGTGAGACGGGTGTGTGTGTTTCAGATGGTGTGTTTGTGTGTTAGGATGTGTGTGTGTTTGAGTGAGTGCAAGTGTGTGAGACGGGGGTGTGTGTGTGTTTTTAGATGGTGTGTATGTGTGTTAGGGTGTGTGTGTGTGTTAGGGTGAGTGCGTGTGTGTGAGACGGGGGTGTATGTGTTTTAGACGGTGTGTATGTGTGTTAAGGTGTGTGTGTGTGTTAGGGTGAGTGCATGTGAGACGGGGGTATGTGTGTTTTAGACAGGGAGTGTGTTTTTTAGACAGGGTTGAGAGTGTTGTTTTACACAGGGTGTGTGTTAGGGTGTGTGTGTATGTGTGTGTGTTAGGGTGTCCGTGTGTGTGTGTTGGGTGTGTGTGTGTGTTAGACAGGGTCTTGCTGTCGCCCAGGCTGGAGTGTGGTGGTATGCACCGCAGCCTCAGCTTCCTGGGCTTCAGCCATCCTCCCACCTCAGGCTCCCTAGTAGCTGGGACCACCTCTGGCATGCACCTCTGCATGCCATCACGCCCAGCTAATTTTTAAAATTTTTTGTGGAGACTGAGTCTCACCATGTTGTCCAGGCTGGTCTCCAACTCCTGAACTCAAGCAATCCTGCCCCCCTCGGCCTCCCAAAGTGCTGGATTACAGGTATGAGCGATTGTATCCAGCCAGGAGTACTACAAAGTTTTAAGGGGCAGAAAAGGAATTTTGAAGATCTGCAATTAACCCAAGACCTTGATTCTGAGCTTCTGGTGACAGGTGGGTTGCAGACTCTGAGCATGGCCCTTGCTCAGAAACAAGGTGGCAGGAGGTAATGAGAAAGCCTGGGAGCTGAGAGTGGCTTTGCGGGAGGCCCAAGAGGGCTCGCAGGAGGAGGGGGTTTGTAGGCAGCAGGTGCAGCCAGCTGGCAGGAGTCCAGGGGAGCTTGGACAAGGTAGCAGGGCCTGAGAGCACGCTTGGTGCCAGCTGGAGAAGAGCTTGTTGATGGTCCCTGCTGTGGGCAGCCCCGGGGGTTCTGGGTAGGAGGGAGTGAGCTTGAACCCCGAAAACATGGGAGAGTAGACCAGCCCTTCGTCAACTGGAGGTTTTAGAGAAGGACAGCAGAAATGCCTGGATAGTTCCGGCTGATGTTGGGGTGGGAGATGCTTTTGATCACCATGTACTGCTTGCTTCCGCTTTCTAAAGGCAAGGTTTCAAAAATACTTGTGTACGTTTTCTGACGCACAGCACCGCCTGTCTGAATGTGCATCCTCCCAGCCACCCGGCACGGGGCGTCTGCAGCTCTCAGATTGTCACTAGCCTGGATTCTCCATGCCATCATTATCTGGGATCTTAATCAGTCAAGGTTTGTTCTGGAAATCATGTAGACATAAGGACTTATTTTTCAACCTACTTTTTTTTTTGATCCTCAAATTGTGTTTTGTCTTTTAAAAATCACGAGTACTCAGTCATTATGAAGAGCTCAGAAAATTCACTGTCAATGGAGCATTGATGGTTTGTTTTGGCAATTCTCTGAAAATTCTTACACAGTTTGTGGAACATTTGCATTTGTGTCCCTTTTTCAAAGCCACTATTGTAGAAATGCAAATTTCTGAGTTCTGAGATGCTGAATGTTGGATGATTAATGATATTGAAATTTAAGAATGAACTCCCGGTATGTATTTGACATAGAAAACTCGGTGTGAGAATCATTAGAAACCATTGAGCACAGCTTGGTGGGGAACAGAAAGGCTGTGATTGAGGCACCCGGCGGTGGGGGCAGGTCGCACGTGGACAGGTGTGCAGGTGCGTGGCTGCCTCCGGGTGCGGGGCTGTGTGAGGCAGGAGCTACTGCCGTCAAAGGTCTGGCTCTACTTGACCATAGGTGTTCAAAACTCATCATAATAATACATCAGCCTTGATGACTTGCTTTGCTCAGTCAACCCCACTGCGCGTTTAAGAGAACGAAATGAACAGCAGGTTTGTTCTGAGTTTTGCTTGCTGCTGCTTCATTTGTGCTTGCATATAGCCTGTGACGTGAGCTGGACATGTTATTTCTGTTTTGTAGATGAGGAAACCAGTGTTACTGCTATCAAGTGCTTAGGTAGGCTGAGGCTGGGCAGCACCTCAGAGGCCAATCTGGCACCACTAGAATCGGTCACCTTCCCTCAAGGAATGTGCGCCTCTCTGCGGCAGAACGCTGGGTGCCTGGGACCTGAGAGGCATTGAGCCTCTCTGCTTGTGTGAGCTCCCTGGCCAGGGCAGGCAGGGCAGCAGGCACCCTGGTCCAGTGTGGTTCATGCCACGAGAGGGTTGGGCTGGCCCTGGAAGCCCCCTGAGGGATGTGGAGGCCAAGGGAGGCTGTGTCCCCTAGAAAGGAGCTGAGGCTGAAACAGCCCTGCGAGGAGGGTTGGTGGGCCTCCCGCAGGTCCTGCCCCGCCGGCTGGGGCCCTGTCCTGCAACGCAGGCTTTTTTGTATCACAGTTGGTTTCAACGAGCATGGGTTTTGCCATCAGGGAACTTTATCTGTCCTTCCTCTGTCTTTTTGTGAACTTTCTCTGAGCTCTCTTTGCCAGTCCTTAGAATGTTGGGACTGAAGGAGTGACTGGGTGATTGGCATAACCAAGCGCACTCTGAGATTTGGGCTGAAACTTTAATGTTGTGGCCACTTAGCATCCTTCTCTTTGTTTATTTCATGAGAACATGGCAAAAAATGGGCACTTTGGGGAAAATTAAAATGAAAATTACAGTTAATTTTAACAAATTAAAATTAAGACAAAAATCAACTGAGGCATATACCTAAACTTTTTTGAATTACATCTGGCCTGAGCTTTTAAACTGGTTTGCTTTCAGCCACCTAATCAGTCAGACGCTGGGAGTGCTGGCCCTTCAGGAGTGATACGCAGTGGTGGGGACGGAGGCCTTGGGGCATTATTTTCATGCTTGCTTCTCTCTCCTTCCCCCTTTTAGGAAAACAAATACAAATAGAAAAGATAAATTCTGCCTCTTAGGGAGCTAGGCACAGCTGATTTGGAGACCAAAGCACATAGCCAGGCCTTCGGGAGCCCCCTTGACAGTGTAGGTGGCTGTTTCCCTCCAAGACGACGCTGGGCCTGCGGGCTTTTGGTTGTCTGTGAGGGTCCTGAGCCCGGCTGGCTCGTGGTGGCTTTGTTCTCACTGGACCCCAGGCTCCCTCGTCTCCCTCAGCCCTCACTGTACTCTCCTCCATCTCTGCCCAGTGTCCCCTTGCTGCCTTTCCTTCAGTGCTACAACCCGGACTCAGGACCCAGTGTGGTTCCATGCTGACAGGCAGCTGTAGAGCTATTGGGATATTACCTTGAAACACAGTATTCAGGATGACTGTCATTTCCTAGCTTTCACTAAGACTCTGTACTTTCAAAAGGAGGAGTAAAACTTATTGTAACATATTTGTTTTTTACAAAATACAGAAAAGACCTAAATGTACTTATTTTTGTTCCATTTGAAATAACATTTATAAAGAATTAGGAAAAATTGGTCTACGTGTCTTAGTGTTCATTATTTAGTGATGGTCATTAACTGGGGGAGTTTTTTCTTTTCTGTATACAACTACATTCTCAAAGGTTCAAATTAGCTCTTTGAGTTTGTATTCACTTGAGATGTCAGGACTTGTTATTGTGAAGCCATTGTCTTCAGAGCCTTTCCCTAAAAGCCTCTGATTGTGAGTGGGGCCAGTTTTTTCTTTTTTTTTTTTTTAATTTTAAATTTTAAAATGCTTACACCATTTTCTTAGAAGATTGCTTCCATAATCTGGTTGTTTAGGTGATGTCTTTGTTCGTTCAGCCTGCTATCATAAAATACCGTAGGGTGGATGATATGTAAATAACAGAAATTTCTTGCTCACAGTTCTGGGGGCTGGGAAGTCCAAGATCAAGGTGCCAGTGGACTTGGTGTCTGGTGAGGGCTGCTCTCTGCTTCACAGATGGTGCCTTCTTGCTGTGTCCTCACCTGTTGGAAGGGGTGAGGGGTCTCACTTGAACCTCTTTAATAAGGGCACTAACCCTATTCCTGAGAGTCCATAACATAATCACTCCCCAGAGGCCCCACCTCTTAATACTGTCACATTGGGTATTAGATTTTAACACATGAATTTTGGGGGGGACGCCAACATTCAGACCACAGCAGCTGCTAAAGCCAAGAGAATACCTTTCATTATAAGAGCTAATGGTTTTCTTTCAATTAGTTTGCATTCATAGCCAAGGGTATTCCTTTTTAAATACCTGTGAGTTTTCCTAGGAAATATGTAGAAATTGGATGTTCATTAACACTGTGTTTCTCAGTGACTTGTTGATTCAGTAGGGTTTGTGAAATGCTGTTGGAGTTTCAGGCAAGGATGTGGAGTCTGTTCTGAGCGCACTTAGGGTTTCCATGTGTTGTCCTGAAAGCCTTTCTCACCTCTTCGCATCTAGGGTAAGGCTGTTTTGAGGGGAAGTTCCTCCCTCCCTGTTAGATAGTGTGATGCAGAATTCTTGACGCTCTTCGTTTTCACATGGACTGAATCCAAATCAGGTGGGGCTGATTCTTCCAGCCCTGTCTCCTCATCCCGATCTGACACTGCACAACACAAACCTTCCTGCCGCAGGCTCACCGAGGTGCTGCCTGGCTCTGTCTTTGCCTGAACACCTGCAGTCTCGATGTGGCTGTGCAGGAGCGAAGGCGGCCTTCGCCCCACATCTCTCTCTCATGTGCTTCCATAGCACTGCCTTGTTTTTGTGAAAGGATCGGGGAGGGAGGAAGGCAAGGTTAATTTTTTCTTTCTGATGTACTAGTGGATAAAAAGAGTTTTAGAACATTTGAGGAGGCCCTAGGGGAAACTGGAGACGTGGAAAGCAGAGGTTTTCCTTGGTAAACCAGAGAGATGAGGAGTTTTAGTTTTTGTAGTGCCTGATGCATTGTGCGTGTTTAAAGCCGAGTCCTTGATGGTAATGGTGGCTCTGATGATGGTGGGGATGGGAGGTTAAGATCCTCTTAGAGATGTTTAGTGGGTGCTGCAGTGAGCCGTTTTCTGAGTGACAGGGACTAGGGTGTGACTGCTAAAGAGGGGGTCAGATCTTCAGTGCCCTTTATCTCTGGTGGGCTTCTCATCTTTGGTCTTGCAGCATCAGGATGGGGCCAGGGTGCCTGGCCTGGAGGGGTGGACTTGGGCCAAGGACTGCAGGGCACAGATGTCCTCTCAGTGTGGCCCTCAGCACGGGGAGCCCTGTGGCCTTGAAGCAGATGCTTCATTCGAGGCAGGTGGTTCTTTTCTGAATACAGACATACACATGAGCATCCCCAAAGGCTGTTTTTGAGAGATGGTGTCTGTCTCCATGTCCAGGCTGTTGCAACAGGATGATAAGGTGCAGAGGCCGTCTGACAGCTGGAAGGGTACAGAGGCATCTCTAAGCAACAGCACCGATGGAGGACCCGGCCTGGAAGTGCTGACACCCCACCATGGTCCTCCTCTGTCCCATGCAGCCCAGCCTTTAGGAGATGCACCAACAGGCATTTGGGTGGCAGGCTGGAGCTCAGTGGGGCTGCCCCCACTTGGGCCCCTCTGTAGCTTCTGAGAACAGTTGAATTATCTATCTGTTTTCACATCTATCTGTGATTTGGTTCCCTTTTGTTCTTCTCCAGTCTTCGGTAGGATTTGGTAAAACGTAATTTCCTGATGGTTCAGGAAGGCAGGGGTGGGGCTGTGTCCATGCTTGCACAGCCTACTGTGAACAGCTGAGCTCACTGCTCTGTGACTTGCTTGGTGCAGCTGAGGCTCAGGGAAGAGCTGGGGTGTCCTGGGGTGAGGGAGCAGCAGCACCAGCAGGACCCCATGCCCCAGCTGCTGCAGGGACCATCCTGGCCCGAATGTGTTAGAAACTAGGAGGGTATCTGGGGTGGGGACACATCCCGCTCTTGCTTTGTGTTCAGGCCCCCAGCCTTTCTGTCATGACGTCTTGATGTCTCCCTACTCAGCTGCTAGCACTTGTGCTGAGGGAAGCAGTCACAAGGCCCGGTGACGCTGGCCTGAGCATGGATGTGGCTTTCTTGGTTCTTGGCTGCAGTTTCCTTGAACTCTCTGTGGTCTGCAGGACCTGATGCATGAGAATCACATGTGCGGAGGGTGTTTCTTGTGTTTATCAGTGTTTCCGTTTCTTTAGAAGTTACATGGATGCTGTTATGAGTGGATTTAATGGACTGATTTGCGTGGGTGTGGCCTCAAGGATTGCGTTTTCTAAGGAGATAGTGTTTTTAATGCCTTAGCCAGGAGATTGCAGGGGGCCGCGGGCCACGTGTGTGGTTCTCTGGGATGATTCCGCTCTGGAGCTCTGCTAAGAGACGTTATTTCAGACTTTAGTACTATCTTCATGAAAAAAAGAACAACGTAGGTCTCCATTGAGAGGGCATGGCTTTGGTGCTCCTCACCCATGTCCAGATCAGAGCATTTAGGCTTCACCTGGGAAATGGGCAGGGGCAGGAGCTGGGAGATCACTGCCCAGGGGTGGCTCTGTGCCCAGGGGTGACCCGGACTGGGCCCACTGTCTCCTGGGGCTGGGGTTGCTTCCTTTCATCAGGCCCTGTTTCTTTAGAAAGATACTGGGCTTTGACTTTTGCCTTCTGGCGGCACCTGGCCCTGCAGCTGATGGAAATTGGCAGAGCAGAGGACTTCACCGGGACGGTGAGCAGTGGGGCGGCCCTGTGTTTACAGGCAACCCCAGACCCTCTTACGATGGAGGGGTAGGGCAGGGCAGCCGGCCTTCACCTGGATAGGAGCAGCAGGTGGCTGATGTATCTGAGTTGGTGTATTCATTCAGAGACATTGGTTAAAATTACTTGTCAAAATAACATCTTTACCATTGTTTTCTTCAAAGCCAGATTCTGTATTTTCTGATTTTATGTAAACTAAATACGTAGCTTTCTTAAATACAGATGACCTCTGCCTTCACAGTTTCTTTGGATACCTTTCAAGTCAGTTTTACACACATGCTCTCCGGAAACAGAACTCAGCCACTGGGGAACGAACCTACGCTTTTGGTAGAATCTCAGCCTTGGGTGGGAGCCTGGAGGCCCTGAGCCCCATGTGACACCTGCTCCGGAATCCTCCACCAGTGGCTTTTGAAATGTGGTTAGTGGCTGAATCTCACTTCTGCCTTGGATGCTTATGGAATCTTCTGGATGGACTGAGCTCAGAATCTCATTGAATACTGTGGTCCTGTCAGTCTAAACTTTGTACATAAAAATCCATGGGAATCTCATAGCAGCTGCTGAGGATTTGGAGAACTCCCTTAGAAAAATAAAAGGAATTTATTTTTTCCTATTTTACATAGTGCATATTTAAATTTTGAACATCAAATGGTAGTTTTGGATTTTAAAAGCTCAGCGTGAATAAACTTTGAGCTCAGATGCAGCTGTTTTTTAGTGTGTCAATTCTAATAGGTGTCATTTGATGTTTGCACCGGGGGGTTGGACGAAGGTCGGTGTGAGAATCTCAGGGATAACTGGGCTGCTGCAGGGGTCAGACAAGGCCTCCTGTACTAGGGATTTTAGGACACTGATGGAATGAAGGGAAGCGGAGGAGAGGGTAACGGGTAGAGGCTGCCGCTGCCCCAGTTGTATTAGAGGGTGGTGAGGGAGGTGGTGGAGAGGAAGCTGCATGGGCCTCCAGGAACGCACTGCACTGGCTTTGAGTCGCGAGAGAGGTGCCATGGGAGGTCTAGAAACTGTGCATTTTGGGACTGGATAAAACATGGCCGGCTGGTGGCACGGACCAAGCCAGCCGGGAGCGGAGTTGTCTCTCTGTGCTTGTCTGGAGTACCTGCCTGCGCTGTCTGAGCAGCCTCTGCACCTGGCTGGTGGGCGGGGCTGAGCCTCACTTCCAAGGCCGCAGATTCCCTGGCTTTCGGTGTGCTGGGGGATGCCTTCTGCATGGCCTGGCTTTCCTGGGATTTCCAGACCAGATCCACCTCTTTCTCCCCTTTTTCTTTGTCTTTCTGCCCCCGAAGAGATAGCAGTGTACAAAAACAAGCCAGCATTTCTTGTTCTCTTGCTATTTGTAACTTGTCCCGAGCCTGGACTGGGTCCAGTCCACTCATTTATTCTGCCATGGCCCAGTCTGCAGATCCTCAGCCGAAGCCGGTTATCCTGCCTGGCTCGCTGTGTTCCTGGAAAGCTTTGTCACGCACAGCCAGGGGCCACTTTGGGTGCATCCTGTCTCCCCCGTCGCCGTATGTTTGGGAGCAGAAGTTGGCTCTGGTCAGATATGTGGATGTGCTGTTAATTTATCCTCATTCTTGGAAGCAAGTTGGGAGCTCAGAGGAAAGGAAGAGCCACAAAATGTCAAACCCAGCAGCGGCCATCTGACTCGGTTGCTCATCGCTATAATATGTGATTAAGATGGAAGTGTTTGATTTCCTCGCTTGCCAGATTTAGGCCTCATTTTGTTTACTCCCGTGAGTCCTGATTTCTTCCTGTTAGAGAGAGGAAGTTTGCAGTGATAACCGGCTTGCAGTGGGGTTTTCTGTGAATGGAGCTTTTATTGGTGCGATGGGTGGCGTGGGAGTCCCCACCGGTTAGTGGCTTATGCAGGGTGTGAGTTTCTCTCAAAGTGGACGTTTTCCGCCTTCCCAGAGCCAAAGCATTGATTTTGCCGGTGAGTACAGCTGAGTCTCACGTGCACCTGACAGCAGTGTCTCCGAGCCTTGCCATTTCCTCCACTCCTTCCCTTGGAGCCGTTTGTGTGACAACCTGCTGTTCAGTAAAACCAGTTTAGTGGAGTGGGTGTGTGTTAATTCTAGTCCATGTGTTTAAAAATAAGTTTGTATGATGAGAATGGCACTTTACCCCGTGGTCTTCCTCTTAGTAACTCACAGCCCCAGTCCAACCATGAGAAAAACATCAGACAAATTCCAGTAGCCACGCATCCTACAATCTACTCTTGCCAGGTCATCAGAAACAAGCATCCTTTGAGAAACTGTCACCACCAGGAGGGATCTCAGGAAATGCGACACCTAAGTGTGATGTGGAATTCCTGGATGGGATCCTGGATGGATCCTGGAATACAGTAAAAGACATTAGTGGGAAACTTCAGGAAATCCTAAACTCTAGAATTTTAGTTAATGACAGTAATGTCAGTATTGGTTCCCAATTGTGACTAACATACTGTAGTAAGGCAGGATGCTAATAATAGCGGGGAATGTGCAGGTGGTATTGGTAGGGTATATGGCAGCTCTCTCTACTGTCTACTCAAGTTTTAATAAAATTTGTCAAGAATTTAGAGTTCACAAAATGAAGTACATTTACAGATAGTCTCTTTTGCTTAATGTTTGTTCATGAATGGGTGTATGCTGTAGTTACTTGAGCACCTAGCTTTTACAGTTTTTTCTTTGGGGACTTTTTTTTATGGTTGTGCATGGATGTGATAGAGTAACTTAACAAGTCATTATTGGTGGACAGGGAGTTTGTTTTCAGCCTTTCCATTGTTGTTATTATAAATATGTAGCCTTGAGGAGCGCCCATGTCTAAGTGAACTTTTTAACTGAGGTATCATAGGCATCCAGGAAGGTGCAAGAATCATGACTGCTTAGCTTGATGAACTCTCCCAAAAGGAAGATGCCTGTAACTGCTACCCAGATTGCGAAATGGGACATCCCAGTACCCAGAAGCCCCGTATGTGTCCTCTCTCAGTTACTGTACCCTCACTCTCACACCCTCTAGATACCACTTTCTCTAGCTTCTAACATGAGTTTCTCCTGGTTTTGAACGTCATATAAATCACATAATACTTATTCTTATTGTCTGGATTATTTCACTTGACAATATGTTAGATTTATTGACATTGTGGCTTATGGTAGTTTCTTCATTTAATGGGTATATAATATTTCATTGTATGAACATATCACAAATTATTTATTGGTTCAGTTGCTGATGACATTTTGGTGGTTTCCAGTTTGGAATTAAGTATAATGCTACTGTAACATTCTTGTATATTTCAATTGGTTCATATAAGTATGCATTTCTTTTGATAAGGTGTATGTGTGCCAAACAGTTCTTCAAATTGATTGTACCAATTTGCACTCTGACCTATAGAATGTTGCTCTGTCCTTGCCAATACATGGTACTGTAATTCCTTCTCATTTTAACTATTGTAGTTTCATTTGTATTTCCCAGATTACTAAAAATATTGAATACCTTTTCATACGTGTATTGACCAACTAGATGTCTTCTTTGGTGGAGAAGTTTCTATTCATTTAAGAAATTGGTTTGTCTTTATTTTTCTTACTGAGTTGTAGGAGCTATTTCTATAGACTGGCTATGAGTGAGCTTTTTGTTGTTTGTTGCTATTTTCTATCAGTCTGTGTGCTGCGTTTTCCCTTTCTTAATGGTGTTTTTTTTTTTTTTTGCTGAACAGATGCTCTTAATTTTAATAGTCCAATTTAATAGTTTTATCTATGCCTATTTGAAGATATTCTATATTATTTTTGATAAACTTCATTGTTCTATCACTCATTTAGATCTATGATCCACTGGGATTTTTTTTTTTTAATATGGTGTGAGGTAGGGATTGAGAGTTACTTTTCCATTTGGAAATTCAGTTGGCCTAACAGTATTTATTTAAAAGAGTCATCCTTTCTTCTCTGCTATCCAATGCAACTTTGTCCTAAGTGAAATAAATTATATAAATGGATCTGTTTTTGCACTTTATTCTAGTTCATTGGTCTATTTGCATATCTGTGTACCAGTGCAACACTGTCTTAACTAATAGATTTGCAATTAACCATAGTATTTAATAATGTGGGTCTTTCAACTTTTTAAAACTTTTCAAAGCTTGTTTTGGTTCTTTTTAGCCCTTTGCCATTTGCATTTCCATATGAATTTTTTTTTTTTTTTTGAGATGGAGTCTTTCTCTGTCTTCCAGGATGGAGTGCGGTGGCACGATCTCGGCTCACTGCAAGCTCCGCCTCCCGGGTTCACGCCATTCTTCTGCCTCAGCCTCCCCAGCAGCTGGGATTACAGGTGCACGCTGCCACGCCCAGCTAATTTTTTTGTATTTTTAGTAGAGGGGGGGTTTCACCGTGTTAGCCAGGATGGTCTTGATCTCCTGACCTTGTGGTCCGCATGCCTTGGCCTCCCAAAGTGCTGGGATTACAGGCATGAGCCACTACTCCTGGCCTCCATATGAATTTTAAAATCAGCTTTTCAATTTCAACAGAATACCTGCTGTGGTCTCAGTTGGGATCCATTGATTTGCATATGAAATCAGTTTATTAGGAGTCTTCTAATCTACGAATATGCTACGTCTCTCTATTTTTTTCGAGCATCTGTAATTTCTTTTGATCATATTTTGTAATTTTCAGTATAGAGGTCTGTTTTTTTTGTTTGTTTGTTTGTTTTGAGATGGAGTCTTGCTCTACTGCCCAGGCTGGAGTGCAGTGGCACAATCTCAACTCACTGCAACGTCCACCTCCCAGGCTCAAGCAGTTCTCATGCCTTAGCCTCCTGAGTACCTGGGATTACAGGCACATGCCACCATGCCTGGCTAATTTTTTCTATTTTTTGTAGAGATGGGGCTTCACCATGTTGATCAGGCTGGTCTCGAACTCCTGACCTCAAGCAATCCGTCCACCTCAGCCTCCCAAAGTGCTGGGATTACAGGCATGGGCCACTGTGCCTGGCCTAGAGGTCTTTTATTTCTTTTGTTAGATTTACTTCTAGGTTTTTGGTGAGTTGGGGGGTTATGCTGTTTTGTTTTTGAAATTTTATTTTTGTAATGTTTAGAAGCACAATTAATTTTTGTATATTTATCATGTCTCCAGATACCTTGCACAGTGTTTATTATTATACTAGTTATCTATATATTCTTTTGGGTTTTTAATGCATATTGTCTATGGATGGTGAATGTTTCATTTCTTCTTTGCTAATTTTTAAAACTTTATGTTTTTCTTGCTTTGCTGCACTGCCTAGGACCTTCAATCAAATAGTAATAGTAGGCATCTATATCAGTTGTTGGTAGTAGTAGGCATCTATGTCTTATTCTAATATCAAGAGAAAAATTTTTAGTATTTCATCATTATATATAAAATTTGCTATAAGTTCTGTATAGTCTATGAGATTAATGCAGTTTACTTTTGTTCTTAGTTTGCTGAGTTTTTCTGATAAGCAAGTGTTAAAATATTAGATGGAGTCATGTGAAATTGCAGATATTTGATCTTTTTCCATCTACAAAAAATGGTATTTTCATTTGGTTCAACTTAATATATTAGACTTTTTCTGCATCTGTTAATAGTCTTACACTTTTTTCTTTATTTTATTGTGTTGAATTTTCTGATTGACTTGAATGTTACGTCAACCTTACACTTCTGTAATAATTATTATAATGTGTTATTCTTTTTATATACTCTTGAATTTACATTGTTTATAGTCAAATTAATTTTTACATCTAAAGATATGAATGAGATTGACATGTGTTATTTTTTCTTGAAATGCTTTGTCACATTTTAATATTAAAGTTATACTAACCTCTTAAAATGTGAAGTTGCTTTCTTTTTCTATTCCTAGGATTGCCAAAATTTTTCTGTAGAGAGTCAGTAAAGACTTCATGCTTTGTGGACCACATATGGTCTCTATTGCACGTGTTTTTCCCTTTTTTCTTTTCTTTTCTTTTTTTTTTTTTAACAACCACTTAATGTAAAATCCCATCTTATTTTTCAGGTTGTATAAAATGAAGCCACAGATTGTACTTGGCCCATGGGCCATAGTTTGCTGGCTCCTGTTTGATTCTCTTGAAGAGTTTATGTAGGAAAGATGCTATTTCTTTCTTAAATTGGGATGGATTTGCTTGTAAACCTATCTTGGAGTTTTCTTTGTGGAAAGATTTGTAAATTACACCCTCAACTGATATAGGACTATTTAGATTTTTAAGATTTTCTTGTGTCAGTTTTTGTGTGTTTAGTTTTTCTTGGAATTTTTTACATTCCATCTGCATCTTCAAATGTATTGAAATAAAGTTGTTTAAATACCTTCTCATTATCTTTGTAATGACTGTAGGATTTGTAGTGTCATCCCTTTTTAAATTCCTGATATTGTTTATTCTCTCATTTTTCCATCATTGGACTTGCTAGGAGCTTATTTATTATATTCATATTTTTAAAGAACCGTGTTTGGTTTTCTTGATTTTTTTAAATTGAATTTAAAAAAATAAATTTCTGTTCTTATTGCTATTATTTTTGTTTTTGGGATTTAATTTGCTGGGGTTGTTGTTTTTACTGATTAAGGTAAATATTTAGATCATTGATTTTTTTTTTCAGACTTTCTTCTGTAATCCACGTGCTTAAAACTATGAATTTCCACCTATGTATGGCTTTCGCTAGATTATGTGAGCTTTTAAATGTCATTTTAATTATAATTTGGTTTAGAATATTATCTAGTTTCTTTTTTTGACTCGTGTTAATGAGAAATATATTTCTTAATTTCAGTGCTTTATGAATTTGCTAGTATTTTGCTTTCATTTTGTTATTGATTTCTAGTTTAATTTCACTGTGGTCACTCATTTTATGTAATTTCAGTTTTTAGAAATTCTTTGAATTTTGCTTTATTGATTATATGGTCAATTTTGTCAACATTTTATGTATACTTGAAAAGAAGAAGTCAGCCGTGGAGATTTGCCAGTTCTACCTGTCCATTTAATCAAATTAATCATTGTGTTCAGATCTCTTTTACTAATTTTACTGTCTGCTTTTCTGTCACATAGTGGGAATGGAATGTTAAAATCCCCCTGATGTAATTGTGGGTTGGCATTGTTTCTCTTTTTAGCTCTGTCAGGTTTAGCCTTTGTTTATTTTGAAGCTATTTTAAGCCTAGGCAGATTTAGAATTTTATGCATAAAATTATTCCATAAAATTGGAATAACTGCTTTTTGTTACTGTGAAATGTCCACCTTTCCCTCTTGTATCCCTTCTTACGCTCAAGTCTGACTGCGGATTCTGTGAGGACTGGTCAGGTCCGTGTTGCCCTCGCTGCTGGCATGGGGCTCTCCTCACCCCCACGCTCAGTCTGGCGTTCATTTCCCAGGGTCCCAGCCGTCCAGTGCTGCTCCACTCCTCAGCCTCTAGAGGAAACGTGGGTCGAGTGTGCCCTCTTTCCACCTCCCTTCTCTCCCAGGCCTGGGCTCCTCGTGCATCCCCATGTTTTAGATTGCATCCTGTCCTCTGTGTTCCTGGCTGGAGGGTTAGTATGGCCTGCTGTAGCCCAGAGTGGAAGCTGAGGTTTACCTGTCAGTCCCCGCACGGTGGGTCCAGTGCACCCCTGGCGACGTGTCATTGCAGTTCGCTCACCTGGCCTGTGTGTGCTTCCTGAAGGTTTCCCCCGTAGAACTCGCTATCTGGATGGCTTAGTTCACGAGTCCCAGCTTGCTCTCCAGGCTTGCATTCATCTTTATGTTGCAGTAAAATAACTGCTGGGCATATTTTAAAGTGGACTGAAATATATCTGCAGCCTTGAGCAGCTCTTATAGCACTTTTATTCAGATATTTTATGAGGTGATTTATGTCGCACCTTATAAATGCTCTAAAATCTCCCTGACCAGAAATGCAGTGGGCAGGGCCACCCCACCCCTTCCTGCTTGTCTTCCCTCCCCCATCCTGCCTCCTTCTTGTGGCTTTTACCGTTTCCCCCTCGAATATGAAGGAAGAATTCATTCCACATTTAGCTCGAGGAATCATGTGCAGGACGTTGCGTTTCATGCCATCAACGTCACGACGGTGCTGGCCACGCTTTGCTCCGATGGCCCATCAGCCCCGCTTGCCTCCTGGGCAGGCTGAGAGCTTCACTTGGCCGCTCTGACTCTCAGTATGTCCTCTAGGCTGTATTCAGGGATATCTGCCTTCCTCCGCACTCCACATTTTGAGCAACCAAGGCCAGGCAGGTTGGGAATGCGCACGCACAGGGCAGCAGGTCTGTGTCAGGAGCGTGGCATGTGGGGCTGGGGTGGCAGCACAGCCTGTCCTCTTCAGTGGCCTTTTTGGGATGGAGAAGGCTGAGGGCGAGATCTCTTTTGCCACATTAAACCAAAGTGGTTGGGTTACAAATACCACGTTTAGTATACTACGTTTAAAAGTATATTTTATTCAGTATAATTGCTCACTTAAAACATTTAAAGATAAATATGCTTGTATTGACACATTGAATTACAGATAGTCTAGTAAGGAAGCCAGTGACTTTTCTCCCTGTAGAAGGCCAGGCTTCGTGACCAGGGGATCTTAGCATTATGGGGAAGCAGTTATTTTGTTTGTCAGAATCAGCATCCTCCTCTGAGATAAGAAAACAGAGTGTGAAGGTTGGCCGACCTGTGCCACTTCTGCCACGTGGCTGCCTTCAGCCACTGTGCGGGGTCACTGGCAGCCTGTTCAGTGTTGGTGGAGAAGAGCTTCTTGGAGCGGAAGTCCAGACCAATGTTCGGTGGGGCCAGAGTTCAGGTGTCCTTGGTGAGGCACACTCCTTCCTCTCGCCCTCTTGCAGTCCTGATTGCCAGGTTGCTGGCTGCAGTCCCCAGTGGCCCTTGCTCAGGCCTTTGGAACCAGGCAGGGTTAGCAGCTGCCACCCCCTCACAGGGTCTCCTGCGACGCACCTCTTCCTTTGGCACAGGGTCCCCCTAGGGCCTGGGTGGACCTCCCCTTCCCGATGCTCCTGTGGAAAGCTGGCAGTTGGGCCACTTGGCACCACTCCCAGTGTCCCTCTGGCTCTCCTGTGGCTCTCCCATGGCTCTCCAGGCAGCTGTACCCGGCCTGCGTGAGGCCTCTGGCCATTGGCTCTGTGGTCGCTGATCCAGGCCCCTCCGTGTGACCGTGGCCGCCTCCCACTAGGCTTCTGCTCCCTTCTCTGAGAAATGGGGCTCCTAAGAGACTTCACCTTATAGGGTTGTCGTGAGGATCAAGTGAGGCAGGCATGGAGCCCAGGGTCTGCTCCTGCCCAGGGATGTCAGCTGCTGTCCTCCTCTTGGGATCCAGAACCCTCTGTAGCCCAGGCCAGGCCCTGAGTGTCTGGCAAGGTTTAGTTTAGTCAGCCTTGTCAGACTCATGCCCTTTTTGATAAATATAAATAACCTGTGTCCTTCAGTGTTTGAAATTTCAGAATAACTTGGACATCAGATCACAGAACAAACGGAGCACGGGTGTCTGTGTGATGCCAGCTTCCCTCCCCCAGCCGGAGCAGGAATGGGGGAGCGAGGAGGAGGGGTGCCTGGTGGGAGGAGGGGTGTGCGGAAAGCTGGAGAGGAGCTGCTGGCCCGCCCTGGCCCCTGCCCTCCCAACCCAAGTTGCTGCTGCAGAGGCTATGCCTGTCTCACTGAGATCACAGGGCAGAATCAAACTTGTATGTTTTACCGTTTTTTCTCTTTTGGTGATGAGTGATGGTAAACCGTAAAACTCAACTCCTGAGAAAGGAATTTTACTAGCAGATAATGGAGGATTCCTGTCATTCCAATAGGAGGACCCGCCTTTGGGGTCTGCACAGCTGGTAGGGTCCCCATGGACCCCTTCTGAGTCCTTCTGGGAGTGGGCTGGCCCAGGATCGGCTGGCGGGGAGGTAGCTGCACTGGGGGGAATGTGGGGGGTTGGCATTGCAGGACCTTCCGTGCTGCCTGCCTCCATCTGGGGCCAGGAGTTGGCCCTGGGCTCTGCCTGTGGGTCCTGGGTGTGCTGCTGCTGCCTGGTGGCCTGGGCCTGGAGGACGGAGCTCAGCTTACACTCCCAGCCTTTCAGGCAGGTTCGCCGCAGCCAAGTGGTTTCTTACAAAGAATTCCTCCTCCCTTGATTAATTTCTGGCATGCGGCTTCGGGGAGCTCTTGCGTCAGTAAATCGTCATAAACCCCCAGTTGTCTGGATCAGACATAAACACCAAGCCCAGCTCCACCGCTCCTGACTCTCGGCCAGGGCTGGCCTGCCCTCTGAGCTCCGGGCTGGGCTGCTGGAGATAAAGAGGGCCGGCGGGCGCCCGAGGGGTCAGGCGTGTGGCTGTGCCCGACAAAGTCCTTTTCTCAGAGGTGCCGAGCCTGGCAGGTCGGATGTGTGCTGTGCTCGCTGGGGGAGGATGCCGGGCACAGATGTGATTTATTTCCTGAAATGTTGGAGGATAGGATGTTTTCCTCGTTGGGAGTGTTTGCCTCCTTCCAGTGGGCATTCTGTAGGGGTTAAGAAAGATCCCTGTGTGTGAGGCTTGCACAGTGTTACATTCAGGTCTGGGAAACTCAGGGGCTGGACAGCAAGTACCTCACTGTCCAGATCTCAAGGACAGAATGCCTTACAGAATGCTT
Source organism: Symphalangus syndactylus (assembly GCF_028878055.3). Taxonomy (NCBI): domain Eukaryota; kingdom Metazoa; phylum Chordata; class Mammalia; order Primates; family Hylobatidae; genus Symphalangus; species Symphalangus syndactylus. The sequence continues at coordinate 143,858,590 of NC_072430.2, read as the reverse complement.
CCTGTTGCCCACAGCAAACCTCATCGTAAGGCCTTTTCAGCAGCGTGTGAGATCGTCAGGAGGTCCCTGGACTGCATTCATCCTCCCCTTGTTTTTGTAGAACATTTTTCATCTGGGGTACCCTTGAAGAGGCCAGAAGCCTGGGAGCTGGGCTCCCCACAGTTCTGGGTTACCGGGAAACACATTTGGGCCAGCGCCAGGGCTCCTCCAGGGTGGCTGGAAGAAAGAACTTGGGCTTCCAGTCGTTTCAGAGCTGATTCAGGCATTTGGCAAGTATTGATTGAGCCCCTGCTATAGGTGGATGGTGGGAACACGTGGCTTTCAGGGTGTCATCCAGCTTACATTGCTCAGGGCGGGGACCAGCCACTGGCAGATGTGGAGGGATGTGGAGTGAGGGGCCTTGTGGACAGGGCCAGGCATGGGCCTGTACAGACATTCAGAAGAAATGGCAGCCACCCCAGGCCCCTGGATGGTGTGTATATGGGGAGAGCATGGGAAGGAAGACTGTCCAGAGACTGTGCAGGGGCCTCTGCTGGATGTTAGCTTGCAGGGAGCAGTGTGGGCCAGGAACCAGGCAGTGCCTGGCCATGCCCATGAACTTGGCCAGGGTGTCTCTAGGCTTGCTCTGGGTTTCCGAGGGCCTGCAGGGCACAGGCACGCCTTGGGAAGGGTGTCAGGCCCTGGTTCTGAGTCCCATCCTGTGAGCCAGGCAGTCTCTCTCGGAAAGCCCCGTGGGCAGAAGGGCAGTGCCAGGCCAAGTCTGGGCTGGCTGCTTGGGGGCTAGTTTTTGATTTTGAGATTGCAGTTTCGATTTGTTTTCTGCTTATGCACATAAACTGTGGTATGAACCAAATTTAAGGGAGTTTCATGAATGAAAAAAAGTCCAGGCTGTCTACGATAATTAACTTTGTGTGTAAAATTGAGAAAAGACTTCCATATTGTAGCTGAGGGGCAGAACAACTGCGTTTCACTCGCTGGACACCTGGGCTCTGCAGGGCAGGTTCTGAGGGCAGGGGACCTGGACTCCAGTTTCTGAGCTGCATGGGGGTGCCCCCCAGCCCCTGGGGAAGGGGAGGAACGTTCATCGGGCCCCGGCTTGCCTTATTCATGCCATTGGCTCAGCTGAGCCCTGGGTCACTCCGTGAGAAAGGCACACCCTCCCTCACAGGTGGGTACGGCCAGGCTCCCAGGGTTAAGCCGGGTGCCCCAGGAAACCCAGCTGCCAGCAGAGCCGGGCGAGGCTGCCGCCTTCTGACCCCAGGCTCTTGCAGCTTCCTTGGGGCTCTGCTACTCAGATTCTGAAATATTTGTTCAGCGAAGGCAGTTAGTGAATCATCCTAGTCAGGGTTTTTTTCCAGAAACAGGTGCACCGCCAGTGAGTAATGTGGTCTCACTCAGGCTGTGCCTCTTGTGCCTGCACTCATGAGCTGGGAAGGTCATACCCCTGGGCCTGTTTTGCACTTCTCTTTAGCAGTATGACAGGGGTGACCTCTGTGTGCTCGGGGGTAGCATGTGAACTGCCCCACAGGCTCCCGTCAGCATTCAGAGAGGCCTCAGTGTGGTGGATGTGGGGGTCTCGGACCGGAGAAGCAGCCAGCTGCTGGCTCGCTGGGATGCCCATGGCCCCAGAACTCTCTAGCAAATCATAGAGAGTTTAAAACATACTGCCATCTGTTGTTTTCTTCCAGCTCCTTGCTTTGCCATTTATTATGCCTTGAAGATTATTTCATATCAGTTAATAAAGCAATCCCTGATTCTTTTAATAAATAACGTATTTCTTTTTAATTCTTGAAATAACACTTGGATGTTGTTTCAGTCTGCCTACCAACATGTATATTAATTTCTTTGTTCATCATGCCTTTTTTATTATGGTAAAATATACATAGCATAAATTTATAATTCTAAGCATTTTCAAGCACACAGTTCAGCGGCAGTAAATATTTTCCCATTGTTGGGCAACCATCACCACCATCCATTCCCAGAACATTTTCGTCTTCCCAGACAGAAACTCCATACCTAGTAAACAATCCTGTTTCCCTCCCACTAGCTGCGGCACCCACCATTCACCATTCTGCTTTCTCAGTGAGTCTGACTCCTCTAGGGCCCTTCTGTGAATGGACTTGTATCGTATTTGTCCTTTTGTGTGTGGCTTCTTTCACTTGGCATAATGCGTCAGGGTTCACTTGTATTGTGGCATGGTCAGAATTTGGTTCCTGAAACTTTTAAGGATGAGTAATCCGTTGTGTGCATACATCACATCTTATTTATTCCATCTGTTGATGGACTTTTGGGCTGTCTTAACTTTTTGGCCATCGTGACTAATGCTGCTGTGAACATATGTGTATGCACGTCTCTGAGTCCCTGCTTTCACATCTTTTGGGTATATAACTTGGAGCGGAATTGTTGAATCCTATGATAATTTTGTGCTTAATTTATTATTATTATTTTGTTCATTAAGATGGAGTCTCACTCTGTCACCCAGCCTGGAGTGCAGTGGTGCAATCTCGGCTCACTGCAACCTCCATCCCCCGGGGTTCAAGTGACTCTCGTGCTTCAGCCTCCCGAGTAGCTGGGACTACAGGCACCCGCCACCATGCCTGGTTAATTTTTGTATTTTTAGTAGAGATGGGGTTTTGCCATGTTGACCAGGCTGGTCTCGAACTCCTGACCACACGTGATCCACCCATCTCAGCCTCCCAAAGTGCTGGGATTACAGGCGTGAGCCACTGCGCCCAGCCCTGTGTTTAAGTTTTTAGAAACCACCAAAGTGTTTTCCACAACATGGCACCATTTTATCTTCCCACCCACCATGTACGAGGGTTCCAGTTTCTTCACATCCTCACCAATATTTTTTATTTTCCAATATTGAAATAATAGTCATCCTAGTGAGTGTGAATGGTATCTTATTGTAGTTTTGATTTGTATTTGCCTAATAATTAGTGACGTTGAACATCTTTTCATGTAGTTATTGGCCGTTGTCATATTTTCTTTGGATAAATGTCTATTCATGTCTTTTGCCCATATTTGAATTGGGTTGTTTTTTGTTGTTGTGTTGTAGGGGTACTTCATATGTTATAGATACATAATTTGCAAATATCTCCTTCTGTTCTGTAGGTTGTCATTTCACTCTCTTGATGGTGTCCTGTGGTGCACAGAAGTTTTTCATTTTGATGAAGTGCAGTTAATCTGTTTTTTGTTGCTTGGCCTTTGATGCCATATCTAAGAAGCCACTGCCAAATCCAAGGTCATGAAGATTTCTCCCCTGTGTTTTCTTCTATGAGTTTTATGGTTTTAGTTCTTAATATTTAGATCATTGGTCTATTCTGCCTTAAGTTTTGCATATGGTATGAGGTAGGGGTTCAACTTCATTGCTTTGCCTGTGGCGATTCAATGGTTCAGCACCATTTGTTGAAGAGGATGTTGCTTGCCTTTAGCTGCTGTAAGAGAGCACGTGTCTTAGAGGAAAGATCTTGCTCATTTCTGAAGTTGTGCTTTGGAAGTGTCTGAGCTGCAGTTGTTCTTTCTTCCCAGGTCGGTGTAGATTCTGCTCTTCCTAAGCCAGGGCACTGCAGCCATATTCAGTCTCTTGTTCATTGGCTCCCATTCCTGCTGCTGCATCCCTACAGCAGCACCTTGCCCACGCCCCCTTCTGTTGTGGCCTCCTCTCCAAGGGATGGCGAGTTTAAGAACAACTGACCAGGGTTTCCACAGGAGACAGAGAACAGGCTGTCTGCAGCGTGGGCTCCCAGTTGTGCTGACTGTGAGCTGTGGTGCCTCGTGAGTGGGGCTTTCCCGACCACCCTGTCACCACCTGCGTCAGAGTCCTGTGTAGTATCTGCCTGGGGGTCCTGAGTGCGCTGGCCACTGCACTGAAGTGGGTGGGCTGCTGAGCAGGAAGCCACAGCGTGCCACGGAGGCACTTTGGCTTTGCTTGGCCCCTGGAGAGCAAACACATAATGGCAATAGGCTTTAAAGGGATTAGGATTTATTTACTTTATCTGAAGGAGTTTAAAAATTGCTATTGTTCTCTTGCTTTTAATTTTCACTCTCACCAGCCTTTCTGTCCGGGATACTGTGCAGTGAGGGCCTCTTTCTCCATGTTAAGTTCGCATTGCTGAGTTGTGGCAGGATTGGTTTTCTCATAGGATGGCTCAAGGCTGTGTTTCTTTCAGCTAATTGTGGCTACATTTTAGCCTCTGTATGTCCAATTTGGGTTTCAAATTCAGGATTGTCCAAGTACTCTATGTTGGAAAATATTTTCCAGAGACCCCAAATTTCTTATTTATGTGCGTTAGCTACTTTTTAATTTTTTCAGCTGCCTTCTAGTTTCACACCTTAAATTGTGCTAATCCTGCGCATTTTAAAAGTTACACCAGCCTTTGTCAGTGTTTCATCAGCACATACCATAGTGCATGTGGCCCCATTCAGATGCACTTTCTGTGGCCTGGATTCTAGGGGAAGCGATAGAGGATATATTTCATTCTGAAATTTGCACTGTTTCTTTTTTAAGTTAAATATTTCAACAGCAATGGATGTTCTTGTCTTTTTTTAGAAAAAATAAAAATGAATGTTTTTGTGGCACTTCTGCCTCGTCGAGTGGTGGCATTTTTTCCCTGTGCAGGCCCCCAGGTGTGTGTGACTGGCTGCCCCGGGGCCCCGTAACAGGGAATGCTGTCTGAGCTCTCACCGGCATCTTCCTCCTTAAATCCAGATTGGGCGGAGACATGAATTCAGCATTACCTCTCCCACGTCCACGTGTGAAGAAGCACTTTCCAGGCTCACACACCTAAGTCGTTGGCCTGAGCTCCCAGATGCCTCCTCTCTCACCTAGTACTGCACAGCATCTGGCACACACAGGCTCTCTGAGGATCTGCCCCATTTATTGCTTTGATTTTGTTGGATGAAAGCAGTTTATTAAATAAATGGGAAAATACTCCCCTTCCCCAGTTTCAAAAGTTAAGATGTAGTCTTTTCTTTACTTAACATCCAACAATGCTGAAAGATGAAAGAAAGGCAAATGCCCTCTTTACCCGGCCTGACCACAGTTAGCTGGGAGGCACACAGTTCAGGGAAAGTCACAGGTGACATTTTGTAGATTCTCAAGCAGGAGCTCTCTCTCTTTCTCTCTCTTTCTCTCTCTTTCCCTCTCTGTCTCCCCATGTCCATACCTGTACCTATTACATACACGATAGAACAGCAATGGGATTTTTTTGTAGTTCCATAATATTTCAGTACTTAAAAATCCTCTGTTAATGGGACTTAAATTTTTTGTATAATAAATAACACCTCTTGCGCACGTGTCTTTATGTTTGGGGCTGATTGTTCTTTTCATTGTTGTTTTGTTAGGATAAAGTCCCAGAAACAGAATTGTGGGGACAAGGGGCATGCATGAGTCACTCTCATCATCAAGAGTGAGCCGTTTGTGGCACGTGCACCCCACCCACTGTGCCAAGATGCCTCCACACACCTTGCAGCAGTGCTGGGTTTTGTCTTCAGTGACTGCAGTTCTTTCTGGGCTTCCTGAGAAGGAAGGGCCACAAGAGTCTGCCCAGGTGCTGGGGCAGACATTGGTGACATCGCCGATCGAAGCCAGGAGTGGGGCCCTGGGTGTGGGGCCGAGTGACAGACCCAGGCTACCCGCACCCAGGCAGGGTGAAGAGTCTGAAGAGTGCTTTCCTTAGGCTGGTTCCCGTCCACACACCAGCACTTAGCCAGTCAAGACACCTCTTGTGAGCATCTGCTACATGCCAGGCTGCTGTAAGCACTGGGGTCTACTGGTGAGCCACACAGGAAAAGCCCCCCACCCATTGCCACAGCCAGTGCCAGTGGGAAAGTCAAACAGTAGATGGGTAAATAAACAACTACGTAATGGTAAATATGGCTGGCGGTGATGGAGTCTGCCCTGCACAGGCACTTTGCTAAGTGTTTGCTACATATTTACAGCTGTGATCCTTACAACAGCTTACTGATGGGTCCTACTAACCTTACATCATCCGTATTTTACAGATGAGAAAACAGAGGCATTGAGAAAGGAAGTCACTGGCCCAAGGGGCTGTGCCGAGCAACTGACTCTTAACCAGTGAGCTTGTGCTCTGAAGTGTAAGGCTTTACTCCCCTAGACTTGTCATTGCAAGGCAGGAGAATAGTATCTGGAGACAGGGAGCCTTCACTTCAGCATCCGATTGGTTGCAGGCTGAGCCTCCACCTCAGCTCCTGATTGGTTGCAGGCCAAGTCTTCATTCACATAGGGTGTAACTTCACTTTGGCCCCTGATTGGTCATGAGCCAAGTTTTCATTTACATCGGGTGTAACCAATAGGAAATCTCTAAAGGGTACTTAAACCCCAGAAGATTTTGCGAGTGGGACTCTTGAGCAGCTTGCTCTGGAGCCTGCTCCTGCTCTGTGGAGTGTACTTTCGCTTAAACAAATCTGTGCTTTCGTTGCTTCATTCTTTCATTGGTTTGTGTGTTTTGTCCAATTATTTGTTCAACATGTCAAGAACCTGGACGATTCGCAGTGAAGACCCTCCCCCGTAACAACCGGATGTGCCCTCAGGGATAGATGCTGCCCTGAGAATGATGAAGCCAGTGTCTAGGGGAAGTCCTGGTGTGGGCGGGAGCTGTGATGTTCTGTGCTCTATGGCAAGGCTTTGGAGGGCTTTGACCGGGCCAGAGCAAGTAACTATAAAATGTCAGACTTTAGAAGAAAAGCATCGTGTACTCTGACAAGAAGAAGCATGAGTTGGTTGTCACTAAAAGGAAGAACTTCTGAGAACCCAGCAAAGGACCCAGTTAGGTAATTGTTGAAAGCTGCTACTCCTTCAGGGATAATGTAATATTTTTCCAACATTTACACACGTTCACCTTATATAAGATTGCCTCAAAACACAGAAAAATGCAAGCTAATCTTTTTTTTTTTTTTTGAGACGGAGTCTCGCTCTTCCGCCCAGGCCGGAGTGCAGTGGCGCTATCTCAGCTCACTGCAAACTCCGTCTTCCGGGTTCACACCATTCTCCTGCCTCAGCCTCCTGAGTAGCTGGCACTACAGGCGCCCGCCACCATGCCCGGCTAATTTTTTGTGTTTTTAGTAGAGACGGGGTTTCACCACGTTAGCCAGGATGGTCTCGATCTCCTGACCTCATGATCCGCCTGCCTTCACGTCCCAAAGTGCTGAGATTACAGGCGTGAGCCACCGCACCTGGCCGCAAGCTAATCTTATGAAGCTCAGAGTATCTTGATTTTAGACCCTGTAAGAGACGATAATAAAGCAAACGTTATAAGCACATTTTGTTTGTAAGCATAGGTTTAAAACCCTGAATAGAATATTGGGGAAAAGAAAATAACAGTACATTATATAATTATTCGTTATCAAAGGTTTTATTATAGGACAGTTGTTATACAAGGAAAGCGGTATAAATCGTGTAAATATGAGAAAATGTTTTGAAAAATAAAAAAGATTAGCAAAATAATTATTTCAGTTTTCATGATTGATTTTAAAATACCCAAGTTGGAGAGAATATGTAGTTCTTACGAGTTGGGGATCATTTGAAAGCAAAAGTGAGTCTTTTTCATAGTTGGAAAACTCTAGAGGCCTTGTCTTAACAAGAGCTGTGTTCTGAGGTTCATCTTACAGTAGCACGTGTTCAGTATGGCTTGAGATGTCAGCAGTTTCATTAAGATGGGAAGAACCAAAATAAATTCACATAAAAAGACTCAAAAAGATTCCGAAAATTTTATAGATTATCAGAAACCCACTAGAATCAGTGTATTTTGTATTTGCCAATAATTAATAGCTAGAAAAGTTCAACAGCAAAATAGTTTTGATTAAAATACATAATTTTACATAACAAAAGAGTCCTACCAATTTCCTTATTTCCATATTTGGCAAATTTAGATTTACCTGTGTCATTTGTCACAGGCTGGTGGAGTTCAGCGTTCCATTCTCTGTAATTCCTTCTAAATTTTTTGTTTGTTTGATTTATCACTTTTTTTTTTTTTTTTGAGACGAAGTCTCGCTCTTGTTCCCCAGGCTGGAGTGCAATGGCGTGATTTTGACTCACTGCAACCTCTGCCTGCCAGGTTCAAGCAATTCTCCTGTCTCAGCCTCCTGAGTAGCTGGGATTACAGGTGCCTCCCACCACGCTGGCTAACTTTTATATTTTAGGTAGAGACAGGGTTTCACCATGTTGGCCAGGCTGGTCTTGAACTTCTGACCTTGGGTGATCCGCCTACCTCGGCCTCCCAAAGTGCTGAGATTACAGGTGATTTATCACTTTCTCAACCCCCTTAGTCATTCTCTTTTTATCCCCTCCACACGCATTTATTTTAAATTTTAATTATAAATCTCTAATTAAAGAATTAAACAATACATAGACCTTATCTGCACCATTTAAAGAAATACAATAGCAGTGACCATGTGCTCTGTGAGACAGAGACCATTACAAGGACATTTACATGTTTGCTTTTCATTCTGTTGTTTCCAAAAAAAAGTCTTATCATACATGCACATGTTTCTAAACAATATGATTTTAGTTTTATGTTTTTGAACTTTATGTAAATAGAATTATACTATATGTTTTCCATTTCATGGGTTCTTCTTCAGGCAGGACTGTTTTCGAGAACCATGTTTCTGCCTGTAGCTGTCGGTGACTGGTGTTCATTAGTGTCTTGCATTCAATTTTGTGAATTTTCACAACTTTGACTCATGTTCAGATGTGGCTGCTCTCAAACATGATGTCGTGGACATTCTTTTGTGTGTTTTCTGGCACACGCAAACTTGGGCCTTTGCCAGGCCCCTGCCTGGGAATGGGAGTGCCAGGTCACGGGTAAGCCACTTTTAACTCTGCGTGACCTCCAGCATGGCCACACCGTCTTACACATAGTCTTCAGGCTGACCAGGGCGCCTTGCTCGGTCCCGGGAGGTGGCCCTCGGCTGGCCTGTGCCTGACCGCCCGCCTGCTGTGGCTGTCAGTGTTTTCTGACATGGGGCACCCATTTTTCTGTTTGTTATTGGGTTTGTTTTCTTAATCATTTGCAGAATTGATATATCTGGGTGTGTGTGGCTTCCTTCCAGCAGCTAACGGGAGGCTGCGGCCGTGTGCTGCCTTCATCATCACAGCTTCCTATGGCCACTGCTCCTGAAAGTTTCCTATATGTGGATATTACTTGCTTGCTGTTTCTTGTTGAATATCAGATATTCTGGTTTTTTGCTCTTACTTTTCTTCTGGAAGTAATATCCTTCAGAAATTCCTGCAGAAGTGCCGTTTTTTGTTCGTCTGAAAGTTGCCTCCTTTGCCCTTCATTGTTGAATGATCCCTCACAGAAGACAGTGCTGGGGAGGCAGCTGCTCTTCCCCAGGGCTCTGAGGATGTGATTGGTTCACTCAATTCCACTGTGGCTGTTCCGTTCCTTGGCAGGAATCTGTTGTGTCTCTCTAGGTGTTTTGTGGTCTTAGTGTTCTACATTTTTGTAAGCGTTTTCACTTACCCCTGTTGATATTTTTTTTGGACTTCCTGAATCTGAAGATTAGTGTCTTCCAATAATAATGGGGAATTTTATTCCTTAACTTTTTTATTTTTAACTTTTAATTTTGCTGTAATTTCAAACTTACAGAAAATCAGCAAAAAATAGTCCAAAGAATTACTGTTTATTTATATGCATCCTTTTTTTTTTTTTTTTTTTTCAGAATCATTTGAAAGTTAGTGGTAGATGTGATGCCCTCCCCCAACTAATAATCCAGGCCATGTTGCCTCAGATAAGCATGGTCACTCTTCAACTATGTACAGTGAGTAGAGTTGGAAAATAACAGTGAGCTGGCATTGTTCTCTCATCTGTAGGCCTTATTTATGTTTTGATGATGGTCTAGTGATGTCTTGTTATCAATAGCAGATGACAGGCCTTGCAGGGCATTTGATTCTCATGTCCTCCCCAATCTCCTTTGCTCCGGGACAGTCTCCTCGTCATTTTTATGTTTCATGACATTCACATTTTGGAAGCGTAGGGGCATCTGTTTTGTAAAGTGTTTCTCAGCTTGGGATTTCGGCATGTTTCCTGGTGATTGGATTCCAGTGATGCTGCTGGGCTCGGAGGCCGCTGTGGTATTTCGTTGCTGCTGATGCTGCCTGGAACCTCTCAGGGAAGGTGGTGCTGGCGGGTGTTTCCACTGTGAAGTTACATTGTTTGCTGCATAATTAGCAGGTATCTGGTAGGGAGATAATCTGGGACTGTGCAGACAGCCTGCCACTCCCCGAGCACTGACCCGCAAGTCTCAGCATCATTGATGGTTCTTTGTCTGAGTCTGTTGTTGTCGTGGTAGTGGCTACTGGTCATCTAGTGCCACCATTCTTATTACATTCAGGACGGGAAGCCTTCATTAACCTCAGGAGGTTCTTGGAAACTGACTTTTAAGTGAAATAATACAGAGCAAAACCAAGGTTTTTTTTCTCACCAGTGCACCAGTGTTATAATCAAACGACTGTTGAAGGACTGGCATTGCTTGAGGACCCTCTGTCGTTGGCTTAAAGTTGCGGTTTCCAAGAACCTATGGACAATGTGAAATGTGGACTCCTGTAGTAAACTTTCTACTGTAAAGAGCTTTCCTTTCCTCCTTATTTATGTGTTTCCTTATTGTTTACTTATATTAGTTTGAACTCGTAGATTCCTAAATTATTAACTGGGTTATAACCTTTTATTATCAATATCTATTCTGCTGCCCAAATTGTACCAGTTTGGCCAGTGAGAGCCCCTTCATGCTGGCGATTCTGGCAGGTCCCTCCCGTTTTGGGGCCCTTCTTTACTGTCGTGGATACACAAAATGTCCTAATCTCTCCTGTACTTACCCTGCCCTGGCCTGGAATCAGCTGTTTCTCAAGGCGGCCTGGTTCCTTTCTTGGGGACTGCTATTTAGAAACCAGCTCTCGGCAGCCAGAGCTGTGAATAGATGTGTGTAGATCCGCCCCTGCACCCACACACACTGGCCCCACCCACACACATGGCAGTTCAGTTCCAGCCCAGCCTCACAAAGGCCATCGGCTGGCCTACTCCTTTCACATTTGTTACTCCCTCCTCTGACAACGAGACATGGAGCTCTCAGAATCCATAATGTACTTACTTATTTGTTCAGTCTCAATCCCAGAATATTCAGAGATTATTAACCTATGCCTCTGTGAAAAAGAAACCCCCAACTAGAGTCCAACAGTCGCTGAAGACCTATGGTTCAGATACCGGGTCTAAAAGCCACTTTGGCAAGTTCTTATGCACACCACACCCTGCCCCAGCGTGGTTATGTTACTCATCTGAAATGGGGTTTGGTTATTTGTTTCTGTTTGTATTTCATTTTAGAATTTTCCCCCCTTTGTACTTTTTGATTTTATTAATTTTCACTTTTGGATTATGTGAAACCCAATTGCAGTTTCAAAAGCCAGAACTGTGTAGAAGCCAGACTTAGAGAAGCGGGTCCCCTACCCCTGTTGTTCCCCTGTCCTTTCCACCCTGTCCCCACGAGCTACCCTTTCTTTCCTGGGCGGCCTTGTGTGCTTTAATTTGCCCACTTTCTTGCACAGAAAGAATGTCCTATAGGGAACTCCTCTTCCCTAGCAGCATGTCCTGGAAACCACGCCACATCTGTCCACAGGCTCCTGCTCATTCTTGTGGACAGCCACGTACACTCTGGAATTCATCCAGCCACTCTCTTACATAGGGCCAGTTGGTGTACTGTACAGGGCAGTGGTACAATCACAGCTCACTTCAGCTTCCGCCTCGTGGGCTCAAGCAATCCTCCTGCCTCAGCCTCCCAAGTAGCTGGGACTACAGGCCCGTGCCACCATGCCTAGGTAATTTTTTATCTTTAATTTTTTTGTAGAGATGGGGTCTTGCTATGTTGCTCAGGCTGGTCTCAAACTCCTGGGCTCAAGTGATCTTCCCACCTTGGCCCCCCAAAAAAGTGCTGGGATTTACAGGTGAGAGTCACCAGGCCTGCCATCTGAGTTGTATCTTCAGAGTTGGTTTATGGAGTGATTTCTATCAAAAGATAAGCAGATTATATCATTTTGTTAGATTTTTCTCAGGATTTCCTGTAGGAAACTTGTATCAGTTTGCATTTCCGCCAGCAGTGTCTGCGCGAGCCTGTTCCCACAGGCTTTGGAGTGGAGTGTATTACTTATTTGCTGATTTGGTAGATGAAGGATATTTCATTTTGTAAGGGCCTTTTTTCTGTATTTGTTTCTGGCTTTTCTGTTAGGCTTTTGGTCTCTGTTCCCACAGTTTGTAAGAGTTCTACTGATGTAAGGGATTTTGGCCTTTAACTTTCATGTGTATTGCAAGTAACTCCTCGCAGTTTGTCCACTGCATTTTGACATTCTTTTTCATGCTGCTTTCGCCCCGTAAAAGGTTTTTCCTCCATGTATCAAACTTACTGTTTTGTTAAATTGCATCTGGATTTTCAGTCCTGGTTGGAAAGCCTTCCTTGACTTCCAGACAGTGTTTTCTTTGAGTGCTTGTACAGTTTTGTTTTTTACATTTGTATCCTCAATTCGTTTGGAGTTTACCCTTGTGTATGGTGTTAGGTTTGGATTTAATGTTATCTTTTCCCAGACGGCGACCCAGTTGTCTCCAGCACTGTTTATTAAAACATCGCTGTTTGTCCCAGTGGTCGAGATGGGCACCTTTATCCTGCCCTGGAGTTCCGTCTGTACTTCTGTTTCTGGACTTTCTCACTGTCACCTGGTCTGCCAGGTTGACGGTGCCTGTTGTGCTCTCTGAAGCGTAGGGGCTTTGAGGCGTGTTTTAGCATGTGGTTGGGCATGGTAGGTTTCATTTTGAATATTTCTCTAGTGCTTGTGCATCGGCATTGCCCGTTGCTCTCCCATCATCTCTCTTCTTTCCTTCTGGGACTCTGATTACAGGTGTGTAAACCAAAAGTATCTGAGACAGGTCTCACTCAATTTAAAAAGTTTGTTTAGCCAAGCTTAAGGACGTGCCCGTGACACAGCCTCAGGAGGTGCTGACAACATGTGCCCAAGGTGGTCGGGGAACAGCTTGGTTTTATACATTTTTAGGGAGACATGAGGCTTCAGTCAGTATGTGGAAGATGAACATTGGTCCAGTCCAGAAAGGCGGGACAACTCTAAGTGTGAGGCTTTCAGATTATAGGTAGATTTAAAAATGTTCTGATTGGCAGTTGGTTGAAAGAGTTATTATCAACACAAAGGAATGTCTGGATTATGATAAGGGGTTCTGGAGACCAAGGATTTACCATGCAGACGAAGCCTCCGGGTAGCAGGCTTCAGAGAGAATAGACTGAAATGTTTCTCATCAGACTTAAAGAGTCTGTTCTATTAGCAATTCCAAAAGGGAGGAGGGTATCATGAGGCATATCTGGCTCCCCATCCCCATCACGACCTGAACTAGCTTTTCAGGTTAACGTTGGAATTGCCCTTGGCTGAGAGGAGGGGTCCATTCAGACAGTGGGGAGCTTAGAATTTTATTTGTGGTTTACAGATGTGTGTTAGCATATCTTCCTCTGTCCTTCCAGTCCCCTAACGTCTCCTGCTATCTCTTTACCTTTATGTGCTGCATCCTGGGTTATTTCTTCAGTGCTATTTTACTGTTCACTAATTCTCTCTTTAGCTCTATCTATTAATACTTGATTAGTTAACTCACTCATTTAGTTTTAAATTTTAATGATGACAGTTTTGTTTCTACAAGTTCCATTTGGATCATTCAGATCCATGTGACACTTCTGATAGTTATTAATAATCACAGCTGAGACATCTGTCTCCTTTCTTCCTTAGCCTTGCTCCAGGGAGAGTGTGGGCTTTTCTAATCCCCCTTTGGCAGATGGGAAGCTAAGGCACAGGGAGGTTGAGGAAGCCACCAGGTTTGTACGGTCACTAAGTGACAGGACCTGGTGGCCTCTAGCTCCAGCCTGACCCTGGATGACCTCTCTTGTTTCGTCGAGTGTCCTTCATATGTGTTTTGGGTAGTGCCTGATTTTCCTACAATTGAGGTCTTTCCAGGACTTACTCCCGCTACCCATGGTTCTTGATTGTGACATCCTTCTTGGATGTTTTTTTGAGGTTCATAGCGTGTTCCTCTAGAGAAGGTTTCTGCCTGGTGCTGGGAGGTGCCACCTGGGATATGCTTGTGTTTGCAGGTGCCAGGGATGCTTGTCAGGCCTCACGGGTTGTCTGAATTCTCCCCAAACCATTGCAAGGGGTCTGGGATTATGAGTTCTGAGGGGAGTCCTCTCTTGATTTGACCCCTTCTAGCCAGCATCAAGCCCAGGCCTGGACGTGTCCCTTGCAGGCCTGTCTTGTGGTTTCCCCTGCCAAGGGAACTACAGCCGCTCCCCACGCACACTCACAGGGATGGTGCAGTGGTAAGAGGCAGTGCAGGTGGCTGCCCCAGGATAGGCCCTGGGCTCCAGGCTGGCTTTCATGTTCTATTCGCCCTGCCTTGAATTCCTGTCTTTGGAGTATATTCCTCACTCTTCAGCCAACTCAGTCCTGAGTATAATTAGACGTCTCTAAAAGTGCGTGTGCCATATTGCCAAGCGTGAAGGCTTTTCTGAATCTTCCTTTCTGTCACCAGTGCTGTACATTGGCTTTCTTTTGAGGCACTTATTTTCATAAGAAACTTTCTCTGTGTCTGTAACTTCCAGCAGAGAGTCTGGGAGATCTGGGGGTCCGGAGGTGCTAAGGGCCTGATCAGCTGTGTTTGCGAAGTGCCATGGAAAACTGGGATGATTCCGGTCATCACCTCTCGTGAGGTTGGGAAGAGTCCAGCCTGCGATGTCAGTGCTCGGTGGGATGGCCAGCCCCCGACTGGAGAAGCAGGCCCGTGGGTGGCCTGGGGATACTTGGTTCTAATCCAGATCCTCACACTCTTCGGGGATGAGGCCGCTTCCAGCGAGTGAGCGTCCCTTGGGTTTCTCCTCAAAGCCCCTTCTAAAATTAGTCCCTGGCTGCTGCAGGGACATTTACATCAGCGCATTTTGTCAAGTACTTTTGTTGCTTTCCATTAAGAGCATATTTAAAAATATGAAATGAATTCAGGCAGAAGCCAGGCTCTGCCGCTGAGAACATCTGTGTGCTGGTGAGAGGGAGAGACCGGGCGGTGGATAACGGGCCGCAGCTTCCCCTCCGCCACCTTGGAACGCCCTCAGGGAGGCATGGGACAGAGCCCAAGCCTGAGTGAAGCTCCCCGGCTGGGGGCACACCCTGCATCAGGCTGGCCACCTTGACTCCTTGCTCTGCAGGCTGCCCCTCACACCTCGTCTGCCTCCCGTCGGCAGCCAGTGAGAGGAGCGTGGGGCCTGAGAGCATTGCCTGCCTGCTGGCCGGCCGCCCCCACAGTGCAGAGCTGGAGCGGTCTTGAGAGGCTCCAGGTCTCCCTCTGCAGATGAAGACACTGGGGGAACGTGGCCTGCCCACAGTCAGCAGGCTCCCCTCTCCGTACCAGGCTAGTCTGCCGGTGCCGTGGCAGCTGGGCCACCACCACATTCCGCCCTCAATGCTGCGGTGCAGTTGAGGGGTGTGCCTTGGAGGACCCATAGGAAGATCAACTTCATATCCATGGGACACACCGGCAGAAACGCCACGGACCTTGTTCCGGATGCAGTTTTCCGTTTTTATGAAGACAAGTTCGGATGTTTTCGTTTCATTGGAAGCATAGAGGGAAGGTGACTTGGCTTCTCCTGAAGCTCAGCAGCCCATTCTTAGTGTTTGCTTTAGAATGGAGGACAGTCGGGGCCATTTTCCTCATGAATTTCACCGTCATCTGGCTTCGGCCTTCTTTCCAACAGTTGAGGAAGAAAGGGCCTAATGTGGAACTCCGTGCGTGCGTGCCCTGCATGTGGGCTTCTGGGCCACCGTGGATGGTGGTGCTGGCAGCACCACCGCTGTGCAGTTGGGGGTGGGCAGCAGGCCTCTTGGCGGTCCCAGTGTCCTTCTCATCTTCCCTGTCAGGCACGAGGAGCCCTGGCACCAAGGCTGTGCTGATGGTACCGGGGGTCTCTCAGTTGGGAGGGGCTGCATTTCCTCTGCAGCGTGGGTGGCTGGCTGGCCTGGTGTCCTGCCCTGCCCAGGGGTGCCCCCGCCCGCCCCTCCTTCCAGGTTGCAGTGTGGTAGGTGGCACCTTCTTGTCCAGTGTTTTGTGATGGTGACAGTGATGTCAGCGCCGAGGTTCCTCAAGTCTAACCTGAGATGATCTGGTGTGATTTTTCTTGGCTTTCAATTTTTGGGTAAGGCTTTTAGTCGGCATTCTTCTCTGTTTCCCCTTACTCGTGTTAGTCTAAGGCCCCGGGGAACCACAGAGCCCCTGCTCTGGAAGGAACCTTTAGAGGAACCCGTTCTGAGCTCTTCCTTTCACAGGAGAGTGCTCAGAGCCGCCACGTGGGCTGCCCAAGGCCTCTTAGGTCAAGGACCCTGATGGCTCTGGTCCAGACTTCTCCCTGCCATGTCACCGTGAGGAAGCACCGCCCCATCACTGTTCCATGGTCATTGTAACACCTGCCATTAAAAAGCATGGGAGCTTCGTGTCAGAATGTAGTTTAAAATGTGTTGTAGTGTTTGCTTAGAACAGAAACTTGAAGTTCTGTGAGAAGCGGAGTCCCCTTTGTGTGATTTTGGAGGGGCTGAGCTGTCCTTTCCTGTCATGGGTCACAGTGTCCCTCTCCCCCTCACCCATGAAATAATGACAGCGGCCTCCATTCCTACAAAGTCCTCAGTCGCGGGTGCCGTTTTATATCGTAAATCTGTCATCTTCAACTGGATGGTGTAACACTTGGATTCTACATTTCCCGGATGCTGGAAAAGAAGTGCCAGGAGTTATGTGTTCTGCGGACCAGGACAGCTGACGCCGGCTGAGGACACTTCATCCACTGTTTGCTCGGCACTTAACAAATGCTACCCAGTCTAACGGTCCGCGTCGGGTGTCTCCGGGCTTGGTGCCTGCTTGTGCCACACATCTCAGTGCCATGCAAGACCAGTGTGCCAGTGACACGGCAGGGGACACGCGGAGTTCAGGCTGCTGAGAGCTCGGAAGGGGCCAGGCCGTCCCCCCGGCCCTAAGGCTTCAAGGCTCTGCCCTGGAGCTGCAGAGCTGACATCTCACTCTGAGGGGTTGTAAAGTGGAGCTGATGCTGCTTGACCCCACAAGAGCTCACAGGCCTTTTAGGTGCCTGGTAGTGCTGGAATGAAACCGCAGGTAGCCAAGAAGACCTGCCTGTCAGACTGTGACCGCGCAGATCTCAGCAGAATGTTTAAAAGGCGCTCTTTGCAGTTCTCGAATCGTGGCACTGCCCTGGCTTAGGATGAGGGCTCAAGCAGGTTAACATCAGGGTTCGTTTTCTTAAATGGCCAGTGGCTGTGGTGGTGTCGGACGTGGCTAACCTGGCACAGGGCAGCAGAGATCCAGGTGTCAGGCCAGTGGAAGGGTTGAAGCCTCTCACCAGCGTGTCTGTTTTGGAGGGAAGTGTTGGACATTGAGTGAGGCCCCTCTGCACTCAGCGACCCTGCCCTGTGCTCCCTGGCCCAGTTTTGGGTCTGCTTGGTTGGCATCAGGGTCCTGGCCCTTTCTGTGTTTTGGGGCCTCTGTTTGCTTCTCATATTTGCATCATTGCCTTTACTCCCTGGGGGGGCAGAGGAGGGAGCTCCTGAAGCCATTTGGCCCTGCCAGCCTGGGGCCGCCCTTGTGCCTGTGCTGTGCTCTTTCTGCCTGGCAGTCCTGCCCTACGCAGACTCATGGAGGCAGGGCTCATGGGAGGGGCCTTCCCTTGGCCCCAGCCTTCCACCTGGGAACATCACACTCTCTCACAGACACACTGTGACCATTTTCTGTTGAACCTACGCTGTAAAACATTCTCTATACTTAGTTCGGGGGGGAGCAAAATCCAGAATCTGCTAAACACCAATGCTGTCACTCAGAGTTTGTGTATCTGCTGTCTGCGGAACTCTGGACCAGGCTTGAGGGATGCCTGGCGCTTCCACCCACATCTGGGGCAAACCAAACCCCCAAGTCACTGACATGTGGGTTTTTCTACTAATCACGTTGGCTTTGGCAATTCTCACCTTGTGTTCTCACCTGCACTTGGGCAGGACGGTGCACCCCAAGGCTGAATGACTGCCAGGGACCATTCCCCCAGAAGGGGGTCCTGGGGTTTAGTGGTTTGATTCTGAGCACCTCCACGCACAGAGCCCCTTAGTGGGTTCCCTAACTGGACGGCTAACCCTGCTGTGGAATCTGACTTTTCCTGGACCGAAGAGGACGGGCTTCTCTGGAGAAACTCCTTGGGCCTTGTGCCTGATGCTGGCTCGGGCCGCCCTGGCCACCCTCCCTCCATGCCCCATGGGACCAGGCAGCAGCATGGGAGGGGGCAGCTTCCAGAACACACTTCTGCTAGGGGCTCCTGGCCTCCATGCTGGCATGGCCACATCCATGGCCTGAGTGTGTGGTTGGAATGTTTTGTCAACACCAGTCCTAAGAGCTTCCCCAGATGAGTGAAGGAGAAGGGGACGGTGTGTGGGAGGATTGCCTCCCTTGAGACCCCCCAGCTCCCAGGATGCTTGCTGCCGGAGCTCTGCCCACGGTGGGGGCCATTTGACTTGACCTCCATCTTCTCCCTGGGCCCCTCACTGGCCCTCGCTGGCAGGGGCTCCTGCACATCTGCAAGGCCAAAGCCTTCTGCCAGGTGCAGGAGAAGTAAATGCAGGCCAGAGATAAATTGTATTTCCCTCTAACTCGGATGTGGAGTGAGAGGAAGGAAGCAGGAGTGGAGCTGAGTGTTAGTGAGAGGTGGCTGAGAAGGCGGGGTCCCGCTTCTTGCTTCCTTGGGCATTTGCTGTAAGTGCTGGGTTTCAGCCTGGAATGATGCAGCCTCTGCACTAAATTTGGTTTGGTGAACGTTCATGGCCCCGAATATAAACAGTGTTCTGGGCGTTCTTTGTGACTCTCGAGCCGAAACACTGTGGTGATCTCTCGTATCATCTGCTTGTTATGTAATGTGACAACATGGATATGAAATAGAAACCAGATGTCAGGGTGGAGCGGCTGAATTCTTCCCCGGCGAGGCCGCCGGGAGAGCAGGACTTGGGTTTCTCCTGAGTTACGGCGCCGAACGCCCTCAGAAAAACGCCTTTGGAGCAGTTTCTGGGATTAAGCGAAAGTCTGGGCTGAAGGTAAAGTACCAAGTCAGTATGATTAACTCTTTTTTAAGAAACTTGTAAGGGATTTTCTGTGCTGTTATGTAACTGCTCAGTGTCTTCCAGTGAGCTGGCGGCTTGTTATCAAGAATCCGTTTAGAATGTTTGAACTCAGCCTCTGGGGGAGCTGGGAGCATTGTGCCACCTCCAGGGGCCTGCAGCGCACTTTCAAGGGCTTGGGTGTAGAGGAAAGGGAACCCACCTTTCGCCCGTGACAGCCTTGCCCTTGGGTCCAGGAGCAA
Organism: Symphalangus syndactylus; assembly: GCF_028878055.3. Taxonomy (NCBI): domain Eukaryota; kingdom Metazoa; phylum Chordata; class Mammalia; order Primates; family Hylobatidae; genus Symphalangus; species Symphalangus syndactylus. Next base: position 143,839,150 of record NC_072430.2, on the reverse strand, counting down.
TGAGGACTCGGAACATGAGCCCCCTGCTACAGGTACAGGCCCCGGGGGAGTGAGGGCGCTGGCGGACAGCAGTCTCGGCACTTTGTGTTAGCAGATTCAGAGTTTCTGCAGCAGCTGAACCCCTGCACTGGGCTGGACATGAGGACACCCGGAGGCCTGTTACCACACTCTGCCTGGAACTACATCGTGAACGTAGATCTTTGTGCTTTTGAAATACAAAAAAACGAGCTCACCTAGGTGCGAAGTGTAGTTCCGGAAGCAGTTTCTGGCTGTGGATGGAGGTTATGTATTCCATCAATGGTATCTTCATTATTGTTATTTTCCTTTGGTAGCTGGTCTTTCAGAGAGATCTGCAGATTCCTCACTTTGCTAAGAAGACTCTCTGGAAACAGGAAGCTAAGGAACTCCTCACTCCCAGGTTGATTACAGCCTCATGGAAGTGTGGAATTCTTATTAGGAAAGACTTGCTGAGTGCCAAGCAGGTTATCCTCTTGTCTCGTGTCACCAGGGTGCCAGCTTGATGAGGGAGAAAGTGACCCTGGCTCCCTCGCGTCCCCAAGGCCGTGGACTCCCCCCGGGTCTCTAGCTGTCTTGTCCCTAAGCTGATAGCTCATCATCATGGAGGGCTTCCTGCACGCTGACCACCCCCATCTCACAGATGAGGAAGCTGGGGTCCAGGGAGGGTGAGTGATGGGGTGCAGGGAGGGCGAGTGAGAAGGCCCAGAGAGGGCGTGTGATGGGCCCGGCTCTCACTGTTGGGAGTGGGATGGGCCATCCTTGGCTGCTTGCAGCTCGTTGCTGTGCGGCCGTGTGGCCGCTCACTGTGGGGGGATGGGGACACTTTCCTGGCTGTTGCTGCCGGGCCTTGTGTTCCGTTTTCAGGTGGGGATCAGGAATTCTGAGATAGTGGCAAAACGTGATGTGGCTCGGGGTGTGTGGAGAGGTGTGTGACAGTCCCCAAATCCACAGTGGCTGTGGGGTGGCATTTCAGGCTGGTAACCCTTCTGGAAAGAAAGCATGAAACACTCCGACATCCTCATTCCATTTTGCTTGTTCTAAAAGAGAACTTGAAGAAAATCATCCCAGCAGCGTTTGCTTAGACCAAGTTGAGGGTCCCTGGTGAGTCTGCGAGGTCCAGGAAGCAGAGACACTCACTTTATCTGGGTGAGAGGACGCAGCTGCAGAGACAGGCCGGTGACCGCTGGGCCCTCGTGTCTCTGGCAGGTCCCTGATTGGTGATGGGAGGGGGGTCCCTTTCGTAGCCACTTGGTCTTTTTGATGGCTTGGGGTACCCACCCTTCAAGCCCCTCTCTCCTGGGGCCCAGTGGCCTCCTCTGGGCGTCATGGGGAGCAGCTCTTGTGTCGGGGCCTCCGGCTCCTCAGTGCTGTGCTTCTAAACAGAACACCCTCTTGTTTCTAAAAGTAGCCCATGGTCCCCCGAGGGCCCTGAGCACAGCCCCCACTCATCTGAGGATGACCACTGGGGCACGGAGCCTGCCTCACGCCCTGGGCTTTGTGCCCAGGGCTCTCTTCTCCCTCCCTGTCAGGGTTTCCAGACCCCTCGTGGGCACCCAGGGTGGAAGGCAGGCACACAGCTGGAGGGTGTGGCCTGAGATGGGCCATCCGGAAGACTCGGGCCTCCGGGCTCACCAGAGTGCTGAAGGCCGGAGGGCGAGAGTGGGAAGGATGGCATCACTCACGCTACCGGTGGCCCCTGTGGTCCTGCGGCTCCTGCTGCTTCTGGGTCACCCTGGGCCCAGGGTGCAGGGCGCCCTTGGGGAGGTGCACACAGGAGGCTCAGGCCCTCCTTGGACACTCCTGAATGCCCCCGTGCATCCCTGAAGCTCTTTCCAGAAGGTTCTCTCGATCCTGTCTGGCTCCCCGGGGGTGTGTGGGAAACCAGGCCAGGGTTTCCTGGTTGTTGGCTGGGGTGGGGTCCTGCCTTCACCCCTTAGCATTCACCCCCTACCCATTATCACCGTGTAAAACCCTGTGGGCCCTGGGCCCTGGATGCTCTGCGCCCAAGGACCTGGGTTCTGCCATCACCTGGGCAGCGTGGGGGCATATAGGGGGTACGTGGGGCGCCTGACGTAGTGCCTATATTTGACCTTGTTTAGGTGAAGAGCACCCTTTCCAGCTTACATTTTGCATCACGACCGGGAAAGGTATGAAACGAGTGTGTCAGGGCCTGGATGATTTGATGGCTCTACGGGCCGAGTGTGGGACACAGGATAGCTTGGCCCTGGGTCAGGTATTAGTCAGTCCTGGCTGGCACCTGGGCAGGGACACATCCGTGGATGGGGCCCGGCCAGGTGGCCTCTGAGGTCCTCATGTCCACTGGAAGGCTGTGTCCTCTGTTGTAGTCACTCACTTGCTGGACCTGGGTGGGAGCTCACCCACCCGTGGATGGGCCAGGGAGCTCCCAGAATCGCTAGAGAGATGAACTTTTTTTGCCTTCTAAATGTATGAAAAGATGGGAAATGATAGGAAAATAAGTGGAAGTCAGATCTATTCAGGAAAATGACTTCCCAGGGAAGAGCTGGGGTCCCTCCAAACTCAGAATCTTGGGTTTCTAGAAGCAAGGCTGACCGAGGTGGGCAGCATTCTTTGGGACCTTGAGTGATGAAATAGTTACTTAAGTACAGTGTATCTCATGCGTAGCCAGGCAGTCTAGGACACTAGGAATCATTTCAGCGTGGGGAGACGCAGACACTGCACTCGCCCAGGGCGCTGCATTCATCTGAAGGGCCGGTGGCTACACAGCTCTTTATCGTGGTTCCTGCGTGGCCTCTTTTTGAATGCTGTCAGATTCAGGGCCCATGTGGGCAGCAGCAGCCTCGTTCCCAGTCGTGTTTAGGGAATGGGGTCAGAGGAGTACTTGCTAAAGCTTCCTGTGTGCACGTGTAATTGTGTGTGCATGTGTGTTAAATAAGTGTATTTCAACTTGAAATACAAGTGTCGTGGCCATCAGTCTAGGGATGGCTAGAATTTAGTCAGTTATTAAATGAAACTAAGCCACACCATCACAAATAATGTGAACATGATTGAAAATCACACTCAGTTCTTATTCATTTACCTACAAGTCTAGAAACTTTTACAACTTATTTCAGCATTAAAAGAAATAGTTTTTTAAAAAATATACAAAAATAAGGAAAAGTTTGAAAGCCTCTTGCCCCTCCGTCCCAGGCCTGACAGAGTGGCTTCCACAAAGAAAGAGGCAGAAGCCGGGGCCGTCCGTGCCTGCAGGACGCTGTTGGCCTCACAGATAACCCAGACTCCCCAGTAATGGAGCCGCAGACCCACAGTGAGCCACTCGCACCAGGCTCAGCCAAGCTGACAGGCCAGAGGAGTAGGGAATGTTCCCTACCATTGTCCAGAAAATGTAACGAGGGTGAAGGTGTGCCAAGCAGACTCCCTGTGTCAGCCCCGAGGCGCCTGCCATCGCTTTCAGAAACCTGACTACCAACCTGGATGAAAACTGCCTGCTTGGTCATGGCCGTGCAGTTAGAAAACACAGCAGCGATCCTCAGATGACTGTGGCCGTATTCGTGTTACTCAAGCTGCTTTGTCATCTGCATTTGAAGAAACGTGGTGAGCCTCCTGTGTGTACCCACGTGGCATTGGGCACCTCAGTCCCCTGCAAAGGCTAAGAACACAGAGCCTGCAGTACAGGCCCTGCCTCTTGACATGCCCCAGGCCGGCTGGAAGAAAGTGCGTAACTGTCCTATTGACGTGGTGAGGGGACGTCTGGACTCTGTGATGCTCACTGTGTGTTCTCTGCTGGGCCATGTGGCTCCCCACAGACATCCTGGGTGCCCAGTCATTCGCGTTCTCCTCTATGTGTGTATATATTATATATACATGTATTTACTAACTTTAGAAAGCCCCCAAGGGGGCCTTGTTTCTGCTTGACAGAGTCCATAGCGTGTCATTCCTAAGCCCCATTAAGGAGATTCAGAAGCAAGCAGTTACCCTCGGAGTCTGCACACCGGGCACAAGGGTCATAGCTTCGTTGAGAGCTCCTGACTCCAGGAGCCGAGGGCAGGACACGGTAGTGTTTACAGGACCTGGCAAAGGGGCACTGCCTTGTGTGTGTGGTTTTTTCGCCAGTCAGTCCCTTTTAAAAACAGCGTATCCTTTGAAGAACAAGAAGTTTACTCAGGCATAAGCAACTTACTTTGCACGTGGAGCTTTCAGGACCTTTCATGTCTGTTACGTTATAGCCTCTATCCTCATGGGGGCTCTGAGTTCAGCAGGGCCTGAGCTGTTAATCTGCTTTTTCAAATTATTAATAATGAAAGTAACACCATGCCACCACCTGGTATCATTTCATGCTTTCTATGTGCCTGGTGTTTACACGGCTTATCTCATTTAATCCTCCCAGCATGTAAACAGGTACCGCTCCTGTGTGGACTCCTTCCCCGAGCTCACACTGCTTGAGGCCTTCTAGCTCTGGGCTTTGTGAATATCCTGCTTTTATCCTCATTTATAGGTAAGAAAGCTGACTCAGAGAGGTTAAGCAGCTGGTCTGAGGTCAACTGCTATGGGTGGGGGAGCTGGGCCTGCACCCAGGGGTCTGATGCAGAGCTGGTCCTATCTGCTTTATAAGCTGTGGCTCAGAGGGCACACGGGGGGCTTGAGAGGACCCGGCGGGCTGAGATGAAGACTGGTGAGGCCTGGGAGGCAGGCACTTGACTGAGGCAGGAAGTGGGACCTTGGTGCCAAGCGTTCCCAGGGCCACGGGGCAGGCCTCTGGGGTCTGGTGGGTATCTAGGGTCCCCGAGAAGCCCTTGGCACGGGGCTTCACGAGAGCATAGGCGAGCGCCGCGCCCTGCAGTTGAGCACAGGGGATGCAGCTGTTGCCGCCGCTGGTGAAGAGGGAGGGGTGAGGCCTGCAGTTGCCGCCCGACGTTGTTTACAAGTGAGCAGTTTTTACAAAAAACATGGGCAGCGTCAGGGCTGACTTGAATTTTTTACTTGAGGCAACAGCTCAACCTGTTGGTTTCCTCAATTATGAGTTAAAAAAAAGAAAGAAAAAAAAAGAAAGTGGACAACGTAACATTGATGAGAGGATTTTAAAGGGAGAACAAGCTACAGGCTGTCCCGAGAAAGCAGCGGGGAGACCGCGGAAGCACGCTGCCAGGTCTTGTTCGTGGGGTGCTTGTGACGCTCTCACAGGACACTCTGGGGGCCACGCCACGGGTGCTCGGTGGCGACTGCAGAAGGGTGAGGGGCGTTTCCCTTCACACCAGACGGCGGGTCTTGATGGCAGAGGAACCAGGCATCAGAGGAGGACAAGCCAATCCGGGAGCGTAGATAAGAAGGAAGAGAAACTTACTTCACATTGTCAAGCTGTCGGGGCTTCCAGGGACCTTGTCCCCTAGCCCTGTCCCCGTGCCCTCCTGTCCCCAGGCCTGAGAAGCCGGGTGTGGGGTGGGAACAGGCCAGGGCCAGGTGCCTCACACCCTGAGGCTGGAGTGAGGCTCTGTTGCCACTTTGAATCCAGGGGCCCACCCTGAACTCTGAGCTGGTCTTCTGTTCAGTACGCAGAGGTGATGACCTCTCCCACCCGGGGGCATTTGAGGACTCCTGAGGTGGCAGGGGTGACGTCCAGCCCAGCATGCAGAGTGCCCAGGCAGTGCCCACACCTTTCCTCTCCCTGCCAAGGCACTCCGGGCCTGAGCCCGTGGGGCCCCCTGCTTGGGGCTGTCACCACAATGCCATTCCCCGCACGCCCAGCAAGTCCCTCCTGTGGGTGAGAGCCTAACTTGAGAGACTGTTTTGAGGAGGAGTGAGATGACCTGCCCTCCTCAAGAGTGAGCGGTTCTTAGATGACTGCCTTGAGCAGCGATGGATCTTCCTGCAGGGGTGCGCCCATGAAATGCTCTGCGTGAAGAACATTGCTGCCGTGCTCAGGCCCAGGGAGAGTGGAGGGTGCTGCGCTCTTGGGCTGGGTCCTGGCTCCAGGGTTGACGGGCTGGGCCACGTCCACAAAAAGTCACTGGATGGCTGGGCTGCTCCCGCCATGTCACTGGAAGAGGGGCAGCGCCCGCAGCAGTGTTTGGAGTGCTTGGTCATGGCCCCATGTGGATTCTCCTTCCTGGGGGAAGCTGTTCCGTCCCCAGGTTTTCAGCTAACTTATCTGAGTTTTGATGAAGAGAGCAAGGGGTTTTGCTAATCTGGATTCCTGTGGAAGGGCCTCCTCTCTCTGCTCCTGTTTTCTAGCTTGGCAACTCTAGTGCTAGTTCTGCAATATTCGAATTTGAGTAGCCAGAAGAATTTGCTGCCAGGGTGGCCTTGCCCTTGACTTTGAAATGAACTCAACCGAGACTTCGGCTTGACGCCTCCGTTGGCTGATGCTGGGTTCTGGGCTTTGGCCGCCGCCTGCCTGTCCATCACAAGGGGCCATGTTCTCCAGTCAGGACAGAGTTCTAAGCGTTTCACAGTAAAGCCTGCAGGACTTAGGTTTTCTGTTCTTGACAGACTGAGAATGATACTAAGAATGTTTTCTGATTGATTTGGTGAGCTGTCTGTTTATAGCATCATTAGAGATTATTTTCCATGGCTAGGAATTATTCTTGACCTCATAGTAAAGGACTCTGAAGCCCCCACCCCCTGCCTGTTTTTTTTGTTGTTGTTTTGTTTTTTTGTTTTTTTAAAGAAAAGACTTGTAGCATCAGTCTTAGGTGTAATCTCCTTGGCAGTAGTGAGGAGCAAGGCATCTGATGGAGAAACAAAGCATGGTGAGATTTTTACCATTCAGGAATCACACCGCAGTAGCATTGTAGTATTTGATCACAATTTACTCTTACTTTTTTTCATAAAGAAACAAATAGGCCTACGGTGGCTCTCACTTGTAATGCCAGCACTTTGGGAGGCTGAGGCAGGAGGATTGCTTGAGGCCAGAAGTTTGAGACCAATCTGGACAACATAGGAACACCTCCTCTCTACAAAAAAAATTAAAAACATTAGCTGGGCATGGTGGTATGCGTCTGTAGTCCCAGCTGTTCAGGAAGCTGAGGTGGGAGGATCCTTCGAGCTAGGAGGTCGAGGCTGCAGTGAGCCATGTCATGCCGCTGCACTCCAGCCTGGGTGACAGAGGGAGACCCTGTTTCAAGAGAGAGAAAAAAAAAAAGAAAGCACCGGCAGAATTTAGAAATGTAGGCCAGTGTGGGAGCCTTGCCTGGCATCACTGGCTGTGGGCTGCTGCTCTTGCCCTGAGCTGTTACTTTGAGAGCAGATCGAGGACTCAGCAGGCAGGAGGAATGTTCACGGCAGGGGCAGTTCCTGCACTGCACAGGCACACCACAGCCCCACCATCGCCCCTCGTCATGCCTGGGATGGGAGACAGACTTTAGAACCGGAGCCTGGGCAGAGGGAGATACCCCCTTCCAGAAGGGGCCTCCCGCCGCTGAGTAAGGGGGTGGCGCCCGGCTGGCTCCATGAGGGGATGAGGGGTACTGGCTATGCTTGACCTGAAGGGGTTCCTACAGGAAGGCCTTGCTCCCTGCCGGGGCTGAGGGACCCGGCTGAGCAGCAGCAGCAGGAGGAATGGGCAGTGCTCTTGGAGCCCAGAGGACGGGGCAGGGCTTGTCCTTGTGGACGGGCAGCCCCAGGAAAAGAGAAGCCCAGAGCCAAGGGCCCTTGCCCCAGGGAGGGGTCCCACATGGACCCCGAAGACGCTCCTCTGTGCAGCCCTTCCTGGCACTGCATGGACACGATGTACGGAATGAGGAAAACGAGCTTCTTTCCCTTCTCTTTCACTTCTCCCTCCCATCACTCAGCGTGCAATTATGGAAGAGGATAAAGAAGGAAAGAGCAGTCGGAAAAATTCCCTAAGAACCGGAGAGGGGAGATCGGGTGTTTTTATAGCTCCTGGGGTTCTCCGGGAAACAAAGGTGTGCTATTTCCACTTCTGTGTCTTCATTCCTGTTCTGCAGGAAGTTCAGCCTGGCTTCATCCACATGGGTGGAGCAGAGTCAAGTTCAGTTGGGAATTTTTTTTTTTTTCCTGCTCATTTGGAAAAAGAGGAAAAGACACTGGGATACAAAGAGGGCTTTATAAAGAAGAGGCCTCCTTGGTCCTCCACTCCAGGACTTTCCGCGATGGTGGAAATGGTCCATAGCGGCAGTGCCCGTCGGGGCAGCCACTGGTCACGTCTGGCTGTTGAGTTCGTCAGTGGCCACATCAACACGTGGATGGTGTGACCGAGGAACTGGATTTCAAATTAAATTAAATTAAATTTCAATTTAAGTAACCACATGTGGCCAGTAGCTACCTACAGTGCAGTCTCAGGAAGGCTCTAGACGGAGAGTTTGAGCATCGTCCTTTATCAGTGATTTGAATGGATGAGGCTTAATCTGTTTGAATTTCCCATTTGGGGTAAAAAGAGGGAATGCTTGTACTGGAACGGGAGTAGGTTCACAGAGCACGGCCTAGGCCAGCATCAGTGTGTTGCTGAGTTTACGCTCCTTCCCAGGGTTGTTCAGGAGACTGCAAGAGAAGTTCTGTGTTAGAGAGAGGGACGCGCTGACTGTGCTAGAGGAGTTCACTTAGTCACAAGGAGCAGAAATGCCCTCAGTGGCGTGGATTGAAAGGCACTTATGGATGGAATTCAGGAGAAATTCATGGAGCACGGCAGGGAGTCCTCTGATGGGACCCCTCTTCCTTCTCTGTCTGCCCTGTCTCCCGAGCCCCAGGACTCCCCGTCTCCCATCTGCCTGGTGCCCAGCTGCGTCCCTGCAGGCTCTCCGCTCTGTTGCTGGTTTGGTTCGTCTGGTGTGTGCCTCCCCTGTGACATGCCAGGAGCAGAGCAGAACAGCTGTGCCAGTCCCTGGGCCCCAGCTGGGCTGTGCTGGGTCCAGGGTCTATGAGAGCTGCTGGGAGGCTACCAGTGCAGGTGGGTGGGACCTTGCTCCACGATTCTACCCATGACGCTTCTCACTCAAGGAATTAGCTTTTGTTTCCGTGCATCCTATTGAAAATCACTTAGCCAGTAAGCAGATGTTGGCCCTTAGCCTGTTAAACATTAATACAAGTAAGCACGTGTCGCTGCCCTTCCGTTGTACAGCTGTGATAAACACCACTCGCCCTGCCTCGTGTGCCTGTCTCTTCTGGTTTCAGCACCCCGGTGCCATGGTTGTGCAAGGGGATCAGAACATCTACTTGAGATTAGACCATGTCAGCATTTTATTGGGATTGTTAGGCACCTCCATCCTGGTTATTGCACCATGCTCTGTCCCTGTACTGAAATACCTCTACTTGGCATTTAAAACAAAACAAATAAACCTATTGTACAGGATGGACCAATCATGAGGCATTTTCACTCTGATGTTGGCAGCGGATGTGTTGACGTTGAGAGGATATTTGTGGTGGCAGGCTGCCCCCAGTTCCAGGTTTTGGATATTTGGAATAAGGTAGGCTATGACAGTCCGGGCACGATAGCTTATGCCTGTAATCCCAGCACTTTGGGAGGCTGAGGCAGGCGGATCACGAGGTCAGGAGATCGAGACCATCCTGGCTAACATGAAACCCCGTCTCTACTAAAAATACAAAAAATTAGCCGGGCATGGTGGCGGGCGCCTGTAGTCCCAGCTACTCGGGAGGCTGAGGCAGGAGAATGGCGTGAACCTGGGAGGCAGAGCTTGCAGTAAGCCGAGATTGCGCCACTGCACTCCAGTCTGGGCAACAGAGTGAGACTCAATCTCAAAAAAAAAAAAGGCTATGGCAATGAAGGGATGCTTCCGGATTCAGTACATTTTGGAGGAAATAGTGTTGTTCATCATATGACACAGTTAAGTCTCAGAGAGATAATTAAATGAAAATCATTCTAATATGTTTGATTAAATGCCTTTCTAGCCTAGCCCCTGTAGGTGGAGTGTCATGATTTCCACATTGTTGGGTCCTGGATAAATGATTTAGCCACAGTCTCACAGCTCTGTAAAGAGTGGCAGGCTGTTCCTATCACTGCTGATCCTGTGTGTGCTGTGCACCGAATGTGGGTGGAATGAGGCTGCAGGGGCACCTGCGTTCCCAGTGGCTATGGTGACTAGATGAGGAGGCCCCTGTAGAGTGCACAGCATTCACCCGGTGAAAGTGTGATTGTAATAGCTGGTGTTGCTGGGACCCTAGAGTATCCACGGTGTGCATGCACTTGAACTTCAGGATACCCTGTTTCCCTCTGAGGTGCAAGAGCTCTGGTGATTCTGGATCCCTACTGTGTGTCAGGTTCTGGAAACATCTTCTCTCATCTCCCCGTGATGCCCAGGGGCTCCCCCAGCTTCTAGAAGCCACCGCCTGTCCAGGGCACCAGCCCAGTCTTTTCTCAAGCCTGGATTTGATCCTAGGTCTGGCTGCTTCCGGAATACCCAGATGGGCCTCTGCTGTTCCCTGAGCTTGCTGTCAGCAAACGTTTGGTGAGGAGAATTATTGGGTTTGGAATTTCTTGTTTATGTTTTAGTCCATTAATTTTTTTATCATGTGAAATATTTTAGCAACCCTAAAGACCCATGACACACAGGTGTCTCTTCCATGTTGTGCTAATTCCTGCTTTTTTTGGTGTCTTCTCATCTCAGCGTCAGTAGTAGTGGCCATGTGGGGACAGAGGCACTTAGCAGCAGTGGCGCCCGCAATAACGATTTGACTTGAGGGCCCTGTGGAAGAGGCACATGTTGCCGCTTCAATTCCAAGAACACTATTTACCTTTTTGTTTTGAAAGTTCACTTTCACTTTCAAGGTCTCAATTTTCTCGAAAGTTCTAAAGTGATAAACATAATCTTTCTAAGATTTTCTTTTTGTGTTTGTGGCCTTCGATGTGGCACAGCCCTGTGTCAGGTGGGGCTGAGCCCAGAGGGTGCTGAGGGGATGGGGCTCATGGTGACAGCATGGCACGATCCTGAGACAGGTCCTTGGCACTGTGATGGGCGCTGCCATTGGGGCCTGGCATCCCCAGGCCTCGTTAGCCAGCAGTGACCACAGGTGATGCACAGGCATTCTCATGCCCTGCTTCGGCTTCCCTCCATTAAGGAACACGTAGCACAGCACGGCTCCCCAGCAGCTCACGGCCGGGCAGCCAGGGAGCCGCAGAGTCTGGACTTGACCTCTGCACCCCCGTCTCAACCCTATGCTGTCACACCACGGTCTGAGTTAAATGGCAATGCAAAGCTCTGGGTCTCATATTCTAGTGGGGACCTTTGTGGCTTGCCCACATGTTGGTGGCATGGAGAGCTGCTCTCTGGGACAGCATGGGACCCTTTCTGGAGTGAAGTCCACTTTGGAGGTCCTGGGTTGCTGTCTGACGGAGCTGTGGGCCTGCCTCGACCTCCGGCCAAGGTTTGGGTGAGCGCTGGCTGCTCATGGGAAGGTTGGGAGCTCAGGCACCTTTGTGATCGCCTTGTCCTCAGTCTCCACTTCTGTCAGAGCTTACACAGAGCAGCATGTGGGGTCCAGAGGCTTTTGGGGAGCCACCTGTGCCCCTGACCCGAGGATACGTAGGCCAGCCCTTGTAAGAATTCCTTTTTTTTTTTTTTTTTTTACAAGAAAACAAACAGAAATGGGAGTTTTATTTGTTCCCTGCAGCCCCGCGAACATCTTTTGGAGCCATCTAGCGAGCTGATCACTTCTTGGGCGGGGACAATCAAACATTGAATGTTGAGGGAAATTAGGGCAAATGGCTCCAGGATTGTCCACTTTTGACAGACCTGGTGAGTGAGTTTAATCATTAATCATTAATCCACGCTTTCTAAATTTATCTGCCCCGAGGAATCTCCCGGGTGGAGGTGAAAGTCCTGGTTCCCATGCTCCCTTGACCTGACTGAAGCACAGTTCCGGGGCCCGGCAGTGGACACGCACCCCGTTTCATCCCTGCCTGGGGACACGTTTAAGCAGTGCTCCCAGTGACTGATTTTCAAGGAAAAAGAGCCAGAAATGATTAGATAAATGTGAAGTCCTAAAAAAGAAAACAGTGCAGTTTCTCTTAAATGCCAGCCAGCATTGTGACCCTGATCTGCCGAGGCCTTGCAAGGTAGTTGAGGCCGCAGGAAATGTCACGGGGTGACCTTTAGAATTAGAGTGTCAGCACTCAGCTGGCTGCCTGCATCTGAAAAAGGAGCCATTGTAGCCAGTGAAATGGGGAAAACCCAGAAAACCAGCTGGGCCAGGGCACTGCAGGACTGGCCATGACCACCCTGTGCCTCTGTCTGCAGAGACCCTGGTCCAGGCGGGTATTGGCCGCCTTCTGGGCAGAGCGCTGGTGTCCACGCCCAGGGCACACATATGGCCAAGCACATCCTCTGTGTGCGTGCATGTGTGCATACCTGCATGTGTGCATACCTGCATGTGTGCATGTGTGTGTGCTTTGAGAGTGGTGGCTTTCTGATTGAACAGGCAGAGCGCTCAAGGACATGGCTCCAGGTCAGCCTGTGCAGGCTCCAGTTTGGTGCTCCCCTTTGCTTGCTGGATTAACTTTGGACCATCCCTGAGCCTCTCTGTGCCTCAGTGTCCTCGTATGTAAAATGGGCGTGGGCGTGATAGCATCCTCAGCTCTCTCTTGCTACTGTGAAGATGAAGAGTCCCTCTGTAGGTGCGCTCATTGCCTGGTAGCTCTAATTACTGGCTCTTCCTTCAGCGCCCTGTTAGAAGCTGTTGCAAATGAAGTGTGAGTTGGTGACAGAGCAGTGAAGAGGCTGAGAAAGATAATGAAGGGCTCTGGGGGCGCTTAGGATGTGGTTTGGAGAGACGGCTGCCCTAGAACTCACACAGGTGACCCACTTCTCTCTCTGGTCTGTTTGTGCAAAAGTCATTGGTAGTGATTTTGTTGGTGCTGGTGGTTTTGGTGAGGATGTCCATTTAAGAAATAAAATGAAGCTGAACGGGAATGGTAAACGAGACACAAAACAGAATGAAAAGCCTTCCAGAGGCTGAGCTTGAAAGGAAACAGCAAATTACAAAGTGAGAATGCCAAGAGCTTTCTCCTTTAACAAACCAGGGTGCATTGTTCTCCTTTCTAATGATAAGGGAGGACCTGTTTGCTCTGGGAAGTTTTAGAAAGGACAAAGGCGTATGAAGGAGAGAATCTCTGACTCCTCCTAGTGCTGTCACCCTGGGTTCAACTGAACATTTTCATGCGTTTCCTTCTGGCTCCCATCTTGTCTCGTTCTCGTTGGTTTTTGTGTAACTAGCTTTTGGATGAATAAAAATCTGCTCTTTGCTTTTCACCCTTGCCAGTTTACTATAATCATCTTTTCACATTATTAAAAAACCCTTAGCAGCTGTTCCCTAGCACTAAAAGTCTTATCAGACGGGCGTTGTCCCGAAGCTGTTGGACAGAGTCTTTCCCGGGCCTCCTTGGCCTCTACACACCCACCCCCTGAGTCAGAGCAGAGGCCTAGCTTCTGTGGCCCTCTGTCCTGTCCTGAGAGCACACAGTCCTGACCTGGATGATGCTCATGTGACCCTGAGGGAGGAGTGGCATGGCCCCATTTTACAGATGAGGAAGCTGAGACGCTGAGCTCCTGGCCTGGGTGGGCTGTGCTGCCTCCGAGGCTTCCACGGCAGGCCCACCTGCTCCCCTTCCTTCCAACTCCCTGTTCTGGCATCAGCTCTGCTTGCTATCCTGAGCCTCAGCCATGAGGAATTCTGGGGTGCCCACAAATACATCTGTATGTGCCCCAGCTGTTCCCACTACTGTTGTCTCTTCCCAGAAAGAGAGAGCCCCACCCACTCAGAAGCCTAGGTCCGACAGAGCTCTTCCCTCCTTTCCACCTTCAACGTGGACTCAGTTTCTGAAACACAGTGGCGTGACCTCCTTGCAGTCTCTTTACTCTCTCTTTTTTTTCATCTCTGCCCTGGGAGCCAAGTAGGCTCCAGACTCCCTATCAGCCTATCCACAGCTTTCAGAACCTTTCCAAAGTGCAGATCTGATCAGTCAGGCCTCTGCCAAGGCCCATCAGGACCTCCCAGTGTTCACGTCCCTACAGCGAAGGGACAGCCTCACTGAGTGCTCTGTGCCCAGGTTCAGAAGGGGCTTCCCCTGCCTGGTGATTGCGGTCCTTGTGTGAGTCACTGTGAGGTGATAGAGGCAGATCATGGGGCACTTCTATTTTAGCATAAATGTGACACCTCAGTGACCCTGCACTGCACAGAGCATCCACGAGCTTTCTGCCCGACTTGTGAGAATGAGCTGCTCTTCCTCCCATAGGCAGCAGAGGGTGGGCTGGGAGACAATGGGCGGGTATTTGTGTGGCCAGTTCTCTCTAGAAATGTCTCTGTTAAATTAACAAATGGCAGATAGTAAATTGCAAGTGGATGATTTAAAGTCCTCCTGTTACTTTTAGAGTTCTAGGGCCCTAGCAGGTGCTTAGCAAATACTTGTTAAATGTTTTCCCACTAGAAAGGTTTTGTAAGGAGGAAGGAGGCCGGTGTTTTCGCTGTCAGGTTTTTATGCCATCTGCTGAGTGCAGGTGTTTTGGGAGCACCTAAACTGTATGTCCAGGTGATACAGGTTAACTTCCCAGTATAAGGTGCGATGGACCCAAACACAGGAAAACCGCGTGGCCAGGCCCAGCAGCTGGAGGCGCAGCGGCTGGAGGGAGCCCAGAGATGCCCTGTGCGTAGCTGCTGCAGGAAGCCTGGAGGTGCCCTGTGCGTTGGTCTGGGGATCCCTGTGTCCACAAGCAGATGGGCCTCAGGCTCCTGCCATCAGCTTCTGCCTGGCTCTTGACCCCTTAATCACCTCATGGTAGCAAGAATGTGACCTTTCTCCCATACTCCTTCCCTGCTCTCCGCCCTTGTTAATGTTTCGCCCCTGCTGGGGTAGATGTTATCCCCCTTTAATTGTAGAGGGTAGGGCCCTTCTCAGATAGGGTTTTCTGGGACCCTGTGGTTTTGCAAGGTGTTTACAGTTATTCACCATAAAAACCGAGGGCAGGGGGCAGGCCCTGGTCAAACCCCTTTGGGGGAAGCTCAGAGAAATTCAGAAGGCAACTGCTACGTTCAAGCTCTGGGAAGCTCCCAAGTAGAGAAGCCAGCTGGGCTCTGTCGAGAAGAGCCTTGTCCAGTTTATTATTTCAGGGAATTCGTATCCCATGGACCTCCTGGCCCCTCACGGGATGCCCTTTGGGAAACGCCTTCTGAGGACTGACCCAGCTGGAGCAGGTACCTGGGAAGGAAAGTCATTTCCAAGGGATTCTGGGCTACCTGGGAGCTGGCCGCTGGCCTCACACCTGAACCTGAAGGCCAGGTGGGTGGTCTCATTTCATGTCTATAGGGACATTCAGCTGTTATTTTTATTTTTTTTTTTAAGCAAAACTGTATCTAATGGAGCTTGCTATTTCTTGAGTGATACCTTCAAATTGGAAATGTTCTTTTTCCCACCGGAAGGCCTGAGCAAGGTTTTGCTCTTAGTGTTGTTGGATACCTGTTTCCACTCAGCTTTTAGTCCCTTGTAATTTGTATTTGGGTGGTAAAAGGACGGTCTAGGTCCATGTGAGAGACCTGGTGAAAGAGAACCTCCTTGGCTTCTGGTAATGAACTTTCATCACCCCCTTCCAAATAAAGAAACTAAAAAGAAACAGTGTCCTCTCCAGCCAGCCTCCCGCCTTAGTCTGCTGGTTCATGACACTGGATCATGCCTTATTTGACCTAACCCATTACTTGACTCGAGTTCCCAGATAGGATACTTTGAATTGCTTTTCTGGAATTAAAGAGATGCATTTTAGATGCGGGTTGGTGGGTCTGTATTTTCTGGGCCCTGCCAAGTATGCCCACAGGGGTACTGGTTTCTCGCTGGAGTGGTGGGGTCACTGCCAGCCCGTCAGATTTGCTTGGCTCTGCGCTCCAGATGGACAGCAGGGCTCAGCCTCCACTGCCCATCTCAGCGCAGAAGCTCTCCGAGGTCTTTTTGTCACACATCTAACAGCCAGCCAGTGCTGGAAAGGGGTTGATGCTCGAACGCAGAGAGCAGTGAGCGAGGGCATCTTGTCTTCTGCCGAACCAGGTGAAGGTGACCTCAGGGTCCCCTGGGACTGCTTCTGCAGGTGCTCTGGGAGCCAGGGCGTTGCAGCACCCGTCCTGCTGGGAGTCCCCAGCCACACTGACAAAACACCGGAACACCCGGGGCCCCACCCACCATCCTGGCCGTCCCCTTTCCTGCCCCGCCATGATGGGCAAGCACAGCCCCTGGCGTGGCCGTCCTGAGCCGGGCTATGTGCGCGCAGCCCGTGGCGTGGCCGTCCTGAGCTGGGCTGAGCTGGGCGGTGCGTGCAGCCCCTGGCGTGGCCGTCCTGAGCTGGGCTGAGCTGGGTGGTGCGTGCAGCCCCTGGCGTGGCCGTCCTGAGCTGGGCTGAGCTGGGCCGTGCGTGCAGCCCCTGGCGTGGCCGTCCTGAGCCGGGCTATGTGCGCGCAGCCCGTGGCGTGGCCGTCCTGAGCTGGGCTGAGCTGGGCCGTGCGTGCAGCCCCTGGCGTGGCCGCCCTGAGCTGGGCTATGTGCGCACACCAGCATCCTGCCCCTTCAGTTGCTGTGCTGCAGACAAAGGAGGGATCCACTGGAGCGGGAACTCTTGCGAACAAAGGTTCTATTTTCATGCAAATGTAATCGGCGGCTCCCGGGGAGAAAGCCCAGCTAGCTGGGCCTCTTGAGCTTAGGCCCCTCTTCTAGAAGGCGATGGTGGACATTTGAAATCTTCTTTATGATATCTAATATGTGTGGACTTAGAAGAACCAAATAAAAAGCTCTTACATAGATCTTGCCCTTCCCCCGACCTGCCAGCCAGGGCTGTTAGTAGAAATTAACCTAAATTAGGAAGATAATTGTTCCTGTGTTAATTGTAGGTTGTCTTTTAAAGCTGTTTTCCTTCTCCAGGCCTGAGCAGCAGGCTGGCTTCGGGCCCTACCATGGGTTGCCGCGCATTGACACCCATGAAAAGCAAAGTTCCAGAGGGGCGATCTAGCAGCCTTCCTGCTTTCCAGAGCTCCAGGGTCTCTAGATGATGACGTTTCTTTGAAAATCCCCCTGCAGCTCTTCCTGTGCCTGCTCAGGCCCCCCGCCACCCAGGGGACCCCTCTTTGAGGGCGATCAGGTTCTCAGTCCAGGCCACATAAACAAACACCGGCTATTTTCAGCAAGCCCTTGGTGTCGCAGCTGGCCTGGCTTGTGCGCGGTGGCTGGCAAGGCCCATCCCCAGTGTGCACTTGGCCCTGGCCAGCCCGGGCCAGCCCTGGCAGGCGAGGTATGCCTTGGATCGTTCTTACCCGCCATGCTTTTCAGTTTTCTCAGAACGCCCCCTGGCATTCGACGGCAGCGTCACAGTTAAAAGGGGGCTGAACAAGTACCCCAGGGACTATTGTATTTGGGGTTTCTTTGTTGGGAACTTGGATTTCTGTTTGAAAGTGCTTGGGTAAAACCTGCCGTCCTCCCTGTCCCAGGCGCGCACCAGCAGGTGGAGGCAGGCGCTGCCTTCTGAACGGCTCCTCGGTTTTCTTGAGGCCTGGCTCACTTATTCCATTAGTCATGATTGGATAAAGCTTTTAAAGAAAAATCCCCACCCCTTGCCTTACTGTGCCACAAAAAATTCCTGAGTGAATGAGCGAAGCTGCCCACTTCGTAGGAGCCCTGGAGCCTGCCTTTCACAGGGACTTCGGGGTGGGCCAGGCCCTTTATAGACCCCGCCCTCCCCATGGTGCCCTAGAAACACACTGAACACGGGGGCGTGTGTGTGAGTGCGTGTGCGTGTGTGCGTACGTGAGTGCGTATGTGTGTGTGCGTGTGTGCATATGTGAGTGTGTGTGTGTGCATGTGCGTGCGTACCGAACACGTGTGCGCGCGTGTGCTTGTGTGTGCATACATGTGTGTACATGACTGCGTGTGTGCGCACGTGTGTGTGTGTGTGCCTACTCCCTTGTGTGTGTGTGCTTGCCCTGCCTGTTTGATTTTTCTAAAGATTGACACTAAATCCCCTTTCCCTCCAAAACTCTCTCGGGGTGATATGGAAGGCTCCTAGGGTCTCCAGTTTTACCACTTTCTCCCCAGTCCACACAGAAGGTGTCCTTCAGCCACATAAAATGGACCACTCATTGGTGCTGGACGTCCTCATGCCATTGGTGCTGGTGTCCCCATGTCGCTGGTGCTTCGCGTCACGTGTCATTGGTTCTGGGTGTCCCCACAGCCTGGCCTTAGGGTGCTCTGTTTCTTTATAGTTAAGGAATTAGCTCAGCCGACAGGGAACTAGGTAAGAGTAAAGTCTGATAACATGGAAAATGTTAGTGCACATTTGAAAAAAAAAGTGAATTAAATTTAGTAAAATTGTTGATGTATTTTAAGTTTGAATGACAAGACTTGAGTGAATTTTTCCTGGTTAATGTTGTGTCTTTTGATTAAGCCATTTCAGTGGAGTGTACATTTATATTAACTCTTGATGACTTTTTTATTTGCTGTAATTGGATTAGAAAATAAGATATCTTTTCTATAGTTGATAGAACCTTGTTTATTTTATCCTCTCATTTGTTTGCCCTAACTAAAAAATGGTGAGTAAAGATCACGATGCTTTTTTAAAATTCAGGAAGCGGTGAAGCATCAAGAGGATAAGGTTAGGTGTAATTTGGAGGATGATTATGAAGTGAGGGTTTATGCATATTTGTGCACCAGTGTGTGCAGAAGGGAAACTGAGGGTTATAACCAGGGGCATTCTCGGAGTTTGGGCAGGATCAGGCCGTGGGCAGAACCCTGGTGCCCCATCAGGGGGGACTTTGGGTGCTGTCTGCTCCCCATGGGCTCCCACATCAGATGAGCCAGGTGGCTGGGAGGGGGCCTGCGTGCCCAACACAGTGGCTGAGGGGTTGCTGCCCCTGCCCCGTGACGTGTGCCCTCTCCCCAGCCTGGATTTCCAGGGTCCAGAAGAAAAGACCTCTGCTCCTCCTGCCTTTTTATTCTTTATTGGCGTGGTACTGGGCACTTAGTTAGAATTCAGTAAAGGCTTAGTGAGTGAAGAAGGAAAAAATGTTATTTAGAAGTGTTTTACTCGACTTCCTTGATCTGGAAACACACACACACACACACGCACACGTTATAACACAAGAAAAGTTATATGCAAAAACAGTTCTTAAATGACACCTCGACTAAGCTAAAAAACAGACCTTTTATTTTGTGGCTAGTGCTTTTTTGTATTTCATTTAAAAACAAAACAACCACCAAAAAACCTTTCCTACCTCAAGGCCATAAAGATAACCTTGTATATTTTCTCTTAAGGCCTTTGACATTTTGTCTTTCATACTTAAGCCTTTGGTTTTTGTGTGGGGTGCAGGGTTAGGGATCAGTTTCATTTTCTTTTCTCATTTTGAGAACCATAATGTTTGACACTTTACACCCTTTCTCTGGGATAGCTGTGCTGCCAGCTCATCCTCCAAGTTTAATCTGTTTCGGACTCTCCCTGTGCTCAGCTGCTCCAGAGCCCGTTCTGGGGCCAGCAGGGCACTGTCTCCTTGACAGGCACTGCAGCCGCACTCCATGTCTCAGCCCCCTCCCTGCAAGTGTCCCAGCTCCTCCTAAGCTGTGACTTGTCTAGAGACAAGTTCCTTTAAAAAGCCTAGCCTGAAACTTGATTGGAATTGCATTGACTCCATGGATGAATTTGAAGGGAGGGTTGGCATCTTGATAGTGTGTTTGTGTGTGTGGCTTCTCTTTCCCTCGATTAGGTCTTCTTTAGTGTCTTTTTTCAATAGATTTTTATAATTTTCTCCATAAAGGTCTTGCACGTGTCAAGTTAGATTTGTTCTTTATTCTTTGGGAGATTGTAGTTGTTTTGTTTTTCTGTTGCAGACAATATGTTTTTTTTTAAATCAAGTTTTCCCTTGTTAGTTTTTGGAAATGCAGTTGATTTTTGTATTTTATTTTTATATCTAATCATCTTATTAAAATCTTATAAATTCTAAAAAATTTTTTCTGTAGGTTCTTCAGGGTTTCTAAGACAAAGACTGTTAATGTAATGATGCTAGTTTAGTATCTTTCTCTCTAATTCCTGTGTTTATTTTCCGTGTCTTACTGTGCTAGCTGGGAATTCCAGTTCAGTTTTGAATAAGAGCAGAAATACTGGACTTCCTTCTGTCGTCCTTGACATTAAAGAGAGATTTTTAACATTTTCCCAATTTAAGCATGATGTTTGACATAGGTTATTTTAGATTCCCTTTTTCAAGTTAAGTTCATGGATAGCTGTGTTCCATTAGCCAAATGCTTTTACTCTGTCTGTTGTGATGATTGTATGGTTTTCTGTTCTAATTTTCTGTTAAACTTCCCTTATCTCTTCCAGTGGATTCAACTTGTTTGTGGTAAATCTTGTCATTTTCATACTTTGCTAGCGCTTCAGGATTCTTCATCTCTGTTCTTGAATTGGAGTGGCTGGTAATTTTCCTTTTTTAATGTCTTTTTTTTTTTTTTAACTTACAGGGATAGTTTATTTAAGATTAGAATTATTCCTTGAAAGTTTGTAAAAATTGACCTCAGACTATTTGGGCTTCATATTTCCTTGGTGGTTTGATGTTTTAACTACTGATTTAACATCTTTAATGGTTACTAATAACCTGACCTTTTAATTCCTGTCGTATGGATTTAAAAGAAAGTTTTTAGGAGTTCTACTTAATCTACATTTTCAATTTTATTGTCATAGATTTGCTTCTGGTGTTTACATCTTTGCTGGATTTGTCTCTGCGTGCCCGTTTTCATTTCCAACATGACTCAGCCTTCTTCTTGATTAATCTGTATTGTTTTGAGTCACTCTGGCTTTGTGGATTCCCTTAGTTGTAAGTCAGCTTTCTGTGTTTTAAATGCCTGCTCTTATCTTCCTGGTACTTTCTGTGGCTGGCTGTACCCAGTGTTCTCTCTTTCCTATGGCTGGATGTGCAGCTCACATTAGTTCTTAGCCTTCCGTCTGTTGTAAGCTACACAGTTCCCTTGAAGTAGGCGTTGGGTGCATACAACAGGTTTTGACACTTAGCATTTTCATTTCCATCCCAAGTTTTTAAAAGGTCGTGTCAACAGTACACCTTTGAGATGGTGTAAGGAGGTGCCACTTGGTCTCTGTGACCTTCCTCCCAAAAACATACAACCCCATCTGGTCATGACATCAAACAAATTCTAATTAAGGGACATTCTAGCAAACACCCAATCAAGTACTTTAAACTGTCAAGGTCATTAAAAACAAGGCAAGTCTGAGAAACCATCACAGCCGAAGGAGCCTTAGGAGTCATGAGGATAAAGGAGGGACTGTGGGGTCCTGGGTGGGGTCCCAGAAGAGGAGGACCACAGGGAAAACAGGAAATCCAGGCACAGCTGCAGTTCATGCTGATGGATCACTATGGGCTCATGACGTGTGACACATGCCCCATCCTGGTATAGACGTGACCAAATGCCTCGTATTGTCCAAGAGGTCCCCAGGACATTCCCTGCCCTGGCCAGTGTCCAACTCCCTATGCACTTGTCCTTCTTGCTTGCATCAGACACCCTCCTGCTGGGGTCACTTTCTCTTTTCTTGATGAACACATACCCCTTAGCAGTAGCTGTAGTAGACCTCTTGGTGATACAGTCCGTGCATGTGTATGTGTGTCTGATCTGAAAATGTCTCTATTTCACCAACATGCCTGAGTGACAGTTAGGCAAAACTTGGAGGTGAGTTTTCTTTTTCTCCTTTCATCACGTTTAGTGTATTCTTCTCATCCTTGGCCGGCCCATCTCAGCATGGCAGCTGCTCCTTGCTTGTCTGTCTGTGTCTCACTGGCTGCTGGTCACATCTTCTTTTGTCCTTGATGCTCCCAGTTTTGTCAGGGTGTGTTTGGGTGTGGAGCACCCTGTTCTCTTGGCTTATGTTTGCCTCTGTGTCTGTGAGTTTGTGTATTTTATCAGTTCTGGAAATCTGCAGCCAGTGCCCCTTTAAATATTGCTCCATTGTCTTCCTTCCTTCCTTCCCTTCCTTGCCTTCCTTCCCAGTCCTGCAGAGTCAGCTGTCACATCTCCTCAGGTGGCTCTTCTGGGTTTTCAACTCTCCTTGGACTTTTACTTTCAGAATGCAAAATACAGGATTTGGGCTGTCCTTCATTTTTGTATTTTGATTCCCTCTACTCAGCTGATTTCTTCGTCAGGATCTTCTCATTCACCGAATCTCCTTTTTAGTTTTGCATGGCATTTATTGCTTAAATCATTCATTGAGGGTTTTCTTTTTTTTTAAATGCATCAATTACACTTTTTATTTTTGAAAGTCTACTTTGTTCTTTTCCTAAAATGATTAATTTTGGCAATTCTGTTGCTTCCTCTGATTCATTACTTAAAATTTTTCAAGTATTTTCATAAACTTTTTATTTAATCAAAACATACATGGGGAAAATGATAGTAGATAAAGCATTAAGAGATTCTTTAAAAGTTTCAGAAACAGTAATCGTACCATTTCTAATGATACGATAAACTGAAGAACTTGACTGTCTTTTGATGTGTTTGCTGCCTTTTTTCACTTCTTTCTGTGTTGGCTTGTGTTTGCTTGGGAGTGTATGTCTCGCTGGTCTTACTGTTTGGAAATAGAGGAATGGGAGTGAGGAGGCCGTTCTTCTGATGGACATGCCACGTGCATTTCCTGGGAGCTGTGCTGGACTCCAGCCCCGCTGCAGCTCTGGGCTCGCCTTGGTCCTGACCCCCCATGCAGTCCTCCGCCCGCTGCCCTCAACTCTGCTGTCAGCTCAACTTGAGTTGCTTTTGTTTCTCTTAATTATATATTTCTGGCTTGTTGGAGGGTTTCCTTACTGCCAGTGAGCCCAGCAGTGTGACAGAAGGTATGTTTTATGCAGAACCTGGGGTTTCCACAGCACAAGAGCCTGTAAGATGACTTGTCTGCCACCTCCCCAGAAGAGGAAGTTTCTAGTACTTCAAAAGCCCAACCTTTGGCCAGCTTTCTCTCAGCCCCTTTTACCCAGCTTCGTTTTCTCCCCACCAGCTGGGATGACAGGTTCCGCAGTGGAGACGCTTGCTGGCAGCCGGCACTGCTCCTCTACCACCACGCGCACTAGTGAAGCCCCAGCCTCGGTGGAACCCCTTGCTGTCAGGCTTCTCCTTCCTTACCCAGGAAGTGCAGAATGCCAGGGAAGAGCACCAGCTCAGCGTTCTGGCCGCGCTGCACAGCCGCGAACCTGGGGGCCCAGCCACGCATTCTCCACTGCCAGCGGGGATCTGCCCCTCCCACCCCCAGCATGGCTGTGTTCCTCCTTAGCGTGGCTCTGTCCCCCTCCAGTGTGGCTCTGTCTCCCTCTGTGGGGCTCCGTCCACTCACACCCCCAGCGTGGCTCTGTCCCCCTCCAGTGTGGCTCTGTCTCCCTCTGTGGGGCTCCGTCCACTCACACCCCCAGCGTGGCTCTGTCCCCCTCCAGTGTGGCTCTGTGCTCATCCAGCTGCCTGTTTTCTCACTGTGTAATGCTTTCTCTGTACCATCTGCAGTCTTTGAACTTTGAACTTTGAACCTGGCCTTCCAGGTTGCCATGAAGGTAGATTGTCTAGGTGTGGGGGTGGGATGTATTTTATTTGATGGCTTGGTAGACTGATGGATGCATTTAGATGAATCATCTCTGGGCGTCCTTCATGCTTTTGATCCCATTTCTCCTTTCATCGTGAATATCCTCTCATTTTCCTTGTAAGTTTTGTCACTTGTCTCTGGCTTCCTTTCTGAGCCTCTAAATATACCCTAATTACTTACATTAAAAAACACAATAAAACAAAAGTTTCCTGATCCTGGGTCTCCCCACTCTGCAGCCCAAACTCTTCTCAGCTTCCTGTGGGAGGGCTGCTTGTGTGTTTACTTTTGAACCAGGACACTGGTCTCTAGGACACTGGAGAGTGGAAGGGCCTCTGGCTCCGGGGCGTGGGCGCTCACCGTCCGGTGCCTTTGCCCCCTGCAGATCCTCGAGGCCCCAACTCCCACCCAGTCCCTACTGTGGTGGCCTGCTCTGTGTGTGCTGGGACCATCTTCATGCAGGGGCATCTTGCCTTTCACCTGCCTCTGCCTCTCTTGGCACCGGATGCCCAGGGGCACCTGATGGGCTTTCATGCATGTCACCTGGCGTGTGTGGAATCTGCTCCCAGGGTCACCCCTGACCACGAGGGCCACAATGCACCTGCCCCCATTCCTCAGGGAGGCAGCTCTGCGATGCTCCCCGAGGCCCCGCGGAGGGTCCCCGTGATGGAGCATGCTGTTGGCCATCACTGGGTCAGCACAGTGGCTCGGCGCTGCCCCTGTGCGTTGGCTCACTCTGCCCACTCCCTGGCCCGCTCCCTCTGTCCCTCACCCAGCATCCCCAACCACATTCATCAGAACCACAGCCAGTCCTGCTGTTGGTGTCCTCGGCTCCCCTGTGGTCAGCTCCCTGTAGCCGGGCTCAGGACCCGCACTCTCCTGGCGGAGAGTCCTGCTTCAGACACCACTTGGGTTCCTCTCAGTGTGTCTGCGGCCTGTGATGGGCAGCAGGTCAGCGTCATATGGAGAGATGTGGAAAGCCACTGGGCGTGGAGACCACGGCGTGGACTTCACAGTTTTCAGAGGCCCTGGGGTGCAGAAGTGGGAACTGTGACTGGCTGGGGGCCCCTGCTCCAGTGTCCTCGGCGCCTTTGGGGCCTCACCGCCGCAGATCCGGAGGCAGCACTACTGCCCAGCACTGTTGGAACTGCTCTCCACTTCTCCCCGACACTACATGGCCCCTCCATTCAGCCCAGGCATTCAAGCCAGAAGCTAGCAAATGGGTTTTGCTTTTCTTTTCCTAACTCCCAACAGCCTGCCCATCATCCCTTTGTGACAGTGCTTCCACCAAAACGCCATCAAGGCCACCTGATCCTCTCCAACTCCACGACCGCCTGTGGTGGCCGGCACTGCTGCTACCGCTCACGGCTCGCGGAAGCGGGTTGCCAAACACAGCCATTATGAAGACGAAATTAGCTAAACTTACAACTAAGTAAGTCACGTTAAAACAAATGCAATCAGTGCTTACAACTCTGCCTTCTTGATTTCTTTACTGCAGTGCTCTCTCATCTGCTCGCAGGGCTTTTGTGTTCTTATGGTGGAAACGCCCAGGTGTGGTCAGGCCCCTTCTAGCCTCTGCCGGCAGTGGCGTCCCAGGCCCCTCGCAGTGGCCAGCCTGACACTCGCTGCAGCCTGGTCAGCACTGATCCTGCTCATGGGGGGCGGTAGCCATGAAACCAGGCTTTCTGCTATTTGAGGAGCCCCACAGCTCCTGTGCCTCAGGCCCACACCCTGGCCACTTCTGCTGCCTGGAGCCCCTTCCTCCGGATCTCAGAGACCCAGCATCATTCAGAGTTTTTTTAGCTTAAGCCTCAGTTCCTGAGAGGCCTTTCCAGCCAGCTTGACTCGCCAGCCCCTGCCTTTATAGTCCTCTGCGGGCCAAGCCCGCGGTGCCCTCTTGTAGAGCGCATTCTTCCACTGACTGTCAAGCTCCCTCTGCACCCTCGGCCTCAGCATTGCACCTGCACGCGTGGCTGACTGTGGGCGAGCGAATCCTGGAACGTCACATGTTTTGTTTGTAGAGTGGTGTGTACATTGTGTGTACAGTGGTGTGTACATTGTAGAGTGGTGCGTACATTGTAGAGTGGTGTGTACATTGTAGAGTGATGCGTACATTGTAGAGTGGTGCGTACATTGTAGAGTGGTGTGTACGTTGAGAGTGGTGTGTACATTGTAGAGTGGTGTGTACATTGTAGAGTGGTGCGTACATTGTAGAGTGGTGTGTACATTGTAGAGTGATGTGTACATTGAGAGTGGTGTGTACATTGTAGAGTGGTGCGTACATTGAGAGTGGTGCGTACATTGTAGAGTGGTGCGTACATTGAGAGTGGTGCGTACATTGTAGAGTGGTGCGTACATTGTAGAGTGGTGTGTACATTGAGAGTGGTGTGTACATTGTAGAGTGGTGTGTACATTGTGTGTACAGTGGTGTGTACATTGAGAGTGGTGTGTACATTGAGAATGGTGTGTACATTGTAGAGTGGTGTGTACATTGAGAGTGGTGTGTACATTGAGAGTGGTGTGTACATTGTAGAGTGGTGTGTACATTGAGAGTGGTGTGTACATTGTAGAGTGGTGCGTACATTGTAGAGTGGTGTGTACATTGAGAGTGGTGCGTACATTGTGTGTAGAGTGGTGTGTACATTGTAGAGTGGTGTGTACATTGAGAGTGGTGTGTACATTGAGAGTGGTGTGTACATTGTAGAGTGGTGTGTACATTGTGTGTACAGTGGTGTGTACATTGTGTGTACAGTGGTGTGTACATTGTAGAGTGGTGTGTACATTGTAGAGTGGTGTGTACATTGAGAGTGGTGTGTACATTGAGAGTGGTGTGTACATTGTAGAGTGGTGTGTACATTGTGTGTACAGTGGTGTGTACATTGTGTGTACAGTGGTGTGTACATTGTAGAGTGGTGTGTACATTGTGTGTAGAGTGGTGTGTACATTGTAGAGTGGTGTGTACATTGTAGAGTGGTGCGTACATTGTAGAGTGGTGCGTACATTGAGAGTGGTGCGTACATTGAGAGTGGTGCGTACATTGTAGAGTGGTGCGTACATTGTAGAGTGGTGCGTACATTGAGAGTGGTGCGTACATTGTAGAGTGGCGCGTACATTGTAGAGTGGCGTGTACATTGAGAGTGGCGTGTACATTGTAGAGTGGCGTGTACATTGAGAGTGGTGCGTACATTGTAGAGTGGTGCGTACATTGTAGAGTGATGCGTACATTGTAGAGTGGTGCGTACATTGAGAGTGGTGCGTACATTGTAGAGTGGTGCGTACATTGTAGAGTGGTGCGTACATTGAGAGTGGTGCGTACATTGAGAGTGGTGCGTACATTGTAGAGTGGTGCGTACATTGAGAGTGGTGCGTACATTGTAGAGTGGTGTGCATTGTAGAGTGGTGCGTACATTGTAGAGTGGTGCGTACATTGTAGAGTGGTGCGTACATTGAGAGTGGTGCGTACATTGTAGAGTGGTGCGTACATTGAGAGTGGTGCGTACATTGTAGAGTGGTGCGTACATTGTAGAGTGGTGCGTACATTGTAGAGTGGTGCATACATTGAGAGTGGTGTGTACATTGTAGAGTGGTGTGTACATTGTAGAGTGGTGTGTACATTGAGAGTGGTGCGTACATTGTGTGTAGAGTGGTGTGTACATTGAGAGTGGTGTGTACATTGTAGAGTGGTGCATACATTGTGTGTACAGTGGTGTGTACATTGTGTGTACAGTGGTGTGTACATTGTAGAGTGGTGTGTACATTGTGTGTAGAGTGGTGTGTACATTGTAGAGTGGTGTACATGGTGTACACACGTGTGCGCATATGGACAAGACTTGGACGACTTTTGCCATCACCTGTCAACAGCAGACAGTTCCAAGATGTTGCATCACATCTTTGTTGTGCCCGGTGTCTTCCTCACGCAGGAGAGAGGCCTTGAGCCTCCTGGCAGAGGCTGCAATGCACCTGCTCCCTGGGGCCTTGTTTTCCTTACCCTTTTTAAGTTGCTTGGAGGCTTCAGCATTTGGGACCAGGTGGAGGCGTGCAGTGCCCGGGTCACCTGCCTGCCTTCTGTGCCCCTGGCTGGCCCGTCGGAGGGACCAGTGGGCACGGCTGAGTCATGCCGACTCAGTGTTTCATACAGTGGAGCTGGCTTCCCAGAAACAGCTTCGTATTCCTCTAGTGTTCTTCGTGCATGTAACGTGAAGGCAGTTTGGGGCAAAATGTGCTTTCAGGGCATGTGGCCTTCTTTCCTTCTTTAACACAGCGTCTCGGGAGTACGAGGCACTCGCACCTCAGCTTTGCCCTCACTCTCGGGTTGCTGGCATGGTTACAAACGAGAGAATATAAGGTAGAAATTTCCAGATGCCTTTTTTCTTTCTTTGACCAACATGTTTTTCAGAGTTGATGCCACAAGAACCAGCACGTGTCTCAAGTGGCATAAGGAGATTTCGCCAGCATGGCCAGTTCTTAGCTGACGAGCTGGAATCCCAGGGTACTAGGAAGCACAGGCACTTCGGGGTTGGGGGATGCTGTCCTGTTCCGCAGGAGTGGAAGGGATGGGATGCTCCCAAGAGGTGGGATCTGCACTTTCTGTGGACCACAGTTACTGATCCTAGAATTCGGGGAGGGAAATGTCGGACAGGCCACTCATGGTTTGTGGCCACGTTGGAAACATTGGGGAAGGGTCCTGGGGAAGGCGTGGAGAAGCCCGGCGAGAGCTGGCCATTCGTCCTGAGGGCGCGGTTTCCACCTAGACTCTCGTGGTGAGGGTAGGGGACACTCCTCACTCAGTCGCCCCCATCTCATGCCCCCTGCGGGCCTGGCCTGGCGTGGCTGGTTCTCGTCCCCAGGTCCCCTGCTCTCGGGAGGCCTTCATCTGTGGGAGGCACAGTGCGGGCTGCGGGAGATCTGCGGCTTCTGCTGCTGCTGGGGCTGTCCCAACTCACTCCACCCTGGGCCCCTCCCACCCCTGCCCTTCTGCTCCTCACCCCCACAGTGTCCTCTCTAGGGAGAGGTTTTCTGCTGGGACGGTGGAGAGAGGACAGACTTCAGAGGCAGAGATGGGTCTGAACCCCAGCTTTTCTGCCTAGATATTGGGAGCATTCGTTTCTTCGAACCTTGATTTTCTCGTCTGTAAGATGGATTTAGTAGAACTGCCTCATGAGTTTATTATAAGGCTGAGGGGATCAAGTGTGAATTTAGTGCCTGGTGCCAGTTTGTTCATTGATCCCTCTAATGAGTCATTTATTCAGTCACTGTTTTCAGCTCAGAAACGGGAGCATCTCCTGGTCAGGCACAGACCTCAGGCTTCGCCTTCTAACAGCCCAGAGTCTCCTGGGAGAAAGCAAATCAGGGACTTTGCTTTTGCAAGCAAAAGCCATTATGAAATTTGAGTTTGCCGATGCCCTGGAATCAGGAGGGGAGCCCTCCGGCCTGTGGGCCCTGCTGCCCCGTTACCTCCAAGCCCTTTCCCCACCTGGGGCTGGGTGTGGCCCCACACCAGCTCCACTTTTCTTTCTGGTTTTTCAGTCCTCCCGGCAGCATAGGCTTTTTGTTTGTTTGTTTGGAAGAGATGGGGTCTGACACTATTGCCCAGGCTGGCCTCGAGCTCTTGGGCTCCTGGCGTCCTCCTGAGTAGCTGGGACTGCATGTCCACACCACCGCACCAGCTTCGGGAGCGTGGTCTTCCCGGCCCCAGCGGTCCTCATGTTTAAAGAGGAAGAAGAGAGCCGCACTGATGGGCAGGAAAGCCATTTCTCGAGGGAAGGTCCAGAGCTGCCTTAGAAGGTGAATTAAAGCAAACCACAGCCTTCGGCCACTTATTTTGACTGATATGTGGTACAAAACATGCTTTTTGTTTTTACTGAGACAGTCTCCCTCTGTCACCCAGGCTGGAGTACAGTGGCATGATCTCGCCTCACTGCAGCCTCTGTCTCTTGGGCTCAAGCGATCCTGCTGCAGCCTCCTGAGTAGCTGGGCCTACAGCTGCGCATCACCATGCCTGGCTAATTTTTGTCTTTTAGTAGAGATGGGTCTTGCCATGTTGGCCAAGCTGGTCTCGAACTCCTGGGCTCAAGCAATCTGCCTGCCTCGGCCTCCCAGAATGCTGAGATTATAGGCGTGAGCCCTTGTCCTGGCCCAAAATATGTTTTTATATTTTAAAAATTATCCTTTTCTTTACAAATTAGATTGTCATTTTTTTTTAAACAAATGCTTTCTGTGGCTTTGTAGAAAATACTGGTTGGTGGGCACCTCTTCTTGGAAGACTGCCACTGGAGGGGTCCTCAGGGTGAAGTCACCCCTTCTTGGCTTGACGCTCTATTACCAGTCTGTGTTTTTTTCTTTTTTTCTCTAATGTCTGTGGTGGGATAATTTGAAAACTCAACCCTCTCCAGCCAATGGTGAGCACCTGTTCACTTCTCAGACACCCTGGGCCTCCAGCTGGCCTCCACCAGCGGGGCGCCGAGTGTGCAGCTGGAGTGTGTGGCTGGGGTGTGTGGTTGGATTGTGTAGCTGGAGTGTGTGGCTGGGGTGTGTGGCTGGAGTGTGTGGCTGGGGTGTGTGGCTAGGGCCTGCTCAGCAGAGACGGGGAGCCGAGTGTGTGGCTGGAGTGTGTGGCTGGAGTGTGTGGCTGGGGTGTGTGGCTGGAGTGTGTGGCTGGGGTGTGTGGCTGGGGCCTGCTGAGCAGAGAGTATTCTCAGTTATTTGTTTCCGGCAGATCTGAGAACCTGAGTAGTAGGAACTGCTTCAGGCCTGGGTCCCGGCCTGGATGGAGTTGCTGTGGAACACAGGTGTTTTCTGTGTGTTTGCTAAGTGCTGTTAGGCGTTCTGGAAGTGTCTTTCCGAAGCAGACATTATCAAGCCAGGGCCCTTGTGGCTACACCAGGCTGGGCGGCTGTGTGGCCCTTTTAGGCAGCTAGAACTGGCCTCACTGGTTCCGGTGATGCGTGCAGTGAGAGTGGGCACGTGGCCGGTGAGCCTGTGGAAGTGCCCTGAGACCCTGGTTCCTGCTCCAGAGTACAGAACGTGTGATGATCAGCGATGGGCCAGCGTGGCGTGACGCATCAACAGCGCAGAGACCATAAACATGTTCCTTCCTGCTGACCGGCCCGTCCTCCCAGGGTGGTGGCCCAGGGCCTGTCCACCTGGGTCTGTGCTTCTGGACTTCCCTGTCCTTTCTCCAGCTTCCCTTCCGGTAATGAGCTTGGTACTCCTCCTCTCCCCACCTCTCACCTTTGTGCCTTCGGAAGGGCCTTACTGGACAGTCCGGGGACAAGAGGGAATCTGCTATTTCTGGGGAGCATCAGAAGCTGAGCTCACTGGGCTCGGCTCTGGGAGCATGGTTGTCCTCCAAATACATGTTTTCTTCTTTTACTGATCCTTCCGCTAACCTCGAGACCCCACTATACCAGGTGCTGGGTACAACAAGGTGAGCAGGACCCAGTCCCTGCTTTCAAGAATGGTTAAGAAAGAGAATTGCAAAATATTAGTGTCGTGCAGAGTCCCACCAGCAGGGCCAAATGCAGGCCCAGGAGGGTGTGGCAGTGGGAAGGGGAGGCACAGAGCAGGGGAGGCTCCACAGCGGACTCTCGAATGGTGTTCCCCAAGGGCTAGGGGGGTGTGTTAGGGGGTCAGGGTTGGGGGATTTTGTGGCACAGCGACAGACAGTGTTGCAGGAAGAATGAACTCGTACACAGACCTGATCACTTGTTGGTGGCTTCACCCTGGAGCCTGTTGTCAGGCCCCCTGGCCTCCCTCTGCCCTCCTGCCTCCCCTGGCTCTGCTGGCCTCTGCAGCCGGCCTTTGTCTGGGCAGCAGGCAGTGTCCAGGAAGCAGCCTGTGTCTGGAGAGCAGATGGTGTCTGGGGCGTATCAGTGTCTCATCTCCAGCTAGAGGGACTTAGGTCCCCATGACTGGTGAAGCCGTTTCAGGAACAGCACTGATGACCAATGGAGCAATCTCCGGCCTAGGTGGGAGGTCCATCAGGGCTGCTGTGAAGGCGGCACAGGCCATACATGCAGAACCCGGGTGCCTGTCCCACTCCTGCCCCCATCCTGTGGCCTGGGATCCAGACACGCGGAGCTGGAGGCAGAGGGGCTGCTGAGCCGGGTAGACAGGCCTCTCTGTTGGCGGGACCACGACTCGACGCCTTCTCCCCTCGACACTTCCAAGGCATACTTGCCAAGGGTCCGCACCCGCTGTCTGGTTCGGGGCCTCTGCCTGCCTCTGTGAGACTCTGGTGCAGCTGCTCTAACTTGGCTGCCATCTGCAGGTTCCCTGCATTGCCACCAGAGTGAACTTGCTGGCGTGGGGGTTGGTGTCTGCCGTGAGTCAGGTTCCTGCGCAGTCCTCCCTGGCAGTGGAGGAACACTGGTTCTTTGCCTGGCCCCATGGCGGTCCCAGCCTCTGTCCCTGGCCTGCGCTGGCTCAGAGCATGCTGGCCATCTGCTTAGGCGGAGCTTGTACACCAGCGCCTGGTGCCTTCCCGCCCATCCTTTTAAGGCCTCTCCTCCTCTGGGAAGCTTTCCCAAATGAGGCAAGCGACAGAGGAGCTTCATCTTCTCTGCCCCATACCTTCAGGGTGGCACTTGGCACCATGAGGAGCTATCTGGGGCTCCCCTGGGTGTCTTCCCCTCCCTGTGAGCTCCTGGAAGGCAGAGGTCCTGGCATTCTATCTTGCCTTCTTGCATCATGGGTGTGCCTGGCACCCTGAGGGGCGGGGAGTGGGACCAGGCGCTGCAGAGGCCCCCAACCTCGGTCTGAGGCTGGAGCTGGAGTCACGGGGTGGCAGTGCCGAACCCAGGCGTGCCACCCGCACACACCCAGGCCGTGCAGGCAGGGGCGGTGGCCACTGTTCTTCCACGCGTGTCCCCCTCGTGGCGGCCCTGCGCTGCTGCCTGTTGGTAGGGTTAGGGTCTGCTGTCGCTCCGTGGGCCATGACATCACCACTGCCATCACGTTTGCAGAGCTCCGTACGCATACATGAGAGCGTTCGGACCAACAGCGCCTCCGGTACACAGGCTGTTTCTTGGTGAATCAGCAAGTCTGGGCTCCTGCCGTTTCTGGGTGAGCCCTGTGCTTGGACAGTTATGAATCATTTGCTTGCCTCTTGATTTGCGTCAATCAAACCACATGTGAAGAAAGCGGCAGTGAGCAGCGCTTTGCCGGCAGCCTGGCTCCAGCGTGGGGCGGCTTGCCAGGGACAGCCTCAGGAGGCCAGCCTGTGCGGCCTGGTGGTCTGGGCTGCGGGCCTGGGGTGGCTTCGGCCCGCGGGGCTTCCGGCCGGCCCCCACCCTTTCTTCCCCCGATCCCCGTCAGCTCCGGGAGATGGGTGAGATGGTAATGATAGCCTGGCGTGTGCTGGCTTCCTACGTGTAATCCTGTGGCCAGGGGCACATATTCGCAGCTCTGGGAATGTTTATGGTTGAAAGCTCCTCCGCTGATCTGTTCTTCCCTGTCACACAAAATCACTCCAGGACAGGGCTCTTTGCAAAGGTTCCTTGTAAGAAAGCCTTAATTAAAAAGGGATGTTACCATTCCCCTCCCCTCCTTCAAACCAAGAGGAGCAGCAGAAGGGGGAGTGGCCCAGGGTCGGAAGGACAGCCGGGAGGAGTGTGGGTGCCAGGCCAGGCCTAGGGAAGGGCTGTCCACCTGGGACTTCTGAGCCATTTCTTTTCTGGAGCAGCTTTGGGGCTGAGGCTTGCCCTCCGTTGAGTCATGGTGACAGCTCTGCACTGTGCTGGGCTGAGAGAGCCCCACTGTGGAGGGCCAGCTGGGAAAGTAGGGTTCCCAGGGCCCCCCGCTTCACTGGCTTGCTTTGCTTTGGTTATTTTCGAAGTAGGCAAATGAGGTTCTCGTTTTTGCTGTGAAGGTTACTTTTATTGTTGTTGAATTAGCTGTTGAATGGTAGCTGTTGTCCTAGTTTCCTGGTTAGTCATGGCTGTGGCTTGTGGCTTAGAGACCAGCGGCGCCCTGGCTCATTCCCATCTCTTGGTGGGGTCTATACATGATTCGCCTTTAAAACTGGGAGGGGATGCCAGGGTGCACTGGGTTTGTCCTGCCTTTTGGTAATGATCAGAAGTGTGTTTAGATGTGACTGCTCCAGGGAATCGTGGAAACTTAGTGGCCATGAGGTCCTCTGTCTCTGAAATTTCTCTCTGAATGGGCTGGGAGGGTGTAACCTTCCATAACTGTGAGCCCAGGTTTATGTTTGCAACAAATAATAAACAGCAAAACAGAACGGAGTGATACCCCCGTCCAAATCTAGCACCTTCACTGGCTATCTTTCATTTTTTATGACGGAAAATTTCAAACATTTACGAAAGTGAAAAGACAATAAGGAATGGACTAGGCTGCTGCCCCCAACTTCACCGATGGCTGAGCAGGGCCAGGCCTGCCTCACTGTATTGTTCCAAAGCAGTTCTACTGTCATGCAAGTGTCTTCTGAACATACAACCGTACTACCATTATCACAGCTTTAACACATTAATACGTTAACACCATCAAATAATCAGTCATTTGAAATCCCCATTGTCTCAAAATGTTTTCAGCCTCTTTTCTTTTTGTATGTGGCTGTTGTTCAAATAAGTGTTAAGTAAGGTTCGTGGGTTCTAATGGGCCACTGTCACTTGTGATGGACACAGCCTCCCTCTTGCTCTCCAGTCTATTTGCTGGGGAGCTTGGCTTGTTGTCCTGTTGTGTGGCCACAGCGGAGCTCTCACTGCCTGTGTCCGTGTGGTGTATTGAGCAGGTTCCTCCTCCCTCTCTTTCTGGTGACCTGGTGGTCACAGCTGGAGCTTGTGCCAGGCCAGGGCTAGTCGGCAAGACTGTGGCGTGGGGGTGTGGGCGTTCTGCTGGGTGATGAGTGGGTCCTGAAGGTTGCTGTCTAGCTTCATTCCTTCCTTTCTGGGGGCTGCAGAGTGATAATCCAAGACGCTCCTTCCTGAATCAGGTAAAAGACTTCTGCAGAGAGGAAGTGCCCTCATCAGCTCTTCGGCTCACACAGGAAAGGCTTTCTTTATTTACCATCTTTCAGAGGAATGAGCTCGTTGCTTTACATCATCTGAAGGTAACTGGTGAGTTTTGTTATTTTTGCATGTAATTGTGAGTTCTTGGGTTTAAGTGTACTCCATGTCTTTTAGGTGTTTGCTGTTGTTATTCTCATTGATGTTCACCTTGTCCTCCTTGATCCACGAGGCCCTGTGGAGTTGGCCCTTGAGTCTTTTGGACATAACCCTTGCAGTCTTTGGTTGCTTCCTTGCTGTGCTGTGACAAGACACCTTGTCACCTTGTATAATTCCTGTCCCTGGAATTTATCTGATAATCCCTCATCTCAGTATCCTTAATCACATGTGTAAAGTCCATTTGAGCATCTAAGGTGATGTATTTCTAGGTTCCGGGAATGAGGATGTAGACCCTGTGCGGGGTATCATTTATCCTTCCTGTGCTCAGCCCTCAGACCTGCAGGTCTGGTCTCTGACTCTGCCGCTCATCATAGACAACTCTCTGGCTAGGTCGCTAGGGAGGGAAGAAGCCGTTGCAGGAATATAGGTACAGCTTGGGACGAGAGGGCCAGGGTAGATGCCTGTCTAAGGGTCTAGGGAGGCACAGAGGTGAGCCCCTCTGCTGCTCTTGTCCCCTACAGCTGCCTGTCCTGCTCTGCCAGGGTCAGAGGGCATCGCCTGGGGCGCCCACAGCAACAGGGCAGGGGTGCATTGGGGGTGAGTGCGGATGGCTGGCTGCGAGAGGTTCCAGTGCTGGGTTTGACGGTCAGGGTGGTCTTGTTATATTTTTGATCCTGGCCATCCTTGTGGATAGAAAGTGACATCTCATTGTGATTTTGATTTACATTTTCCTGAGGTTAACAACTAATGATGACAGTCATCTTTTCACATGCGCATGGGCCGTTGTACATCTTTGGAGAAATGTCTGTTTAAATCCTTTGCTCATTTTAAAATTAGGTTATTTGCCTTTTTATTGTTTAGTTGTCCAGGCCCTTTATATTCTAGATACAGCTTCTTGATCAGATGTATGGTTTGCAAATATTCTTTTCCATTCTGTAGGTTGCCTTTCTGGATGGTGTCTTTCGAAGCTGAGAAGATTTTTATTTTGCCGGTATCCTGTTTCGCTATTTTTTTCTTTTGCTGCCTGTGTTTTGGTGTCCTATCAGAGACATTTATTGAATTCGGATTGGATTGGAACGATGATGTGGGCCCCCTCTTGGGGCTCCTGGCTTTTGGCTTCTGTCGAATGTAAATGCTAAAAGGCTTCTCTGGGCTGTTAGGAGAGAGGCAAATTTTATTGCCCTGCCAGCTTCTGCAGTGTCTAATGGCTAGATTCGCTTTTCCCACAGTCGTTTTTAATTGAATGTCCATGGGAAAGTGGCCAAGTAAATGGAAGGTTTCACAGAGAGAGCTGGGTTTCCTTGTTGATTTTTTTGAAACTGTGCTTTTTTGTCATTATTGTGCAGAGTTTGTTGGAATCTGGCGCCAGGTCGTGATGTCTGCTGAGATCTGTATTGGTCTTGTTGAGTATGGCAGCATTGTAGTGGCTTTTCCCCCACTCAGAACACAAGTTCCAGGAAATTTCGAAACTGTGTAACTTCCAGGTGGACATCTTCCCTGTTGAGAGGTTAATTATGGGACATGGAGCCGTCAGGGACTCTGAATGTGGGACACACATCCTGAGGAGAGAGGCCACATCTTGGAAGGATGAAGGGCAACCTGTCTTCGGGGTCCAGAACTGGACTGTCACTCAGCAGCTGTGCCGGCCTCACACACCCAGGCTTTGTGTCTGTAACATGGGGATGACAACAGTGCCTACCCGAGAATCCGGAGATCCACGTCGGGGGATGGAGAGCTCTAGGGAGGATGCCAGCAGAATCGGCTCTCGCAGTCCTAAACACAGTCACCAAGAGGAACTGTTGGTTTCATGTGAATTGAGTATTCCTCGCTTTTCCAAACACAGCAGCACTGAAAACTTAGAATGTGTAAACAAAAAACGCAGTAAGCCGACTGAGCACGGTGGCTCACACCTGCAATCCCAACACTTGGGGAAGCCAAGGTGAATGGATTGCTTGAGCTCAGAAGTTCAAGACCAGTCTGGGCAACATGGCAAAACCCGTTCTCAAACCCCTACTCTACTAAAAGTATAAAAATTAGCCAGGCATGGTGGCATGCACCTATGATCCCAGCTACTGGGGAGTCTGAGATGGGAGGATCACCTGAGCCCAGGAAGTCCAGGCTGCAGTGAGCCGTGATCGCGCCACTGCATTCCAGCCTGGGCAACCGGAGTGAGACCCTGTCTCAAAAAACACACGAAGCCCCAACCTTTTTACTGGTTTTAAATTCTGAATCTTGCATTTCCTTCAGCTCCAAATTAGTGAGAAAAGTGAAGGTTGTGTGTCTATCAGGTAGGTATTTTCAGAGATTTGTAACTAATTAGGATATATTTAATATTAATGCACATATTTGCCATGTTTCTGAATGAGGAACGGACACTGTATTTTCCTTGCCAAAAGCTAGCCTACCAGTATATAATTTACTCTGTATTTGGGGTTTTTTGGAGGTCTGTGCATATTTTGGTTTGAACTAAGAGCCACTTAAGTCTGCACGTGCTGCTAACAGTAGCACTCACATCTGTCGCATCCGTCAACAGGTCGTCTTACTTCTTTCCATTAAGTAGATGGTTTAATGATTTCAGAAATGTCAGATAGTTCCCTGTTAGTAAGAAATTATACAAATGTTGAATGCAAGTAGCACATCTTTGTTTGGAACAAGGGAGTGGTCCAGTTCCCAGTAGACTTGAAAGCATTGTAATATTCCTGATTAGGTTATAAATGTCTAGGTTTTTTAGCCCCCAGACTATTTCAGCTTCTTCTGGATTCTCATTTTTAAAGGCCTCTTTTTCTCTATCGCCCCATTCTATCTCATTTTAAAGTCCTCTTTTTCTCTGTCACCTGCTTCGCTGTGTCTCACCACGAAATTTCCTGTTTTTCTGCATGTGGCCAGCTCTGCTCTTTCTCCTTTCCAGTTGAATACGACGGCGTGCAGCTAATGAGCGTCCCATTGAGGCCACAGCAAGTCCCTTCGGCTTGCTCAGAATTTCCCTCTGCACGGTGTCACCAGCAGTGCTTTTCAATTTCCGTCATCTATTCATTTTTACACATATGGATGTGGACAGGCTGCAGGGTCCACACAGCTGCTCCAGTGCAGCCCGAGACAGAGCTGATGGGGCAGCCGCCAGGACTCTGGGTCCTCACCTGCTGCCTTGGGAGTCGTCAGGCTCCTGAAAGGCTGGTGACATCCTGAGCTCATCTAGAGAGTAGGCTCTGGGACTTCAAGGGTCACCTGCGTGCAGTTGACTCTCTCTCAGAGTTGCCTGTTGTGTTTTGTGTAAGGACATCATTTGAGGGGGGGAGATAAGTCAGGTCCACTCGCTGCTCTTGTCTACGAAGCCCTGACACATGATAGTGTGCAATTAACAAAGTGCTGGGATGAGATCCGAGCCAGCCTTGGGTTGTAAGAACCAAACCCATCATTGCTGGCCTTGTAATTACACTGTTGTGTGTGGACAGTTTGTACTTTTTCCCCTTTCAAGCAACTTGGAAGATTTGCTGTGTCTTTAAGTTGAAATGACTTGAGTCATCTTCCCTTAGAAACCTTCTGTGTAGAAACTCAGCCTCTGAACACATGGTGAGCCGGCAGTCCCGGCTACGAGGTGACCAGTACTTGATATTTGTCTTTTTAGGAGAGTGTATGGGCTCGCAGTGGCCAGCCCAGTGGGGCATGTGTAAGGACCCTCCTCCTCCAGGAGGCCAGCGGGGCCTCATGCTTCCCATTCAGTGGGGAAAACTGGGGTTCTGAAGAATGGAGCTTGCAGAGAATTCCTGCAGACGGGAATGGAGTTTGGTACTGAGCTAAAAGGTGTTGAGGTGACGCCTGCAGGAGTTACCTGGCCAGTGCCAGGAAGTCAGACCCCACCCTTCCTTGTGCACACAGACAATGTACAATATTCGCTAGGTGCATGTGTGCATGCACATGTATGTAGATGTATGAATGTATGTATGTATGTCTGAATGATGGGGGTGCTTGGATGGCTTCCATCTGCTGGTAAATTAGGTCTTAGTGTGCACATTAAGAGCGTCTTCTAATTGAATGTTTCCAATGGTAGCTGCCTAGAATCAAGCCACTGGAAGCTCAGCTGTGGAAGTGATGGGTCCTTGAGATTTCTTGCCAGTGCGATTAGTCTTTCTTTAAAAGCCAGCTCAATTCCATTCTTCTGTGTCACCGTTTCTTTGTTTCTTTCCATTTTGTGGGGATAGGGAGCCTGGCACCATCCACCTGGTGCCCTAAGGTCCCCTGGTAGGCTTCTGCACGAAAGCTTGCCCGTCTGACCCTGTTCTTGGTTGACGACTGATGAAAAGGCTAAGAGAAGTTCGGTTCTCACACCTGGGTCTCTGCAGTTTCCTGGGGAGTCCTGTTCCCTTTTCTCTGTCAAGCCCTCGTGAGGGGCTGTGTCCCTGACAGGAAATGGGTGGTCACCTGGGATTACCCTATCTTCCTTGGCCTGCAGGCCATCTAGTCACCGGGCAGGTTCTCCTGTCCCTCCAGGCTGTCATGAGCACCAAACCGATTGTATTGTGGAAATACTTGGTAAAAGCCAGCACCGAGGAAGTATGTTGATTCGTTTTTGTGGTAAGTCAGAACTCAGGGAGAAATTTGTTTACTTTTATGATGAATATCTTTATCCTTGACATGTGGCTTATTTACTCAGCATCTTTTCAAAATCACACTTTATCCTGAGAAAATCTAGACCCAAGTCTAATCTCTGATCTCTTGGGTCACTCTTCGCAGTGCAGCGTGGGCCCTGCTCCTTCCAGGACGGGCCTGCCTAGGGCTGTCAGCGGGGCCTGGCTCACCAGGGCCACCAGCCCGAGCCTGGGAGCGGTCAGCACTGTTGGCATTCCCAGTTTGCTGAGGACCAAGTTCACTTCCTCCAGCACCCATTCCTACTTCCTAAGGAGAAAGCTCAGCAGCTTAGCAGCGAGAATGGGATGAATTGAGCAAATAAAAAAAATTACAACCCAGTGAGTTTAAACCCCTCTCAAAACATTTTCTGATTATTTTGATAACTCTTTGACCTAATTTGGACAACAGTTAGAGAAATTCTGATTTATGCCTGGAATTCAAGTATAGCCTGTAGCTTGGTGTGTGTGTTTTAAGTGCTTGATATTTGTCTTTTTAGGAAAGTGCACTCTTTCTTAGACGAGATGGTATTTGAAAGACTGTTTGGAATGTGCGGAATTACCGTGTAAGAACTCAGAATCTGGGAACAATGGCAAGCGGCTGGCTTTGTGTGGAAACTGACCAGCTGGCTGGAGCAGGCTCTGTCCTTGACCGAGGGAGAAACCTGCGAGGGGATGCAGAGGACCTGCCCCAGGGCAGAGCTCTTCGTGAGGGGCCTTGTCCCTGTGATTTTAGTCCCCATTGCCGTGTAGAAGGGCGCAGGGCCCCTGGTGCAGGCCTCTTCTGCGGAGCCCTCCAGGTCTGCCTTGGCTCAGGGCTCCGCCACCTCGTGAGGAAGTGTCATGGCGCTGTGGTTTGACGTTTCCGGTTTGTGGCTAGTTTCTTGTGTGTACAACTCTCTATAGCTGTGCCAAGCCCTTCCGGGAACAGTTGTAGACTTTTGCTGCCTTCAGCACGTCCTCAAGGGTTCGGGGAGTCCTTGCTGTCCACCGTTGTATCTGGGGACCCTGGGCAGCTGCTGAGTGGTGCCATGGGCCGTGGTGCTCCGCTGGGAACTGTTGGCCACTGGTGCTCTTCAGATGCCATCGGCTTCCTCGGGAGGGTCTGTATCAGAGGCCATCTGTCTGGTGTGATGTGGGCAGGTGTGGTATGCTTGTCCAGGGTCATGGATTAGTGTTTACGAAGTGTAATTATAGGTGCAGTGGATGGGAACTTTCTGTGGGCCGGGCACTGCCCTAGATCCTGGACGGTGGTAGGTCCGACCGTCTCCCAGGTCATAGATGGCAATATCAGAGGTCAAGTAATGTGTCCAGTGCCACAGGAATGGTAGGTGGTCAAGCGGCACCCCCCATGCAGTGTACAGCTGCCTCAGAGACCATGTGGGCACTTACTCTCCCTCTGCACATCTGTGAGCACCAGCCGTGCACAGCCACTGTGCCCAGGATGCCCAGAGTGGTGTCCTGAGAGATTACCAGTAGCCCTGCCTTGTCCCCTGTGGCTTAGGGGACCTCCAGTGGTTAGTGCTGCGGGAGACGAACCTAATGACCTGTTGTCCCTTGGGGGAGGCCACAGCACCTGGGTGTGGGGTGGAGCAGGAGTCCCAGGAGCCATAGAGGCCAAGGGGGTGCCTTGTAGGCACCATCAGTGCTGGCTAAGTGAAGGAAGAGCCTCTTCCACTTTACAAGCTCACAGTCCCCTTTGGGCTACCTGGAAATGGTGACATTGGGAGGGTCCCAAGGGGCAGATGTGGAATGTGGAGACAGAGGGAAAGAGGGTGGGATGTGAGCTGTGAGCTGCAGCGCTTGCCTTTGGGTGTGTGGAAGCCATGATGATTTCTTGGCCAGTGGCTTATAATTTCCCAGAGAGAGCAAAGCTGTGTGTCATGAAATTGCAGACTCTTGCCTCGGGACAGCTGGTCTGTAATTGTTAGCCTTGTCTGTCCTCAGCAGCCCTGGAGGCACCTCTGGAATAGGTGGGGGTAGCATGGCCAACACAGGGCCAGGTGCCCCTGGGCAGGTGGGCTGTGAATCTGTGCTGCAGGCAGGATGGCTGTGTGGAGGTCATGGAGGGCTGGGCGGGCCAAGCCAGTGGCTTGCAGTGCAGGGCAGTGAGGACCGTCAGAATCTCAGTGTGGGCTCCTGGGACCAGGGTCCGGGCCTATGGAGAATCAGGGGCACATTTCCCACCTAGTGGCTCTGCTACAGGAAGTAGGCCTGCCTGGAGTGTGGGCTCCCTGCCTCCGGCACTGTGCTGGGATGCCGGCAGGGGCTATGGCAGCGTGATGGGCTCCGGCTGGCCTGGCCCCTTGGCCTTATGGTTCACCTCTGGTCTCAGCAGCCTTCGCTGGCTGGCAGCCCCTCTGGATGCCACAGCAGCCTCTGCACAGGCTTAGGGGCTCTGTGTCCCCCTCCCTGTCCTTGGATGGGGAGCTGGGCAAGGCAGGCCACGCTCCTGCCATACGGTTGGTGTATGAGGATGGACAGGCAACTCGCTCTGGCCTCACCTCGTCCCACCAGGCCCAGGAGGTCAGTACTCCAGCCGGATCGGGGCACTGCCCACTCAGCACCAGCCAGCCCATGGCATGGTTCCTGCACTCCCATTCACCCCCAGGACCTAGCAAAATGCTTGAGCTCACGCATAACTTTAAAATGGTCTTTGGAAGTTCCAAGAAGCCTGGTGTCTCTGACACACTGTTGTTTGGGATCCTGCAGAGCTGGCTGACCTTGAGCCTGCGCCCAGCCTGGTGACTGTATCTTTGTGGGGTGCCTGTGTTGGTGCCGGCGCGGTGGCCTAGTGGGCATTGGCATCACCTCGTGTTCCTGCTCTGTCCTTTGTGCCCCAAGTCTCTGCGGAGCAGGAGAGTCCGGGGCAGAGGGAGGACCTGGGTCCCCGCCCCACCACACCTCCCCCCAGGAGGGCTCTTCACCTGCCCCACATGCAGTGCCCAGAAAGCGCAGAGGGGTGGTGCTGGGAGGCCACCAACAGTGGGGTTTTTCTTTGATTTTGGAAGTGCCGTTTCTGAGTGGGAGGCCTTGGCTTCGCTGGAGGAGTGATTTATTTTGAAACCACACCCATTGCTGGGCTAAGATTGACTTCCTGATATGAAAGTCTGTGTTGGTGTTTGCTGAGAAGTCACACGTTTGAAGGGAAGGGTTTTATGACTTCATCTGTGATGCCTCTGGAACACTGTCAGAGGCTGTGATTTTTCCTGAGTGTGCTGGACCCATCCTGGGGTTGGCACACATGTGGGAGCCCTGCTTGTCACCTGGGGGTTAGGGTGACCTGGAGCAGCAAGTCCTCCCCTGGGGCAGGTTCACAGTGGTTCAAGGGAGGTGGGAGAGCCCCAGGGCTGGCCCCTGGCTCTTTGCCCCCCATCCCCCACTCTCCAGCCCCCCATCAGGCTCTGTGCCCCTGTCCGCTTCAGCCCGCATCGGGCCTGCCCTGCTCTGCAGGGGGAGGGGCAGGAGAGTCCATCTTCAGGGTTCTCTGAAGCTGGACAGTTCTGAGAGGCAGCTTCCAGCTCGTGGAAAAAAGAAAGCCCATTGCTACACCTCCAGCAGCATATGGGGGCCTTCAGGTCCCTGGAACACCGAGTAGGAAGGAAGGGGCAGGACCCTCCGACAGGGCAGCAGTGGGCCAGGCATCCCTGCACAGTGTTTACACCCTGGGACCTGCCGCAAGGCATGGCTTTCAGGAGCGCCTCCTCGCAAGAAACACTGCGGACAGGACGGGGCTTCCAGAGACCTTGGCTTCCACCCAGGAATGATCTGTTCTTTGACTGTTGCATCAGCTTCCTCAACCTCTGCAGGTTTCAGGGTACGAGCCCTAGGGAGCATCATTCAAAGCACCCTGTTGGCCACTTAGGATCAGGAGGGCCTCGGCTCACCCAGGCCATCTCCCTCTGGTCGCATGTGGTTGGCTGTCCTGTCAGAGCCGTGGGCAGCCACACTTCTTTTTCCAAGATAAACCGCTGCATCTGCCCGGCGACCTTCATGCTTAGTCTTACATTAGCACATTCTTAACAGACATTTAAAAACCAACCAAACAAAATCCAGTTTCCTGCCCCCACGCTCTTTCGCTCTTTTGCCACACTCACAAATGTGAGCTGCATTTGGAAATGCCTGTGCTTCCATTTGCAAACCGAAGCTGAATGGAACCTGGCAGGCGCATCTGCTCCTCCGTGGTGGAGGCTGGGGCGGCCTCAGTGGAAAGAGGTGAAGCCTGTGCCTGCTGGGAGTCCCCGAGCGGCAGGAACCGCGGTGTCTGGGATAGCCTTTGGGGTGTGACCCTAGGCTGAGGCCAGAGCCCGTCTCCCTACGAGCTCCCTGTCTGGCCTGGGGAAGTCAGCCCCCTCCTTTCCAGGGCTGCGTCTTCCCCCTTTTGTTTTCAGTCATTGAGCCCCCGCTCGGGGACGGCCCCCACCCCGAAGGTACTGTGTGCCCTGAGTAAGCCACTGGCTCTTGGAGGTGCCCACGTACCCTTCCTTTCAGATCTGAGGGGAGCAGTGGCCAGACGGGGCTCTGCCTTCACAGAGCTTCCCCTCTGCAGAGAAGGGGCAGAGTGGCGTCGCTGGGCAGCCAGCTCAGATCGAGCAGCAAGGAGGCGAGGCTCCGCTGAGTCGGACAGCTGGGCGAGGCAGGTGGCTTGCTCTGCATGCCCAGGACAGCAGCACTGGGCTCTGTCCCCCCGTCGGTGCCCCTGTGTCTGTCAGAAACCCCTTCAGATGTGGTTAACACCTCCAACTTGGAGGCCTTTCCTGACTGTCCTGACCCTGTTTATTCTTCTCTCTCGTGTCCTTCTAGAACATACTCAAGCAAGGCATGAAGATGCTGCTGTGTGTAGAGCCTCACTTCCCTGCCCTTGCCCCTGTCCTTGACAGCAGCTCCGTGTGGGCCTAGCAATACCCCTGGGGCGTCAGT
Organism: Symphalangus syndactylus; assembly: GCF_028878055.3. Lineage (NCBI taxonomy): Eukaryota > Metazoa > Chordata > Mammalia > Primates > Hylobatidae > Symphalangus > Symphalangus syndactylus. The sequence goes on along the minus strand of NC_072430.2, from coordinate 143,794,954 downwards.
GCCAACAGCTGCCCTGCCTGGGGGCTCCTGGTGGTGCAGAGGTGGAAGCCTCCACACCTGTGCACTGAGGCCCATGGGGCAGCTCCGAGGGGGAAGCTGTTCACCTGCTGCTTGTTATGAAGAGAAGGGGCACTCGCCAGGCAGGGGACTGGGCTGGGGTCCTCAGGGTGGGCTTCCGGACAGCTGATGTGCAGGGGGCTGGGCTGGGCGGGGGTCCTCAGGGCAGGCTTCCGAGTGGCTGATATGCAAGGGGCTGGGCTGGGCGGGGCCTCAGGGCGGGCTTCGGAGTGGCTGATATGCAAGGGGCTGGGCTGGGCGGGGCCTCAGGGCAGGCTTCAGAGTGGCTGACATGCAGGGGGCTGGGCTGGGCAGGGGCCCTCAGGGCGGGCTTCGGAGTGGCTGACCTGCAAGGTGCTGGGCTGGGCAGGGCCTCAGGGTGGGCTTCAGGGTGGTTGACATGCAGGGGGCTGGGCTGGGCGGGGGCCCTCAGGGCGGGCTTCGGGATGGCTGATATGCAGTTGCACAGTGGCCCTGTGCCCTTGGAGCCATTCTGACCTCTGGGGCAGAGGCTAGGGTGCCGACACAGCAGATGTGAAGGAGGGTAATGTTTTCATATTTTCTAGCAGTAATTGCAGTGGTGTGTGTGTGTGCCTGTGTCACTGCCGCAGCAGGTGCTGGGATCTTCTCTAGGTCCCGAGTGTTTGGGGCAGTGTCCACATCCTTCAATCTCTCGTGTCTTCATCGGCATAATGGGCCCTTCCTGGGACTTGGCTTCCCCGGGGCTTCATGCGTAGATCTTTCGTGAAGCACAGAAGCTTCCGGCTGTCTCAGTGGTGCCGTGACCTTCCAGTGAGGGATCCACTCCTTAGAGCCTCACGCTCTCCTGCTCATCAGAGCACCAGCTTTTCCAAGGGCTTGCTGGGTGGATTCCAGAACAGTCCCTCCGTGTCCTTAGTGCCTGAGCACAGGCCTCCTCGTCTGTGTTCTTGGGCTGTGAGTGTGGCCCACAGAGTGCCCTCTGCCCGTTGCGCCTTCAGCCGTGTGCACCCTTGGGGGTGTCCCGCTTGTGGTGCCTGCCCACCCCTGCACTGGCCCAGGTCTCATTGGTCCCACACTCTTGCCCAGAAAATGGGGCCAGGCTGAGGACGGGGACATTTGGCCAAGAGTGTCAGAGCCAGGCTCTGGCCCCCTCAGAGTAGAGATCAGTCTTGCCGGCTAATGGCATTACCTCATCTCGGACCTGGGCAAACAAGGCAAGGGTGATTTGAGAAGATCCTCGTCTGTTTCTAATTAAATTTCTATCTCTGCTTTCACAAAAGCTTCTCTTTTATCTCTTCCTCCCAATTATTTTTAAAATCTCAAGGAAAATACATCCCTTCCACTTACGATTCCGCAGAGAACCAAATTGCTACTCTGTTTCTCAAGTGTGTTATTGTGGTCTCTGATACTAAGCCAAGGTTCCTGTAATCCCACTAAAATTTTATCTCACATCACAGAAATTTAGGATTCCCCCAAGGAGACACCACAGGAAGAAATACTAGCTTCTAAAAAGCCACGTGGATACCCTGTCGTGGGTCTCAGTGGACCGTGGCTCCTTCTTGGGCCTTGGGGTGAGCGTGGCCCGGCGTCACTGCAGGCGGTGCTGGTGTGGTTGGGAGGGTCCCTCAGGACTTTCACTTGGAGCGACAAGGGGGTAGATGCCACCCTGCTGGATTCCCACCTAGGGCCTCTGTGTCTGGGGCCTTCAGGGGAAGAGGCCAACCTGTAGGGGCCGGGGGCTCACGAAGGCAGTGCTTTCATGGCGCCAGGCAACCCGAGGACCCTCCGACATAGGCTTTTCGAGACTCTCAGTTGCCCTGGACAGGCTGGCAGCAGAACCTGCTGGCCGGGCTGGTTAGAGGGTGTCCCTGCCGGGCTCCTGCCACTGTTAAGGAGCGAGGGAAGGTTCTGGTGTGGTTTGAGTTGGAAACCTCGCCTTCTAAGAGTGGACCAGCCCACTGCTGCCCCTTCCTCCCCGTGGGCCTGGGCCACCGTCTCACCAGGCCCTCTTAGGACGCTGACTTCTGCTTTTCTTCAGCAGAGAGACCCCTTGCCCAGCCTTGTCTCTAGCCCGTGGGTTGTAGGGGAACCAGAAGGCTCCCACTCTGTGGACCTGAGGCTCCCAGCCTGGGAAGTCTGCATGCTGGCTAGCAGGCTAGTAAGGTGCCTGTTTTTGGCAACTGTTAAAGCGTGTTTCATCATGTCCCAGGATGCCCCATGGACGCACCTAACAGGGTCCCCAGGGCCTGCCCGCCTCCCAGAGCCCAGGCCTGCCACAGTTTGCTTCCGTCTGTGCAGAGCCTGGCTGGCTGTGACCACGCTCCATCTCAGCACACGGCAGCTGCTGGGGTGGAGTTCTGGACTTGGCGCCTTCTGTACACCCTCCTTAGTCTCGTCTCTAGCGTGTTACCTGGGCTTGTGTACATTCTGTTGAATTTAGTTCCTAAAGTGCATTTAGGCCTCGGCAGTACCTGTCTCACCTGCACGTTTCTTGATTTTCTGTTTGCCTTTACAGGGTGGGCCAGCTGGGCTCAGTCTTATCTTTAACACCACCTCGACCACCCCGCCTCAGGAGGCTGAGGCTTAAGCCCAGCCTGGGCAACGTGGCAAGATCCTGTCTGTATAAAAACAAACAAAACATCCAGAATGTCCACCTGAACCCTTAGTGCCACATTGAGTTTAGGTGTGTGTACCTGTGGGGAGTGGAGACTGCTGCTCCAGCCGCTCCCAGGCTGGCTTCTGTCTCAACCCCAGTGCCCTGGCCTCGTCATCTTCCGCGTAGGAAGCTGGGCTTTCTTGGTGGCCGCTGACAGGATAGGCTTCTATGCCTCCTTCTCAGGCTCAAGGTGTGAGTCTCCATCCCAGCAAAGACAGAGCCATTTGCACAATGCAGTGTGAGCCACCTTCCTGCCCTCCATAGGAAAGGAAGGCAGCGCTCGGGCCCCAGGTGGAAGGCGTGCGCAGGGGGAGGCTGGGTGTGAGAACACTGCGGCAGGGGGACCTCACATCCAACTTTGCAGGCTGCAGGAGCAGAGCTGGAGGCCACGGGCCACACAGCAGAGCCACGGAGAAGCGGTACTCCCAGGAGTGAGCGGCCTGATAGGCATTTGATAGAGACACTTGGGGCCACAGTGTTGGGATTGCTAGAGGGAAGAGAGATGAGGCCAGCAGGCCGGTTTGGGGCATTCTGTACCACGATGAAGGATGATAGAAACTTAGCATGTTTATTGGACAATAAGCAGACCCTGCGCCAGACCCGTCATTTGTACCACTTGGTTAATACTCGTATCAGCACTCTGAGATCCAAGCGTTGTCCTCCCCAGTTTTTATGAAGAAACTGGGACATATAAAACTTGCCTAAGATCTGACAACTAGTGAGCTAGAGAGTCTGGTTTGAATTGCACGTCTGGCTTCAGAGTCCACGGTCTTACCCACTCTGCGATGCTGCTGCATGAGCTTGTGCGTGTGCACGTGTGCAAGAGAGCCGTCACAGGGCACCTGCAGACAGTCTGGACACGCGGTCCACAGAGGGGCTTCCGTTGGATGGGACACCCCAATCTCTTTCAGCTGAACTTCACCAAAAGGAATTGCTCAGCTTACAGAGGTGGCGGCCTGGCATGGAGTTAGGAAATCAATCACAGCATTGGGGGTGGAAGGCGAGGGAGCGGTGTCATCTGGCTCCTTGAGTCTTCAGCCTTCCTTCCTGGGCGCTGGCAGGAGCTTCACCCTTAGATCCTCTTCTCCTTAGCTGGCTGTCAGATGCCCTCTGTGTGACAAAGGACGGCTCACTGTGTCACTTCTCTCTTCCTCTCCTGCCCCACAAGGCCATATTTCCCACTTGCAGGCTGTGATCTAGGGACTGGGGCTCACGCCATCCCACAGGCTCCGGGCTAAGGAGAAATTCCTTTTTCCTTTAACATTGTCAGCAGAGATCTTTCCTCTTCATTAGTCTTTTTAAACAACCAGGTTTTGGTTTTGTCACTTTGGTCTATATCTCTTTTCTGTTTCAGTAAGTTCTGTTCTTTATTACTTCCTTTCACTTTTATGAGTTTAATTTCTGTTTGTTTCTAAGCCTTTGAAGTGGAACCCGAATATGAGGACTTTAAAGCCATTTTCCCCTATGCATGGCTTTCGCTGCTTCCCAGAAAATTTAATGTGTGCTATTTTTATTACCCATTTTCCCTTTGGCATATAGGTAATTTATAAGTGTTTCTTTGGTTGTTGTTGTTTTGTTTTTGAGATGGGGTCTTGCTGTGTCACTCAGGCTGGAGTGCAGTGGTGTGATCTCAGCTCACTGCAACCTCCTCCTAGGCTCAAGCAGTCCTCCCACCTCAGCCACCTGAGTAGCTGTGACCACAGTTCCACCACTCCCAGCTAATTTTTTGTATTCTTGGTAGAGACAGGGTTTCACTTTTGCCCAGGCTGGTCTTGAACTCCTGAGCTCAAGTGATCCACCCACCTCGGCCTCCCAAAGTGTTGGGGATTACAGGCGTGAGCCACTGCGTCTGGCCAAGTGTATTTTAAGGTTTTCCTAGTTCTTTTTTGTTGTTGATTTTTACTTCAGTTGCATTATATTAAAAAATGGGGAGATAATGCTGTCAAAGTCAAGAATCGGTACCTTTATTAAAGTCTACTTTGTCTGACATTAATATTGCTATGCCAACCTTCCCTTGGTTATTTGCAAGGTACACATTTTTCCAAATGTTTTATTTTCGTACTTTGCATAGCTGTATGTTTTAGATATTTCCTTGTGAAAAGCATGTGTTTGGGAATTGTTTTAGTTTATATTCTTCTATGCAGTCTGGCGGTCTTTGCTTCAGAGTAGAGCCTTTAGTTTGTTTACATAGAACACGATTGCCTAGAATGTTTGTGTGCCCATCTGCCATTTCACTGTGCCCTTACTCCTTTGTCCTGTCTCTTCTGTGGCATACTTTATTATTTGTCAATATTCATTTCCATATATCCACATGTGTAAACCCTTTTCATTATTCTTTATATGGGTGTTCATTTCCAGTCTTCCCTCTGAGATCAGTTGTGAGGATGTCTTCTGGTGTCAGATGATCAGTCTTTATTGGAAAATGACTCTTTGAAGAATGCCTGTGCTGGTTAGAGGATTCTAGTTTGACAGTTACCATCTTCTAGTACTTCCAAGCAGTCCTTCTGCACTGTGAAAGCTGTTGTTTTCTGGTTTACGTGTTTCCTTTGAGAAATCACCAATCGTCCGAACCGCCGTTCTTTGTAGGTAATCCCCCCTCTCCTCTCCACGGCCGTTTTCGTTGTCAGCAATTTTACCTGGTGTCTTTTAGCCTTTTGGGGTAGTTCTTGGCCAGGGTCCTTTCAGACGTGCTTTTGACCCGTTCAGTGTCTGCTTTCCTGTGTCTGCCTGCACATTGTGTCTCGGTGCCTTCTGTTTCTCCAACTTCCTGCCCTTGACTTTTGAGATCATTCTGGAAATTTCCTTCTGGCCCACCTTCCTACTCACGAATTCACTCTAGCTGTGTCTGATCTGTTAAATGATGGAGTCTTTAATTTCACTTTTTGCATTTTTCAGTTCTAGAATTTTCAAGTTTCCAACTCATCTTCTTAAACATAGAAATCATCATTTCTTTAAAATCTATTTCTAAAACTGCCACAGGATCTTAAATTGCATTCACCTCATTTATCATTACTAGAACATTGTTGATATTCCTACTTTGAAGCTATTGTTTATGGGTCATGGTATTGCAGCAAAAAAGTAACAAAGTCTGTTTCTCAGAATTCTATTATCTGGAGCACCTGAGGGTCTTTTTCTATTGTTTGTTGTTTCTGTTGTTTCTTTTTGTTGTTGTTGGGTTGTCTTTTCCTCTGCCTGATACGTGAATGTGTAAGTGTGTGTGTTGGAGATAGATTATTTGCAAAATCTGTTGAGACAGTTGGAGGCCTAGGATGATGACATCTTCCTCCTTAGTAGGCTGAAGTTTGTTTCTGCCTGGTCTTGGGGGCCCAAGCAATGAGTCATCACTTCAGTTCTATTTCAGGGATTGCAGAGTCTTTAGAAGCAGAGCTGTAATTGTTGAAGGTCCATTTATTGTGGAGTCTCTTTTTTCTCTAGGGGTAGCTTCCAGATCCCAACCCACATTTCCCTCCTTCTCTCCTGCCCTTCAGTCCCTGGAGTTCTGCTCCTAACCCTAATATCTGCAAGAGGCGGTCAAAAGTACTAAAGATTCTTAGATGGCTGGGGGCTGGGGCTCTGTAAATACCAACAGGGAAAAATCAGCCCCAAATGCCATCCTCACCCCCTGGCCTTTGTCTGGTCCTGTAATTCTTCACTGTTTTTTTAACTTAGTAGTGTCGTCAAGAAGATGTGTTTATATTTGTCCAGCTTTTGTGATTTTTCTCTCTGCTAAGGCTGGACCACATGGCCTATTTCACCTTGTTTCTTCTTTTTACACTTGTGTTTTTGAAGCAGTCATGTTTATTAAATAACGATATTCAGAGATTTTTTTGATCAAAAACAAAATTCTTCTATAAGATGATTAGCAGTATATATGGAAAATTAGGCAATTTGAAATGAAATTAATAACTAAGATAATTATTTAAGGGGTTAGATGAATGCTTATTCTGTTATTTACCCAGAGTTATTTGTCTACATGGATATTTTAGAGTTGTAACAGCAAGTTTATGTGAGAGTTTTTGTTGAGGGACATCTGAAAATACCCAGGTTCTTCTGTCTTCATAGGCTATCCCACATGGATTCTTGGTCTAGCGGATCCGATTAGCAGTATATCTGCATTCTGCACAAATGGAATGCTAAAATTAGTATTATTAGCATGTTAAGGTCAAACTGTTTCCAGGTACTCTTGCTTGGGTAGAGATTTGGAAGTTGACTATATTTGAAATCTGAAGGGTGGCAAGTCAATGTTTCTCCACATTATCTGTTTCCCCACAGGTAGCTTGATTTATTCATCCAGTCATCCACCCATCCAGTCTCTTCTGCTGCTGAGGTAGTCATTGCTTCAGGGTCATGGACACAAAAACTGACAAGGCCCCTCTTAGGACCTGTCCATCTGGTGGCAGACGCAGAACAGTATCAGTGGAGCGATCTGAGGAAGCCAGTGTTGGTAGGGAGCCTTCTAGATGGCCAACACCTTCTACGAAAGGAGGAGGATGCGGCTGGGGTGAGGTCCTGGCCTCCTGGGAGGGGCTGGAACCCGCCTCGGCTCTGGGTCAGTGCTCTGGGTGGCAGCCTGGCCCCAACCAGCCTGTCCTTTCCCACATGTGTTGTTCTGAGACTCTTTCCCCTGCAACAGAATTCATAGAAAAAGCAATCCTAATTTTCTCCTTAGTCAAAACTATTAAAAAAGAAAAATCCCACACATAAAGCCAGACCTCTGCAGAAGTAAATTTGGGAATTCGTTCTTGGATTTGTTTCTCTCCTGCCTTAAAAGAGAAAGAAGCCTCCTAGAAGGAGCCCCACTGAACTTGTTTGCTTTCTGTTCTCTTCAGTGAACCGCTTTCTGTGGCTCTGCCTCTCTGAGAATCTGTTTCAAACTCTGAAACGCAGCTGGAACACACTTGAGATGCTCCACACAGACTACAAAGTGATGGCATGGACTGTGCAGAACAGATGCTGTTTGCATTAAAATAAAAGACAAACATAATATTTGCATTAATCGAGAACCTTTGCAGGAGTATTTGCGTAGAGTGGTTTATCCTTTTCCAAGAACTGGTTACTCTTAACTAATTTCTGAGTGTAGAAAGGATATTTTGCTGATTATTTCTCACAAAGAATTGCTTTTGCCCAAGTGTGTAGCTGTTTCCAAAGACGGGCTCTCCGACATGCAAATATGATGTTGACTGCTGCACAGGAAGAATGGCCCATGTGCCTGGCAGTGATTGCTGTCAGTCATGCTCTTGGGAGCTTTTTGTGTTTCAGAGTAGGATTGCTGAGCTCGTACCCTGCTTTTAGTGGTACTGAACTTTGTTTCAGCAGAGTTGTGCAGAGTTACTCACACTAGGCCATATTTCAGTGGCCTCCTCTTCCTCCTTATAATGAGAAGAAGCCAAGGCTGTGGCATGTTGGCGTGTCAAGTGTTTTGGTGCTTGTGCGTACAATTTCAGGGATGGCTGTGCTTAATTCTTATTTCATTAATGAAGGCTATGTAAGAATAAAGACAAAGGAGTCAGAGCAAAGAAAAAATGACAGTCTCTCAAAGAGAAGTAGAGCCCGGAGGTGCATGTCATAAACCCTGCATAATTGGCTCTGAGTTTCTTAGCTGTCAAAGGAAAAAGGGAAGCCCTTTAATTTTAAGGTCTATGTTGTTCTTAAGAGGAAACCAACCAGGTGTTTTAAACAGTGACTTTGAAACACACACACACATACACACACATACACACACACACACATACACATACACACGCACACATACATACACACACACACAGTGAGAGAACAAGATTACACATAGTCTCGGTATCTGTATGAAACTTTGTATTGATTGAATATTCAGTAGTTACTGATGTGTACTGACATGATTTACTAGTGTTTTTGCCTTACCATTGCTTCTGTGATCTTACTCCTTCACCTGGGATATGATTTTCTTCCTTCTGAAATAATCCCTTGTTAGTTCAGCAATGGTTTCTGAATGGTAAGTACTCAAGTTTTGTTTATCTGAAAATGTTTTTGTTTTCCCTTTTACTCGAATGATAGTTTAGATGGGTGTAGAATTGCAGGTTGCTGTGTCTTTCAGCAGTTTGAAGACATTTCATTATCTTTTGGCTATTTTTTTGCTGTTGAAACACTGACTGTCAATACAATGTTCTTAGATCATCTAACTTTCCTACCTTGGTGCTTTTAAGATCTTTTTCCATGTTTAGTGTTTAATTGTTTTATTGCATTGTGTCTAGATGTCGATTCATAATTATTTGATTGAGACTTACCATGCTTTTTAAATCTAAGGACTGTTATGTCCAAATTCTGGAATATTCTCATTCATTATCTGTTTTAATACTGCATTTGTATGTTTTTTCCATTCTTTAGGAACTCATACTAGGTCTATGTTGGACCATCTTATTCTTTTATCCTTGCCTCTCTTCTTTATCTTTTCCTCTCTTTGTGCTGCATTCTGGTTAGTTATCTAGATCTAGTTTTATCTTTATATCTAATTTGCTGTTTTTATCTTTAGATCTAATCTGTTCTTCTCAATTATAGATAATTCACTTTATTCTTTTTAAAAACTTCTCATCTCCCATTTCCAGATTTTTTTCCTTCATGATAGTTTCTTTTCTTCATTTAACTTTTTTTTTGTTTTTTTAGTGCAGCTTGTTGTCTTTGCCACATTGTTTTAATATTTGTGGACATTTTGGAGTCATTTCTCCGTTTTGTTGTTCCTGCTGATTCCCACATGGTGGGTTGTTTCCATCTATCATTTGTGATGTTAAATTTGCATGGTAAACTCTTCAGCAGGGGACTTCCCTCCCTCCCTCCCTCCCTCTCATCCTCCTTTGTGTGTTTTGTGTGCTGTGGATTGTGGATATAACCTTAAGGAGCTATTTTTCTTTGTCTTCCTGGGGCTGCAAGGTTTCCAAGGTTCTAGACTAGTTTTACCCTTATTTCTAGACTTGAGATCCCAGATCTACTCAAAGAATATGAATCTGGAGGCCACATCCACAGGGACGCGGGTTTAGGGTCTTAGATTCTCACTGAAGCCTCTTCCCAGCAATCCTCTATTGCTTCCCAGGCCTGCTGGGTGGGGTTTTCTAGTTCTCTTTTCATAGACCAGACAGCCTTCCAAGAGTTCTGTCCGGACACGGGGTCTCAGTTCCAGTTCCCTGTCCAAGCCAGGCTCGTGGCCACCTCTCCGGCCCACCCGGATATGCAGCCCCCCACCGGGTCCCTGGTGCCTGTCTCCAGTTCTGATGACTCTTGGGCCCCAGGAACAGGCAGCTGGGTCTTAGTGCACCTGCTTGGAGTGCCGTTTGCTTTCTTTCCTTTCTGGTAATTGGGGTCTTCTCTTGAACTCAACTCTGCCTATAATATTAGGGCGAGATTTTATTCTATCTTCATAACCGTTTCTCTGTTCTTACAGTGGGAGGCGAGGGATCCTCATCGAGTCAGTGCAGTAAGGTTTGGGAACCTAAAGCTCTGGTTGACTTGCTGTGTTCTGTAGCTCTGTGTTGTGGACATGAGGAGGCTCTGTGTTTTTCAAAGTGTAAAATTGGCTTTTACTACAGGCGTGTGTTAATTCAGAGCATCAAAGCAAGGAGTACACATTGAGCCACTGCTGTTTCCCAGTTCCTCTTTTCTTGTAGTTGAGTGAAAGGGCTAGCCCTTCTTTCTGGTTGTCTGATTATTAAACATGACATCAGTCATAACAGCATACAGGGGTGTTTGTTTTAATTCAAGATTGCCTTCATGCCCAGGTGTGGGACTTTATGGGTATAAAACCAAAGAAATTTGCTTTAGATTACGAAAGCTGCATCTTTGTTTTGTTTTGATATAATTTCTATGTTTTATTTGCCATATAATTCTGATCTTTGCCACACTAACATAGTGGTACGAGATTTATCATCTGAGTTGCATGTTGAGTGATAGGAAGTGAATTTGTTCCCGGGACTCTAATATCTTAAGAGAAGATGAAAATATGTCATGAACTTACTGCCACATATGAAGTGTGATGGGAATGTGTGTTGTGCCTCTGCTCTGCCAGGCACGCTGCCAGCTACACAGGAAGCCTGCTGGGAAGTGTGCGGTGCGGGCTGCCACGGCCAGCGGGCTCTCCATTGCAAAACCGGTGGCCGGCGAAGCACAGGCGGTGCGTTCCTGGCGGAGAACAGTCTGGGTCTTAAGGGTGTGCGTGTCAGGGAGGGAGGAGATAAATGATCGGATTTCTACTTCTTCAAAATTCAAAAATAACTTTATTAAACAGAAAATAAGGGATTGTATTTTAAAATTTTGGATAGCTCTGTTCTTAGAACGATGAAGCATTTAAAAACTTGGAAAATTGTTTAAGAAAACATTTTCACCTACTGACTGTCTGGTAAGTCGACTGCCCTCTGGTTTGGTGCAGTGTTTGTCCTTTGGCGGAGAAGCAAGGGGAGGAGGCGGTGGACACAGACCATCTTCCCATCCTCAAGAAGGAACTTCCGTGGGACATGAGAGCTCTTGGAGGCAACGGCCTCCTTTTTGTTCTGCTCTTTCCCTCGAGCCTTTTGATGTTTCTCTTTAACTCTCTGCTAAAACCTGAGAAATGCTCTCGGCCAATCTACTGATGGAGGGGAAGTCAGAGGACTTGCTCCCACAACGTGGGCTGTGTCCGTGGTGGCGTGGGCTGTGTCCGTGGCGGCGTGGGGCATGTCCGTGGCATAGGCTATATCTGTGGCACTGAGGCTTGTGAGTACGTTTGTGGGTGCTTAGTCCAGTTCTCTCAGTCCTGCAAGGTTGTAGAGCATCCTGGCACCCATTCAATGGCTGTAGACAGTGAGGCCCACACTGGTCAGCTGGCTCATGTGGCATCACAGGCTCCTGGGAGTGGATCCCGGCTTTGATGCTGGGCAATCCTGCTCCCACACTCCTGGCCAGAATCCTGGAGCCACCATGACAGTCGTCATGTGGAAACCACAAGCTGGAAAGTCTGGAAGGGGCAGAAATCCACATCCTGTCAGTGACATTAGCGTAGTGAACATCCAACAGCAAGTCGCTTCTCCTGGTGGTGGCTCTATTTTTAGAAGATTAAAATAGAACGCAATACAAAGAAATCACTGTATATTTAGAAACTGAAGCTTCTGTTGTATAAAAAGGAATAGTGATAAGATTAAGTTAGTCTTGGTGTAGGGGAAGTTGTGATGTGTAGGGTATGTTCATTCTGTGCATAACAGAAATGTAATAGTGATTTCTGCAGATGGTACACCTGCTTCTTAGAGGATCCAGAAAAGCTGGTTTTGTTGGAGGGAGGGGTGTGCTGGAGTACTACTGAATGAGATAATAATGATGTGATTATCTGGAATGTACATTTCTACCATTGAATAATGAGCCTTGTGCAGTGGGAGAGCGTGTTCTAGAATATAAGGGGGTAGAGTGGAGCATCTCGAGCAGGAGCTAGGACTGCAGGCACTGTGTGGTTACAGCTGAGGCCAGTGCCTGGAGAATGGAAATCTTTTATTTCTTATTTTTGTTTTTATTTTTTATTTTTATTTTTGGAGGCAGGTCTTGCTCTGTCACCTAGGCTGTAGTGCAGTAGTGTGATCTTGCTAAGAGATCCTCGTGCCTCAGCCTCCCGAGTAGCTGGGACTACAGTCGCACGCCACCACACACCCAGCTGATTTTTTGTATTGTTGGTAGGGACAGGGTCTCATTATGTTACCGAGGCTGGTCTTGAATAATGACCTCAAGCAATATTCCCACCTCATTCCTCCCAAAGTGTTGGGATTACAGGCGTGAGCCACTGCGCCTGGCTGGGAGTGGAACTCTTTACCCAGATCACCCACGATGCTAGCTGCGGTGGCATCTGTGTGTCTCCCCCACCTTCACTTTTTAGAAATAAAATTTTGTTTGAAAACATTTAGGAAATAGATATGAAAATAAAACTACATGGTGTATATTATTAGGTAGTACCAAAATTAAGGAGAGTAAAACTTCTTGAAATGTTTTAAAGTTGAGGACATGGAAACCACTCATGTGGAAAGGCCCTTTCCACCCCACGTCATCCTCTAAGGGAGCTGACGGCGCCCACAGGGCCAGGTGCCAGCTGACGAGTCTCTTTCCGGACGTGCTGGCTGCACCTGTAAGTTGATGCAGGTCTCGAGGTGAACCAGGTGTGTGGCGGGGACACATGAACACACGTGGGCAGGTTCCCCGGATCTGCAGAGGGGAGGATCCCGCTGAGGGTGAGGGAAAATCGCCCCCGAGTCCCATCTCTGGCAGCTCTTCTGCTGGGGAGGCCCATGAGCCAGTCCACTGTCGTGCCCCTTTGCTGTGGCCTCTGGCAGCGGGCTTCTGCTGGAACATGGCAGTCCACAGTCAGGCCACTGAAAACCATCCTTTCTGTCCAGGTCCCAGGGAGGAAGTGCCTCTTCTGGCCCCTTCTCCTTGGAGAGGCCAAGACGTTCCTCTAAATGAGGCCCGATGCCTGTGTCACCACTGCCAGTGCACGCTGAACCCATAGCAGCTTCTGGATGCTTCCAGGAGAATGGCCTGCAGTGAACCAGTGCTTGATTGTGTACTGCTGTGTCTGCCCCAAGACAAGCTGCTGGAGGCTCGAGCCAGTGGCAGCCCCAGTGGCAGGAAGGCATGTGGAGCTGACTGCCCGGAGCTGGACCGTGCGGGGCCCTGGACTATCCGAGTCTCATGTCACATTTCACAGCCTGCAATTCCTTGTTCTTCCCCGCTGGTTCTGGCCAGGTGGCCCCGGGGTCTCTGGGGAGCCACCTGCAGGGTTAGAGACCGGGTACTGAACACACAGTGATGTTATCACCTTTTCCTCTCCCCTCAGACCCCTGGGGGCCAACTCTGTGTCTTCATCAGCTGGGTTCTCAGCACCTAAGGTGATGTCTGGGACCACACCTGTCTCCTGATAGTGCTTGTCAGAGACACGGAATAAAAGCAGGGGGCTTTGTATAACCCATCCATGCATCATCATAGGAGACGTGGAGCGGGGTATTCCCTGCACTTCCGATGGGAGAGGCCGCGGTGGCCATCACAGAAGATGCTCTGCTGGGCAGCAGTGCACGGCCTCCTTCCAGAGGCGGGAGGCCCGGAAGCAGAGCTTCCCCTTGGATGACGCGTCGCAGCAGGAAGGAGCACAGCTGTCGCGGGGTGAGAGGTGGCAGAACCGGTGTGGAGCAGCCAGCTGACACATTAAACGAGTCTTCACTGCTTATGTATGTTTTGTGCACATTCTTTCCTGACACAAGAGTTCTGAGTGCAGTGTGTGTCACTTAACATTCAGCTCCTTGTTTCTTTTCTTTAAAAGCTCAGCTAAAGGAATGAATAAATATTTTAGAAGACTAGAGCCCCTCCCAGGATAGGGTGGTATTTGGGTAGTGAGATTTCGGGTAGAGTAAAGGATGCTGCTGAAGTACATGTTGTTGCACAATATGGAGAACTGGAATTTTGAACCATTGACACAAATTCTGAACATTTTGGATTTTTTTTTTTTCCCTGAGAAAGTCACAAAGTAATGATTCAAAGGAGGTTTAGACGTACTGTTTGCTCTTCACAGTGGTGATTGGCTCTCTTAAAATCAGCAGGTTCCATCAAATCTGCATTTTGGATTTCCAGCTTACTTCTCCCCACTCAAGCCTCTCTGTCTTTCCCACCTGGGTGAGTGTGGCACACCCACGCCAAGTCCATCGCAGAGTCCTGATGGACCCCTTTCCCCATCTCTCCCAGCTCTCTCTCCGCCTCCCCCGCCTTCTGCAGCCCCTCCCCGCCCTGGGCGACACTCCGCATGGTGGCTGAAGTCGGAATGGAAGGCCCTTACCCTGGCCTTCGACCTGCAGCCGTGTCTCCTCTGCCTGCCCCGTGGGAACCCCCCAGGCTTGTTCCCCTCCCAGGCCTTGCCCTTACTGTTCGCTCCACCTCGTGTGCACCTCGTTGGGATCGTTGACCCCACATGTCCTTCAGGTGTCTGCTCAAATGCCACCACCTAGCGGGGTCCTCTCAGGTCACTTTGTCTAAAAGAACAGTCCCCGCCCTGTTCTGCGTGCGTGATTGTTATTCCAGCACGTGATCCCACACGGTCTGCCAATTTACGTGTCATCCCCTCTTCAGCAGTGGAAGCAGGGACTTACAACGCTGTGTCCCCAAAATGGTGACCATCACTTAGCAGCTAGTTCAGGAAAACTTGAATGAATGAGCCAGTGATGGGATGTTGACCTTGAGGCTTGAATGAGTCCGTGTGGAGAGGCAGAACAGCAGAGTGGGGGTCAGTTTGCTTTTGAAGTTGGTCCCAACCTTGATCAGGATGGCCTTTATCATCTCCCTGGCTTCTTTAAAATGGGGACAATAATAGTGTCTGTGCCAGTTATTTCCTTGGTGACAACCATGAGTGCCACTTCTGTGAATGAAACCCAGAGATAAGTGCCTGACCATCATCAGCTCCCGCTAGGAGTTATGTAGCTGTTACTGTTTCTCATTTAGAATGTAAACAGGATGTTATGTTTAGTTCTAGCAAGATACGGCAACAATAGTTTAGAAAATTAAATACATTTTCAGTGAATTGAGGCAAATATTGTCCTAAAAAGTGCTAGAGGTGGCCGGGCGCAGCAGCTCATGCCTGTAACCCCAGCACTTTGGGAGGTCGAGGTGGCGGATCACGAGGTCAGGAGATCGAGACCATCCTGGCCAACATGGTGAAACCCCATCTCTACTAAAAATACAAAAAAATTATCCGGGCATGGTGGCGGGCACCTGTAGTCCCAGCTACTCAGGAGGCTGAGGCAGGAGAATGGCGTGAACCTGGGAGGCGGAGGTTGCAGTGAGCCGAGATCGCACCACTGCACTCCAGCCTGGGCGACAGAGTGAGACTCCGTCTCAAAAAAAAAGTGCTAGAGGAGTAAGTCTTTAAACCCAAGGGGCGTGTTGGCTGAAGCACCTTGGAGCAGACTTTTGCTGGGTGAGGCCACCGGCCTGTCCCTTGGGCAGCTGCTAGCGGGGTCAG
Organism: Symphalangus syndactylus; assembly: GCF_028878055.3. Taxonomy (NCBI): domain Eukaryota; kingdom Metazoa; phylum Chordata; class Mammalia; order Primates; family Hylobatidae; genus Symphalangus; species Symphalangus syndactylus. The sequence continues at coordinate 143,779,277 of NC_072430.2, read as the reverse complement.
CCTGACTCACGCAGAACATCACCGAGTGTTATGGGCTCTGGGGGAGCCCCAGCCCTACACTCTCACCCCATCTCACTGGCCATTGACCACAGATTGGTCACTTCCGAAATGCTGCCTTAAAGTTGGCGTCAAAGGATCCTTTTTCTGCACAGAGAATGAGTGGTGCTTGCAAGTCTGGTTTGGTGAGAGGAGGAGAGGGTGTGGTCCACTGTGGTCCGCGCCCTCCATTTTCCACCTCGCTCCAGGGACCGATCTCTGCTTTGATGCTCCCAGCCGCGCAGTTAATGTACCTGCCTAGACTTTCCGCAAATGGCTACTTTGGGTTTATTGTTCTGAATTAGTGACTCATTTTTCGTGAGCTACTTATTAACATGCACCTGTTTTCCAGCTTCCTGCCACCTAACCACAAGCACCTTTAGCGAGTTTGTGATGTTCAGCAGTGTGGAAAATATTCTGGGAGAATGGTTCATCTGTATAGTGGTTTTCGTTGCTGAGTCACATTTGGTGAGCAGCTTGTTTGGCTCAGCTGCCCTGGCGTGGAGGGCACGGGCCCCGGCTGCGGCACTGAAGGGAAGGTGAAGCGGGAGGAGCAAAGGGAGTCTCTCGCCCCGCACGTACTGTGTGCCTCGTTCTTTATCTGTGTTCGTTTATTTGGGAGTCTCTTGCTCCGCACGTACTGTGTGCCTCGTTCTTTATCTGTGTTCGTTTATTTGGGAGTCTCTTGCTCCGCACGTACTGTGTGCCTTGTTCTTTATCTGTGTTCGTTTATTTGGGAGTCTCTTGCTCCGCACGTACTGTGTGCCTCGTTCTTTATCTGTGTTCGTTTATTCACTCCTCGTGTCAGCCTCGTCTCCACTCGACAGGGGAGATATTCCACCCCAAACCCTGCAGGACTGCCTCCCACACGGGGTCTATGTCCAGGTGGAGGGTAGATTCAGGTAGGAATTGTATAATATTTGTTAGACTTCTTGGGAGTGAAGAGGTGTTCGTTTAGAAAGTAGGATGCCTGCGGGGAAACAGAAGCGGTGGATACAGCATGAAAAAGTGGGCCTTTTGGTTTGCCCGGCCGCGCGGGTGGCCCTGCAGCGAGGGAGCGCGGTTATCCAGGAGCAGACCGCAGAGCTAGTCTCCAGCCACTGCCGATAGCTGCATCACCTTTCATCATTAACTGAAGGGAAAACTATTTTACATGAGCTGTGGAGATGCTATTTGTGTGTTTTGCAGCGTTCCTATTTGACGTCTGTTGTGTGTGGCTCCTCCCACTGGCTCTGGATCACCTAGCAGAGGTCAGGTGGCTCTGGGGAACCTGCACACGGTGCATGCCAGGTGATCCTCCTCGCACACTCCCAGCGCTGTACAGAACAGCTGTGCAGTGACTCACCCACGTGTGCCCTCACCACTGAGCAGTGGATATCCTCTAGGAGCAGAGACGGTGCTGTTTTCAAAGGCAGACGAGCACATTTTCTCCTGATTTGCTAAATCACTTATGAACACTTGAGCTGGCCTGTGCCACTTGGTAGGTAGGGGTAGCTGAGAGCTGTCTCTCCATGTTGTCTTACTTAGGGAGGAAGCAGCATGGCCAAGGTAGGCCCTGCAGAACTGTCTAGGAGAGGCCCGGAGACACTCCCTCCAGGAAACGCTGTTCTCCAGATGTAGAGCACAGAGCAGGGCCTTGCCGAGCAGGAGCAGTGGCTTGCTTTCACTCTTCCCGGCGCCGTGGCCATCACCTGCTCAGCCAGCGCCTGGCCGGCCCCCGCCCATACACTTGGCTCTGTGCTCGGTGCCAGGACCTGTGACGACAGGACAGCCCCATTCAGTCCCCGGGCAGCCCCTTTTCCACCCTGATTCCTGACACTGCTCCTCGCATCCTGTGGCCCGTGGCGCCCCCGTGCTTCTCCAGCTGCCACGCCTCCTGGGTGCGTGGATGGTTTCTCAAACGGGGGAGGGGGAGGGGCGAGGCGGCCTTTTTCCACTGCCACATTTTCCCTGGGAAAATCCCGGAGTAACCTGCTGTTCCCTTTCCTCCGTGGCTCACTCCTGCCGGCGTTCGCCTCCCCACCGGGCTCCGTCTGCCTGCTGAGTCTGCGTGTCCAGCGGGCTCAGTTTGCATCTTTTGTCCCTGTCACCCGACTAAGCCGCAGGTGTTAGCAAGCCTGGCCTGGCACGTGAGAGCAGCTGGACACCCCCCTGCAGTCTCCTCTGGCCCATGTTTGGGCAGATGCTGGCACCAGGCAGACCCCATGGCGGGACTGGACTCAGGCAGCCAGTGTGGGTTGCGGGTTCTGCTGGGCCGGGGCCAGGCTTCTGCATTGCTCACTCTCACGTTCCCAGACGCTCAGGGCCTGCTCGCTGAGCTGTGAACCAGACGTGTGTGCCTGCTTGAACACATAGGGGCTGGGGATGAACTGAAGACTGTCGGGATATTCGTGAAGAAACAAGTTAGGTAGATCACCTAGCAGATGCTCAGGGAAGACAAACTGTATTGAATAGAAGGTGGGGGCAGGCAGTCTTTATTCCCGTCATCTCTTGAAAAATTGTTATGAAAAGTTTCAAAGACACATGAAAGGAAACAGACAAGTGCGTAGAGCGAGTGCCCACAGCCACCTCCCCCCAGGAAATCCCTGAGGCTCCCCATCTTGACCCCTTCATCTCCCCACACCTTTATTTTCTGGAGAATTTAAAACTGATCTCAGAGGCCATAGCACCATCCCTTAAATACTTGAATGTGTGTTTCTAACAGATCCAACCCCGTTATCACACTCAACAGAATGAATCACGATTCCTAAATATCATCTATACCCAAACGATGTTTCATTTTTACTGGTTGTCTTAAAAACTGTCTTGTTACAGCCAGTTGTTCAAATCCAGACCAAAACATTGGGACTGGCGGACATACCTGAAATCTCCCCTGCCTACTCTCCGCCTCACTGAGTCCTTTGTTCTGGGATTTTCTGTTTCAAGACTTGACTGATCATAGCCAATCCAGTGTCCTTTAGCAGGTTCCGCCAAACTTCCTGTAAGCCGGCAGCTACAGCTAGTTTTGATTCTTGGTGGAGAGACAACAAGAATACTTCTTAGGTTATCCTTGACATTTTAAAAGACTGCCTGATTACCCTGAAGGAAAAATATTGCTTAGGGAATCTTTTTCCATTTTCATTTTCTCTAATAAATGCACATAAACTATGTTGGACATGCCTGAGGAATTCACAGCACTTACTCATTAAAGTTTAATTTCTATTAATGGGCAGATGCAAGCACTGTTATGAAACTTTGGTAATTTTCAGTAACCTACACAGTGGGGAAAAGCAGAATCTAGTGGCCTGGGGTGCTCGAGGCTATGAGCAGAGCACCCAGGGAGGGCCGGTTGGGTGGGCACGAGTTTACGGAGCATCAATGCTATGCCTAGTATCCGCCAGGCCTGGGGTAGTGCCAGGGTGTGGGCCACACAGTGGAGGGAGGATGGGCTGATGATGGGGCCGGGGGCTGCTGGGGTCACTCAGCAAAGCAGGAGGTTGAGCCAGGAGGAGGCCTGCGCAGGTGGAGGTCCTGCTTAGGGCGGCAGATGGAGACCCCTCTGGGGGTTCAGGTCAGGGGAAGGACCTAGGGGGAATTTGAGTATTTGGCTGACCTTGTAGATCATTTTGTCTCCAAGCCATGACATTTCAGCCCACTGAACTCCCTTTTATAATTTAATTGAACAAGGGCATCAAAGTGCCAGTAAAATGCCACTGCTGGTCAACTCAGGTTAGAGGCCCAAGGGGATGGCATGATGGCCCCAAACCCAAATAGATACCCACTTCATTCCACACTCACTCACACGCCATGTGGAGGGGAGGTTTGCATGTGGGTGGGCACCGCACCATGCCCTCCAGGAGGTGCGGGTCTTGGTGGGCCATGTGAGCCCATGCGCAGCGCTTTCTCACAGACACCTGCCAGTTTGGTGCAGGCCGAGAGGCTGTCTTCCTCATGGCCAATCCTCCCAGCAGAAGGAGTTTTCCGTCCCTCTTTATTCAGGCAAAAGACAAGTCATTTTGCCCCAGACACGAGAACCAAGTGGTTTCTTTTGTCTTTGCTTTAAGGCTAAGCTTTCTTTAAACCATGGGAACTCTGCCGTTGCCCACGAAGTTTGGTTTGAAGGTATCGGGGCTTCTCTGGTCTGATGTCAGCCCTTGCTAGGTGTTCATGCAGCTCAGTCCCTGGAGTCCCAGTGAGGCCCTGGGACAAACCCCAGTTGAGGCACATTCTATGAAATACCCAAGCAGGATTGCTCAAAGCTGTCAAAGTCGTCAAAAACAAGGAAGGTCTGAGATACTGTTGCAGCCAAGAGAGGCAGGACCCAGGCGCTGGGACAGAAAATGGACACCAGGGAAAAACGGAGGAAATCTGAATCAAGTCTGGGCTTTTTCTGTCATGACACCTAAGCACAGCATCCTAATGGAAGATGGTAGTCGTAGGGCATGAAGGGTGCAAAGTACAGGATAAGTCTCTACTAGCTTTAATTTTTCTATAAGCTCACAGCTGTTCTAAAACAACACCTTTGCTTGAAAAATATGAAAGGATGGGGAGATTGGCTACAGTGAAGACTGAGTCGTTACTGTATGCCAGTAGCCCTAATCTTCCATTCCCCCGTGTCTGAAAAGCAGCTCTGTTAGCACAGTGAGGTGTGCACAGTGAGGTGTGACCTATACTACTCTTGGGTCACAGCGGTTTCACTGTTTTTGTCTATGTCAGCAACTCCCCACCAAACACTTTAGAATGTTAATTTATCCGGCCGGGAGCAGTGTCTCACACCTGTAATCCCAGCACTTTGGGGTCTGAGGCGGGTGGATCACGAGGTCAGGAGATCGAGACCATGCTGGCTAACACGGTGAAACCCCATCGCTACTAAAAATACAAAATACTAGCTGGGCGTGGTGGCGGATGCCTGTAGTCCCAGCTACTCGGGAGGCTGAGGCAGGAGAATGGTGTGAACCTGGGAGGCAGAGCTTGCAGTGAGCTGAAATCCAGCCACTGCACTCTAGCCTGGGCAACAGAGGGAGACTCCATCTCAAAAAAAAAAAAAAAAATTAATTTATCCAATTCTGGTTTTATGTTCATAACAAAATATTGAAGTGAGGTGCTAAGGCTGAAATGTGGGACTGAGGTCTCCCGAGTCTTCAGAATCAAGCGTGGAAAAGAGTTTAGGCATACCTCGTGTGGAGCTCTTGCTGCCTTCCTGTTCCTGAAAACTCCCCAGGCCTGACCACACTGGTTTGTCACGGGAATGCAGTTAGTTTGACATGAGAAAAAAAATTTTACCATGTTATCAGATGGAAGGGGAAATTACTTAATAAGCTGAATTGATGCAGAAAAGTTTAATACAGTTAAGCAAACATGTGATTTAGAAATATGTCTTGGCAAACTGGGAGTAGATGGGAACTTCCTTAATCTGATAGTTACCTGTTGGACACCTGCAGCAAGTAGTACACTTTCCAGTAAAACATTGGAAACATCTTTCGTAAGATCAGAAACAAGACCAAGGTGTCTTTTATCACCATTTCTCTTTAGTTACTATACTGTAGGACTGAGCCAGCAGAATAAAGAAGAAAAGGCGTGAGGTCTGGAAGGTGGAAACAACTGTCATTATTTGTATGTGACATGATTCTGTATGTAGAAAATACACGATAACTACAGAAAAATGATTGAAATTAATATTCTACGATACAGAACCAATAAGTAAAAATTAATTGTATTTCCATATGCAAGCAAACAGAAATTGAAATGGACATCAAATATCAAATACCTAGTAATAAATCTAAAGATGTTCAAGACCTCAACACTAAAAATTCTGAAACATTTCTGAGAGAAATGAAATGAGGTAATAGCCCATGTTCATGGATTGAAAGATGCAATACTGTAAAGATTATCTTCTCCCCGAATAATAGATGCAGTGCAATCCCAGGCACAGTTCATTCCCTCCCTCCCTTCCCCTCCCTCTTCTCTCTTCCTCTCCCTCCCCCTCCCTCCTCTCTCTTCCTCTCCCTTTCCCTCCCTCCCTCCCTCCCCCTCCCTCCTCTCTCTTCCTCTCCCTTTCCCTCCCTCCCTCCCTCCCTTCCTTCCTCTCTTTTTCCTTCTTTCCTTCCTTCCTTCCTTCCTTCCTTCCTTCCTTCCTTCCTTCCTTCCTTCCCTCCTTCCCTTCCTTTCTTCCTTCCTTCTCTTTCTTTCTTTTTCTCTTTTCTTTTCTTTTGGTGGAACTTGACAAGTTAATTTTAAAATTTATGTGGCAGAGTAAAGGGCCAATTTTGCCCACGATGATCTGAAAGAAAAAACTAGGGTTTTTTGCATCGCCAATATTAAGAATTATTGTACAGTTATGGTGGCTAAGACAGTGATTATTGGCAAAACCAAAAGCAAGTTGGCTAACAGGATTGAGATTTGGCTTATAAATGAACTAGTATTGCCAATCCATGGTGAAAGATAAGACCTGTTAGTAACACTGAGGGGACATTTGGCTGTTCTCACAGGAAAACATACCCCAAACCCCTGTCTCATAGCGTATACAAACATCAGTGTCAGTAGATGAGAGACTTACATATAAAAGAGAACACTGCAAAGTTTCAGGGTAAAAATACGTTAAAATATCTCTGCAGCCTCCAGGAAGAGAAGAGTTTCATGAACCTGACATAAAAGCAGAAGCTTTAAAAGATTGAGAAATAGGACCTTTGAGAGAATATCTGCAGCATTTAATTGACAGAGGATTAATGTTCAGAATTTGTAAAGAATTCTTCTGAATCATTACGAAAAAGACAACCCAGCTAGGGGAAAAAAACGGATCAAAAAGACGTGAATCCAAAATAGCCAATGAAAAAGCCAATAAATGCCTAAGAAGATGGTCGGTGACATTGGTCATCCAGAAAAGGCAAATGAAACCTTCAAGAGACACCCTTTCACCCCAACCTGGCCAAGACTAGGTGGTCCCGGGCAGGTCCCAAGGGTGGAAACCTCACTTCCTCCCCATTCCCTTCCCCTCCTAGTTCAGGAGCCTGTGCGTGGGGCTTTCACATACTGTGAAAAGATACCTCCTTTCTTGTGTGGCAGTATTGTGATGTGAAACCCTCGGTGGAGGGCACTGGTCTTGGTGGGTACCTCTTTGCTCAAGGTCCAGCTTCAGACAAGCCACGGTTTAGTTGAGATGGAACTGGGTTCCGGCTGGTGCTCACTCCATGATCCTGGGAAACTGCACAGCCCTTGAGGCCATTTCCCCAAGTGTGAAGTGGGGGGCCTGGGCCCTCCGGGTGAAAGTGAGGTTCCTTTGGCTCTGGAAGGCCAGGTTTCTGGTTAGACGCACCTACCTGTCTGACGCGAGGTGGATTCTGAAAAGCAAAAGCACTATCTGTCTTAGTCCTGCTCCTCCCATGGGCAGACTCCGAGTCTCAAACAATGCTCAGTTCACGCTGGGTCCTGTCTGCGCGAAAGGGACTCCTGGCAAGGGTGACAGTTGACTGTGGGTGCGTTGAGCGCACTGGGGCACATCACGTGCTGGTGACGGCATGAGGTACCCGTGCTCCTCAGCCTCCCTCTCAGTGTGCATCTGGTCTGCAGCCCCAGCGCTGATTAAATGCCGTTTGAGGACACTCAGTACTATCATCCCTGTCCAGCAGGGTTTCCAAAAATAGATTCTCAAGCGGAGACAGATAAGGGGGAACCTGCTTGCAGCAGGTGTGTGATGAGGAAGCAGTACTTTGATTCCCATCTTCATTATTTTCCTGCTTGCAAACGTTAGGTTCTTAGCACCGCCTTCTCCTCAGCCTGAGAAATTTCAGCCCAGAGGCAGATCAATACGGAAATTCCACCTCTCTTCACTAATTTCATTTTAACTCACTCTGGAATATGATATCTGAAAAAACACAGCATTAAGAATCTATTCTGTGCACATTCACGGATGCCGTCACGCATTCCAGCTGGCTGTGTCCCGCAGCTTGTCTGTTTCACCCTGGTGACGGATGTTCTTTGCCCCACTGGCCACGCTGTGTTTAGGTCTGTTCCAAAGCTGTCTTTCCCAGGCCTGGTGGCCCCTGCGCCTTCAAAGTGCACTCACCACCACCGCTTTGCCCCCAGGATTGTGTTCCACCAGCCGCCTCTGGCAAAATGCCTTTAGTGTTTGGCTTCTCAATCATGGCTGCTGCCCTGAGCCCCGGCCTTTCATAATGAGGGATGTGGCATCTGTCATGCTGTCCAGGTGGATGACCAAGGACGGCTCAGGCCGGGATCTTGTCTTAAAGAGACTGCGGCCATGCTTCCAGCTGGCTGGGGCTCATGGGGCCTCCACGTGTGGGGTTAGCGTCCAGCACTGAGGCCCATGTCTGTGCCACCGCCTCCAAGGCCCCCGTGTGCTTGAGACACTCCTGCTGTTTTCTGATAGTTCCACATGGCTGCCCTATTCCACGAGACGCAGGCCCTTCCTATTAACCCGGTGCCGCATCCGAACAGCTTTCCCGTCAAGCATTTCCATGTCATTCTACAAAGATGTGAGCGTGGCAGTGTTGGGCATTTGAATTTACAGGTTGTTATGAGGCCAGCCAGGTCCAGTGGCGCACAGCGAGAACAAGCAGCATCTCTGTGTGGTGGAAGAACAAGCCTATCTGGTCTTTGTCCTCGTTCCTGGCAGGGAGCTCCTAGGATCCCGGGAGCTTCCTGAGTGTCAGGCGAGCCTTTCGTTACTCCTAAGGAGGAGCTTCTTATGGGCTTCTGAGTTTATGCTAATGAAGTGACTTAGGGCAGGACGCTTGGATAGCCTCAGGATGGGGCCGGTCATCAGGACCCAGAGACGAGAGGGGCAGAATGTTCAGCCGCACCTGCTGACCCCAGTGGTACTGAGACAGAGGCTCCTGCACTCAGGACCTCTTCAGACCCTGCCTTCATGTTGCTGTTTGTTTGCATCTTTTACAATAAACCCATCAACATGGTAAAGTGTTTTTCTGAGTTTTGTGAGCCCTTCTAGCAAATTACAGAACCCGAGAGGGGCTTGTGGGAACTCCTGATTTATAGCCGATCTTTAGAAGTCCAGGAGGCCCAGGACTTGCGTCTGAAATGGGGGCAGCCTTGTGGACCTGAGCCCCTAAGCTGTGGCGTGTGTGCTAGCTCTGGGCAGTTATTGTCAGAGTGGAACTGGATCATTGGACGCCCAGTTGATGCCAGTTGGCTGGTGTCAGAAACCACCCCACCCGTCAGTGTACAGAACTGGACATGTTAAGTTCAAGGTCTGGTTTACGCAGGGAATCCACGTGCTCTTATCGAACGGCATTCTCCTTGGTGTGCCAGCTAGTGCAAGTGCGCGATAAATGTCTTCTTGAAGGGTAGGTGGGACCTGGACCAGCCCAGTGCCCGGAAATGTAGGTGAGCCAAGACCCACTAAGCTGCACCTTGATCTGAAACACACGAGTGATGCTTGTGGATACAGAAACACCACATATCGTGACTTACAAGTCGAATCGGTTGCACTGAGATCTGATGTGTCTTCCTGCTTCAGTGTAGTAAAAGTAACTTGTAATTAGGCCTCATTTATGAACTTGGTGCTGGAGGGATTCGTCTTTTGGGCTCAGGCATAAGCAGTTCACTTCCAAACTCAAGAAGGGGCTTCATGTGAGCTGGGACTCTGGCCCCACTGCTGCTGCTCACCACGGGGGGAGCTTCTTGGTTTCCAAACTTTCTGGTCCCAGGGCTTTTGCTGAGATGGAAGCTAAGGATGGGCATTGAGCTGACTACAGAGGAGGCAGTTCTGGGGGACAGGCATTGGCTTGGAACTGTTGCAGAGCCCTGACCAGGGTGGTCCACCCAAGCACCCTCCTCTTGACTCCTTCCCATTGGAAAACTACAGCTACATTGAGATCTGCAAAAGGGCCTTCTGCTGTTTCTGAAAGTATTTATAGTGGGATTTGGGTTAAATACACACACACACACACACACACACACACACACACACACACATACATACAGGCACCTTTTTGAATTTTTAATTTTTTTTCTACAATGAGCATCTATTTATTTTTAGGGGGGAAAAAGGCTTGAAAAGTACTTTCCACCACTATCTGGGGTCTCTTTCTGAGTTGCAGTGAAGGTTCTCGTGAGACGTGGCATCATGTTCACAATTCTGCATCCAGGCCATCTCCTAGGCAGCCGTGTTCTTTGAGAAAGCCCTGGAATGTGTGAAGACTTGGAGCGATTGCTTAGGTCTGGTGGTTGCTTCTAAGGTGTAGCCATGACCTGCCAGTCTTTCTGTTGACCCAGGGAAGCAGAACTGGTTTGCCCCCGAATATGCCCAGTGTCTTATTGTCTTTACTTCTGTTTTGAAACCTTAAGAGTTGCCGAGACTTGGGAGGAGCTGCTGGTTGGTTGGAGAGGTCCCCATGGTTTTTTGTTGTTGTCTTAATTTTTATTTTTATTTCTGGCACCCACGTTTGACCTCTGCATTGCCCAAGAGCAGCCTCACCTGTGAGCTCTGCAGGTCCATGTTGGCCTCACACTTCCCCAGTTCTAACTTAGGACGGGCTTCAGATGTCAAGAGCATGCCCTCCAATCTCCTGGGGCCCTTCTTTCCGTTCTTGGATATTGAACATCTCCAAGGACATGCACGGGTTGGCAATGCTAGGAATTATCTGTTTTGGATAAAAAATGAGGTTTTTTTTTTTGCAATCATTTGACCTGATGTTAGTTGTTTTTGTCCTGTTTTAAAACTTGTATCTACAGAGTTCCATGGCTGCCCTGCGAAACTGGTGCTCTCCTCCTTCACTTAGTAAGGAAAATGACCTCCGCGTGCAATCTGTAATGATATGCACATTATTGCAGGGCATTTTACACCACTTGTCAGAAGCTAATTTTAAAAGAAAAGTGTGATTCCTGGAAATCTTGCCAGAGTTTTCTTTCCTTTCTGCTTGGGAAAATATAGAAAAATCCCAGGCAGTCTAAATCCAGCCTGCGCCAGGTTTAGGTGGTGGGTGGGTTCCAGTCTCATCTTTGCAGTGAGTCTGAATAGACAGAAACAGCTCCTGAATACAGTCTAAAAGTGGATTTAAAAGAAAGGACTGTACCTTGAGAACACCTGGTGAAGCGTTCTCCTCCTTACCTATTTGCAGCTAGAGCGGCCTCAGCTCACCTCCTTCCCTGTCCGCACACCCGGAGGGTTCCGAGTGCTCCCTGTCCTGCGTTTCTGTGAGCATCCAGACCGTTTGTCACTATCTGAGAAGAGGAAGGGCTGCTCTTCTCTTTTTATTATCTTAATGCTTGTGGTCTGCAGAAAAGCCGACTTCTGATCAGCACGAGTGGGTATAATGTGGTTGCTGAACAGGGGTAAACCCAAATTGCTAAGCCAGTGGCTCTTAGGCCAGAAACAGGTGTTTGCCCTATCTCAGTAGGAGGCTATTTTGATTATTCTACAAAGAATCTTTGATTTTCTTTGGCAAATACAAATAATCTATGACGAAGCTGAAAGTGTCCCGCTTTAAAAGTAGGAAGGACACATGCATTTCATTGTTTGGGGAGTTATTCCCTGCACACTCCCAGCATAAAGTATGTTGGCTGAAATGCTCACAGTTTCTGAAGCCAGTGCCTTCTCTGTTCTCCAGATGGACTTTCTGGCCGAGACCAGCCAGTGGAGCTGCTGAATCCTGCCCGCGTGAACCACATGCCCAGCACGGGTAAGTCCGCCCACCCCTGCCTTGTCCGGCCGGGTGCGCTGAGCCAAAGAGGTGTTCAGAGGCTCTGCCTTACTGGAGGAGTGCAGAGAAGGCGAGGGGGGAGGTGTGGGTTATCAGATTCACTGAATTTGGGTGCTCTTGCTGGTGGTAAAAGAGGCCATCCTTTCTGGAAATGAAATGGCTCCATGCCATGTAAATGGTAAACACTGATTTTTTGTTGTTGTTTTTCTCTCTGGTGCTAAAGGATGTGTTCTTCCCAAAGGCACCAACTGCTTGGTCTAGGTGTAACCCCTGGCCCTGATCCCCATGAGGGCCTGTAGGAAAGACCTCTGAGCTTGCAGTGGGTGGGGCTGGGTCCCACTGGCCACACGACCATGGACAGACCACACCTTGTCCGTTGCCACCAGCTTTTGTTGATTAAATGAGTCAGTGGCATCATCTATCTTCCAAGTACTTTTCAGCTCTTTAACAACAAAAGTATCAGTGGTGATCAGAAATATTTCATTCCATAGGTAATTTTTATTTATTTATGCATTTGTTTATTTGGAGACGGAGACTCACTCTGTCGCCCAGGCTGGAGTGCAGTGGCGTAATCTTGGCTCACTGCAACCTCCACCTCCCAGGTTCAAGCGATTCTCCTGCCTCAGCCTCCCCAAGTAGCTGGGATTACAGGTGTGCGCCACCACACCTGGCTAATTTTGTATTTTTAGTAGAGACGGGGTTTCACCATTTGGCCAGGCTGGTCATGAACTCCTGAGCTCAAGTGATCTGCCTGCCTCGGCCTCCCGAAGTGCTGGGATTACAGGCGTGAGCCACTGCTCCCAGCCTCGTAGGTAACATTTTAAGATACTCCAGGTCTATAGGCCATGGAAACAGACTTTTCCCCCCTTTTCTTTGTCTGTAAAACCCGTTTCCACCTAGAATCCTCCAGGGTTTAAACTCCTTGTGAGGGTACCATTCTTCTCAGCCATGCAGTCTCTCCGAGAATAAAACCCGAACCTCCTGAAGGCATGGGGCTGAGGGAACCAGTGTTCTGTTCCACATGCATCCTGCGGGGCAGTGTGACCTGGCCTTGCAGGGACTACGTCCTGAGGCCTGGGTCTCTGGTCTTGGCTGTGCTGCGCCTTCCTTGACAGTCAGCCTTTGCTGCCGCCTGTGCCCTCCAGTGCCCCAGTTAGACCCACTCATCACCCCGAAAGGAAGTTGAAGCCAGCTTGAAGCCAGGCCGAATGTTTCCAAGAAGAGATTTCCTTCTTTGCCTTGTGATTCTCCTAAGTCGGCCAGGTTTTCTGTCATTTTCCAAACCCGGAGTTCTGGAGGTGTCTTTGCCCTGCTCCGGGAAGGCTCTCTGTGTCTGTGGGGTACGGTCCCCTGGCCTCTTGGGAGGTGCTTGGGGGGCTCATTTCTGTCTGTTTTTTTTACACCTTGATTTTACTCTGCATTGTTACGGATCAAGCAGTTTATTTTTTACCCCAGCACACTGGAGCCTGGGGGAGCAGTGGGGACCTTTAAGTACCAGATGAAGATGCATAGTTTTAAAATTTTGGCTTATGTCGACAGTTTTGGTTTTCACTTTCTCTCAAGTTCACTTTGCCGGTGTTGTTTTCATGTAAACACTGAATCCTGTGACTGGGGCATTTCTGAGACAACTTGCTTGTGCTTAACCGGGCGTGGCATGAGGGTAAGAGGATTTTCTGATAGCTTGATGGGCTGGGAAAAGATGGTAAATATGCATAGTTTCCAAATGAACCAAAAAAGGTGGGCTTCAAATTACTAATCTGGCTTGGGAAGCGCACCCTGCCTGTTGAGACCTGCCACGGGATCCCTGCCTGGTGTGAGGACAGGCCGGGGCTTCAGCCTCCCACAGAGGGCACTGGGGCGCGCCTCTGCTGCCCATTTGCGTGGGAGCTTGGGCGAATTGCCGAAGAGCTCAGTTTTGTTTTCTCATTTCTTAGCCGGGGATGATAACGCCTCTCTACAGAGTTCTCATAGAGATGAAAGGTATGTGTCAGCTTTTTAGTAGTTCCTCAATAAATGTCATCTCAGTGTCCCGTTGACTAGTACTGAGGAATGTGTGTGATGTAGCCTTTATATCCCCGTTCAAGGCCTGGACCTGTCCTGCAGCCTGTCACCCTCATTCTCTTCCTTTGGGGTGAACCGCCAGACTTGAGAAGTGGCATGTTGGGAAGGCTGCCCCATGATGCTGGCCATTTACCTCCCTCATAATCAGGTTCCCATTGGTCTGAGTCAAAGAGAGTGCCGTGTCTCCTGGTATTTATTGCATATTCGTGCATGGGTTGGTGGACGTGGTGGGAGTGTTTGCAGAGTAATTTTAAATAACGTAGCAGCGATGCCCAGGAACAGTGGGCAGAGAAAGAACGCATGTGTGTGCAGCAGTCCTGTATGACATCCATCACTGAGCCTGCACAGTGCCTGTGCCTTAGAAGCCTCTAGTGTGAAGCGTGTTCTTTCAAACTACATTTTGGTCATTTCAACCCATTGAAAAATACTGCAAAGAAATATTAATCTCAGGTTAGGTGATAACTTGAAAATTGATAGGAAAATGTCTTTAAAGCCACATTTTTATGATATGGGAGTATAAACATTTTTAGGTTTGTTTTTATGTCAGTCCTCAATTGTTGTTATACATTTCCTAATGATTGAATTTAATCTTAACTATTCTTTAGACATTTTGACGTTTGAAGGTGTGGAAACAGACTGATACACACACACACACAATTGTCAGGAATGACTCCAGCAGTCACTGTGAGAGCTCGCTCCCTTTGAACAGGTGAGCGTGTACTTGGAGCAGGAAGGGCGCCCGGGCAGCCCTCCCCACTGTTGATCTGTCCCGTTTCTTGACCATTCCCTCGTGTGAATGCTGTTATGTTCAACACAGTCTTTTTCTGATTATGGTTCTTTTTCAATACACTTAGTCCTAATAAATTCCCACTTCCAACAGAAAAGCATTATTCATACCATGTATTTGTGTGCCACCTTGAGATTTTAGAAACGTGAGGTAAGCATATCATGTGCTCTGGGAAAGTCTATGCAGGTTGAGTATCTCTTATCTGAAATGCTTGGAAGCAGAAGTGGTTTTGGATTTGGAGGCATTTTGGATTTTGGTTTTTGGGTTTGGGATATTGTCAGCTGTATTGGAGGAGGAAAAAGCCAAAATGCCATTTGTCTTAGATCAACTTTGATTTCTTCAACTTCCCTCATAACTTTTTATCTGTAGACTTTCTTCTGTCTTTCTTTTTAAAAATGTTTTAAAAATTTTAATTGTAAAGTAGCTCTATCATAAAAGAAAACACATAACCATTTGCCTACCACTAAGATATAACAGACATGTTGTTAGTATTATTCCATCTTTGCCTCCTGTTTCTTTGCGTTTTGAATAAGTGGAATGTCACAGTTGTGGACGTGGCTTTGCTCTTCCCCCTTCCTGGGAGTTGTTGTCTGCTTGGTGAGGGGAAGGGCCACCCTTGGAGGAGACGACATAGAGGCAGATCCCAGGCAGAGACATGGTGGCAAGTTGGGGGAGGGAGCTCGTGACCCCCAGTTCTCTGCCAGAGCCTTGTGTTTTCCCATGGAGTGAGCAAACAGAGCTATTGGCTGAGTTAGGCTGGGGAGATGTTGCAGTTTGAGGACAGAGGAGAAGGCATGGAATTAGTCAACCAGGAGAGACCAGCAGAATGTCATACAGGATGACAAACCCAACTATGCCCAAGGGCTGAATTACGGGGAACTTAAAAACTATTACTACTCATTCATTTCAGAATCATTGTAATTAAAACTCCTCCCCTTCCTTATTATAAAAGCAATGCATGTTTATTGTAGAAAAAAATCACTAAAGTGGTGGGTGTTGGGTTCCAAGGCTGGAGGTTGAGCTGGCTTCCAGCCAGGCCTTGCAGGTGCTTAGCAACCTTGATTGAGGAGAGGGGTGCTTCGGGGAGGATACCTACCTCAGGCATCCGGGAGCAAACTGGAGGCAAACAAAAAAACATCAGTAACAACAGGAAGTGTGGATGAAGGACTTACTGTTAACCAGACGGCATGCTGAGGGCTTACGGCCCTCACGGCGCTGCTCTCCACTGTGACCGAGTGCCCTGGCTCCTGTACCCCCTCCTGCTCCTACAGAAGGAAAGCCAGAGCCTTGGATCCCGTGGCTGCTATCCCAGGGTCGCTCAGCATATACATTACAGGGCAGGACACATCTCTGCCCTGAGGGCTGTGCTACTTGGGGGAAAGACATCCTCAGAAAATGCCATGCCCTTCCATCAGCCAAAAAGGGGAAGTAGAGGCCAATGTTAAGACCAGAACGCTGGACTAAAGAGAAGCATGTTCCACAGTTTCCTGTGGCATAGGGTGGCGGTTACATCACCCTCTTGTACCTGTGTCCTGGGAAACATGTATCTGTCAGAGTTAGGGAGGCTCTTTTTAAGGTTATATTTCAAAAGCACCATTTTTAAAAGAAAACTCTGGAACCTTAAAGGGGATTAACTAGAAACTGTAGAGAAACTCTCCAAAATAATGCAAAATTCACGTTTGGCTTCAGTGTTGGATTCCCAAATCTAAGGGGTGTTTGACTACCACACTGTCAAAGGAGCTGTATTTCGGGACACTGCTCTTACATTTTGGAACAGGAAGTAGTTGAGGTTGGCTGGTGCCTGGAGCTCATGCTGCCTCCTAGATGTGTTTTGTGGCGGTGATTGCGTTGTTTTGTTTGGTGAGAAGAAAGTGGAATCTGGTAGAAATCTGCAAGCATGTGTGACCTCAGGGGAAGCTTCTAAAGTCTCCCTTTATTGGCACCGGAAGCTGTTAATTACCTTCATACACAGAGCCCGTGGGAACAAAGTCCTCGGTTGTAATATTCCTGCGTGGTGCCCCTTTGTGAGTTTTTGTCATAAAGTTGGCATTTCTGGGGTTTGGATAGGGTCCAGTGAAGGACCCACGGCCACCTCTGGTGGTTCCTTGAGTGGCCCCCACAGAAGGACTGGGCAGGAGTGGCAGGAAGAAGAGAGCCTGTGGCGGCCTCGTCCTAGCGGCGCCTGCCGTGACTGCGTGGGTTGTTTTCCTCAGATCAGGGGAGTGTCTTTGAGGAATCAATGCCCTCCGGCCCACGGACTCAGCTGCTCGCCAGCCATGGTTGAGGATTGGCCAGGACGGTCAGGTCCACTGCAGAACATGTTGCCTGCTTTGCTTTTGTTTCTTGTTTGTTTGTTTTGCTTGCTTGCTTTGTTTTAATTTTTGGAGGTAAAATGAAGTGTAGAATGTAAAGACATCAAAGTAAAACTGTTTGTGTAAACCAAAAATAAAATTCTAAGTCCCCCAACCCAATGAATGGACCCCCTCCTTGACCAAGGGGGTCCCAAAGAAACTTGAAAAATGAGTTCAGGCCCTGACGGGAATGGGGGGTTGGACAGGCCTCCTTAGAACCCCCGCTCCTTTTGGCGTTCAGGCCCAGCTGACCAGCATTAACATTAAAACAGCGATCTCCGACTGATGAAACAGACACAGCAGTAAGATTCCTGGTTCCACCCTGACTCTGGGATAGCAGCAGGCGACAGAGAGCAGGCCCTGCAGGAAATAAAAGTGTTTTACCCCAGAACATATTCCTTCCACCTATTTTGAGTGGCTATAGAAAACTGCCTCTTGCAGGGGAAATTTGCATTCTGGAGAGAATCCCATGCCCTTTCCAGGTCTCTTTTTCCTGATCCAGGAGAGATTTAACTACAAGTCACCTTTTAAAGTCCCATAGGAGACATTTACCATCTATTCTCTCTGAAGCCTGCTTCCTGGAGGCCTCATCCACATAACAAGAACCCCTCCTTATCTTAACTCAAAACTTTTTTTTATGCTGACATCAACTCTTCAGTCAGAAAACCTTTCAGTCTGCCTAGGATCTGTGAGATCCTCACCCTACTTCTTCAAGATGTTCTAGGCGAAACCAGTATATACCTTACATGTGTTGCCTGTAACTTCTCTCTCCCTAAAACGCATAAAGCCAACCTGTAACGTGACAGCCTCAGGCACAGACTTCCTGAGGCTGTGTCCTGGGCCATGGTCCCTCATATTTGGCTTAAAATAAACCTCTTCAACTATTTTACAGAGTTTGGCCTTTTTCGTCAACATTTGAAAAATTTGAAAAGAATTCCCATGGTTTGATTCTCTTAGTTCAAACTAATGTTGAGAGTTTGTCGACTGCCCTCCATCAAGTTAACCTGAGGGCCTGTATGAATAGCCATGACTCAAAGGCCAGACACAGGAGTCTGCCCCCCACGTAGCTTTAAAAGCTGACTGCAATACAGCGTTACTCCTGGAGGCCATGCGTGTGTCGTGCACAATTATGAGTGATTTAGAAATGCTTTAAGAGTCACTTTTGGCGATTAGGCGAATTGGCCCCATTACTTTATTCATTTTATTTTTATTTTTATTTATTTTTTGAGACATAGAGTCTCACTGTATTGACTGGAATGCAGGGCTGGAGTGCAGTGGCAGGATCTCGGCTCACTGCAACCTCTGCCTCCCAGGTTCAAGCGATTCTCCTGCATCCTCAACCTCCTGAATAGCTGAGATTACAGGCGCGCGCCCCAACGCCCGGCTAGTTTTTGTATTTTTAGTAGAGACGGGGTTTCACCACATTGGCCAGGCTGGTCTCGAACTCCTGACCTCAGGGGATCCGCCTGCCTCAGCCTCCCAAAGTGCTGGGAATAGAGGTGTGAACCACTGTGCCCAGCCCCTGTTACTTTACAGTTGAGAATAGTTTTGGACCAGAAGCTGCGCCCTCCTGCTTGGTCACTACCTTGTTCACTAGATGTGGTGTCAAGTAATCCTCAAGTTCCAATTCCCCTTCGATGGCTGAAGGCATATTACCTCTTAAGAATTTAAAAACGTGTTATTTTTCAAGGCCTGTTCATCCTGATGCCTCTTTCTCCAGTCCTTCCCAATATCTCATCCCTATCCTCCCCTAAATCTTCAGATAGTCCTGTTTTTCTCTAATGCTGTTTGCTTTTTGCCACCTGGAGACAGTCACTTCTGATTTCTTCTCTCTTTCCCCTCAGATCTGTGAACTCCCATGAGCAGTAACGTCAGGCCTCTCTGGAAACACTGCAGGGCCAAGAACAGCACCTTTCACGTGGCGTACACAGCCTGTATTTCCACTCCATTCACTTTCCTCCTAACGCTCACAGTGACAGCTCCCTCCTGCCATCCCGTTCGGGCTCAGTATTGACAGAGGCCAGTGAAGGATCAGGTCCTGGGCTCAGCCGAGTCGCTCCAAGGCCTGGGAGCCTGGCAGACATGGGGGCAGCACAGTCTTCCTGTCTCCTGTCGGCCACATGGCCTCCAGCAGGCTGCTCCTCACCTGGTGTCCCGGGGCTGCTTGGTCCTGGGCCAGGGCGCAGGCAGCAAGGGCAAGTGTCTGTCATAGCGTCCGGCACACAGGAGGGGTCTGTGTTCTCTTGCATTCTTACTTCCTGGTGCCCTCTGGTCTGCCTGGCCCCAGGTTCGTGGCTCTGCCCTTCCTGCAGCTCAACCACCGTCCCTTCCACCTTCCCATCCCTTTGTGGCAATGTCCCTAGGAGCAACTATCTCAAGTGAAACCCAGCCCAGCTGATGCTGGGAAGCATAATAACAGGAGGGCTTGAATTGCAGTGAAAATGTGTCTTGAGAAGATGCCTTGTGGATGGAAGCAGCTGGGAGACCTAGCAGAGGGCCCGGGCCACCCTGCAGTGGCAGCTGCAGGACCTACAGCCCGCTGGACCTGATCTGCAGGGCGGTGACTCCTGAAGCTGCTGAGTCAGTCACGTTTGCCTTCAGAGGGCCCTTCTGGCTTTTAATGGTGTTAGCCCTCTGAGACTTGCTTGCTCATTTCACCGGGCAGAGACTGTGTTCCTCAGCACCCGAGGCATGCCCTCCCGTCCTGGAGCTCCAGGGTTGCCTCCCGCTCCTTCCATTTGCCTTTGGAGGGCCTGTCTTCCCTTTCCTCTGTCTGTCTGTATTTCCCCAAGGTGCTTGTCTGCCTGTCCAGGCTCTGCCTTCTGTGACAACAGTCTTCCTGGCCTTTCTGGTGAGCATGGCTATCTGTCATCTGTAGCAGAGGGCACTGAGGCTGGTGGGACCTGCAGGGGCATGCAGGGTGTTGGCTGCTGGGGGCTGCCCGGTCCCACTTGGCATGGTGTCCAGCAGGCTGCTTGGCCCCTGTGACCTCACTGTGAGGGCCCAATGCTGCCTGCCCCCCATCCTGGGGCAGGAAGACCAGGGCACCTCACGTGTAGCTGGCCAGCTTCCACTGAGCTGCAGTTTTCAGTGCTGTCCTGTCTCGCTCTCCAGAGGGGAGTAGTCCCTGGGCTCTGCCAGCCACGTGGGGTAAGCGGCGACTGGGGCCCTGCACTCCCTGAGCAGATACTTCATTCTCCTTCACCTCCAGTCCTGGTGCCACCAGCCCCTGTGCCCCGGAGGGCTGTGTGACCGAGACTGGTCTGCTCCTCCCTTGGCCCACCCTGGCTGATGGGTCAGCTTTGCTGTCTCTGATACCTTATTCACCCAGATCCTTTCTGACTTCCAGCGTTTTGTGGCTGCTCTCTCATCTCCTGTGTGTGTGTTGTGTTGGTGTGTCTTTCTAAACAATCCACACACTGTTGTAGCAGGATCTTGGAGGGAGCAGGACAACTTGATTGTGTTCACTCTGTTGTTTTTCACCACAAATGCCCCTGTGGCTGGCGGGTGGGACCGTGCCTCCCCACGCCACCGAGGACACTGCTTCCTGCCAGCCCCGCCCGCGAGCCTGCCGGCCTCACTTTTCAACTGGTTCTTTCCTTGTCCCCAGGGCCTGAGGCAGAAAGATAGAAAGCTTCTGCATCCTGGGTGGACATTAGATTGTTTGGGTTATCTACGTTTATCACAGCCCCCCCTCCCCCCATTACTTTTTACGTTGTTGTTGTTGCTGTCGACCCAAAGAGTTCTGAAGAGCTTACTGTCTGCCCGTAGCAAGGAACACGGGTGGTAATAAAGCAGACGGTTATTGGTTGGGGCATCGTGGAGAATTGGGGGTGCTGTCTGAGAAATATCCTCTGGGTGCTTCTAAAACCGTCCGCACATCCACAGCAAACCCGGATGCGGTGGAGCTGGTGACTGGTTGTCTCTCTACTTTAGAGGGAGAGAGAAAGCTATGTGGCAGTCCCAGCAGTGCCGCTCAACCGCGTTGATACAGAATACAGAGAAATCTCACGGAGCATCTCTCGGGGAGGATTCCACAGTTCTAAGTGATGATTGGTTGGAAGAAAGGATTTTTTTTTCCACTGAGAATTTGGTTTGGTTTGTGTATTCAGAGTGTCACTGGTGGCCAGAAGTATTATCCAGGAATGAATTTTTGCATCATGACATCATTTCTGGTTAAAGGGCCTTTTATCTTTTTTCTTTTATTACCAGCTTTGTGTGCTTTAAGGCTGTGGACTGTAAAATGTATCCAGAGGGCCTGCGGAGCCCCTCTGTGGCATCTCAAAACCTGTGCCGCCAGGACGAGGGAGATGGCTCTTTGCCGACCCTTGTCTGTGTTAGGTTATTGCAGTGCAGCTGAAAGGGAGTTCCTTCTCAGCGGCCACATTTGACCCCAATGTCATGTTTTCGCCGCACCAACACCACGTCCCCTACCAGAGGAACCTGCCCATCTTTTAAGGAAGGTTTCCATTTCTGGACCTCACAACAAGACGCACACACTGTCACGCGTGATGCAGAACCAAACTCAGGCCCTCTGTGTTCCCAACGAGGGGCTCCGAGGGGCCACCAGAGCCAGGTGTCTGACCAGGTGAGGGAGGACTGGAGGTGTCCCTTGGGTAGCAGATATGTGGCCACGGGCGAGGGGAAGAAATTGAAGTCGGTTTAGTCGGGCGCCCGAGGAAGGGGCTGGCACTTCTTTCAGTTCTATAGCCGTCTGCCGAGCACCCAGCCCTGCGTGGGCCTTCCTGGGCGGCCTGCCCTCCCCTGCGGACCTGCCTTCCCCCGCCTTCCTGGCTTCCCTCTCCTGCTCCTGAGCCCAGCCAGGCTCCACCCCTCAGCCAGGCTCCACCCCTCCATCCAGGTGTTTCTCATGCCCCCCTGGGGTGGGGGCAGCCCCGCAGGCAGTGGGAGGCCAGCTATGTTTTACTCTCCTGCAGACCCACTTCTGCCTTCATGGATCTGCTCTTGTGGGTGTGTTTTCTATTTTATTAATTCCTGTTTTTATAGCTGTTCTCCTTTCTCTGCATTTATTCGGATATGCTTGTTCTTTTAGGCTGAACATTTCACTCATTAATTTTTAGCCCTTCTTCTTTCCGATGGAGGCATTCAGGGTTCTGTGCAGTGCTTCCCTCGGGGTTCAATTGGGGCTGCTTTGGATAAGTTCTAATTTGTAGTATTTAATTTGTAAAGCGTATTACATTAACACTTCATAAAGTCTTGGTGTTTCTCGAGAGTTATCTTGAAATTTATGGTTCCTTTTTTATTTGAAAAAATGAAATATTTAGAAGTGTTTTTTGATTTCTGAAAGTCTGAATTTTCCAAGTCATCTTTTTTGTTATTGATTTCTAATTTACTCCATTATGGTTAGAAATGACCCAGCCTTTGAATTTTACTGAGACTTGCTTTGTGGTCAATTTTTATGAATCTTTAATATATGTGTGAGAAGAGTTTGAATTCTCTGGTTGTTGGGTGCTGGATTCTAAATGTGCTCATTAATTCAAGCTTATTGATTGTAAATTATCTACAATATTAGAACATGTGAGAGGCGAGAATCGCTGTGGAGGAGAGTGAGCAGTCGAGGACAGAGGGGATTCAGGAGGGTGGATTTCTGCATTAAACTCATTCATTCATTCACTCATTCATATTGATTGGGCCTTCTAATGCCATCCCCTGCCCTTGGCATGTGGGATACATATATTTATGATTGACACAGAGACCCCTATTTCATGGTGCTCGTGTTACCCTGGTAGAAAGAGAGGAAACTAGTAAAGGCAGTGAGTAAACAGTAGAGCAGGGAAGGCAGAGCGGGGCTCGGGAGTGGAGGGGCTACGATTTTTACACCCACCGGCGAGGGCAGGCCTCCTTAGAAGGTGAGCAGACATTTGCAGGCCAAAGACGTGGTCAGGAGAAGAGGGAGTGGGCGGTGCAAGAGACTTAAAAGGCTGGGTTAATCAATTAGGCATGGCTTTGAGTGACATGGAGACTCCTGGAGGTTCTGAGCAGAGAAGCGACACCACGTGACCTATGTGACTCTGTGACACAGTGACTCTGTGACTGCCACAGAGAATGCAGTGGCACGTGGGGCAGGCATCGGAGGAGCAGGGAGACCCACCAGGGTCTGGGAGCAACCCAGGCAGTGGATGGGGCTCAGTCCGGGTAGGTGGAGTGGGAATGTAGAAAATGGTACAAATTCTAGAGCTATCTGACATAGATGGGGTTTCCTTAGGTTGCAGATGGCTGCGCAGGAAACAGAAGAGCCAAGGGTGACCTCAGGATTTTTGGCTTTAAGCACTGCTGATGGAGTTGCGTGAATTCACGGGGAATGTGGGTGGAGCGGACCCTGCGCTGGGATGAGGATTAGTAGGGATCTGTGCGGTACTTTCAAAGGCACCCAGTTTGAAACACTGAGTGGTAGGCGTTCGTGAGCCTGAGCTGAACTTGGGAGGGGCCTGCGCTGGGCGTTCATAGCGGAAAGATACATGGACATGAACTCTCCCAGGCAGTGGATCTCCTCCGTGCAAGGTCCACAAAGTAGACTTTGTTTCTTTTCCTTTTTTTTTTTTTTTTAAACAATGTTTGCTTAGTGCTAGCATGCATCTTCTACCAAATCCTACTTTGTAAAGTGTTACTGCTGGCAAGAGAGTTACTGGCTCCAGGATCTTTGTTGGGCAGAGAGTGTGAGCGCACAGCCTCCACAGCCAGCAGCAAGGTCCTGCTCAAAGTGGGCCTTGTGGTTGCTGCTAATTACAGCAATGATGAGGACACCGATGGCCACAGGTCCCCTTACCAAGGCCACCCATCTGTCACTCAGCTAAGTACTGTGTGTTCATTGGCATTTAATGCCCCTGGGGACATCACACAGTAGTTACTGGTTCAGCTTTTTAACAAGCTTTTTAACAAGCTTCCCAGGTGATTTTTCTGGACAGAAGTCTAAACCAGCCCCCTACCTTCTGCATTTCCACCTGCCTGCTGGATTATTCCACCCCCAGTGACCCACAGTGCCCTTGAAAGATGCTGCAGCCCACGCTGGTCTCCTGAAAGCCCAGGCGGAATGTACGTTGCTGCCTGGAAGAGGCTGGCTTGCTCCAGAGAGAGGGGCTACCTCCTTCAGGCCTCTTCCTTGGTGCCCTCTCTTCTTGTCCAATGTTTTCTATTTTTAAATATTTCAACTGTTACTGTTAAGTAATAGTGGTTCCTACTTTGGCCCAGCTTTAACCAAACGTTTGGAGGTTGCTAAGAAGGAAATTCTGAAACGTGTTCTTATGTAAATTTGACCTTACGTAACTGAGAAGGCAAGAGCAACTGCAGTGGGGTTTGTAGGCTTCCTAGGCCACTGAAACTATTTTTAATTTTCAGACAATATGTTTTTATCCATTGGGTTTAGGGTATTTGGATAGCTTTCAGGAGTAAGGTGTAACTTGTGCTGGTGTGAGCAGGCTAGAGAGATGGGCTGCAGTGGTTTCAGGGGGGTGGTGCTGTTCCAGGAGGTGTGGCCAGTTCCAGGTGACAACGCTTACTGGCTGCCTCTCCCATCTGTGATACCCGGGTCCCTGCTGGGACCTGCTTCGGGGGGCTGTGAGGATGAAAGGAGATCACAAAGCAAAAGTACTTGAAATTGGTGCTCAGTCCTGAAACATTAGTTTTCTGTTACTGTTTTTATTCAATTGCTTTTGCGTTGGAATTGTAGAGTCTTAGGAAGATTTTCCAGGAATGCTTTGTCCATAACGTGACTGTAGCAGCATCTCAGGTGGATGGTTCTGTCTGTTATTTCTGGAGGTCATGCTTGTCTTTAGTGGCTGCGCTTCTATATGAGAACTTAAAGCGCATTTCACCATTTTTTTTTTGGTATGGGGTAAGGCCTGGTTCTATTTATAGTTTCCAGGAAGTACATTTGTGCACTTCTTGAAAGCCAACTTACCAACTGCATGCCAGGTTTTTATTTTCAGCTCTTGCTCAATTTGAGCTTGCAAATATTTCCAAAAGATGTTTTTTTTCTTCCTGGGGATATAGAACAAATTAGAAACATTAAAAGGATTTTCTAAAGAGCTTTAAGGATAGTTCTGAAATAGGGAGCAGGGAAAAAATCTAACACTTGCATTTTCATTAAATCGCGGAGCAAAAGCACACAGATGGTCTTGCTCCCTCCAGATAGAGCCCTGGCTGGTACGGCCAGCACCCAGGGACTCTGCACACAGAATTCCACGAGAATAACATCATGGGCTGCTGTAAAAGCCGGGGAAGCGAAGTGAGGCATTTCTGATATGTTTCTGGCTTTGCAGTGGCACAGGGTGTCATCCCTTGGGTGGGAAGGGTCTTTGGAGCCCCTTATGGCATCAAGTTTACAGCTACATTTTGATTTAATGCTGGCAAGGAAGGACTTTATTTTCTGTTAGAATCAAATTTGGAATACGTTTTTGAGTAAAGCTTGCTGCGTTGTTGATACAGCTTATTACTCAGAAGAAAAAAGCCTTTTAAGTGACCTGTTAAGGAAAGTTTTATTTCCTCAAAGTTCGTAATAGCTTCAATAGTTTCGGCTTGTCATTTAATAGGACCCTTTGAAAGACATATTCACCAGAAAAGGATCACATCAAGTTGTGTGTGCATTATAAAAATGGCTTTTGTCCACGATGACTGGCTGAAAAATGAGATTTTTGAGTTTATCGTACATTCAGGGGACCCTTAAGAATGTGGACAGATGTGGAAGTAGCTGTTCTTCAGTTGAAGGCTGTGTGTGTGTGTGTGTGTGTGTGTGTGTGTGTGTATCCCGCTCTCAGTGCCCTTTGAGGCGCAACTCGAGGTGACTCATGTGACACAGTTGAGTCCAGGCCTTGCGGTGAGTGCTGAGGACACAGAGATGGGCATGGGCCGTCCTTCCCAGGCAGCCACTCTTAACCCCTAGGGAGGGGGACAGGGTCTCCGAAGCTCCTGCCACACTCCTGCCTTTTTTGTTTTGCTTTGCGTTTCAGTAGCCCCTGTGGGGTAACCAGATGCTCTTAGCTTTGTTGGTTGGAGCTGTGATTTTTTTTCCAGAGGGTTTCCCAGAATGCTCCCATCTCCTCCCCTGATGTGGTGTCAGGTGGCACCATGGTGACCCCTTCTCCTGTGCACAGACCTTGGCTTTCCTCAGCACTTTATGTCAGAGAACGGACCGATGTCCACTCCATCCCCTTCACTTCTCGTTTATTTTTCTAAATGGTGTTCGCAAGAACACTGATACCATCTGACGGGGTTCTCCTTCATGTGGAGGAATCATTTAAGGTGACTGTAAATGGGGAAGGTAAAGAGAGACAGGGCGGTGAGGCCTCTGTGCTTCACTCAGCGGGTCACACGTCACCGCCCGCAGAATAAGCTAAGTCCAAGGGCTGGCGGGAGGGAGGTCTTCGTGGTGAGGGAGTACTTCACCTTGGTCATGATGACAGCATGGTACCAAGGTCGGTCCCTGGCTTTTTTTGGCTACAGAAGGTGGAGCCAGTGGGGGAAACCTGGTAGAAGGGTACCCGGAACCTCTCTGGACTTCCTTGGCAACTTCCTGTGAATCTATAATTATTTTTAAAATTCACAATATTAGTGTGAAAAACCTTTAATAAAATATATGATTCATTTCCCATCTGTTATCCATTTAAAGTTGAGATGTGTCATTCCATGGAATTAGGAATAAAAAAAGATGGATGTTCATAGATGAAGCTGAATGGCTAAGGTTGATCATTGTGGTAGCTGGATACGTGGGTGTTTATTATGTTCCGCTCGCTAACTTTGTGTGTCGTTGAAGATTTTCATAATGAAAGGCTGCTGACCGGTTCCTGAGAGTCTTGTGGCACCATCTTCTCCGAGGTCACTGTCTTCCCCTAAGAAGCACAAACTGTCCCCACCGTAGGCTTTATTGCTTCTGCCTAGATCCGCAATCTGTCGGATTTCTTTCATCTTTATTATCTTCTTCCTCTTTTTCATTGCACAACGTATGCTTTAATTTTCTAGTTCTTTTTCTAGCTTTTTGAGTCTAATGTTTTTATTTGTTTGGGTTCCTTTTGTAGTTACTTACATGTAGGTAGCTATTCATTGTTCTCTGAGCTCAATTTTAGGCAATTCCTACAATTTTCGATATGCGATGTGTTCATTGCTTTATAAATTTTTACCACTTTCACTAGAATTTGAAGTGTTTAAGAGAAAGAGACTCATTTTTCCCATGGTTGGATTTTTGTTTCTCCTGGTTTTATTTCTGGTTCTGTTGCAGAGTGTTCAAGTGTTTAGTCTACACTATGTGTATTTGGAAACTGTGTTCTTTACGTGGCATTGTTTTTTGTAAATGTTTCATGGGGGCTTGCAACGAAAGGTATACATGGCTTAATGATAAGAGGTTCGGGGCCTATCTGTTGGCTGAAGTAGCAACTGTACTATTCCCATCCTGTGTACACGCACCTCCTGTGTGTTTGCTCTGCCGTGAGTGTACAAGAGCAAGTTCATATCTAGTGCTGAGCATGTGTGTCCGCATTCTGTGTGTTCTGTGTTTTTACTCGAAGGTACACACAGTGTGTGCCTCAGACAGTTCCATCCTCTTTGTAGATTGTATGCTTTATACTTAGGAAATGGGCAAATCTGATTGATATTTAGTGTTGGATTTAATCTTTGTGATACTGATATCTCGATTGCACATTTCAATTTGTTTCTATTTGCCTTTTGGGGCTTTTTACCCATCTAATCTGAGCCTTATGCTGGATTTGTTTTTAATGCAATGATTGTTCAGTCCTGTTTTTTATCCAATCTGATAATTTTCATGTGACTATGTGTTATTTATGAATGTTGATAAAATGGACATATTTCTCCTAAAATTTTCATCCAATTTTATATTCTGTTTTCTGTTTTTGTTTTTTGAGACGGGCCTTACTCTGTCACCCACGCTGGAGTACAGTGGCACGATCATGGCTCACTGCAGCCTCTCCCTCCCAGGCTCAAGCAATGCTCCTGCCTCAGCCTTCCAAGTAGCTGGAACTACAGGCACGTGTCGCCACTGCTGGCTGACTTTTTAATTGTTTGGTAGTAATGGGGTCTTATGATGTTGTCCAGGCTGGTCTCAAACTCCTGGCCTCAAACGATCCTCCTCCACCTTAGCCTCCCAAAGCACCGTGATTACAGGCGTGAGCTACTGTGCCCAACCCTGTTTTCCGTTGTGAATGCTTCTTGTTTTGTTTCCTATTTGGCTTCTTGGATATGGGCTTTCTTACCTTTTATTTGATCTGATCTGTGTGGTTTCTTTTCCTTCTGGTGATTTGGAAGGGGAAGGCCGTACTCTCTTTTTAGTTCTTACTGTGCAAACTCTTATGAGCTCATACGCTTTCCCTAAACTGTGCTTTCCTGTTCCAGCACCTTCAGACGACGTGTGCTGATGTCCCTGTAAGAGAGTAGCCCGTCAGCACAGACACTTTCTGCCGTCTCTTTTCTCCAACTTTCTGATTTTGTTACTTGCAGTGTTATTTTTAGTTTTGGTGATTCTCTTTATAACGTATAAATAATATATTTAGACTGACATTTATCAAGTTATTAGCCTTAAAATGGTTACTGATTCTGTCACTGAGAAAAATGAGAAAACAGATACATTAAGTTTCTTCCCCCAAATTTCAGTTTCGTTACCATTTCCATTTAAAATGCAAGGAATTTTAGGTTAACCACTAGGTTTTGGAAAGTTGGGTTTGAAGGTCTGGTCGCTTGATTATCCACCATGAAGGGGAGTAGAAGGGCCTCTTGCTTTCCGAGAGCTTCCGGGAGCAATGCTGCTGGCTCCTGGAGACCCTGCTCACACCTGTGCTGTGTTCAGGCTCTGCCACCAGCGGGTCCCCTTTGGAGCCCTGCAGAGCTGTGTCCTCCTGAGCCCACCCTGAGGCCCAGTGCCCGCAGCCTGCCATGGCCCAGGGTGTGAGAATGTCTGCAAGGGAGTCCTCTGTCTGCCAAGGAGCCTCCCTTTCTACAGGAGAGCTGTAAGGGGGCTCGGGGTTTGGGGTTACGCTGGGGGAAGGGAAAGTGGCATGAATGCAGTCACCTGTCTTTTGCTACTTACTTCTCTTCTGACAAACCAGGGACTGTGTCATTTAGAAATTGTTGAGAATAGTTCAAGGTAGCTTAGTCAGAGCTTCCTTCCTGTGCACATTCTGACTTGCCTAGAAAGACAGCCGAGTATGGCGGGTAGAACCTCAGCGCACCCTCTTCTCACCAGACTCCCATCCCAGCACCGGGAAGGGGCAGGACACACACCCTTCCCGGTCAGTCCTGTTCCCAGGTGCCCAAGTAGCCCACAGGAGGAAGGAGTGTAGCAGGGCAGAGTGAAGGCCCAGGGTCTGGCAGGTGGAGCTTCATCCAGGGAAGAAGGCTGTGTTCCTGGAAGGGCATTCAGTTCAAGAGCAAAGGCTCAGATGTTCACACCATAAATATTCAGCATCACATCAAATTTAAAGCTCAGTTAAACAAAGCCGCCTCTTCTTCAGAAGGTTTTGGTTGTTAGTGGTCTGCAGCACAGCAGGTGTGGACAGTGTGCACCTATGTCCCCAGGTGTCCTGAGAGGGCAAGATCAGGGCTGGTAGGGCGCCCTCCTCATCATCTTCCTCCTCATCCCCAGTTGTCTTTAAGGTCAGAACATGAGAAGATCAGCTCTTAGTGCCAAGGTTTTTTGGAGACTTTTTCTTTTATTTTTTTTTCTCTGGGAAGATGTGTGAGAACATTTCATTTTTGTTCTTGAATGGAATCTTCCGCATAAATACTACATATATATGTACATATGTGAGTATGTGTGAATATCTGTGTGTGTGTGTGTGTGTGTATATATAAACATGTGCTTTTTTATATTCATTGATGTGGAAAGTGTTCACAGTGATTACTAGGGGAAAAGCATGCATAATATGGTCCTAATTAAAATGAAAACGCTATATACAATGTAAGCACATGTACATATGTATGCTGAAGAGTATATATGTTTGATTTTTTAAACAAATTAGGGTTTAATGTGTTAAAAGTACATATTATTTTAAAATAAATTTGGGTGCATTCTATGAATATATCATAACTTTTATGAGTCAAGCCAAAGGCATAAATACTTACTTGGAGACTTTAATGCACATTATCAAATTACCTTACAGAAAGGTTGCACCGCTCATTATTTATTCAGGGTGATTTTTTATGAACCAAGATTCGCAGACCCCCAGTGCCTGTGCGGAGCTGCTGACCGCCTCCTCCAGGGAGCCCGGTGCAGAGGCGCTGGCGCAGACAGCTTTGCCAGTCCACACTTTCTTATTGTGAAGTTTTTGTGTCTTGTTTCTGTTTTGGTTAGTGGGGAAGGGGTGTCTGCTGCCTGAAGATTAGAGAGAGGTCTGGCATTTCCTGCAGGGGTGTCTCCTAGTGTTGCCTCCATTCATGTTGTTGACCAGAGAAGAGAGATGGAGTCCAGATGGGTAGAACTCGATCTCCCTGCGCCTTGAGCCAGCCCTGTCCTGAGCCCTTGCCCACTCCAGATGCTGGGAGGTTGGCGACGGTCTTTGGTGCCCTCCCTGCAATTTCAGGTGAGATGAGGGAGGGCACTTTGGCCTGCAGGGAGCCCAGGTTTCTGGGGCATCGGCCCTGCTTCCCTGGGCTCCCAGCAGCCAGCCCCTGGTTTCGTGTCACCAGTGACTCCCTGTTGCCAGCTTCCATGCCCGGCCTCACCCCATGGCCTCTCACCAGTGTTGACTTGGTGGAAGCACCTCCTCACCACATCACATGCTCCTGGTACCTTCCCCCGCCCTGGCCACCAGTCCTCAGGCGCCTTGGTGGGTTTTTCTTATCTCTCTGGCATCCTCACATCCGACCGCCCCAGGGCTCGTCTCTGGCCCACTCCTTGTTTCCACTGAGTCACTCCCTTGGTGATCTCCTGGTCTCATCCAGTCAAATCATAGATCACAACACCATCTTGATTCTGCTGCTCGAATGTCTGGCTCCCGCCTGGATCTCACCTGCCTTCCAGATCCTGGAGCCTGCTTGCCGTCGATCCCCAGCTGGGCATTCTCAGACTCAGCAAGTTTGAAAGCAGGCTCCTGATCTTCCCCTCAAACCTGCTTCTCCCGCAGCCTCTCCTACTCAGGGTGACCTCCAGGCTCAGGATCCCAAGAGTCCCCTCGACTCCTGTTTCTCTCCAGTCCCACGCATGGCCTGTCAGCCAGCACTGGCAGCTGCCCATTAAAGTGTGTGCAGAGGGAAGGGTCCCAGTCAAGCGTGAGAATGTTCTAAAATATTGGTAAATCTAGTAAAAGATTGTTGGATTGTACGTTTGAGAAGGGCGGAGTGTAAAACATACCTCCTCAAAGCTATCAGCGTGTATGCTGAGCCTGGCCGCTCACAGCTCCAGCGTTGCCACACGTGGCAAGCCACAGGTGTCACCCACGTGACTGTTGCAGGTGCCTCCTCACCTGGCCCCAATTCTGTCCTTGCCCCTCTAGTCTGATCTCGGCCAAGGAGCCAGAGTATGGTTGACAGAATAATGGAACCCCCAAAATGTCCCTCGGCTAATCCTCAGCCCCTGTGACTGTGTAACCTTATGCAGCCAAAGGAGCTCTGCAGATGGGGGCTGTTATGAACCTGGAGATGAGGAGGTTGTCCTGGATGCTCAGGGTGGGCCCTTTGTCTTCACGAGGGTTCTTTAAAGAAGAAATCAAGAGGATCGGAGTCAGAGGAGGTATGCAGACAGAGCATAGACAGGGCCACGCAGGTGCCGTGTTGAGGAGAGAAGGGACCAGGAGCCAGGGGACATGGCAGCCTCCAGAAGCTGGAGAAGGCCAGGAGCAGATTCTCCCCTGGAGCCTGCAGAAGAAGCACAGCCCTGCTGGCTTTCTGACTTTCACTCTGTAAACCCCATGTCAGACTCTGGCCTCCGGAACTGTAAGATAATAAACATACATTGTTTCAAGCCACTGAGTTTATAGTAATGTGTCACATGCATCAAGCACAAGAAGCTAACACCCAGAGTGAGACTGTCAACTTTACGTCAGCCAGACTCAGCTTTTCACTCCCATCCGTGTGACCTAGGCAGCTTTCTCTACCTCCATGCCTCAGTTTTCCACATCTGTGAAATGGGGACTAGCAGGCAGTTAGGCACGTGCTTTGCATAGCTTTCTGCTTTCTTGTGGATCCCCCTTATCCAGCTGTGCATTCATTCATGGAGGGCAGGCCCTGCCCCGTGCACGGCAAGCGCTCCAGGGAGCTGGAGATGAAGGCTCGCTCTGTCCCTGTCAGGCAGTGTGTGTTCCATGGTTTTATTTCAGTGTGTGCTGAATGTGGGCTGTCCTGTGCCTTTCCCCTTGGTTTTTCTCCTGGGAACCCTGGTGCTGGGTTTTCCAGCCTAAGCACATCAGGAGTTTTGTTGCTGGCGTTGGGTAATGGCTCAGGCCACTCTCCGAGCTGGAAAAACACATAGCTGGTGTGACTATGCAGACACAGGCTTTGGGGGATAGACAATAGATGGGCCTCCAGAACCCGAGTGAATTCCAGATGCAGTAGCAACAGTGGCAGGCCTGTTTGTGAATGTGTAGAGTCCAGAAGTTTCTACTGGAGAGCTGGATCCTCCAGAGAGTGGTTGAACTTGAGTAGCAGTCTTCAGCAGGCAGGGAATGAGGGGTGCTGGCACCGCTAAATTGTGCTGTTGGATTTAAGGAAAACTGATGGCCGTTGCTGAGTGCGTTCTTTTTCAGCATCCGCCGTGGCTGACCCTTCAGCATTCCTGCTGGCTGCCCAGCATCTGTCCTTTTGGCTGTGGCCCCGCCTGCCCTTCCCTGGCCCCTATTTTGCTGTTATGGGACTGATGAGCTG
Organism: Symphalangus syndactylus; assembly: GCF_028878055.3. Lineage (NCBI taxonomy): Eukaryota > Metazoa > Chordata > Mammalia > Primates > Hylobatidae > Symphalangus > Symphalangus syndactylus. The sequence continues at coordinate 143,746,566 of NC_072430.2, read as the reverse complement.
TGCTAAGCCCTCCTCCTCCTCACTCTTGTCCTTCCCTCCAGCGTCGTGGCCGTCTCATATTCTGGGGACAGCTGTGGGTACTGGAGGGACCAGAGAGAGCAACCCAGACACCACACTTCCTCCAGCTTTGTGTTTTCCTTGGCGATTGCAGAGAGGGGCAGACAGTAAAGAAATGAACAAGTCAACAAACTGGAACGCACATGGGTACAGAGGCTAGGGGGGGCCTTTGTTTTGGTCTGCCTTTCTGTTTTTCACATTAGAGTCTTTCCCAAATGTTTGGTGATCCTGGCTGGCCAGCATCTAAGAGTGAGTCTCTAACAAGCTGGGCGGGGCATATTGACTGCTTATCTTACTGGCCAGGTGGCAGACAGGGATCTGATCACTTCCTGGTGGTCCTGGATGCCACTGCCTGTTGTCCTGTTCTCTTAGCCCAGAGAGGACCCTCTCAGCTCCTCCCTGGAGTCCAGGCCTGGCTCCCACAGCCTCGCCCCTTGGCATGTCAGCTCTCACTGCCCCTGTTTACTGCCCATGCTGGTGCTCTTGCCCTCAGCCGGATAGCACCAAGCCTGAGAATTCAGGGGGAATGGGGTTGGTCCATGTATGGGGGACAGAAGGGATGAGGGGTCACATGCTCTTTATAGCTCAGCCTTCCCCGGGCCGTTCTGGCTTTCAGACCAGCCTGGCTTCAGCTCCCTGGTCAGCCAGCCCCCAACTGGCTTCCAGAATTCTATGGCTGCTGTCTGCTTGTGGGATCTGTGTTTTTGGAGAGATTTATATCTTTTTTCCTTTTTTTTTTTTTTTAACTGCTTTTAGAATGGGGTTGAGGGAGTCGGGTCAGTGCCCTAGCCTGTGTTCTTTACAGGAAGCAATTCTTTAAATGTCAAAAGGGAAGTGCCCCCTGCCCGCCCGGCTCAGCCAGGAGGCTGTGGTAGAAAGACCCTTTCAACCAAGTCTCACAATTAAGGTTAGAGATGATTTTGGCTCCTAAGAATACTCTAGACATCTAAAGCATCCCGGTTCACATCACTTTTATCTGTTTCTTTGTAAAAATGCTTATCATTGGGCTTGCAGATTAAAATTTTAGTGAGACAAAACATCGTTTTCCCAACCTTCCCATCGGTCACGTTAGAGCAAAGTCTTTAAGAGCATTTTTCACTTAAGGGATATTTTCTAAAAAGTGACCCTGTGCTTTTGATGAAATAGTCAGCTAAGGAGAATGGAACCCTTTGTACCTTCACGCTGAAGTCTAAATTCAGCGTCTGCAGAGCACGGGACTGCTCTCGAGGAAGCCCCTCGGTGACGCGTGGTGCCACTGCCTCTGATTTGTTTTTGTGTTTTTTTTTTGGAGCTTATTTTTGAAAGCAAAGGCATGATCAGTTATAGCAGTCCTTGAAGACATTTTAAGATGCTGGATTCTGGGGAATATGTTATATGGCTTAAGAACGTCTAACAGCTCAGTGAAAGCAAAGTGGAAAAGTCACTGCCTGGGATTTAAAGGTGTGTCCGCAGCTTCAGCTTTTGAATCATTGGGTTTAGAAACCACAGCCCTTGCTTCAGACAAAGTCCCAAGAATTGGAGTCTGGTGTTGGCTGGCAACCATATCATTCAAGTTAAGCCAAGAGAGGTGAGAAACTAATGGAATGGCAATTTCAAATGCAGATTCCTTTGATGTTTCTTTTATCTCAAGATAAAACTCAGTGCTGTGGATTTCTTCATCCTCATTTGACTAAACCCAGTCAAGATGCATGCAGGGGCCCCCACCCTGGGGACCATCACCGTTAGCAACCAGGACTTTCAGCCCCCAGGAGAAGCACGGCGCAGGGCTCTCAGTAAGGGCAGAGCCTAATTCTTTCCAGCATTCTGGAAGCTGGCTTTTATAATGCTTAGTGATTTTGTATTGTGAAGGCAACAATTCTGTTTATACTATTAAAAAAATAGGATGAAAGAAATAATATATTTTCTTCTGTCAGACATTTTTGTTTAAATTTTGAATAGATCCATTTAAAATGGAATATAAGTGAATCTTTTTGTGAGAAAGTGATTTTAGATGCATAAAAGCTAGGTGATTTTACCCTGCAGTCAGGCTCCTGATTTGCAGGTATTGTAACGTTTAAGATTGCTTCATCCAGCCTTTCAAATACTGTCCAATAAAGCAGGACAGGCCAGCGTCCACCTTCTTTTAGGATGGCCTGTGTAAAGGACCCTCAGTGTTTGTGGAGTGTGTTTTCCGTGATCAGGTTCATACCATAAATCCTCTTTAAGAGTTGGCCGGCGAAGAAATAGTGCTTTTTTGTGCTCGTCGGTGGAAGGTGCCGCAGGAGCTGGTTGGTTTTCACTGGAGAGGGTTCTGGTCTCAGCCGCGTTCCAGGCGCAGATCCCAAGCAGGTCATTGTATAAATGTTCTTATCCCACCTGTTGAGTGTCCTCTGTCACCAGGAATTCAGGATGGTAGGATTTTGTGCCATCACTCTGTCCCCTAAACTGGCGTCTCCTCCTTTATTATGATAATATAAAGAGGACCTTGTGTCACAAACGAATCGCTTTTGGTGGAAGTGGGGCCAGACATTTCCCTGTGCTGGTTTAAGCAGGGCCAGTCTCCTCCAAGGGAGCCCCAAGCCCTTGTGCTCACAGGCTGGGTGATAAATGCATATGTTTGTAGTAAAGCCATTCACCACCCCCAGATACAACGTTGAGAATAGGGTTTATCACTGAGTTACTTTCTTTAAAAAACTAGTTTTGCCGTGTAAGTATGCTTCCTTAGTCAGCATACGGTTTGGATTTGCTTTTCCGAGCTTTTAAAAATCGAAATCGTACTGACATGGTTTTCTGCAGCTTGCTGTATTTTTTATTTATTTATTTATTTTTTTAACTCAGCGTTGTTTCTAAGATTCATTTATGTCATTCCACATGGCTGGGATTCGTTCACTTTAACTGCCAAATACAATTCCACACTCTCAATATTCCACCGTTTATGTGTTGCTCTGTTGATATTTGGGCCGTTTGTAGTTAACGCTGCTATAATGAATATCCTTGTACCATTCTCCTTGTGTAGACGTGCAGGAATTTTTCAAGGGTCGCTGTACTAAGGAGAGGGCTTCTTTCTGGGTCACGAAAGCGAGATTCGGCTGTCTATAAGAAAGCCCACTGTTCTAGAAGGCCCCATCTCATTCATGCTGCTGCTGCTCCCACGCCCCCCCGCTCCCTGCCTCTCCACCCGTAACTGGGTTGGTGGGTGTAAAATGGGGTCTTCAGGGGTCTGATTTGCCTTTCTGTGCTCACTAACATGGTCCAGCATTTGATCCTTCGTTTCCCATGCCGTCAAGGTCTTCTGTGAAAAGCCCATTCATACCTTCTGCTGTTCTTTGGAATTCTTTCCTTTGGGGCGGCTTCATAGGAGTTACTTACATGGTACGGATACAGGTCCTTTGTCAGTTGCTGTGTTAAAGTAGCTCCTCTGAGATTCAGTCTTTCACTTTTTAAGGCTGTTTAGTGAGCAGAAAATTTTAATTTAAATGTAGTCAGATGTAACAACGTCATATTTTGTCGTAAGAAGCACTTTTCACATCTTGAGTTTTCTATTCCAAGGATATTTTCCAATAGTGTCTGCTAAAAATTTCAGAATTTTGCCTTTCACATTTGAGTCTTAATCCACATGGAATCCATTTTGGCCTGTGGTGTGAATAGGGACGAATCCCATCTCTTTTTTTCCCTGTAGAATAGTAGAATAAGTGTTTGTCTCAGCTGCATTTGCAGAACACCCTGTTTTTCCACAGTAATCTGCAAAGGACCTGCATCTACCCTCTTTGGGACCACCTCAGCTGCTTCTCAGTTCTTCTTCCATGTAGTTTTATAATCAGCTTTTAAGATCATGAAGTGCCTTGCACCAGACCTGTAGTCCAGTTTGGAGAGAATCACTATCTTTAGAATAGTAAGTCTTCCTGTCCTTGAATACGAGCTATCTTGCCATTTATTTAGACCATTTAAAAATGTCTTTCAGGGCCAGGCACAGCGGCCTGATCACACCTGTAATCCTAGCACTTTGGGAGGCTGGGGCAAGTGAATTGCTTGAGCTCAGGAGTTCAGGACCAGCCTCAGCAACATGGCGAAACTCCGTCTTTAAAAAATGATAATACACGAACTAGCCATGGGTGATGGCGCGCCTCTGTAGTCCCAGCTACTTGAGGGGCTAAGGTGGGAGGATCGCCCAGGAGGTGGAGACTGTGATGAGCCATGATCATGCCACTGCACTCCAGCCTGGGTGATAGAGTGAGAACCTGTCTCAAAGAAAAAAAGTCTTTCAATATATTTTATAATTTTTATCCATAAAGGTCTTTCTCATTTTTTGTTAGATTTACTTCTAGGTGCCTTGTATTTTTTTTTTCTTATATTAGGTTTTCTGCTTGTTGGAATATATTGAAGTGGAATTGGATTTCTATGTTGATCTTATCTAACACCATATTACATTTCCTCATTAGCTCTATTACTTCCCTGTCATTCTTCTCTTTGCAGGTGGTGGGGGTGGGAGGAGCTTAGTATCAGCAGTCTTGGAGTCTGGGTCAGGAGTTGCGTTCCTTCTCTTTGTGCCTGTATCATTACATCAGCTTTTTCAAGATTCACCATTACAAGAAATATTTGCTGGGACCTTTTAATGGATAACTCTTTTTTGGTTAAAGAAGTGCTCTTTTATTTCTAGTTTGCTAACAGCTTTTATAATGAATAGCTGGATTTTATCGTACACTTATTTTCATTCTGAAGATGATCATAATTAACCGTGAGTTGGATTTATAGGTGGTTTATACATAGGTTGCTTTTCTTGTGTTTTTTTTTTTTTTTTTTTTTTTTTTTTTTTTTGAGGTGGAGTCTCGCTTTGTCCCCCAGGCTGGAGTGCAGTGGCGCAATCTCTGCTCACTGCAGGCTCCACCTCCTGGGTTCACGCCATTCTCCTGCCTTGGCCTCCCGAGTAGCTGGGACTACAGGCGCCCACCAACACGCCCAGTTGTTTTTGTGGGTTTTTTTTTTGTATTTTTAGTAGAGACGGGGTTTCACTGTGTTAGCCAGGATGGTCTCAATCTCCTGACTTCGTGATCCGCTCGTCTCGGCCTCCCAAAGTCCTGGGATTACAGTCGTGAGCCACCGCACCTGGCCTTTTCTTGTTTTAAAATACCACGTGTATTGGTCTGCTGTCTTTTCTATAGACTATTAGATTCAGCTTGCTCATAGGTGATTTGGGATTTTTGTGACTGTGTTTATGACCAAGACTGTAATTTTTCTGTCTTTGTTATACTTTGCCCACTTCTTTTAAAAGGATGTTTATTCTCGGCCAGGCGCGGTGGCTCACGCTTGTAATCCCAGCACTTTGGGAGGCCAAGGCGGGTGGATCACGAGGTCAGAAGATGGAGACCACGGTGAAACCCCTTCTCTACTAAAAATACAAAAAAAAAATTAGCCGGGCGTGGTGGCGGGCGCCTGTAGTCCCAGCTACTCGGAGAAGCTGAGGCAGGAGAATGGCGTGAACCCGGGAGGCGGAGCTTGCATTGAGCCGAGGTCACGCCACTGCACTCCAGCCTGGGCGACAGAGCGAGACTCCGTCTCAAAAAAGAAAAAGAAAAAAAAAGGATGTTTATTCTCCCCTCATAGGATTGGCTCAGGATCCTGCCTGCCCTTTGTATTCTCTTGAAGAGTTTGTTTAAAGTTGCATGATCTGTTAGTTGAAACTTGGCTGTCATTGCGTTTAAAATGATTTTTGTGAAAAGATTTTAAAGTATTGATTCAATTTAGTTCATGATTATAGGGTTAATTCTGTTTTCTATTTATTTTTTGTCAACTTTGGAATTTTTTTCTAGAAATGTCTCTATTTCATGTAAGTTTTAAAACTTACTGGCCTCAAGTTGTTCCTTGTTTTTTTTATTTTTTAAATCTCTGCCATATCTGAGGCTAGATGATTAAACTCCTAATGTTTTTTAATTTGTGCGTATTCGTTTTATTTTCTAAATCACTCATAACAGAAGTTTGTCTTGTATTGGTCTTTTGAGAGAATCACTTTTTAAAATTATTTTGGTGTATATGAGTGTATGTAATGATTATATTTCATTTCATTTATGTATTTTCTGCTTTCATCTGTTTTTTTTGGATTTGTTCTACTGTTGCTTTTCTAATTTCTTAAAGATATATCTAGTCTTTCAGTTTGTATCCTTGTTATCGTCATATATAAGTATTTAAGGCTACCAAGTTTCTTCTAATTATGGTAAACAGAATCTTCCAAGATTTTTGTATGTATTTTTTTCATTCTTATTCTTTTTAACTGTTACGGCTTATTCTTTGGCCCACAGATATTTAGAAGTTGGTTTTTTGTTTGTTTGTTCGTTTGCTTTTTTTTGAAATTAAACTTTCTATTACAGAGAATGGAGAGCAGTGGAGTGAGCCCTGCAGCATGGTCAGGTGGCTTAGGCCAGGGCAGTCCCTCCGGGACTTGCATTTAGGCCTCCCTCCCATTCCCAGCCTCTCAGTCTTTCAGAGTCAGACCCCAGTCACCATGCCATTTCATCCATAACATTCTAGTGCCTAGCTCTCTAAAAGATAGGGACTCTTTATTTTAAACACTACTGCATCGACGATGTACATATTTAGACAAGATTAACCATTCTTTATTATTAGCAGATTTTTACCCAACGTTGATATATCCCTGATGGTGTTTAAAATCACTTTTTTAGTTTGTGGTTTGACTTTTGGTACCAGGAGTCTCTGGGTCCAAGTAGTGTTCATACGCTGTGATTGGCACCTGTCATAAAGTCCTCAGTTAATCTCTAGGTTTCTTCTTCCTACCTTTTTTTTTTTTTTTTTTTTTTTTTTAGTCCTTGAGATTTTTCTGTTGAAGACACTGTATTGTGTGTCCCACAGAGTTTTCCTTCCTAGGTTCTAAATTTTGCTTGATTTTAGCCCTGTCATGTCATTTAAAATAGTCCTTTGTTGCCTGTATTTCCTATAAATTGGCAGTTAGATCTAGAGGTTTGATCAGATTCAAGCTTGGTTATTTTTGGCGAGACTTTATAGATGCAGTAGTGCACCTCTGTTGGGAGGCAACCAACCATACCCATGTTTGTGTGTGTGTGTGTGTGTGTGTGTGTGTGTGTGTGTGTGTGTGTATGCATATATATAACAGCCGTATTTTAAAAAATTTATTTAATTACTTTTTTTTTTTTTTGAGACAGGGTTTTGCTCTCTTGCCCAGGCTGGAGTGCAGTGGTGCAATCTCAGCTCACTGCAGCCTCTGCCTCCCATACTCAGGCCATCTTCCCGCCTCAGCTTCCTGAGTAGCTGGAACCACAGGCATGCACCACCACACTTGGCTATTTTTTGTAGCTTTTGTAGAGATGGGGTTTCACTATGCCTCACAGGCTGGTCTTGAACTCCTGGGCTCAAGTGATCCACCTGCTTCAGCCTCCCAAAGTGTGGGATTGCAGGCACAGCCACTGGGTGTGACTAACAGCCATATTAGTTATCCAACAAATTCTTTCCTTCTTCTCCTTAAAATTCTTTCTGATGGATCCTGTCCCAGCCTGACTGCTGCTTTGGAGGTGATGTGCTTCATTCCTGGCAGTTAAGGTGAAACGTTACTGTATGAGCTTAACATGTCTGAAGTTCCTATTTCATGTCCCTGACCTCTACAACACGTGGGTTACAGACACTTTAACACTGAGCACCCCTTCCCCACTCAACTCTTGTTGTTCTCTACTATTTAAATGGTCCTTTACTTCAACCGCACAAGTTAGGTAATCTTCTTCCTTCTTCCTTCTTTCTTCTTCTCCCTCCCTCCTCGTCCTCCCCTCCTCCTCCTCCTCTTCTTTCTTCTTTCTTCTTCTTCCTGTGTTGTTCAGATGAAGTCTGTTTAGATTTCTCTCTGTAGTCCCCAGTTCTTTGCTCACCTTTTCTTCCTCCCCCTTTCTCTGCCCACCTCCGTGTTGTTGATCCTCCCCTGAAGGCTTCCTGGTGAGGTTTTTAAACTCTCTTAGTTTTCAGCCTGGTATATGTTTATATCCTGTGCTTTCTTGCAGAATAGCTTCCCTGTGAATGCGATTCTAGCTTGACAGTGGCTTTCTCTTAGTTCTCGGAGGCTCACTGGTCCTGGCTTCTGTGACTGCATTTCCTTTGTTGGATAAGTTGCCCATGTTGCGGGGTCTTCTGGACTCTGTCTCGGTGGTCTGCTGTTTCACTTTGAAGTTGTCTTGATTCCATTTTGCTTTTTCATGCATGGTTGTGCTTTCTGCGTCTGTAGATGCATGTCTCCCACCAGTTCTGGAAAATCGTCAGCCATCTATCTTCAAATATTGCCTCTCCAGAGTTCTGACAGTATGTAGAGGTTTGCAGCTCAGAGCACAGACTCTGGAGCTTGAGTCCCTGGCCTAAATGCAGGCCTTGCCACCTGCCAGCCATATGGGATAGGGAGACCAGGCAGGAAGGATGAGTGCCTGCAGGAATTCAGTGCTGAGGGGCAGAGGCGGCTGGGGGACGGGGGAAGATGGGGAGGCCCTAGCATTCAGCGTTGATGACAAGTGAGGTAGGGAGGAGCACGGGCACCTTTCCTGTGACATTGAGTTAGCTCTTTGACCCAGGTAGCAGGGGTTAGCTCCGTTGGGGGCAGTGGGGACCCTAAGAGGCTTTGGTGTCTGAGAACAGAGGAAGGGGCCATCAGAGGCCCCTCTTGTGGTCTCAGCACCTGCCCTCATATGAGCTCCAGAGGATAGACTTGGGGTGCCCTCTGTCCTGGAGGGTTGGATGCAGGGTTGAAAGCTAACCCATTTCCAGGGTCTGGCTGTAGAAGGGAGAGAAGCATCAGACTCTCCGTGCCAGGCCCGGGATGCCTGGTCCATCCCTAAGCCCTTCCTGAGCACACCTCAGTGGTGCAGCCCTCCACGGACCCTCTCTTCCCTGAAAGAAGGGGTTCTTGGGCCAGCGTAGGGGCTGGCAGTGCAGATGGCAGACTGTAAGGGCCGGTTTCATTGGATGTTATCTGAGTCAGAGCCCTCTGTCCATTTCCCTGGGGCCCATCGCAGCCTGCCTGCCAGGTACCTGCCGTTCCTGACATTCTGCCTGGGAAATCCTGTCTGTGTTCCAGAACCCTCTGCAGTACAGACACCTTCCCCACGGAGCCCGGCGTATTCAGGCTGCCTTTCCTAATAAAGCCCAGGCCGAGTCACCGGGCCTGAACTGGAGGGCCCGTGGCCCGGGCACAGGGGCCGCTGCATCGTGGTCAGCATTGTGGTCAGCTGTCTATCTGCAGTCACTACACCTGCACAGCATGGGGACACCGGGACAGAGGCTGGCCAGCAGGGTGCCCCATGCAGAGAGGAGCTCACAGGTTCACAGAAGCCACCAGGCTGGATGCTTAGAAATTAGGACTCCTGCTTTACACAGGAATATGAGGTTTACCTAAATCTGCTTCGTTTTTCGAGTGCTCTTCCCTTCATTCTCCTACACTATGAAGAGCTTTTTACTTCCTTTGGAAGAGAGAGCTCGATGGATGCATCGGACCCAAACTCCTAACCAGGAGCTGTGGGAAGGGCACTGAGGAAATGAAAGCCAGTGTTTCTTTCTTCCTCTGTACTGGAGAACAAATCAGCTCCTGTTTTCTTGATGCCTTATGAAGCAGGAGTGTTTCTGAGTCCTATTTGAATCCCTTGAAGCTGATAATTCCATTTTAGTGTCGTGTCTGCGTTAGTACCTCGCAGTCCCTCGTCTCCGCTGCTTTGCATACAGAAGGTTTTGCAGACTGAGGAAGCCCCGGCCGCAGCTGGGGGTGAGGGATGGGGGCTGCAGTGAAGTCTTTCCCTGCTGGACTATGGGGCAGGGATGGGCAACTGTCTGTGGTCACCTTGGCAGTCACCACACCCTCCTTTTACAGAAGACAGTCAGTCCATGGACGTTCAGCTCATGCATGTTTTAGAACCCAGGTCTGTTTCAGTTAAAGCGGTTCAGCTTAGAGACCACAGGACTCATGCTGGTTAGTGATCGTGGAGGGAGGGATAGGCAAGTCCTTTGGTTTCTTTCTTATATCCTGAAAGTGTAATTTTTGTATTTTCCAATGAGCCTTCTTGGCTTCTAGTTAGAGTGAAAAATGGAATTTTCTAAATCTGATCATGGTCAAACGTATTTTTATCCTTGACTCGTGTGTGAAGCTGACACTGATTTTGCTAGAATAATTCTGTTATTAAAAAGGGACAGGGAGGATTCTTCCCAGGTGCACCTGTGTCCACCTTGTCTGTGCTAGGTGAGCACCCACTTGCTGGGGGTTTGGAGTCTCCAGGGCTGGGCATCCACACTGGGCTTGCTGAGCTCTTCCCCTTGGTGTTCCCCACTCTCTCGCTGGAACAGTGGACAGGTCAGGCCCTTGGCCTTCTCGCGGTAGCTTCTGCCTGCCACTCTATAGCACAGGAGACCTGCAGGGCTATGTGCCTATAGGGCTGAGGCTCCACTCAGCGCTGCCAGCACCCAGGAGTCTGGGCTTGCTGCCTGGGCTGTGCCGCGCCCCGTAGCCTATATCCAGGTGCAGCGATCAGTCTGCTCCTGCTCAGGCGGCGTGGACAGGTGCTTCCTTTCTTGTCAATGCTCTTTGCCTTCCTGGTGCCCAACTAACAGGACATGCCAAAACCTGCAGCCCTGCGCCCTCCTGGACACACTCGTGGCATCCTGATCACTGGGTTTATCACCCTGGGTGATGAAAAGCTTTTTCTGGGCCTGCTGTTTTGTCCCAGAAGTGTGTGGAGCTCATGAGGCCAGGGGGTACAGCTCCACCGAGGAAGCCTTGCCCCGTCTCTCCTGGACGGTGATTCTCCATGTTGCATGGCCCTGCCACCGCCACTCCTGTGTGGATGGTGCATCCTGTTCCTGTGATGAAGACCAACCCACACCCATGCCAGCCCTTCTCCCAGAGCTCCTGTTGCCCTGCCACAAGCAGACATCCTGCTGTTGCCCCTGTAGATGGAGGCCAGGGTGCCTTCTCCAGAGTCACCCTGCTGGGTCTGAACTCACACCCCACCCAAGTCTACGCCCCGTCCACTGCCCCACTCTGCCTGTCTCCAGATGTTACCTGTGTCTTCTCCTCGTGTCTTAAGTCCACACTGGAAATTTTGAGAGACCAGATCTTTCTATCTGAGTGTCCTGTGAGACAACCTAAAGGAGATTCTGGGTGGAGATTACTCTCATTAGGCTTTCCTGACAAATCCCATCCTACTGTCTGGTACTGGAGACTGCAGAGCTTCCTGCTGTAGGTAGTCCCCATCTTATGCCAGTGTCCCCTCAAGCTGGTTCCAGGGTTCGTGTATGAGGTGAGGGCATGGAGACAGCCAGCCCTCCAGCAGCACCCCGCTCGCCTTCTCCGTCAGAATGTTCTCGGTCCAGTAGACTCGGAGAAGCCCTGGGATGCTGGAGATGGCTGTGGGGGGGTGGAGGCTGGGGGAAGATCCTGCCAACTGCATGGACCACCCTTCTTGGTGGCACAGATTTGGGCTGAGTTCATACCTTATTATGCATGCATCTACTTAGGCTTTTTTTCTGCTAGTAAGAAAGCAGTTTGAAAACGTAGATTTGGAAGGTGCTTTGAGTTTGGTGGAAGTGAAAGCCGATTTACATAAAAACAACAAAAAAAAGACAGTGGAGTAAAATGCACACCTGGTATTAATTGTAGCTTTTTATTTTTAGCAGTGAAAATACTGTTTCAGGAATGTGTCTTTTCCGTCTCTGTGCTCAGCAGGCTGGGCTTGGCCGGGCTTCCCCTCTTGTCACCTGTTTTCCTGGTGCTGTTGGGAAGGGAGGTGGGGCCTGGCTGTGCCTCTGGGGCTGTTGTCTCAGCTTTGAGCAGCTTTGCCAGAGCAGATCTTAGGTTGCTGCCACGGCCCCAGGAGCTTTTTAGGAAAAAGTGCCTTTATGCACGGAGAGCTGTGGGCTGTAGGCTCTCAGTGAATAGTAATTACAGGGAGGCCTGGCCTTTGGTCAGGAATGAAACCAAAGCCCAAGCCGCACAAAGCGGGCCGAGGGGTTGGGCGGGCCCCCAGTGCTGGCTTTGGAAGACCATCAGCTCCGGAGCAGAAGTTCTTAGGCCTCAGGGATGCTTGGGTCTCTACAGCAGGGTAAGACCCAGGCCCTCTCATTGCTCCCAAATCCCTGTGTTGCTGACCACACCCAGCCTGAGGAACCCCCCTGGGTGACCTGTGAGCTCCCCACAACACTCCTTTAGCCCCTGATGTTTCCGGCAAGACCAGCCTCCTCTCACTGTTCAGCCAGGTCAGGATGCCAGGGTTCTGGTTTGCTGTGCATTAGTGTGTGGCCCTGGGCAAGTCACTTAAATTGTCTGTACATCAATTTCCCACACCTGTCGAGCAGGGTGTCCCTTAAGTGAATTAATACATCAGCACTGAAGGCCGTGGGCCAGAGTTCACCCCGGGCCCTGTGATGCCCTGGTAGTGAAGAGGGCAAGCAGGCAGGGGAAGTTTCCTGTGTGGGCCCTCTCCCGCCTCCTGCTCGAGCGGGAGTCTCCTCTGCTGCAGTTCTCAGGGAGCCTGAAGAGCTTCACCTCCCTTCTTTTCTAGAAGGCTAAAGCGCGGTGCCGTCCAGGCCTGGCCATGTGCTGCAGCTGCCTTCACGCTAGAACTCTGCACCGAGAACGCAGCTCCGAGCACGGCGTCGAATGCAATCTGCCTGTGACACGTCTCTCTCCCGCCCAGCCCCACACAGAGAAAGCCTCCCCTGTGCATATCCATAAATACCACTGTATCTTCTCTTTGCATTTATTTCTTTACGTTTTGATTTCAATGGAAAGCAATACCTTCTTCTTGCACCATAATATTTTTTATTTTTTTTTCAGGCATAATTTAACTAACAGTGATTGTTAACATAAGCTTTTGTCTTTGGCATTGCATAGATACATGTAAATGAGAGAAACAGAAGTGGCATATAAAAACTCACCTACATATGAAGCTCCAAGGTAGGGCCACTTAAGTTACATATGTTATCTACAGAATAGTTTTAAATCTTTACCTTAAAGAATACTTCTACTCTCTCTACCTTGTCTCTACTTTGCGTGCATGCCCCTCCCAGCCATGGTAAATACAACAGTTGTAATTCAGTTAAGAACACTGGGGGCAAATGACATCGCATGTAAGTCAGTGTTTGGAATGGGCCTCAGTTATGACTGTTCAGGCCTTTGAATATCAGTTTCAGCTCGAGGTGCTCTCCATAGCTCTGAGGAGGGATGACAGGTCAAACACGCGTGTCCATCCCTTAGGAAATTCACAAAAACGCCAGTAAAGATCGATAGTTCGTAAATCCCAACCCAATAACAGCGCTTACCCCCATCTCCAGACTGTGGTCTCTAAGACTGTTTCCCAAGAAAGGGACCCACACAGGGGTCAAGAAATGTACAGGAAGACGGCTGGGCGCGGTGGCTCACGCCTGTAATCCCAGCACTTTGGGAGTCCGAGGCAGATGGATCATGAGGTCAGGAGATTGAGACCATCCTGGCCAACATGGTGAAACCCCATCTCTACTGAAAAAAACAAAACAAAACAAAAACATTAACCAGGCGTGGTGGCTGGCGTCCAGTCCCAGCTACTCGGGAGGCTGAGGCAGGAGAACGGCGTGAGCCCAGGAGGCGGAGCTTGCAGTGAGCCAAGATCACGCCACTGCACTCCAGCCTGGGCGACAGAGCGAGACCCCATCTCAAAAAAAAAAAAAAAAAAAAAAAAAAATGTACAGGAAGAGCCCAAAGCATCTGGTAGCAGAACTGGGCGCTGCTCTGAGAGAGCACTCACGGGGTCTGGAGGGCCGCCCGATCCAACCACGGGGCTCCTGCGCATCAAGGATGGGATGGTGAGCATTCGTAAACAGTGACGGGAAAAACACACCCGCCTCACTGCTCGCGTTTGGAGGACGCCGCGAGACCCACTCAGGATTTTCAGACATGGGCAAACCCAGGAAGAGAATCAAGCATGACACTGCCTTTCTCATAAGCGCTGTTTGTGAGAGTAACAAGAGAGTTGATCTTGGATTCCTTCCCGTTATAGAAATGGTCCTGCTAACACATGGAGAGGGGCTGATGGGACTCGAAGAGCTCTGTTTTTAACCCTGATGCGAGAATCCAGTCAGTGATCATTTCAAGCCTTCACAACACAAAAAAGCCACCCAGAGAGCAGGGGTTCGCCTTAGGTCTTGCTAGGAAATCTAAGCTGCCTCTGACCAGGCCCCTCGGTGAGCGTCCAGCTTTCAGAAGAACAGGGGACAGAGCCTTGCTCGTCCACACCAGGGTGTAATCAGCAAAGTGCAGATGACCCGATGTCTTCAGCTAATAAATTATCGGGGGCGGGGGAGGTGGAAGCAGAAGGTCGGGGGAAAGGGTCTTAAAAGATACATCAGCTAATTACAATGTATTTAGATCATGATTTGAACAAAATATTTAAAAGTATTTATGAAACTATGGGGACACTTTCTGGCTACTTCATAATATTATAGAATTATCCATTTATTTGCGTGTGTTGATGGCATTTGATTCGGAAGTCTTCCTGGATAAGATGCAGTGACGACTGGGGCCTGCTTCCCTGTAATCTAGAAGGTGGGGAAGTGGTCGGGGTGAGCAGAGGACCTGAGATCGGCTTGATTACACTATTCTTCATGCTTTTGTGTATTTTCGGAATTTCTCATGAAAGATAAAAATATATATTCCAGAGAAAGGTCATAAGCTCACAAAGATGGGGAGAACAGAAGAGGGGCGACATGAATGAGAGCCTGGCAACTGACAGCAGGTGACAGAGTCACAGCGATTCAGCAGACCCAAAAAACAGATCTCAGCCAACCACGAGGAGCACTGAGAACTCACCAGATGGAAGTTGCACTGCCACAAAGGGGTGCTCTCCAGCGACTGTGATCCTGAGGGCCTCTGCGTGGGGACAGGAGCAAGCTGAGGATGTGGGTACTGTAGCAAGAACAGGGGGGCTAGTCACTGTTTCCACAGCAAACACTGAGTAGGGGGTCCCTCCCTTGGTACACTGAAGGCCCAGCTCTCACCCTCCAGTCCTAGGATGGAGAGGCGTCTCTCGTGGACAGTAGGCTAGCCCTAGGGGAAGGTTCTCTGGGCACTGAGCCAGGGGGTTCCTGATGATGCCACCTCCAGTCACCCTCCATGAAGCCTGGCATTGAGAACCAGACTGTGTCCACAGTTGGCAGGTGGTTTTCGTGCCTCCACTCACACTCAGCAACACATAACCAGGGGCAATCAGGCACCTGAGGGGAGGCTTTTGCAGGGACGGTGGAGAGCAGAGACTCCACAGGGAAAAGAAAACTTGTCACCAGGCTTGGTGGCTCAGGCCTGTAATCCCAGCACTTTGGGAGGCCACAACGAGAGGATCACCTGAGGTCAGGAGTTTGAGACCAGCCTGGCCAACATGGAAGGAAGGGAGGGAAGGAGAGAAATGAGCTGGGCATGGTGGTGCACACCTGTAATCCCAGCTACTCAGGAGGCGAGGCGTGAGAATCATTTGAACCTGGGAGGTGGAGGTTGTATTGAGCCAAGATCGCACCACTGCACTCCAGCCTGGGTGACACTCAACACACACACACACACACACGCACACGAAAACTTTTAGTGAGCTATCCTTACTATCTTCAGAGACTAGACAAGATATTTTATCCAGGAAATATGAACAGGATGACATTAAAAAAAAAGAATATCCAGGGTCCATTGTCCTCTGAAAATGGCTGTTTCATTTGTCAGAAACAAAATAGCAAAAATCATGAAACCTCAGTTAAAAGGTTAGAATATACATTTAAGGAAATCACCCATGAAGAAGTGTGTAAGCCAAAGACAAGGAAAACAGGGAGGATGGAAAAGACTGAGTGTTGTTCTGGGAGGTCTCCTACTCAAGGGCTAGGAGTTCCAGGAGGAGAGCATGGGAAAGGGGAGCCCTTGATGAAGTGCTTCAGGGAGCCCCTCGCGATGGGAGCACGGGAGCTGCCGTCTCCAAAGGACCAGCCAGGCGCCCAGCAGTGGATGTGAAAGGTCTTCACCACACCACACGGCTTCGAAATTTCGGAATGCTGGGGACCTCGAGAAGACCTTATAGGTACCCGGAGAGAGACATCGAGTCACACACAAGATCCAGCATCGAGTGGCGCCCATTTTCCTGACAATACTGGGAGAGGAAGACAACAGAGCTGTGCCTTCAGAATCCTGAAGGCGAAGGATGGTCTTCAAGCTGGAATTCTATACCCAGCCAAAGTCAAGACGCGTGAAGGGGAGAATCGACACATTGTCAGACGTGCAGAACTTACTCTTATGCCTCCCTTTTTAAGACACAGCTGGAGCCTGAGTTCTGCAGAGTGAGAGAATAAACCAAGGAAGACGATGACTGGGACAAAGGAAACGGGAGACTTCAGGTAGGGCAGAGACAGAGGGAGTCCCCCGGAGGAGTCGGGCCCGTCCAGGCCAGCAGCAGCGCAGACAGACAGAGCACCTGCCCAGGGCGAGTGGCACAGCTTCGGAGGCAGTGTCTGGGCTGGCCTCACCAGACTGACTGCCTCGCTGCCTAGACCTGAGGATGCAACACTCCACCCCTTGTCTGTGCCCGACTCTGTTGACCACGTGGCCCCACTCTCTCCTCCTTGCCCCACTGCCTCGATTCCCCGAGGTCACTCATTTCTCCAGGGGGGTCTTCTGCCCAGCTCCCACTTGCGAGCTGGAGGTGGCCACCACGGAGGGCAGCTCACCCCAAGACCACACCTTCTGGCACCTGGTTCTGCTCCACATGACTGCCCTGCCAGATGTTGGACGGGGTGCACTTGGTTTCCTGGGGGTCACCCATGGCTTCACCCCGGAAGGAGCTCTTGTCCCCTGTCCCAGAAGCTGACGGCAGACTCGGACTCGAGACTGTCCTGTCCCGTCCCGGGAACCATCGTCACCTCCTCCTTCCACGGCACTGGTGCTGCTGCCTTCAGTCTTCAGAAAGCAAAGGGCGTGTTTTCAGGGCCACATATATGCAGACGTTATTATGCTAGCAAAGCAAGAGGCCACTTAACAAAGTCAGGATGTTGCTCACGGGGTAGGGGGTGCATGTGGTTTGAAGGGATGCAGAGGGTGACGTTTGGGCCTCATTGAAGCGGAGGATGCACCGTTGCTGGTTTCATTACTGTTCTTTTACTAAACATACTTGTTCTTCAGCATGGATGGCACACTGCACAATTAATAAAGGGTGAAGGACATGGTAGCTAATCATGCATTTCCAATGTGCTGTCTCCCTCCTCCTCTGTCCCA
The DNA here is from genome assembly GCF_028878055.3 of Symphalangus syndactylus. Taxonomy (NCBI): domain Eukaryota; kingdom Metazoa; phylum Chordata; class Mammalia; order Primates; family Hylobatidae; genus Symphalangus; species Symphalangus syndactylus. The sequence goes on along the minus strand of NC_072430.2, from coordinate 143,729,273 downwards.
TCCTCTCTCTTCCCCCACCCCCACACACAGGCAAAATGTCAGTGTAAGAGGAAATCATGGTTACATAGTTGAAATATCTATTATTTTTCCCTTGATTTGAATGAGTCATTCTTTACTTGAAGAGACCCTAAACGTTGACTGTGTTTCCTAAAGAATAGTGCCTCTTTTTCTTCCATATCTGTGTGATGGCATGAAATCGTGTCCTGAGAAGAGGGCCTAAGCATGTCATGGAAAATTAGTGTGCTTCTTCACGAACATTTATTTTAAAAGAGCGAGAGAGAAGGAGACTAACAGATTTTTCTGTTGGTGATTGAGAATTCATTCACAGCATACTGGCCATCTCCCATTGGACTCTGAATGCGGCCTTTGTGCTTCCACTGACGTCAGGAGTCTGATTGTCTTAATATGTTTCTCAAGGCACAACCTATAAAAGCCATTTTCTGCTGTACCATAGAATATTCATGAGAATACAGACTTTTTTGTTTTGATGCTGCATTCTTTAAGTAGAGAAGGTTTTATTGTTTTCTTCAGGGTGCTTTGGGTCAAAAGCACTAGCAGCTTCTGTTGGGAACTTGTGGCATTTTGAATGGTTTTTGATACAGAAATAGCACAAGTCACGTCTGACACAGCCGTAGGCGCACGAATGCATGAATGGGATTGTGGTTCTCATCTCCGCAGCTGGTGTGTGGGGCCGGGCCTGGGATGGCGTGGGCCTCATCCCACCCACCCGGCTCCCAGGGTCCTCATGAGGAAGCCCTCGGGAGCCCTGAGGTGGGTCTCCTTGCCCTGTGAACGTTGAATTTGTGTTATTGGATCCAACATAAACACAGCATTGTCTTCGGAGGTGAGCGATGGCCATGGCCGGAGGTGCACGTGGGATGCAGGTGGCGTGTGCTGCTGTTGATTTTCTCTGCTGTGCTCTTAGCTTACTTTAGCAGAGAGTGGAGTTTCATGTGGCAGTCTGGTAAACCAAGGCAATGTGAACATCTGTTCCTCACACTGAGTGAAAATGCAGGAAGTGCCGTGGTGAGAACAGCAACAGCATTCTGCTCATTGGTGCACCTGACTCCCCAGCCTCGGCGCCCACCGAAGTCCCCTCTGGCTGCACCGTGGCAGTGAGTCCAGGCTCCTCCTCAGCAGAAGGTGGCTGCTCTGCAGGGCCCCTCGCCTCCCTGCTCCTCAGGGACCCGCAATCTTCCGTGTCCATAGGGAGACGCGCACCGAGCTGGAGACACAGCTCTGCAAGGAGTAACTCGCCTCTCACCGGCACTGCCAGGGGCGGATCAGCGCCAGCAGCTTTCAGCATGCGCTCAACTGCTGGAGAAGCTGGAGTGGCTGGAAGGAGCCCTGCCTGCCTGCCGTCCTCCTCAGTTGCTGGCCTTGGCAGCTAGCTCTAGGGTGACCCAGCAGGGGCCTGGACGAGTAGGAAGCAGCTTCCCAGCTGCAGTCTGCATCATCCTCTCTGCGCTCTCACAGAATGGAAGGTTTTAGCAGAAAAAGGAGTTTGGAAGCGACATTCAGAAGATTTGGGCAGCAGTTTCTCCCCCCATAGGGTCCTGTCTTTTGGGAGTGGGGAGTGCTGGGCTAGGCTGCTCACTGGCTTTTTCACAGGTGGTAGAATTTAAGAGCAGACCTGGGCCGAGCTGTGACCTTTCAGGTGATGCATGCACAGGAGGTTCAGCTGTGTGCCTGTGAGGAGGGCAGGAGCGTCACCCAAGCTTCAGAAGAGAATTCCCTGGCAGCGGCGTGGCGTTCAGCATGTTCCGTGTCTGACTGTTTTGATTGTCTCTCAGTCCAGTTGACAAATTCCTTTTAAGATGAAATTTGAATCAATTTGCAGAACCTGTGCAAATCTCCAAGAGAACAGCTTAAAGAACAGATCAAAGAATGAATGCCTTAGGAATTAAAGCATTCATAGCTCTTGAGTAGACTGGATGGAAAGATGAGTTGTACATTAAAAAAAAAAAAAAAAAAAAAAAAAAACACGGGCAGCCCCCTCCATCCCATCACTAAAGTGTAGGTTGTCCAGATGAGGCTACATCCAGGGAGCAATTCTCAGCTTCAGAGGGCGCTGCGTGTCCTCCTTGGCATCCAAGTGAGTGCATCTCCTCCATGCTCGATGGTGAATGCTGGCCAGTGAGGAACCTCGTGATCTTCTCCATTTCTGAAAACTCCCAGGTGGTGGGGGCCATTGCCCCACATCAGCACTGACCCCCCGGGGCTCGGATCTGGCCAGGTGCCTGCGTTGTGATGGGAATTTCAGTATATTGAATTTTGCCTCTGACCCTGATGAAATAGCTTCAGTGGCATTTGCATCAAGATCATGTTAGTGTCATCTTTATTAGAAGCTTTGGAGCAAACATGAACTTGGGTTTCCTTTTAAGATGTTCTGTGATTCCAGATTCAGGGAAATCTGAGAAAAGTTTGAAGAAAGAAAATTCCACTCGGCCAGCAAACCGTGAGTGTGCAGAGCCTGCCCCGCCTTCCCCACTTCGTCTTGAGAAGCTGGGTCCTCCCCGGCACCAGAGTTGCTGCTGCTTCCCCTTGCGCCCTTGGCTGCCCTTCCGGCCCCAAGCCTGAGTGATACTCTAGGATTGCAGATGGCAGGCTGGTCTCTGGGCTCCCCCGTCCCCATGACCCTCCACCTGCACCTAGACCGCTGGGTCCTTGCCCAGGCAGCCCCTGCCCTCAGTGAGACGCAGCCCACTGTGGGCCCTTCCCCTGGGCCTGCCATCAGCTCCTGTGCTCCTCGGCGCCCCAGCGGCTGCCCTGGGCCCGTCCCCACAGCACCTGGCACACAGCAGGAGCCATTAATGTTCTTTGGGAACTGAATGAGGAGTAGAAATGCGGGCATGTCATGTTTTGGAAGCTAATAAAAAAGATCCCTTAAAAGTTGCTTTATGTTCGGTTTTTAAAGAGATTAACACCAGACATTTGCGATGCTGCCCCCTCCCTCCATCTGTGAGAAATTAGAAATGGAAGGGGATGTGCTAAAGCCAGCAGCGGGTCAGGCTTATGCCCAGCGCCTGTGGTGGGACCCTGTTTCTACATGGGACCTTGGGTGACAGCGGCACATCTTATAAGCAGGGGTCCCACCCAGGCCTCCCACACAGGGACAAATGAGGCGAGGCGTAGGCAATAACCCAGCTTCCAAGATGCAACGCTGTGCAGTTACTTATTCCCTGTGCTTATTTGTTCAAGCTAAAATGTCTCTGTTTGACCAAACAAAAAGAATATGAGAAAGACCAGTTTCACCTACAAATGTAGACACCAGCATTCTAAATAACCTGGTCTTTGTTCATGCTATTTTGTTTTTCTAACTTTATCCCTTCCTAGAGATAAATGCAACTTTGTTCTTCTAAATTATATAAGTATATGCATTCTCCGATGGATTCACCCATGGATGTTGACTGTGTAACTTAGAAGAACAAAGTTGTGTTTATCCCTGGAAAGCACAGGCCAGTTCACCTGAGGCGCTCTAGGAAGTCACTCTGCAGGGCACTGGTCCCAGGAGAACCACGGGCCAATCACAGCCATGAACGCGGAAGAGGGAACTGGAACCTGACAGTCATTCAGGAGGCTGTGTTTTCAGGAAAGTGTTTAGCACCGCCGTGCTTGTGAGAGCTGGACCTGCAGCCCCCAGTGCCCACAGCAGGGAGCCTGCCAGCTGAGTCTTCTTCAAGAAGCCAGGCCCCATTCTCTTTTCTCCGAGTTTGCGAGTTTGCTGACTTAGCTCTCCTCCCTGCCTTTCATATATTTTATTCCTTGAAAGAAAGTCTGAAGCAAATGTAGGTGAACACTGATGTTTCATAAAACTGGCATTGCTTACGCAGTTTTTCCATTTTGCTATATTTTGTCATAAAAATGATCAGAAAAGGGAAGAAGGGAAATGAATAGGGTCCAGTCCTCACCCACATGTGGGGTGGGGGGGGTGGGCGGACCCCTGCTTTCTGCTCCTGCACATAGAACAGTCCTCACCCATGTGCGGGGTGGGGGGGTGGGCGGGCCCCTGCTCCCTGCTCCCGCACATTGAACACGCAGTTTATGTGTATAGATTCTTCTCACATAATAGCAAATGAAAACCTTTTACTGTGTCAAAGTCGACACCCAATTAAAAACTAAATACATGCATTTTAAAAGTTGGGGGTTGCACTTCACTGATTTGGGAAAAGAAACAGAAGAGAAACAGGAGGATTTCATTTAAAAAACAACAATAACAACGAGGCAGCCCGTGCTGCTCTGTGTAATGTGATCAGATATATTCAGAAGCTTCTGTCACCTTCTGGGTTGCTTTGTGTCTTTTCACTGTCCAGGAAAGTGGCCTGAGCTGTTCTTCATGGCCTGAGGCCTGGACACTCCTCGGGTTCAAGCCAGTCCAGCCAGGGCAGCCAGCAGGGGCAGGTTAGGAGCAAGATTGACTGCGGTGGGGCAGGGGAGGGGTGAGGAGACAGTGAAGTCAGCCAGGGAACCTGAGAGCACCCCTCACCCGGGGCGCCAGGAGCTCAGGTGACCGCAGCTCCCACAGCTAAGCGGCAGCCCAGGGATCAGAACCGCAAGCTCCAGCCAGTGCCCAGGCCTCCCCCAAAGCATTTTCCACCCTTTTCTGAGGAGAAGGCTGAGTCCTGGGACCAGGACCTCCAGTGGTTTGGAGACAAAGCCAGTGTGGGACCTGCTTCCTGGGCAGTGACTGTGGAAATGCTTTGCACCAAGGGGCAGCTGCCACTATGGGCTGTTTCACCCGAATCGGTGGCTTTGAGACTGTGGAGTGCAGGGTTTCCTAGGAACTGAGTTGCTGACAAGGCCTGGCCTTAGGCCAGTCCAGAGACGGGCTGAGTGTCAGGGTGGACGTGGGTGGGCCATTCTCAGGGAGGCATCTGGACGAGGTCACGCCCAAAGGTGCTGACCCTGAGGGGCGAGGAGCTGTTTTCTCAGCAGCCCTCTTGTTGGCCCAGACACCCCTCTGAGCTTGAGACCCTCCTAGAGAGCAAGGCCCCACCTCCCGCTTTGGCCCAGGTCACGTGAGTGTTGGTTACGGGGAGCTTTCTGAGGGGTGGGCCTGTGGGAGGGGAGCAGGCAGGCTGGGCTCTCACTTGGATTCTCAGTGATGTTTTCGGCAGAGCCACGTGTCTGAGAAGTGATGCTGGGATGTCCCTGGGCTGTGCCAGGAGCAGTGCTGGTTCAGAGTGAGTGCCCGCATGCACTGCATGCATTCAGAATAGGGACCTGCCGTAAAAGGGGTACGCACGTCAGGCTGTTTGTGATATCTGTAATTTAAACCTACCCTTCTTCCTGCGTTACTTTTCTCACTTTCATTTGGTATTGATTTGTAAGGAATGAAATTGATTCGGCTTCTGTTCCTCATCAAAATTACTTGTAGCCTTTTCTCAATAGCACATTAGTACAGGGCAGAAAATCCATTTCTTCTCGAGGTGCAGAAACGCATGCCCAGAGGAACGCTCCTGCCAAGAGCCAGGAGCACGTCTTGTTGGCTGTGTCTGGTAAACATGTTTTCCAAGGCGGGCACTTGTCTCGCCATGGAAACGGGCTCCAGGTCTCGAGCATCTGTCTAGACCACTTCTGGGGCACACACTGTTCTTGTGGCTCTTACAGCGGCGCGGTGACTTCCATGGAAGAGGAGGAAGAGGAGCAGAACAGGCAGTCTTCCTAGCTGAGGGCTGGCGCCTGCTCTTTTCCTTGAACAGCCAGAACCTTTTTCTTTATTTTTCTCATTATTGACTTCTAGAAATGACGTCAGCAAGGCCTCTGGGCCTGCAGTGGGGTCCTCTGAGAGCCGGCCTCCATGGGAGGGTGGAGGAAGGAACAGGGATTGTGGAGTGTGTCCTGGCCTGGCCTTCCATGGGCTTTTGTGGTTTTTGTCCTTGAGGAATGGGCCCCAGAGGCCTCTGAGTCTTGCATTTTGAGTTTGTTGGGCCAGAGGGGGATGGGGGAGAGGGGTATCCAATCCTCAAATGTTCACAGGCCCCGCCCCGTGAAGGTGGCCAGTGTGTTGGGCGGGGGCTCTGGGGCCCGGGGACGGCCGAGGGCGGCAGTGACCGGCTCTCCTGCTTGTTCTTCCCACAGTGGATGTGGCCACGGCACTGCCTCTGCAAGTGGCCCCCTCGGCAGTGCCCATGGACCTGCGCCTGGACCACCAGTTCTCACTGCCTGTGGCAGAGCCGGCCCTGCGGGAGCAGCAGCTGCAGCAGGAGCTCCTGGCGCTCAAGCAGAAGCAGCAGATCCAGAGGCAGATCCTCATCGCCGAGTTCCAGAGGCAGCACGAGCAGCTCTCCCGGCAGCACGAGGCGCAGCTCCACGAGCACATCAAGGTGAGGCGCGGCGCGCGGGGGCGGGTGGGCCAGGCCTCCGGCGCCCTCAACTCCCGGTGACTCCAGCCCTGCGTCCGCGGAGTGTGCTGGGGCCCCAGGCAAGACGCGAGGTTCCTGCAGGAGGCCTTCCGCGTTGGGATGGTAACACCAGGCCACAAACCGCGGGCAGCACTTCCGTGTATTGTGGAGGACGTGGTGCTGAGTGGAAACAGCGGTCTAAAGTCGTCGTGTGGAAGCACATTCCAAATAGGAAAAATGCTTATCACCTAATTTCATCTGAAGCATGCTCAGAAATAGAAAAGCTGCCAAAGGGAAGAAGCACCAGAACCTTAATATGATTGTTGCTGGGAGGTGTTTTGACAAATCTGTGTGTTTTCTTTTTCTTAGGACTTTTCTGTATTTTCTATTTTCTCTACTAACCTTTTATAATTAGAAAAAGATAATATTTTCTTTTAATTTAAATGTGGTAAGAAAAAAACAAAGACTTTTTTTGGTACTTACTCTCTACAAATATTTAGTCTGATACCAGATTTTAAAATTAAATCAATTGGAAATACATACTAGTGATATGTAGCAAAGTTATATTATATAGTTGGCAGGCTAGTTATGATATCTGTGATTATAATATGCTGTCACTGCATTTAGAACCATTTAGAGCAACACCATCTAATAGAAATATACATGAGTATATTAAAATTCCACCAGTAATCTTAAATATTCTAGTGGTCACATTAAACAAAGTGAAAAATCCCACAAAACCAGATTATCTGTATCTGTGTAACAAAATTACCGCCAACACTTAGCAGTTTAAAATAGCAAGTTTGTATTGTCCTGCTCTGTGGGTCAGGAATCCCCGAGCAGCTTCACTGATGGGGTCTCCCATTACGTTGTTACTGAGATGTCAGGCAGGGCTGTGGTCTCATCTGCAGGGTTGACTGGGCTGAGGTGGAGGAGCTCCATTCAGGCTCACTCACATGGCTGCAGGCAGGAGGCCTGAGATCCTCATCCACAGGGCTGCTCACAGCATAGCAGCTGGCTTCCCAGAGGGAGCAACCCGAGAGGAAACACGGCCAACATGGAAGCCACAGGGTCTCTCATGCCCTGATCTGGGAAGTGGCAGGCCGCCACCAACACTGCTGCTGTTGTTGTTCATGCTAAGTCTTGGCAAGCCTCTGGGGCCTAGACACGTAGAGCATCTCCATTCAGGCTAGCCGCGTTTCGAGCCGTACATGGTTCGTGGCAACTGCTGGACAGCACAGATGTAGGGCATCAAAAGCCTATGACCGTATGCTGCCTGGTGCTTCTGAGATGCTCACATGGTCCATGGGTGGAAGTTGTTCAGCTGAGGTCTTGGCTACCTGGCGTTAGCCCACACACAGATACTAGTGTGCCCACCTAGTGTGCAGAGTAGTTTAGGGGTGCATCCCTCTGTTTCTGCTCTAGCTGGTAATTCTCTTGACCACGGGATCCCAGTCTCCCTTCCTTTATATGTAAGACACTTTGTTCAGTGTCTTTATTTCATAATCACTGTTGAGAAATGGAAGTAAAGTAGTGTCAGTTGTCTGTAGACTTAGTGGCAGATTGTGGGGGAGGCTGCATCCCAAAGCTGGGCTGACCCTGGAGGACAGGCTCAGGGACAGCTCCGTGTCCCCTCTCATGGGTGCCAAACCATTCTGTGAGTGCCTGTGCTTCAAAGGTGAGCCCTGAGAGCTCTGTACTCGGCCCCCTCTGGCCTTGAGGGAACAGGGACTGGGAGGTTTCTGGCTGGACCCTGCGGGGCTGCTTGTGGGCTCTGGGTCTTTGGACTTGGCACCGTTGCCTTGGCATTTGTTGGCTTGGAAGTTGTTGCTGCTGCTTTTTCCCAGATGCACGGGCCTGCTAATGTCAGTGTTTGACAAACCAAGGAGAGGACACTTTCCTGAGCTCTTGAAGTCCATGCTTGATCGTTTTTGCCTTCAGATTTCAGAGCAACCTAGCAGCTGTGTGTAACAAACACATCACTTGTCCCTGTGGAGATTGGCCCACCAGCCTCACTGGGACCCTGTGCACTTTAACAAGCACACTTGAGTTGAGGGTGGGGCAGTTGAGAGCTCCACAAGCACCATACCCTTTGGGATCCCTGTGATTCTGACACTCCTGGCAGGTAGGACACGAGAGAGGACACAGTCTTCACTTTACTGATGGCGCCGCTCTGTGCTGTGGACAGGCCAGTCTTGCCTCCCTCATGGCCTGACCATGGGCAACTGCAGCTGGCTTCTGTTTTTCAGGCCTGGGAGAAGAGTTTTCAAGCTGACTGCAGGAAACAGGTGCATGCCAGGCACAGGTCGGGGGAGTCACTGCAAGCAATCTCTGCAGCCCGCCCAGGGCTTCGGCTCACCAGCCTTTCCGTGATCTGCCAAGAGCAGCCCTCAAGAGGCCACTCGTTTTATGTAGTTTTTGCGCCATGGGTTCACATTCTATGACTCCTAGAAGTAATTTTTTAAAATGAGTATCGTAGCTCCTTCGTATTCTGCATGTTGGCAACCCCGCATCAAGCCTGAGGACTCCCCGACAGCAGTCTTGACCCAGGCACTGCCCTGTACCTCTCCGAAGCCCCCGTCGGCCACTCGTCCCGCCTGCCTGAGGGACATGAGGACCGCTCGCTCACTCCGGCTTCCCTGCCTTCCTGCAGCCCAACACAGATCCCAGCTGAGGATGGCCTCAGGGGCTCCTGCTGAATTCCATTTTTCCTGTTGTCACTGCACCCTGGTGAGCCCTGCAGTCCTCGCGTTGATCCACCTGGAGCATTCACAGCGCGTGATTAGGAGACCCCACCCCAAAGCCACCATGGGTGTCGGTGCAGAGCGAGGTTAAGGAGATGGGATTGTTGATGTCTCATTCCGTGCTGGTTGAATTTGTAGCTTTTACAAGAAGAAGACATAGATGAGAAGCTGAGAAGTAAGCCTAAGCCCTGTGTGTTTGACCGGGGCTCCTCAAGGTAGTCCTGGGAGGCCAGAAGACATAAAGAAGACACTAGAGTTGGGGTCAGTGCTACCACCTCAGGGTGAGGCCAGGTCCCACCTCCAGAACCCTCTGCCTCTCCTCTCCTGGTGCCCCAGGAGCTGGCTTCACTGCTTGGAAGAGAGCACCCCGAACCCAGTCCTCACGTCGCTCCTACAGGCCAGGCCTTCAGGCCATGCTCCTCATTCCTGGAGGGGTCCCTGGGAGAGCGCCCCCCCCCCCCCCCGCACCCTCTGAGAGATGGCCGGAGACCCTAGAACGATGGCGCTGGAGCCAGTCTCTGGGCCAGGGTCTCAAAAGCACAGGAAGAAGTTCAAGATTGCCTTTCTCTTTGCATTTTAATCATTTATTTCTTCATTAAAATAGACATTATAAAAGCCATTTGAACTACATACATAGTGGTTTCATTACATTAGGGGGCTTTTGTTTGGATAATTTAAACTCTCTTTATAAGCCATCATATTGTTAGTGACATTTGGCAATGGTGTTTGTCAGACAGATTTCTTGAACACAAAATCTAATTAGTGTCATTAAATCATCAGTGAATTTGAATAGAGTTTCATAATTGAAAAGGGAATCATTTTTAAAATATAACTTAAATTATTAATGTTGGGTAAATAGGATCTTTTAGGAGAATTTTAATGCTCGTAGTCCCCTTGGACTTTCTGGTTTCCTGGCTGTTTGTGGTGGTTTAGACACAGCCTCGCCTCTCCTTCTCGGACAGTGCTTTTCCACCTAGAAGGGGATCCCAGGTGAGCGTGGAAGTTCTCTCTTGCACTTCTGTGTTTTTGTTTGTTTTTTGAGGCAGTCTTGCTCAACTGTTGCCCAGGCTGGAGTGCATTGGTGCCATCTCAGTTCACTTCAATCTTCGCCTCCCAGGTTCGAGTGATTCTCATGCCTCAGCCACCTGAGTGGCTGGGATTACCAGCATGTGCCACCACACCCTGCTGCTAATTTTTGTATTTTTGGTAGAGACGGGTTTTTCCCATGTCGGCCAGGCTAGGCTTGAACTGCTGGCCTTAAGTGATCTTCCTGTCTCAGCCTCCCAAGGTGTCGGGTTTACAGGCGTGAGCCACCGCGCCCGGCCTCTCTCTTGCATTTGTGATCAGTGCCTCCCAGAAGAGTATGGAGGGGGAGGATACAAACATAGATACCCAGAGAGGGTCCAAGGACAGGCCACGATGCTATGGCTAGAGCATGCCCCAGGCTGGCGAGTAATGGAGCAAGGGGCATGTGGGAGACCCCAAGCACAAGACTGGGCCCCGGCACCCCCCTCAGGCCGCATCTCTCCCCAGGAGGCACAGGGCACCCCCCACAGGGCGCACCTCTCCCTAGGAAACATAGGGCACCCCCTGCAGGGTGCATCTCTCCCCAGGAGGCACAGGGCACCCCCCTGCAGGGCGCATCTCTCCCCAGGAGGCACGGGGCACCCCCCACAGGGCGCATCTCTCCCCAGGAGGCATGGGGCACCCCCATAGGGCACACCTCTCCCCAGGAGTTAGGGTACACCTCTCCCCAGGAGGCATGGGGCACCCCCTGCAGGGCACATGTCTCCCCATGAGACATGGGGCACCCTTCATAGGGCAGAACTCTCCCCAGGAGATACAGGGCACCCCCTGTAGGGCATTCCTCTCCCCAGAAGATACTGAGGCACCCCTGTAGGGCACACCTCTTCCCAGGAGATACAGGACAACCCCCATGGGGTGTACTTCTCCCCAGAAGACACTGGGGCACCCCCCCATAGGGCACAGCCTCCAGGGCAGACACTGAGGGACCCTCCCATAGGGCATAGCCTCCAGGGTGGACACTGAGGGACCCCCCCCATAGGGCACAGCCTCCAGGGCAGACACTGAGGGACCCCCCCCATAGGGCACAGCCTCCAGGACAGACACTGAGGGACCCTCCCATAGGGCACAGCCTCCAGGGCAGACACTAAGGGACCCCCGCCATAGGGCAGAGCCTCCAGGGCAGACACTAAGGGACCCTCCCATGGGGCACAGCCTCCAGGGCAGACACTGAGGGACCCTCCCATAGGGCACAGCCCTCCAGGGCAGATACAGGGACCCCTCCCATAGGGCACAGCCTCCAGGACAGGTACAGGGCACCTTTTGTATGTAGGTTGCACATCGCCCTCCTGCAAGGCTTACCGTCTCTCCCTGCAGTGGTGTAAGGTGTGCCTTTTCTTCCCTAACTTCAGAGTATTCCCAGTCGAATGCATGAAAAGTAAAAATCATTTACATACTGTTTCAGTGTGCATGTCTTTTTTTTTTTTTTTTTTTTTTTTTTACTAGCAAGGCTGGCCTCTTTTTCGTGTGTGCGTGTGTGTGTGTGTGGTGTTTGTGTGTGTGTCCGTGTGACTTGTGCTGTGGAGAGCACAGTGGGTAGGTGAGAGTTTTCAGAGCTGTTTAGTTGATAGTGTGACTCTTTCAGGGAGGGACTAACATGGAAAGGAACCTAGTTTTCTGGCACTGGGAGCGTGGGTCACGATCCTTATTCTCTTTAATACCTGGCCGAGGAAGCTGAAGAGATGTTGCCCAGGCCCAGCTTTCCGGTCACCTGAGGCAGCTGTCAGCATTAGAGCTCACCCGAGCTGCGCCGAATGCCTGATCCAGGGGTACGGTGGGGAGGCGGGGGCAGGAGCACACTCTTGGTTTGGAGCAGAGTCCCTCTGTGGTGCCTCTGGGTAAAGGTTAAGAATAGACGGGAAGACCTCATGCACATGCTTAGCATGAGCTGCCTCCCAAGCCAGGCAGAGGCACATGCGCGTGGCAGTGGGCAGTGGGGCCAGGTGATCCATGGGGCACGTGGGCACACACCTGGAGAGCCATGGGTGCCATGGCCCGACCCCAGCTGGTCTGCACCTGGTGTTCCCATCCATGGGCGGCAGCTTACCGTCCGTGGCGTCCCCTCTTCGCCTTTCCTCCTGGCTCCTGCTGCTGTATGTGGGTGCGGCATCTCCCCACTCTGGCGTTGTTCCCCTGGCAAGTTGAAAAAGAGACACAAGAAACTCAAGAGTTTACTTTTTAAAGTGCAAATCTTTTTGGGGTGCCACTTGAATATTTGTATATTAAATTCTGAAGTCAGAGTCAAAGCAGCTAAATTCTGGGGCTCCTATATTTGGTTCAGAGTTCAGTGTATGCGTAACGTAAACTTAAAGTCTGGTTAGGGTAATAGGATCAGCTATGACTGGTTTTGTTTTTGCTTTTCTTAGAAGAATGAGGTCGTAGTCATCTTATTTTAAATCGCTCATTATACTTTCAGTCTGCAAAAAATTGCTTCCCAACAGCCCTTCCCCCATGGAGTAGTCTAGCGTGTAAAGTTAGTGAGGGACTAGTTGCAGACAATTTTAGCTAATTTAAAAATAAGCGCATCTCAAAGTCCTGTTTTTCGAAGCCTGAATTCGGTACTCCAGTGACGCACCTGCCCTCCAGAAGCCAACTGAGGGTGCCCCACGGAGAGTGAGTACCTATTCACGATGCTGGGGAGCGGGGCAGGAGTGAAGAAGAGTGAAATGACCATCTTCCCTTGTGGTTCCAGCATTTTCCGAGCACTCCGAGGGCAGAGGGTCCCTGTGTCTTCTTTGAAGGTAAAGAAATAGGCCTGACGTCTAAGGTTGTGCTGTGAACAAGGAGTGTTGAAATTCAGTTTGTCCTGACCGCTTTCACTTTGCAGGCTTTGCTCTACAGATAATCTGTTATAAATCTAATAAGGTGGAATGCCTCCCTACAAGTAGCGAAGCTGAGATCACACAGCATTGCCGGGGGCAGATAGGGAATCCGTCACTGTTTGTGACTGCTGGTTTCATTAAAACTCCACCACAGCCGTGTTTCTGGGAGTTTTGCCTTCCTGTGAATTTTAATCCCCAGCAGCCATGGTTGTTGCTTTCATTCTTTTTGAAATGATGGTGGAAAGAGCTCACTTTCCTTCTGGGTTCTGGCTGACAAGTAGATACTGTGAGACTGCATTAGGCTGCATCTGTCCGCTCTGCGTTTCCGCCCTGAGTGAGCTCTGAGCAGCGGGAGGGAGGGAGCCAAGGGGCCCTGTGCAGGTGACAGCCAGAGAGGAGGGGCTCGCCATAACGCGATCAGTTCAACAAAGGATTGTTTGTTTTCTGAGCTGAGAAGCACCCCGAAGCCCTGTGGGTTGTACGTTTTACAGGTTAACCTGCCGGTGGCATTCCCCATCTGCAGACAGTGGCCCAGGGACGCTCTCGGGGCACCTTTCCCTGTGTACACAGCTCCGGCTCCCCAAGGCAGAGTCTTGAATCTGTACATGCCCAGATGTTTGTCCTGATAGAGGGACTTTGCTTGCGTGTGGTGGCGAGGAACACCGCGTCAGGAAGGTGTGCTCCAGGCAGTATCTCCCTAGCCTTGAGGGGGCCTGATTTTGCCTTAGGATAACATTTAGTGTCTGCAGGAAGTCGGCCTCTCTAGGTGACATCTTTCGAAAGTGACGGTTTGATGATGATCAGGCCGCACGGAGGCGAGCCCAGGCCAGCTCTTCTGAGTGTTCTCCCCATGCCACCTCTTCCAGTCCTCACATGAATCCTTGGGGCAGGTGCCACATTTAACCCAGCACAAAGAGGTTAAATATTTAGGTGCAAGTGCGCCAGCAGCGAGCAGGCGGGCGGAGCAGGGTTTATCAGCCAGGCAGCCTGGCCTGGGCACTGCCCTCCAGCCAGCGTCTGCTGGCCGCCTGTGAGTCTTCGGAGGCCAGTGCTGCCCAGATGAAGGGCATGCAAGAGCTTGCTTATGTTGATCCTACCATCCCCAAGAAGTTCATTTAAGTTGGTTGTTCGGAATTAAGTTTTTGCCATGGGAAAGATACAGGTGAGATGCTTGGTGTGTGCAGCCAGCCCTGACAGCCCTCCCTGCCCCACCTGTGCACACGCTGCTGCCGGGTGTGGTGGGATCCCCCTCCCTCTCGGCCCACCCAGGCCTCCTGCCTTGCCTGTGCCCACACATCTGCCAGGAGCAGCACCCCTGCCGGAAGGCAGCCTGCAGGTGCACCTGCCTGGGTAGGGTCTTGCCTGAGCCCCTCCTCTCCTCCCTCCTTCCCTGGGTGTGGGCCTACCTCCCGCCACCTCTGCAGCTCTTCTGTCCCCATCTTCTGGCTGGAATTGAGTCCCACCCCCTTTGTGAGGGCTGTAGGTGGGCGGGTGTGTTTGTGGACAGGGCTTTTTGTCTCGGGGAGAGCAGCAGTTTCTGTCCCCAATGTCCAGATGCTGACCTGCTCTCTCTGCTGCCGTAAATCCTCACTGTGTGTGACCACAGGTGTGACTGGACAGCCCTGCCTAAAGCCTGAGGTCCCACTGCCCTGGACTCTAAGCGATTCCTGTGGGGCTCTGCCATCCAGGCTACTTCTGCCGCCGTGGGGCAGTGGGTGGGGAGGCTGGCTGTGGGCCGCAGGCTGCAATGGCCCAGCCCAGGTGGGCCGGGAAGGACCAGTGCTGTGGTCTCCGTCCTGGAGGCTGGGGCGGCCTCAGTCCAGAGCTGTCTGCTGGGGTCACTGCAATGGGGCAGGCGGTTTCTGCCCGGGGACCCTTCCTCAGGGTGGGCCATGGGGGGCAGCAGCCCAGCACACCCTTCCATCCACGTGGGGCACTCATGAGGGGCAGTCATGTTCGTTTTGCTTGTTCACTGCCACCGCCTGTTTGAGGTTGCTGAATGCCATTTGGTTGGCCAGTGCCTTTCTCTGTCCCTTGTCTGGGCTGGGGGCTTTGCTTCCAGAATGGAAGAATGAGGAGTTTTACCTTACAAAATTATACAGTTGATGTTACATTTAACATTGTGGACATGATGTGATTCAAATTTCACACAAGTCACAGACACGCGGGGTGACTGGCACGTCTCATCTTGAGGAGGAAGAGGCTGTGAGGAAGCCGAAACCCTTTCTTCCCTATTTACAAGTGGCAACTGGCTGAGTCCTCAGCAGTGGGAAGCGAGGCCCAGGAAGGGGATTGATGCCCCTGGTGAGGCCATTCCTCATCCCCTGCACTGCCTGTGACCATGAAAGGGCTTGGGCCAGGCCGCTTTTGCAGGCTGGATCTTCCCAGAAGCCTAGGGGTTTGAAAGGTGTGTGTGCCGGGTGCTGGGGGGCTGAGCTGCACCTCCAGGCTCTCGCAGGAGAGGGTGTGGTGACCACCTGGAAGCTGGCTGTGCAGGGGCAGCAAGGGTGGGGAGCTCGCCAGTCGGCTCAGGCCTCTCATGTGAAGAAGGACCCAGCAAGATGCCGGAGATGTTCCCGGACACACACTTTCTGCCCCCGTCACCTTGCCAACGCCACTGAGGGTCAGCGCCCACAGAGAAGGGCAGCGCCCTTGCACTCTCACAGGCACCTGGAGCACACGTGCTCACTCCCATGCACGCACACTCACATTCAGAACACACACTTGTGTGCACAAGCACGTTGATGTGCATGTTCCTCCGTGCAGGCAGCCCTGTTGTCTTGGAGCAGCAGGACCTGTAGCTGAAGGCTCACGTCGCCTCCCTCCCTGAGCACGCCGCGTGGGCTCTCAGGCTGTGGCGCCTCAGAGACCCAGCGCCCTGTCCCTGCTGGCCCTACTCTGTCGGGGTTGCCTCTGCCTGTCTTTTGTAATCCTTTTCATCTGCTTTCCTACCCCTCAGCCACTTTCATTTTCCTTTGTTATCACCTCTTGCTCCGAAGTGACGCATATTTGTTGTAGAGCGGCAATCAGTCCCGACCTTTTTGGCGCCAGGGACCGGTTTCGTGGAAGATGGTTTTTTCTGTGGACAGGGGTGGGGGGTGCGGGAGAATGGTTTTGGGATGAAACTTCCACCACCTCAGATCATCAGGCAGTAGATTCTCATAAGGAGCGTGCATCCTAGATCCCCCACACGCACAGTTCACAACAGGATCGCGCTCCTGTGAGAATCTAATGGCGCCGCTGGTCCGGCAGGAGCTTGAGCTCTGGTGGGAATGCTCCCTAGCCTGCCACTTGACTCCTGCTTTGTGGTCCATTTCCTAACAGGCCAGGGACTGCTACCCGTCCATGGCCAGAGGTAGGGACCCCTGTCGTAGAGGGATTGAAGAATACACAGGGATGACAGTGTGACGTGGGTGGCATCCCATGGACGCCAGTCCTGCTGTGCCAGTGCAGTCACTCATGGAGCACAGGCGTCCAGTGGCTGCCTCACATGCACACCCCACTCTGTGCCTTGCTCATCCTTTCCCTGGCCTGAGCCTCATCCTCCAGGAAGAACCACCAGCTGGTGGAAGCCCCACTCTGGAGCCAGCCCGGACCCCCTGATTCACTAAATTTCCTCCACAGAAAGTTCCTTGGGCCACTGTGGTTGCCAGGATGCCTTCCCACCCTGTACCCTCTCACCATCCCTTCTTCCTCCATAAGCGGAGCAAGACCAACAAAAAGCAACCCACCAGTGGCTGGGTGAGGCAGCTCATGCCTGTAATCCCAGAGCTTCAGGAAGCTAAGGCGGGAGGATCACGTGAGCCCAGGGGTTTGAGACCAGCCCCGGCAACAGAGCAAGACCTTGTTTCGTCAAAAAAGAAAAAAAACATATCTGGGTGTGGTGGTGTGCACCTGTAGTCCCAGCTACTCAGGAGGCTGAGGTGGGAGAATGGCTTGAGCCCAGGAGTTCGAGACCAGCCTGGGCAACACAGCAAGACCCCTTCTCTACTATTTTTTTTTTAAATTAACTGCCATCTATTTGGGAGTCTGAGGTGGGAGGATCACTTGAGCCCAGGAGATCAAGGTTACAGTGAGCTATGATTGTGCCACTGCACTCCAGCCTGGGCAACAGAGCGAGACCCTATGTCTAAAATTAAAAAGACAATGGGACAAGAGACAACTCGTAACTGAGCAAGCACTGGGGACAGCAGACAGACCATGACAGGGACACATGCGGGCCACAGAGGGTGGCGGAGAGGCTCTCCCGGGCAGGCAGGTGGCAGAGCTGCTCACACCTGTGGAGGCATGGCACTTCCTCCGGGCTGGCCCAGGGGCTTGTGTGGAAGCTGAGGAAACTGTGCAGACAGAAACCTGGAGTGTGCGAACAAGAGCGGAGCCATCTCAGAGGAGCGGAAGGATGTGTGGGAGCCCTGGAGCCCGGGCTGGGTCCCAGGACAGAGGTGCTCTGGGTTTGCGGGAGTCCCTCTCAGGGCGTCTGGTCAGTTGTACCTTCCCACACTGGTCAGCTGTACCTTCCCACACTGGTCAGCACCAGGCCAAGTTGCTCTTTTTCACCTTTTCTGATACCGTGAGTGAAATGGGAAATGTTCACTAGTGAGCTTGAACATTTATCCCCATTTCTTTTTAAACAGTTCTTCTGTGCATCTCTTGTTCTTTTTTTGCCCAACTTTTTAGTGGGCTGCCTGTCATATTCTCGTTAATGTATAACCACTTACATAAAATTTGTATGTCATAAATACTGCAGTTTTTCTTTTACCTTCTGCCTTTCAATTGTTATTAAGACAAACATTTTATGTCTATGTGAGTTTTTGAAATATGAGATATAATTTACTCTCAGTAGAATGCCAGCCCTTAAGGGTGCTGTTGGGTGGCTGTGCCCTCCCCTTAGACACTCAACAGGTGGGACACTCCATCCCCTGGGGCGTTTCCTCCGGCCTCAGCACCCCCAACCTTACCTCACCCCGGCAGAGGCAGCCTTCTTCTGACTTTCATCCTTGTGTGTTAGTTTTTTCTGTTTTGGAACTTCATGTGAATATAGTCAGCCCTCCATATTTTTGGGTTTCCCCTCCACTGATGGAGCCAGTGGAGGATCAGAGCCTGGAGACACTGAGGGCCAACCACCCGTATTTCCATGCCAGGCCGTGGTGGAATGTGCGGATCTGGAGCTCCAAGTGCAGAGGCTCAGCAGAGGGTCTTTCTGTCTTGCCTCTTCTCTCTGCTCTTTCACCCTCTGCCAACACCTGCTGTTTAGCAGTTCACCTGTGTTTTCCTGTGTACACGTAGGTTGTTCTTTTTTATGGTTAGGTGGTATTCTCTTTGATGAACACACATCATTTGTCTAAGTGTCCACCTTCGAGGGAACGTGTGGGTTGCGTCAAGGCTGGTCTGTGACCAGAGCTCCCGTGCACATTCTTGTGCAGGCTTTCTGTGGGTGTGCTTCCGTGTTTTGGATAAATAGCTAGGAATGGGATTGCTGGGTCTCAGGGCAGATGTGTGTTTAACTTTATAGGAAAGTGCCCAGCAGTTTTCTGAAGTGGTTGTACCATTTCACGCTCTCTTCACTGTCTTTATTTTGTTCTTAAAATAGCAGTTCCAACTTGCAAGATAACATAACTCTTCTTGCGTATTTTCCTCTAGCAAGCCAATGGCTTTTGTTTTTGAAGTTTTCCACTTAAAATGTAAGACAATGCCCAGAGCCTGGAATGGCCCTGACTTCTTTTTTTGGACGAAATAGCAGCAGTGCAGGGCAGGGCAGTGCCCAGGGCCACACCAGGGCAGACATGTGGGGCCTGGGCTGGTTTCTTGGGTCTTCGTTGGGTCTCTGTGTGTGGAGCCTGGGCTCTGACTGTCTGTCTCCTCCTTCCGCTTGCAGCAACAGCAGGAGATGCTGGCCATGAAGCACCAGCAGGAGCTGCTGGAACACCAGCGGAAGCTGGAGAGGCACCGCCAAGAGCAGGAGCTGGAGAAGCAGCACCGGGAGCAGAAGCTGCAGCAGCTCAAGAACAAGGAGAAGGGCAAAGAGAGTGAGTGCGGGCATGGAAGGCCGGGCAGAGGGAGGGGTGGGGGCGTGGAAGGCCGGGCAGAGGGAGGGGTGGGGGCGTGGAAGGCCGGGCAGAGGGAGGGGTGGGGGTGTGGAAGGCCGGGCAGAGGGAGGGGAGTGGGCGTGGAAGGCTGGGCAGAGGGAGGGGAGTGGGCGTGGAAGGCCGGGCAGAGGAAGGGGTGTGGGTGTGGAAGGCCGGGCAGAGGGAGGGGAGTGGGCGTGGAAGGCCAGGCAGAGGAAGGGGTGTGGGCGTGGAAGGCCGGGCAGAGAGAGGGAGTGCGGGCAGAGGGAGGGAGTGGGGGCGTGGACTCCGGAAGGTGGGGGGCAGAGGGAGTGAGTGCAGGAGGGCACTGGGGCAGCACATGGAGAGTAGGGAAAGATCTAGGGGCAGCCGAGCCTCACTGTGGTGACTCTTGCCACTTCGCCTGTGCTGGGTTTCTAAGAAGCAGGCCAGGAATGGGACCCCCACCCCCTGACAGGGACAGTGAGTGTGACAGTGTGTCAGCCCACCCATGGTTAGCTCCCCCAGTGAACCAGAGTCCATGGATTTATCTTCATCCAGGGCTGCAGGATTCAATATTAACATCAAAGCAAGGGGCATTCAGCCCGACTTTTGGTTTGATTTAAACATTTTAAAGACTATTTGGCAGGATTCCTAATAGACTTAAAAATATTAAAAGCCATAAAGCATGCCAGATGCACAGTGAATTTCATCTGTGAGTTCTGCCCTGCATTTTTCAAAGTACTTTTCTTTCGGGAGCATTTTACAAGTGCCCTGAAAGCAGGTGTGAGGTTGTAGAGCGACCCACGGCCCCGTGAGGGCCAGCAGCGTGCTTTTCCTATCTGCTCCTTCCACTCTGAATTTTGCCTTCTGTGGGGGCTGTGTTTGTACATCTGGAGACCAGCATGGTCTGTTTTCTTCTAAGGAGAGCCCACACTTGATACCATCCAGGAGAACATTATATTTGCTGTTTCCCCCTTTGGAAAGTAGAGGGATGCATCTACTGAGGAAAAGGTCACAGTGTCGCCCCTGCTGACTGCAGGCTCCTGGGACGATGACCCGTGGGCTCCTCTGCACGAGGACGGTGCCCAGCGTCGCCAGCGTGTCTGAGCCCTGGCGTGTCCCCGGGGTGCAGGGTCCACTGTGGGGCTGAGTCTGCTCTGAGCATCGTCTCAGATCTTCACTTAAAAGAGCCCTTTGCTCACTGTGTGTTTGTATCCTTTCCATGGACAACCTGTTGTGTGTTTTGTATCCTTTCCATGGACAACCTGTTGTTTTAAGTGACACAGACAGTCAGGATCTAATCACCAGTGAGGGGACTTTCATAGACACTCCAAGTTTCTTCCCGGGACTTCCATGCTCAGTTAAAGTTGTCTGTTCCCTGGTAATACTGAAAATGAGCCGAGGTGTACATTTTCCTCAGGTAACAGGATTCCAGGTAAGGAGAGTAGAGCGATTTACTTTTTTTTTTTTTCTGAGACAGAGTCTCACTCTGTCGCCCAGGCTGGAGTGCAGTGGCACGATCTCGGCTCACTGCAAGCTCTGCCTCCCGGGTTCACGCCATTCTGCTGCCTCAGCCTCCCGAGTAGCTGGGACTATAGGCGCCTGCCACCATGCCCGGCTAATTTTTTGTGTTTTTAGTAGAGACAGGGTTTCACCGTGTTAGCCAGGATGGTCTTGATCTCCTGACCATGTGATCCGCCCACCTTGGCCTCCCAAAGTGCTGGGATTACAGGCATGAGCCACTGCACCCGGCCCACAATTTACTCTTGTATGGCTGGCCCATGAGTAAGAAGAGAAGTCTTTATGCACTTCCCCCTTCCCGAAAGACAACTCCTCTCCTGACGTTTAACATGGAAGATTAATTTTGCCAGCTTTTGAAATGTATGTAAATGGAACCCTTAATATGTAGGATTTTTGTGTTTTGCTTCTTTCTGTGGATATTATGCTTGTGAAATTCATCCCCATTTTGCCTTTAGCAAGAGGTCGTTCATTATCTATTATGTATTGCTGCGTGGTGTCCCATTTATAAATGCACCAATGTAGTCATTTCTTCTAAAGTTGTTAGATATTTGGCTTGTTTCATAACCAGAGCTATTAAAAGCAATGCTGCTGTGTGCATTCTTGTACATGTTTCTCGGTACATGTGGGCAAATGTGAAGTGGAGTTGTTGAACTTTGGGGCATGCATGTTGTCAGTGTTCATACGTGATGCCCAAAAGTCTTCAAAGTAGTGTACCAGTTTACACTCCTAGCAGCCACGTACAGGGGTTCCTGTGGCTCCATGTCCTTGTCAACACTTGCTGCCGTCAGTCACTTTAATTTCCTCATGCCCTCAGCTGCATTTCTTTGATTACCGATAAGATAGTTTATTTTCATAAGTTTTTTTTGCCAAATGAATATTCCCCTTTTTGTGAAGTGCTTGTTCAAGTCTCTTGCCCATTTTTCTGATGAGGGGTCTCCCTTTTTCTTGATTTGGAGTTGTTCTTTTTATATTATGGAATTAAGCCCTTGGCCAGTTGTACATGCTGTAAATCTCTTCTTCCACTCTGTGCTTTGCCTGTCACTCTCTTAATGTTATCTTTCAGGCACAGAAATTCTCCCTTCTAATACAGTTTCAGTCTTTTCCTTTAGACGATTTTGTGCCTTAAGAAATCTTTCTTTAAAATCTTGGGTACATCCTCTTTAATTATCTCCTAGGAGCTGATTCTACCTGGAATTGATACTAGTGGGGTTTTGTTTGTGATTGCATTGACTCTGTGGTTCAAATTAGGAAGACTTGATATTTTTACAACATTGATTATTTACCTTCTTTAATTTTTCTTAATAATTTCTTAATAGTTTTATGTTTAGGAGGCTTGCATATATTTGATTAAATATATTTGAAGCCATTTGATGGCGTTGGTTGCTATTGTGAATGGCTTGGTTTTTATGATTTTGAAAAGCAGTCAATTTTTGACTGTTGACTTTGTGTCCGGCAACCCTGTTAAACTCAGATATCCTAATCATTAATAGATTGTTTTGAATTTTCAGCATTTAGAATCCTGTCATCTATAAATAATGACAAGATTGCCTCTTTTCTGATTGGAATACCTTTTATGTCTTTTACTTGCTTATTATATGGAATGGGCTGAGATTGCCAATGTAGTATGGGATTGTGGTCATGGTGGCAGGAACATTTGTCTGGTTCCCAGTTTCCTGTTAAGTGCCATGTTTTCTGTAGGGGCTTTGTCTGTATTTTTTACTCATTTGTCTACCTGTTTTTGACAGGTGCTATTTATCAGATTATGGAAGTTTCCCTTCTGTTCCTTTTTTGCTCAGGGTTTCAATATGAATGGATATTGATTTTTGTCAGGTGCTGTTTCAGCATCTTTTGAGATGACTGTATGATTTTTTTGCTTTATTTGGTTAATGAAGTAAAGCATATGGATTTATTTGAATATAAATTCTAACTGGCATTTTTAAAATAACCCCAGTCAACTTGATTGTCATACATCATCTTTTATGTAGTGAAAAAGTTGGATTTGCTAGTATTTTATTTTGTATGATTGCAACTGTGTTCATGAGGGAGATTGCCAAACAGTTTCCTTTCTCAAATGTCGTCGTCAAGTTTTGGTGTCATGACTATGCTGGCCTCAGAATGAGTTAAGCATCATTCCTCTCTCCTTTTGTATTCTCTGGCAAAGTTTATTAAACATGGATCTTATTTTTTCCTTAAATATCTTGTGAAACTTACTGTTAAAGCCATCTAACCCTAAGGTTTTCTTTGTGCAAAGATTTTCGATTACTTATTCAATTTTTAAAATAGTTCATGGGACGTTTTTCCCCCCCGGATCACTTTAGCTGAGTTGTATTTTTTTTTAAAGAAATACATGCCTTTGTTATACATTTTTGTATTTTTGGCTGAGTGGTTTTTGGTGTCGTATCCTTTTCTGGTGTTTTTGATGTCTGTCAGACCTTTAGTCATGTCCTCTTTTACACTCCAGATATTGGTTGTTTGTGCTTTTTCTCTTTATTGCTGCTGTTTTGTTTTGCTTTTGTTTTTCTTGGTCACTCTCTCCAGAGGTTTATCAGTTATTCTTTTCAAAGCCTAGCTTTTGACTTTATGGATGTTGTTTGTTGAATATTGATTTCATTAATTTCCAGTATTTTTATTTTTCTATGTTCCATTTTCTTAGGGCATATTGTGGTTTTTGTAGCTTTTTGATATAGATACATAGAGCATTGATTTCAGCTCTCTCTTCTAACATATGCTTATATAGCTATACATTTTCCTCTAAATGCAACTTTATCTACATCCCACAAGTTTTCATACATAGTTTGACAGTCTTTGTCTTTCAATTAGTTTGGCCCATTTACATTTAATATAATTTTTGATATATTTATGCTTAAATCTATCATTGTACAATATGAATTACAATTATCTCAACTATTTTAATGCACTTGTCTCGCTTTTAATGTATATTTTTAGTGATATATATATATATATATATATTTTTTTTTTTTTTCACCAGCTTGGTAATCACTATTTTGCTGTTTCTTTACTGATTATCAGTAGGATTTCAACAACTGTCTTTAATCTTTCACAGCCTTATCTAAATTAATACTTTGGCTAATTCTGGTAAAGTAAGGGTCTGGGATACTTTAACTCTTAACTTAATGTACTATTTTGACCTGTATTTAACTCTAAACTTATCCTTAACATCACAAGACATTGTTGTTATTATTTTATACAGTCAAGATTTACTCATAAATTTATCCTTTCCACTTTTATTAATTTCTGCATGTTTGAACTTTCATCTGTGATGTTCTTTATTTACCTTAATATGTGTCTAATGGCGATGAATTGTCTTTCTGTTCAAAATGTGATTTCAGGTTAATCTTTGAAGGTTATTTTTGCTGAGTATAGAATTCTAGGTTTGTATTTATTTTCTTTCAGCACTTTGAGAATGCTATTCCATTCTCTTCTGGCTTCCATTGTTAATCTCCAGAAATTAGCTATCCATCCTATTGTTCCTTCTTTGGAAATAATCTTTTTCCCCTGGCTGTTTTTAAGATTTTGTCTTTGGTTTTTTGAAGTTCTTCTTTAATGTGTTTAACTGTAGTTTCTTTCATTTTAATTTCTTCTATTTGGGATTTGTAGTTCCTAAATCTGTTGTTTTATACTGTTATGAATTCTTAGACCTGATTATTCTCAAACTTCACCTCAGCAAATACTGACTTCGCCCCAGTCTCTCCATTTAATCTATCTGGGATTTATACACCTGTGTTGAATTAGCTTTCAGTATCCTCTAAGTTTCTTAAGTTGTTTCTATGTCTTTGTTTCCCTTTTCTTTGCCTCAGTGTGGGTATTTTCTTCCAATTTATCATCCAGTTCCCTAATTTATGCTTCACCTGCACAATAATCTGCTGTTAAACTCATCCATTGGATTTTACATTTATTTGGTTTTCAGTTCTAGGATTTTCATTTGGCCCTTTTTCATAGTTTTCCATAGACTTTCTTGATCTTATTTTTTTCTGCACGTAGTGCAGTTATTCTGGAGTCTGACTGGTAACACTCTGGCCCTGTGGCAAGGCTTTCCTGCCTGTTGTTTCTCTCAATTTTTTTTTTTTTTTTGGTCAGATTGTGTTTATTTCTACGCTTGGATATTTTAGGTTGCGTGTCTGACTTTGCACTGTTGTGATGACGGGGGACCTGGGATGGTGACACATTCTTTTCGAGTGGACTTTGTTTTCCTTCTTGTAGTTGACCAGAAGTGGCCAAGCTTCTTAAGCATCTGAATGCAGTCAGGTCTGGAGCTGATTCTGAGCTGGGTTTCAGGCCTTCGAAGGGCTGGTGGATTTCTGGCCATCGTTACTCATAAGGCATATCCCTTTGAGGTCCTACCCACAAGCTTCTGAGGTTTATTGGGGTCCTTTCATTTTCCTCAGTTTTTGTGGTCCTATCAAGGACCTCTTCCGAAACCCACTGTTGACTCTAGAGAACAGGCTACTCGAGGGTGGGGTCCTGCTCCCCGCAGTCCCTGTCTCTGACCTCGGCCCTGGTGTTCCACGCTGCCCTAGTTGCTCTCTGTGCCTTCACACAGAAGGCTAGGGTGCTTTGTCCAGATCTGACCATTTCCAGTAGGTTTAATTGAATTACCTGAATAAAAATTCTTGAAGTTACATTATTGAAAACAGTGTGCTTGGAGTACTCCGGGTTTCCTAACCTGTTCTTTATACTGTTTATATTCTTCGTTTTGTCCGGAGTGAAAGGATATGTTAATAATTGGTTTGTTTGGTGATTCGCCTTCATATAATTTTTAGATTGTGAAATTGGCATTTTGCTTTTAATTAATCTGCACTAGATTTGAAGTTTTTCCAAATAGGACATTTTTGTTCATTTGTTTGTATTTGAAATCCTTGTGTTTTAAAAAGAATTAAATAACTATTAAGTAAATTCAGTTTGTAAGTTTATTTTTAATGTAATGAATGTTATAACTAATGCTAAATTAGAATTGGGATATAATCTAAACTGTATTATTATGCCTATATTATTTTGTACATTTTTATAAATATTTTCTATTTCAAACTAGATATATTTTTCCTAAGAGTACATAACTAATGCACTCTCTGAGTTTTTAGTTTATTACTCTATTTAGCTATTTCCAATTCTTAGTAATTGTTTTTGTCCATAAAACTAACACTTTCATCAATTATCACAGCATTTTACTCTTGAAATAATAAATGCACTTTAAATGTTTTTTCACTGTAACTGGTAGAATTTCAATGTAGAAGGCCTCTGAGGAGGGTTTATATTCCATTTTAGGTCTAATTTTTGCATCAGGATTTGAAAGTGAGTACTAAGTCTGCATGATGGCCCTGGCTCCTGTCACACTGATTAGATAAGATGGTGACTTAATCTCCAGGGATTGCCCACAGGGGAGAGCTTCCAGACGTGGCTGCAGAGGCCTTGAGGAGAGAAGGACCCTGCAGACAGGGCTGCACGCATGCTTGGTCTTTGCATGCAGATCCGGGCCCTCTCGGCAGTGGACGGCTGTGCCGTGGGTCTCTGTTCGCTCCAGGGGGTTCTGCTGAACTGATCCCGAGTGGAACCCGGCTGGCAGTGTTCTTGCTTCTGAAACTGCCCTAGTGTGTTGCCTGGGTTGAGGACCAGGAGTGCAGCTGAATCCTCTGGCTTCACGTGTGAGGAATCCGAGTATCTTACAGGCTCCATGGCCTGCCAGGCGGGGCCCACCCTGTGGGGTTGCTTTCCACTTTAGAAAGCTGCCTTCCACGGACAACAGCACATGGTCCCCGTGGGAGCCCTTTGCACGGGGCTTTGACGTGTCTGGCCTGTGCTGGTGACGCCGCAGTGCAGAAGGCATGCGTTGGACCCACATCGCAGCGGTGTGCGCCACAGCCGGAAGCACTGAGGCCTCTGCCTGGGGTCCGGCCTCTTCTCCACGCTTCTGTGGCTCGCCGGTAGCCCAGTGTGTATCCTACGTATTTTTCGTTGGAGTAGGGAAAATAGTTGCTTATCACAGAATTGAAGTTTAAAATTTAAATATCAGCTGGGTGATTTGTGCCACAACTAACCAACAAATAAGAATTTTTCAGATTGCTAAAAAGCAGCTTGGTCTAAATTACTTCCTCAGAGTTTACCCGACTCTTCCAATAAAAATACCATCTTGAGGCTCACAGAATATGAAAAGACTTCACTTCAGAAAACATTTTGGATCCGTTTACCAGCCCAAAACAATCCCTGCACTGCATCCGAAGCGCCGTCCACCCTTAACTGGAGCTCTGGAATGTCCCTGCTCCCCTCTAGCCCCTTCACAGGCGGCAGTCCCGGTGGTTTTCACTGTGGATTTGGGTGGTCAGGTTTTATTATTAATAATAAACTGTGTACAGTAGGGTACTTGGCAAGCTTGTGTCAGCTCTGCAGCCCTCAGAGTGTGGTCTTGTGGTGAGGACGCAGGGCCGCAGGCCCCTGTGGTGGACGCCACTTGGGGGCTCTTATGTAAGCGGGGCCCAGGGGCCGGCGTCTTCCCCCATGAAGGAGGTTCTTGTTTGTGCAGGCTGGAGGGGCAGTGGCGGGCCGGCACAGAGGACACGAAGCATCTCCAGTGTCTAAGCGTTTGAAAACACGGTGCACAGCATCTGTTTATTCTCTTGGGTTTTTTTTTTAAGTGAATTTCTTATTGAGTATCTAATAAATATCATTACACTTATAAACATTTACATTACTTTTAATTTTAAATAATTCTACACTTTTATTTATTGATACCAAGTAATGCAATTCATTTGACAGAACGGTGGCAGTTTTCATCATGTTTAGTAAGAATACACTGTCTTTAACCAGCTAGGTTTTGATTTAGATTAACGGCACTTGGGAATCTGAGACACACACCTCTTCACATAAACTCGGGGAAGGAGCAGGAGCAGGCTGGACTCGGCCCGAGCAGTGTGGAGCGAATACAGCCACGCTTTCTCTCACTGCGGTTCACGCGCAGCCCCGCAGGGAATGGAGGGAGGTCACTGAGCAAGTCCTTTGCTTTGTGTAAAAATGATGTGAAAGGCTGATCCTGAAAGTCATTAGGTGTCCCTTCTGTGAAGTTGTGCCTTCCTCAGAGGCAAGGGGGTGGGGAGAAAAAGGAGCACTTTCAGGCAGAAGCCAAGCAGAACCTGCCACAGCTCCGTCGTCTGGACTCGCCAGGTCCGGGCCACGGCCCTCCAGGAACACAGCCGTCCCTCCCTGAACACAGCCGTCCCTCCCCACCTGCCCCGCCCCACCCAGAGCTGCTGTCCTCCTCTCTCTGCCCCACTCAGCTGTTATTCGCTCGCTCATTCCTTAGGTCTCGGACGCACTCTCTGCCCCCTGGTATGGGAAGAACTTGGCATCTTTTATCCACCGCTTCATCTCTGCTGGCCAGAACGGGCTGGCATCTCATAGAGCCTCTATAGAAATCTCCATCCAGGGGATGAGTGATACTCAATGTGAATTAAGAAAAAAAAGAAAAAGTAAAAGTAAAAATTAGGGAGATCTGCTATCCATTTATTGAATGGGTTTTTTCATTCTAGAACTTTAAGTGAGAAACCTGTTGACAGATGAGCGTATGTATAACCAGAAGTGCAGAAACAGGGTGGGGGTCAGAATCAGCCCCTCATTTTGAATACTCTCCTAGTAAAGTCTGAAAGATCAAAAGAAGATTCCTTGGTGGTTAGAAAGGTCATGAATCGATGACTTACGTTCCTCGTGTTTCCTGCTGGCCAGGCCTATGCTGGGCGTGGGTGGGGTGTGAACCCCAGTCATGCCTGCCCCCCACTGCATGGGGCATGAACCCCAGTCATGCCCAGCACCCAGCCCTGCATCGAGGGAGCCAGGCAGGACCCAGGCTTGTGGCCAAGTCACGCTTTGCCACCAAATGGTATTTGCAGAAGCAGGGAGAGGGCGTGGGTCATAAAGTGGGTCCTGTTCCTGGAGTGCGCACCCTCCCCCGTGGAGGGCCAGTGGATCCACAGTAGCAGCTGTCCCTGGGAACTGGTGTTTTGAGGAGGTGAGGCTGACTGCGCTGAGTTTGGGTCTGCGGGAAAGTGCTGAGTGTGTCCTCATCCCACACACCAACAACCTGCTTCTTGTCTTGCTCTGCTGCCTCCACTCAAGGACGGCCGTGTAGGGGGACCTGTAGGGCCGTCCCCTCCAACAGCTGGCCATCTGGTTCCTCATCGTCACTGTCGCTGTCACCAGCATCATTGTGCGGTTTGACTACTTCTCTGCACTGTCAGCAGCATGGGTAGTACCCAAAAAAATGTTATCCGTGTCAAGGCAAAAAATTGAAGTTACCCATTTCACTTCTTGTTTCTTTTATCGGTAAAGTTAAGCTGATTTAACATGCTCATTGGCAAATTTGCCTTCTCCTTTTGAAATTCGCCTTCTGTGTTCTCTGCTCACTTATCTTCCCCACCACCCGGCCTTTCCTTTTATTCCTAGTTGTGGAGGCAGTTTGTATATTTACGAGGTTAACTCTCTGGTTTACGACTGGGTCTGTTTTTCCAAAGTTAGCAGCCTGTTGCTGATAATCTCTTAGGAATGCCAGTGATCACATGCCTGGGAATGGTAGAAGTGAATGGTTTCCATAAGTGTGTGATCTTCTGACCAGTCCCCTTACAGACAGAAAGACAATTCGGCTAAAAGTGCTTGTAAGTGATGTTCAAGTCTAACGCTGGGTGCCCTGAAGAAGCATCCCTCCTGTCCCCCCCCACCCGCACCCTACCTGGGGCAGCGCTCACCACAGTCACAACTTAGGTGATGAGACCATCTTCAGCAGCACAAGCTGGGGGACGTCACAGGCGCAGCTTGACTCGGGCAGTGACATTATTTTCTCAGACCGTCAGCCCAAGCCTGAAGCCTCATGCATCACGGTGGGCCTTCCCGGACTCATGCTGGTGGTCGTGTAGTTAATGTCTTTGTGTTTCGCTGGCTGGGCTAGTGCAGGCCCCACCACAGCCTGGGTAGACCCTGTTTCCAAGGATCTCATTGCTGGCTGACCCTTGACCAGACATTGAAGTTCCAGCTTGATGTAATGGGAGTGGGGTTCTGCTGTAGGGAACACAGAATGAGCCTAACTAACAAAAACTCCATTTGTGAGTGGCAGCAAAGACATTTGGTATGTGACGAAGGTGGCAAGGAAAAGACATCTTTCTAATGATATTAATAATTTATTAGCAGTTGGTCAGAATATCCATAGAGCCTCATATGCCAAAATCCATTTCTGAGCCATCAGAGTGAGTCATGAAAAAATTTAGCAAATAACCAAATGAATGAAAACACAACACCAGAACCAAGGATAAAATTAAAATGATTGCTTATTAAACCATTGAAGAACAATGGCAGAGTTTTAAGGAAAGGGAAAACTCACAAAGGAAAAACTAAAATAGACTTTATAAAAGCAAGCATTTGAACATTTTACCCAAATCGTAAAAGGAAACGAGGCAGGCTAAATGTTTGCACACACACACAGAGCAGCCGAGAGCCACGAACCAGGGCGTCCGTGAGACTTGGGAACTGAGCCGACCTCACCTGAGGCGCACCTGGCCGCCTTGGTGTTCTCCATCCACAGTTGGGGGATGAGAATACCTGTTTATAGCTCTCATGCGAGGCTGAACCAGGCCAGGGCTGGCATATACTAGGCTCTCAATGCAGCCATTGTCGTAAGAAACCCACGCAACTCCAGTGGGTACAAGTATGAAACACACACACACAGACACACAACACCACCGTGCACATCACAGGAAGATTCCTAAGCCAAGGACATGAATTATCTCCCAAGAGAGGAAATCAGCACGTGTCCAGCGGTGCTCAGGGATGCCTCACAGTGATGCCTGCTGGCTTTTGGGTTTGGGCAAGTGGTGATCTGAGGACCAGCAGGAGGAGCAGCTGCCCCTGCTGCAGGTGGATGGGTGGTTCAGGGGTCAGTGTGTAGAGATGTTTCATTTTTTTTTTTTTCTTTTGAGACAGGGTCTAAACTCGCATTGTGCAGGGTGGAGTGCAGTGGCAGTCTTGGCACACTGTAGCCTGGACTTCTTGGGCTCAGGTGATTCGCTCACATCAGCCTCCCAAGTAGCTGGAACTACAGGCACATGCTACCACACTTGGCTAATTTTCGTATTTTTAGAGACAGGGTGTCGCCATGTTGTCCAGGCTGGTCTCGAACCCCTGGGGTCAAGCAGTCTGCCCTCCTCAGCCTCCCAAAGTGGTGGGATTCCAGGTGTGAGCCTTCGGGCCTGGCCTATGTGTAGGGATATTTTGGACAGCAATTTAGCAAGATGTGCCGAGGGTTAGAATAGTAAGTTTATTAGATGTAGTCACTTTGCCAATCTGTCCTAAGCAAGTAATTCTAAAGGTGGTCAGTGTTACCCACTCATAAATGTTCACTGCAGCGTGGTTTCTACCAACCAAAACTGCCTCCCAGTCGGGAAGTGGTTTTGTAAACATGCTTCACTCACCTCAGGGTGTGTTTTTGACCATGACAAACGTTGTCTGAATATTATGCAACACTAGCAAGATACTTAAGGTGCTGTAAGGAGGACAGAAGTGCTGTGCGCTTAGATCGGAGATCCAAGGAGAGCAGTCTCCGTGCTAACAGGTCTTGTGTTCAGGCGGTGAGACTGGCCTTTTTTGCTAGTTCCCTTTAATGAGGCTTTGAAAAAGAATCACCGCCACAGAAGAAAACCACGGTTTCGACTTCAGTCCCACTTGGTGCAATCACTCTGCCTGAGTCTGAGCTGCCAGGCTGAGGACAGGCGCTGCCCTTTGATGCTGCTGGAAGCAGAGCTGGCCGTCATGTCGGCACAGGCGTGGAAGCACGCCTGCCTGTGAGACTGGCTTTGCCCCTGCGTGATGCTTCCATTTGCACAAAGCCTTCTCTCTCAGATTCTGCTTTGCGGTAGCAAGAATGCAACCACCACGCTGCCACTGCCTAATTCAGAGTGTTCTTTTATGTAAGAATATTAAAACTTCCTTCAGAAGTGGGTTTTGTGTTAGCTAACAATAAGTCTTTCGGATGATTAAATCTGCATTTTAAATAGAATGCAATTACGTACAATCTTGATGGGAAGAAGACCTCTCATTAAAACTCCTCCCGGCCGTGGTTCTTTGAGGAAGTGCTCAGGAGGCCACAGCGTCCTGAAGGTGCATAGCCATCCCCAGCCCTTCCTCCCGCTGCGGCCCCGCTGCCCTGCATTGCTGCTGTAGGGCAGAGCTACACTTCACCCCCCGCTGTGCTTTCTCCCACGCCAGGTGCCGTGGCCAGCACAGAAGTGAAGATGAAGTTACAAGAATTTGTCCTCAATAAAAAGAAGGCGCTGGCCCACCGGAATCTGAACCACTGCATTTCCAGCGACCCTCGCTACTGGTACGGGTAAGTGTGGGTGTGGGGAGCACCCCGGCCTCCTCTCTGGGGGCCCAGAGGACCGTCTGATCATTGGTAGATTTGCATGGACCCAGCTGCTCACCTGAGGCACGGAAGGAGGGTAAGGAATTGAAACCCCAAGCACCGTGCTCGGATGTGGGTGATGTGATCTGGGGGTACACTCATGCGGCAGCCGTCCTCACAGGGGTGGGCCCCCCTCCAGAGTGACGTGGTCTGGGGGTACACTCAGACAGCGGCCATCCTCACAGGGGTGGGCCCCCCTCCAGAGTGACGTGGTCTGGGGGTACACTCACACAGCGGCCGTCGTCATGGGGGTGGGCCCCCCTCCAGAGTGACGTGGTCTGGGGGTACACTCACACGGCGGCCATCCTCACAGGGGTGGGCCCCCCTCCAGAGTGACGTGGTCTGGGGGTACACTCACACAGCGGCCGTCGTCATGGGGGTGGGCCCCCCTCCAGAGTGACGTGGTCTGGGGGTACACTCACACAGCGGCCGTCGTCATGAGGGTGGGCCCCCCTCCAGAGTGACGTGGTCTGGGGGTACACTCACACAGCGGCCGTCGTCATGGGGGTGGGCCCCCCTCCAGAGTGACGTGGTCTGGGGGTACACTCACACAGCGGCCGTCGTCATGGGGGTGGGCCCCCCTCCAGAGTGACGTGGTCTGGGGGTACACTCACACAGCGGCCGTCGTCATGGGGGTGGGCCCCCCTGCAGAGGGACGGAGCCGTGCTCCAGAGGCTGGCGCCTGTCGTTACTCTTGGTAATGTTGTGCCATTTTCCAGCCACAGTAAGAGCCACTTAAACTGGACTCTTGTCTGAATCCTCTGTGCTCCGACAGCACTCCCACCTGACGCTTCAATGATTCTTAGGCTAGTCAGGAAGCCCCTGTGGTACTTCCATTATTTTATACTAAAACCCTGCCAGAGCCCACGCAATTGACAGAGACCACAAAAGACTTGTTCGTCTGAGGACTGAAGAGAGCCGACGTGCCATGCAAAAGAAGGCCTTCGGAGGAGAGTTCACAGAGCACAGTGCGAGCCAGTGACGAGGTGATGCGGCTTTAAACAGTGAGCAAGGGCAACAGAAGATCGCTTTGAAATGCAGTTTTCTGCTGCTCTCAAGGTTCATTTCATTTCTAGAAAAAATCCAATAAGGGAGTTTTTGTAAATCAAAATGTCAGTAATTTCATTGGAAAAAAAATAGCTATTCTCAAGCCTCAAAATGGACAGCTATGTGTAGTGAGACTCCCCACAGCCCAGACGCGATCCCCCTTGTTTCCATGGAGGCCGCCCGCTACCCTGACACATTCCAAAAGGTGTTTCCAGCACAGGTGGCCCACGCCCTCCGCTCCGGCAGCCACCGTGCTTGCCAGTGGCACATAAGCTGCACCCAACGGCAGACACACCGCCTGGATTTGGGTAACTCGACCAGGGACACACAAACTCACAGGGAGGTGTGAGACCGGTGTCCATGGGAGGCAGCACGTGACAGCAGTGAGCCACTGGGACCTGAGAGAGGAGGTGGCTTCCTGAGAATCGCTGGCGACCAGCACCTGGGAGGCCGCTTTGAGGGGGACCCCGATCTGCGCCCCCAGAGCCAGTCCACTGCCTGGACTGGTTGTGGAGAAACTCCATTGTCCCACTGACTGGGGCAGGGTGTGGGGTTGCAGGGCAGAAGGAGCAAGGGACAGGAGTGTGGGTCGCAGTTCAGATGGTGCCCCTGGAGCCCAAGCTGGAAAGGGCAGGATGAGGAGCCAAGGGCAGGGTGGGCCTGGCGCCTGGCGGAGGATGGAGAGCTGGAGTGCAGAGCCTGCTGGGCCAGGGCAGGGCCGCCTTGGGTCCCCCTGTGAGGCAGCCGAGCAAGGGAGCTTTGAGAAGACAGTGATGGGAGTGGGGCAAGCACAGGCAGCCCTTTCTGAAGAGGAGCACAGAGTCTGGGAGGCTGCAGCGGGAAGATGCAGGACCAGAGCAGTGGGGCTGCTGGGAAGCAGGGGTCACGGTGAGCACAGAGCAGCCCCCAGAGGGTGGCCATGGCAGCATGGAAGAAGGTGGGAAGCTGGCGCCCCCTCGCCCAGGAGTCAGTGGGGAGCGGACGGCGGGGGCGAGGCTGGAAGGAATAGAAGCCTGGCAGTGGCTTGGACCTGAGGGGAGGACGGAACAGCAGGCCCAGGGAAAGGCTGCACCTTGCAGTCAAGGAGGCCACGGGAGAAGAGGTGGCCTGGGGCAGCCTCAGGGTGCTGAGGGATGTGCTGAGAGACGTGCTGAGAGACGGGAGATGGGGGGCTTTCAGGGAGGAGGGGTGACAAACAGAGTGGCTGGGGCTGGGAGGACTCACTTTTCCTGGAATTCCCTGGGTGAGCCGGGTGCTCAAGGTGGGCGTCTTGGCCTGGACAAGGCCAGCATGCCCTGGCTTTAATGGCAAGGGGCGGGGGTACCTCTTCTCAGAGGGCTCTGGGGACATTCAGGCTGGAGGGGGAAGGACTTGATCTCAAGTCAGCCAGAGGACAGGTTTGTTTCCCTGGAGTCTGGTGGTTTCTTGTTTTGCCATATTTGAATCCTGAACTTAAACACCATGGAGTGGTGGCAGAAACTTTGTCAGAAAACTGGCTCTTCATGGGGAAGGAACTGAAGCCCTGACCCCAGCTTCACACCACGCATGATTAGTTCAGATGTCATAGACCTGAGCCTAGACACAAAACTGATCAAATTTCTGGAAGGAGACCTAGTAGAAACTTTCCCAACCTTGATGGGGAGGGGGAGGCAAGATTTCTTAGGTTGCCAAAATCATCGACTAGATACCAAAAACCCAAAACATGGTATTTCCACAAACTGAAACACTTCTGCTCTTTGAAAGGCACCATTAAGAAAATTGAAAAGCAAGCTACAGAATGGAAGGAAATATTCACAGTGCATATATCTGGCAAACCGCTTGTATCCAAAACGTAGAGCTCGCTCATATAACTCAGTAGTAAAAAGACAAGCCGCTCACTTAAAAATATGGGCAAACGGTTTGAACAGGTACCTCACAGGATGGCCAGTAAGTGTGGAAAAGATGCTCAACATCGCTGGTCATCAGGTAAATGCAAATCAAAACCGCACAAGCAGCCCCTTCACACCTGTGGGGATGGCCGGAGTGAAACAGGCCGGGTGCTGGAGCTGATGCGGTGTCCCTGGACCTCTGCGTGCTGCCTGTTGGAATCCGAATCACACCTGGGGAAACAGGCAGGCAGTTTCCTACAAAGACAAATGCCCGCCAACCCTGTGACCCAGCAGTGCTCCTTCTCCATATTTGCCCAAGACATATGAAAGCAAGCAACACGATGAATCGTCTTCTTACGGTCACGGTCACCAAAGAACCAAGCTCCCATCAACAGGGGAACGGCCGCGCAAACTGGGGCCCCTGCACACATGGGAATGCTACTCCGCAGTGACAAGGAACGGACCGCTGGTGCCTGCAACAGCTTGGGGGAGCCGCAGAGGCGCGGTGCCTAGACAAAGAGGCCACCCCCATGACTCCACTGATGGGAAATTCAGTCAGCAAAGCGAATCGACTGAGAGCAGACCAGGGCTGGGAGGCTGCAGAGATGGATGGTGCTGTGGCTTCATCAGGGCGCAGACTCTGTGGGTGTTTACATGAGTCAGCGCTTCCAGCTTTAAGACTGTTGTGATGAGATGGCACCTTCCAGTGTGGCTGCCACAAGCCACACATGGCTCCCGAGTGCTTGAAACGTGGCTGGGTCTGACCAGGACAGGCCGTAGGCGCAGAGCGCAGGATTTCAGACACTTGGTCTGAAGAAAGGAACTACGATGTCTTATTAATATGTTTATATTGGTTCTAAGTTGAAAGGATGGTTTTTATAATGGTTTAATCGAATACTAAAATTAATTCCACTCATTTATTTTTATCCATGTTAATGTGGCTACTAGGAAATTGTAAATGTCACATGTGGCTCCCATCATGTTACATTTCTGCTGGAGTATCCTGGCGTGTGTGGTTCATCGTTGTATTTCTTGGAAATCACTGGTGCGAATCTGATGAAAGGGCAGTGGTTCAGAATTGAAATGGTTGAGTTCGTATGAAGCTTTATTCTACAGTTAAGCCAGTGTTTAGAAGAAAACAGTATTTGCTTTTCCATCTTCCTCCGGAAGACAAGGATTGCCTTTAGGTGCGGCATCCGGGTTGGCCCCAGGGCCCCGTGGAGGCTGCACCTCAGCTCCTGGCCCAGCATCTGTGTCCCATCCCCAGGCTGCAAGAAATGAAAGGTTGAAAAACCGGAAGATAATTTCTGGTCAGGTGAGGTAGAGGGAGCGGCTCCGCAGGTTCTACCCTCAGGGCTCTATGGGGTGGCCAGTGTGACTGTGTGTGAGTGTGGAGTGGGCCGGCATGAGTGTGTGAGTGGGTGTGAGATTCTGGTGAGCTTAGTGTAAGGTGTGAATGTGGGATGTGGGTTATGGAGTGGGTTAGGTGAGTGTGGGGTATGAGTGTGAGGTGTGGGAGAGGTGAAAGGTGTGAGTGTGAGATGCGGGTGTGTGGGAGGCGGGCGTGAGATGTGGGTGGGTGAGGCATGAAGTGTGTGGGTGTGTGGGGTGTGGGTGGGCTATGTGTGAGGTAGATGTGGGGTGTGAGTTGGGTGTGAGTGTGGGGTATAGGCATGAGTTTGTGTAAGGTGAGGGGGCGTAGGGGGGTATAGGTTGTGAGGGGTGTGGGAGTGAGCTGAGTGGGATGTGGAATGTGGGTGTGACTAGTGTGTAGTGCAGGTGTGAGTGTAGTTGGGTGTGAGTAGTGTAGGTGTGTCAGGTGTGAAAAGTGAGATTCAGGTGTGAGTGGGTGTGAGTAGTGTGAGGTGTGAGTGTCAGCTGTGAAAAGTGAGATGCGGGTGTGAGGGGTGTGAATAGTGTGAAGTGTGGGGGCGAGTAGTAGTGAGGTGCAGGTGTGAGTAGTTGCGTGAACTGCGGTTGTGAGCTGGGTGTATTGTGAAGTGTGGGTATGAGTGTGTGTGTGTGAGGTGTGGAGGTGAGTAGTGTGAGATGCAGATATGGGTATGGGTGTGTGTGGGTGTGAATAGTGTGAGGTGCAGGTATGGGTGGGTGTGAGTAGTGTGATGTGCAGATGTGTTACTAGTTGTGTGATGTGCAGATGTGAGAGTAATTGTGTGCGGTGCAGGTGTGATTGCAGCAGGGATAGAGCTTCACTTATGCTCGCCCCTGCTGGATGCTTCTTCACGGAGGGCACGAGTGTGCGGTCTGGCCTGGGACCATGTGACCAGGGCTGGGCAGGTGTGACCAGCCCTTACGGTGAGGGCTGCCCTCTCCTGGTGTCTGGAGGGCAGGTGCGCGGTGGGGCGGGCCCTGCATGGTGTGCTCCTGGCGGTGAGCTGGGCTGTGCAGGAGGTGAGGTCGCTCCTGTGAGGTCTCTGGATCCATCGAGGTGGTCCAGCAGGGTGGCGCTGGCAGTTGGAGGGCAGGGCCCAGCCCCTCCTGCACCTGCTGCTCTGCTCGTTTTAAGATTTGACAGGAAAGTGGGGGTTTTAACACTGAAGGCACCTCAAGAGATCAGAACAGTAAGAGAAGGTCTGTTAGATCTTAAACCAGTATAACTTTTGCAACTCCTGCTTTAAGCAAATCCTACCGTTCAAATATAATAATTTTTATTCCATTTATTTACATGATTTATTATGTAAATACTGATCTTTTAACTCGTGGGATGCAAGTGCAAGTCACTCCATGTTTCCTATGAAGGAAAAAGTGAATGCAGAAATGGTCCCAGACTGTCACCTGGTGTCAAAGAAGTTTGGAATCAGCCAAGATCACATTCCCCATAGGATACAATCTGAAAATACTATTTGGTAGAGAAAGAGTGTTGCCCCCAGACCTTTTCATGAGATTGTGAGAGGATGGGCAGAACAACAGGGAAGAGAAGGGAGTCTTGCACAAGGACGCGGTCCCACTTGGAGGCCACAGCCCCTGCACAGGTGCAGACAGGCGTGTCCCAGCCCTGCAGTCCCAGCCTGACTGCATGGTGGAATTCCCCGGGAAACAGTGAAAAGCTGCTTGGGGTTGGAGGTGCGCCCTGAGCAGTGGGCGGGGTTGGGGCGTGGCCTGATGCCGCGCAGTTTTCCGGAGCTCCCTGAGCTCCTCCCATGATGCACGGCCCAGCACCCCACGGCCCAGGTGCCTGGGCTTGGCGCCTCAATTTTGTCTGTGAGTTCTCTTCAGCACATTCTTTGCACTGGTGTGCTTTCAAATATTTAAATATACACCTGTACCCATTTACAAGCTCCCATTCTTAATTCAAATAACTCCAGGTGCATTGGTGTGGCATACTATGTATTCAAATAGTCTAACCAATTCCAAATAAGTAAGTTGGCAAATTCGTTTCTAGTCATTAAGCAGATTACACAGTTTAAAGACTCAGAATTTATTCCACTCAGCACAGTGTTTTAAGCAAGACTGAGCTGTCAGTGCCCTCAGAAAAGGCCTTGTTGATGGTCATCTGGGTGGCAGCCCACATCCCCCTCCCGGCCCAGGGCCGACCTCCTCCCCATGTCCCTCCTCCGGCCATCCTCCTAGCAGACCATTCCTGTCTTGCTGCCTGGAGGGTGTGGAGTTGTACCCAGCTGTTCATACGGGAAGTCCCTTTCGTAGGTTAGCTCCCTGGGCACAGGGTATCAGTAGCTGCCACCCTGTTCCTCCCCCAGAGAGGGAGGTGACCAGGGTCAGTTTTGCTCTGGTGAAGGCACGGATGACGATGGGTGCCTTCTGCTGAGAGACAGCACCATGGGCTCCTTCTCTCCAGGTGGCAGAGAGAGTCCCAGACATCACAGCATTTGTTCTTAGACCGTTTTTTGCCCCATCTCGGCTGCCTATGAACTCACCTTTGATTCCTTATGCAGCAGCCTACTGTCTTCCTCTGCCTCTCCCCACCGGGGACAGGCTCTCTGAGTGGCCGGTGGTGGCCCTGGTAGAGAACCGACCAGGCTGGAGCCATCTGAGAGGACAGGGCCAGGTGGAGAACAGCCACCAGGAAAACAGCCAGAGGTGCTGCCCATCCCAGCCCCAAGCACCGCCGGCCCCGCAGAGGAGGATGTGGGCATCGGATGTTTGCTTGCTTGTTTAGCATCCTGTTTGTTTCCATTCAATTTCAGCTTGAGCCTAGGGAAGAGGCACGTCTTTTGAGGTGGGGCTGAGGTTTCAAGGGAAAGATCATCGTGTGTGGCTTCTCAGCTGCAGCGTGTCTGGGGCAGTGCCCTGGGCAAACTAAACCATCTGTCTTTGCCTTCTCTCCAGGAAAACGCAGCACAGTTCCCTTGACCAGAGTTCTCCACCACAGAGCGGAGTGTCGACCTCCTATAACCACCCTGTCCTGGGAATGTACGACGCCAAAGATGACTTCCCTCTTAGGAAAACAGGTCAGTAGCCCCAGGCATGCTGTGGGCCGGGAGGTCTCCTGCACAGGCACCTTCCATGCCACAAGCCACACAGGGTCCACCGCTGTCTTCCACTTAGAGAAGGAATCACCTGCAGATTCTTAAATATTTGCTCCTTTCATTAGAGCATCATTTTTAAAAGATATCCCTAAGCATTTCCTTATTATTTATTCCAAAAGAAATGAACCTCACGCATGTACACCACTGTTGAACACTCAAACTCACTTGGAAAGCACACTCAATTTAGTTTTCTTTCGGTGGTGTGTTAGATTTTGCCACACTGAGGGGCATCCCCGCAGTGGTCACGGGGTGAAGCAGTTCCTGCTGGTGGGCCATGTGCCGTCTGAAAGCAGGTGAGCCTGTGGCCTTCAGGGATGGCTCTGGGCAGTGCCAGCAGCATGGCCTTCCAGGTCCCCAGAGTGGGAGGGAAATCTTTATGAGAAAGAAATTCGCTATGTCCTACAGGGATATCCCAGCTGGGCTCAGAGTTACGTGCCACAGTTCTGTCCTAAGCCAAGGGAGAAGGACATTTAGGCACAAGCAGGTACCTGGACCATCTTAAAAGCAGGGAGAGGCGGCTGCAGCAGTGTCTGACAAGTCAGGACGGACCCTCTGGGACTTTCTCAGGGGCCACGGCAGTGGTTTTAGATAATGATTAGGGTGGCTGTGGGCAGTGCGCTGGGGTAGCAAGAAGGGCAGGGGCCAGGGAGTGCCTTCCAGAGGCTCTGCGCAGAGAAGTGGCGAGGGCAGGAGCTGGAGCAGGTGCTGAGGGCGGGCAGTGCCTCATCCCAGATGTGGCCAGTGGATCCCACAAACTGTAAGACAGTGTGGGAAATCCCAAGGCATCCTCCCTAGGGGGTGGCTCTTGGAGATGAGAGCCTAGGGGCACCACTTTTTCTTGCTAAGCAAATTCTCTGTTATCCAAAGGTTTCGGCCAGTTCTGGGCGGAAACAACGTACTCAGTCACACAAGGGCTTCTTCACTGGAGCAGTGAGGCTTTGTGAGGGGCTGCTGGGAGCCGTGTCAGGCCAGCCACGTCCCTGGAGCAGTGGGTCATATCAGGCCAGCTGTGACCCTAGAGGAGTAGGCCATATCGGCCAGCCATGTCCCTGGAGTGGTGGGCTGTATTGGTCTAGCTGTGACCCTAGAGGAGTGAGCTCTATCAGGTCGGCCGTGTCCCAGGTGGAGTGGACCATGTCAGGCCAGCCATGTTCCTAATGGAGTGGGCTCTGTTAGGGTGTGTTGAGACGGTGGTGTCCCTGGAGCAGTGAGCCGTATCGGGTCAGCCATGTCCCGGGTGGAGTGGTCATATCAGGCTGGCCATGTCCCAGGTGGAGTGGGTCATATCAGGCTGGCCATGTCCCAGGTGGAGTGGGTCATATCAGGCTGGCCATGTCCCAAGTGGAGTGGGTCATATCAGGCTGGCCATGTCCCAGGTGGACTGGGTCGTATTGGGCCGGCCAAGTCCCTGGAGGAGTGGGTCGTAACAGGCCAGCCATGACCTCCGAGGAGTGGGCTGTATCGGGATGGTGGAGACCCTGCTGGAGTGGGCCATATCAGGACGGCCGTGTCCTCTGCAAGTCAGAGGCACAAGAACCCCGCAAACATGGGTGCATTTCCATTTGGGCCATAAACCTTTATTGGGAAAAGTGAACCTAGAGCTTCTGCTGCTTTGAGTTTCATGGGTGTGAGCCTGTGGTTCTTACTGATGCTTCTACTGAGAATGGTCCTGGATTTCACCTGGAGAGTGCCCTAAAGCTCCACAGAAAGAACCGATTTAGAGATCAATATTTTTTCCAGAAAGGTTCTCTCCGGTAATATCAGGAGAGAATCTGTGGGCCGATTCTTACAAACTGCCCTCCAGGTTCCCTTTCTAGGGACTGATGCTATTATTAATCAAACTCCATCAACAAAACCAAAGTCCACGGTGAGTGGTGGGCCCTATGCTGGGAGAGAGACCCGGGGAATGGGGAGGCGAAGAACGTGCCTACCCGGAAGAACCCTGCCCCAGAAACTGGAACGATGCCGAGGGCGGAGGGTGGGAGCCCAGAGGTGTCGTCAAGCGCTGTGGGTTGGATCTGTGCTCACTCATGCAATAGCTCTGTGTGCCCTGAAACAAATGCCTTCCATTCCCCTGGCCTCCATTTCCTCATCAGCACAGTGGGTCTGCCCACACCCACATCCTCACGGCTGTGGCATGCACCCAGCCCCAGAGTCTCCTCTTGTCCTGGGAGCGATGGCTGTGGCACTCAGACTCCACAGCCATGGACCCAGGAGGGAGCGTCCGGCAAGAGCACCAAGCCCAGCAAGTCGGCCCCATGTGGGGACGTGCCTTCCCGGAAACACCCCATTTGGTGCCTTTCCACGAAGGGTCCCAGGAAAGGACAGCACACAACACCCATCCAATGAGGCCCCAGAGCAGTTCCTCAGCAGCTCCACACCCCAACTCGCAACAGCAAGCAGGGATGGGGGAGCCCTAGGAGCTGTTTGCAC
The DNA here is from genome assembly GCF_028878055.3 of Symphalangus syndactylus. NCBI lineage: Eukaryota > Metazoa > Chordata > Mammalia > Primates > Hylobatidae > Symphalangus > Symphalangus syndactylus. The sequence continues at coordinate 143,687,404 of NC_072430.2, read as the reverse complement.
TGGTTCCTCCCCCATCCCAAACGTCAGCACTACCTGGAGATCAGCCTCCTGTTCTAAGAAACAGAACCCGGCATGAGTACTTCATAGCAAGGAAGGCTATCAGCATGGGAGACGGCACACTGTCACGGCCCTTCCCTGCTGTTCGCCATCAGAGGCCTTTCTCCCATAGGCAGGGCCCCCACCATCTCTTGTAGTTTCCGTGGCCGTTGGCTTCCTGTGCTGCCTTGTGTTTCTCGGGGGTGATTGGAAGCAAAGTCTCCAACACCTTCTACTGTGCTTCTAACCTTGTGATAGCACCACCCTCCAACTCCCCGCTTCCTTGAAAACGGAAGAGAGAATTCTTTTTTCACACTCCAGGAAATGTTATTTAGAAGACTAGTGCTCCAGAAGAACTTCATTAAGATTTGATTGCATTATCCGTTTTTAAAAAGACATCACTACCACATTAATAATATTAATAACATAAAGATTTCGAGAAAATGTTTAAACCACTTAAGAGAATAGTGTGTAGTTACACACCCTGTATCACCCTTGACACATCTGTCTACTTTCAAACCCGTGACATCGCTCATTCTAAGTAATTTACATCTGTGCTTTTCTGCAATAATTGGTAATATGAAACACGTCATTAAATTTTAGTTATGAAGTTCCTTGAATGAACTGAAATAGTCTTTAATAATTGTGATGTAGACTTAAATAATTATATGATTTTGACTTTGCATTAACTTATCCTGACCTGGCACACAGTTTGCCCATTTCTCCATCTCTAAAGGGCGATTGTATGACCTGTGAACATGTGAAAAGCTTTGCCACTGTCGTGAATTTCATCATCACCCCATGCATTTTTTGCATGTCCTTTGCTGGCTCTGCTGACGGGTCACACCTGTACCAGCTCAAATGTCTAACCTCCGTGGTGAAAGCAATGCAGTGACTCCTATTCTGAGCTTGGGCATATTCTGAGCATTCACGTCGCCTGTGCCTGTGGGCAGGCCCAGGTGCCTGAGTTTCTGCCCAGCTCCTTCACCCACCACCTTGGGACCTGGGGGAGCTCTTGAACCTCTCTGTGCCTCCGTTTCGTCATCTGTGAAATGTACCTTTAAATTGCTTCTCTCCTGGGGCTGTCATGAGACGTGAATGAATTAATATTTGCAAAGTCCTTCAAGTAGGACCAGACCAAGGTGTTTTCTGCTCTTGTTTCTCTACGCTGTTAGGGTGTTTTTGATTTTTTTCTCCATCCAATGACTGGTAACTGCCGGACCCGGCATCCCCCCACCTCCTTGCCTCCATGCCCACAGTTCAGGTAGAAACCAGCAGGAACCACTCACCTCCACTTAGGGAAGGACCACAGGGATGGGAACACCAAGATTTATACCAAAAATCTGGCCAGAAGGGCCCATCTTGCTCTGTTAGCTTTTCAGGGCTCATCTCCTGGCTGCTGGCTTGCCTTCAGCTGAGCGCCATCTCCCAGGAGCCTCCACCGCTGGGCTTGAGAGTCACACCCCTCTACCCGGGGCTTCAGGTCCAGCTCTTCCTGCCGGAGGCCCCGCCCCTTTCCTGGGAGATTGGCAGCAGGGGTGTCTCCACTTCAGAGGTCTACACCTCCTGCCAGATTTCAGCCCAGGGTGAGGTGGTGCCTGGTCCCTTCCCATGTCTGTGCAGCCTCAAGGCTCACCCTGACTTGGGTTTCTGCAGACTCATGAAGCCGCCAAATGTGTATTTTTAAATATAGTCATAAGAGACAGAACTGTGTGGATCACTGTCACGGACATAGGACGCTGGATCTTTCCTGCACTGTGTGGGTGTCAGATGGCTTCACCAGAAACTGATTTAAACAGAGCCTTCGAGTCCACGTTCACACTGAGGAATGGAGGCTTTTCCACTTCTAAAAGCAAGCAACGTTTTGTCATTTCGATGATGTCGAGGGATCTTATTTTTCCCCAGTAACGTCTTCATCGTGATCTTCTTAAAGATATTAGTCACCGTGTATTTTTTATAATGACTCTTAAATTTTCCCCTCATGTGACTGCGGATAGATGAAAAGAGGCCAAAACAACTGACTGTTGTCCAGCCAGCACAGTTCCTTCCCATTTGTCAGCAGCGTCTTGGACCTGAGCACTGAAAACAGTGCACTCCACAGCACTCCTTGTCCAGCATCCTCATGTGTCCCTGGGCACATAGTCGTAGCGGCAAACACTCTCTCCAGCATGCGTTGGGGCCTGGCTGCTGCCTGGGCTGTGGCACTGCCATGGATCGTCCTGGCTCTTTTAAGGAAGCAAAATCCCAGAGCTCACGTTCAGTGAGAAGTTGGTAACTTCAGCCTTGTTCCAGCATTCTCTAGCCTGCTTGATGGGGCTTGGTCTCCACAGTTAGGTGAGAATTGGGAGGGGGCTGGGCTGGTCCTAGGGACCAAGTTCTGATGGCCCCTGTATGGATCATGGATCTGGGCAGTCAGTCAAAGGTCCTGGGCTCCCCCTGCACTTGCCTCCCTGGTCAGGCTTGAAAAGTGTTCATCTAGCTCTGCCCCCCTCACCTGGGGCCTTCTGAAACCAGTCGCTCAAGGTCACGGCTGCCGGTGGGAAACATCCATCCATTGCTTAGATGTGCAGATAGGGTGGGTTTTCCTCCATTTGGGGGGGAAGCTGTCCCACTTGGTGAGGAAGAGCACAGGGCCTGTGGCCAGGCTGGCGCCCACGACACCATATCCTGGGCAGATGAGATGACCTCCCGTTGTGTCCGCCGGTCTGCAAGGTGGGGCGGTGGGTGTCCACTTCATGGCTTCATGGTTCTTTCATTAGTCAAGCCCCGCAGCTCGTCAATAGGCTCATGGCTTTCTCCCTGTGTACTAGTGACCTGAATAAAGTTACAAGTGTTCTTATCCGTGTGTAGAGTAGGCTCAGGGTACTGTGAAATAGGACAGAGTGTGTTTTCCACCCTGACATCCATCCCTGAGTTTGGGAAGGGGCTCTCTGTTTGCCTCTGACCATTGCTTGCCATCCCTTTTTCTAATGCAGTTTGCAGAAACTGCTGGAGAGGGGTGGGACCAGGAAGAAATGGGCAGTGCCCACACTTCCTGCTGCTGTATGTAAAGATGTAGTACATACTTCAGGAGGCGCAGCATGGTGAGACTTCCTGCTGCCGTGTGTAAAGGTGTGGTACATACTTCAGGAGGTGCAGCGCGGTGAGACTTCCTGCTGCTGTGTGTAAAGGTGTGATATATACTTCAGGAGGTGCAGCGCGGTGAGACTTCCTGCTGCTGTGTGTAAACGTGTGGTACATACTTCAGGAGGCGCAGCGCGGTGAGACTTCCTGCTGCTGTGTGTAAAGGGGTGGTACATACATTAGGAGGTGCAGCATGGTGAGTATCCCTTCAGCTGCTGCTGAGGCAGTAGCCGGTGGAATCCATTGTTCTTGAGCTGCCTTTGAGCAGACAAGAAGAGGGTTAACATCTGTAGTGCCCCCCCAGAGCCAGCTCAGCCGAGCTTCCTGCTAGCAGATAGGCAGCCTCCCCCTGGGATTCAGGGGCTCTTGTGCCGGGCTGGGTCCTCCATCAATTTCATGTTCTTAAAAAGTGAGCGTGAGTGTATTCAGAAGGTTCTGAAATAGGCTTTGTTGTGCCTTTCCAAAAAATTTAGAGGGATGGTGAGTATGGTTAAATATTAGGCAGTTTCTGTGTCAGGAACAGTGGGCCACTGAGGGCTCTGTGCCCCATCCTTCCAACTTTGACATCCATCAAACCTGAACTCCTAATGTGGAAAGCACCCCAGGAGCTCTTGAACTAATTGTTTTCAAATACATATTTTTTTCCACTGTGCAGTGGTAAAACGACACTGAGATTGACGGCAAATGAAATCTTTTCACTGATTTCTGTGTATCTGTTTCTGTGTGTATCTGTGTCTGTGTCTGAGCAGTGGGGGAAAGAGTGTGGGGGAAAGCACGCCACCTGCACGCATCACACGCGGCACCTTCTTTAAAAGAACCGTAGAAGTAATGCATGCTTGTATAACAAAGTAAAACACAGTCCACACACCCTGAATCTCACTGCCCAGAGATAGCTGCTGTTATTGGTGTGGTATGTATCTCTCCAGATATCTTTCTCTGCCCATGTATAGGGTGTGTACCTGTTTGTGTATCTGTGTTTCAGTGTGTGTGTTTGTGTTTCTGTGTATGTGTATCTGTGTATGTGTATCTGTGTTTCTGTGTATGTGTATCTGTGTATGTGTATCTGTGTTTCTGTGTGTGTGTGTGTCTGTGTTTGTGTGTGGGGTGTGTATCTGTGTTTCTGTGTGTGTATCTGTGTGTCTGTGTTTCTGTGTGTGTATGTGTGTCTGTGTTTGTATCTGTGTATCTGTTTGTGTTTCTGTGTATCTGTGTTTGTGTGTACCTGTGTTTCTGTATGTCATTTCTCTGTATCTGTTTCTGTGTATCTGTATGTGTATCTGTGTTTCTGTGTGTGGGATGTGTATCTGTGTGTGTGTCTGTGTATGTGTGTTTCTGTGTGTGTGTCTATTTCTGTGTGTATATCTGTGTTTCTGTGTATCTGTTTCTGTGTGTATCTGTGTCTGTGTACCTGTGTGTATATCTGTGTATGTACCTGTGTGTGTATCTGTGTTTCTGTGTATCTGTGTGTGTGTCTGTGTTTCTGTGTGAGGGGTGTATATCTGTGTCTGTATGTTTTTGTGTGTGGGGTGTTTATCTGTGTTTCTGTATATCTGTGTGTGTATCTGTGTTTCTGTATATCTGTGTGTGTTTCTGTGTTTGTGTATCTCTGTGTGTGTCTGTTTCTGTGTATCTGTTTCTGTGTGTATCTGTGTTTATGTATCTGTGTGTATATCTGTGTACGTACCTGTGTGTGTATCTGTGTTTCTGTGTATCTGTATGTCTGTGTATCTGTGTTTCTGTGTGTGTATCTGTATTTCCTTGTGTGTACCTGTATGTCTGTGTATCTGTGTGTCTGTGTGTGTATCTGTGTTTGTGTGTATCTGAGTTGTCTTGTTAACAAAAATACCCATTTTGCATTTTCTCCTCTACCTTTATTTTTAATTAATATTATATTGTGGCCATTATTCCATTTCTACGTATGAAGCTCAACGCCTTTCTCTCAAGTAGTCTAAGACATAGATGTTAAGTTGGACTGTTTTCTAGTTACCATTTTGCCAGCAACTTTGAGCAGCTTTCCTCACTGTGCTAGTATTTCTGTAGGGAACGTTTCTGAAAATGGAGCTGCTGGTTCAGAGAGTGTGTATATTCCAAAACATGGAGCAAATGATACCCCTCCCCAGCAGCCTGAGAGTCCATTGTCCCTACCCCTCCACGAGCAGGACGGGATGGGGTTGCAGTTCATTCTAGGCGATCTGGCGGGTGATGAAGATGGCGAGCCTGTTGGTGTTTGAGTGAGCAGCGCCGTCGCCGTCACTCAAGCGCGGGCATGCCTGTGTGCTTCCCCCTCCCCAGGAGCACATGAGCAACGTGCTTCAAGGTCGAGGGTGGCTGGTGCCCTGGAGCTGGGCAGCGGGGGCCGCCCTGAGCAGGCCCTGTCTTCAGAGCCACCCTGTGCCCAGCATCTGGAGCCACGCAGGGCATGTGAGGCAGTTCCATCAATGCTGAGTGGATGCTGTTTAGCGGCAATTCATTGACTTGTTCTCTTATGGGGCGTCGTCTTTTCTTGTTCCTTTGTAGGTACTGTTTATATGTTGTTTGCAATCCTGTGTTTTCATGTATTACAGGAGTTAAATTCCAGTCTGTCATTTATCTTCTTAGAATTATGTTTTTATTTATTTATTTATTTATTTATTGATTGATTGATTGATTGATTGATTGAAGCGGAACGTCGCTCTGTCGTCCACGTGAGACAACCTCCGCCTCCTGGGTTCAGGGGATTCTCCTGCTTCAGCCTCCCGAGTAGCTGGGACTACAGGTGCCACCACCACACCTGGCTAATTTTTTTTTTTTTTTTTTTTTTTGAGACGGAGTCTCGCTCTGTCGCCCAGGCTGGAGTGCAGTGGCGCAGTCTCGGCTCACTGCAAGCTCCGCCTCCCGGGTTCACGCCATTCTCCTGCCTCAGCCTCTCCGAGTAGCTGGGACTACAGGTGCCCACCACCACGCCCAGCTAATTTTTTGTATTTTTAGTAGAGACGGGGTTTCACTGTGGTCTCGATCTCCTGACCTCGTGATCCACCCGCCTCAGCCTCCCAAAGTGCTGGGATTACAAGCGTGAGCCACCGCGCCCAGCCGCTAATTTTTGTATTTTCAGTAGAGACGGGGTTTCACCATGTTGGCCAGGCTGGTCTCGAACTCCTGACTTCAGGTGATCCACCCACCTCAGCCTCCCAAAGTGCTGGGATGACAGGCGTGAGCCACCACGCCCGGCCAGAATTATCTTTTTATTTTTACCGAAGTAAATAAACGTACATTCACATAGACCCCCACGATGTTCATGACAGGAGAATGGCCGTGCCTGACTGCCTGTCCCGCCTGCGTTATTACAACGTGTGTCACGTTCACAGCAGAACCAGAGTCCACCTGGACTGCATTCACCTCGTAGAAATTTTTCCGGAAGTTGATCATTTTTTTTCATTTGCTTAGTTTCACACCTGCCTGCTGTTAATTCAGGCCCACATTTCAGCAGACCTAGGAGACCCTCCTCCGCACAGCAGGCCGCCTGGTGCTTCTGGCCCCACCGCCCGGCGTGTGTGAACGGTCTGCTCTCCCGACCTGGCCCCAGCCTCCTCTCCAGGGCTCCGTGGCCTCCTTTCTGCGACCTTGCCATCTTGGTCATGCACGTCTTCCAGTGGCTCTTGGAGAAGTCGTGCGTGGAGCATGAGTTTTTGGAGTCTTCGTTTGCTGGTAAATCTCTTTATTCTGTCGCACTCTTGGTTGATCAGTTGGGGACGGATTTCCTGCAGGGTTTTCAGGTCGTCTTCTTGCCCTCGATGTGGCTGTTGCCAAGTACAAAACTGTTCTCAAGGCCGAGCCTTTGTCCCCAGAGCTCTGAAGCAGTTTGGGATCCCACAGGTGGGGGATTCTTGGCCTCCGTGTCCAGCTCCTCTTCAGCTGGAGAAGTAAGTCTGCAGTTTCTGCTCTTGATTTTCTCCACCCTGCTGATTCTCTCCTCTCCTGGCGTTTCCAGTAATTTGTTGTAGGACCTTTGCACTCCCATTTTTCATCTTTTTATCCTTTTATTCCCCCTTCTGACAATTCTCAACTTTTTCTCCAGCCCCTTCCTTCTGCACTTTACTTTTTGTCCTCTTGTCTTTATCCTCTTTAATATTTCCTTTGGTGTCACTTTAGGATTTCAGGGCAGAGCAGCTGGAAGCAGGTAACTCCTTCTCTCTGCAGTTCTGCCTGCACGCCCTGTCCCACGGCGATGTTCTGTGCATTCTCTGCTGCTAAATCAATGGGTTCTTTCCTCGCTGGCTGCTGGACATTGCATCAGGCCCACAAAGAAACTGCGCTCCACACTCGTGCCAGGTGCACACATGTCCCCTCTGTAAACCCGGCTGCTAAACAGTTAAAGCATTCCGGCTCTGAGAGCCGCTTCACCTGCAGCTGACTCTCGGGATGTTTAAGTTGGGAGGAGCGAGCCTGTGTCTCCATCAGAATTGCTTCTGGCAGAAGGATGAAGGCACCTGCTAGGCGTTGGGCACTGCGTTGAATTTTAAGGTTGTGATTGGAATGTTGTATCGCCTTAATTAGTCATTTACTTGATTTGGCTTCAGGAGCTCCCTGTTCCCTAAGGAGCAGACGCTGCATTTGGAAGTGCAGTTGGCATCCTTCCTGCCCTCACCCATACTTGGTAGGGGCAACTCTTCCATGAGGCCTCTGGCCTGATGCTTTGGTTCTGTCAATGTACCTGCAGCCCTCTTAGGGGTGGAATCCAGTTTCTGCAGTTCCTCTGCCTGGCCACGTCATGCCTGGAATGAGTGGAAGGCCTGCGAGGTGGTGAAGGGGCTGCTGCACTGAGCCAGTGCACGTGCAGCCTCGACCCTCACCGTCACCAGGTGCCGGTTTACCCGCATCTTCCACTTTGGCTGCCTTTGACAGAATTATTGGAGTTACAGGCATTGTGCAAGCTTTAAGACACATGCATTTGAAGGGCCGAAATTGTAGGTCCCTATGTCTTAAGTCAATCTATGAGATGCCCGGCCTGGAAGTAGTGAGGGAGGGCAGGAAGCAGGAAGGCTGGCCACCCTGAAAGCAGGCAATGAGCCGGTCCTCATGGTGTGCAGCTCCCCCGGCTACCTTCTGCCCCCTAGGGCTTCTCTGTTCTCCCCAGGAAGGCCACTTCATGTGCCCTGGGCAGGCTCCAGCATCCCCCTTCTCTCCTAGTCCACATGCTGCTGCTCAATCCCTTCCTCCAGCCCTGCATCCAAAGCCCTGCTTGTCCGATAGGTTCTGCGGGGAAGTCAGAGTGCTGAATAGCCCACGGGGCAGGGACGAGTGGAGGCCGCAGCCTCATGCCATGCTGTCTTTGGCAGTGCTGGCATGGTGTCCTGGAGCCTCCTGGTCAGCTGCAGCCACCCTGCAGGCAGAGCCAACCAGGGACGTGCAGTCGGCTAGAATCAGGGAGCCCAGGCAGGTGTGCGAGCTGGGAGGCAGAGGATAAACAGGTGAGGGGACAGAAGAATTCCAGATGGTGAGAAGCCTGCTGTGAGGAAGACAGGGCAGTGGGGCTGTGAGGAAGACAGGGCAGTGGGGCTGTGGGGGGTCGGGGCAGCCTTGGGAGGGGCGTGGAGCAAAGGCATGTGGAAGGGGAGGGGAGTGGAGGGAAAGGATGGGGTGAGGCAGCCACCACGGGGCTCTCCTCGAGAGTCTCCTGCACAAGGAGTCTGGAGTCCCCAGCAGGGCTGCGGAGGATCTGCCGCCCGACTGATGACCTGGTGGCAGTGTGATGACCCCCGCAGGGCCTGGGGGAGGCCGTGAACTGGGCTGCAGTACCACAGCCAGTCCATGTAGCCTGGAGTGGCCACGTCATGCCCGCCTCCCGATGCCATGTGTCCCACTCCACGTGGCAGGGCAGCCACCGAGGAAGAGCTTTCACACAGGGCCAGGGACCCTGTGCTCCTCTGTGGGCGCACACAGCCCCTGCCTCTCAGGAGTCAGAAGTGGCTCCTGCCCCAGGCCCGGGGAATCCCTGCAGGGCCCACGTGGGTTTCAGTGGAGAGCTGGTGGTGGGAGAAGAGGAACTGTTTTCTTGCCTAGTCATCAGCTGGGTTTTTTGGCTTGGCTTTTTTGGTTTGGTTTTGTTTTTTGAATAATGGCAAGAAACCCAGTGTGGAAATAGAAGTGGAGCATGTGAATCTCCGCATGCCTCGGTCGGTTGTGTTAGGCACAGAAGTGTGCCCTGGTCAGTAGCCCATGGAGAGGCCGGCTTGTGGCTGAATCCGTCATCTGTCGTCATCCAGGTCCCCCATGCCACAGCACAGAGGCGTCGCTCCCTGCAGAGGCTTAGAGTCTGGTACCTTCTCACAGTGCCTCCTTGGTCTCTCTGGGAAGGCTGCTTTAGGGAGCTTGCTTCTCCCACATCCTTCCAAGACCTGCAGCAAAACTGTCCCTGACTCGAAGCCTTTTCCAAAGTGGAGAAGGTCCTGGGCTGTCTGCACGTCCCAAAGAATGAAGTCATGTTGGTCCCCATCACCCAGCCACATCAGTCCTGCTTCCAGGAGAAACTCCATCTCATTCCTTGTTGCTCTGGAAGCAGTGCACTGCCTGTTCCAGAAAGATTAAGAACAGCAGGAGTGCTGATTCTTTAAAAAGAGATAAAATCTCCCTAATTTGCAAATCTACAAGTGGTAGAATCTTGAAAGTAGCCAAGTAAAACCTCAGAACTCAAAGGCCCGTGTGGCACACGTCTCCGTGGCAGTATTCTTGGCGCCGTTCTGGACTCTGAAAGCCGATAACCTCTCCCGGGTGGGTTTGGGGATTTCTTTGACTCCAGTTGCTGCCTTTAGATCCCTGGTGCTTCCCAAGGCGGGCCTCAGAGGTTTGGGTTCCAGATGCAGATGAGTTGGGGACCATGGTGGGCTGAAAGGTGCAGATTCACGAATGGCTCTGTCCATACAGGCAGAGCTGTTCACAGAAACAGACCCACACCCAGTACCTTCGCCCTGTGGTCAGATGAAAGGTGAAGCTGGCGCAGGTGTTGGAATGGGCTCTGCTGAACCTCACCGGGTTGGGGTGGGGACAACAGCCTCATGCTCTGGAGGCCTCACTGACTGACACAGCTGGGGCGATGCGTAGGCGAGCAAGAAAGTGTGCAACGTGGACACCACCCTCACATCCCTGGGCCCAGCCTCACATCCCTGCCAGTCTTTCTCTGATTTTAGAGCAACACAGCTATAAAGATAGGGGTGTATTATCTAGAAGAGCATGGTTATGAGACATCGCCATTAAGTGACTTCATACCTCGGCAACCTCCTGCCACGCCCAGTAAATCAGCTTGTCAGTCCTGTTTCCATCTCCTGGTAAACACAGTGGTGGCCTGATTCTGTGAAGACAGTGCCAGCGCTTGCATAATGCTGTGGCCACAGAAGTTTATCCAAAGCACCGGATACGTTTTATTCGTTATTTGGGACTGATGAATGGGAGTTAGAATCCCCTGCTGCGTGAGTTCCCTGCGCTCTCCCCTGCAGCAACACAGCGGTGTTGAGCGAGTGCATATTTTTAAAAAAACCACCAACAGGATAACCTTGAGCCAGTGGTGTCTGCCTGGCTGTAATGACATCTCCTTTTTGTGCAGCTTCTGAACCGAATCTGAAATTACGGTCCAGGCTAAAGCAGAAAGTGGCCGAAAGACGGAGCAGCCCCCTGTTACGCAGGAAAGACGGGCCAGTGGTCACTGCTCTAAAAAAGCGTCCGTTGGATGTCACAGGTATGTCGGCTGAGCAGGTACACCCGCCCCGCTGCCCTCTCTGCCAGGCCTTCTTGCCATAGGCAGTTTCTCTCAGGAGCTTCTGAAAACCCACGTGTCTGCCCGACACTGTCAACCCCCAGTGTGGTCCTGTTCCCATGGCGCTGGAAGTGCCAGGCCTGGGGGACCAGGTTTGATGACTCCGGCACGTCTAAGCCGGGCCCTGCTCCTGGCATTAGTGACTCAGAGCTGGTTCTAGTTGGGCTCAGGTGCACAAGGATGCCCCAGCTTGGCACTGCGGGAGACGCATTCAGGAGCTTGAGTTGAGGCTTCTCTGAAGGTGGGTCTTAACCAATCCCACCCTAGTAGTGGTGAATCGCGTGCCCTGCCCTGTTCCGCTGCCCCTGAGCAGTGTCTGAACCACCGGGGCATTTGAATGTCTTCCCACGCCAGAGCACCCATCAACTGAGCAGGAAGGGGAAGCAAGGAGTGAAGTCGCTTCAGCTTGGCCCTAGTGACGTGTCACGGTTGGCCCCATCTAGTGGTGTACACGCAGAAGGACAAGACTGGGCAGAGCCCCATCCTGAAGGCTCACCCGCCCCTCTTGAGGGCATATCCCCATCCAGAGGACCACCCATTCCCAACCACCACCAGGGTACACCCCCTCACCCCACTGCTCCTGAAATCACAGCACCAGGATAAAGGAGCTGCTTGAGGATGGCCTGGATAGAGGGGAGGCAGTGGACATGTTTGCACAACAGAAAGTGTTCGATTTGAAGGCCAAGGCTCATGGTAGCTGGTCTGTGAAAGGCACAGTTCCACTGAGCAGGCTGTTGACCTAGGGAAGGCTGGGAGGGGCTCCTGGTGCCATGCCCCGTGTGTGCGAGCATTGGCATCACACAGGGACTCTGCTTCAGCAGTGAGGTGAGAGCCAGACCTCCCCGCTAAATACAGGGTCCTGCCTGCTTCTCGTGCCCTGTCCCCTCTCTACTTTAGGAGTTCTTAACCCTGGTGTAAGGGTCTGGGTCTGAATATTTGTGGATTTCTATTCAAAGTATCTGACATCTTCATGCCCAGGGGGAACTCCATATGTGTCATTTCTGATGTAGGTTTCTTTCCTCTGGCCATGTAGTACACACAGACCTTTTCTACAGCAATCAAGAAATGTTATAATCTAAAGTTTCACTAAGTCTAACTGACCGGGGAAGATTCAGCTGAAATGAGGAATCATGTGAGTTAAAAGCTTTCAAACTCCAATGCAGCCTTTTGTCCTATGAGCAGTGCCTTGCTTGGCCAGCTCTAATGGACACGTGAACCTTTGCGTTTTTTTTTTTTTTTAAGTGTGCAGTGGGTGAGACGGAGTCTTCAGCAAGCTTCTTCTGAGTGTTAAAGCTGGTGTTCCTGTTGTCACCCAGTGACTACCGAGTGCTGTTTTTGAGTCAGCACTGGGCTGGGCGCAAAAATAGTGAGACAGAGTCCTTGCCTGGAAGGAGCTTGTGATGTAATTTGAGCAAGCAGCACATCACACGTGAGACCATCCAGGAGCCATGTGTGACAGTGCCTGATCAGTGCTGTGCTCACCCAGGAGCCATGTGTGACAGGGCGTGATCAGTGCTGAGCTCACCCAGGAGCCATGTGTGACGGCGTGATCAGTGCTGAGCTCACCCAGGAGTCATGCGTGACAGGGCGTGATCAGTGCTGAGCTCACCCAGGAGTCATGCGTGACAGGGCGTGATCAGTGCTGAGCTCACCCAGGAGTCGTGTGACAGGGCATGTTCAGTGCTGAGCTCACCCAGGAGCCACACGTAGCAGGACATGATCAGTGCTGAGCTGTGGCATAAAGAGAGCCCGTGCCGAGGGACCTGGGAGCTGGGAGATAGCATAAGTCACTCTAAGCCAGCAGAGCTCTGCAGAAGGTGGCGTTTGCACTGGGACTTGGCGGGTGAGTGGGACTGGGGCAGAGAGGCAGAGGGTTGTGCATTTCCTGGCCAGCACTGGTACCAGGGAGCTGCCACTATGGGGAGGCTGCTCTGAGTGGAGCTGATTTTCAGAAGACAGGTATTAGGGGTTGTAGGCGGGGTGGTCCCACACGGAGCAGTGGAGCCGATTTCCAGAAGACAGGTATTAGGCAGGGTGGTCCCATATGGAGCGGTGGAGGCAGTCGTGGTTCTTGGCAGAAAGAGAGCCAGGCGGATACTCTGCTTTTTCTCAGTCACTAATTAATTGGGTGTCTACTGTAGAGCACAAAGAAGAAAATGCATTCCCATACGCACTCTGTCCAGAGTGAATCCTGCTCACTCTGCACTTTCCCGCAGCCTGTGTTCTGCGCCTTCCTCACAGCCGAATTCTCTCACTCTGCACGCCTTCCCCGCAGCCCGTGTTCTGCGCCTTCCTCACAGCTGAGTTCTCACCATCTTCCTGCGCCATCCTGCATCCTTCTCCACTCAATTTCAGCCACACGCATTTTGTGCACCTCCAGTGGTGTTCCCGTTTTGCTGATCTAAGTAATACTATGAAGATTATGCATTTGTATGAATTTTCTTACACCTATTCCTGGGAGTAGAATGCAAAAAAATAAAATTAACCTCATTGAGTTAAAAGTGGGTGGAAAGTTGCACATATAATTTTTACCACCCCAAAAAGTTGTCCAGACTGCCCAGGCACGTGCATGAGGGTATCTATCTGACGACACAGCTAGGAGGCACCCATTACAGGAAGATCTGCTGGATCTTGGTGTGTAGCTGGAGACAGCTTGACATCAGAGAGCAGGGGTCTAGGGCGGGCCACGGTGGGCTGCAGGTGGGGCAGAGATGGGAGAGTTGGAGGGGCCTGGAGAAGGCGGGTCCTGCTTTCTTGAGTGAAATGCGAACACTGGCTCAGCCCGGGTGGCATTCTCAGAATGCCCACTCACAGTGCAAATAACATGACCTCGGCAGCCAGAGAAGCCTACTCTGGAGTTAGTATCTGGTGGAAGTGAGAGAGTGAGAAGGCCAGGGTAAGAAAGAGGATGGGGTAGGGTCGGGACCCCGTCCTGTATTCATGCTCAATGCCTGGGACAGTGAGCCGACCCCACATTCTTTTGAGCTCCAAGAGCCATGGGGAGCGGCTGGTGTAGGGCTTCTGGGTGGACACAGTGGTTTGCCCTCGGGAGGTTTAGACTGCCCTGCCATCGAGGGCAAGATGTACCCAGGGTGTTCCTGGGTGGGCAGTGTGGTCAACAGAGGAGGCGCGCCTTCACCACCCAGCCGGGTTAACTCTGGTATGCAGACGGCCCTGACAGTTCCCTCAAGCCCCGTGGCCTGGGACGAGTGATGTTGCTGCTCTGTGCCTCAATCTCCTCTTCTTTGAGGAAGGTGTCATAATGGCACCTTCCTCAAACAGTGACTGAGAGATGGATGAGCTAATAAAGGCAAAGTTTTGAATCAGGTCTACCAGGTTGGGGGAGCTGTGGGTGGCTTTTCCTGTTCCCCCACCCTCCTCATCCTCCTCACTGTGGCTCGGGGCTGTATTTGCAGAGTCAGCACCTCCAGCAGGCGTGGATACCATGTGAGTCAGCATGAGTGGGCACCTGCATCTTCGTGGGCTCCAGGAGGACCCGGGCAGCAAGCAGACCGTGGAGGAGGCTTTGCTGGGGACGGCTCCGTTGAGGGGCTGCTTGGGGAAAACGTCCCTTAACCTCCCCTCCAGGGCCCCCACAGTGCCCCTTCCTTCTGACCTGTATGCACTGCGCATATGGGTTGGGGTGAGGTTCTGAGCACCCAGAGTTATTGCTGAACAGCAGACGCCTAGAGTTCTCGAGGCAAATAGGTCACGTTGTGTTTTCTTTGGAAAGCTTTAACCACATGATGCCATTGTTAAAATGCCATTAAACTAAACATATGACAAGCATCCCACGGTGGATGTGTGTGCCCAAAATAGCAGCAGGCCCCTTCGGAGGTGAAGGGATCTTTGGATTGGACGTGGCCCCTTTTGGAAGTCACATTCAGTCAGAGCGGAACCTGGTCTCATTAACCAGGGTCAAGCCACGCAGATGGTTAAAGATCCTCTAAGACTGTCCAAGCGTGTGTTTTCCAGTAGCACGGATAGATCTCAGGAGACACTGGCTATATTTTCCCTTGGTTGCTTGCTGCTCTGTAGGGAAAATGAGAGGATTCAGCTCAGAGTGAACACTAATAGTAGGTTGCTTTATTTTGAACTAAGCTTTTTACAGTGAGCAGAGGAAAGCTGACCTTTTGCTTTTCAAAGTCACGTAGCTTCTGCATTTCCTGGTCTTCTGTTGTTAGGTTACTAATAAGTGTTTAAGGATTTATCTTTTTGGTGTTTAAAATTGTCTTGAAAATCAAACGAGGTATAAAATTGGTAACGTACATGTCCTAGAAAAAGGAAGTCAGTGGCAAAACTGGAAAATCAGAAATCAGCGTCAGACTTTCTTTTTCGAAACTATGGCCATGTTCTTTTTGTTGAGACTTCTGCCTGTCACCAGCTAACGAGCAGGTCCGTGGAAGGCACCGGGCATTCGGGCCACAGGTCAGCACGGCCCTCCCTCTGCATGAAGTAACACTCACCAGGGTATTTCTGCCTCCGCAGACTCCGCGTGCAGCAGCGCCCCAGGCTCCGGACCCAGCTCACCCAACAACAGCTCCGGGAGCGTCAGCGCGGAGAACGGTATCGCGCCCACCGTCCCCAGCATCCCGGCGGAGGTCAGTGTGAAGCGTTTGTCCTGTGTCCCACGGCTAGAGTTGGACTCGGGATGGATGGGCTTGAAATGACACCACTTTGCACTTGCCCTTCACTCTTCACCTTCCAATTTGGGGTGAGGGAAAGTGGCCTGTGAGCCATCCTGAAAAGGACGCAGTTGGAGGTTACCCTCCTGCCTTCCTCTCATCGCAGACATCTCCTTTCATTATGAACACGCTAGTTCCAGGCACGTCGGGGACAGCCCTGAGCCTGGTCCTTTCTCCTGACCTCTTCCAGAGCAGATGTCACTAGATGGTGTCCCAGCACAAGCCCACGCATGGCAAGTGCTCTGGGTGGACAGGACCCTGCTGCCCGGCTCGCTGTGGTCGCCAGTGCTCTGAGGGTGGCTGAGAGGCCATGGGCACATGGGTATAGTTGCTAAGTGAGACTTAACGTTTTTTATTTTGTATTGAGAAATACACAACACGATGTCAGCCAACAAACCATGTGTCAGGGCTGACTGGAGCGTCACCCGTGGTCAGCATGGCAGGGCCAGCCAAAGCCACAGAGCGGGGAGCTTTTCCAGGCATCATGGGAACGAGGCATCTCAGACCGCAGAGCTCAGCACCCCTGGTACCCTGCCTTCATCAGACCCCAAGTGGTGCCACAGTCTGGGAGGGACATTGGCAAGCTAGAGAGGAGTCAGGGGACGCTTGGAGTCCCTGGGCGGGAAAGATGTCAGAGACACAGGAGCCGAGTGGCAGGGCGGGGAAGAGTGGCGCCCAGGCTGGCGGAGTCGCACCCTGACCATACCCGGAAGCTTTCCAGGGCAGCAGGTCCCAGGACCTCGCTCCGTGTTCCTTGAGCTCCTTTGCGCCCCCAGCTTTTATCCCACATGTGTCCCGAGCGCCTTGTGCCAGGCCCAGGGACAGAACCAGGCAGGCAGCAAGGACCTGCCCCACACTCCACACAATGCCCCACTGAGGAGGAGAGGCCACCCCCAGAGCACGGGGAAGAAGAGAGAGGCAGTCCCACAGGCTGAGTGGTGCCCTGGGCCTGGGTGGGCCTGACCGTGGGGCAGGGGTGGAAGGGATACGCTTTAGCAGTGAGTTTTCTGATGAGTTGAGCTGGAAATGCTGTGTCTGCTTCATGGGGCAGAGTTATACTGAGTGGGAGGTTCTTTCTGAATTCTCTCCAACTTACAGAAGGCTATAATTTATTAAATATAGTTATTGACTTTCCTTCTTAAATATTTAGAAATGAATCCTGCCCTTCCGAAGGATTGGCAAATCTTAGCTG
The DNA here is from genome assembly GCF_028878055.3 of Symphalangus syndactylus. Classification (NCBI taxonomy): domain Eukaryota; kingdom Metazoa; phylum Chordata; class Mammalia; order Primates; family Hylobatidae; genus Symphalangus; species Symphalangus syndactylus. Next base: position 143,670,582 of record NC_072430.2, on the reverse strand, counting down.
GGATACAGAGGCATGAGTGTTTAGCATTTTCATTTGAAATTTCAAGACCGTTTATGTATAAACATTTTTAGAGACTAGAATTACTGCTAGGAACGAATTTTGCAGTTTGTCTCCAGGCTGTTTTATCCCCATTTTCTCTTATTCTTTTTACTTCATACATCGATTTCTTTTATTACCTGTCTTCAGCCTGCCAACTTCAGTACTTACTTAGATGATTAGAAGTTTTAATGGTCCTCTGTATGGCTGTGGTCATAGCTGAGGTCTACCAGTAATAAGCCTTGTAATGCAACCTAGAAATTACTTCCTGCCCTGAGGTTAACACTGGTTGCATCTTGTTGATTGTGGTCCTAGATACACGTTTTTATTTAAAATGGGGCACTTATGTACATGGTAGTTAATATTGGAACAGTGCCTTGTTTGGGTGGGTCTGCATCATTCCAGTTCTGTGTTAATTTTTACAAATCGTGATACATAAATGAAGCTACTGGAAATTAATAGAACATGTAGAAGGAGTTACAGGAAATACCAAGAGGTGCCATTGTTCATGTTCCACATCAGATGTGCATTAGAGTGGGCACGGGCAGCCTTTGCATGTTGGATCACACCCAGGTGCCCTTTCTGGGTTTCAGTATCTCTAGAGTTGGGCAGATCTCTGAGAACGCCTGTGCTTCACGGCCAGGGACTGGCTCTCCGTTCTCACATGGTGCAGAGTCTAGTGAGCTTGCCCATCAGAGGGGGTGTCTCCAGTGGATGGGGGCGTCGGGGGAGCAGGGGCCTCCCAGCCTGGCTCTCAGCACTGCCTTTTCTGTTCACCGTGGGGCCCCTAGAAACACTACTGTACCTTGAAGGCCCCCCGGACCCAGGGAAGCCCAGTGTGCCGGGCACCTCCTCCTTTCCAGAGCCAGGGAAGCTCAGAGTGCCGGGCACCTCCTCCTTTCCAGAGCCAGGGAAGCTCAGTGTGCCCAGCACCTCCTCCTCTACAGGCCAGGGAAGCTCAGTGTGCCGGGCACCTCCTCCTTTCCAGAGCCAGGGAAGCCCAGTGTGCCAGGCACCTCCTCCTCTACAGGCCAAGGAGGCTCAGTGTGCCAGGCACCTCCTTTACAGGGAGGAGGCAGGGCTCAGAGAGTTACAGGAAGCCGTCCAGGTGCGTAAGGGGACAGCTCCTCTGTGGCCGCTGCTGCTGTTATTTACATGTGTGCCTGGATGCTCTAACTTCAGGCCCACGGACTTTGCCTCTGAGCACATCCTAAGGTGCGGTCCAGGGGGCTCCAGCCTCAGAATGCCTCCCGCAGGGCTCAGCCCTGAGACAGCAGATGCCAGAATGCCCTGCGATTTCTCAGGTGGACCAGTCAGCATCTCCAAGGAGCAAATTCTCAGAAGCCTCCTTTAGTTCCAGAAATGGGCTTAAAAAAAAACCTTGCTTACAAAGGAAATGAAAACTTTGCAAACATTAGAACATCTCCTTATTTTGTTCCCAAATGATAACACAAGCACAGTTTTGCTTTCCTGGAAATCACAAGCATTTTCTCTACAGCATAACTTACTGATAGTTCTTTAACTTTTGAGAAAAAAAAATTGTCTAGGAAAAATGTTTTTCTCAGCAGCCCTTTAATCATTCCTTATACAATGTAATATGTGAGCACATCTAAAGGGAGTCGCCGGGTTTCCTCTGGGGTGAGGTGCGCCGTGGGTTTGCTCCTGAGTGAGAAGGCCAGGCTTTCTGTTCTGTAGGAACAGCCTGAGTGTAAGTGTGTGTCAGGAGACGCATTTCTTCCTATCCCCACGGGCCAGTCGTATGTCTTTGGGGAAATGTCTCTTCAGATCCTTTGCCCACTTTTATACGGTGCTTCGGGTTTTGCTGGTGAGTTGCCGGAGTTCCCGCGTGTTCTGGATACTGCTCCCTTGTCAGATGAATAGCTTGCACGTGTTTCCCCTTTCCGCAGGTCGTCTCTTCACTCTGGTGATTTTCTTCCTTTGCTGTGCAGAAGCTTTTTAGTTGAGCAGAGTCCCAGTTGCCTGTTTTCATTTTTGTTGCCTGTGCTTTTGAGGTCTTAGCCATAGATCTTTCACAATAGCCAAGAGGTAGAATCAACCTCAGTGTCCTTCAGTGGATGGATAGACCGAGAAAATGTGGTGCTGTACACAGTGGAGTACTATGCAGCCATCAAAAAGGATGGAATCCTGACATTTGCAGCAACATAGATGGAACTAGAGGCCCTCACGTTAAGTGAACTAAGCCAGGCACAGAAAGACAAACATTGCATTTTCTCATTCATCTGGGGGAGCTAAAAACATTGCTGTCATGGAGGTAGAGAGTGTAATGGAATCTGTTATCTATTCATTATTAATGTTAGTTTCTGGCAAGGGGATTTCTACCTGCCAAACCCCACTAACTAGCATGATTACAACATTTATTCCTTCTCTTTGTTTGCCCATTCATTCAGCAGACATTCCTTGAGTAGCTACTGTGTAGGGGATATAGTGGTGATAAACTATTGTCCTTTTTAGCAAAACACGTTCATTCTGCAAGCAAAAAGGTGTTAAATATCACAGTAGTTCAAGTCCTTGGAGACTGTTGCTGCTGACTCTTCCTGTGTGGCCTTCTAATCTTTACTCCTGGCTTGTGTTTGCTTTATCCAAGCCCATTCTTTAAAAGGTACATGATCTATAACCTGTTTTTCTAACTTAATGTGTCATAAACAAGTGTCCAAGTAATCAACTAGATTGTTCCCAACCCCCAGAGCATCCTGGTGTGCAATGCCCCTCCGTTCTGTTAACACCAAGGTGTCGGGGAAGCCGCATAGCTCTGCCGTGCCTGCTGGGTGCTCAGCCGTGCAGCCGAGGCTTCATGGGCATCAGTCCATCTCCTTATTTCTTAACGTTACATCCCACGAGTGGAGCTCCAGCATCAAAGGTTAGACAGATCTGGAAGGCCTTTGACATAGATTGCCAAATTGTCCTTTAGAAAGGATGCCACTGACTGATTTGTAATCCACCTAACAGTGTTTGTGGTTCCTCTAGGCCGAGATGGTATTATCATTTTTCAAAAGTGTTTGCCAATTTGTTGGGTTTCAAAATACGTTTTTAGATGACCATGGTGTCTTTTCCTGAGCGCCTTCCCCTTCCTGAGCTCTGCCGTCACTGGTCTTCACCGCGTGCTTTTCTCACTGTTAGTTGTTTGATTTGCAAGCTCTGTGCTGACCCTCATCTGCCTCATACGTGGCCAGTATTGTCATCATTGCCCGCCTTTCATAGAAGCAGTTGTTTTATGATTTCCTCTTTACTTTTAATTTTTGTGGGTACATAATGTATATATTTATGGGGTACATGAGATGTTTTGATACAGGCATGCAATGTGTAATAATCACATCATGTGAAGTGTGGGGTGTCCATCCTCTCCAGCGTTTATCCTTTGTGTAACAAACAATCCGATCATACCCTTATAGTTATTTTTAAATGTACAATTAAATTTTATTTCCTTTTTGGTGTCTGCCTTTGATGTTACGTCTGGAAAGACTTTGCCAACTACAAAAAGGCATTGTAAACTATATTATCCTAGAAACTGCAAAACGGCATTGTAAACTATATTAGCCTAGATTTCCTTCTGACTGTTCTGTGGTAAATAATCAAACTGAATAGAAATCAACGAGATGATGCTGGACAAGGTGACGGAAGAACTCGTATCGGGAGGAGGAAACGAGCTGTGAATTGTGCTTTCATGTTGTGGTGCGTGTTGAAGTCTCATGCTCTCATTGCTGTCTCATTTGTTACTTGTATGTTTGCGCTCATATATCGGAATTCAGTGCAGGCTGCCACAGGTGTTTTCATCGTTGTTTTTCTTGGTGTATATTGCTGATGTTTGGCCGTGACAGATTGTGATGGTCATCGTGTGTTCTGTCCCCAGACGAGTTTGGCGCACAGACTTGTGGCGCGAGAAGGCTCGGCCGCTCCACTTCCCCTCTACACGTCACCATCCCTGCCCAACATCACGCTGGGCCTGCCTGCCACCGGCCCTTCCGCTGTAAGTCAGCCCCCGTGGGGCCGTGTGGCATGGGGTGGCGGTGATGGGTCCTTCCACCCGAGCATCCCGGCTGTGCTTTCCAGGGCACGGCGGGCCAGCAGGACGCCGAGAGACTCGCCCTTCCCGCCCTCCAGCAGAGGCTCTCCCTTTTCCCCGGCACCCACCTCACTCCCTACCTGAGCACCTCGCCCTTGGAGCGGGACGGAGGGGCAGCGCACAGCCCTCTTCTGCAGCACATGGTCTTACTGGAGCAGCCGCCGGCACAAGCGCCCCTCGTTACAGGTGAGCACAGATGGGCCTGGGTGGAGCCAGGCTCTGAGGCTGCCCACACTCTGGATGGTGCCTGGCCCTCCTCGCCTGCCTTTGGAGGAGACAGGAAGGCATGCCTGTCCCACCCCCACAGTTCCCAAACACACATCCCCGTCACGTGATGTAGCCACCGTGACTGCAGTGAAAATCCACGCCTCACTCCCAGAGTCAGGTAGATGGAGTGGAAACAGAAGTCACTTCCCTTTCTCACCTTCTGGGAGAGGCCACTGGCTCTTGCAATTTGGGTTTCGGTCTGGACCAAGCTGAGCCAGTGCTGGAAGCCCAGAACCGACTCTCGTGGTCAGTTTGTGTTAGCGGACGTTTACAAATGTGCACTGTCTGGGGGAGTGGTTACATTTAGAAAAATACTATCTAGAGAAAAATGGGAACGTCCTTATGAAATTATATAGCAACAGCAATGTGAAAGTGTCACTTCAGAAATGAGGGAACACCAGCCAGACACGGTGGCTCACACTTGTAATCCCAGCAGTTTGGGAGGCCGAGGCAGGTGGATCACCTGAGGTCAGGAGTTCAAGACCAGCCTGACTAACATGGTGAAACCCCATCTCTACTGAAGATACAAAAATTAGCTGGGCGTGGTGGCACGCACCTGTAATCCCAGCTACTCAGGAGGCTGAGGCAGGAGAATCGCTTGAAACTGGAAGGCAGAGGTTATAGTGACCCGAGATGGTGCCACTGCACTCTGGCCTGGGCAACAGAGTGAGACTCCGTCTCAAAAATAAATAAATGAGGGAGCAGCTACCTACCCCCTTGCCATGCGGGTCATTGTTGTACATCTTCATAGCTTTGTGTTTGGCTTCCTGGAAACCTGTTGTTGCCAATGAAAAGCTGAAATACCCTCAGAGCTGCACCTGTGAAACTCTGGCAGTGAACTTGCTGAAAACTTAGGGACTTGGCGTGTTGTAGGAGGCTGCACTGCAGGATGCGTGGGGCTGGGGGCTGGCTTGGGTGGGCTTGGGCCTCTGGCTTGACTAGTCTGGTGGATTTTGGTGTTTTCTTGTTTTGTGCTGCCCATGTGTCTCTGTTTAGACAGAGAGGATTCCTTCTTAGTCTTTCTTTGCCCAGAAGCCAAATGGGGCATTCTTTGTTTTGTGCCTGAGCCCTTTTCTGTTTGTTTCTCCAGAAGCTTGAATTCATGTCCCTGCCTGTCTAGAGCAGAGGAGCCCGTGCTGTAACGAGGGAGGGGGCAACCCTCACAGTGCCCCTCTGAGCTCCGGCCACAGTGGCAGGCACATGGATCTCTCTGGAGGAACGTATCTGAGATTGCGTCTGAGTCTCTTAGACGCTGTAGATCAGCAAGCATGAGTGTGGGTGGTGAAGGACACCTGAGTTTCTCGCGTATCTTTAAAAACGTAAAATGTGCCTGATCTTCAGGATTCCTGGAATTTACTTCGTCAGAGATGTGTCTGTTTGTCACTCATCTTCTTTCCTTCTCTAAATTAGTTTATTCTGCACGATTAAGTAACATGCATAATCTTGTGTATCAGGTTTTTGGAAAACAGCCTTTTTGATAGAACCTGAATATTGAGTTTGCGTGGATCTCACCTCTCTGAGAAACATGCTGAACTTGGCATCGCTTCTTCCCTGTGTATGGTCATCCCTCTTTTCCTCCCAGGTGCAGCTTGCTCGTCGGCATGGGGACCTGCCCACAGTGCCCTCCCAGGCTCTGTGTCGCCAGGGGGCCCATGCATGGCTGCCCAGTTTGCTCTGGCCTTGCTTTACACCTGTGCCCAGCAAGCCCCTCCAGTCTTGTGCTGCCACCTCCAAACCTCTGCAAGCCCCTCATGTCCTGCACAGCCTCCCCAGGTTGCCAGCGGCTCATCCTGCAGACCCCCTGGCTGGGAGCCTCCGATCCAGTGTCACCTGTGCAGCGTAGTGCAGCCACACAGCCGCCTCTGCCCCAGCTTTCTCCTGCTCCATGACCCTGGGAAGTCGCTCATGCTCTGTGTCCCTTGTTTTCCCATCTAGGAAGTGGGGATACTAAGCGATCTGCACCCGTGAGCCTGATGAGGGTTAAGTGGGCTGTGCACTCATGTGCCCCTGCAGGTGTTGGCGTCATTGTTGCAGTCGTTGCCTTGTTCTTAACCTGCCACCTTCCATGCTCTCTCACTCCCCCAGCCAGCCCGTCTGTCCTCAGTGTCTTAGGGGCCCTCCCCCAGCCCCGCCATGAGTAGGGCCCTCATTTGGAACCTGCTGGGATTGCCCCATCTTCTTGTGGGAAGAAGCCTCCTGTGCAGGTTCCTGCCCCTCCGCTCTGTCCTCCTGTAGCCACCGGACTCTCCTTGAAGACCTGGAAGCCCCCGCGCTGTCTAGAGCAGTACTGGCCAGGTCAGGAGCCACCAGCCACGGGGAGCTGTTAAACAGATAAGTCAGAATTAGAATTCAGTTTCTCAGTCACATGTGCACCACATCCAGTGCATGGCCCACAGCTGTCCCCTGAATGTTCTCATTGTCACGGAAGGTCCTGGTGGGGCAGCACTGGCCTGGAGTGAAATCCCAGCTTGTGAGTGGGAACTCCAGCCTTGCTCTACGAGCCTCGTTTCCCTTCCCTAGTCCGGCACAGCAGCCAGGCCAGCCGGCTCAATGCTGGACCAGGCCGCAGCCGGCCCCCAGAGCCAGGGCTCTTTCCCAGGGCCCTTTTCCCCATCAGGTGTGGTTCGTCTGCCCCCTCGTCCCAGGCCTCCATCCCTGCCCCAGCCCTGCCTTGTTGCTCCTTCCCTGGATCACACTGCATCTTCATTTCCATGTTCTGCCCTTTCCCACAGTTTTTGACAAACTCCTGCTTGAGCTGGTCTCCTGGACAGCAGTGCCTGTGTTTTCCTGGCCCACAGACAGACCCACCTTCTCGCTGGTAATTGTGGTGCATAGGAGTATAGGATATCAAAGCCAGAACAGCCCTCCAGTCACAAATGCTTTGAAACAGGCCTCTGTGGGTGAGGTCACTGTCAGAGACCAGAGGGGTGAGCCATGGTCCAGGGTCTCCCAGAGCTGCCTCCTACACGCCACATACCTCCAGTCAGCCTGTTTCCGCACCGTTCCGGGCGGCTCCTCGCCAGTCACAGGCTTGGCGTGCCTCTTCTATGTCCCTGTTTATGTGCTGCTCCGGTGCGGCACTCCGCACATGGTCACTGTGGACCCAGATCTTTGCTGAGTGGCTGGTACATTCTCGGAGATTAGTCTCCGCATAACTAGCTGAGGCGGGGAGTGGAGCTCAGGAGCCAATTCCTGGGTGAGAAGGAAAGTGTCTGTGCAGAGCCCTGTGCTGCTGCTTTAGTTGGATGCAAAACTGTGGGCATGATCATTGCCTGGGCAGCCCAGCTAAGTCCTCTATGGTGCTCGGGGGCTGAGAAGCAGGACTTTGAGAACCATGTAACCTGCTGTCGGGACCCGAGAGACAGGGCCCCCCAAGACCCAGGAGGAGCTTGGTAGTGCGGGCATGTGGAGGAGAAGGCTGGAGACCAGGGCTGTGCTGCAGATAGGCCTAGGGAAGGCTTTCCAGAGAAGTCGTGTCGGAGCTGAGATCTCAGTAGGAGCCTGCAGGCGGAGAGGGAAGGGCCCAGGTAGAGGGAGATGTATGTGCCTGCTGGAGGTGGCCTTGTCACAGATCTTTCTAGCATCCTGGCCACACACTCAGAGCATGCCACCAGCGTCTAAAGGCTACTGCCTTCCTGAGCTGGCAGTGGAGATCCACTGCCTCGCTGTCACACGCTGCGTGGAGGGGGCCCCTGGCTTCTGTGTTAGCGATTGCATGCTACTGTTTAGGCCTGATTTCCCCCAAAAACAGCGAGTCCCAGGAAGGGCTTGAGCACAGCTGGCCATGGTTCATGTCCTATAATTAGCATGTGAGGCTGTGGTCCTCAGCCCTGGCCTGGCCTCAGCTCCATCCCCAGAAGCTCAGACAGATGCTGATTGGTCCAAGCGAGTCCAGAGCACGCAGATTGTTCCCTTGGGCGGCCAGGATTGCAAACCGTGAGTTGGATCTAACTCTTGCCTGGTTTGCTTCTCAATGGAAGGACTTTAAAGAATTTCGCAGAAAAAGCAACGGAATACACCAGATGGACTTTTAAGGACTCAGGCACCCTGAATTATTCATCTCATGTGAATTCATCACTTAAACAGAATCCCAGTGTGTGAAGACCAACTCTTCAAAACTGGGTCCAGAACTTGAGAGCAACCCAGTCTTTCATCTTCTTTTTTCTTAAATCCCCATACCTGGTGGGGTGTGTCTAAGTGATGTGTTTGCAAACTCACTAATTAGTTTGGGTATTGCTGAGCAGCGTGTGCTAAAACTTAGACCCTGGATGGCTGGGTGCATTCCAGGGTGCTCACTCGGGAACTGTCATTGCAATTATTGTGTGTGAGAGTGTGGACTTCCAGGGGAGCTGGCCACTGAGCACAGTTTAGGCCCAGCCCCAGGTGCCTCCAGGAGGAGCAGGAGCCAGCAGCCATAGTGACACAGCCACCCAGCACCAGGAGCCAGGGTCAGCCCAGGAGCCAGGGTCAGCCCAGGAGCCAAGGTCAGCCCAGGAGCCAGAGTCAGCACCAGGAGCCAGGGTCAGCTCAAGAGCCAAGGTCAGCTCAGGAGCCAGGGTCAGCCCAGGAGCCAAGGTCAGCTCAGGAGCCAAGGTCAGCTCAGGAGCCAAGGTCAGCTCAGGAGCCAGGGTCAGCCCAGGAGCCAGGGTCAGCACCAGGAGCCAGGGTCAGCACCAGGAGCCAGGGTCAGCCCAGGAGCCAGGGTCAGCCCGGGAGCCAGGGTCAGCACCAGGAGCTAGGGTCAGCCCAGGAGCCAGGGTCAGCCCAGGAGCCAGAGTCAGCACCAGGAGCCAGGGTCAGCCCAGGAGCCAGGGTCAGCTCAGGAGCCAGGGTCAGCCCAGGAGCCAGGGTCAGCTCAGGAGCCAGGGTCAGCCCAGGAGCCAGGGTCAGCTCAGGAGCCAAGGTCAGCTCAGGAGCCAGGGTCAGCCCAGGAGCCAGGGTCAGCTCAGGAGCCAGGGTCAGCTCAGGAGCCAGGGTTAGCTGTTGCCCCTGCACTGGGCACAGGGAGGGGCTTCTGCCATTGCTCAAGGCAGAAGGAGCAGAAGCTGGGAAAACCCTGGCTAAGATGCCCAGGGGAGGAGCCCAGAGCAGGGGGCCACTGGGACCACAAGAGCTAGGCTCTGCCCCACACCCTGCCCAGCACCACACAGCCAGCCCCCGCAGTTGGGTCACCGACCACAGAATTGTATCCTGATGAACTAGGATTTTATGCTCGAAAGTCCCTGACAGTATATCCTGAAGACCATATCATGGTCTGTCCTCAGAAGCTCTTGTTAATGATCTCAGGGATCCAAATTGGAAACCACACAGCCAGCAAATAGTATTGCTACGCAGAGGTCAGGGCGCTGCTTTTCAAGGATACCCAGGGGTAGGGTGTCCCCGTGTATGGCGGCCCTGGGTTTTGCACCCTGGAGGCAGCGGAGTGAAATTCTGAGTGGGCGAGATAGGCTGAGAGAGAGTGAGGGGCTGGCCCCTGGGGAGTGCAACTGGAAAAGGAACAGGGCCGGTCTGCATAGAGGTCTCTGCTCACGCCAGTTCTGAAAATGAAGCCCTGTTCCAATGGGGCGTAGGCTTGTGTCCCCATGTGAAGCTGGTGGCCTGGGACATCCCTGGGCCCATGCAGAGGGTGGCGGGAGGCAGAGCCCTGGACGGGAAGGAGCTGGGAAGTGCTGTGCAGTCCCCACTCACACCGCTGGCTCGAGTCGCTTCTTCCTTACCGTGTGTCACACCAGGAAGCTGAATCCTATGAAGTTGGCACGTCCTTCTCCTCCTCTGCAGAGGGTCAGGCCTGGGCAGGGGACTGTGCAGCTGATCACCGCCTCCACCCCGAACGGCGTGCACACTGAGGCTTTGGGGGAAAACAACACTAAGGAAAATGTATTTCAGCTTCCCATTGCTTTCTGAGAAGAGACCTTTCCAGCAACTACGTAGCCTTTGTGTCCCCTAAAGGCAGCTTTGTGTGACTGACTTCCTTATTTCCTCCGTGAAATAGTTCAATCCCACGTAATACGCACATCAACAATTGATAAATTCTGAATGCCTTCTTTTTTTTATTTTTTTTTTTGAGACAGAGTCTCGTTCTGTCACCCAGGCTGGAGTGCAGTGGCATGATCTGGGCTCACTGCAACCTTGCCTCCCAGGTTCAGGCGATTCTTCTGCCTCAGCCTCCTGAGTAGCTGGGATTACAGGCGTGTGCCACCACACACAGCTAATTTTTGTATTTTTAGTAGAGACAGGGTTTTGCCATGTTGGCCAGTCTGACCTCAGGTGATCCACCCACCTCGGCCTCCCGAAGTGGCTAGGATTACAGCCACCGTGCCCAGCCTGAAATGCCTTCTTTAGGATGGTTTACCTTTTTCTTTTTTTAACGTTTTCAGGGAATGATTCTGAATGGATTTTTAGTTATTCACTTTAATAGCCAAGCATTGATAATAAAATTTAAGATAACATATCTTTCTGGAAAGTTGTGGGGTTGGGTGAAAAGGGATGGTGGTTTAGAGAACACTAGTGAATAACTTTTGAAAAGGTGGTGAAGAGCAGCCTTGCTGGGGGTCTTGCTGCGTTTCGTCTGTCTGGATGTGTCCTTTGTGTTTGCATATCACATAGTATTTCTTAAATGTAGAAATAGCCCCTGCGAAGGGACTTGAGAAGCACTAAGCAGCATGGCTCTCACTGGGAGGCTTGGACTCCACTAAACCTGATGACACACCCAGCTGCCCTACAAGCCCCGGCATCGGTGTCCTGGGGGAGGGACAGGACAGGAGCTGCCACTTGCCGGCAGGGCCACCTTGGTATTTCTGGAGGTCCCATAGCCCTTGCAGCAGGCATGTAGCCCCGCCTGGGAGCAGGAACAGCAGGCTACCTCAGGCGGATGCCGAGTTCCAAAGAGTCCCCCACCAGGGCCTCCAAGGGTTGGTGTGGTCACTTCCTTAGTCATTTCACCTGGTCAGATGCCCTTGACCGGGTCAGGGTCCTTTTTACCCTGAGCAGCATTGTTTAGTTTAGTATTTACCCCCCTCAGGTTACCAGGGGAACAGATATTCACGGAGCAGGACACAGGGTTCGTTAGATCCTTTTGCCCACAAAACCATGGAAAAATGTTAAACTACCTAAACCAACAATTTATATATATCGATGAAAAGCATGCAGAAGGAAAAAATGTACTTGACTAGGTCGCATTTTAAATCAAGATACAGATGCCAATTAAAGCAAGATCGTCTATCAAAATGGATTCTTTTAATCAAAACATACAGGGTTGGTGACGGTGTGGTGAAGTGGGCATCCTCCGCTCCGCTGGCAGGGATTAGCCAGATCTTTTCAGAAAGGGGTTTTGACAATCTGCATAAGGACTTTTTAAAGTGTTTACGCCATCTTTGTGCATCAGATCAGTGCTCGAAGAGACCTTAAAACGATGTCAACCCTAAGGACAATTGTTTTTCTCACAACTCAGGCTGTCTTCGGAAATATGTGGAGGTTCCCAGAACCGTGGCGGCCTTCCTCAGCACACTGGTGGCCCTCTCTTCCCTCCCACCGTGCTGTTCAGATCAAAACCCACTTTTCTAGGGCCTGTGGCCCCCAGGAACAATTGTGTGGTAGCCACTAGGGAAGGGCTTCCTCTTTGAAACCTGCCACACAGGACTCCTGACGTTTCCTGTGTCAACCTGATTTTCACAGAAAATTGCCTCCAAATTATGGTTCCTGTAGTCCCAAAGCATCAGCTCACGGCCCTCAGCCTCACCTGGAAGGGGCCCAGTTAGCGAGCCAGCTCTGGGGCACCAGGGCAGAGCGCCTGGGCTGGCGGGCACAGGGCGCAGTTGTCTCCATCACTTACTCAATAGCCCTCTCTCCCTCCTCTCTTCTTCCTCTTCCCCTCTGCTGTTTCTTCCTCCAATTATCTTCAGACTGGTATCTTTCAGGCCTGGGAGCACTGCCCCTCCACGCACAGTCCTTGGTTGGTGCAGACCGGGTGTCCCCCTCCATCCACAAGCTGCGGCAGCACCGCCCGCTGGGGCGCACCCAGTCAGCCCCGCTGCCCCAGAACGCCCAGGCTCTGCAGCACCTGGTCATCCAGCAGCAGCATCAGCAGTTTCTGGAGAAACACAAGCAGCAGTTCCAGCAGCAGCAACTGCACATGAACAAGGTGGGTTTGCCGGCTCCGCACTCTGGGCCCCGGGGTGGCTGTGTGCTGTGCGCTTCAGCCTCGGTCTGTAGGACCGGCCCCTTTCTGACCTTGAGGGAGGCCAGGAGGTCGAAAAAGGGAACCGAAGAGGCACACGCTCTGGCCCACGGCACAGAGCCGGGCACGGGTAGGGGCAGAAGGGATGTTGCTGGGAGCTTGGGCTCAGGAACAGCTCACCTGCAGGGTGAGCACAGGGCCAGTGCCCTCTCCCACCAGCCCGCTGAGTTCTGTTGGACCACGTCCTGCCTGTGGCGCATCAGTGCCAGCGAATGGAATAGTCTACTTGGGCAACACTTTTTTCTTGGGTTTCCTAAGGCCATTTAGTAAACATATCTTTAAACAAACCAGCAACCCACAGTGCCCATCTTCCAGGCCATCCGGCACTTGCAGCCTGCCTGAGTGCATAAGCAGTGTACAGGGCAAGGGGGGCCTGGGTGCAGTTGTACAGGTGCAGAACTCCAGCAGGACGTTGAAGGGACACTGTCAGATCTGGTTCTGGGCCCCGGCCAGCCCACAGAGGTCTGTGTAACCTACAGACATCTTGAAAGTCACTCGGATAAGTCCATTTTCAGGAGGAGGTAGTAGGCAAGGCCAGCACTGTGATGCTGGTGAAGAGGAAAACTAACATGCTGAATACGTGTTGATCAAATGCTGGCATTTGAAATAGAGCATCTTTAAGGTAAGAGATGAGATGAGCGGCTGCGGACATAGTCCAGCAGTTCCTCAAAAGGTTGGACACAGCCACCACGTGGCCCCACAGCTCTGCTGCCAGAGATGAAAGCACACATAAACTCACTCAGGCATTCACAGCAACCTGAGTCCCTGTGTCAGGCCGTTCCCGCACTGCTGTAGCACATAGCTCAGACTGCGTGATTCGTAAGTACGGAGGTCTGATTGGCTCCTGGCTCTGCAGGCTGTAGAGGAAGCATGGTGCCGGTGTCTGCTTCTGGGGAGTCCTCGAGGAAGCGTTCAATTGTGGTAGGCGAAGGGGGAGCAGCGCATCACTTCGCTAGAGGAGGAGCAAGGGGTGGGGAGAGGGGCCCCCCTTCTAACCAACCAGACCCTGCCAGAACCCACTCACTACAGTGAGGACAGCACCAACGGACGGTGTTCAACCATTCGTGCCAAATCCACCCACATGATCCCGCCACCTCCTGCCAGGTCCCACCTCCAGTACTGGGGGCTACGCTTGACCAGGAGATGTGGGCGGGGACACAGATCCAAACCATATCAGCCGTAGTAACCGTATCAGTCGTGATAGCCACATTACATGGGAACAGCCCAAGTGTCCATCCTGTGATGCACGGCCACACGCCGGCACACCGTCGTGTCATATAACGTGGAACGATGCGCGGCCACACGCCGGCACACCGTCGTGTCATATAACGTGGAACGATGCGCGGCCACACGCCGGCACACCGTCGTGTCATATAACGTGGAACGATGCGCGGCCACACGCCGGCACACCGTCGTGTCATATAACGTGGAACGATGCGCGGCCACACGCCGGCACACCGTCGTGTCATATAACGTGGAACGATGCGCGGCCACACGCCGGCACACCGTCGTGTCATATAACGTGGAACGATGCGCGGCCACACGCCGGCACACCGTCGTGTCATATAACGTGGAACGATGCGCGGCCACACGCCGGCACACCGTCGTGTCATATAACGTGGAACGCTGCGCGGCCACACGCCGGCACACCGTCGTGTCATATAACGTGGAACGATGCGCGGCCACACGCCGGCACACCGTCGTGTCATATAACGTGGAACGATGCGCGGCCACACGCCGGCACACCGTCGTGTCATATAACGTGGAACGATGCGCGGCCACACGCCGGCACACCGTCGTGTCATATAACGTGGAACGCTGCGCGGCCACACGCCGGCACACCGTCGTGTCATGTAACGTGGAACGCTGCGCGGCCACACGCCGGCACACCGGCGTGTCATATAACGTGGAATGATGCGTGGCCACACGCCGGCACGTCATATAACGTGGAATGATGCGCGGCCACGCGCCGGCACACCGTCATGTCATATAACGTGGAATGATGCGCGGCCACACACCGGCACACCAGAATGTCATTCAGCCATAAAGTGGAATGACACTGACAAGCTGCAGCACGAGAAAGCCTTGGAAGCAGGATGCCAGGCACAAGAGGCCGCGTGTGGTATGATTTCATGCACATAAAACGTCCACAACAGACAGACCCACAGAGACGGGACACAGATTCGTGGGTGCCAGGCCTGGGATGCTGCAGGCAGATGGGGAGCATTGCCGGGGGAACAGCATCTCTTTTTAGGGATGGTGAAAATATTCCAAAATTAGACTATGGTGATGACTGCGCGGCTCTGTAAATATACTAAAAACAACAAATGATATCATTTAAAAGCGTGAATTGGATGGTGTGAATTACCTCCCAATAAAGCTGTTACAAGGAAGAAAGAGGATGAGTTGATGGGAGGGGAACGTCTGGGGTGATTTTCAGAAGGAAACGTTGAGAAACCTTTGGCAGATTTGGAGACAGACGGAATCGTTTCTCCATTTATTGTCTCCTGTGAAAGTGCCCCCCTCACTCCACCCCACTCCCCACACCCCCCCGTTGTTTCCCTGGATTTCAGGACGTGTCCTGGGTTGTCCACCTGTCCGGAGGCTCAGGGTCTTTTGTGGTTTTCCTGAGGGTGAAAGGTGGGGTTAACTGGGGAGGAGGTAGACTTTCCTAGCGCACGGAGACAGGAGTTGGAAAGTGTAGTACCAGATCCCCAGCAAGTGCAGAGGCAAAGCCGTGGGGAGAGAGCCCTCCACCGCCAACACTGCTGCCTCTTCCAGCAGCCCTGACGTCTTGATATGTTAGCCCCTGCTGCCTTCCTGGTCCAATTTCCTTCTCTCAAGCCCCACGGTTCCAGCCCAGAAGAGGAGTCAGCTCAGCCCTGGCAGTGGTCAAAGGCTTTGATTGCGTGGTGTCCAGTCCAGTGGAGCTGACTTGGGGAAGGCCCCTGGGAGATGGCAGCCGGCTGTGGCCCAAATCCATCCTAGTGTGTGAGCCATCATCGGGCTGCAGGCTCAGGATTGAGGAGACGGGCCCCTTGGGGCCTTGCTCCAGCCGCGTCAGACCAGATGCCCAGCACAGGCCACAGCCTGGCCCCTGCTGCCCACTGGGCACCACAAAATAGGGCTCACCACCCCCACCCCACATGCCCCTCCACCCCCAAGCCCTCATCACCGGACAGCAGGGAACGCATCAGAAATGGGTGGGGCACCCAGCAAATTCCCTCATTGGGACGGGAAAGGCACAGGCTGCGGGCGTGCCGGGCGTCTGCCACGCATCTTTACTCCCAGGTGTCAAAAGCACTTTCACATCCATCTTCCTAATACCAACTTAGGTTTGTTAATTTTATTATGTCATTATCTGAGTGATGGGGTAGGAGGTTTGAGGAAGACAGGAAACACCTATTCACATGCCGTATACTCTTGAAGGATTTAGAAACCGGGTACTCTCACTGGCGTTTGTTCTCTGATTGATTTACGGGAGTGAATGACAGTTGATTGAAACGTTTAGACAGTGTTTTCCCGAGACGCCCAGAAAGACAAGGATCTTACCCAGGGCCGCCTAACACTGACATCCCCGCCCTTCCTCTTGGAGGATGACGTCCCCAGGGACTTGTTCCCTGAGGGCATCTGCCCAGCTCTGGCAGCTGTGAGCCCTCCTGTCCCACTGCGCTGCTCCAGCCTCCATTGGGGTTGCAGCTGGGGCCAGCTTGGTCTGCCCCTCCTTCAGCCTGTACCTTAGAAGGCAGTTGCTTTGGAAACATCACAATGAATAAAAAAGAAAGAGGGGCGGCCCATGCCTAGCCCTCGTGTTCCCCGCAGCCATATGTAGCCACTCTAGTTTTCCCGAGGCCCGCAGCCTGCAGAGCTGTCCCTTTTGGCTGAGAAAACTCCACCAGGTGGACAGGATCGACCCCGAGCTGGCTCTGCTCTCCTCTCCCCAGCCTGTGGTCAGGATGGTGGCAGATGTTTTCCAACTGCGTCAGCTTCTATTGCCTGTGCCTTGTACGCAGTGGTGTTTAATAATGGTTTGCTGCATGAAGGAACTTTCTGGAGAACGCACACCATCAGAGGACGAGCGGAGCTTGGAACTCTGCAGGTGAAACTGGCCCTCCGTGTTTGCTGGCCACGTCTGGACTCGGCCTCAGTTAGTCTGGTTTGCGAGCAGTGGGTGATGTGTGTCCAGGCGAAATACCTCTTTCTATTAAAAGAGGACGTCGGAAGGCATCCTCCACCCCTGGAGCAAGAAGCCTTGCCGCTCAAGGTGGTTCTTCCAGTGGTTTCTGGATTCCGCACAAGAACCTGCCTCCTGCAGAGCGGAGGGCCTCAGGTGTGTTTCCCTTTAACTTGACATCCTCAATTTTGAATATGAAAACTTGGACTCATATTTTGGGTGGTCTAATTATGAGTGTGTCCGATCGTTTTAAAATACTGGCAGTTTACCAGTTTGGTTTTGGCCCTGAACTCCAGCCTGACTTTTTAAAAATGTAATTATTCCAAATATGGAGGTGCATTTGTTTTTCCCGAATTGATGAAAGGGGGCTCTCAGTGTCCCCAAGGCCTTCGGGCTGCACAGAGCTGCTTCAATTGTTTGCCTATGACGAGCTCGCCTCCCAAAGCCAGCTCTGCAGTGTGGCCCCAGCCCACAGCCCAGCCAGTGAGACTCGGAACTGAATGTCAAAGGAGAGAGAGAGAGAAGCAGGCTTTGTTTGCGGCCGTGGCTCAGGGAGGTGACCCACAGGCGTCTGCGTCAGTGCTGAGGCAAGGGGCCTGGCCTGCGTCACAGAGGGCTCTGACGTGGCGCCACTGCCAAAGTGACATCCTCCTCGGGCCCTGCCTGAGAGCCCTCGCCCGAGTCCCACGGTGCGGAGATGAGCCCTCCTCCAGGCCGAGGGGCGTTCGGCAGCGGGGGACACTTCAGAGGCTTCATCCTCGTGAAAGGGAGAAAAAAGACCTGGGAATGTTGTCACTAAAGGACACTAGAGATGCGGCCCCTGGCAGCACAGGCCATCTGCAGCCAGCCCGGAGAAGGGCCATCCAGGAGCCCTTGGAACAGTGGGGAGGTCTGGTGATGCACAGCACGGTAGACGCAGCTGCCGAAAGCCTCCAGCGGGCGGGTTGCAGTGGACTCGGGGCCCTTAAACAGCCCCCCAGGAAGAGAGGCTGACCCCTGCTACGACCCCCGCTACCTCCACCGCCATTCAAATGTGCATAGGGGAAGGACGTTCGAGATTTTCTTACAGAGTTCTTGAAGTTTTTCTTTAGGTTTGAAATTTAAAGCTGGGCATGGTGGCTCACACCTGTAATCCCAGCACTTTGGGAGGCCAAGGTGGGTGGATCACTTTGGCTCAAGAGTTCGAGACCAGCCTGGGCAACATGGTGAAATCCGGTCTCTACAAAAATTAGCCAGGCAAGGTGGTGCGTGCTTGTAGTCCCCAGCTACTCAGGAGGCTGAGGTGGGAGGACTGCCTAATGCATGACTGCACTCCAGCTTGGGCAACAGAGCAAGACCCTGTCTCAAAAAAAAAAAAAAAAAAAAAGAAATTTAAAGAAAAGCATCAGAAGCAAAGTCCTGGAGCTTCTGTGTCCACTGAGTCCTCCCTGGGCCGCCTCCTTTAAAAGGCAGACAAACCCTTTTCCTCCATCAGCCTGGCTTCCTGGGAGTGGCCGTTTGCTGTAGGAACCCCTCCCCTCCACCCTCAGCTGCCTCGTCCTCACCCCACCCTAGAGAAGGGACCTGCCTCTGTGTCCCCTATGGGATTGCTGCCCTCCTTCACTTTTATCCACTTTAGAATGGCCCCTGGGCTGCTAAAGAAAGGCAGGCACGCCACTTCCAGTCATCGCTGGGATGGGGCAGCCCCACAGGGTCCCCTCTAAGGTCCTAGCCTTCCTCCCCTGCCCCTCCCCCTATTTCCCTTCCCCGCCCCCCCATTTCCCTCCCCCACCCTTCCTCCTCCTCCCCTTGCCCTTTCCTGGCATGGCACCCAACCTTCTGCTGGTCCTCTGGTCTCCTCTCCTTGTCTGTGTGTTTCTGTGCCTGTGTGTATTTGTGCATCTGTCTCTTCATGTGTATATGTGTCTGCATGTCTGTCTGTGTATTTGTGCGTCTGTCTGTGGCTCTGTGTGTGTATGTCCGTGTGTGTGTCTCTGTGTGTGTGTGTCTGTGTGTGCCTCTGCGTGTATGTGTATCTGTGTGTGTGTATGTATCTGTATGTGAGCCTCTGTGGCCTCCCTGCCTCCCGACACCCTAGCACTGGTTCCTGAGGCCTCATCCCTGTTTCTTTGGCTCCCCAGCTCTGCGTAGCACCTCTGTGCTCCCAGCTTTGACTTTGTTCCACCTGCTTACTGCTCCAGTCCTGATCTGTCTCCCAAATCCCAGACACGAATCTGCACTTTCTTGCTGGATTTCTCAGGGCCCCACCGGATGCTGGGATTCAGCCTCTCTGAGCTGCCCTCTACCCAACTCCCCGTCCCGGGTCCAGCACCTCCTCTGTGGTGACCCTTCTCTGGCACTTGGCCAGGAGTCCTGGTGCCTCCTGGTTCTCCCTGCTCATTCTCCTGTCCACGGGTGGTCCCCACTGCCGCTGGACCCAGCCTCTGTGCCAGCCTCTGCCTGGCCCTGCTGCCCCTGTGCAGTCACTTCTCCGCAGGCATTCCCCTGCCCTCAAGCTGACTCATTAGCACCTTCCTGTGGCACAGGCAGGACAATGCACCCCTCGGAGAGACCCGCAGCCTCTCCTGCCCGTCCACTGATGAGCAAAGCCCACATTGTGAGGAGCTCTCTGAGGCCCTGAACACCTCCTCAGCCCTGAGCTCCCATCTCCGTGTCCTCAGCCCTTAGCTCTGGTCCCCACACCCTCAGCTCTGAGCTCCGGTCCCCGCGTCCTCAGCCCTCAGCTCCTGTCCTCGTGCCCTCAGCCCTGAGCTCCCATCCCTGCGTCTTCAGCCTGTAGTCTGAGCCCCTGTCTCCTCATCCTCAGCCTGTTGCTTTTCCTTCCACACCTGCAGCCTCCAGGACATTCTTGCTTCCTGAAGGCCTGTCCTGGCTGCTGCTCTCCCTCCTCCCGAATCCCTCCTGCTCCTCATCCAGGGCATTGTCCTCAGCACTGTGTGCCCCCTTCTTAGGGAATTGTTCTGCTTTCAGATTCTTTGTTCTTTGCTCTCCCTCCAGTGCACCGAATGATAAGGGCCCCACTCTGAATAAACCTTCCATACACCACTCAGTCAGTCACATCCCATTACCCATCAGACTGCGCCGGGCCCTGGGGGAGCTGCAGGAGCTGAGCACATGGGTGCCCTCTTGATGAGTGTCCTGAAAGCCAAGACTTGGATGCCATCTTCGAGGTCCCCTGTGAAACTGTGCTGCTTCAGCTGGTATCCCTGCTGCACCTGGCGTCCCTGCTCGCAGCGACAGCGGTGCCACCAGGCTCCCTGTTCTCCCTGCCCCCACAGGGCCTCTCAGGCTCTCAGTGTGCAGGAAGAAGATAGGATTGAGAAATCACAAGCAGTCACAGACCTCAAAATCATCAAGCGAAACGTGTTGAAACACATGCTTTTTTTTTGTCAACCGCTGAGAAACCTGTCGGAGCAAATGGGGACAATGTTGGCAGATTCCTTACTTGAACTTCTTTCTCCCCGGCTTTGCGAAAGTCTAACTGGAAACAGTTGCATGTATTGACAGCATCCAGTGTGATGATTTGATACTTGTGTGCGTTGTGAAATGATCACCACAAGGGACCTCATCCATGCCCCCGTGCCCTCACGGGGCTCTCATTGTGTCTGTGGTGAGGTCCGTGAATATCGGGGCCACCAAACTGTGCATCAGGCCCCGGAACTTATTCCTCTCCCAACGGCACGCTTACCCGTGGACAGCACGTGCCTGTTCCCGCCGCGCGGCCACCCACCACTCCGCTCTCGTCCCTGCGAGTTTGGCTTTCTGAAGCTGAGTTCCTTACGTGCCACGCCGCCCACTGCTTCCCGCACTGCCGATGGCCGGCCCACCCCGACACCCGTACTGCCTGCACCCTGGCTGGACCTGGCTCCCTTTCCCTGTGCCAGGTTGAAAGCTCTTCTGAAGAAAAGCTGCCTTCGGTTTAGAGATAAACAATGGATCCGTGTTTTCTTCACTCGGCTTTTACTGCCGTACTTTAAACTGCTCTTAGAAAGAAAGTTAAGGGATGATCACATAAAACAAACCCCCCGCCCAGTCTGAAGTCTCTGATGTTCCACAGTGAGGCACAGCAGGGCTCTGGAGGCTGAAAACTCACCATGTTGTGTGTGTGAGTCTGCGTCTCAGCCCTGCTGCGCGGGGACCGGTGTCTGACACGGCTGACCCCTGGGAGCAGGCGGACCCTATGTGCCCGCGAATCCGTCCCATGTAGTTCAGGATGCTGGAGAGGCCGCCTCGCGTGAGTGTGGAGCAGCACGCAGTGCTCTAAGGGTGCTGAAATTCAAGGGCCTGGGGGATTTCAGGTGTCAGGCTTCCTTGCACAGCTCAGTTTCCTTCTGGAAATAGTCGGATGTGGTGCCGAGATGCATCCTCCACGCATTGCAGCTCCTCTCTCTGCCAGGAACTCGGCCTGTCCCACCGTGCCTTGAATCTGCCCATCAGGCCGTTCACGGGGACAGATGAATCACGCGTCCGGAGAGACCCCTCCTTTTGGGGCTTTGGGATTACGGGGCGTCCTTTCACAGTCTGCAGAGGAATGCAGCTCAGTCAGTGCCTTCTTTTGAGAAACTCCTTGTGCGCCCTTTCTAGTCTGACTCCAGACCCCCGCCTCCTCTCCTGAGCTTTTTTTGCCACTTCCCGCATCCCTCTCTCCCCTCTTATTCTCAACTCCAGCCTTTGCTCTGCTCACATTCATCCCTTTTCTGGCTCCCAGATGTGATGGGGCAGCTCCATTGCCCAAAACCAAGGAGTTTTCCTGGCCACCCTCTCTTGCCTCTCCATATGCAGTCTGTCCCTGGGCCTAGAGCTGCTGCCTTTTTGGTGTCACGGAAACCTGTCCTTTCTCCCGTGCCTTAGCCAGACGTGGGGCAGGCCTCACCCTTTCAACCTCTGGCCTGTCTGCTGCAGGGCATGCTTCTAGAACGTGCACCTGCTTGTCTTCAGCCCAGAGCACCCTTTCCACAGCCCCACCTCGTCTCCAGCACCCTGCAGCCCTGCTCTCTGGCCTTCCGTGCTACAGCCCTGCTGGCTTCTCACAGCTCCCAGAGAGCACTGAAGTCAGCCATACACCCTGTTCCACTTTGCCCCACTACCTGGACGCCCCTTGGATTTGCCGCATCCTTTTAGCGAATGTGCGATGAGCAATGCCTGTGCCACGTAGATGAGTCAGAAGTGGTCCCTACCCTCCTGGGAACTGCAGACTGCAGGAAAGATGGGTACATGAATGGCAACCACAGAAAAGCCAGAGGACTGGGGTGGGGGCTGGAGGAGGGCACATTGCCCTATCAGGAAGATCAGCTGACCCTTCCTGGAAAAGGTGACATGCACGGGAGGCCACGGAGCCTCTCGGAGTGGCTGGAGACTGAGGAAGGAAGGGAAGCAGCGGGCTGGAGGCAAGTGTGGCATGAGGAATGTAGAGCCAGCAGCGGGGTGGGGAGCAGGGTGGCAGGTAGGCTGCAGCGGCGACATGGCCAGATGATGGAGGGGCTTTTTCAGCAGAGGCAGGATGGCGGAAGTGCACTTGGGGGCCATTCAGCAAGGTAGTGACCAAGTCCACTGGCCCATTTGAAAGCGTGCCCTCACTGCTACATGAAGAAGATTGCAGAGGGTTGACACTGGAGGTGGGGGCCTCCCGGGAGCCATGCTGTCATCCAGGCAGGAGAGGCCAGGTGGGGCCAAAGTAGGAAAGGCAGGAGGTCGAGGCTGGAGAGAAGCAGCACTGTCCAGAGGCGTTTCTCGTGAGCAATGCGCGGGCAGTTCTTGGCGGACGGAAATGGGAGTTCGGGGTGTGACTGGACAGCTGGCCAGAGAGAGGTCCCAATAGCCAAGACCGGGCCCTAGAGAAGGGAGAGGCTTGGAAGAAGCTGCCCTGCATTCGGCATTGGGCCTGCTATGCTGGGGCTCATGGGCACTCTAGGCTAAGCTGAGGCGTCTGACAGGCCATTAGATCTGGAGGTAAAGAGCGAGTTTGGGCTCAGCACCACCTTTGGGAGTCGCTGATACTTGAAATCCAGAATGGGGAAATGAGCCGAGGAGCAGGCCCAGGACAAACCAAGACAGAGGAGCAGGCGGGGAGCGGGAGAGGAGCACCTGCCACCTGTTCCGTGCTGAGAGGCCAGGGAGGGAGATCGAGAAGCGTCCGTGAGATCCAACAGGAAAAGAGGCCAGGGAGCATCTAGGGAGTCCCACAGGAGAGGATGCTGCAGTTCTTGGGGCCCCATAGCGGGGCAGGTCATGGAGCACCCGTGGAATCCTGCAAGAAGGGAGGTCATGGTGTCCCTGAGATCCTGCAGAAGGGGAGGCCGTGGCATCCCCGGGATTCAGCAGAGGAGGAGGCCGTGGCATCCCCAGGATTCAGCAGGAGAGGAGGCCATGGCATCCCTGGGATTCAGCAGAGGAGGAGGCCGTGGCATCCCTGGGATTCAGCAGAGGAGGAGGCCGTGGCATCCCCGGGATTCAGCAGAGGAGGAGGCCGTGGCATACCCAGGATTCAGCAGAGGAGGAGGCCGTGGCATCCCCGGGATTCAGCAGGAGAGGAGGCCGTGGCATCCCCGAGATTCAGCAGAGGAGGAGGCCGTGGCATCCCCGGGATTCAGCAGAGGAGGAGGCCATGGCATCCCCAGGATTCAGCAGAGGAGGAGGCCGTGGCATCCCTGGGATTCAGCAGGAGGGGAGCTCATGGCACATCGGTGGAATCCCACAAGAAGGGAGGTCACAGAACATCCATGGTATCCCAGGAGGGAGGCCATGGCATCCCTAGGATTCAGCAGGAAGGGAGGTCCTGGAGTGTTCCCAGGATCTGGCAGGAGGGAGGCCATGGCATGTTGGTGGGATTGGGCAGTGAGCATTGTGGACGTGGTTGTCCTCCGCTGAGTGGGTGGCGGGCTGTTTCTCTTAGCAGTTGTGGCTGTGAGGTCAGCATTGGCCTCTCCCTTCACACTCAGGCTCCTCTCTGCAGACTCGGTTGACACCTGCAGCTTCTTTTCTGTTTCTCAGTGCCTGACGCAGAAGAGGTGCTTAGTAAACCCCAAATGTTAGTCAGCCTCCTTCCCTGGGCCCGGTCACCTTGACCCCGGGCTGGGGTCCTACTGGACATTATTTTCTCAGGCACTCAGGCACCCAAGTGCCTGTTGTGTGGGGAGATAAAGGCGCCTGCTGGCCTGTGGCAGGGCGATAAGGTGCCTTGAGTCCCTGATTGTCTGCCCCAGAAGGTGGGGTTTGCGGCATCCCTTCCCCTGTCAGATGAGCTCAGAGGCCCCGGCTCTCTGTGCTTCATGTATTACCTCTTCCTTGCAGATCATTCCCAAGCCAAGCGAGCCAGGCCGGCAGCCGGAGAGCCACCCGGAGGAGACGGAGGAGGAGCTCCGTGAGCACCAGGCTCTGCTGGACGAGCCCTACCTGGACCGGCTGCCAGGGCAGAAGGAGGCGCACGCACCGGCCAGCGTGCAGGTGAAGCAGGAGCCCATTGAGAGCGACGACGAAGAGGCGGAGCCCCCGCGGGAGGTGGAGCCGGGCCAGCGCCAGCCCAGTGAGCAGGAGCTGCTCTTCAGACAGGTGACCGCAGGCGGGGAGGGCACCAGCAGGCACAGCCACCCTCGGTCCCTGGGCGGCATCTTCTGTGTGGCATTCACGGGGGCTGCAGGGCATCCTTGCACTGTCGCTGTCCAGTGTCTCGCCCGTCTTGTCCTGGCCAGTGAGGGAGGTTGATGGGGCTTCGGTTTTGTCCCAGCTGTTCCTAGGGATACGAGATGGTTGCCCCCCTGCGGGTGGTTACATAACTGCTTTCCAGCCATGCACAGGCCCCAGAGAATGGGTTTCCTTCCTGTCTGTAGGCTGTAAATGAACACAGACTCCACGTGTTAGTGAGATACAGCATGCTTTTTAAAGAAGTGAAGGAAATAGAGGTATTAATTGATCAAAAAGGCAGGCAGGGTCTGATCAGAAGTCAAGACCTTTTGTGGCCCGGAGGTGCTAATGAGCAGCCCTACAGATCCAGACAGACGGGCACGACTGTGGCTCCCAGAGCCAGTAAGGCTTCAGGGCACTGACACCCAGTAACCAAACTCACAGGAGACTGATGAAGAAGGCCAGTGAATGATTGGTTAATTTCCTTTGAAACATTAAACTTCTGAGTCAACAAATACCTAAGGCATTTGAGCAGCCAGCTGGAGCCCCATGTCTGCAGCCAGAGTGCCCTCAGGAAGGTGGGCTTCCTCCCTATAGGCAGGAAGCGAGCCCGAGGAACCACATCTATAGGATTTGAGTCTATCCTCCAGCAGCAGAGCTGCTGCCTCAGCTACGGGAGCCACTGGCCTGTTGCCTCCCTTCTCTCTGGACTCCATGCCGGCCGTGCCATTGAGCACCTCCCCAGGTTCCTGACTGCCAGCTGTGTGGCCAGACGCTGCATCTCCACCCCCGGCAGCACCTTGGAAGCCAGGGGCAGGACACCCTGCAGTAAACTGTTCCTCTTAATTCTCAGCTGCAGTTCTTAAATGCTTGCCACTGAATGAATCAGTGTGAGGCCTTGTACCTGGAGTACCTAGACCCAAGCCTGCCACACATGGGATCAGCTCTCTGGTCTCCACAGGCTTCTGGGTCAGGAGCCCTTCTCCACCGAGCTTCCCCTGGCAGCTGGCATTGGGTGCTATTTCTCCTTCTTGTTCAGAGGGCGGCCTGTCTCTAATTTCTGGGCCTTCTTAATTAGCACCCCAGGCACTAAACACTACAAAGCCCAGCAGAACTAACGCTTGGCAAAGACAGAGAGAGAAAGCCCCGGACCTCTCTGGCACACACACGGTGCTTCGTGATGAACACTCGTCCACAGGCCCTGTCTGACAGGCCCAGGGTGGGGGCCTCTTCTGTGGTCGGGCCTTGAAAGTTGATGAAGGTCTGAAATTCAGTGTGCTATTATTATGCTGATAAGAAATGGGAAACTATTTACATTAATAATTTTTAGGGCTAGTTTCTCATAGATCAGCGTTTACTTTGAGAAACAGAGGCTTGTTATATTCCAAGCGTGAGACGATTATTAGAAACACTTATTTTCTGTTCTCTCTGGAGGGTAATAGGCAGAACTCCTTATCAGGGAAACGTCGTAGTACACGGAGCAATTTGCCGAGGTAAACATAAGGCGGGGCGCCTCCAGCCGGCGTCCGGGAGGATTGCTTATTAACCGCTTAACCGCGTGGGGCCCACGGTGATCCCAGCTGAATTTGGTCAGCAGCAAACTTGGGGCCTGTGGGTGCTGGCTCCTGCTCTGGCTCTTGCTCCGGCTCCTCCCACTGTCTCGGGGCTCCCTTCTCTGCTCTCTCCTGGCTCTGAATCCTTTTTTTTTTTTTTTTTTGTGAGACAGAGTCTCACTCTGTTGCCCAGGCTAGAGTGCAGTGGCGCCATCTCAGCTCCTGCACTACAACTACAGCCTCCGCCTCCTGGGCTCAAGCAATTATTCTGCCTCAGCCTCCCGAGTAGCTGGGATTACAGGCAACCACCATCAAGCCCGGCTAATTTTTTTTTTTTTGTAGAGAGGGGTTTCACCATTTTGGCCAGGCTGGCCTTTAACTCCTTACCTCAGGTGATCCACCCGCCTCAGCCTCCCCAAGTGCTGGGATTGCAGGCATGAGCTACCGTGCCCGGCCTGATTCCTAAAGGCAGGACAGATCGGAGCCTGGCCGGGCAGCTCTGGCTTCCCCCATGCTGGTGGCACAGGGCTGGGCTCTGTCTCTCATACAAGAGCTAGGATGTAGGCACCTGGTTTTCCACATCCACGGGATCTGTGTATCAAAACTGAGACAGGATTGGCGCAGAGCTCCTGGCAAGGAGGCGCCCAGCTGTCTTCGTGCCTCGGCCTGGGTGGCAGTTGCTGTGCTCTCCCTCAGCTGCTGTCTGGGGAGAGGCTTGGCAGCCATGACCTCATCTCTGCCCTGCTCCCTCCACTCCACTCTGCCTCGTATAGGGGTTTGCACCTCAGCCTGTTCCCAGAATCCCTCGGGGTGTCCCAGGTCCCTGGCTGAGTGCCCCCCACCCCTACACAGAGCCCAGCCCAGCTCCATCTCATCGGAGAGGCACGTCCCCACCAGCAGGCCTGCTCCAGGCCCCAGAGGTCCTGGGTGCCCGGAAGCTGATGGACTGTTGCTGCTTTTAGCCTGCATGAGGGTGTGTGGGGTATGAGACCAGGGAGGGGAGCGGCTGCAGATGAAGCCGAGTTGGCTCTTCCAAGTCTGAGAGCCGATGGTGCTTTCTCACCCAAGTTTGGCATGCAGATTCAGTGCTGTTGGTCAGAACTAAGACCCACAAACCCAACAAGGGGGTCGGGCTTCGTGCCCACTCACCGTGTGTGTGTGGTGCAGCAGAGTGGACGCTCATCCCCGCATCTGCATGGCCTTCGCATATCCCCTGGTGAAACCAGCGAGGGCCAGGCTGCTGCCCCAGCAAAACCGTCTCTCCACACCTGCCGGGCCCCACTCCCCTGCACCTGGTCCAGGCTGCTCCTGGCTCAGCACCTCCTCAGAGAAGCCCTCCGTGATACCCCATATTGGGCCAGGCCTCCCTGGGACCCCCTGACTCAGCCTGTGTTACCCTGTTAATGAAGTCCATGGCAGGATCCCACGTGGACAGCCTGCCTTCCCTAGAGAGACCGTCCTGGGAGGCAGAGCCCATGCTGGCCTCGTTCTCGGCTCTGGGCCCACCCGGGCTTCAGGGCACTCACAGGGAAGGCCTCTCCACGCAGCCGGCCTCCCAGCATCCTTGTGGCCCATGTATGGTCTGTGCGTGGACGGGAGACTTGCAAGAGAAGGCACCCCCTAGCCCTGCAGCCCAGGGGCGGCAGACATCCGCAGCCGCCAACACGGCCGTTTCTTCCCCGCAGCAAGCCCTCCTGCTGGAGCAGCAGCGGATCCACCAGCTGAGGAACTACCAGGCATCCATGGAGGCCGCCGGCATCCCCGTGTCCTTCGGTGGCCACAGGCCTCTGTCCCGGGCGCAGTCCTCACCCGCGTCTGCCACCTTCCCCGTGTCTGTCCAGGAGCCCCCCACCAAGCCAAGGTTCACGACAGGTAACACATGGCCTTGGTGCAGCCTGAGGGTGCAACACGGGCCACAGTGGGCATGGAGCGAGGGGCTATTCCAGGCCCAGCTCTGCAGAGGCTGAGGGGCTGGGCGGGCACGAGGGCCATGCTGGATGGTGGGGACCACACAGGCCTGTCACAGAGGCCCTCTCACCGCCCTACAGCCCACACCTTCAGTTCTGTTATTCTGGGGGCCCGTCACGGGCTCACTTGCCCACCTTCCCTGTCCCAGAGACCCATGGTCTCCTCCGAGAGCAGCCCACAGCTTGTGCCCGTGGGGCCGTGAGAGCCTACGGCTTCTGGTCTGGCTCAGGAATCACGAGCCCACGCTTCTCCACTTACTCCCTCACACTTTGCCCACGTCCACAGCGTTGACTCTGAGGCTCCAGTGACAGGCTGTGAATGGCTGGGGGGGGGGGGCGGCTGTGACTACACAAGAGCAGAGCCCGGGACCCCTGGGACACGCTGTGGGAGCCACACATCCTCTGTCTGTGCCATCCCTCATACCAGCCTCACTCTGGGGAGGCGATCTGCCAGCAGGGGTCCTTGGTTTTCCCTGCACCGTACCTCACAAGAAGTCAGGAGGCAAGCGAGGCATCCACCACGGCTGAGGAGGCAGGAGGGGCTGGGCCCTGGACTTGTCTGCCTGGAGGTAGCCGGAGCCGGGGAGGAGACTGCTGTCCTGGGCCGCCCCGCCACCCAGCCACCCCTGCAGGGGAGGGGAGGGGAGGGAAGGAGGGCTGGCTTCTGGCAGGGCTTGCCTCTGAGACGAGCAGGGAGGCAGGAGAGCTCTTCATACCGTTGTGATCTAATATTTCTTGTTAATGACGCACTAAGAAAAAAGTTCTGTAAATACAGCAGGGCTTCGGTTCAGATGAGTCTCATCATGTGGCTTAGTGTTCTGCAGTCTGCAAGGTTCTCACAGGCCTTATGAAGGATGCTATTCATATTCAGAGACAGATTTCCATAGTAGGAATCCAGCAAGTAAAATGCTGCTTCTCAGAAAGAAAAGCAGAAAGAAAACTGTGGAAGGTCACAGAAGCAGCCAGATGACCCACTCCACAAGTCCTGGGCAGCTGGCTGCAATAAGTGTGTTCTTGAAAGAATGCAGCTCAGACAAGGGAGACCCCAGTCACCGCCACCAAGGCGGGAATTCTCCCACCAAGCTGGCCCACCATGGCTGGTCCCAGGAGACTTGCAGGGAGTCCCACTTTGTTGGTGTCCTTTCTTAGTTTGTCTTTATTGCTTTTTAAACGAATTTATAAAACAGTACATGTTCATTGTAAAGAAACAAACATGATAGAAACCCACAGGAAATGCAGTTTGCCCGTAATCCCACTCCCCAGTGGTGGCAGGTTGTTAGTATTTGGTTTAAACCTTCCAGATCTATTTCTGTGCATAGCCAGATGGACAGATAGACACAAACATAATTTGTTTCACAGAGACGGGACTCTGTTGTGTCTGATGCTTTCTGTTAGTACCTCACACTCTCAGCCATCTTCCCATGTCCGTGCACAGCGACGCAGCGCGTTCTCCTGGCTGGCTCTGCCACCCTCAGCTGTGTGGGCTTTGCCGCTTCTCCATCTCTCTACGCTCCAGCTTTTCTGTCTATAAAGGCAGGGAAGCGGGTGTCAGCCTCATAAGTTCCAGCCGTGTGCTTAGTAAATATTAGCCCACGTGACCTTATCGTGATGATTCCACTGTAGGGGCAGTCCCCATTCCTCGTATCCATGAGCAACTGGTTGTTTCTGCACAAACACTTACGTATTTCACGGGGCAGTGTCCGTCATTGCCTGTGTGTCTGTGTTGCCATTACAAACTCCCAAGCATACCCATGCCCACACCCAGTGTACTGATTGTGAATCCTAGATTCATTGACTCCTGTAAGCCTGCACCTACCCTGATGCTGTTTTTTTTTTACCAGAAGTCCCATCCCCCAGCACTGTTTTGCAAGTACCCCCAGAATTCCTCAAGTGCAGGAGACTGACTCCTGTTATCCGGACTCACAAGAGGCTGAGCCAGGAAGTATGGGAACTAATATGCACCAAGTGTATCCTGTAGCTGGACCCTGCAAACACTGGACCACCTTGAATCTCAGCTCCCCTTGGGTGGGGATGCTGCCTGTGTTCCCAGTAACAGGAACACAAGTGGGGAGGGCCGCATCCTGAGCCAGCACACTGAAGCGGTAGAGCAGGGCTGTCTGGGCAGCTTGCCCAGGCTCTTCACCATGCGCCCCGCCCTTACCAGCCTGGATGAACCCACATTAGCACGGGTGCCCCTGGCCAGTGACCTGCCTGCGGAAGGCATC
Source organism: Symphalangus syndactylus (assembly GCF_028878055.3). NCBI lineage: Eukaryota > Metazoa > Chordata > Mammalia > Primates > Hylobatidae > Symphalangus > Symphalangus syndactylus. Next base: position 143,640,423 of record NC_072430.2, on the reverse strand, counting down.
CGTTCACCCAGCCTGGCCTTCCCTTTGTTAAGTCCTGGAAGACCAGGTGTGTGTGGCGCAGACATGTCCTGGCAGAGCCTCGGGGCAGCCCGAGGTGTCACCAGGGGCCAAGGCCTGGTGAAAAGGGGCCGGGGCAGAGCTGTGCCCCGGAGGGCCACCTGGCCTTCCCTGGCATCTCTAGCCTCTGCAGACAGGCCAGATACTCTCCCCTTCACAGCGGTCCCACGTATGCTGACTGAGACAGGGTGGCATCCAACACGGGTTCAGGCACATCGCCTTTCCTACTAGGGAGCCCTGGGCTGCCAGCCCAGTTGGTTGTGGGGCCCCCACCAGGAGCCTCTTCTGTGGCTGCCGCACCCTAGAGGCCTGTCCATGCTGAGCTCAGTGCTGTGGTGAGCACTTGGCTGGCCTCTGTTCACAGTCAGAGGTTAAGTAGACCTGTGTACACAGGTTGTGCGTGTGTTTTCTAGCACATGTGTTCCAGTTGCTCTGGAAGTTTCTAAAGGCAGAGCCTGAATCTGGTGTTTCTTTGGAATCTCAAGTACCTTGGACAGTTCTCCGTCCAACAGAACTGGAGTTACTCTTGGTCCAGGACCAGGTAGACTTTGAGGGTAGTGGGCTAGAGTCGCCTCCTTCTAGAAGTCAGCACCGTCCTCCCCAGCACAAGTCCCACGCAGAGCTCACCCCTGCAAGGTCCAGCCACCCAGGGCAGGCCTCCTCGTCATTGTTTTCTCCTCAGCCTGCTGCAGCAGGGCAGCTGCGCAAGTCCGTGCCCAGGTCCTGGGGTGCTACTGTAAGCATGAGTGACAGGCAGGCCCTCCCGCCCGCCTGGCCTCTGCATTCGTCCACGTTCTGTGGGCCTGGCCAGTCAAGGAGTCTTGGCAAACATGGTATTTTTCTAAAGAACCGTCCCAGCTTCCGTCTCCTTCTAGGGAAGTGGTGGTTCTGCCACCGCCCAGGGGCAGCCTGCTAGTGGGTGGTTGGCTTGCCCCTGGATGTGCGCTGATCTTGGCCCCTCTGCCCCGCCCCAGGCCTTGTGTATGACACGCTGATGCTGAAGCACCAGTGCACCTGTGGGAGCAGCAGCAGCCACCCCGAGCACGCCGGGAGGATCCAGAGCATCTGGTCCCGCCTGCAGGAGACAGGCCTCCGGGGCAAATGCGAGGTAACACCAGCCGGGGCAGGTGGGCAGCTGCGGCTTTGGACACCACTAGAGGGGACCCTCGTGGGCCCGCGTGATTCAGGGTGTTGGTGTTGCAGGTGGTTCTTTGGGCTTACAGACCCGGGGGAGGGGTCATGAGCATCTTCACTGTCTGCATCTCGGGTGGGCAGCCATCTGCTGAGAAGCCCAGGGCTGTCTCCCTGGAGTCCTGTGCCCTCCCTGCTGGAAGCTGCTGCCTCTGTCTGTGCCCTTTCCTGACGTTTCGCTCCCACCTCCCACCTAGCAGGCTCTTCCCAAAGTCCAGGGCTGTTGCTCTCTGCCTCCGGGTCACTTCCCCAAGGAAGCCAGTTCCCACCACACTCCCCCAGGGCTGCCAGGAAGGAGCCACGGGGAGATCCGATTATATCTCAGATCAGGCCTGTTGGCTTCTTGTTAAAATAATTTTCTCTTTTTTTAAGATTTCGAAAAGCTTCTTCGAGAACATAGGAAGACCTCAGGCCCTTGGGGCCCTCCTCAGAGTTAAGGTGCTGGCAAGGCAGTGGATCGGGAAGGGAATGGAGCTGCAGGCAGGGCCCTGGCCTGGTTTGAATTCAGCTCCCTTATGTGGCTGAGTCACATGAGGAGGCTTCAGGGACGCTGCAGCTTTGGCTGCACCTCAGTTTCCCTGGCTGCCTGGCGATGGCAGCGGCCTCACTTGTTCTCATACAAGGGGGGCCCAGCCCCGCCTCCTGATAGGAACCAGAGCCCTGCCCTGAACCTGGCTGCAGTGGACTCCCAGGCCCAAGGAGGCAAGAAGGATCAGTCGATTAACACTTGAGGGCAGGACGGGGGCCGCACTTCGGTGAGGCTGTCCCAGCTGGTGCTCTTCACCCTGGAGGCAGCTGTCACAGGGGATCTTGAGCTCTCAACAGGGACGAGGGTGTGGCCAGGCCCTGCTGATCGTGCAATCTGGGAGCTGGTGACCTTGGACAAATTTCCATTTCTTTGTAGAGAGGGGCTGGCAACACTGCAGGGTCGCACAAGGCCCCACGGATGCCAGGACCCACCATTAGGGACCTGCTGTGTCCACTCCCCACACCAGGAATCCCGCCACCCTACAGATAGCTCACAGGGTGTACAGGAACATCTGCACCCACCCCTCCAACAGTCCTGGGCACCCAACAGCCCAGGGCCCGAGTGGCCGTGGCAGAGATGAGTGAGCACGTGGAGCTGGCGTGGCGTGGCGTGGTGTGGCCTTGCTACGTGGGCACGGAGGGCCTCTGGTCTCCTGGCTTAGTTTCTGCAGGATGCCGCCCTGCAGGTTGGCCTGCCCCTCCTTTGGAAGCTGGGATATTTGGGAACTTAAGTCAATCTGTGCTTCATATTACCCCCGTTTCCTTTGCCAGTTTTATTGGTGATACATAATTTTCAGGGAGGAATTCTCTAAAAGTCAGACCCAGGACCCTCTCCTGCAGTGCCCTCTGGGAGGAGGGAGGAGGGAGGCGGGGAGGAGCCACTGTAGAGGCTCTTGGCACCTGCTTCAGGGATCTGGTCGGGACGGCTGTGCCACTGGAGGGCAGCATTGCCCAGCGGACACTGGCTGCGGGAAACTCCTTCTTCCCCACGTCCGTTCCCTCCACAGGATCAGACAGCTGTCCTGCTGCCCCTTCCGGGGACTGCCCAAGGCCTCCTGAGGCTTCCAGAGCTCCATGACCTGCTTCCTTGTCCCTCCCCTACGTGTGCCCCCACCCTCAGGGAGTGTCCGCTGAGGCCAGGGGATTGGGACAGAGTCTCTCAGCCAGAAAAGCAAAGCAAATGCAAGCAAGGGAGGGAGGAGTGAGAAAGCAAAGACCCTGGAAGAAACAGTCCGCTCCTCCGCCCGCCCTCGGCACCTCCGCCCGCCCTCGGCTCCTCTGCCTGTCCTCAGCACCGTGGGTGAAGGTGCCAGCCTCGACTGAGCCAAGGGCTGGCAGAGGGTCCCCAGGTGTTGGGGCTGTGGGACAAAACCTGAGCCTGGCAGGATCTCAGGGTGAGGAGAGCTGGGGAAAGACAGGTGGCTGGGAGACAGCCACAGAGGCGGTGGAGGCCGTGCTCCCTGGAGAGTAGTGCCTTGTTCCAACACGTGGGGCAGCTCTCCAGTGTGGGTGCCCCTTCAGGTTCAGAGCGAGCGATGTGCTAACTTAGCCCAGAGGGACGTGACGTCACCCACCAGGCTTTCAGTGCCAGCTTGCCAGGGGTCACTGGCCTCCTGAGATGGCTGAGCAGAGGGGCCGTGGGTACGGGGCACAGTTCGTTAGAGTGGGTACCTGATAGGAGAAGATGGGGTGGATGGGGCTGTGACTTCCCCAGTCCACAGACCACATGGAGGCCACTGCAAGACTGAAGCCCAGGCCTGAGGGCAGGGCCTCACAGTTAGCACCTCTTCTCTGGGTAGACGACTGCCTGGGGCCTGGGGGGTGAGGCCCTGCCGTCACACTGCTGTGTTGGCTTCGCGTGGTGAGGAAGGATGAGAGTGGGCTGGGAGATCTTTTCTGCGAGCTTGGGACCCTGTCGATGCTGGCAGGCTGGCCTAGCAAGACGCCCCCGGTCCAGCTGTCTCGCTCCCCACCTTACTCCAGAGCAGGCCTTGGGAAGCTGCCTCACACATTCTGAGCAGTCGGAGGTCCTCGTATAGCCACGTGTGTGTGCGGGCCCCGCCCTCCTGCAGAGGCTTCCTGGGAGCCAGAGCAGCTCCTGGCCAATTCGCGTGCCCAGCTTGGTTTGTCCTGCCTCCAGGCACGGTGTCCAGGAAGGAGAGGAGAAGGGGGTGGGCTGGAAGTCAGATGCCGCAGAGACCAGGGCCACGACTGGGGTTTGCATCCTGCCCCAAGCCTGTGTTTGCTATAAGGAGCAAAGATGCCTTCTGTCTTATCCTAGGAATTAAAGGGAGACAGAAATAATGAGGTCAGCCTCCCGAGAAATCGGGAAGGGGCCATCATCACCACCCTCCCAGAGTGGCTCTGGAAAAGCCTCTCAGGTGCTCGTTCTGAGCCATCACAGTATTGCATCCTGCAGCCCGAGCCGTCGCGTTGTCGCAGAGCTTTTGGGGCTTTGATCCTGTGTCTTTTCTGTGTCCACTTCATGTGTTTGTAAGGAGAGGGCTTTTCTACTTTTCTTCTTTGCCTTATTCTAACATCAACTTTGTGAATTTAATTTGTGGTCTAACGTCAAGTCTTCTCTTGCTGCAATTCAAGTTCTTATCCAGTGAGTCACTTTTGAGTGGGGAGGACACATGGCTGCCCTGCCGTTCTTTCACCTGAAGTCCACACTGCATGACCTGCCTCTTAGCACCACAGGGCACAGCCTGTGGTGCCCTACAAGGGCCTTCCCAAGCATGGGCTGCCCAGGCCCATCTGTCCAGAGGGAACTTGGCCCTGGCCACAGCTGCCTGTGCCTGTACACACATGTGGGCTTCCGGAAATCATTAGAAATGAGAAGCTCTGGCCGGGTGCGGTGGCTCACTCCTGTTATACCAGCAATTTGGGAGGCCGTGGCGGGCAGATCACCGAGGTCAGGAGTTCAGGACCAGCCTGGTCAACATGGTGAAACTCCATGTCTGATAAAAATACAAAAATTAGCCAGGCATGGTGATGGGCACCTGTAATCCCAGCTACTCGGGAGGCTGAGGCAGGAGAATCGCTTGAAGCCGGGAGATGGAGGTTGTCATAAGCCAAGATTGCGCCGTTGCACTCCAGCCTAGGCAACAAGAGTGAAACTCCATCTCAAAAAAAAATAAATAAAATAAATTAGAAGCCCCTGCAGCTGCCCAGGGCCCCGACTGCACCCTGACCCCTACCCAGGGAGTACGTCCCTCCTGCCTGGCTTTCCAGGGACACTTGGCTTATGTCCCCAAAGTAGAAGCAGCGCTAGGTTGTGGATGGGACCATAGAGTCGTTTTTTACCATTGGAAGCCGTGCCACATCTTTTCTTTGTTAAACAAGTGACCTTCATAGAGAAAGCCCGGTTTTGTGGAATTGTTGTACACGAGAAGGGAACCTGCAGAGCAGCCTCCCCTGCCCAGCGCACCTGCCCTCTGGAGGTCCCTCCCCTGTGGGCAGGGACTGAGTTCTTGGCTCCACCCCTTCTTTCTCTGCCCTGCATGGACAGGACCCCCAGGTGCAATGCGTCCTGCAGGAAGGCTGTGTGCTACGGCTCCTGGTGGCCTGAGAGGAGTCCCAGGTGCTGGACTGGCGTAGAAAGCCCCCGAGCTTCGCCCACCACAAGTCTCACGTACAGCGTGGACACAGGCCTGCAGGAGCTCAGTGGATGCTGGGGCAGGGCTGCGGTCAGGAGGGAGAGAGCAGATCCTGCTCTGGTCTGAGAGAAGCAGGTGACAGCCACAACCGGGGCCACCTGAGTGGCGTCTGACTCATCCTGTGGTGGCCTAACCCTCTGAGAGCCATTTCCATGTGAAATGTTAACTCGAATCTCATGTCCAAAGCCATCGTCCCCTTTGAAAGGCTAAATAAATGTAGCTCAACTGAAGAACACTAATTTCCCTGTGAATTTCTAGAGAAAATCTGAATTAGCCCAGGGATCTCGATCTGAGGAATTTCCAAACCACAGAGAGACGCAGCCGGATGCCAGCTAGCCATCCAGGGCAGATGCCAGACCTTGGCGGCTGTGGCCCCAGGCGGTCCAAGGAAGGCTGCTTCATCCTGGGGCTCAGAGACTCCGGGAGCGCGGCTGGGGTTTCCCTTGAATGTGAGGGAAGCGCAGCAGCTCACCTCTATTTTAAGACCAGACCCTGGCAGTTGGAAAGTAAAGTAATAATTTGATGCCAAGTCATTTGTGCGACAGTGAAGGGTAATGCATTGAAGGCTGGAATTATCTTTTAAAATGTTTTTTCAAAGCTATAATTAAGTGTAAGCCCTCTAAAATATTTCTTAAATATTTTAAAATATCACGTTGGGTGATGTTGCTGCTTCTTTTGCAGTAACCAAATAACGTGCTTGTTTTTGTATCAAACTAAGTTTCCTTTTGGGCAGTGGTTTCAGCTGGAGTTTCTGTCTGTGGAGCTGAAGCAGCAGCTTCTGCAGAATGTGTGAGTGTCCTCTCGCCTGTCCCCACAGTGCATCCGCGGACGCAAGGCCACCCTGGAGGAGCTGCAGACGGTGCACTCGGAAGCCCACACCCTCCTGTACGGCACGAACCCCCTCAACCGGCAGAAACTGGACAGTAAGAAACTTCTAGGTATTTCAGGACCTTCCTTTCCTCCCATATTGGGTTTGAAGTCCCTGAGGTTGTGTTTCCAGCTCTCAGCCCCTTGTGTGTGGGGCGCCTGTGGGTGTCACCTGCCAGGTTATAAGGTATAAAGGGCCTGAAAGGGAACCTTTCACCCTCTGTTCACAAGCCACTGGTTGTTGATGAACGTGCCAGGTAGCAGGTGTGTTTGTGTAAAAACTGGGCTGAGAACCGTTGGTTTGGAAGCATCTTGAATCACAGAGTTTAGGTTTGAGAAGCTGATTAGGAACACAGCCAGCGTGCTGCCCGCCTTGCCCTGCAGGGAGCCTGCAGTTGTGTTCTGAGCTCCACTTTAAGGCCCATCAGAGCAGGACCAAGAGGAGGCCTAGGGAGTGTCCACCGCTTAAGGGTGAAAGGCTGCTGGTGTCTTGGCTCTGACTAAAAGCACCTGCACAGGTGGTGGAGGGGAATTTTGGCCTCATGGAGAGAACTTTCTAATGGGCATCCTCTGCCTGGGGAGCTGGTGAGAGGCTTTCCACAGGGATCTTCAGCAGAGGCAGGTGAACTCCCACCCAGCTCTATGGGACTCCCAGTGTTCCCAGGCACAGAACCCGGACCTGGGGCTGGGGGCTTCCAGGGCACAGAACCCAGACCCGGGGCTGGGGGTGTCCAGGGCACAGAACCCAGACCCGGGGCCGGGGGTTCCAGGGCACAGAACGTGGACCCGGGACCGAGACGTCTAGGGCACAGAACCCAGACCCAGGGCCGGGAGTGTCCAGGGCACAGAACCCAGACCCGGGGCTGGGAGTGTCCAGGGCACAGAACCCAGACCCGGGGCCGGGAGTGTTGAGGGCACAGAACCCAGACCCGGGGCCGGAGGTGTCCAGGGCACAGAACACAGACCCAGGGCCGGGGGTGTCCAGGACACAGAACCCAGACCCAGGGCAGGAGGCTCCCAGGGCACAGAAACCAGACCCGGGGCCGGGGGCTTCCAGGACACAGAACCCGGACCTGGGGATGGGGGCTCCCAGGGCTCCCTTTGTTCCTCGATAATGTCTTTCCCTGCCTCCCAGCCATCCTGAACCAGGACAGTCACTGCCCACTGGTTTTCTTCCCCATCTTCCATGCCTTTGCCCTGAGAAGAGCATATTGGCTCTTCCCTGAGCAGGACCCTAGGAAGGCAGAGAGAGAGAACTAGGAACCATGAACGCAGGGGTTGCAGGGGCAAGGAGAGGGTGGGCCATGCCTGACTCATTGACTGCGTTTGGCGGGGCACATGTTGCAGGAGGTGTCCTCCGTGCCAGGCCTGTGCCTGGCAGACTCAGCCTCACAGAGACCTGCACGCCTAGTCCTTCACGCGTTCACTCGCTCGCTCGTGCCTTCATCCACTCACCGAGGGCACCTTCCATACTGGATGCCCTGTAGGTACCAACGGGGTCACAGACCATGGAGCCAGTGGGGCCATGAGGACACGCATGGGCTCTGGCCTGGAGTGGCAGTCACGCTGCTTCCGGAGTCCCCGCTGCCCTGTGGTATGGAGGCTTCTAAAAGGACAGAAGCCTCAAGTTTGGGGAAAGTGAGAAAGGAGTGAATAGCAGTAGGAAGCAGGTGGGCCAGGATGTGGCTGAGCAGGTTCATGAGGTGGATCCTGTGCTAGTGCCGGGGACAAGGGCCACCGACCCACCCCACAGACCCTGACAGCTCAGGCTCAGCAACTGCAGAGACCATGGACTCAGTGAGGCACTCAGTCAAGGGCCTGGGCCAAAGCTGGTGGAAGGGCCTCTGGGCCCCGACTCCCTACACAGCTGCTTCACCTGCTGCTGCTCTAGAAGGGGTACAGCACCCTTCCACCGTCCCTCTGGAAGGGACTTCCTGGACTGCAGACGGCTGCTCTAGATGAGGGCGTGGATGCCAAGCCCCCTACCCCTCCCCACTGGGCTGCCAGCATGCTGACCTATACCCTCCAAGCAAAAGACAGGAGACCCCTCTATGGATTTGACCAGCCCCAAAGAAGCTGACATCAGGGGTTCCCAACAAATAGCCCCTGAGATCCCTTATATTGGTGCTCACGGCTAATCACCCCCGGTGTGCCCAGAGCTTCCACCCAGCCGTTGGCATTTCCCCCTTAGGAGTGGACAACCAAGTAGGACCCAGGGCCCGAGGAACGACTCGGTAGGGACCTGGAGCTGGAGCCACACAGGGGAAGGGAGCTGCGGGCAGACAGTGCGGGGGGCTAACCCAGCTGCCGCTAGCACCCTCAGAGAGGATCCTGCATCCATGTAACATGGACAAGTTCAGTGGAAAAGGGGAAAGCACAGAACGTTCAGAGAAGACAAAAATTAAACACCTGACTGCAGAAAAAGAAGATCCTCGGACTGGAAGATATGGTGATGTCATCTCCCAGAAACCGGAGCAAAACGTGACAGCACTGGGAAACTGGGAAGTGAGATGATGGAGAAGAAGGCCAAAGCTCACTCCAGTGTGCGGGGTCCAAACAGCAGGAGTTCCCAGGGAAGGCAGAGGTGAGGAGGAGGTGTCTGTGGAATTCAGAAGGCCCCAGGCCAAAGGCAGAGTCTCTGGGCTGCAGGGACCCACCAGGGGTAAGAAAGACCCTCTTAGGGTGAAACAGCAGAGCCTCAGAATGCAAGGACAGAGGTGAGAGCCAGGGCACTAGAGAGAGTCAGAGCACCTGCAGTCTCCGTGGGGCCTGAGGCCATGCCAGTTCTAAGGGCGTGTCATTGCCCTCCTGAAGTCTGTGTCCCGCCAAACTGCTGGGTGAGTAGGAAGGTGGCACAGAGGCATTCCAGGCATGCAAGGGCCAGAGCTTTCACGCTCCAGCTGTTCTTTCTCAGGAAGCCACCAGAGGACATGCTGTCCCAGGGCAAAAGAACATCGGGAGGCCCATTATGGAGGCCAGCCTCTACTGGATGGTCTGTGAGAGGGTGGCGGCCAGGAAGTCTGAGATCGCCCTGCAGAGAGAAGCTGATGCAGCTTCCCCGAGGAAGGGGGCACGCGCTCCTGGGGGAGAAGATGGCGCATGGATTGTGGAGTACCTAGCAGAGGCAGGGAAGCGCCTCTGGGGCCGGGAAAGGGAGCCCTAAAGGGCAAGGGTGGTGTGGACGGTGGAGAGGGCAGGCACCTTCTGTCCGGGAGCTGGGTGGGCAAAGGCCGTGCATCGAGGCACTGAGGCTGGAGTGTGCTGTCCCTCAGGATTCTCCAGTCCTTACCAGGAAATGTCACTGCCTCCCCATGTGACACCTCAGCTTCTGGCCAGGTTCTCCAGCATGGGAGAGGCTGCCTGTGGGCCCCATGAGGGGACAAGATCTTTGCCTCGATGTCACCGGGGCTGCCACAGCAGGGGCTTCAGCAGGCGTGGGAGCTGCTGGGCGGCCTCAGAGCATCGCTCATCAGGCCGTGTCCTGCACACATGCAGTTCCGTGCGCCCTCCTCCACGCCTTTCAGAATGGCAGCTGCTCCTGACACCTTAGTCCATTTTCAAAGGACCGGCTGTCAGTCCATCCCCTGCCACCTTCAGTCTTCCAAACCTGTGGAATTCAGCGGGCAGAGGATGGAGGCAGCCCCAGCTCCACCAGCAGGAGGCTGAAGGCAGGCTTAGCTCCACCACCTTGCTTAGGTTTCTAAGCTAGTTTCAAACAAAGTTTGGGAGAGATTGTCAAAAAGGAAAGCAGAAAGTTGGATGTGTGGCGTCCTTGATAGATAGTCAAGGACGGAGTGAGCTTGGAGGTCTCTTTCCTGCGATTGCTGGTTACCCGGTGGGCCCCTGGTCCTCAGTTCACGGCCTGCATTGGGCCCTCGAAGACCCCTGTATTGTTGCTGGTTTCTTTATTGAAGTGTCTCTGCAGCATCCCTTTGCCCCATTCCTGTCCTCCGAAGGCAACCATTCTAGTCAATTTCTTTTGTTTAAAGGAAGGTTGATCATTCTGTTTCGTGTTCTTTCCTGGAAAGCTTCGTGCTTTAAAATCTGTTCACATTCCTTTGAGGATACCTCTCCCATTACCTTCTCACAACTCAAGATCGATTTTTGAATTTCCGACAATTGTCCTAACCCAGAAACTTCATTATCATCAGTCTAAGTATTTCAGACCTGGTAGTAGCCGATGATTATCTTGAGTTTTGCAAACATAACCCTAATGAGGTGTTTAAACACTACTGTGTGATTTTTTTCTTTCCTCTTTTAATGGAATCCACAAGCCGCTAAGCCGTGTGCAAGGGCCTTCACATTTCCTTTCTGATGTGGTGAGACGCCACGCATAAGGCTTGGCTGAATTGGCTCGTGGGCCTGAGGCAGGCTGGCCGCTGCCCTAGATGTCACTGAAAGTCACGTGGCTCATCTGCTCATGTCAGCTGGCAGGGCACTGCATCCAGGCAGAGCTGGGCCCCTGGCGAGTGGGCACCGGTGATGCTCAGGGCAGGGTGCAGCAGGAAAATGACTTGGCATAGTGAGGGCCTCCTCCCAGCCAGGGAGCAGGAGCAACGGTGAGAGGATGGCTGGAGCCTTCCCTTCGCCACCCCAGGCACAGAACGCCTGTCTGCCAGCCTGCGGCAAACAAACAAGTAGTAGGGCTGGTCGTTTGCAGAGCTTCAGGCCCTGTCACCAGGCTGGAACATTTCGTGGCCTGGGCTTGGTGATTGTGGCTCCAAACCACAGGAGGCCGCTGGGCTCCTCACAGCTGTCACCAAAAGTCTGCCTGTAACTCCATTCCTATATACGTGTATTTGGATGCATGATTGTGTACTTTTTCTTTGTTGTTTTGGTCTTTGCTAGATAATGAGCAAACTCAAAACAGTTGGATGACTTGTGGTTTTAATGTAGACATGGTTGGCTATGATTTCAAAGAGATTCAGTCTCTTGCAGATACCTGGACACGTCTGTCTACTGTGAATTCATATAGCTGAGCGTGTGCATTATTTGGAAAACAAGCTCCCTGGTTTCGGGCAGTGTCTTTCCCGTGTGTTGGAGTAGTCAGTGATGGAAGGACATGGCCCACGGAGTCACTCCCAGCCCCAGCTGCTCAGCCACTCACCAAGGCCATGACCACCCTTCCAAGGCAGCACCCGCCCACTGTGGTGAGGTTGGCATTAGGTGACCCCACTACAGACGACGGGCAGCAAGCAGGACAGCAGGTGGCTTGGCACCTTGGCACCCACGCCCTCCTCCTTTTTCAGTCTCGTTCCACCTGCGCACCAGCTCTCTCACACACCACATCCCGCCAGCTCCTGCCCGGCCCCAGCGCCTCCCAAAGGGGTCCGGCATGCAGGCCGCTTCCCCGCATGGTCAGCCCCACGTCCACTCCTTGCTGTCACCAAGGCGCAGAGGAGAGCAGGGCCAACATGCCTGCGGGGGTGAGGGCTGGCCGCCATGAGGCTCAGGTGAGAAGTGTTAGCTGATGTTGTCCCACGTCCCACGCTGACATGTGGACATGGGAACCAGGGTCAGGAGCCACGACTGGTCCAGGCAGCGGCGGGTCCATGAGCCATGGACATGGAGGAAGTAGACCCAGGACAGCGCCCGGGAGGGGGAGGCATGCTGGTGCTGCTGCCCTCAGTGGGCGTGAGGGCCAGGACCCAGAGGCCGAGGCTGCCTGCTGAGTGCCGCAGGGAGAGCCAGGGCCGACGGAAGCCCCTGCTGGCTCAGTGCCTCGTACAGCCCAGGCAGGGAGTAGGGACAAGGCAGGCACAGACCCTGCCCTTGGAGCCAGGCCAGGTGGAGAGGAGCCCGGGCTCCCTCCGACACAGGCTGGCTCCTCCAAGCACGAAGGACTTTGTCTGGAAAACGTCACAGCATCTGCATGGCGCCTGCGCCCATCAGCTGGCCGGGCCCTCCTAGCAGATGGGGGCCGGGCCTATCCTCCCTTTGCCTGGGGGGCCCGGGTGCCCGGGAGTCCCTGAGCCCCTTCTGAAAGTGGCTGCAGCTGCTGCCCCCTGCCTCCTGCCTCCTGCCTCCTGCCCTGCTCCCTGTTGGCGTGGCAGCTCCCCAGCCCTGGGACGTGGACGTGGCCATTCTACAAGCCTCCAGCCTTGATGCAGATCCATGACCTCCACAGAGTGAGAAGAGCCTGGGTCAGCTCTGTGCGTCAGGCCTCACACTAGGGCCTGGCTATGGCTGTCTGTGGGACATGTGGGTGTCTGTGGGGGGGGTGCTGGTGTCCATGGGGGGTCCGTGGGGGGTGTCGGTGTCCGTGGGGGTGCTGGCGTCTGTGGGGGGTGTGGGCACCCATGGGAGGTGAGGGCATCCATGCGAGGTTCTGGTGTCCGTGGGGGATATGGATGTCCGTGGGGGGTGCTGGCGTCCATGAGGGGGTGTGGGCATCCTTGGGGGGTGCTGGCGTCTGTGGGGGGTGCTGGCATCCATGGGAGGTGCTGTCATCTGTGGGGGTGCTAGTATCGGTGTCCGTGGGGGGTGCTGGTGTCCATGGGGGTTGTGGGTGTCCATGGGGCGGGGCGGGGGGGCGGGCATCCATGGGGAGGGTGCAGTCATCCGTGGTGGGGTGATGGTGCAGGCGTCTGGGGTGGGGTGCAGTCGTCCATGGTGGGGTGATGGTGCAGGCGTCTGTGGGGGGGGTTGCAGGCGTCAGGGGGGTTGCAGGTGTCAGGGGGCGGCAGGTGTCCGTGGGGGTGCGGGCGTCCGTGGGCTAAGGCAAGCAGGTCTCTGTTTAGCTTCTCGTCTGTGCCAGCCACTCTCCTGCAGCTTGGGGCCATCGCAGTTGCTCTTCCCAGCCAGGCACGCTGTTCCCTGAGGAAGGGTTCCTCTCGTGCTAACCAGGCTGGCAAACCCTCCAGGCAAGAGGCAGACAGGCCCTAATGGACCCATGGCCAACTCCTTACCATGGCCCCCGGCAGCCAGCCCTAGGAGTGTGGACCAGAGCACACAGAGTGGGGGCTGCTGTTCTGGAGCAGGCTGAGAATGGGAGAGGAGCCCCACAGCGGGGGTACAGCCCAGCTGAGGCCAGAAAGTGGGGTCCCATGTTGGATAAAGGAGCCTGTTACATCAAGCCAGTCTCCCTGGAGCATGTGAGATGCCACTCCAGCTCCAGCCCAGGAAGGGGCCGGGGGCTGCGGAGAGTGAGGGGTTGGGGCCCAGGCAGCTGCTAGGAATGGCAGGCCCCACCCCTGGTTAGTGGGGGTCTGTTGTCCTCCACAGATGGGTTTTAAGCTGGTGACATGCATTCAGCCAGCACTGGGGTCAAACAGGAAAAAGACAGCACCCCTGTCCTGGGAGCACTTTCACTGCTGGAGCAGGCATGGGCGCCAGAGCAGTGGGGTGGGGGCTTCGAGGGCCCCGATTTCCATGGGAGGAGGCCTGGCATGCAGCTGCGACGTCCTTGGAGCCCTCAGTTAGCTGTACACGCTCTGCCTGTGTCGCAGGGAGGGGCTGTCGCTGCATACGTTCCTGAGGATCTCAGGGTCTAAGAGGCCTCAGCACCCGTGTTTAATCCCAGACCTGTCCCTTGTTTGCCATGGGAGGGGGCTGCTAGACAAGCCCAAGGAGCTCACTGAGGAGCCAGGCTCGGGGTCCTGGAGCAGGATTTGCTGTTAGATACAGCCCCTCAGGGGCAGGGGCTGCAGGCAGATGCCCACCAGGGGTACCTCCTGCTCCCCAGTGGCTTGATGCCTCTCCTGGGCCCCTGACAGGCTGATGGCACAACAATTTGAGGTGTCCCCACCAGGGTCTGTGACCCAGCTCAGCCCTCACTGGAGTCAAGGCACCTCTAAGGGCCAGACGCTGACCCTGCAGCAGGGCCACAGGGTGTCACATGGGGGAGCAGTGGCCCCTCGGTGTCCCACAAATGCCCAAGTGCCACTGAAGACCCCGGAGTGCTCCTAGGTCCTGCCGAGCTCCTCGGCCGCGTGCCCTTGGCCTCTCTGACCGTCTCCCTCCCTCCCACAGGCTCCCTCGCCTCCGTGTTCGTCCGGCTCCCCTGCGGTGGTGTTGGGGTAAGTGTTCCTTTAATGTGTAAATAATGTCCTGTTTTCTTCTCGAGTCCCAGTGGTCACAGAAATCGCAGCCTTGCTTCCCTCAAAGTGAATAATTGCTGCCAGGTGTTTCCCACACACGGTCTGGCGGGCAGGGGCTGCCCATGTGTGGCTTCAAAGGCCGTGTGAGCCGAGAGCGTTTTGATCGCCGACTCGGGCACCTTTCTCTGGGGAAGGTTGTCTGGCGCAGGCGGCTGGGGCTCTGGGGTGCAGTGGCTCTCACCTTAAGAGCTCGTGGCTGGGGCTCTGGCTTCCAGTGGCTCTCGCTTTAAGAAACAGGATCCTGTATGCAGCCAGCATCTCATCCCCTTCGAAGTCTGCAGCAGTAATCTGCTCACATCAGGCCACGAGTATGCTGCGGGTAGGATGCGTGCTTCTATATTCTGTACATAGTTTCCACCCGAAGCTATAGGTGGGGCTCCCAGTGCAGTGACCGTGATACTCATGGGACACGTGGAGTCTGTAGGGCTACTCGCTGGGCTGTGCTGGCTTCTGTGAGCTGAAGATATGGACCTGGCCTGGGCATATGAATCACTGGTCTGTGCCAGCTTCTACGAGCTGATGATATGGACCTGGCCTGGGCACATAAGTTCACAAGGACTTTCCAGTCTGGGCATCTGCCCATCCGTCCACACAGGAAGGGTCAGGTCTTGCAGTCAAACTTCTCAATAACAAAAGGTTCTCCCCTGGCCCCTGACCTCCTTGTTGCAGCCTGGGCAGGGGTGGCAATAGCGAGGGTGGCCATAAGAAGCTGAGGCGGAGCCTCCAAGCAGATCTGGGCCATCATGGTCCTGCAGCGCCGTGAATCACCACAGACGGTTACAGGCAGGGAGGACGGGAGCCAGTGGACAGCAGGAGCCGCTGCAGCCGAAACGGTGCGGTGTGTGTGTAATCACTGATCGCAGGGTGAAGCTGAAGGTCTGGATCCTGTTATGGAAATGAAACAAAATTGTTTTCTTCCTGCGTTTTTATAAAAATCACTGCTTTGAAAATTATCCCATCAGAAAGAGAATAAACGGCATTTATTCATACCACCACCAAGCCCTCCTAGAGTTATTTTATTTTGTATTGTAAATAGGCTGCAATCTCTTAATTTGGGGCAAGTTTTTGGCCAGACTTGAAAAGAATTGAATTTGCACTGCCCTGCAGCCAGCACGCCTGTGCAAGGCAGAATTCATCATTTGCAAATGAAAGCTAAGTGCACACTCAGAGCTGAGGGGGTGAGCCCAGCAGCCCCTCCCAAGTGTTAAATCCAGATCTGAGGCACAGCAGATGAGAGGTACACCCTCACATCTGGGTACAGGCATGCACTCGTGCGCAGATGCTGATGGAAAAGCTCCCCACGTGGATGCGGGCAGAGAGGGTAGCCTGTTGGCATGGGCAGGGAACAGTGCAGGCCGTGGGGCATCCTCAGGTACAGCCATCGGCAAGATGCGTTTTCTTCCCATTGTTTTCCAAAAGGAAGAAGACAGACAGGAGGCCTGTGCAGACCCCTGCCCTGGCTGTGGGGTGCACTTGTTGTCGTTGGCACAGATACAGCTCTCCTGAGCCTCAGGTCTCCTCTGGAGCCGGTAGGGGCCAGCCTCTTGGGGTATCAGGAGGAGCAAAGTAGACCTCGGGAGCTGAAGTGTGGGCACACAGCAGGTGCTCTTGTCAGGGAGGGCAGAGCGGATGAGCAGAGCCGGCCACCTTTCCCGAAAGCAGCTGCAAACTCTCCTGGAGGCAGAACAGTGGGGCTTGGAACACTGAAAACTCACCCCTCCTCAACGCTGGGAAGTGTGGGCTGTAAAGTGCTTTGACCTCTTTTTCAAACCAGGTCAGCTCCTGCATTGCTCCTTTCCAGTGACCGCAAGTTTCAACTAGGTGAGGAGCTGGTGTCCCTGCTCGGCCTTGCCTAGCGGAGCCCCGGCCTGCTCCCGTACACCCGGCTCCCCATGGCTCCTCTGAGCTTCCCAAAGGCCTCCCAGCCCTGCCAGCCCTCGGCGTGTCCGTTTTAGACTCCATGGGATTCTCCGTGGGAAGCTTTCTCCATGTTTCCCCCCGCCTTTTTCCTGTCTTTATTGTGAAAGAGAAAGAAAGAGAGAAAAGGAAATGAAAGGAGAAAAGAAAGCAAGAGAGAAAGAAAGGAAAAGAAAAGAAAAAAAAAGAAAATACAGAGTGAGCCATTTGCTCCTTCCTGCATTAGTAGTTGTGGCCGCCTGCCCTGAGCCAGGCTGTTGCTCAGTGGTGGTGCTACACGCCTGAGCCAGGCTCCCTGCAAGAGCCCTGGAGCTCCTGGAACTCCAGGCTGGTCCCTGGGAGCTGGAGCCGTGGTCCTGAAGCAGCGAAGGAGGGTCTTTTGAGTTCTCTAGGGACTGGGGTCCTGCAGTTTGGCTGGGGCTTTGTCCTTCACTCTGTGCAAGACACTCCAGAAGCTTCTGAACCCCAGGGTCCTGTGGGAGGGCACCTGGTAGACCAAGCAGCTCCTTCGCACCCCAGGTGTGCAGAATCCCCAGAAGACCCTTCAGAACACGGGCGGAGTCCACCCTCCGCTCCCTGCAGTGTTGGCCTAATCCCAAAGCCCAGTTCATTGTATGTTGGAGAGAAACCATCTCTGGGTGCTTTCCCCACAGGGGCAGCCTCGGGGCCTGGCTTGCCTGGGACCCCGCCTCTCCTGGCTGACACAGCAGCTGGCAGAATCTTGCCCTGCCCAGCTCTCACTCCTGGGATGTCAGCTTGGATTTTTTTTTTTTTTTTTTCCTCTTTGGAGACAGAGCTTCAGTCTGTTACCCAGACTGGAGTGCAGTGGTACATTCATGGCTCACTGCAGCCTCAATCTCCTGGGCTCAAGTGATCTTCCCGCCTCAGCGTCCTGAGTTGTGGGTTGTGGGGACTACAGGCCCAGGCCACCACATCTGGCTAATTTTTTTTTTTTTTTTTTTTTTTTTTTTGAGACGGAGTCTGGCTCTGTTGCCCAGGCTGGAGTACAGTGGCGCGATCTCGGCTCACTGCAAGCTCCACCTCCCGGGTTCACGCCATTCTCCTGCCCTAGCCTCCCGAGTAGCTGGGACTACAGGTGCCCGCCACCGCACCTGGCTAATTTTTTTTTTTTTTTTTTTTTTTTTTGTATTTTTAGTAGAGACGGGGTTTCAATGTGTTAGCCAGGATGGTCTCGATCTCCTGACCTTGTGATCTGCCCACCTCAGCCTCCCAAAGTGCTGGATTACAGGCTTGAGCCACTGCGCCCGGCCCACATCTGGCTAATTTTTTATTTTTTTATTTTTTGCAGAGATGGGGTCTCACTATGTTGCCCAGGCTGGTCTCTAACTCCTGGCCTCAAGCCATCCTTCCACCTTGGCCTCCCAAAGTGTTGGTATGATAGACATGAGCTGCCACACCCTTTGCCACCTTTAATTGTAATGAATCAATTCTCCAGCTGAAGTCATCCGCCCATAATAGTCCTATTTATGTGGCTGCTTCCGTGAATGACAATGTAGCATTACTTACAGAAGAAGCCAGTCGTTGCAGGTTGAATACGAACACTGTGGAGGGTAGGTGAAGTGGAGTTATTTTGATATTTGGAAACCGTTTAAAGAATATAGAAGTTTGGTCATTGAAAAGAAAACTATCACCGAATACACTTCAGGAAATGTCTTCAGCCCCTTGAAAACGCATTTTAACTCACCTTGCTTTCAGGATGAAGCTTCAAGACCGCCTGGAAAGAATTCCTCCCTCCCCACATAATGAGCGGTGTCTGTCAAGTGGCAAGTCTGCCTGGTGGTGGACAGGAGCCCTCCAGGGCCTGGTCTGGGGAAGGGAGAGGCGGGATGGACATGCCTGGCTCCTCCTTAGGAGCCCCAAAGCGCTCGGCGCTCAGAGGGGCTCAGTTTGAGAAGGAGGCGCCCTGCAATAGACCTGCAATCGCCCTGGTCAGCACCGTGTTGAAGCTGAGCAACCTGTGATGATGCAGCTTCTAAGACCTCCACCGGGCTGGGCACACCCAAGTCCCCAGTGTGTTACCCCACCGCATCTTGCAGGCAAGGGACACACCTGGGGACAGATGCTCAGGTGCCCTGGGGCCGGCCCAAGGACTGTGTATTTCATCTTAACACCTCCCTCTCCTGGCCAGTCTCCCATAGGAGACTGTTCTGTGCAGAACTGGCTGTCCAGGTATCTGTCTGTCGACTTTCCTCCCAAAGTGAGCCAGGGCTGTAAGAAATTTCTGGTGTGCCTAAATAAATGACCAAACACACAGTCGGGGATTGCTGACGTGTTGTGTGAAACACGTTTTCTGTCTGAAGTGGAAAAGGCCAGCGGGCTGACTTGCTGGTTCCTAGGCAGAACCGTGTGCCGTCAGCAGGGCAGAGCAGGGCAGAGCAGGGCAGCTCTCCTCACCCGCCCGCACTCCCAGTCCCGCTTAGCTACGCTGGCCAAGATGTGGAGCTTCCAGTTAAACTAGCACAGGAGAAAGTCACTATTGGAAGAGACCGGTCACGATTCCCGTTACATTTCATGTTGTTGCTAATTATTTGACAGGTTGACTGTCCCTTGTCCGAAATGCTTGGGGCCAGAGGTATTTCAGAATTTGGTGTTTTTCAGATTTTGGAATATTTGCATTATACTTAGCAGTTCAGCATCCCTAATCCAAAAATCTGAAATCCAGAATGCTCCAGAGTGCATTTCCTTTGAGCGTCACGTAGGCACTCAGAAAGTTTCCAGTTTTTGTTTTTTTCCTTTTTGGAGACAGAGCCTCACTGTGTTACCCAGACTGGAGTGCAGTGGTGCATTCATGGCTCACTGCAGCCTCGACCTCCTGGGCTCAAGTGATCTTCCCGCCTCAGCCTACAAAATGCTTTTGTAGCATTTCGGATTTCAGATTCTCAGATCAGAGATACTCAAGCTGAATAACTCTCTTAACTACAGTTCCAGTTAAAAAAAAAAAGGAAATAGATCACCTTGACATCATTACTTTTAGATCGAAGTATACTGAAGCAATTGAGGGAACAGAGGATGCCTCAGAACAGGTCAGGACACATGCATCTTATTTCTGGCAAATTCTCTTGTATTTTCCTGTTTAAATTTTTTGGCATGTCTTAAAAAGATTGAAGCCCGAACGTGGGCTGAGGCTGCCCCGGCTCTGGTAGGCCCTGGGGTTTTAGAAGCAGAGCCCACGGAGCCTGAGCTGCTCTGCCCAGCCAGGGCTGGCGATGACGGTGACTGGGGAGGGTGACCTCACTGTGGGGTGTTGTTTCCACAGGTGGACAGTGACACCATATGGAACGAGGTGCACTCGGCAGGGGCAGCCCGCCTGGCTGTGGGCTGCGTGGTAGAGCTGGTCTTCAAGGTGGCCACAGGGGAGCTGAAGGTCAGTCGGGGACTGGACAGTGGTGGCCCTCCAGGAGGCCTGCCATAGATTCCCAGTGTGGGAAGGGGCCGCCCACTGCGTCTCCCTCTCATCAGGCTGGGAGGCAGCTGTGATGGGGAGGCATGGACCCCAGGGTGTCAGCACAGCCTCACTGTTGAATCAAAGAGACATTGCCCATACTTGTGACAGGGTATGTGCATAGTACAGAGATTCTCAATGATTTGGGTCTTAAGAACACTTTATACTCTTATTCATACTCTTAAAAAAAAAAGAAGCTCCAAAGAGCTTCTGTTTACATGAGTTATATCCGCAATATTGACTATATTAGAGATGTTAGAGATGACAGCTGAGAAGTTTTCACAATGTTTATTAATTTAAAAATAGCGACCGGGCGCAGTGGCTCACGCCTGGAATCCCAGCACTCTGGGAGGCCAAGGCAGGAGGATCACCTGAGGTCAGGAGGTCAAGAGCAGCTTGGCCAACATGGCGAAACTCCGTCTCTACTGAAAATATAAAAATTAGCTGGGCGTGGTGGCACGTGCCTACAATCCCAGCTACTTGGGAGGCTGAGGCCAGCGAATCACCTGAACCTGGGAGGTGGAGGTTGCGGTGAGCCAAGTCGCACCATTGCACTCCAGCCTGAGTGACAGAGCAAGACTCTGTCTGAAAAAATTAAAAAAATAAAAAATAAAACGTAATTAAAAAATAAAAATAGCACTAATGTCTGGCCCTGTGGACAGCAGCTGGGTTCTCACACCTGCCTGGCATCATTCTTGGGACATGTTGAAGTACATGAAGGAATCCTGGCCCCACACAGATACGCAATTGGAAATGGGAGAAGGATTTTAATAGACTTTTCAGAGGTATTCTAATTGTGAGTATTCTTTGACAGTATACCAAAAATTCAACAAGTGGTAGTGTCTTGAAAATTAGCTACAGCGTGGATCTGAACTCAAATCGTGGCCTCCTCCTCCTCCGTTTTGTTTAACCGAGCCATTACACCTTCTTGGAGGTCAAATCAATCCTTCGTTCATGGGTGATTGGTAGCACTGTGCATTGGTCATTTGGAAATTTGCTTCACGGAGTTACATGGATCTTCCATATTCTGACCCATACAGTATCAACAAAGTCATTAATTTTTGAAACCATTAATATCGCCCCCATCTCACCAGAAGTCTTGTAAGCAGTGGGAGAGCCAGCAGGCTTACAGGGGCAGAGCTGTGTGTTCCAAACTTAGAATTTTCACCTGAAAGCTCACATTTTCTCATGCTTCCTTCCCATCTCTTTACTCGGGATGTTAAAAGGACGTGTGTTTGAGGGTGGAGATCTAATAAAATGTCTGAATACTGCTTCATCGAGCACATTGTTAAGAGAAGCTGCACACACACACACACAGACACACACACACACACGCCCCTCGTGCTGTTCCCTGCCCGCCGTCTACCCTCCGGTGCTTCAGCACCATCGGCGCAGGTGTCAGGGCAGTGAAAAGAGTACATAGAGCCTCAGGACTATGTGGACTACAGACCCTCAGCAGGGGTGGGGACCGCAGGGGTCTGCAGCCTTCACTCAGAAGCACTGAGTGCAGAAACGCAGGGAGGCCAGGACCTCTTGAGAGTGTTTGCCGCCACCTCACCGGCTGCCCTCGCCCCTTCCTGAGCCTGGTCCCTGCGGCGTCCGGCTTACCCCGCCCACGCCATGGTCACTCATGGTTGGCCGGCACTTTTGAAGCTCCATTTCAGACCTTGACCACACAATGTCCTGTTGCTGCTGAGACCAAGAAAGGACTGTAATCCACTTTTATGGCAGCAGCTACAGAGTGGCTTGCAGATGGATTTTTGACGCAAAAGTGACGGGGCAGAAGACAGCATTTCTGCCCAGTGTGAGAGGAGCTGTTTGGTGGGCTGCCCACTTGCCCGCCATCCTGAGAGCTGAACTGCAGTTAAGGACAGAGGCAGTCACGTGAAGGCCAAGCTGGGGCACAAAGTCTGTGCCCCACGGCCAAGTCCTTGAGTGGGGCCCCTTCTGCTTCATCTTCCTCCAGTGGCCACCTAGCGGGTCCTGGTCCCGAGCTGATGGGGAGGGAGCACATCCCTTCCACATCACCCCGACCCCTGAGCCGAGGGCACCACACCTTACCGGCAGTGCTGAGACTGGGGCAGGGCACCCACCCGTTATCCTAGTGGCTGCGTTTTGGGGGAACCATTAGTAGCCCCTAGACCTCTTTAGGAGAAGGGCCCACGCTTCCCAGAAAGGCTCACAGCTGGCCCTGCATCCTGTCCCCATCACTGCGGCCAGGGTGCAGCAAGAAACTGCCCTCCCGTGTAGCCCAACTCTGCTGAAAGTTGAGTGTGCAGCCATTTTCCCGTGGCTACAAAGTGTGTCTTTTGTCGCTCTTTCCCGGCTGTCTGGTGTCACCTGCAGAATGGCTTTGCTGTGGTCCGCCCCCCTGGACATCACGCGGAGGAGAGCACGCCCATGTGAGTACACGCCGCAGCCCCACACAGCAGGGGAACCCAGGCCTGCCTTCCCTCCCTTAGGGCTGGGTGGGTGCCTGAGTGACCTCGGGGAGCTGGGCTGCCGTTTGCTGGCCACCCAGGCTGTGCCGCATGCTGGCTTGGCTCCAGCTCCTGGGTGTCGAGTGCAGATGCCGAGGTCTGCGAGCATCACTGCTCAGTTATGACGGAGACAGATCAGAGGAAAGGATGGGAGAGAGGGTCTGTGGAGGTTAGTCCAGAGAAGCCTCTGGTTGTTGAGTAGTTGTCAACACTTGGGAGAAGCAACACCACTCACCCTCAAGTGAGTCACTGCAGCACTTGGTTGTCTAGAGGACTCAGGTCATTTTGCGCATGGCCTTTTAGCTGCCTGCCGACCGCCTGGTACTGACGCAGCAAGTCACAGAGCCACGTCCATGCAGGCAGCTATCCAGATGCTGTTTCGGGTCTTTCAGAGACTGCCGACGGTCCATACAACTGAGGATCTGGGCAGGGTGGCGAGTGTGGGGTGTGGGTCCTCCCGGATCCATCCCTGTGTGTCCAGAGCCAGTGGCAGGGCAGACCCGCAGCTGTCTGTGGAGTGCCTTGCAGCCTGGGTGGTGAATGAATGAGCTATCCCATCAAAGAGCATGCTATCTCGTGGGACGGTAGCCACTCTAGTGAGGAGGGTCGGTGCTAGAAAGAGCGTCTCCCCATGCTCTGGAGATGGAGAAGGGGTGCCTGATCTTGCCAGCTTCGGTGAGGAGGAGGTGGCATGGGGCTCTGCCTTGGAGAATTGGAGCAGCAGTTTGTGAGATGGGCAGCGCAAGAACAAGTGCAGATACAAGTTCATTGTCAGGGTGTGGCCAGGAAGCAGTCAGAGTGAGAGGGAACCACAGGGGCCCGGGAAAGGGCCTCCCTGCCACCCCTGGGAAGTCGGGCATCCATGGAGGGGCCAGCAGGACGTGAGAGATAGTCAGATCCGCCTGTTAGAGTAGAATCTCCTTCATGTACAGGGAGGAGATTGTGCCTGAGAGATAGTCAGAGCCGCCTGTTAGAGCAGAATCTCCTTCATGTACAGGGAGGGGATTGTACGTGAGAGATAGATCCGCGTGTTAGAGCAGAATCTCCTTCATGTACAGGGAGGAGATTGTACGTGAGAGATAGATCCACCTGTTAGAGCAGAATCTCCTTCATGTACAGGGAGGAGATTGTACGTGAGAGATAGATCCACCTGTTAGAGCAGAATCTCCTTCATGTACAGGGAGGGGATTGTACGTGAGAGATAGATCCGCGTGTTATAGCAGAATCTCCTTCATGTACAGGGAGGAGATTGTACGTGAGAGATAGTCAGATCCGCGTGTTAGAGCAGAATCTCCTTCATGTACAGGGAGGGGATTGTACGTGAGAGATAGATCCGCCTGTTAGAGCAGAATCTCCTTCATGTACAGGGAGGAGATTGTACGTGAGAGATAGATCCGCCTGTTAGAGCAGAATCTCCTTCATGTACAGAGAGGAGATTGTAACCGCCAGGGAGCGTTCTTGTTGGAATCTTTGTGGCTTTACCTGAAAACCACGTGGTTGCTCCACATCCCAGAACAGCCACTTGGGCACCAGGCTTCCTGTTTGTTTCATTTCTCTGAAGTTTCTTTTCTAATTTGAACCTGAGTTGTTGGATATTCCAAATAATAAACCTCAGAGGAGACAAACGAATTATGTTTGGTTGCAGCTCTTTGCTGTGCTCCCTGTGAGCCGCTGCAGGAGCTCAGCGTCTAGGAGGTTCCGGGACATGTGGGCTTCCCCAGGCCAGCCCGGATTCTGAAAACAAAACAACTAGTGTTTCTCTGTTTCTGTGGCCATTCAGACAAAGGGAAATTGAGATTGAGAAGGTTTTCGTTGTTATTTGAATCATTTTCATAGCTTGTTTTCTTGGTCTCTTGAGTAAGACTCTGTAAAATTAAAGGTAATTGATGTATTGGAATATAGAAAGGTCAGCAGTAAGCAACTGAGATGAACCGCTGCCATGTCTCCTGGGCCGTGGCAGCAGCTCCTGAGAGGAAGGGTTCCAGGCGAAGATGAGGGAAATGCTGGTGACATGCGAAATAGGGTTCCCTACCAGAGGAGCGTGGGGGACCTCCAAGCAGGAGAGTGTGTGTGTGTCTGTGTGTGTCTGTGTGTCTCAGTATGGAACTGTGGATGTGTGTGATAGGTACATGATTATGTGTATATGTGTGTGTGTGCTTGTATGTGTCTGTGGTTTGTGTATGTGTGTGTTTATGGGGTGTTCATGTGTATCTCTGCATGTGTGTCTATGTGGGGAGTGTGTGTATGGGCGTATCTATGTGGGGCATGTACGTGTGTAGGGCGCGTTGCATAGTGTATGTGTGTGTCTGTTATCTGTGGGGGGTGTGTCTGTGTGGGGTGTGTGTGTGTCTCTGTGTGTGGGGTGTGTGTGTCTCTGTGGGGTGTGTCTGTGGTGTGTGGTGTGTGTATCTGTGTGGGGGGGGTGTGTGTCTCTGTGGGGTGTGTGTGTCTCTGTGGTGTGTGTCTGTGGGGGTGTGTGTGTGGAGTGTGTGTCTGTGTGGGGTGTGTGTATGTCTTTCTGGGGTGTGTCTGTGTGGGGGGTGTGTCTGTGGTGTGTGTGTCTGTGTGGGGTGTGTGTGTGTCTCTGTCTATGGTGTGTGTGTCTGTGTGGGGTGTGTGTGTGTCTCTGTGGGGTGTGTGTCTGTGTGGGGTGTGTGTGTGTCTCTGGTGTGTCTGTGTGGGGTGTGTGTCTCTGTGGTGTGTGTGTCTGTGTGGGGTGTTTGTGTGTCTCTCTGGGGTGTGTCTGTGGGGGGTGTGTGTGTGGGGTGTTTGTGTGTCTCTCTGGGGTGTGTCTGGGGTGTGTGTGTGTCTCTGTGGTGTGTCTGTGTGTCTCTGGAGTGTGTGTCTGTGTGGGGTGTGTGTCTCTGTGGTGTATGTGTCTGTGTGGGGTGTGTGTGTTTCTCTGTCTGTGATGTGTCTGTGTGGGCTGTGTGTGTGTCTCTGTGTGTGGTGTGTGTCTGTGTGGGGTGTGTGTGTGTGTCTCTGGGGTGTGTGTCTGTGTGGGGTGTGTGTGTGTCTCTGTGGTGTGTCTGTGGGGTGTGTCTGTGGTGTGTGTGTCTGTGGGGTGTGTCTGTGGTGTGTGTGTCTGTGTGGGGTGTGTGGGGGGTGTGTGTGTGTCTCTGTGGTGTATGTGTGTGGGGTGTGTGTGTGTGTCTGTGTTGGGGGGGGTGTGTGTGTCTCTGGTGTATGTGTATGTGTGTGTCTCTGTGGGGTGTGTGTCTGTGTGGTGTGTGTGTGGTGTATGTGTCTGTGGGGTGTGTGTGTGTGTCTGTGGGGTGTGTGTGTGTGTCTGGTGTGTGTGTGTGTCTCTGTGGTGTGTCTGTGTGGGGTGTGTGTGTCTCTGGTGTGT
Source organism: Symphalangus syndactylus (assembly GCF_028878055.3). NCBI lineage: Eukaryota > Metazoa > Chordata > Mammalia > Primates > Hylobatidae > Symphalangus > Symphalangus syndactylus. The sequence continues at coordinate 143,614,813 of NC_072430.2, read as the reverse complement.
GTCTGTGCGGGGTGTGTGTCTCTGTCTGTGGGGTGTGTGTCTGTGTGGGGTGTGTGTGTGTCTCTGTGGTGTATGTGTCTGTGTGGGGTGTGTGTGTCTCTGGGGTGTCTGTGTGGGGTGTGTGTGTGTCTGTGGTGTATGTGTGGGGTGCGTGTGTGTGTCTCTGTCTGTGGGGTGTGTGTGGGGGGTGTGTGTGTCTCTGTGGGGTGTGTGTGTGTCTCTGTGGGGTGTGTGTCTGTGTGGGGTGTGTGTGTGTCTCTGTCTGTGGTGTGTGTGTCTGTGTGGGGTGTGTGTCTCTGTGGGGTGTGTGTGTGTGTCTCTGGCTGTGGGGTGTGTGTGTGGGGTGTGTGTGTCTCTGTCTGTGGGGTGTGTGTCCGTGTCAGTTAGCCGACCCTATGGCATCAGCTGAGATTCCCCAGTGGCTTGTTCGGGAGCTGTGTGTGTGTGTGTGTGTGTGTGTGTACGCGCGCATGTGAGTGTGTCTGCGTGTGGGGTGTGTACGTGTCTCTCTGTTAGCCGATTCTCCGGCATCACTGAGGGTTCCCTGCAGCGTAGGCATATTCAGGAGCTGTGCACTCACGGAGACCTCTTAGGTCTGTGTGGACCCCGAGTGGCTCTCTGGCGGGCTGTGGACAAACTGGCCACTGCCCACCTGCGCTTCGTCTCCAGCGTCAGTTCTCTCCCGCAGGGGCTTTTGCTACTTCAATTCCGTGGCCGTGGCAGCCAAGCTTCTGCAGCAGAGGTTGAACGTGAGCAAGATCCTCATTGTGGACTGGGTAAGCAGAGCCGCCTCCGCCAGCGCAGCTCAGGTTGCTCCTGTGCTGTCCCCGAGCAGACAGCAGCATGTGGACAGAGGAGCTGGGCTCTTGGATGTGGGAAGCTTAGGTTTCTGGAAACGGCCTCAAAGATGCGGAGAAGTAAAGCCCCAAACCTGCTACAAGTCATTGTACAGCTTCCGTCAGCCGACCCTGGCGAATGGGGTCCTGGCGTGTCTAGAAATGTGCGTGTGGGTGGGGGCAGCGGCCAGGGCCACCCTCGGTGATATCTTGGAAGGCAGGCGTTGGGGAGGAGGCTGTGTCCACATCGACTTTGTGCGTGTGGCCTGGGAGCCTGGGAGGACCCTCACCCTGGCCGAAGGCGGCACTCTGCTTCTCAGTGAAACCCGTGCCTTCCTGCTGCTGTGTGGGCACCTAGTCCTGCTGGGATGGGGGGTGCCACTGCCCCCAAAAGAGTCATCTCTTTTTAAATAATGCTATATGATGTCCGAATCTGAATTCCACGAATAGGTATACTCATTCCTGTACCGGAAATTAATATTCAAGATGTTCATCTTATTACTCTTTTTAAAGCCAGATATATACATATTTAGTGTTCTCTTTGGTATTTATGATTTATTTCCTAATTTTTAAGGGAAAAAAGCAGGCCCTGTCAGGTAGGGTTATGATTTGAATTGGAGAAGTCCTTCTGAGTTTGGGTAAAGAAACAACGTGGCACAGCCAGGACGGCCAGGCAGCCCCCAGGCGGCCGTGCTTTTCGGAGAGGCAGGTCAGGGGATGCGGCAGAGCAGCGGGTCCCCCACACCCAAGACCTGCGAGCCGGGACCCCTCCCTCAGCTCCTGCTAAGGAGAAGGTAGGAGTGCCTGGGAAGATAGCAGTGTGAGGCCGCTGACGGCTAAAGCCTGGGGACCCATCCCCAACAGAGTGAAGCGCTAGGACACGCAGACAGGCTGCGTAGACCCCGTGTGGCATGCTCCCTGCGCGCTGAGCTGTGATATTGCCCATGTACACGCCACGCAGACAGGGTCATCTCAGTGTGAAGCCACGCTTCGGGAAAGCCTCCATGTGCGTCTTCACAGCGATTACCTACTCTGTGGGATGGAAGGTTCTTGTCCATCGCTCCTCACCTGTAGCTGCCCTTCCACCTTTTCTGTGATGAGCACAGATAACGGAGCAGCAAGTTCTCGTGCTGGGAACATCAGGGCTGCGTGCTGTCTTCTCAGGCACACAGCTGTTCTCAGCAGGGCCACCCCCTCACCCGCCCATCCTGGTGACCACCTGTCCTGTGGCCCAGGCAGAACAGCCATGGTCAGTAAAGCCCCAGGCTGCCTGTCATGTTGCTCTGTGGTGCATTTGACCTGTGGGTTTTGTGATTAAGAAACGGGGCTTGCCATTTGGGCACAGGGGCCGGGACCCCGTACCGTGTTTGCCTGTCACTCACGGACATCTGGGACTTGTCTCCTGCCGAACCCCCTGCCTGGGATGGGATTAGCACCGCCATGTGCCTGCAAGCGGGCAGGCCACAGCCAGTGACCTCCTTCCCGACAGAGGCTGAGGAAGTGGCTCACTTGTCAGAGACACGGCAGGTATAGGAAATTGATCAGATGGCTTCCTTTGGGAAATGGTGGTCTCTAGGCCTGGCTGAACTCCAGCCCAGTCCGCTGCTGGAGTCAGGATTGTGCCATGGCGCTAAGGGCGAGGGAAACAGCGCTGCACACACGAACATTGGCCCTTAGAACCCCTGCGACCCTGCCCACGAAGCCCTGACCCACACAGCCCCAGAATTGCACCTGCCGGGTACAGGCGCAGCTGGAGGGTAGTGTCATTCCCGAGCAGGAGCCATTGTCATTAAGCACAGCTGGGGTTGGGGACGGCCCTGAGGGGAGGCCACCCTCCAACACCTGCCTCAGCCCTGAGGTGGTTGTCCCTGCTCTTTAAGGACGTGCACCATGGAAACGGGACCCAGCAGGCTTTCTACAGCGACCCCAGCGTCCTGTACATGTCCCTTCACCGCTACGACGATGGGAACTTCTTCCCAGGCAGCGGGGCTCCTGACGAGGTAGGTGGGGTGTGTAAGGGCCTCTGGGGGGAAGGGGGCTGCGGGGAGCCGCTGTGGGGGCACGGGGCAGACAATCCACAGCTGCCCGGCAGCAGCGAGTGAGGCCTTCGTGCTCACTTAAGCCCAGACAGTAACTTCAGTCAGACGTCAGCCTGCATCATGTCGCCTGTGCACAGGTGGCCTGTGTTTTGTCTGAAGTACAAATGAGAGGCTGGATATCGTTTCTGGTTCCCATCCAGGCAGACTGAGGTGTTTGTGAAGGAGGAGGTGTGTGGTGCCCGTTTTCCTCCGGGTAGGGCCCAGGCCACTGTCTTCCACAGGGCACCCTCCAGCAGGGGGCTCTGTCCACTGTCCTTTGCCCGGCGCGGGGCTGCATGGCGGCCCCAGGAACGGCAGGCCCAGCGGCTCCTTGACAACGCCCCACGTCCCCATTCAGAGCCTGCCCACTCTGAACAGAGGCCCCAATAGCAGGGCTTTCATCCAGGGAAGACGCTCCGTCTGTCTCTGGATCTTACTTTTTTGGAGGAAGTAGAAAATGACAGGCTTATCGGAGACACTTTCTGCGCAGAGAGACCCAGGTCTGATTCCCTGATGTAACACACGGCATGCAACACAGGGCAGCAGGTCCGCAGAAATGTCAGTGCAGGGCCTTGGTGTGCCAAGGGCAGGGTTGGCGAGAGCCTGCAGCAGCCGGGAAAAGGGCCCCCTTGCTGATGTCAGTGCACCCATGTCAGTGGGACCCCTTCATGCACGTCTTAATGAATATGCACCAGGAGATCAGGACACATGGGCTCTCCCCAGGGGCCCACCAAGGCCGAGCCCATCCCGGTGCCACCTGCATCAGGCGTTCCTGTCAGACAGGTCCCACTCGGGGCCTATGATTTGTGTTTCTCTCCTTCTGGACACAGGTGGGCACAGGGCCCGGCGTGGGTTTCAACGTCAACATGGCTTTCACCGGCGGCCTGGACCCCCCCATGGGAGACGCTGAGTACTTGGCGGCCTTCAGGTGAGCCTCCCAGCTTCACATGACACCTGAAGTAGCAGCTTTTCCTCTATGCACACATTCCAGGAAGCACTTGTTGGAAATGAGTGTATCTGAAACTGGTCTGTGACTGAACGGGGCTGCGGGGGCCTTAGGAGCTGTCTCAGTTCATTCTTCAGTGCCAAGCGTGGAATCTTGGAGGCTATCTTCTTACCATCAGCTCTCAGTGCTCCCGTTTGTGCATGAAATAAAACCAGGAGCTCACTCTGGGTCCCGATGGTGAGAGAGTGATGGAGACAGAGGCAGGGGCTTTTGTGCAGAGTGTTTTGTTCATGAGAAACGAAGGCAAAGATCTGCAGGGTCTCATGATCTCCTAATTCTTCCGCAAACCTCCTGCGATGCGATGTCCAATGGAAATAAGTATTTCTTCTTTATTTATTCCTAAAAATCAAGAGGCAATTGTCGCCCTTCCTCCCATTTCCTTCGTGTGACTCTGACCCTTCAGAATTTAGCTGCAGGGCACTGTTTAGAGACGCAGTGTTTGCTTTTGTCATCAAGTGGTTCCTTCTCCTTTGATCTAGGCCAGATTGGAGTCATTCCTGTGACCCAAAATGGGCTGCTGAGCAGCGCAGGTTTTCTTGTCATCATTTTAAAATGGCTGCTTAACTGCAGTGGTGGAGTGATGGGGCTCCAGGGGAGCAGCCCACAGCCCACATCGGTTCCCAGAGCCACATGGGGAGAAGGGTTTTATTAGCGTGGCTGAGCCTGACAGATCGTGTCTCTGTTAGAAAACACTGTCAATATGGTATCAAAGCCCCGTATAGTTTTCACCGTTTTTCTCTTTCTCTAACTCCATGGTCTTGTCCTGATTTACATACATATAAAACACATGTGTGCAGACGTGTCTTTGTGACGCGTGTGCGTGTGTCGGTGTATGGATGTGAGTGCACGTCTTCATATGTGCGTGTCCACCTGCCTGTGTGTGTGTGTGTGTCTCTGTGGGTTGGTGTTCATCTGTGTGCCTGTTTCTCGGCGCTTGTGCAGGTGTCTACAGCCACGTGCATGTCTGCAGGTGTGTGTCCATGCCTATGTGCGTTACACACGTCTGTCTGGGTGTGGATGCATGTCTGTGTGCATGCAGTGTGCGTGTGTGTGTGCATATCTCTGAGGACACACCCATGTGCTTGTGTGTCTTTGCATGCATGTATCTGTGTGTGTATATCTGTGTGCACATCTGGGTATGAGTATACACACGTGTGCCTGTGTGTCTTTGCATGCACATGTCTGTGTGTATATCTCTGTGTGCATGTGCATGAGTACACACACGTGTGCTTGTGTATCTTTGCATGCACATGTCTTTATGTGCACCTGAGTATGCACATCTCTGGCAGGTGAGGCCCTGCTCAAGGACACATCTGTAAATGTCTTGTGTGGACTCTACCACATGCTTTCTGGGGACGGTGAATAAGTCACAAGACCCCTCTCAGTGTCTGCTCACTCTTCTCTAAGTGGGGTCCATTGCCTTCCTTGGAAAGGTTGTTGAGATCTGGTGACATAAAGGCCTGGCCGAGGACACGTGGGGCCCCCTTCCCCAGGCACTCAGTGGTTCCCAGAAGGAACAGACCCTGTCTGACGGAGCCCAGGCTGCTTGGCTGCTCCAGCAGTGAGGCCGGGCTGTGCAGGTGGGAGTTCATCAGCTCCTCAGTGGACCTGCTCTGATCCGTACGTGAACCACTCTTCCCCTGATCTCATCGGTTTGATTTTGATGTTTCTTCTTGCTCTTGATCAGATTTAATGTAATGTTGACAGTTGCCTTGCCTAATTTAAGAGAGAAGGACTTCCGCCAATGCGTATCATTTTCATCCGAAAATGAGTTCATATGAAATCGGACCTCTGGCATGGGCGTGTCACTGTCTGCTCATGGAATGCGCTCCCGTTGCCCCTCACTTGGTTGTCGCCCCAGAGAACTGGCCCCCCTTGGAGGCTTCTCTGAAAGTAAAGTCTCTGGCCACCATGAGAGGTGTAGATGCTGCCTGGTCGACTTCCTGCCTGAGTGAACACTGGTGCCGCCGGGGAACCCAGGGCCCGCTGTGGCCAAATTCCCGTGCAGAGAGAGAAGGCAGGGCTTTCCTGGTAGGTGGAGAGAAAGGAGTGGTGCCCCCTTTCAGGTCAGTGGTCCCAGGCTAGGTTTTGATGGAGCCACCCTCACCCCATGGGCGTTTCTCAGTGGTGCCTTCAGCTCTTGGGTCCTGGGGTGAAACCCTCACCCCGTGGCATCCCTGCTGGTGGGCAAGCCCAGGCCCAAAGCAGCAATGGGCATCTGCCATCAGGGTCACTCCCCCTCCGCAGGCCCCGGCCGGCCCAGCCAGCCTTTACGATGAACGTACCTTTCTGAGTTGCTCTTGGCATGTGCTTTAATCTCCTGCCAAGTGCGTCCGTGATAATACCTTATCAAGTGAACTTTTTAAAGCTTAAATAGCATCTTTGAAAAGGAAAATTGTTTCAGGGGTTTTTTTTTTATTGATTTTAATGTAAAATAGCACTTTGAAGTTTACAATTTATGGTTCCCTGGGCATCCGACGATGGGGAAGAAGGGTCAGAGATTGGTTTTCCCTTTCTTCTGCTCTTCGCTCCCACTGGGGCCCCCAGGGACAATGCATGCCTTCCAGGCAGCACCTTGTCATTCAGACCCGTTGCCCGCCACGTTGCATTTTCAGGGGATCAAGCATAAGACGAAGAAAAGATAAGAAAATTGCCCCTAATGAAATCCAGAAGCAGCCGGCACTTTCTCCTCAGGCCCAGAGACTCGTAGGGGAAAGGCAACCTTAATTCAAACCAGTCCCGGTGCCAGACGCGGCTTTGAAGTTGCTGAGTAAAGTCTGAGCCGCTGGGGGCAGGGGCTCGTAGAGAGATGATGATGACGATGAAAATGGTGCTCCGTAACCCGTCCCTCACCTGTGCGCGGGGACACGGGGACTCTTCCGTCAGGGACGAGCACCACATCCAGATGCCCGTGGTTGGTAGCTTAGATTCCACTGTGATATTACGAAGTTTATCAAAGATGTCTCTGAAACTGGATCTTCTCAAGCAATAACTGTAATAGCTTCACGAATTGGCGTTAGCCTTGAAATTGAGCAACTGGGCAAAGCCATTTCACTTTCCCCAACCTTTCAACTGAGACGGGAAGGCTGAGACTCTTGAATGTTTGTTCCTTCCATAAGCTGTGTTGCTGCTGTTGCTGTGTTGCTTTTATAGACAGGTGTGTTTTAGGAATCCCGGCATCTAATGTCTGCTGTTTTCACCATTGCCGAGTGGCACCCGCTGCACTCAACATGCTGGTCCCTGGGTTCCTTGCCTGAGGAAGTCAAGGTTATGAAGAGGTTTCGTACAGACCATGCCACCTTCTTTTCTAAAAGCAATTATGTCTCTTTAAGTGCATCCAAGTATTTTCCTATGTAGAAATTTATCTGAGAAGCAAAAAGAGGCAAAAGCATACAAGCTACAGCCTCAGAGCTGAGAGAGCTCGTCCTGCACCAGCCTTCACTGCGCCTGCGAGGCCGGCCCTGTGAGATGCGAACAGTGGGGTCAGCACAGTGCCTTCCCTGGAGGATAGCGGGGGACTGGGAGGACAAGCTCTAGGCAGGCCCGGTAAGACCTCAGGGGACCTGCCCACCTGGGGGGCCAAGGAAGTTTCTGGAGGAGGCAAGCCCCCAGCTGAGTCCTGGAGGAACGAGCCTGGCACGGGACATTATGGGAGAAGGGCCTTCCCGAGGGAACAGAGCATGATGGCGCAAACCCACTCGCCTGGGCTGCATCCACGGAGCCAGACCTCGGTCCTGATGGCAGGGGCTCTGTCAGGGCCTCTGACTGTGGAATGAAGCATCACGACCAGCTCTGCATGTTGGACAGGCCCATCTTGTGGCAGCTTAGGTGACAGACTTGGACCTGGCAAAGAGCATTCCAGGGTAGGATCTGGGGGCCAGTGGACAAGCCCAGAAAACAGCGGCAGAGATCGGGACAGGGCCACAGGCTGGAGAGGTGGGGCCATCTCAAAGAGGTTGAAGTGAGTTAGGATCGAGGGGAGTAGGAGCTGATTTTGGGGGAGAGGGCACTTGGCAAGGTCTCGAGGTACTGGCTTGGAGGAGGCTGAGGGGTGCTGGGCAGAGACCCAGCGGGAGAAGGTTCGGGTGGGGGCGGATGAGGGTTCAGTGGGGACGCTTTTGCTTCATTCGATTTTCAGGAAAAAGTGAGAAAGTGTCCAACCAAGTGGGTGGTTGGGAGCATCCCCACCTGGAGGCCCCTTAGTAGGGAGAGCCAGTGAGGGGCCGGTTTGTGTGCACGATGCCCCAGGGCATTTATTGGGGCAGAACAGCAGCCAGAGACGCAAGCATGGCGTGCCAGCCCTGAGCCCAGTTCCCACGGAGTCCCCAGAGGCTTGCCGGCTGTGGGTGGCCGCAGGACTGCTGCCTGTTGGCCCCATAAGCTCGGTTTGCTCTGAGGCTTGTGTTGACGGAGGGTGTGGTGAGTTTTGTTTAGGGTCCTAGTAGGGGAGTGAACTGGAAGGTCATTTCTTTCCAGATGTTGAAACCCATCTGTTAAGTGAATTATTGCATTTAGATGCAGTTGTGGCTTTTGAGGATGGTATGTACAGGCCATGATTTGATGGTATGCGGTGGTTTAGAGCTAGACGTGCCCCGTGACACAGCTCCTTGCGCAGAGCACAGCTGGGAGGCTGCACAAGCGATGGCCCTTCGAGGAAGCAGAGTGGCCGGCACCCTGCCTGCTGTCCCGGTCCAGCTCTGTTCCCCTGGGAAGCCAAGGGGCATGGCCAACACCCACCTGCTGTTCCAACCCAACCCTGCTATCCCAGCCGAGCTCTGTTCCCCTGGGAAGCCGAGGGGAGTGGCCGGCACCCGCCTGCTATCCTGGCCTAGCTCTGTTCCCCTGGGAAGCCGAGGAGAGTGGCCGGCACCCCGCCTGCTGTCCCAACCCAGCTCTGTCCCCCTGGGAAGCCGAGGGGAGATGTCCTCTTCAGGCTGCAGGTGCAAGTAGGCTGATGACCGAGTGAAGGGTACAGTGCTGTGTCGGTAGCGAAGGCGCCAGAGAAGCCACATTGAGACCACGGGAAGGGGATGTGTAGCGCCCCGCGGCTTCACATGGGACCTCCCTAAATGCAGAGGCCACCACGAGGAGAAGCCGCTCTCTCCCCTTAGCACCACGCTCCCCTCTGTACACGCCTCACGGGCCCAGGCACCTTCTGGGCACCACAGTCCTGGCTTCCCTGGGCTTGCCGGCCCCGGGGGTGCACCTTACAGGCATTTGTACACCTTCTCTAAAGATCCCCTCTTTCCACCCATTTCTCCTGCCTCTTGAGCCGACGATCAGTGGACGATCAGTGGACAATCAGTGGACGATCAGTGGGCCTACTGCCTTGGGAAACTGCGAGCCCACCCCCTCTCTGCCCTCAGGTTGCCCCAAGAAAGGCCAAAAGTGACCTCATGGAAATACTCTCCTCAAAGTGATGGCTTGAGAGGCCCATGGCAAACATCCCAATCCTATTTTTTTAGAGACTGAGTTCTTTTTTTTTGTTTTTGTTTTTGTTTTTGTTTTTTGAGACGGAGTCTCGTTCTGTCGCCCAGGCTGGAGTGCAGTGGCACGATCTCGGCTCAACTGCAAGCTCTGCCTCCCGGGTTCATGCCATTCTCCTGCCTCAGCCTCCCAAGTAGCTGGGACTACAGGCGCCCACCACCATGCCCAGCTAACTTTTTGTATTTTTTAGTAGAGACGGGGTTTCACCGTGTTAGCCAGGATGGTCTGGATCTCCTGCCCTCGTGATCCATCTGCCTCGGCCTCCCAAAGTGCTGGGATTACAGGCATGAGCCACCGCGCCCGGCCAAGACTGAGTTCTTTATTAAAAGTTTAATTCTCGGAATAAAATGTGAGTCCAGTTTCCCATTTTTTGCAGCATCTATTAAACAGGGACATTCCTTCAGCTTCCTCTTGTAGGAGGATCGTGGAGGGTAAGCACAGCCCTGAAGGCACAGGGAGTGCCATGCTCAGCTTCCTTTTTACAGGCAAAGAAGTCATGTCCCATGGAGGAGAAGGGACGTTTCTTAGTCGTACCACAAACGGGTGCTGAAGGCTCACTCATGCACCTCACGTTCTGACCTTCTTATGTCTAGCAGGTATTTGGGATCACAACCTAGAGGGTGTTAAGCCCAGTAAAATGAAAATGAGTGTGTGGGCACGTGCATCCGACTGTGCCCCACGCAGCCTCACGCGTGGCCAACGTGCCAGGGCCCACCAGCCTGGGCTCATCTTTCACATTTTGTTTTGATTGGCTTTGAGGCAACGCCACACACCAAGCCTAGACACCAGAGACTCTCTTGGTATGAACTTCATTTAACGGCGGTTTTCACAGGACGTCCTTTTGGAGGGGGATTAGAGGTAAAATAGCTCAGCAGCACTTCAAAGCGGGGGGAAGTAAAGCCTCCACATGCACTCGCTGCAAAGTAGCAGTCAGAGTGCCTCGTGCAGGACACGGCGTCCACACAAAAAGCCTGTGGTTCTCATTGAAAAAGAAGTCTCGGCTTCAAAATCCACACCAGAAGCATGGCTGGAAATGTGTTTTTCTGTCCAAAGAAAAAGGTTTTATGACAAGAACTTTATTAAAATAATTAGAAGCGAGTCTCCTTGGGATGATGTGGACAGTTGAAAGCAGAGGGCGGCCCCCTCAGTCCTGCGGCCCGTTAGTCAGGTTGGTCAGAGCCATGGAGGAAGCCTCAGAATGTCAGTCAGAAAGGACTGTGGGGCTGGTGCCTTCCAGTGTCCAGGGCAGGGCCCTGGGTCCGGCAAGAGTCAAAGGACTCCTGGATTCCAAGGCATCCTCTCCATCCCACCACGGACTAGACTGATTTCTCCCCTCCCAGCTCTGCGGCAGGAGTGCCGACACCAACTCCGCGCATGGCTCTGAGGCCAGCGTGGTGTTTCCTGTGTTGTACACCATGTTTGCAAAATCGCCGTGCTTTGCGGTGGGGTCCCATAGGTGAGAAGAAACCTCTCACTCTGGGACCAGAATCACGCACTGAAGAATGTTACAGAAGCTGTATGGACAGGACCAGAACAGAGGTTTGGGCAACTCCAGCTGGTGGGCCAAGTCCTGCCGCCTGTGCTGTTGGCACAGTGTTACCAGAACACAGTGACACTCACACGCCGACACACTGTCTGTCGTATCTTGGACACCACAAGGGCAGCGTCACGTGGTCCTGACAGAGACTGTGTGGCCCACAGACTGAGCTCAGGTGCCTCCTATCAGACCTGTGGCAGGAAGCTCGCTGCCCTGGTCTAGATTCACGTTGTTTCTTCGGCCCCTACTGATGGCCCTCAGGGCACAGTTCCTGTGTCCTTGGAAAGCACTTTCTACAGCTGCTGCAGAGGCAGTTCTAGGGGAAATTGTGTGGACTGGCTCTCTTCAGAAGAAAGAACAGAAGCAGACTGCTCAGAAGCCACCCAGGGTCTCCTGTGACTCCCATCTGAGTTCCAGAAGTGAGTTTCTTGGCGGGTGAAGTGCCTAGGTGTGGAGTTGACGCATGTTTGGAGGGCAGAGTTTGTCAGCACTGACTTGAGCAGACTGAAGCCACACAGTCCCGCACATGGCTCTTCTCCCATCTGATCTCGCTCATGGGACGCGGGGCACCGGGATCAGGCACCGCGTGCTCCCGACATTAAGATGGGCCCTCCCGCTGCCTCAGCATCCTGACGGGACTCATGACCGCTGGCCCTCTAGAGAGCAGCCCGCGGGATCTTCACCTGGTATTTAAGCTCTTGGGGGTTGTGTCGCCTCCACCACCAGAAATCAGAGGAACTTTTCAGTAAGATTCGGATCTGCGGTCATCCCCGAAAAGGGGTCACATTGAATTTTCAGCATTTTTGTTTCTTCTGGTCAAAGCTGATACTTTCACTGACATCGGTGGGGAATTTCATTTTGTAATAAAAGCTGAATGAAAAAGTTTTAGGGCCAGCCCTGCTGCCATCTGCCATGATGTTTCTGGAAGGTCCTTGGTGGTGGGAAGGGACACTGGGCCCGGTGAGTGCATTTCTGGCTGCCCCCAGGGAGGGGCCTCTGAAAATCCATATGAAGGGAGGCGCCCATCGGGTGATGCATTTGGCCCACACGCGTGTGCTGGGGAGGCCGTAGGGACACAGAAGTGTGCTTCGGTGCGGGGCAGGCTGGGCTGAGCAGCTCCAGGAAGTAGGCGGTGGTGAAACCCTAAAACATGGACCTTCTCCCGCAAGGGCTTGTTGGGGGGTCCCCCAGAGCTCACAGCACAAGTGGGAATCGTGCAAACTAGGCTTCATGGTGTAAATATCAGGAGACTTTTAAAAGTTCATAGAAAATGCATATTTTGAAAAAACCTGTGCATGGGTTTCAAAATGTTTCTGCACCAAAATAAATTCGCACTAACATGTTATATCTGGTCAGGATCTAGTTTGAGGCACTAAGGATAAAACATCCGTTTGAAAAGAGCCCTTCTCAGAGCAACATGAATTCTGCTAAAATTGAAGCCAGAACAAACAGCAGGTTTACAGTGAAGCTTGGGTGGAGAGTGGTGAAATCATTGATACTTCATGAAAAGTTTATGGAGACAATGCCCCAAAGAAATCAGCAGTTTACAAATGGAGGACTCATTTTAAGAAGGAATGTGCAACGGTGTTGAAGATGAAGCCCACAGCTGCAGACCATCCACATCAATTTGTGAGGAAAAAATTCATCCAGTTCGTGCCCTAATTGTAGAGGACCCACAATTAACAGCAGAAGCAACAGTTGACACCATGGGCATCTCAACCGGCTCAGCTTACACAACTCCGCCTGGAAAATTAAAGTTGAGCAGCCTTTCCACTCAGTGGGCACCAAAACCACCACGTCCAGATCAGCTGCCAACAGGAGCAGAGCTTTTGGTGGAAATGTTCAACAGGTGGACTGAGGGTCCTGAGAGTCGTAACAGGAGATGGAGTATGGCTTTCCCAGGACCATCCTGAAGTCAAGGCACAACCACAGCACCAGCTACTGAGAGCCAGACGTGGCCCAGTCACAGCAGAAGCAGGCTGGTCAAGCAGGAGTAAAAGTCACGACAGCAGGTTTGGGGAATGCCCAAGGCATGTTGCCTGTTCTGGAGGACCAAAGAATGATAGATAACATCTGCTTATTGGGAGAGTGTTTCGAGAAAGTTCCTCAGCACTTTCACAGAAAATCACTGGGAGAGCTTCCCCCGAGTCTTTTTTTTTTTTATTTCTGAAGTGGAGTTTTGCTCTTATCAGCCAGGCTGGAGTGCAATGGCATGATCTTGACTCACTGCAACCTCTGCCTCCTGGGTTCAAGTGATTCTCTCGCCTCAGCCTCCCAAGTAGCTGGGATTATAGGTACGTGCCACCACGCCCAGCTAATTTTTGTATTTTTGTGGAGATGGGGTTTCACCATGTTGGCCAGGCTGGTCTCAAATTCCTGACCTCAGGTGATCCACCCACCTCAGCCTCCCAAAGTGCTGGGATTACCGGCGTAAGCCACCGTGCCCAGCACCCGTCCCTCCCCCGCCACCAAGAGTCCTTCTCCACAACAATGCTTCTGCTCACTCCTCATTAAACTAGGAAACCTTTGCAAGAGCTTTGAAGAGAAACCATTAGGCATCCACCTTCCAGTCCTGAGTTGGCTTCTTCTGGCTTCTTCTTGTTTCCTAATCTTAGAAAAACCTGTAAAGGGCACTTATTTTTCTTCATTTAATGTAAAAAAAAAAAAAGACTGCATTGACATGGTTAGATTCCCAGATTCCCAGGACGCTCAGTCCTTTTGGGAGGGACTAAATGGCTGCGGTCACCATTGCAAAAGTGTCTTGGACTTGATGGAGCTTGAGAAATAAAGTTTATATTTTTTATCTTTTAATTCAATTTTTCCACGAACTTTTTGAAGTCCCCTTTTTAAGGCTCCACTTCTGTTCCGCTGTCCTCACCTGCACAGGCTCCTTGCACCTGGGTCATCATTGCAGGAAGACACCAGACCACCTTTCTCATGAGGTCCTTGCTGTCCCCCAGGAAAGGGAGGCCATGATTCTGCTCCCCTCACCCACAGAGGGAGTGAAGGAGACTTTGAAAGTCAGTGGTGGTGATTAACTCAGAATCGAAGGCGGCAGCCTAAATGAGACACGAAACTGCTGAACTTCCCCACTCATGGAGAGCACACGCATGGATTCATAGCACACGCGTGGATTCATCGCACACGCGTGGATTCATCGCACACGCGTGGATTCATCGCACACGTGTGGATTCATAGCACATGCTGATAAGATCATGAGACTATAGACTGATAAGTTCTTTTGTGTTAAGGAGTGCTTTTTCCCCTTTCCAAATAGAATATTTTCCTTATTTCCCTAATATAATTTAAAGAATTTCTCAGTGGTTCTGTCTTTTCCAGTGAATTCTCTTACATTTGTCATCAGTTTTCCCTTTAAAGATTCTTAAGTGTCTTAATTGTGTTGTAATTCCCTTACACCTGTGTGTTCTAGGGTGAGCAAGGAACACGTGGGCTCCCCCAGCAGGGCTGGCAAGGGCTCTCGGCCCTCTCGGCTGCACGCAGTCACAGCACTAGGGGCAGTGGGTGACAGGACGTGTCTTCAGTGGGAGCCGTGGAAAGTGCATTGTCGCAGCAAGGGCAGCCTGATGGGGCGAGTGGAGCTGACCCAGTCTCAGAAGAGAGGATGGGCGGGAGGACCTGGCCTGGGAGGACCAGGACAGAGAGGACGGGGCAGGGCCAGGGAGGGTGGGCGTGGGGCCAGGGAGGGGTGTTAGTGGGACAGGGAGCTGGCTTCACTCCCCCAGGTTAATGCAGCTTGTGCCGTGGGGGTTACAGAAATATGCAGAAAACAGCATACCCAGGAACAGTGATGCTCTCACTGTCACTAAGCAAGTGTAGTGGGGCTTGCTGGCTTGCACTGTGAAGATGTGAAATGAGCCTGGATCACACGTGGCTTGATTCCCTTCTAATTAAGCGTGGTCGCCAGATTCCAGCCTGCTGTGTGGAGCCCTCAGCCCGCCAGTAGCCGAGGGGGTGCGGGGCAGGCATTATCAGTGTCAGAGGGAACGTTGGGGTTTTGTGACTGTCCCGTCCTCCTCTCAGCTGACCCAGTAACGCCTTCTGTCCTTTGCAGAACGGTGGTCATGCCGATCGCCAGCGAGTTTGCCCCGGACGTGGTGCTGGTGTCATCAGGCTTCGACGCCGTGGAGGGCCACCCCACGCCTCTCGGGGGCTACAACCTCTCTGCCAGATGTAAGTGGTTCTGTGCGTAACCGAGGAGCCAGCTCTGCTCATGTCCATGATCCGCTGTGTTCCGCGTGTCAGGTCTTTTAATAACGAGATAAGGAAAGGCACCTTTTTACTAATGACCAAGGTCCTGACCGTACTGGGAACCAGTCCATTTGGGAGGCCCCAGAGAGCCCAGAGTGGGCAGCAGGAGCTCAGACCCAGGCACTTCGGGTACTCTTTGCCCAGGAGGGGCCTAGGGCACACAAGGCTCCCTCTCTGGGATGCGGGTGCCCAGGGACCTGCAGGCCACCTCCAGGGGCAGGTCCTGGTCCCACCGAGAGCTGAGATGTGCCCTGTGCTGCTTCTCTGGCAGGCAGCGCCCCTTGGAACCGTAAAGGGAAGTTGCTGGGAGCACAGTCAAGTTCAGAGTTGGATGAGGGAGCCCAGGATGTGTGTGTCCTCTCAGAATCAGCGTTAGGGGCTGTGCTGTGAGGATGGGAGGAGGGACTGCCCAGCAGTGCTCCCGCTGTGCCTCAGCAACTCACAAGCAGATGAAAACCTCCTGGTTCAGCGCTTGGCGCACACAAAGGCCTGGCCGCCTCCCCAACCCTGGAGTCCCCAAGGAGCCTGGAGAACCTCCCGAGGCCCAAGCATCCTGGGGCCTTGGTCCTAGCCCTGGTGACACCCTCAAGGCCCCAGCGTCCATAGTGTGCGGCCCTCGCCACTCCTGGCGGCACAGGCAGCTAAGGAGGGGCCCATCTCACAGGTCCTTGAGTGGGGAGGGTGTGGCTCACCCAGGAGACCTGAGGTGGCCCTCAGTGGCCGTGCTCCCGTGGGGCCTCGCACAGTCCACCTGCCCCCAGACCGTGCAGCCTAGTGGCCAGCAAAGTGACCAGACAGTGGGCAAAGAGCTTCCACTGTGCCCAAGGCCCCACAGCACCCAGCCCGGAGCACCGCGGCCACCACATCCTCAGCTTCCTCCTCAGTCTGCACAGCTGCCTCGAAGCCCCTGTCACTGTTTCCATCAGATGGGATGAACCGAGGCTTTGGGAAGTTACAGCCTCGCCAGCCCGTGATCGGGGCCACTAATCAGCGGTGCGTGGTTCCTGGCTCTCTAATCAGCACCGGCCTGGCCTGGCTGAGGGTGGTGATTACCCTCATCCACCAGGCGTTCCCTCCCGGGGTGAGTGATGTGGGTGCAGTGGCGGGACTGTGGCTCCTGATCAAAGCCAGACGCTCAGACCTGGACATGGGAGAACGCTTCAGGAGCACATGCAGCCTGTGCACATGTGTACACATACATGTTCAGAGCATGTCAGACAACCAGAGCCCGCTGGGCCGTGGCCACAAGAGCATGGCCATAGCCCCTCTGTGGGGGCTGAAGGGCAGGTGGCCTGCAGCCTCTGGGTGGGGCTGGCTGCCATCGTCCCCTAGAGCAGATGATTTGCTGATTAAAAATCAAAGCATTGAAGCCATAATTCCTACTCTCAAACAGATCAAAGAGGAAATCCAAAGCCAAAACTCTTCAGCGAATTTATTAAACGAAACCCGGCCCAGCCATGTGTCTCGACACCCCAGCCCCTGGTCTTCTTACGATGCCACGAGACGCGTTTCTGGGCTGCGCTGGCTGCGACCCTCCCCCGTTCACACTGCAGTCTCCTGTTTCCTGTTGCAGGCTTCGGGTACCTGACGAAGCAGCTGATGGGCCTGGCTGGCGGCCGGATTGTCCTGGCCCTCGAGGGAGGCCACGACCTGACCGCCATTTGCGATGCCTCCGAAGCATGTGTTTCTGCCTTGCTGGGAAATGAGGTACGAAGACCCCAGAGACCCCACGGGATGCTCCACACTGACAGGCTCAGGATTGCGGCCCGGCTGCCCGAGAGCCCCAGAGCGTGAAAGCCAGTGGGTCTCTGACCACATGGATGCTTGCAGCTCTGCCTTGCACCTGCCCCCCACCCCTGCGTAGCTCTAAATGTGGCAGAACTGTGATGATGGCTGGAAGAGGTGCAGGGGGCAGGACTGGAAGGAGCCCTTTTGTCGTGAGAAGATGGCTCAGGGTCCTCTGCGGTACGGCTGCACCCTTTCAGTTCAGGGTCCCTCTCTCCATTAAGTGGAGCACACTGTGACCAGAGGTTTTCTTTTTCTTTCTCTCTTCATTTCCTCTGTGGACAGTCAGCTTCTCTAGGGAATCCTCATGTGGCCCCGAGGCAGGCTGAGGCTCTTCTGCCCAGCAGGCATGTCTGCTGCTCTGAGCCCCCAGGGACATGGCTCCCTGCTGTGTCCCTACCAGCACCACTGGAGGGAGTCAGAGACGCTGTGGTCTGTACAGCCAGGCCTCCGAAGCCTGGGCAGAGAAAAAGAACATTCCAAGGGCTCGGGGTGAGAGCGCCATCTGCAGCATTCCATTCCAGCGGGACGCTGGGGCCCGGGCCTCCCTGCTCCCAACATGGCCTCCACCAGGTGTGGGCCAGTGAGATGGGGGGAGGAGGCGGTGCCACAGCTACCGATGTCATATCCACCTCCAGGAGTGTCTGAAGTGTGTGACACAAAGTGGAGGGGTACCTTTCATTCTGAGTTTCCCACACCTGCTCTTCCTGAGCCTCTGAACCCGTCCACAGGCTTTTGGGTGTGAGTCCACATCCCCAAGACACTACTCAGTCGGTGGCTTCCCCACGCGGAGCTCTGCCTGGCTGCCTGCGCTGGGTGTCCAGTGCAGGTCCTGAGAACAGACAGCTGGCGCCTGGGGGACTCGAGGGCCATGTGGCGGGATCACTTGACCACAGGAAGTGGAGGGCAGGGCAGTGCCTGAGGCTCCAGCACACCAGATGCAGAGGCCTTGCCAGCAGGCAGGGTGGGAGTCTGCCTCCTGTGCCCTCTGGGACTGCCCTCCCCAGCCCGGCAGTCCTGAGGACAGTCTCAGCAGAGTCGGGGTGACAGGGCACTTAGTGGGGGTGTCCTGGTGCTCAGCGGTTTGCAGGAAACCTGCATTTTCACCCCCATTTGATGCTCAGCCCCCACTCTGGGGGGCTTCTCTAGAAGCAGCATCCTGATTTTCAGCTCAAGGAAAAGGCAGCACTCTACCATCCGACCTCACCTGTCTTTATAAAAAATTCTTCCCGGTCCCTTATGTTTGGGGAACCAGTGGGGCAGCAGCTCAGATGCCCTCAGGTCAGTGCTGGCTTTTGCCTGCCCGTGGGTGCTCCAGACCGAGGTGCTGGTCCCAGGCCCTCTGTTCATCAGATGGGCAGTCACACACTCACAGGTGCCCTGCACGCCCCTGGGCTCTGGTGTCTGATGGCTCCTACTGACAGGCTCTCTGGCCTAGCATTGTGGGGCAGACAGAGGGGCGGCAGGGACTTCAGCCATCCCAGTACACTGTGCAAGCCTCCCCCGATGGAAAGCTGGCCCTGCTCGCTCCAGGACGGTCCAGGTATCGTGCGACTAAGGGCAGCGCCCAGAGGCACTCAAGGTCACGAGCGTGGGGAAATGTCGGGCCACACAGGAGGCCACGGACCCCTGTAGTTAAGCATGGCGCTCCCGGGGTCTGGTGTGCAGGCATCTTTCGCATTGTTCTGGAAAATGCAGAGGGAGGGTCCGCTCTTTGGCCCGCTGTCTGTGAGTGGCTTCAGCATGCGCAGTGGGCCTCGAGGTGGCCAGCACACAGGGTGCCTTGCAGAGGACGCCTCCTGCACATACATGGGTGTGGGTGCTGGAATTCTTGTTGTGAGCGTTAGAACAAAAGGGTGTCTTCTTCCCAGTGCGAACCCCATTATGAGAGGAACCCCACTGGTCACAGCCAGTTCCCACCTCCACCATCTCTGCCGTCTGTCCCTGGGAAGCAGGCTGCTTTCCAAACAGTTGGTAACTCGCTGCTAACTGGGTACTGCTTTAGCCGAGGAAGCCACGCGTTCCTCACCTGGGTCTGCTGGTGAGAGCAGGCTCTTATTGTGAGCAGTCAAGACCCCCACCTTCCTAGGGCCCCAGGCCGCCGCAGCACCAGAACCTTCCTCCCCTTCTGTTGAGGCCGATGTGAGGGGCAGCATCAGAGACGGCAGAGGCGGGACCTGGGGCTGCAGGTCCTGCCTCCAGCCAGGGGCACCCCAGTCAGGGGTCTCCCCCTGCACCAGAAGTGGGAGCAGCACATGGCATCCTCCGGGCCCCTCCCCACCCCCTCAGCAGCCTGCGCCGGAAGTGGGAGCGGCACAGGGCATCCTCCAGGACCCTCCCCACCCCATGAGCAGGCCTGCTGCCATGGCTTTCCCAGAAAGGCCAGCACTGTAATCCTAAATTTTGAAAGATTCACTCTGAGACAAACCTGCTTTATTTTCCAGGAAAGGTCTCATTCAGACACAGGCCTGAAGGCCAAGCATACCAGCAATATCTCCAGGTGACACAAACTGCCCAGCACAGCAAGGGGGGCTTCTCCAGGCCAGGGAAGCCAGGGCGGTGCGCGTCAGCTGTGTGTTCCTCCAGCCCTTGCCATTAGAGGGAGAGGAACAACTTCCTGAGAACCTGCAAGGCTCCGTCTCTCTGCAGTGACTCCTGATCTAAGGGCCGTGGGTGAGGCCTGCAGATTATCGGTGGGGCTCAGTGCCTTGCCCCGGTGACCATGTGCAGCCGCCGAGGGAGGCCCAGGACTGGCAGCGCTGAGCCTCGGCTCACCCAAAGGCTGCCATGGGGCCTTGACCCAGACTTGGGAAGCCAGGGAGCTGGCAGTCAGTCAGGGAAGTGAGCATTGGCCAGCGGTCTCCCAGACAGGAGGGAGGTTCAGTGGCTTGAGGAAGTAGAGGACGCCAAGAGCAGGGTGACCCTGGGGGTCAGTGAGAGCCCAGAGGTGCAGGCACCTCACGGGAGGACAGTTGGGCTCTCGCAGAGGGTGTGGGGGAGGCTGGGCTGGCCAAGCCAAGAGCACGAGGCAGAAGGGGAAAGGGGAGAGAGGGACGCATGGCCAGGCCTGACGTGGTCTGTTGGGCCCTACTAGAACCCCTGGATCTTCTGAGGGGTGGGTGCATACATCCCCTAGCACACCTCTGCCGACAGCTGACAGTGCTGCCTTAAAGACTGCAGGGCTGGCCGGGTGCGGTGGCTCACGCCTGTAATCCTAGCATTTTGGGAGGCTGAGGCGGGCGGATCACGAGGTCAGGAGATCGAGTCCATCCTGGCCAACATGGTGAAACCCCGTCTCTACTAAAAATACAAAAAAAAAAAAATTAGCCAGGCGTGGTGGCGGGCGCCTGTAGTCCCAGCTACTTGGGAGGCTGAGGCGGGAGAATGATGTGAACCCGGGAGGCGGAGCTTGCAGTGAGCTGAGATCACGCCACTGCACTCCAGCCTGGGCGACAGAGCGAGACTCCGTCTCAAAAAAAAAAAAAAAGACTGCAGGGCCACGGCCCGGCTTGAGAGGATGGGGGATGGGAATGGTGCCATGACCCACTACAGAGCAAGACCCCTGGGTGCGTGACCCTGGTATAGCAGACCTGGAGTATGCGAGACCCCACGTGTGCCAAGCCCCAAGGGCACAAGACTTAGCCGGAGGAGTGACAGCAGGCGATGGCCGAGGTCAGGGCCTTGAAGGGGGGGGTCAGGACCTTGCATCGCCAAGGGGAGCCCCTTGGGACCTGCAGCCTGGGCCATCGCAGGGGCCTGTGCCAGCCAGAGGGGTGCCGAGAGGGGACATGGGCAGTGGCTGCAGGTACCAGGACATGCCCTGCCTTCTCCTGGCCATCTTTGCTGGTCAGGGATGGTGTTCATGTTAACATAAATCACAAGTAGATCGAAGATCCAGGTGGCATCCCTGCAGCGGGCGAGCTGGCCAGCGACAGGCTGGATAAAAGACCAGGCTGCTGTTCAAAACGTCCAAAGCACTTTACAGGCCCTTTCTTCACATCAAACAGTCTTTTCCCCCTTTTAACTGACGTATATATTCTACCATCCCGAAGCCTTATGGTTCTTCTGGCTAGTTATTTTAAATAGCAATAGGGAACTTTGCTTTCAGCCATGGCCTGTTCTTGCTTCCTGATTCGTGTTTGCTCTTCTAACAAGAAACTGTTCTTTTACTTAAACACATCAAAAAGCAGGAAGCACTAGTTTTATCAAGGTCTCTTTAAAAGTCTCTTTAATGCATAAGAGTTGGCCTGGGCCCTGCCCCTCTGCCCGGCGGCCTTTGATGAAGGTTGATATACAGTGTGCCGGGCAATCTGGCACACACAGGCGGGGCCGCCAGCTGTGACGGCAGTGGCCTGCGGGGCCCCTGCTGCAAGAAGTGGCTGAGTTATAGGGTGTGCAGGACAGGAAGTGCAGAGGGGCCTTGGCATCCCCGCTCGCTATCAGAGTGACCCCTCTGTCTTCAGCGTGTAGGTCTGGAGGCTGGTGCTGTTCCCAGCAACCATTTTATTTAATAGTTTCCATGTTCAGTTGTCTGCAACTGCCAGTGACCATGGACAGTGAAAAGTTCCCTACGAGTGTTGCATGTTGCAGTGTAGACGGGCCGTTGAGTCGTGTGGGCGCAGCACCGAGTCGGGCCTCCAGCCAACTTCCATCAAAGACCCTGCACCAGACGGCCACGGGGATCTGTGGCCCAGGCCCGTGCCCCCGGGAGGTTAGGAAAGGACTATCTCTCCTGTCTGAGACCATGCCCAAGGCAGATTTTTGCTTGGGCCAATTTTCTACTTTAGTCATGGGGCATTTCAGGGTTAAAATGCCACCATCTCATTTAACCCACTCCAGGATCCGTGGAAGACATTCATGGAGCAGGAGGGTGGTGTCGTGTGGAAAAGGTTTTCCCCCAGGAGTTTAGCTTATTAGTTATGTCCTGATGCTTTGTGAAAGGTGTGGACGTGAAGCAGCTCTAACAAAGTAACGAAAACCAAGTGCGTGTGAGGGACTGAGTTGGATTAACCTGAGAGCTGGCTGCCTGCTTCCAGTCACTCTTCCTCTCACACTCACACCCCACGTGGGCACCCTCTTGTACACACACACCACACATATGCACACACAGGCACCACAGTCTCACATGCACACACACCACATGCGCATCCTTGCACATGCACACCACACATGCACACACACGCACACCCTCTCATGCACGCACACATCACACATGCACACCCACACATGCACACCCACACAAGCACCACTCACATGCACACACACCACACGCACTCCCTCTCGTGCACACACCACACATGCACACCCAGGCACCAGTCACATGTGCACACACCCCACGTGCATCCTCACACATGTGCACACCACATATGCACACCCACACAAGCACCAGTCACACATGCACACACACTACACGCACACCCTCTTGTGCACACACACACCTCATGCACACCCACAGGCACCACAGTCTCATGCACACACCACACGTGCATCCTCGCACACATGCACACACTTGCACACCCACAGAAGCACCACAGTCACACATGCACACGCACCACACACGCACACCCTCTCACACACCACATATATGCACACCCACACAGGTACCAGTCTCATGCACACACAACACCCTCATGCACAATGCACGCCTACAGAAGCACCAGTTACACATGCACACACCACACACGCACACCCTCTCGTGCACACACACACACCACACATACACACACCCACACAGGCACCAGTCACACGTGCACACACCACACACCCTCTCGTGCATGCACACACCACACACATGCACACCCACACAGGTACCACAGTCTCACACATCACATGCACCACACACACATGCCCTCTTGTGCATGCACACAGCACACATATGCACACCCAAACACCACAGTCTCACACATCTGCACATGCATACACTCGTAAATGCACCAGTCCCACACGTGCACACACACTACACGCAGTCTCACATATGCACACACACCACACACATGCACTCTCACACATACCCCACAAGCACATGCTGTCACCCACATTCATACACATGAATGCTCACACACACCACACACTCCCACACTCAGTCACATTCCCCCCCTCAGTCACACTCCCCCCCAAGCCAACAGTGAATGTTTTATCTGTGTGCAGCGGCTTGTGGTGCACACAGGATCCACGTCATGTGTCCGGCTTGCTCCTCTTTCCATCCGGGCTGCCAAAGCCTTCCTGGCTGACTTTCAGCAAGACAGAGCCCAGCCTCGTGGCCTTCAGAGTTGAAGGAGCTGTGGCCACACGCAGCGGGGCCGTCCCTCTGGGCCCCGTTACCTGGGTGTTGGGATATAAGGGCCATCTCAGCGCTCCCCCTTCCCTGGGGCCCCCCTCTGTAAAGGAGCCTGCGTGTATCCCTCATGGGCCCGGGCCGGGGCAGGTGTGGGCTGCTCCGGGTTTGCTTGTGACAGACAGTTATGCTGAACTTCCGGGCAAGTCCCCAATACACCTAGGTGGCCGTGTCTCCGGTAAACGTCCAGGAGGGGAAGTGGCGGGCCCAGGATGTGTTTGTTCACCTTTAGGAGATAACATCAAGCGGCTCTTTAAGGGTTAAAACTGTCTTCGGCAGTGGCGTGACCAGACCTCAGCAGCATTTGGCATTGTTGCCCTTGACCTTTGCCAGCCGGACGGGGGTAAAACTGGCCCCTCTGCAGGGCTCCAGGGTCCCTTCCTCATGACCACCATGGCTGAGCAGCCCCGCATCTGCCTGTTGGCCACCTGGGCTTTCCCTCCTTGTGAAGTTCATGTCTTCTGCCCGTTTTTCTATTGGATTGTCTTTTCCCTATTTGTTCTTAGTGGGGTGAATTAGACAGATGGACAGAGGGAAGGAAGGAGAGCGCGGTGGTGTGAAGCAGGCTCTCCACACGTTGCCGACCAGCTTGTCTGAGTCCAGGGAGACAGAACACCCACACACACGTTCTGTGCAGCGGATTTAGTACCTACAGACAGGCAGCAGGGGACGGCAGAAGCCCAGGGCACCGTGAGCCAGTCCCCCAGGGCTCGGAAAATGCCCCAGTGGATGGAGTCCCGTCTGCACACTCCTTTAGGAAACAGCTTGTCCTGAATTTTGTACCCCGAGTGCCGTGTGACACACTGAGCTGAAGCACTGAAGGGTGCCGTTTCCACCGGTGGAGGACTGGGACAGAGCCAGGCTGGCCGGCCCATGTCCTTCACACCTCAGGCTGTGTTGCCCAGCACAGTCCACGGTCACTCTCGAGAACTACGAGTGTGAGGGACCTGAGTGGATCCAAGGCCCCCCAGAGAACTGTGCTCCAGGCTGGTGGGTGGGTCCAAGGCCCCCCGGAGAACTGTCCTGCAGGCTGGTGCGTGGGTCCAAGGCCCCCAGGAGAACTGTGCTCCAGGCTGGTGGGTGGTAGCTGGGTCCGTAGGAGTGTTCTCCCTGTCCTCTGGAGGAGTGGAGGTAGGATCAGAATAATCTGTTCCTTGACTGGGAGGACTCTTCTAGGCCGCAGGTTTACTTTGGGTGAAAATTCTAAATTACAGATTCAGTGACTTTAATGGTTATAGGTCTATTTAAGTTTCCTATTCCTTCTTAATTTTGAGAAGTTACATTTTACCAGAAATGTCTCCATTTCAACCAAAATTTCTTCAGATTTCTTGGCAAGAGTTAAGCGTCCCCAGTTTCCTGCCTTTTACGTCTCTGCTCTGCCTGTAGCCAGGGCCCCCTTTCATCCCTGGGGTCGTCCCTGTGTACCCCCCGAACTTGAGTTTCCTCCATCAGTCCTGCCGGAGCTTGTCAGTTTAATCAAGCACTTCCGAGAATCCATTTTCAACTGCAGCATCCTTATTTCTTTTCAGAATTTGTCTGCTTTTCCATCTATTTTCTTTCCTTCTTGCTTTAGGACCACTGTGTTCTCTTGCTAACTTCTTACATTGGATATTTACTTTTAGTCTTTCCTGATACGTGCAGTTAGGGCTGTGAATGGCTGCAGCGTGGCATCCAGCCACATCTCACATCGTGATCGGTAGCACTTTTCATTACTTTTAATTCTCAGCATTTCCTGATGTCTGTTATGATTTCTTCTCTGAGCTGTGAGTTGGTTGGTGTGTTTTCTAATTTCCAAACATACGGACTCATTGGTTCTCTTTTTGCTATCAATTTCCAGCAAATTGCACTGTGGTAAGAAAAGGAAGTGTGGTTGGCATTTATTTTTTTGTGGAGACTTGCTTTACGGGCCAGTGCGTGGTCAGCCTGCAGAGACCTTCCACATGTGTTTGGGATAATGTGTCTTCTACGTCTGTTTCACGGAGTTCTGTTTGTGTTCATTAAACAGAGCTTGCTAATTGTATTGTTCGCGTTTTGGTTTTCCTGACCGACGATTGTCTGCTGGATCTGAGAAAGACGTGGCAAAGTCTCCCACGATGGTGGGGCACGTATTCTTGTCTTGTTTCCATTGCACCCATTTTTACTTAGACATTTTAAAGCTGCTTTACTAAATATAGACATTTGACATCATTATGCCCTTTCGTGATGAATTGAAGTTTTATCACAGTAACCTGTATATCCGGTAACGGCCTTCCCCTTACATCTTTTGTGCCAGATATTGGAGCTGTGACCCCAGCTGCCTTTTGGCCAGGTTTGCCTGCCTAGTGTCAGTTTTCCTGTGTGACTTTTAGCCTTCCCCTGAAGTTTCAGATGTGTCTCCTATAAACAGCAAAAGCCTGGGCAATATATCACATCTCACCTGTCCTGTCCAGTGGCCCGTGCTTTAAGTGGAAACGTGGGTTGTTTGCTGTTAGTCTCCCTTTTTTCAGATGCCTTCTTAGCATCTTATTTTACTCTTTGTTCGTCCCCATTTTCTGTGGCTCTTTCCTTTTTCTCTTTTCTCGCCTTCTCTTGCGGTAATTGAGGGTTTCCTGCATTCCATTTGTTCCCTCTACTGAGTCCAAAGATATGCAACCTATTTTCTTGTTTTTCATTCGTCATCTTTAACAACTGGAGCATGTATTGTCAGCACAGTCAGCATCCTCATTCCCGCCTCCATGCAAACCAAAGCCCAGACTGGGCCAGCCCCATTTAGGGTGCCAGGGTGCCAGAGTACACACAGAGCACCCAGGTGGATGTCCTTCCACTGCAAAACTTGTTGATCAGACATTGAAATTTAACCAGAGCCGTGAATGGTTTTGTTTTTCTTTTACTAAATCTGGCAGCCCTAGCCTCAGTGCCCCATCCCAGGTTATATCACTGATTGGTGTTTCATTTCCTTCTTTGTTTGATTTCACTGATAAGACACCGTTATTATTGCTCTGTGTCATCCCTGTTCATCCAGGCTCTCCTGCACTTATGTCATTTTCTTGGCTCGTCATTCCTCCTCATTTCTCACACTGTCTTCTAGGATTATTTTCATACTGCCTTAAGTGTAATACATGCACTAGACTGTCCCTTGGGAAAACACTCGTGTGGTCAACTTCCCCAGCTCGTGTTTGTGAGGGGGAAGGTCTTTATCTCACCCTTGTTCTTAGAGGATAGTCTCACTGGATAAACAATTCTGGGTTGACAAGGATTTGCTCTTGACACATTGAAGATCGTAAGCCACTGTCCGCTTGCCTCCATTGCTGTTAAGGAGCTGGTGTGTGGCTAATGGCTACCTCTTTGAGGATTCTGTTTTCTCTAGCAGCTTTTAGAATTTTCTTTTTGTTTTTGATGTTCTGCAGTTTTACTCTGATGTACCTAGGTGTGCATTCCTGGGTTTTTTTGCCCCCGGCTTGGGTCTCAGATATTCCACGTCAGGTTCATAAATCTCTGGTTGTTTCATCATACAGAAGTGTCATTTATTTTTAATACATACTCAGTATATTTACTTTTTATAACTGATAATTTCAGTAACTGCGATCTTTAAGGATCTAATCAACATTCTTAATAAACTTTTAGTTTTTGGGTAGTCTAAGATTTACAGAAACATTGTAGAGATCTGTACAAGTTCCTCATATCCCCCTCAGAAAACGTCTTCTACTGTGAACATCTTACTTCGATATGAGTCATTTGTCACAACTTAGAAACCAACGCTGGTCCAAGACTATTAACTCCAGAGTGTATTCGGATGTCACCAGCTTTACCACAACTGTCCTTTCTCTATTTTAGGGTCCCGTCCAGGATCACACATCGCATTTAGTCATTTCGTGTCTTTTGTCTCAGTCTTTCATGGTTTTTCAAGGAACATTGGCCGGAGATTTTGCAGACTGCCCTTCAGTTCGTGTTTGAGTTTCTTCTCCTGGTCTGTGCTTTAGGGAGGAAGATCACAGAATCCAAATGCCATTTGCTTGTCAGCTGTGCCGTCAACACGGCTCACTGACCTTGATCATTTGCTGAGAGTGATGTTTGCGAGGTCCTTCCACCATCGGGTTACACTTTTACCGCCTTTCCAAATGTATTCTCTGGAAGAAAGTCACATTCAGCACAGTGCACACTCAGGGGGACAGAGTTGGGAGGCCTTAAGCTCCACCTCCGGAAGAGGGGAGTAGATACGTGCGTTATTTGAAATGCTCAAGGATTTGTCTCTGCTCCCCTGTGTGTGTATTTAGTTATTTATTCGTATCCCGGTGAACTCCTGGTTATCTGTCTTACACTTTGGATCATGCTTCAATACCACGGTGTTGATTTTGCTGCTCAGCTGGTTCCTGCTGTGGCCGTGGGGCACCTTTCAGACTGGCCCTGCATGTCCTGTGATGGCCCCGCCCCTTGACCCTCAGGCACGTCCTGATTTCCCAGCTCCACGAGGCGCTCCAGGCTCTCCTTGTATTTTCCCTGCGCCAGCCTTGGACCGAGCTGTTCTCCGAGGAGCCCGCTTCCCTTCACTGGAGAATGGGATTGGGAACCTCGCTCATCCCTCCTGACCCAGGCTCGTGCTGGCTCGCTTCCCTGTTGTTTGGGGTTTTTGTGTTTGGAAACTCACGCTTCCTGGAAGTTAACCGGCTGTGCTCATTGGAAGCCTGCTGTGGGATGTATGCCTCCAAAGAGGCCCTGCAGTGGTTTCTGTCTGGCACCCTGGCCTGGCGGAGCTGCCACTGTCGATAGTAGCTGTCCACTCACAGTGTCTAGAACCAGGTGGATTCTCAGGGTCACTTTGTCTTTCCACCTCTACCCAGAAGCCAGAGTTAAAACCCAAATGCTCCTTCCCATGGCCTCTGTGGGACAAGTTGTTGTGTGTCTGTCCTCGCCCACCCATCCTGTCCTGACAGTGGTCTTTCCAGCCCCAGTCTGCACAGCCCAAGGCTGGCTCCAGGACACCTGGGGACATGGGTGTTCTGGCCTCCTGGCTCAGGTCCAGCTTTGTTCCAGACCCAGCAGGTTTCGCCTGGTTTTGTGGGCTCTTCCGGTTATTTAAAGGTTCTTGAACTGTTGTATTTCTATATTTTTATAATCTTTTTCAATCAACCTTTTTTTTTTTTTTGAGACAGGGTCTCACTCTGTTGCCCGGGCTGGAGTGCAGTGGCACAATCTCGGCTCACTGCAGCCTCCGCCTCCTGGATTCAAGTGATTCTCATGCCTCAGCCTCCCGAGTAGCTGGGACTACAGGTGCCCACCACCATACCTGGCTAAGTTTTGTATTTTTAGTAGAGACAGAGTTTCACCACGTTGCCCAGGCTGGTCTGGAACTCCTGACCTCAAGTGATCCACCCGCCTCGGCCTCCCAAAGTACTGGGATTACAGGCATGAGCCACTGCGCCCGGCCAGTCAACCATTTTTAATTGTTGTGTTGCAAATGCTTTGCCCTGTTGCCCTGTCATTGACTTGTAAACTTCTTCTCTGCTTTTATCTGCTGCTAGTACTTAGGGAAAAACTCGGTGTGAAGGATTCCCTCTGAGAGATCTGACTTCTTCCATTTCATCTCCCCCGACCCCACCTTCCACTGCCCTGGAAGAAAACCAAGATCAGGGGATATTCAGACATTCTTATTTATTAATAAAAGACAAGGGAAAGCAAAGTGATGAAGTAAGCATCACTCCCCTTCATGGAACCCTGTGGCATCGATGGCAGATACCAAGCTCACGTGCTGGTGCCAGCCGACTACTAGGGACCGTCTTTCTTCCTGCTGCTTGTAGGAACCCACAAATATAACTTATAGTGTCCTAACAAAAATCCACTTTTACAAAAAATTTATATAATAAATACCACGGCACATTTGGCTTTTTACAGTTATTTTTTTCTACTCTGTGGGCAAATGCACCCCACAAGGGACTCTGTGCTCAGAAAACAGTTGCAGTCTCGGAACACCCCATCTAATGCACATGTGGATTATATTGGCAGTCTTTATATTCTTATGTATTTTCTTCCAGCTTGATCCTCTCCCAGAAAAGGTTTTACAGCAAAGACCCAATGCAAACGCTGTCCGCTCCATGGAGAAAGTCATGGAGATCCACAGTAAGTTGCCTGGCTGGGTGCTCACAGGGGACACGCCCCTGGGGGTGGGACTGCACCACACCCCATCCCTCTCCCCCTATACCCCCAGCTCCTCTCCATCCCACTGCCGGCTGCTTCCCCAGGCCTGTAGCAGAAGGCCTTGCTTTCAGCTGCATTTCTTGAGCTGGTAGAGACTCACGTTTAACCCCGACTGGATTTCCCCCGGCCTGCTAGGATGGTTCCATCAGCCCATTTTGTAGGTCTAGAGAATCAAGGCCCAGACAGTCTCAGTGTAAAGTCACTTGCTCTAGGTCCCCAGCTAGCAGCGGGGGCCATGGCTGTGAGCCTGTACCCTGGGGACTCCGGCCTCTTCCCTGGACCAGAGAAGCCCATGTCCTGAGCTCAAAGAACCCTTGGCCCTGTAGAGAGGCAGGGTGTAGGCCCTCCGCGTTCTGGCACCGACCCTCAAGCAGCAGGTCCTGGGTGCAAGGGCGTGGCACGCAGCCTATCTCAGAGGCACCTCCCACACCCTGTCGTTGTCGCAAGCCCAGCTTGTCTTGCCTTTGAGATGACCCAGATGGTTGAGACTGTCCACACAAGCAGGGATAGTCCAGAGCTCGGCTGCCCGTTTCCCTGTGTGGGGGAGTCCTGGCCTCAGAGCCCTGAAGCTGACCCTGGGCCAGGCCCAGCCCTAACCCTCCACATAACCCGCCCTTGCGCCTGATGCAGTACCCCTCCACCCCCAGCCTCTGTGAGGGCCCAAGCAGAAGACCCCTCAGCCCCAGCGACAATCCCTCGGCTCACCTGCTGCCAGAGATAGGAAGGCTCAACCCAGCAGGCTGGCAGCCCCTACTCCTGGCCACCCAGGGCAGAAAGGGGCCTGTGGGCGTGGAAAGCCAGGTGCACAGGAGCCTCCATCCGCAGTCCTAGGTGGGCCTGCTCCTGGAGGGGCTCCAGCCACTCACGATGGGGAAACATTCCCAGAGATTCTGGGTCTTTGTGAGTTTGTAGCCACGCAGTGTTCTGCTTCATGTCTCTTCAAAGGCGGGTGCTTTTAAAACCATAAGGGATCAATCCGGTTTGAGGCTCAGGGTCCTGCAGGACCTTCCCGGGCCACAGTGCATCCTGCTAAGTTGTAGTCACTGAGCGCCTTTCCTCACCCCACCACCCCAGGCAAGTACTGGCGCTGCCTGCAGCGCGCAACCTCCACAGTGGGGCGTTCTCTGATCGAGGCTCAGACTTGCGAGAACGAAGAAGCCGAGACGGTCACTGCCATGGCCTCGCTGTCCGTGGGCGTGAAGCCTGCCGAAAAGAGGTGAGCACCTGCCCTGCCGCCCACCTGCCCTGCCGCCCGCCTGCAGGCTCACCCAGCCCCACTGTGCCCACTGACACACTATTCAGGGTCAGAACCTTTATGGCACGTGCCATGCCCAACAGACTAGAGACAGGCCAGCGTGGCCCCCTCCTTCCAGTGCCAAAGCCCCTCAGGGACGCGTGAGGAGCGTTAGATCCTGAACAGATGGACCCGGGGCCACTGGGCCTGGGCTAGGCTGGCGGGTGGCGCAGCGCACAGCCTTTAACCCACGTTCTGTTCTCTCCTCTCTGTGGTGCACCTGCCCCACGCCCCTGTCTCTTTCTCTTGCGGGATCCACAGACCAGACGAGGAGCCCATGGAAGAGGAGCCGCCCCTGTAGCACTCCCTCGAAGCTGCTGTTCTCTTGTCTGTCTGTCTCTGTCTTGAAGCTCAGCCAAGAAACTTTCCCGTGTCACGCCTGCGTCCCACCGTGGGGCCCTCGGAGCACCCAGGGACACCCGGCGTGCGACAGCCACGGGAAGCCTTTCCGCCGCCCAGGCCCACAGGTCTCGAGATGCACATGCACGCCTGGGCGTGGCAGCCTCACGGAACACGGGACAGACGCCGGCGACGCGCAGACACACGGACATGCGGAAGCCAAGCACACTCTGGCGGGTCCCGCGAGGGACGCCGTGGAAGAAAGAAGCCTGTGGCAACAGGCGGCCGAGCTGCCGAATTCAGTTGACACGAGGCACAGAAAACAAATATCAAAGATCTAATAATACAAAACAAACTTGATTAAAACTGGTGCTTAAAGTTTGATTATTACCCACAACTCCACAGTCTCTGTGTAAACCACTCGACTCATCTTGTAGCTTATTTTTTTTTTAAAGAGGACGTTTTCTACGGCTGTGGCCTGCCTCTGTGAACCATAGCGGTGTGTGGTGGGGGGTCTGCACCCGGGTGGGGGACAGAGTGACCTTTAAAGAAAACAAAACTGGACAGAAACAGGAATGTGAGCCTGGGGGAGCTGGCTTGAGTTTCTCAAAAGCCATCGGAAGATGCGAGTTTGTGCCTTTTTTTTATTGCTCTGGTGGATTTTTGTGGCTGGGTTTTCTGAAGTCTGAGGAACAATGCCTTAAGAAAAAACAAACAGCAGGAATCGGTGGGACAGTTTCCTGTGGCCAGCCGAGCCTGGCAGTGCTGGCACCGCGAGCTGGCCTGACGCCTCAAGCACGGGCACCAGCCATCATCTCCGGGGCCAGGGGCTGCAGCCCGGCGGTCCCTGTTTTGCTTTATTGCTGTTTAAGAAAAATGGAGGTAGTTCCAAAAAAGTGGCAAATCCCGTTGGAGGTTTTGAAGTCCAACAAATTTTAAACGAATCCAAAGTGTTCTCACACGTCACGTAACGATTGAGCATCTCCATCTGGTCGTGAAGCATGTGGTAGGCACAGTTGCAGTGTTACGATCGGAATGCTTTTTATTAAAAGCAAGTAGCATGAAGTATTGCTTAAATTTTAGGTATAAATAAATATATATATGTATAATATATATTCCAATGTATTCCAAGCTAAGAAACTTGATTCTTATGAAATCTTGATAAAATATTTATAATGCATTTATAGAAAAAGTATATATATATATATATATAAAATGAATGCAGATTGCAAAGGTCCCTGCAAACGGATGGCTTGTGAATTTGCTCTCAAGGTGCTTATGGAAAGGGATCCTGATTGAAATTCATGTTTTCTCAAGCTCCAGATTGGCTAGATTTCAGATCGCCAACACATTCGCCACTGGGCAACTACCCTACAAGTTTGTACTTTGATTTTAATTATTTTCTAACAGAACCCCTCCCGTCTCCAAGCCTTCATGCACATATGTACCTAATGAGTTTTTATAGCAAAGAATATAAATTTGCTGTTGATTTTTGTATGAATTTTTTCACAAAAAGATCCTGAATAAGCATTGTTTTATGAATTTTACATTTTTCCTCACCATTTAGCAATTTTCTGAATGGTAATAATGTCTAAATCTTTTTCCTTTCTGAATTCTTGCTTGTACATTTTTTTTTTACCTTTCAAAGGTTTTTAATTATTTTTGTTTTTATTTTTGTACGATGAGTTTTCTGCAGCGTACGGAATTGTTGCTGTCAGAGTTTATTTTCAGAAAGTGAGAGGAGGGACTGTAGGTCTTTTTGGAGTGACACCGATTGTGTCTTTCCTGGTCTGTCCTAGGAGCTGTATAAAGAAGCCCAGGGGCTCTTTTTGACCTTCAACACTAGTAGTATTACGAGGGGAGGTGTATTTTTCCCCTCCGTGGCAAGGGCAGGGAGGGTCGCTTAGGATGCCCGGCCACCCTGGGAGGCTCGCCAGATGCCGGGGGCAGTCAGCGTTAATGAAACTCATGTTTAAACTTCTCTGACCACATTGTCAGGATAGAATTCTAACTAACTTCAGTTTTCCAAAGACCTTTTGAGCATGTCAGCAATGCATGGGGCACACGTGGGGCTCTTTACCCACGGGTTTTTCCACTGCAGCCACATGGCCAGCCCTGGATTTTGGAGCCTGTGGCTGCAAGGAACCCAGGGACCCTTGTTGCCTGGTGAACCTGCAGGGAGGGTATGATTTCCTGACCAGGACAGCCAGTCTTTACTCTTTTTCTCTTCAACAGTAACTGACAGTCACGTTTTACTGGTAACTTATTTTCCAGCACATGAAACCACCAGTTTCATTCCAAAGTGTATTGGGTTCAGACTTGTGGGCAGAAGTTCAGACACACCGTGCTCAGGAGGGACCCAGAGCCGAGTTTTGGAGTCTGGTAAAGTTTACAGGGTAGCTTCTGAAATTAACTCAAACTTTTGACCAAATGAGTGCAGATTCTTGGATTCACTTGGTCACTGGGCTGCTGATGGTCAGCTCTGAGACAGTGGTTTGAGAGCAGGCAGAACGGTCTTAGGACTTGTTTGACTTTCCCCTCCCTAGTGGCCACTCTTTGCTCTGAAGCCCAGATTGGCAAGAGGAGCTGGTCCGTTCCCCATTCATGGCACAGAGCGGTGGCAGGGCCCAGCTAGCTGGCTCTTCTGGCCTCCTTGGCCTCATTCTCTGCACAGTCCTCTGGGGATCCTGCCACCTGCCCTCTTACCCCGCCATGGCTTATGGGGAGGAATGCATCATCTCACTTTTTTTTTTTAAGCAGATGATGGGATAACATGGACTGCTCAGTGGCCAGGTTATCACTGGGGGGACTTAATTCTAATCTCATTCAAATGGAGACACCCTCTGCAAAGGCCTGGCACGGGGAGGCACCTTTCATCTGTCAGCTCACTCCAGCTTCACAAATGTGCTGAGAGCATTACTGTGTAGCCTTTTCTTTGAAGACACACCCGGCCCTTCTCCACAGCAAGTGTCCAGGGCAGATGGCAGAGGATCTGCCTCGGCATCTGCAGGCGGGACCACGTCAGAGAGGGTTTCTTCGTGTGTTCTCCCTGTGGGTCCTTGGACCTTTAGCCTTTTTCTTCCTTTGCAAAGGCCTTGGGGGCACTGGCTGGGAGTCAGCAAGCGAGCACTTTATATCCCTTTGAGGGAAACCCCGATGACGCCACTGGGCCTCTTGGCGTCTGCCCTGCCCTCGCGGCTTCCCGCCATGCCGCAGCGTGCCCACGTGCCCATGCCCCACCAGCAGGCGGCTGTCCCAGAGGCTGTGGCCCGCTGGGACCGGCCGCCCCTCCCCAGCATCCCAGGGCTCTGGTTCTGGAGGGCCACTTTGTCAAGGTGTTTCCGTTTTTCTTTACTTCTTTTGAAAATCTGTTTGCAAGGGGAAGGACCATTTCATAATTGGTCTGACACAAAAGCAAGTTTGATTTTTGCAGCACTAGCAATGGACTTTGTTGTTTTTCTTTTTGATCAGAACATTCCTTCTTTACTGGTCACAGCCATGTGCTCATTCCATTCTTCTTTTTGTAGACTTTGGGCCCACGTGTTTTATGGGCATTGATACATATATAAATATATAGATATAAATATATATGAATATATTTTTTTAAGTTTCCTACACCTGGAGGTTGCATGGACTGTACGACCGGCATGTCTTTATATTGTATACAGATTTTGCACGCCAAACTCGGCAGCTTTGGGGAAGAAGAAAAATGCCTTTCTGTTCCCCTCTCATGACATTTGCAGATACAAAAGATGGAAATTTTTCTGTAAAACAAAACCTTGAAGGAGAGGAGGGGGGGAAGTTTGCGTCTTATTGAACTTATTCTTAAGAAATTGTACTTTTTATTGTAAGAAAAATAAAAAGGACTACTTAAACATTTGTCATATTAAGAAAAAAAGTTTATCTAGCACTTGTGACATACCAATAATAGAGTTTATTGTATTTATGTGGAAACAGTGTTTTAGGGAAACTACTCAGAATTCACAGTGAACTGCCTGTCTCTCTTGAGTTGATTTGGAGGAATTTTGTTTTGTTTTGTTTTGTTTGTTTCCTTTTATCTCCTTCCACGGGCCAGGCGAGCGCCACCCGCCCTCACTGGCCTTGTGACGGTTTATTCTGATTGAGAACTGGGAGGACTCGAAAGAGTCCCCTTTTCCGCACAGCTGTGTTGACTTTTTAATTACTTTTAGGTGATGTATGGCTAAGATTTCACTTTAAGCAGTCGTGAACTGTGCGAGCACTGTGGTTTAAAATTATACTTTGCATCGAAAGGAAACCATTTCTTCATTGTAACGAAGCTGAGCTTGTTCTTAGCTCGGCCTCACTTTGTCTCTGGCATTGATTAAAAGTCTCCTATTGAAAGAAAAAGCAAGCGAACAGTTTTTGTTTGTTTGGTTTTTTTGCTGTGTGTGTTCCATAGTGGAGGCGCTGTATTTTCCTTGATAAGAATGACAAACATATATAATCTATCTATCTATCTGTCTATCTATAAAGGGGGCTTGAACCTTACTCACCCAAGAGCTTCTTACGGAATGCGGTAGAAAACCAAGTTGTAACGACACTGTAACCTGCCTGATGCCTGTTCGCGCCCGGCGTGAGCTGCGCACTGGCCGTGGCCACCATTCACCTCTGTAATTTAATCCGTTTCTCTTGGATTGTCTGGACGTGCCCGATGGTTCTTTCTTTTGCTCAGTGGAGTTGGAGGTTTTGTGTTTGGTTTTCTCATTCTTGTCTTGTTTTGTGTGAGTGGATTTTCACTGACCAATGATATCCTCTTCTGATGGTCAACTTCTTTCCACTTCACTGGAGTCCAGTATTCTGTACCACATCACGCAACGTGTTATCTTGTGGTGTAAATAAAGACTGCGTTACTTGCCCTCCCAGCTCTGGTTTCTGCCCGTGCACTCTCTTCCTCATTGGCTCTCGCATGTCTGGGACCCTGTGGGCCGAATGGGCAGTGCCCTGGGTCCCATCCGGATGGTTGCATGGGAATCACTGGACCCCATGGGGATGGCCCCTAGACCCAGACAAGCAGCAGACCCGTCCCCTCTGCCTGCATAATCAGGTCCCATAGGAGTGTCTTCATTTTAAATGTCCGGTAATTTAAATCTTTACATTATCTTCTCCCCCAAAACACCTACCAAGCTATAGTGAGCTGGAAATAATCTTGGAGAGAACAAGGCCAAAGAGAGAGGCCCAGGGCCCAGGCTTAGCCACCTGCCCGCAGCCGCGCAAACACACCTCTGAGACTGGAGTCCAAACACCAGCCACAGCCCCTGACCCTCAGCAGCGCCCCTTCCCAGGCTCCCGCATCCGTGACTAATCAGTTGGGTGTGGGGCAGCGTAAACACCAGGCCACCTTGGCCCACCTTAGGACAACTCAAGGCCTGCTGGCTTCCCAGAAGGTGCCTGAGCCCCTCCCTAAGCTGACTGCCTTCCCTCCTCCCCTGTCACAGCTGCCAACCCAAGGACACCTTAACCACCTTGCACACTGAAGCCCACCCAGTCTGCTTCCCAGAAACCCAGCCCATGGCACCCAGGTTGCCCTTGAGCCCCCAAAAGAGGCCTCTGGAGCAGAGGGCCCTGCTGGCCGCCAGGCACGGCCCTGTGGCAAGAGGGGTTCAGTCAGCCCCACTATAAGAAGAGGTACTTGGAGCCTGAAGCCACTGAGGCTGGAGTGGTTTTGTTATTGTTACTGATTCAATTGGCATGTTTACCGGTTATAGTATATCAGTTATCTATTGCTTGCAACAGATTCCCTCAAAATTTAGCAGCTTCAAATAGCAGACACTTATTACCTTGGAGTTTCTGAAGGTCCGGAGTCTGGGTGCATCTCAGCAGGGTCCCTGTCTCGTCTTCCCTGGGGGTCCAGGCAAATGCCCAGCCAGGATTCCTCTGGGGGCCCAGCTGCAGGGGGACCAGGCTGGGGGTTGGCCTCCAGGCACATGCCTGTGGCTGTGGGTGGCCACCTTCCCTCGCCTGATGGGCCTCTCCACCGGGCTGCCTCGAGGCCTGGCCATCGGCGTCCCCCACGGCACGTGATCTAGGAGCAAGTGGAGGATGCACCAGGAGACACAGCCAGTTTTTTTACAGCCTCATCTCCGTGGGCGTAGAAGCCAGCCCAGGAAGACAGCCCACACTCGTGGGAGAGGCTTCCTCTGCTCAAGGCCCAAGGACCCTCAGACTCATCCCGCAGCGCTTCCCTGGGTTTGTCCATCTCATGTGCTAGAGTAGAAAGTTGGAAACTGGTCTACTCCTCTAGCCCAAGAGATGAAGACACCATTGCTCCCCAATAAGCAGGTGGAATGAAGGATTCCCAGGTTGTCTTCTCCGCCCATTTGTTTCATTATTGGGGCGGTGAGCTAGAAAGCTTTAAAATCTATTTTGGGATGCTAATCCTTTATCCACCATAAATTTCTAGTATCTTCTGGTCTTCAGATTCTCTCTCTGTCTCTGAAAAAGTGAGACACATACAGAAGTGGACCAGTTCTGAGGCCCTGTGTGCTCATCAACCTGCCTCAACAGCTGTAAACACTCCCAAATGTGCTTACTCTACCCCTCCTCACCCCAAACAGGACTGTTAGGAGGCAGAAGCAAATCCCAGACATGTTATCATTTCATCTGTAAATATCTCAGATTGCTCTCAAAGATAAAGAGTCTTTTCTTAGACAACACAGTATCTTACCACGCTGTCAAAGTGAGCAGTTTCGTATCATGATCAAATATTCAGCCAATGTTGAGATGTCCCCATTGTTTCAGATTGTCTTGGGGGTTTTTTTGTTGCTGTTGTTTTTTTGTTGTTGTTGTTTGTTTGTTTTGTTTTTTTCTTGCAATGTATTTGCAGAAGAAATCCGGCCATTTCTGCATTTGTCCATCCGCTGTGTCCTAGCCCTTTCCTCTAACAAGTACAGGAGGGACAGGCGGGTGGGCCTGGAGCACTGGCCGATCCAGGCTCACACCTCACACCCCTAGCAGGAGCCCCTCGGAGGTGGGGCCCACCCTTCTTCCACGTGGCCACTGGGCCCATTATTTCATTGGGGGTTTGAAGGTGGTGATGCTATCTTGCCATCCCATTTTCACAAATGAGATACTTAAACGCATTCACATTCACAACAAGCAAACAACTGTTACCAAGTTTCTAGGCCCAACACCTTTGTTTAGAAAAAAGTAAACACGTAAAGGTTACAATTACAAATTGAAAAGGGTTTCCACTCAGTGTCCCATCGATATGAGATCTTTTAGCCAATAATTTATGGATGGTATTATTTTAGACAGAGTCTCACCCTGTCGCCCAGGCTGGAGTGCGATGGCACAGTCTCGGCTCACTGCAACCTCCGCCTTCTGGGTTCAAGTGATTCTCCTGCCTCAGCCTCCCGAGTAGCTGGGACTACAGGTGCACGCCACCACACCCGGCTTTTTTGTATTTTTAGTAGAGACGGTGTTTCACCATCTTGGCAAGGCTGGTCTCAAACTCCTCACCTCAGATGATCTGCCCATCTTGGCCCCCCAAAGTGCTGGGACTACAGGCATGAGCCACTGCACCTGGCCAAGGATGGTAATATTATATGGTACTATATATATGAGACTTTAATATATATATACTATACTTATACTATATGTATGAGACTTGAATAGTATATGAGACTTGAAGTTTTATTTTTAAATGCACTCAAAATTTCTATTTAAAAGGAACTCTGGCCAATTAAACTGTTTTGTTGATTTGATTTCAAATGCAATAACATTTTATTTCTCTGATAGTGATGGAAAATAAATTCATATGAAAATGTGGGAAAAAAGAAGTGTGGCATTGTAATTCATGCAAGTCTTAGGATTTATGTACAAAAACTAAAATGCTGCAGTGTTCTCAGTTTCCTATGCTGCTTGAAAGTTTTTGTCTGATATCTGAGTGTACAAAAAAATGGAAACTCGGGTTTGCAACTAAATTGTGCTATAATTTCAACACATACTGTCTTTTACATCAGATTCTCAGGAAGCGCAGGTCATAATGCAGCCTAAGAGGGCCCAGGAAGTGGTTCCACCTAAACTTTTGGGGTGCAGTTTTAGGGAGTTGTATGTCCCTGACACACTCTTAATTTCAATCTGGATTCAGCTACTCTTTGAAGTCACACTGAGTCCCGAATGGGTACTTGGGGCCTCAGACTAATGTGGTATAGTGTTGAAGTTATTAATAAAGTCCCTTTGGAAAGTAAACAACTGCCAGTAATGGGCAGTTAGATATATGACAAAATGACAGATGATGGCAAAGCTAAGTCTGCGTGGGTGACACACATCTACTGAGCCCACCACAGATATTCGCAGGGCCTGGGGCAAGGGTTCTAGTGGAGACCGCCATATGCCCAAGTATGTGGACACAGATGAAGCTCCAAAAGTGTTATACAGAAATATGGGCTCCTCACTACCTTGACAAATCCGCCTCCCTAAAGACACAGGAGGCCAGGCTGGAGCCGCGGCTCTCAGCCTCCCAGGAGCCCTTGGCAGCCTCTGCCACCGCCTCCCTCTTCCTCCTCCTGCTGGGGGGACCACAGCTGCTTCTCAAGCCCTCTCACCTGGCACCAGAACCCAGAATGGCTCCTTAAGGGTTCTCCCCAGATGAGCACACAGCATTTCTGCCTAAGACCCCCTGGGGCTCATGGCCACAGCAGCTGCAAGCAAGGCCGGGACGTGCAGTCCTCCACAGGTGCCCACGTGTCCAGGTGGAAACGGCAGCTCTATTGTTACAGAAGAAAGGGAGGATGGGTACTGAGAGACACCAGAGTCTCTGCCACAGAACCAAGAACACCTGCAAACCTCACCAACACAGGAGGAACCACTGCATCCAGGTACCTCACAACCCCCAGGGCCTTCCTATGAGGTCCACACTCTACCCGAAAGACATCTGTGCCGGTCGGAACACAGAGGGTGAGGGATGGTGCTGCCTGGACTCTGGGTAGGCACAGCCAACTAATGATGCCAGCAAGGGCGGCCGGCCCTTACAGCCACATTCTAGGCAATTAGAGGCTCTCTTCTTTCCTGGAATCAATCGCGGGAGCCTTCCCCAGAGAAGAAGGTGGTACACACAGGTCCAAGGTGAGTATCATGACCAGAAGGAAGACACCAAACGATGCCAGACCAGGAGCTGGTACTGTGCTGTCTGGCTAGTGAATTATTGGAGGACTAAGGATAAAATTAACACAGGTACCAGGACAATTCTACAAGTAATGGCTGCATGCACAGCTGCGAAGCTGATAAGATGCTGTTCAAGCGGAATCACGAGAAATAAAAAAAGACATTTCGAAGAGATGTTAGGCCAGGCGCATACAGGAGCATACAGCAGAAATAAAAAATAATCACACGGATGAACATCGTGGATTCTCCTACAAGCTCCAGGTGGGAAGGACTGAAGAGGGAACGGATGAAGTGTCACAGTGGGCAGCTCTCTAAGTGGCCCTCTCTAACTTGGTCCCAGCTGGCAGCGACTTGGCAGGAGGCACCAGGTGTGCCACCAATGGCTAGCTGGCCAGCCAAACCCAGAGGCCCTCATGCCTCTTTAGAAAGGCAAGAAGAAACTGCAGATATTCCGTATGAGTCCGTTCTCACACTGCTATAAAGAAATACCTGAGACTGGGCAATTGATAAAGAGAAGACCTTTAATTGGTTCGCGGTTCCCCAGGCTGTACAGGAAGCATGAGGCCACTGGCATCTGTTCGGCCTCCGGGGAGGCCTCAGGAAACATCCAGTCATGGCAGAAGGGGAAGCAGGTACGTCTTCCGTGGCTGGAGCAGAAGCAAGAGAGGGGGAAGGGGCCACACACTTTGAAACAACCAGATCCGTGAGAGCTCACTCATTCACTCCACAGTACCGAGCGGGGGTGGAGCTAAGCCATTCACGGAACTCCACCCCCACGATCTGATCACCTCCCACCAGGTCCCAGCTCCAACACTGGAGATGACAATTCAACGTGAGATTTGGCAGGGGCACAGATGCAAACCATATTCTATTCACAAACCAGTTACCAGGAAATTCATTCTAAATCTAGACTTCCTCTGTATCTTACCATCACAAAACCCAGTTTTAGTCAAAGCCAAGTTTGATGGGCAGGTGGAGGAGGTTCCCATGATACTAGGAAGTTTGTTCCAGTAGTTCCAGGAACCATGCAAATCAAAAAAGCTGCGACAGGAAAATAGGTTTGTTATATTGTCTGTTTTAGGAAGATGTGTCTTCGTGCAAAGTGTAAGCTCCGTGTGCACTGGAGGGTGGCTCCTCCCTGCCAGTGACAATCACGAAGAAGGAAGATCCGATTCGGTGCTAACCAACTCCTCACATCCAAACAGCCCGGCACACTGATTTTGAAAAGGAACATGGCCAAGGGCATTCTTTTGCCATGAAAAGTGTATTTCCAAGGAAAATGAGGGGCCCATTTGATCCTCTTTAAAGCACACACAGAAGCTGACTTTGTAGACAGCTTTGAGCCCCTACACCTGCAACCTGTTCGAGTGAGAATGTCCTCATGAGCCTGTCCGCTTCCTACTATCCCACCCAGACAGCTTTCATGAAAATGTTTAAAATCAAGATTGATGGAGTGATTAAATTGGGATATATTTTTTTCCAGCAAAGAGCACCCTCCAGAATCACTACACCTGGAGATGAGAGGCTAGTGACGGGCCCAACACGGGGCCCATATGGTGACAGTGGTGGTCTTGCCACTACTTTCAGTGAGTGCTCACATGTGGGGCCTGGCGTCGACATGACTCAAATGTAAACCTTCCCAGGTTGACATGACACTGGTGGGAGTGGGTGCCCTGAGGCTGGTGGAGGTGGGGAGAGTGCTTGACTTTATCACAGGATTCTGTCTCCTGGGTATGTTCGAGATTTTCCATAATGAAAAGTTAAAAAGCAACAGAAATAAAAAATCACAAAAGAATAACATTGATAAATGTGACTAAATAGAAATGTGAAAACTTCTAGGGCGATTCAGTAACCCCAGTCTCAATGAATGGAACTTACCAAATCAAGACAGCCAGGGCCAGTGTTGACAATCTGTGCAATGATCGTAGAAATTTTTTAAAAACCATGGACAAATCGCAAAAGATGGGACACAAGCGTGCGATAAACATACAGAAAACTAACAAGCCCTGTCTGTAGTTTTCAAAATTACAAGTAGCCAGGTGCGACGGCTCATGCCTATAATCCAGTACTTTGGGAGGCCAAACCGGGAGGATTGCCTCAGTCCAGGAGTTCAAGACCAGCCTGGGCAACACGGTGACACTCTTACAAAAAAATTTTTTAAAAAATGAGCCGGGCGTGGTGCTGCACACCTGTGGTCCCAGCTACTCAGGAGACTGAGGTGGGAGGATCGCTTGAGCCCAGAAAGTCAAGGCTTCAGTGAGCTGTGATCATGCCACTGCACTCCAGCCTGGGTGACAGAGTGAGACCCTGTCTCAGAAAATAAATAAAATAAAAATTGCAAGCAGAAGTAAAAGAGAAAAACGATTTGGGGCCTGTATATATTTCAACAATCTATCCTGTTAACTGCTGGGGAGCGTGTGTGGACACGAACGGCCCTCAGCACCATGGCCGGGGGACTGTCACCACGAGAGGCTGCAGAGCCCTTCAGAGCCTCGCAAACGGCTGTGCCCTGACCTGATTACACTTCTGGGCACCTGTGCCCAGGACACAAACCTAGTTACGGAAAACCTCTTATGTCCAAAGATGCTCATTTCAGCATTATTTAACGAACAACTGGAAACACCTGGGAATATTTAACAGCTGGGAACTGGGTGGTACTTAGGTGCTGGGTGAGTGGGCAGCGTCAGCGGCGGGCGACTGACCAAGGCCGCCCTGCGAGGTGAGACTCACAGAGCGCCGGCCGCCCACGGACCCTGCCCGTGTTAAGACAGTGTGAGGGAAAAGCTAACAAAAACCCAGCCATGCCTTCCGAGGAGGCTGCGGGGACGGGGGCTGAAATTGTCGCAGCATCCTCTTCAAGATCTAGACTGTGGATCCCTAGGTCTCGCCTTTTCTGATGTCAGGAGTACACACCACCCTTAATTCATGGTACTGACATTCATGAGAATCGACTTTAAAGCTGCACTCCCTGCCTTGGCCACAGAACACGGTTTCCTCAAGGAATTAATAGCTGCCCCAAAGAAAAAGGTAAAATGCAGGGACAGTATTTTCTAGCACATTCCTCTGAGCTCCCTCACCCCCAATCCCAAAGGATATCCGGTCCCCATTCCCCCATGTGCAGAACACACCCAGAGGAGGGAGGCCTTGGCCTTAGTCAGGTGGGCCAAGTGTCTCTCTCCCTGGGGGGTGTGTCTGTCTGGCCAGGCCGGCCAGGGCAGCCCTTGCCACTAGAGTCAGTAAAGCCACTTGGAGCTTCCAGTCACTTACAGTAAGAATGCCAGGCCCCAGGCATGAGGCTGATGCGGGCTGAACCATCTCACCTGACCTGCCACTCTTCCAGATGGGGCTGTCCTGAGAATGGCATCCGGCAATGCACATAAAGGCACTTAGCGCAGTTTCCAGCCACAAATGGCTGTTCTCGATGTTGTTATGGACACCACAATGCGTGCTTTGTTCTACAAAGTCCTTGTTTGGAAGATAGTTAACAACAGCAGTCTTAGGGGAGCCCCCCGGGGGCCGCTGAGATGCACCCCCAGCGCCCCTGCCAGACTGAGGCCACTTTCTACTTCCCAGCTCAGCCTCAGCCTCCAGCCCTTTCCGGAAACCACCCTCAGCTGGAGAGAGAGGGGTGCCTTCGGGGTAGCCCACACTTTAAGAGCAGTCCACATGGGATTACAGAGGCCAGTACCTCGCTGCCATGCAGTGCAGGGCTGAGTCCATGGGGCCGGCTGAGGCCTCTGTTGAGGTTCTGTCACGGCTCAGCACCTCCCTCTGCCTGGCTCTGCTGCCCCCCTTCCTTCGTATGGGAGGAGCTCACCAGCACCCCCCAAGTGAACCCGGGGTCTCACAGCCGCCTGCTGGAAGACTGAAACTGCACCATCAGAGGGGGGAGCAGAGGACACCCCCATCCTTTTGGTGCCACAGATTCTAAGATAAATTTTAGAAAGGTGAAAACACGAAAAGTGCACATCTTGGACAAAAGAGCAGAATTACGAGTTCTCAGCTCAGTCAAGCTCTTCATGTGCAAGGACGGAAACCCTCTGCGGCTGGGACCGAGGAGGGCGGGGCGTTGAAAGACTGGGCATCTTGTGTCACTCCAGGCTTCACCTCGCCCGGCTCCCCCTGCCTCTGCCAGCCCTCCTGCTCCTCTGCCCCCGGCTCCTACGTTCCCCTCAGATCCTGGCAGAAACTGTCTCCCACGCCCATATGCCCACTGCCACTGAACTGAGAGCCCTGCCTCGCACCTTCTGCCCTCAAAAGAGAATCTGACTGGCATCTGTTCAGCTCTCCTCCGCCCACGCAGACACAGAACACGTGCTTCACACAAGTGGCCCCACAGCTGTCTTGGAGACCAGCATCACGCTGACCTCCAGCATGGGAAAGCCAGCTCCGTCCTGACGACTGGGCTCCTTGAACGCACAAACCCGTTCCTGCCTCCGGGCCCCTGCACAGGCTGTT
Source organism: Symphalangus syndactylus (assembly GCF_028878055.3). Classification (NCBI taxonomy): domain Eukaryota; kingdom Metazoa; phylum Chordata; class Mammalia; order Primates; family Hylobatidae; genus Symphalangus; species Symphalangus syndactylus. The sequence goes on along the minus strand of NC_072430.2, from coordinate 143,570,093 downwards.
CCCCCGCCTGGAATGCCCTTCCCCACCTGGCGACCTCCCCTTCATCCCTGTGAGCCTGAAGGTCAATGGAGCCTCCCTTCTAAGCCTCCCTCCCCCAGACACTCTCATCTCCCATCAGCAGCATATGGGGAGGAGGAGGAAAGGCTTCCTTGGCCTCAAGAGACATGGAGGTGGCCGGGGAGGCCTGGCCTGTCTGCAGAGTCTCAGCACGGCGTGTGCCTCCTCCAGACGGTGACCTCCGGCCCGAGTCCCACCCTCCGTTTTCCTCTACAAGCTGTGTGCCAGCCTCTCTCAGGGCAGACTTGAGTATGGACGTTCATGAGGCCTCATGGCCAGTTCACTTCTCAGCAGGGGGAGATCAGCTATGGGTCCAGGAGGCTCTGTTCCCCCAATGACCAGAGGTGGCTCTCAGGGCTCTGAGTCTGTAAGGGAGTAACCGGGAGGGTGATGGATGGGCAGGTGCTTCAAGGCCTGAGGCTGAGCCTGATGTTCCCCGAAGTTAGCAACATCCTTGTCCTGCCAAGGCCTCTTCCTGGGCTGAGCCGGGGGTGGGTACTGCCACTGTGTGTCTGGAGCCCCCTCTCCTTCCTGCCAACCAGCCCCTTCTCACTGAGAAGGGCAGTAGTGGGCTGAATGGCAGCCTCCGTCCAAAAGCTGTGTTCACATCCTACCCTAGGAACCAGGTAAGTGGGTTGATTCGGGAAAGCACCTGTGCAGAGGTAGTTATAGGTGAAGGGCTCTCCGGACCAGCTCAGCCTGGGTTTTCCAGGGGGACCCTGAATCCAGTGGGAGGATCCTTACTGGGGACAGAAGAGGAGATGCAGGGAGAAGGGAAGGGGGCCTTGGAGATGGAGGAGCCTGGGGGGATGCCGCCATGTGCCTCGGAGTGCTCGGGGCCACAGATGCTGGGGGAGGCAGGAAGGGCCTCCCCTAGCGCCTCTGTAGGGGTCATGGCGCCCCGGGCACTTGGACCCCGGCCTTCTGGCTTCTGGAACTGGGAGAGAACAGACTCACTATTTGAATCCCCCAGTGTTTGGTCCTGGGTGCCCGTGAGCCGGGCAGCCCTCGTGCGGTGTCTCATTGCTCTTCAGGTGTGGTGAGGCCGATGGAGCAGAGAACGCTGGCCTTGAGAAGACAGTTCATGGCCCACCGTTCCCAGGAGGAGGCGTGGCACACCGCACAGGGCCAGGGAACCCCGGGCGGCCAGAGGCCGAAAGAGTGAGCGGGAGGCGTGGGAAGAGCCATTCTTGTGGTCCATACAGGAGAGGCAGGATCAGCAGGCCCCGGGAACAGGGGCTGCTCCACGTTGTCAGAGCCTGGCCTGGGCTGATTAGGACAGGGGGTGATTAGGGCCTGAAGGGAGAGTGGGAGAGAGGCGGCGGCTGGGGGTCTGGATGGCCTGCACACACACCACGCACATGCTCTGAGGGAATCATTTTCTATCCCTAGGAATCGGCCAGCCCTGGAGAGGCACCTCCTCCAGCCAGTGAGACCCCGGATGCCAGGGCAGCACAAATGCAGCGAACAGGAAAGACAGAGAACCCACACAGCCTAGGCAAACACCACAGAGGGCACCCTCCACCTGCCGGCAGACGGCCCATCACACCAGGGGCTCTGCATCTGGGGTGCCCCAACAGTCTGTGGGGGCTTCAGAGCTCTGGGACCCCCTGAACACTGTGTGCAAACTTCTCTAAGGAGAGGGTATGTGTGTGCAAAGTTCTCTAGGGGGAGGGCATGGGGTCTTCATCTGATCCCAAGAAGGTCAGCTCCCCGCATCTCGGGATGATTCTGAAGCCCCCAGCCCATCCTCGATGTCCTCAGCCCCCTGTTCTGCCCTCGCGGGACTGGCTGTTCTGCCCTCGCGAGACTGGCTGTTCTGCCCTCGCGGGACTGGCTGTTCTGCCCTCGAGGGACTGGCTGTTCTGGCTGCTACCACTCAGTTGGCTTTTCCCCTCTCTCCTGCAGGGCACCTGGGTTCAGGGACAGGTCTCGTTACCTGGGGCGGTAGGAGGTGCTCATGGAGTGTTTGGGGTACTCCCAAGGTCAGGGCCGAGCTACCAAGGTCAACACAGACGAACAAGGGCAGGGTCTTGGATAGACCCCACCCAGCCTGGGAAGGCCCCGTGCTGCTGCTTCAGGGACGACGCTCTGCCCTGTGCCAAACCTGCAGTCGGGACTGTGCCCAGCAGCCCAGCCTGGGAGACTGATGGGTGAGGAGGCAGGGTCCTCCTGCCGGCCTTGGAGCGCAAAGGCAAGAGGGAAGCCAAGAAGAGAGCCCCCCCAGAGGAGGGCTGGGCACCCTCCCCAGGCCTGCGTGCCAGAGGCAACAAGGCAGGAAGCAGGAGGGGGGCGGGGCAGAGCAGGGCAGGGCAAGAGCAGGTTGGGGACTCCTGAGCAGCCTAGCCTGAGTCCCTGGGTCCTTCCTGTGGCTGTGCTGTTATCCCCCGTCCCCACTGTGGTGCCTGTGAGCCTCTGCTATGGGTCGCAGTAGGAAAACCCTCTTCCTCCAGCCCGCTGGGGGCCAGGCGGAGCTGGGACTGCAGATTCACCAAGGATGCCTGCGTGACCCTGTCCAGAGATTCTTTCCGGCCAAAAGCCAGCTGCATGCCACCCATCACCACAGGGACGGTAACGCCTGGCCAGACAGGGGCATTCAGGGAGTGGCACTCCGCCCTCTTGCACCTCTGAAATGTTTGGACTGCTTGGCAAAGGAGCTAAGAAGACTCAGCGTGGCACACACCGTGCGTTTCGCAACTGAGTGACTGGGAGCCCCTGACCTCCGGCTGCCTCTCCCCTGGGGAGCCCACCTCCCCTAACCCCTGACCCCGGGCTGCCTCTCCCCTGGGGACCCCACCTCCCCTAACCCCTGACCCCTGACCCCTGGCTGCCTCTCCCCTGGGACCCCACCTCCCCTGACCCCTGACCCCCTCTCCCCTGGGGAGCCCACCTCCCCTGACCCCTGTCCCTAACCCCTGGCTGCTTCCCCTGGGGTTTTGGCATCACTGGCACCGAGCCCCTCTGCTCATCTCTGCCCCCACCCAAGGCCCCTCCCACAGCTGGCCTGGGGAACTGAGTTGCTCATTAGGCCTGGTGGAGATTAATGTCATCAACTCCAGGCGATTTTCGCTGTCATTAACGGTGTCCAGTCCCCTCCACCAGGCGGGAGGACGCGCCCACTGAGGCTGACTCTGGAGGCCTCCGAAGGCCACGATGCCCACGCGTGGAACGCCCTCCAGGCCTCGCGGCAAGGAGGGAGAGGGGCAGGACCGCACGCGCCGGACGCCAGGCTGGCCCGGTGTAGGAGACTTGGCCCACGGGGGAGCCCGCAGGGTAGCGGGGCTGCTAGGCTAGGGGGTGGGCGCGCCAGGCGGGAACCCCCACCTGCCCCGCCCCGCCCCGCCCCGCCCCGCCCCACGCAGCCGCTCCCACGCCCAGGCCCCGCTGGGGAGGCCCGTGGACTCTATCGCCACCTGGTGGTGCTGCCTGGAACCGCGGCCTCATCTGGAGGCCCCACCCCACCAGGTGCCCACCAGCCCTGGTCCTAAACCCTGACCCCTGCCAATGATGGAGGTGACAGTGGTGCGGCCTAAAGAAGCCAGGCGCCTCAAACCATTTCCCCAATATTCTGGGGAGACAAAACTGACAAAGTGAGACTCCTCCCACCCCCCTGGGAGGCGCAGGGCACTTCGGTGGACCTCCTCTGTGGTCTCCTCTGCCAGAGGACCCCAGGGCACAGCCCACCGCCCCATGGAGCAGCCCATTGCTTTCTGGGCAGTGAGGACCCGGGACGTCCTGCCTCGTGCTGGGCCGGGATGGCTGCCCTGCACCCGCGGCTCCCGTGTGGCCCCAAACACCCGCTTCACTCCTCACTGTCGACATGGGCTGCCAGGCACTGCCAGCCTCTCCAGGGGCTTTCATGGTGGGCGCAGAGAGCAGACATACAATGGCATATGCCAGGGTGCTGGGAGATGCACCAACTAGGAAGGTAGGGCAGGGAGGTTGGGGGTGACAGAGGGGCAGGGCAGGGCAGGAGGTGACAGGTGGGTGGGCCAGGGAGTGCAGGGAAGGGCTGCTGGGGACAGGCCAGATGGTGCAGAGGAGGCAGGAGGCTGGGGGGTGGAGAGCAGGGCAGGAGGGCCTCGGCTTTGGACAGGATGAGCCGAGTTCTCTGTTAGTTTATTTAGACCCTTGGATAGTTGAGCCTAGAGCTTGAGAGATAGAAGCTTGGCTGGAAATAGAAACCTGAGCCTGTCAGCAGTTAGGTGGCATTTATGGCCACAACATGGAGCAAAATAACGAGGGAGCAAAATAACAAAGAAGAGAGGGGGGGTGGAGCCAAGATGGCCGAATAGGAACAGCTCCGGTCTACAGCTCCCAGCGTGAGCGGCACAGAAGACGGGTGATTTCTGCATTTCCGTTTGAGGTACCGGGTTCATCTCACTAGGGAGTGCCAAACAGTGGGTGCAGGACAGTCGGTGCAGCGTGCGTGAGCCAAAGCAGGGTGAGGCATTGCCTCACTCAGGAAGCGCAAGGGGTCAGGGAGTTCCCTTTCCTAGTCAAAGGGGTAACAGACTAACAGACGGCACCTGGAAAATCAGGTCAGTCCCACCCTAATACTGCACTTTCCCAACGGGCTTGGAAAACGGCACACCAGGAGATTGTGTCCCACACCTGGCTCAGAGGGTCCTATGCCCACGGAATCTCGCTGATTGCTCGCACAGCAGTCTGAGATCAAACTGCAAGGTGGCAGAGAGGCTGGGGGAGGGGCGCCCGCCATTGCCCAGGCTTGCTTAGGTAAACAAAGCAGCCAGGAAGCTCAAACTGGGTGGAGCCCACCACAGCTCAAGGAGGCCTGCCTGCCTCTGTAGGCTCCACCTCTGGGGACAGGGCACAGACAAACAAAAATTCAGCAGGAACCTCTGCAGACTTAAATGTCCCTGTCTGACTGACAGCTTTGAAGAGAGTAGTGGTTCTCCCAGCATGCAGCTGGATATCTGACAACGGACAGACTGCCTCCTCAAGTGGGTCCCTGACCCCCAAGCAGCCTAACTTGGAGGCACCCTCCAGTAGGGACAGACTGACACCTCACTCAGCCAGGTACTCCTCTGAGACAAAACTTCCAGAGGAACTATCAGACAGCTGAATTTGTGGTCTCACGAAAATCCACTGTTCTGCAGCCACCGCTGCTGACACTCAGCCAAACAGGGTCTGGAGTGGACCTCTAGCAAACTCCAACAGACCTGCAGCTGAGGGTCCTGTCTGGTAGAAGGAAAACTAACAAACAGAAAGGACGTCCACACCAAAAACCCATCTATACATCACCATCATCAAAAACCAAAAGTAGATAAAACCACAAAGATGGGGAAAAAACAGAGCAGAAAAACTGGAAACTCTAAAAAGCAGAGCGCCTCTCCTCCTCCCAAGGAACGCAGTTCCTCACCAGCAACGGAACAAAGCTGGATGGAGAATGACTTTGACAAGTTGAGAGAAGAAGTCTTCAGATGATCAAACTACTCTGAGCTACGGGAGGAAATTCAAAACAATAGCAAAGAAGTTAAAAACTTTGAAAAAAAAATTAGACCAATGGATAACTAGAATAACCAATGGAGAGAAGGGCTTAAAGGAGCTGATGGAGCTGAAAGCCATTTTGAGAACTATGTGAAGATTGCGAAAGCCTCGGGAGCCGATGCGATCAACTGGAAGAAAGGGTATCAGTGATGGAAGACGAAATGAAGGGAGAAGGGAAGTTTAGAGAAAAAAGAATAAAAAGAAACAAACAAAGCCTCCAAGAAATTTGGGACTATGTGAAAAGACCAAATCTACGTCCGATTGGTGTACCTGAAAATGACAGGGAGAATGGAACCAAGTTGGAAAACACTCTGCAAGATATTATCCAGGAGAACTTCCCCAATCTAGCAAGGCAGGCCAACATTCAGATTCAGGAAATACAGAGAACGCCACAAAGATACTCCTCGAGAAGAGCAATTCCAAGACACATAATTGTCAGATTCACCAAAGTTGAAATGAAGGAAAAAATGTTAAGGGCGGCCAGAGGGAAAGCTCGGTTTACCCACAAAGGGAAGCCCATCAGACTAACAGCTGATCTCTCGGCAGAAACTCTACAAGCCAGAAGAGAGTGGGGGCCGATATTCAACATTCTTTTTTTTTTTTTTTTGTATTTTATTTTTTTTTATTATACTTTAGGGTTTTAGGGTACATGTGCACAATGTGCAGGTTTGTTACATATGTATCCATGTGCCATGTTGATTTCCTGCACCCATTAACTCGTCATTTAGCATTAGGTGTATCTCCTAATGCTGTCCCTCCCCCCTCCCCCCACCCCACAACAGTCCCCGGAGCGTGATGTTCCCCTTCCTGTGTCCATGAGTTCTCATTGTTCAATTCCCACCTATGAGTGAGAACATGCAGTGTTTGGTTTTTTGTCCTTGCGATAGTTTACTGAGAACGATGTTTTCCAGTTTCATCCATGTCCCTACAAAGGACACGAACTCATCATTTTTTATGGCTGCATAGTATTCCATGGTGTATATGTGCCACATTTTCTTAATCCAGTCTATCGTTGTTGGACATTTGGGTTGGTTCCAACTCTTTGCTATTGTGAATAGTGCCGCAATAAACATACGTGTGCATGTGTCTTTATAGCAGCATGATTTATAGACCTTTGGGTATATACCCAGTAATGGGATGGCTGGGTCAAATGGTATTTCTAGTTTTAGATCCCTGAGGAATCGCCACACTGACTTCCACAATGGTTGAACTAGTTTACAGTCCCACCAACAGTGTAAAAGTGTTCCTATTTCTCCACATCCTCTCCAGCACCTGTTGTTTCCTGATTTTTTAATGATGGCCATTCTAACTGGTGTGAGATGGTATCTCACTGTGGTTTTGATTTGCATTTCTCTGATGGCCAGTGATGAGGAGCATTTCTTCATGTGTTTTTTGGCTGCATAAATGTCTTCTTTTGAGAAGTGTCTGTTCATGTCCTCTCAACATTCTTAAAGAAAAGAATTTTCAACCCAGAATTGCATATCCAGCCAAACTAAGCTTCATAAGTGAAGGAGAAATAAAATACTTTACAGACAAGCAAACGCTGAGTGATTTTGTCACCACCAGGCCTGCCCTAAAAGAGCTCCTGAAGGAAGCACTAAACATGGAAAGGAACAACCGCTACCAGCCACTGCAAAAACAGGCCAAATTGTAAAGACCGTCAAGGCTAGGAAGAAACTGCATCAACTAACGAGCAAAATAATCAGCTAACATCATAATGACAGGATCAAATTCACACATAACAGTATTAACCTTAAATGTAAATGGGCTAAATGCTCCAATTAAAAGACACAGACTGGCAAACTGGATAAGGAGTCAAGACCCATCAGGGTGCTGTATTCAGGAAACTCATCTCACGTGCAGAGACACACATAGACTCAAAATAAAGAGATGGAGGAAGATCTATCAAGCAAATGGAAAACAAAAAAAAGCAGGGGTTGCAATCCTAGTCTCTGATAAAATAGACTTTAAACAACAAAGATCAAAAGAGACAAAGAATGCCATTACATAATGGTAAAGGGATCAATTCAACAAGAAGAGCTAACTATCCTAAGTATATATGCACCCAACACAGGAGCACCCAGATTCATAAAGCAAGTCCTGAGTGACCTACAAAGGGACTTAAACTCCCACACAATAATAATGGGAGATTTTAACACCCCACTGTCAACATTAGACAGATCAATGAGACAGAAAATTAACAAGGATATCCAGGAATTGAACTCAGCTCTGCACAAAGTGGACCTAATAGACATCTACAGAACTCTCCACCCCAAATCAACAGAATATACATTTTTTTCAGCACCACACCACACCTATTCCAAAATTGACCACATAGTTGGAAATAAAGCTCTCCTCAGCAAATGTAAAAGAACAGAAATTATAACAAACTGTCTCTCAGACCACAGTGCAATCAAACTAGAACTCAGGATTAAGAAACTCACTCAAAACCGCTCAACTACGTGGAAACTGAACAACCTGCTCCTGAATGGCTACTGGGTACATAATGAAATGAAGGCGGAAATAAAGATATTCTTTGAAACCAATGAGAACAAAGACACAACATACCAGAATCTCTGGGACACATTCAAAGCAGTGTGTAGAGGGAAATTTATAGCACTAAATGCCCACAAGAGAAAGCAGGAAAGATCCAAAATTGACACCCTAACATCACAATTAAAAGAACTAGAAAAGCAAGAGCAAACACATACAAAAGCTAGCAGAAGGCTAGAAATAACTAAAATCAGAGCAGAACTGAAGGAAATAGAGACACAAAAACCCTTCAAAAATTAATGAATCCAGGAGCTGGTTTTTTGAAAAGATCAACAAAAGTGATAGACTGCTAGCAAGATTAATAAAGAAGAAAAGAGAGAAGAATCAAATAGATGCAATAAAAAAAGAAAAAGGGGATATCACCACCGATCCCACAGAAATACAATCTACCATCAGAGAATACTACAAACACCTCTACGCAAATAAACTAGAAAATCTAGAAGAAATGGATAAATTCCTCGACAAATACACCCTCCCAAGACTAAACCAGGAAGAAGTTGAATCTCTGAATAGACCAATAACAGGCTCTGAAATTGTGGCAATAATCAATAGCTTACCAACCAAAAAGAGTCCAGGACCTGATGGATTCACAGCCAAATTCTACCAGAGGTACAAGGAGGAACTGGTACCATTCCTTCTGAAACTATTCCAATCAATAGAAAAAGAGGGAATCCTCCCTAACACATTTTATGAGGCCAGCATTGTCCTGATACCAAAGCCTGGCAGAGACATAACCAAAAAAGAGAATTTCAGACCAATATCCTTGATGAACATTGATGCAAAAATCCTCAATAGAATACTGGCAAACCGAATCCAGCAGCACATCAAAAAGCTTATACACCATGATCAAGTGGGCTTCATCCCTGGGATGCAAGGCTGGTTCAACATAAGCAAATCAATAAATGTAATCCGGCATATAAACAGAAGCAAAGACAAAAACCACATGATTATCTCAATAGATGCAGAAAAGGCCTTTGACAAAATTCAACAACCCTTCATGCTAAAAACTCTCAATAAATTAGGTATTGATGGGACATATCTCGAAATAATAAGAGCTATCTATGACAAACCCACAGCCAATATCATACTGAATGGGCAAAAACTGGAAGCATTCCCTTTGAAAACTGGCACAAGACAGGGATGCCCTCTCTCACCACTCCTATTCAACATAGTGCTGGAAGTTCTGGCCAGGGCAATCAGGCAGGAGAAGGAAATAAAGTGTATTCAATTAGGAAAAGAGGAAGTCAAATTCTCCCTGTTTGCAGATGACATGATTGTATATCTAGAAAACCCCATTGTCTCAGCCCAAAATCTCCTTAAGCTGATAAGCAACTTCAGCAAAGTCTCAGGATACAAGATCAATGTACAAAAATCACAAGCATTCTTGTACACAAATCACAGACAAACAGAGAGCCAAATCATGAGTGAACTCCCATTCACAATTGCTTCAAAGAGAATAAAATACCTAGAAATCCAACTTACAAGGGATGTGAAGGACCGCTTCAAGGAGAACTACAAACCACTGCTCAATGAAATAAAAGAGGATACAAACAAATGGAAGAACATTCCATGCTCATGGGTTGGAAGAATCAATATCGTGAAAATGGCCATACTGCCCAAGGTAATTTATAGATTCAATGCCATCCCCATCAAGCTACCAATGACTTTCTTCACAGAATTGGAAAAAACTACTTTAAAGTTCATATGGAACCAAAAAAGAGCCCGCATCACCAAGTCAATCCTAAGCCAAAAGAACAAAGCTGGAGGCATCACGCTACCTGACTTCAAACTATACTACAAGGCTACAGTAACCAAAAGAGCATGGTACTGGTACCACAACAGAGACATAGATCAATGGAACAGAACAGAGCCCTCAGAAATAATGCCACATATCTATAACTATCTGATCTTTGACAAACCTGACAAAAACAAGCAATGAGGAAAGGATTCCCTATTTAATAAATGGTGCTGGGAAAACTGGATAGCCATATGTAGAAAGCTGAAACTGGATCCCTTCCTTACACCTTATACAAAAATTAATTCAAGATGGATTAAAGACTTACATGTTAGACCTAAAACCATAAAAACCCTAGAAGAAAGCCTAGGCAATACCATTCAGGACATAGGCATGGGCAAAGACTTCATGTCTAAAACACCAAAAGCAATGGCAACAAAAGCCAAAATTGACAAATGGGATCTAATTAAACTAAAGAGCTTGTGCACAGCAAAAGAAACTACCATCAGAGTGAACAGGCAACCTACAGAATGGGAGAAAATTTTTGCTACCTACTCATCTGACAAAGGGCTAATATCCAGAATCTACAATGAACTCAAACAAATTTACAAGAAAAAAACAAACAACCCCATCAAAAAGTGGGCAAAGGACATGAACAGACACTTCTCAAAAGAAGACATTTATGAGCCAAAAAACACATGAAGAAATGCTCATCATCACTGGCCATCAGAGAAATGCAAATCAAAACTACAGTGAGATACCATCTCACACCGGTTAGAATGGCCATCATTAAAAAATCAGGAAACAACAGGTGCTGGAGAGGATGTGTAGAAATAGGAACACTTTTACACTGTTGGTGGGACTGTAAACTAGTTCAACCATTGTGGAAGTCAGTGTGGCGATTCCTCAGGGATCTAGAACTAGAAACACCATTTGACCCAGCCATCCCATTACTGGGTATATACCCAAAGGACTATAAAGCATGCTGCTATAAAGACACATGCACACGTATGTTTGTTGCAGCACTATTCACAATAGCAAAGACTTGGAACCAACCCAAATGTCCAACAACGATAGACTGGATTAAGAAAATGTGGCACATATACACCATGGAATACTATGCAGCCATAAAAAATGATGAGTTCATGTCCTTTGTAGGGACATGGATGAAACTGGAAAACATCATTCTCAGTAAACTATCACAAGGACAAAAAACCAAACACCACATGTTCTCACTCATAGGTGGGAATTGAACAGTGAGAACTCATGGACACAGGAAGGGGAACATCACACTCCGGGAACTGTTGTGGGTTGGGGGGAGTGGGGAGGGACAGCATTAGGAGATATACCTAATACTAAATGACGAGTTAATGGGTGCAGCAAACCAACACGGCACATGGATACATATGTAACAAACCTGCACATTGTGCACATGTACCCTAAAACCTAAAGTATAATAATAAAAAAAAGAAAAAAAAAAGGAAAGAAATATTATTTCCAAAAAAAAAAAAAGAAGAAGAAGAGAGGGAACACTGAGTCCCAGAAAAAGAGGCTGGAGAGAAGAGGAACTGGCAGAGGAGGCCGGGCAGGGTGAGCAGTGTGTGGGGCTGGGGAAACCCAGAGTGGGAGGCTCCAAAGATCAAGGGGTCAGCGGAGGGGAAGGCACCATCCATGGACTGAGGAACAGCCGGGAGATTGAGCACCATGAGCACGCAGCCCTAACACCCCGGCTCCTCCGTGCTGCACACACACCCTCCTGACACACCTGGGCACCCGCTGACCCGGTGTTCCACCATAAGCACAACACTGGGAACCAGATCCAACCATCAGGATGTGGTTCCCCCAGAGCAATGGGCAGGCCTCACTGGTCAGGACTTCGTGTCTGTTTCACCCTCATGACTGTCGTAAGACCTGCTGTTTATTGGGGCTTTATGATTTCCCGGAACTATGCTATGTATTTAGATATTGACTCCATTCAAACTGACAACAGCCTGCCTGGAGAAGTAGGTGTCACTCTTTATGGAAGAATAAACTGAGGCTCCTAGAGGTCCAGAAACTTGACCAAGTTTCAGCAACTGGTTTTCAGTAGGAGCGCCACCATTGGTGCCAAGCCTGCCTCGTGATTCCAAAGCCCCAGGTAGGTACCTGCCAGGTGGCCTCCAGCCCCAGCCATATTCCCCTTTGCATATTTGCACCTCATTAGCAACTTCTTTTGAGGTAGAAGACCTGAAAAATGCTCAGGACATTTTCACGTGGATTATTAATAAGTACTTCAAATGGAATCATAGAACTTTAGGTCACTGGTGCCTCCCAAATAGGGATGCTCAGCCAGTCTGTGTGGTGTTGAAGAGCCTGGGGCAGGGACGTGACCAACAGGTATTTACTGTTCTGGGCGTGTCCACGTGTTCTTCTGCAACCGCAGGTTCTATTGTCTAAACTCCTGTAGTGAGTTGAGGGGCACCCCCCAAAAAGATAGGTCCATGTTCTATAGTCTCTGGAACTTGTGAATGTGTCTCTGTAGATGTTAAGCTCAGGATTTTTTTTTCTTTTAGAGGGAGTCTCACTCTGTCACCCAGGCTGGAGTGCAGTGGTGTGAACATGGCTTACTGCAACCTCCACCTCCCAGGTTCAAGCAATTCTCCTACATCAGCCTCCTGAGTAGCTGGGACCACAGGCATGTGCCACCATGCCCAGCTACTTTTTGTATTTTTAGTAGAGACAGGGTTTCATCGTGTTAGCAGGGCTGGTCTTGAACTCCTGACCTCAGGTGATCCACCAGCCTCGGCCTCCCAAAGTGCTGGGATTACAGGCATGAGCCACCGTGCCCGGCCCTGGTTATTATTTTTGTAAATACAATAAAGTATTTTGAGAAAATATTGGCAACAAACGTGACTAAATGTTAACAGTTGAGTATTCTTAGTGGTGAGAAAGTTTGTTATATTTACTTACTATAGACAGGATTTATTTTAAAAACCTACTTTATACCACCAATATTATAACATTAAAGAAAATTACCAAAAAAGTTAAAATTGACTCATTATCGAAATAGACCAATAACAAGTGCAAAAAATGAATTAGTAATAGAAGATTTTGCCACAAAAAAGCCCAGGCTCAGAATATTCACTGGTGAATTCTATCAAATATTTAACAAAACAGTACCAATTCTTCACAAACATGGGAAATAAACAAAGAGGCAACATTTATTCTCTGAGGCCAGTATACTCCAATACAAAAAATAAGTAAAGTTATGACAAGAAAACTACAGACCAATATCATGCATGAATTTAGACCCCAAAATCCTTATCAAACATTAGCACACTGAATCCAGCAACATATAAGGAGAATGATACACCATGACCAGGTGGGATTTATCCCAGGAATGCAAGGTTGGTTTAATATTTCAATATCAATTAATTTAATACATCATGTTGATAGAATAGAGGTAAAAAACCACATGGTCATCTTGATAGACACAGAAAAAAACACTTAACAAAATCTCACCACACACATACAAAAAATCCAACACCCATTCATGAAAAGAATTTTCACCAAACTAGAAATGAACTGGAATGTCTTCATTTCTATTAAAGACATCTATAAAAATCCTGCAGCTAACATTATACTTAATGGTAAGAGACTGAATGCCTCCCACTTAGGATTGGGAAAAAGGTAAGGAGATCCACTCTCCTCACATTCATTTAACATTTACTAGAGACGCTAGCTAATGAAATAAGGCAAGGAAAAACTAAGGCATCTAGACTGAAAAAGAAGTAAAACTCTCTTTATTGACAGATATAATAGAAAACCCTGAAGAACCCACAAAACTAATAAATTTAGTAAATGAGTTTAGCAAGATTACTAGATACAAGATCAACATCAACATATGAAAATCAAGTGTACTTCTATATACTAGCAGTGAATGATCAAAAAATGGAATTAAGAAAACACTTCCATTTGCAATAGTATTAATAAAGAATAAAAATACTTAGGAATGAAACCAACAAAGGAAGTGCAAGACTTTTAAATTAAAAGCTAGAAAACATTGCTGAGAGAAATTAAAGATCTAGATAACCTGGGTGGGGGGAGACATTCTGTGTTTATGGATTGAAAGGCTCAATGTTGTCAAGATTGTAATTCTTCCAAAATTGATGTATAGAGTCAATGAAATCTTACTAAAATCCAGCAGGATTTTTGTGGTATAAGTAGGCAAACTGACCATAAAATTTTCTTAGAAATGCAAAGAAATCCAAATAGCCAAAACAATTTTGAAAAAGAACAAAATGAGAGCACTTCCACCACCAGATTTTAAAACTTTCTGTAAAGCTATGGTAATCATCGCACACAGATCAATGGGAGATGATTGAGAGTTCAGAAATAAACACATCTATGGTCACCTGATTTTCAACAAAGCTGCCAAGACAGTCAATAAAGAAAAGATGGTCCTTTCAACAAATGGTGCTGGAGCAGTTAGATACCCAGGCAAAAAGACGAATTAGACCTTTACTGCATGTGATACACAAAAATTCACTCAAAGTGACCCACAGACCTAACTTAAAACTACAAAACTCTGAGAAAAAAACACAAGGGACAATCTTTGGGACCTTGGGTTAGGAAACAAGTTCTTAGATTTGATACTAAAAACATAATCCATAAAAATGATAAATTGGACTTAATCGAGATTGAAAGCTTTTTTATATACATCGTAAGACACGATTAAGACAATGAAAGACAAGCTTCAGACGGGAAAATGTTTTACAAATTATATATCTGGTGAAATATTTGAATCCAGGATATATAAAGAACTTTCATCATTCAATAACAAGATCAACAGCCTAATTAAAAATGGATAAAAGATATAAACAGCTATTTCACCAAATAAATACAAATGGCTAATAAGCCAAAAAGATGCCCAATATCATTAGTCTTAGGGTTAATGCAAATCAGAGACACCACCTCACCCCCACTGAAATGGCTGTCGTTAGAGACAATCACAAGTATTGGTGAGGACGTGAAGCAATCAGAACCCTCATTCACTGCTGGTGGGAATTTGAAATGGTGCAGCCACTTTGGAAAATAGTTTGGCCATTTTTCTTCAAAATGCAAACACAGAGTTACCTTATTAGCCAGCATCCCATGCCTGGGTACATACCCAAGAGAAATGAAACATACCCACCCAAGGACTTGTACGAGAATGCTCACAATGGCATGATTCATAACAGACAGCAGACTCAAATACCCACTGGCTGGTGAGTGGATAAACGAACTGTGGTGTATCTATACAGTAGAACATTACTCATCAATTAAAAAGGAACAAAGTACAGATACATGCTACACCATGGATGTGTGTGAAGAACATCATGCTTAATGAAAGAAGTCAGATGCGAAAGACTTCACATTATGACATTCCACTGATTTGAAGTGCTCAGAAAAGGCAAATCTATGGAGACAGAAGGCATTTCTGCAGGTGCCTGGTAGGGCTGGTATGGGAGCAGGGATTAACTGCAAATGGGCACAAGGGAACTTTTTGGTTTGGAGTGATAGAAATGCTTGAAATATGAAAATAAAACTGTGGTGACAGTTGCACAATGCTAGAAATTTACTAAAAATCATTGAATTGTCACAACAGGTGGATTGCATGGTACCTAAATGAACCCCAATAAGAATAAATCATGTTAGAATAAATCTTTATAAGATCAGCATCCAAACAAAAATCACTGCCTTAGCTTTTCTAGGCTCTGTCACAGTCTGAGTGAAAACTCAAATGGGTTCATCAGCAGATCTGATTTTATTATTCATGGCTCCATGGGATTCTGCTTTACCAAGTCTGTCATAGTTGAAGGCAGGAAACAAAAATCACTCAAGCTATTTTAAGGAAGAATGTCAGTGCGTGGAATGAGATGCTTATCATTGTGAAAGGGCTAAAGTCACAGGTGCCCAGCTGGACCTCACGCTCATCTCGGAGACAGCCCTGGAGTGACTCTGGTACCTGGTGGCCCCTCCTGAGCCCAGGGTGGCTGCCTCTGTGCTGTGGGACCTCACTCAGGAATCAGGGAATGGTGATGAGAGTTTATGGATAAAGTCATTTTATTTGGGAAAAATTAATTCCTGGAAACATCAATAGAGGGTTCATTTACTCATTAAATAAATGCTTTTCTGTGGAAAGAAATGGTCTGTATGCACCGCCACCCTGCACCCCCAAATACCTTTGGCATCTTCTAGAATGGAGTGGCCAGGGAAGGTGTGAACAGCGTTCACTCAGTCTGTTCTCTGTGACGTCCATGAAGAGGGCCTCCCTGCATGCCTCTCGTAATGCTGGGGCTTCAGGTCTGCGGTTAGGTTTTCAAATGTGGACTTTGAGAAGGTACGCCCAGTCAGTGCTTCCCTAGCATTGTATTGTGTTCGAGGTTTTAATTACTGGCTGACTGGAACATTGTCTGTTTGGGTCAAATGTTCACTTGCACATATCACTCGCCTCTCAGGGCCTGTTTTCCTGGTGCAGGGCTATGCCTGGCCGGTTATTGATGCTGTCGTACTGTATGGACAGGGCACTGGCGCTACTGACATTCCCCAGTAATACGTTGACTTCATTTTCAGAGCTTTACCAGGTGTTCACATTTTTTAGCCCCATATTCAAAGACGTCTTGGCTCTGACCTTCTCGTGCCGTTTCTGGCACCCCAAGTATGAGGCTCCCCTGGGTCCTCCAGGGCTGGCTTTGTCCCACACGGTCCCGCTGGCCGCAGGTGGCTATTCAGATTAGACCCAAATTCATTAAAGTGAAATTCAATGAGAAGTCTGGTTCCTCAGCCCCTCAGCCACATCTCGAGGGTTTTACAGCCAACGTGCCTCGTGGCTGCCAGAGCACACAGCTCAGAGACAGGACACATCCACCACCACAGAAGACGCCTGGCATCTCGCACACGGGCCCACAGCAGCAACTGTGAGTCCTCTGCAGTTCTTTGTCCATTTCCCCTTGAGAAGTGACTTCCGAGGCGAGTGCGTCTTACCTTAGTGGGTTTGGAGCAGGTACTTGTCACTGATTCCCAAAGGAAGGGATGACTCAAGGGCCCTCGCACGGAGGAGGGCAGGGCCTTGAAAGTTGCCGACGTCAGGCCGGGTGCGGTGGCTCACGCCTGTGATCACTTTGGGAGGCCGAGGCAAGTGGATCACCTGAGCTCAGGAGTTCGAGACCAGCCTGCCCAACGTGGTGAAACCCTTTCTGTACTAAAAATACAAAAATTCACTGGGCGTGATGGCGGGTGCCTGTAATCCCAGCTCGTCAGGAGGCTCGGGCAGGAGGATCGCTTGAACCCGGGAGGCGGAGGTTGCAGTGAGCCGAGATCACACCACTGCACTCCAGCCTGGGCAACAAGAGTGAAACTCCGTCTCAAAAAACAAACAAACAAACAAACAAACAAACAAACAAAGCTGGCGACGTGAGTGAGAGGGCTCTGTGGCAGCAGGCAGCAACTGGAACTGGAGAGAAGGATGAAGTTGGGATTTGATGAGCAAAGGGGTGCAGCTGGGACAGGCAGGACACACTCGCTCTGTCAGCGCAGCCTGCTGCCACTCCAGGGAAACTCTGCTGTGGATTTTTTGCCATGGACTGCCCCTTCTGTGGCACCTGTGTCCCAGGTGGGCCCATGCCCCAAGGACAGCCTTCTGATGGGCTGGCCAGCAACCCTGACCCTCTGACCCCCAGGACCTGGCTCCCAGCGACAACCTGGGTTGGGAATTTGGCAGTGGGAGACCAAAGGCTGAGTCAGTCCCTGGGAAAGCTGAGCTGAAAATCATGAGGCCAGTTTGGGGTTGGGAGGCTCCCGTGGCCACTGGGCAGGGCGTGGGTCAGGGAGGGGGCCAGGAGAGAGGAGGGACAGAGCCCAGAAGCCAGGAGAAGAATCCCGAGGATGGAGCCGCTGGTCCCCTGGGCTGCCCAGCAGGGTTCGAGCCCCACGCTGTGCCTGGGCCCACCCGAGCGTGGCTCTGTGCCTTGCGGTCAACATGCCTGGGGGAAAACAAGGCGTCGGCAGCCAGGGCCCTGGCTGTGCGGGCAGCGTGGGCCACCGCGCCAGACAAGAGACGCAGCTCTGTTGGCTCGGCGGCGCTGTGTGTAGGGCGCGCCTTGGCCCGGCCCCTGTTTTGGGGAACATCTGGTTCTGATTGTGTCGTCCTAAAGATGAAAACTCTTCTGGGGCAGTGAGGGGAAGGGCTTGGTGGCCTGGAGTTATGGCGTCTCCTCCATAGGTGTGCCGGCCCTTGGGAGCTGCGGAAGGCCACCTGTAGGGACCCGCTGTCCCGGCCACTTGCTTGGCAGGACCTCCTGGAGTGCAGCGGCCACTGCCGGGGGCCCTGTGGGAGATTTGCTGAGAAACTGAGAAATGCCAGATTCGCACCCGAGGCCTGGAGCTGAAATGGTGCTGACATGAGAGATGGCAGGGCTGACACGTGGCATAGACACAGGCCTGGAAGTGGGTCCCTAACTCCTTCAGTTTCATCAGTCATGGGGAGAACGTCCTCTTCTCACCCCTAACGTTCCCCGGCGCCGTGCTCGCCCTGGGTACTTGGGCAGACAAGGCCAACATCGTCACAGGCTCTGAGGGCTGTGACACCTGGTCCTCATACAGCACTGCCAAGGTCACCAGGGAGGGACAGCGATCCTGGGTGGCTCAGACCAGTTCTTTATTTTTCTATTATTTGTTGTCTAAAACCCTCTGTTATTTTTATTTTTTCCTACTTTTCTCAGTGTCCTAAAAACCCTGCCAATATTTTAGAAAACATCACCTTGAATCAGATTCAAACGCGCCCCGCAGCTCCTGTCAAACGCAGCTCTGTGTCCTGGGGACCATAAAACCGGCTGGGAGTGCTGGCCCAGGGTGGGCTGTGTCTGAGGCTCTCCACGCATGACATTCTCCTGCCTCGGTTCTCTGGGATCTGGGCCCTTCCTGCTTCCAGCGCCACTTTCCTGTTGCTGACAACTTCCAGGAGCAGCTCGCAGGAATGCACTGAGTGTGCTGACAGGGGGAGCATGCTAAGTGTGGGCTGCGAGGGATATTTCTCATCATCTATTGAGCTATCCACTCACTCTTCCTGTAACGCACGTCTAGCAATGTTCGCTCTGGACCGTTCCACTCAGGGAGGCTGAGGATTAGGCCACGCGACCTGCAGGGCTGTGCTGGCTCCGGTGGTGCTGGCATGACTGAATGCAGCTGGGTGTGCTGTGAGTGCTCTAGGACTGTGGCGGGGAAGACGCGCTGGTGGGGAAAAGAACCCTGCGTGGATGGATGAAGCTGACAGCCTGGATGGGCAGACACAGATTTTGTCCCTCTCTGCCCTCAGGATGTGCCTGTGTGCTGCCTCACCTCTCACCTGGCCTCTTTCTGAGAAACGTGTTCCAGAAGGGACCAGAATAACTCATGCTTGGAACTACAAGGACATCCATCATCTACCGGGGAAGGCTTTAAGACAAAGTGATTTCAGCTAAAACAGCTTCTGTGTCACTGGGACCCGGCCCCCTCTCTGTGTCACTGAACCTGACCCCTTCTCTGTGTCACCATGACCCTGGCCCCCTCTCTATGTCGCCGTGACCCTGAGCCCCTCTCTGTGTCACCGTGACCCGGCCCCCTCTCTGTGTCGCCGTGACCCGGCCCCCTCTCTGTGTCGCCGTGACCCGGGCCCCTCTCTGTGTCGCCGTGACCCGACCCCCTCTCTGTGTCGCTGTGACCCGACCCCCTCTCTGTGTCACTGTGACCCGACCCCCTCTCTGTGTCACTGTGACCCGACCCCCTCTCTGTGTCGCTGGGACCCGGCCCCCTCTCTATGTCGCTGGGACCCGACCCCCTCTCTGTGTCACTGTGACCCTGGCCCCCTCTCTGTGTAGCTGTGACCCTGACCCCGTCTCTGCAATGGAGTTAAGAGAGAAAAACACCTGTGCAGGTGGGAGGATCTCCAAGTGTTCATCTGAGTCTCAGGGGTCCACACGCTGCCTTGGGTGATCTCTGCAAGGCAATTCCTCAGGCCAGGGCCTCCCTGGCAGCCTGGAGCCTGGAGCCTGATGGAGATGGGGCCCTGGACAGGGTGGGCCACCTGTGGGGGCTTGCACGCTATTATTTATGAGTTTTCCTGGGGCTGCCAGAGTGAGAGGCGCTCCTAGGGTCTGACCCCCTGCCCGGCTCTGCACTGGAGGGATGGCCGGGGCGCAGCTGCAGCCACCCATAGAGGCAGCCACGTCCCATCTGTGGAGGAGGCGAGCATGGGCAAAGCAGGGCGCATATTTTCTGTCCTAAAATAGATTTTATCTCAAAAAGAAAACAGATGGGGATGGAGATGACTTTTTTCTTCTGAAAAGTGCAGGAAGCAGCGTAGAGCTGCAAGCAGCTCCCTCTCCCACCCAGATGCAATTAGAAATTTCCAGAACCCACTTGGTGCAGAGCCCCCAGGACGAGCTGGCCTGGGTAGGGCGGGCGGCGGGGTAGGGGGTTGGGGTGGGAGTGGCAGGTGGCCTGAGTGGGGCTGCTGCGGACCCTCCCTCTCCCCAACCCTGCCATGGTGAAGGTGAAGCCACGCCAGTGGGCACAACGCGAGGGGCCCTGGTCCCGGCGGAACAGCAGAAGCGTGGATGCAGTCCCCACCCCCCGGATCCCTGCCACACCAGGACCATGGGTGTGGCAGGGACCATGGCTTGCGCAGGACCAGACACAGAGGGAGCCAGGTGGGCAGAGCTGAATCTCCCTGGGAGACAGGACCCAGGCCAGTGTCTCCTGCCCTAGACAGCACCTCCAGGCCAGCGTCTCCCTGGAGCAGACACACCCTCAGCTCTGCTGCTGGGGGTGGCTGAGCCACAAGGTTGGCAGAGGGGACCAGGAAACCCTGCAGAATGTGACCATGGAGGAGTCTGGATGCAGGAGGCTGAGTTTCCTGGCTGCCTTTCCCACTTGCCTGTAAATTTCTGTCTTGGGAATGCCCGCAAGTGTTAGCAGGTCTGTTTCATGATTAATGCTATCAGAGTAAAGTCTTGATTCAGCAAAATTCCTCCTGACTCGGTTTTTGCCACATGACTCACTGTCTGACATGGAGGGAACAATCACAAAATTTCTCAGTGAAACGTCCCACTTATTCACAGTGAACCTGGGGAGACCCTGAGTGTGGGTCACAAACACGATTCTCAGGTCCAGAGAAGGTTGAGATTTTATGACCAGGGATGATCAGAGGTGCAGGTTTCCTTCTACTCTGTGGATTACAGATTTGTACCCAAGTTAAGGACACATTTCTTTTTTGACAGTGTACCCTGTGGGCTTGGAGACCGTGGCTGCAAGGTGTGTATCTGCAGCAAGGGAGAGAGGACGATTGGGCATGCAGAGCCCACACTGCAGGAGGATCCCAAGAAATTCATGGAGATTCAAAAGCTTTGGTTTCCAAACAACACATGAAAAGCAAATATTCTGAGGCATTACTCTACAAATACACCTCGCTGTGGCACACAGCATATTCTTAGCTCAGATCTCATGACAAACAATAGCGGCCCCACGTAGCTGAGGCTGCCACCGTGCTCTGTGGCCAGCACAAGTGGGGCCAAGCAGTGGGAAGGTCCTGGCCACTCTGAGCCAGGGATAGGCCCGTTTGTTCACAGGGATGTGGGAAGCCCGGAGTTCTCACTCTGCAGGACGACTTTATGGAAGCCGTGGGCATCCTGAGCTCCCACAGCCACCAGAAAGCAGCTGGAAACGAAGAACAAGAGGGAGCCAGAACCAGGAGGGCAGCTGATACCCTATTCATGGCCACCAAGGGCAGTGAGTGTCTGCACACCCTCCCGTGGCCTCAGCGCCCTTCAGCGTGGCCTGGTCAACTTTCCAGGGGTGGTGGAGTCGTGCATTGCATTAGCAAGGGAGGCTGCCCCGCCTGGAATGTGGAGCTGATATGGGTTGGCTATGTCCCCACCCAAATCTCCTCTTGTAGTTCCCATAACCCCCCGACGTGTCATGGGAGAGACCAGGTGGAGGTAATTGAATCACAGGGGCGGTTCCCCCATCCTGTTCTCATGAAAGCGAATGAGTTCTCGGGAGAGCTGATGGTTTTATAAGGGGTTTCCCCCTTCACTGGGCACTCATTCTCCTTCCCGCCGCCACATGAAGCAAGATGCGTCTGCCTCCCCTTTGGCCACCATTGTAAGCTTCCTGAGGCTTCCCTAGCCCTGTGGAACTGCGAGTCAATTAAACCTCTTTCTTTTATAAATTATCTGGTCTCAGGTAGTTCTTTATAGCAGCATGAGAATGAACTAATGCAGGGGCTCACCTGGGGACCCTGCCCAGCCGAGAGACGAGAGCTAAGGGTCACCATCCACAGAACAGCGGAGGCGGCTTCCAGACTTCCCACAGCCCCCCTGCAGGGCGTGGGGCTTGGGGGAAGCGGGCATGGCCCCGCTCCTGTTCTAAAGTCTCGATTCTTCTAAGGAGAAGAGGGAGCACAGCCCAGACAGGAGCACATGCAGGACCTGGGCTGCCCATAGGGCCCACGGCTGCTGTGGCAGCAGCTGTTGGAGTGGAGGAAAGGGTGGAGTTCCTAGCTCACCACTGCCCTCTGCATGCAGCCAGCATCACCCTTTGGGTTTCTGTCTGCGGGGATGTTTACAAACACTGAGCATCCTCCGTCCTTGAATTGAACTCGGCGCCAGAGAGGCCCCATCTTCGAGCAGTGGGGGAGGGAAGCCAAGGCAGCCCCTGGGTCCTGAGCAATCCCCCAACCCCCAGCCCCAGACTTTATGGCACTACCCATCAATGAGATAGACACTATGAGTAAAATTGGGGTGAAGAAAAAGAAATAAGAGGAAAAGAAATCAAGATGAAGCCAAGAATCAAAAGAGAACCCAAAATGCACACCAAGTGATTCTGTACAGTTGCTAGGGGTGGGTTGCAAATTGGGCTCTGAGTTTCCTAGCTGTCAGAGCAAAGAGGGAAACCAGCACAACCTTAACATAACAGCAAATATTTTTGCCCCAGTTCCCTAGAATCCTCCAAAACAACCTGTGGAAGCCTTGGGGTTTTAGCTCATTGTTTTAAGGTCTTGGGTTTAAAATAAAGGACAGGGAGGGGAGAAATTACTTAATTGTAAAACAAGCTAACAGGCTGGGAAAGGACAGCATTTTGTAATTATTTGGTACCTCAGAGTCACGGCGCTGTGTTGCATAAACAGGGAGTGATTCATGGTACTTCTGGAAGTAAATCTCTCCTCTCCATCTCCTCCATCACACCTCATCAGGGCCAGCATCACCCATCAGCTGTGTGTGTGTCTGTATGGACTCCCCACCGGCCCCACGTCTGCTGCCCTCAGACCCCTCTCCAGCCCCACGAGTTACATCCCCAACGGGGACCTCACTACCCACAAACAGCGAGTGGCTCTGGCCTTTTTCCACCCAGGCCTCAGCTCAAATCCCCCTTCCCCAAGCTCCCCCCACATATTTTTCTGGCTGTTTGCTTGTTCTGTTTATCCCCCTCCACTAGGACCTGACCTTGCTGGGACAGAGTCTGCTTCAGGCGGGTTCCTGGCTCTGGACAGTCAGTGCCACGCACAAGTTCTGGGTTGTTTCATCCATTTGCCAACAACCAATTTGATGATTGATTCAAGCCAATGGCCAAGTTACTCCAAACTGTCAGACATGGTAGGCCCCTCTGACAGCTTGTCGTAGCTGTTTTGCCATAAGGTTTGGGGAAGCGGTGAGAGCTGCGAGGTTCTACCTCCTGGAAGGGACGATCCCGGGCTCACACCTCCAGGAAGCACAGCACAGCCTGGTGCACCGCGGGGTACAGTAGCCACTGACTTGTCGTCTTCTGAGGCCCTGAAATATTCACATTTTTGTAATCCAAGTTTCCAGTGTGTCTTTATAAATAATGATGGCAAAAACTAAGAGAAAGGCATTGTGTAATTTGAAGCAGTGCCTACAGGGCTAAGTCTCCTAGAGGCTGGGTCAGCGAGAGATGATCTGGAGAAGACGTTTGCTGTGACACTCGTCCAAGAGAGCTGTCCTGTGGGAGGACAAGCAGAGCGAGGGCAGCGAATATGATTATTGTTGGATTTGATATTGGTGTTTCTTACAGTATTTCAGACATGTGCTTCTCAAACTCTGTGATGAAGAACCAGCTTTTTAAAATGTCCAATCCGCTGTGGACTGATATTTTCATAAAATACAAGCAAAAATGCCCTGGCCGCAGCAAGGGACAGCAAAGTATCTACATGCTTGCTCTCAGTTTCCGCCCAGACTCAAGGGGTAGTTCCAACAGCCATGGGCCTGCAGTGCTTGTGTGGAGTGTTCTTGACCCAGATGAGCTGCAGTGGGGCTTGTGGCTGGCGGACCATCCTCCCCACTCCCCGCCCAGCCGCTGAAGGCCACAGGGTCACCGCTCAGAAGTGGATGTGGCTGTCGAGTCTTCACCGACCCTTCCTGCTGGTGGATGCCTGGACACACTTAAGCTTCCCGACACTTGGGTCATTTTGTGGTGATGTCATTGGCCACAACATGTGAAATCGAGCGGGTGGCACCAACTCTGGCCACGCATCGGCCAGCGTCAGCGAGGAAGCATGGCTCGAGCTGTAAATGGTAGCATTTCAGCCATTTTTTCTTCCCAAGTTTGACTGCTTCTCACCTTTGTGATGCACACACACAAAGGTAGAAACATTTGCATTGAGAATATTCTCAAGGGAGAGAGAACAAAGGGACAGCAGGAATGCCTCCAGGACTCTGGGGTGTCCCTGAGGAGAGACCTCTGCATGCAGCCAGTGTCACCATTTGGGTTTCCGTCTGAGGGGATGTTTACAAACACTGAGCATCCCCAGTCCTTGAATTGAACTCGGCACCAGAGAGGCTTGCGGGGGGAGATGGAAGCCAAGGCAGCCCCTGGGTCCTGAGCAATCCCCTAACCCCCAGCCCCAGACTGTATGGCAATACTGGCCAACAAGATAGACACTATGAGTGAAATTGAGGTGGAAAAAAAAATAAGAGGAAAAGAAATCAAGATGAAGCCAAGAATCAAAAGAGAACCACAAAGGCACACCAAGTGATCCTGTATAGCTGCTGGGGGTGAGTTGCAAATTAGGCTCTGAGCTTCCTAGCAGTCATAGCAAAGAGGGAAACCAGCCTGACCTTAAGATAACAACAAATATTTTTGCCCCAGTTCCCTAGAAGCCTTCATAGAGGAAAAACCTGGGTGCTGCAGGTTCTGCCTTGGGAGCATCATCCCTCCTAGACAATCCCAGAGGCCCACCACAAGCAGGAGCTGTCACTTCTGTGATGCGGAGGCCTGGCATGCAGGTGGTCAGAGCTGTCATGGGTGAGTTGCTTGGTCAGTGAGTGGCCGAGCAGGCTCCCAACACCCGCTGGTCACTGTCACTGCTCAGTGGTTTTCTGTACCTCTTTGTCTTCACAAGCAACTCTGCGGACTGGATAGGAAATGCACATCTGACTGGTGCAGCTGTCTGAGGCCGGGATGAGGCTGCCCCGGAGGGAGGCAGGAGGAGGACGATCCCCAGGAGGCTGCTCTGGGGACCCGGATTTTCCTTTTGTTTGGTGGCCCTCAGGTCCCTGGGGCTCTGCTCCCCTTCACCTCCAGCTTCAGTCCCTTCCTCTGGCACCAACTGGCCTCCCTGAAATGCCCTGCCTTAGAGCCTTGTTCTAGTCTGTGCGGGTTGCCGGCCTGTGACCGCCACCTCCCACTCTCAGCGTGGCCTCGGAGCTTGGGTTTCCCAGGGCTCTTCTGTCTCATGTGGAGGCCGCCCTCCTTGCACCCATAGCTGGTCAACCATGATGGGGTGCTTCCAAGCTGATCACTTCCACTCTTGTTTCTAGAAATTCCTCATTATCCTTGAGATGGGGAGAGCCTGGTCTGTTTTCCAGCACAGTCAGGGACTAATTATTATGTTTCTTCTTCTTCTTCTGTCATTTCACTGGGGCTCAGGGAGGAAGGACATAAACTTGGCTAACATTTTGAAGGGATGTCCCTGTTTTTGCCCTTGAGGGCTCAAAGGATGCTCTGTTTCTGAGTTTCCCCCTCAGCAGGGCCTTCACACTGAGACTGTACAGTGAAAATACAAGACTCCTAACTCTTTAAGAAAGCAAGAAAAAAACCCAAACTTCCCACCCTATTAAGGTGTTCCAATCTTATCTCATGAATGGGAGATTTTTTTGAGGCAGAAGGACTGGAGAAAGTGTCTGGTCCAAGCCTAGAACTTTTTAGGGAGGAAGATGGAGGGCAATTTCTACACTTAGGAAAGTACTGGAGGAGATCATTAATGAGGCGCACCACGCTTCACAAGGATATTGATCAACTCTGTGTTTCTAATAGTTAAAGAATGGAGGCAGGTTAAATGCCCTCCAAAAAGGTCAGTTTATACTGTAAGAATGGCTCAACTAGGCAGGACTAAAAAGTTAGGGATTTGTGTATTGACTACGTCTGAAAGCTTAATCAGCAAAATGTTACCAGCACTTATCTCTGTGTGGTGAGATGAAAATTATACTTAAATTTTTTTTTGCTTATTTAAAATTGTGCTTAAGCTTTCAACAAAAAATGCATATTGTTTTTTAATAAGAAAAAAGGTTATAAATTTAAATATAACAATCAGTGTTAAGACAAGGTGATGGCGGAGCCGAGGCTAGACCAAGTGCATGTGCAAAATCCACAGGAGCGCATGACCGGGGCTGATCATCTGCGTCTCCAAGTGGCTTTGGGGGGAACCCCTAGGGAAATTTCCCAGAAAGTTTCCCACCACGTGATGCTGCTTTTGAGTGCTGGGTGCTCAGCAACAGCTATGAAGGGACAGAGGCAGTGCCTGCCTGCAGGATGCTTCCAGTCCAGTGAGGGACAGACAGGAGGGCGCAAGCTGGAGCAAAGTTTAGGGTGGCCACCCTGTGGGAGACGGGCAGGCAGGGGCTGTGGGCACTCCCAGGTGGAGACCAGATGCCTGGAAAGGTCAGGGCCACATTGATCTCCAGGCCCAGCACCCAGGCTGAGCAGAAGGTGCTCTGGCCAGGTGTGCCACCTCACTTACCAACAGTCCCCTGCCCCTCCCTGCCCCCACATGGGTGCCTGCCCAGGTGCAGCGTGCACAGGAAGGGGACAGGGCTCACTGAGGGTGTGTGCAGGGGAATGTGGCAGGGCATGGTGCCCATGGTCCCTGGAGCCCCCTTGCTAGGTGTGTGCAGAGCCACCCGCAGCTCCTTGGGACCCTCTGCTCATGAGGCCTCCTTCCCCAAGAGGGACCCCCCAGATGCGGCTTGGCAGGGGGCTGGGAAAGCACAGCCTGCGGTGGAAAGGGGAAGATCTGACCCAACCTTGAACTTTTCTGGCAAGGAAGTAAAATCTGCGAGGAAATTCGGGGAGTCTGGGATTCTTCACTCTCTGCGGGACGTCTTGGGGGCGGTAAATCAGCGTGGGAAGGAGGCAGCAGGTGGGGAGGGCAGAGTGGGCGTGGGGGCTTTGACTTAAAAAGCTTTACTGTCTGGGAATGCCGGTGTTCTGAACAGTGTGTGTGTGTGAGTATATGGGTGTGTACGTGTGCGTATGTGTGCATATGTGCACAAGTGTGTGTGTGTGCACGTGTAAGTACATGTGTGTGCGCATGTGTTCAGGTGTGCACTTGTATGTATACATGCAGCTGCGACTTCTTTCACTCGCCTGCAGGAGAGGTAGCTTGTAGCAAGAGCCTTGAGGCTGGGGACATCCCCAAAAGGCAGCTCAGCTCCCCCAGGCTGTGGGTGTGGGGGCTGCAGACCTGTGCTCAAGAGCAGCCTGGGTCACCCTTGGTGGGCACTGCAAGGGGCCTCACACCTGCAGCCGGGAGCCCTAGACAGGGGCCAGAGGAATTTGCTCCCAGGTGGTAGAGGAGAGAAGATAGTCATACATGCACACCCACATGCTCAGACAATACACTCACATGCATGCTCACAGGCTCACATACACCCCCACATGCTTACACACACATACACATGCCTGCCCATCTTCTCTCTCTCACACACACACACACCTGCTCACAGAAATACACACATGCACACACTCATACACACACAAACCCACCTGCTCAAATACACATGTGTGCTCACATGCTCATACAGACACACACAAACCCACCTGCTCACACAAATACACGTGTGCTCACATGCTCACACACAAGCCCACCTGCTCACACAAATACACGTGTGCTCACATGCTCACACACAAGCCCACCTGCTCACAGAAATACACGTGTGCTCACATGCTCATACACACACAAACTCACCTGCTCAAATACACGTGTGTGTTCACATGCTCATACACACACACAAACCCACCTGCTCACACAAATACACGTGTGCTCACATGCTCACACACACACACACACACACACATGCTTGCACACACAGGCACATGCGCAGGGATCCCTTGTGTTTCAGTCAAAGATGCTCTAAGGGCTGGGACCTTAAGTGATCAGAACAATAAACTTGTGAGTGAAGACCCATAGATCAGGAATCAGAACATTCCTTGTACTCAGAACCTTCCCCATGCCTCCCAAACTGTGCTGTTTGCTTTCCTGGAAATTCCAATCCATTTCTCTTACTTCCCTCAATGCAAATGGACCCATCCTGGGCCAAGTTCTTCCTCACTCAGTGGTATAAGAAAATTAGCCTGAACATCATACAAGGGAACCGCCAGGCTAAGTGATGCTGGATCAGTGGGATCTCTGGTTCTTTAATCAATGGGAATTCCTTCAAATCCTTCATGGTTCCTGCAACCGATCTTGGTGTCAGGGTGTTAGAGGGCACAACAAAGAGCTGAATAAAGGCCACGCCCCATGGGGACATCCTGAGGCAACTGGGCAGGTGGAGACAATGCAGGGAAGTGTGACCAAAGGTGACCTTTGGATTGTGCAAAGGTTCCGCAGGTGGGACTGGTGGCACCAGGGGCAGATAGCCCATCATGGGCCACAAAGGGCCAGGACTTGGGCCCTGCAGGGCTTGTAGGAGCCATCTGAAGGCTCTTCTGAAAGGCCTGGGGGCCTGCCTGGAGGGTGGTGGGCACTCGAGCAGGCTCAGCCCCCTTTGGGTCCTGTGGCAGGGCCCTCACTGCTGTTCCCTGGCCTCCGGGAGCCGCCCTGCAGAGGTGGTCCTCCTGCAGAGGGACTGCTTGACCTATTTAAAAAGGTCTTCCCTCGATCCTTTATGATGTCCTGAAGTGTTTACAGGATCCATACTGGCAATTATCAGGCTCTGAGGCTGCTGACCAAGCAATGACATCACACATGAACAGATTCCAGCATCCTGTCCCGTGCAATTGCTCTGGAGGGATAAAGGGCAGTATCTGATTAGACAGGAATCTTGCAAGGCTGTGGATAGATGGGAGGAGGTGGGTGCTGGGAACAGGGATGCCTCCTGTGGCCAAAGCTCAGGGTCAAGCCACACATCCGTGGCCAGGGTCCTCCTCTGCGGGCTGTTAAGTCCAGCAGACACTGGTACCCAGAACATGAGGTCGCAGGGCTCAGCACTGGAGATAAAGCCAGATGCAGGGGTGCGATGGAATGCTGGTGTAGGCAGGGACAGGGGAGGGGGAAGGCTGCTGGGATCTCCAGCCAGATTTCTGACATCCTTGTGAAAAAGCGACAGTCAAGACAAGGGCCAAATTTCCTCCTAGGAGAGAGAGGATGGGGGAGAGGCGAGGGAAGGCACGGGAGGCCATGTGCGGCGGAACGAATGTGGTGTGTATGTGGGGCTCTTGGAGGCAGCTGTGCAGAAGGCTGCAGGGGCTCAGCCCGCTGGCCCTGGACTCTTGCACTTCGAGGAGGAGAGGGAGGTCCATGGGAAGAAAGTGGGTGGAAAGAAATTTAGTGTGACTTTAACAAATCCTCATTGACTTGGGAGTGTGCTGCAGCTGCATGCCAGGGAGAGGGGCCATGCACCGGCCCCACACAGGGTGGCCGGCATGGCTTCCCAGCCAGGTCCTGCAGGGCCATGAGCCACAGGGCAAAGGGGGATGGTGCTCCCCACCCGGAGCCTCTTGTGCGTGTGAGCTGCACCCCTCCCTGGGGCACCGCGCTCCCAACTCTATTTTCCTTTGAAGAAGCAACAGAGCATCCTTGATATCTGCTCAATATGTGGCAGGAGCCCGGCACAGCCCCAAATCATCGGGGATCTTTCCTCCATTTGCATCCATGGGTCCATGGTTGTCACGGTGACACAGGCAGAGTGACAGGGCTTTGGAGTGCGCCCCCATCACAGGAGGAGGCAAGTCCTGCAGGGGCCCCTCTGTCTTCCTAACGTGAACCCCTGCTTCCAACTCCTGTTGGCGGGGGCCTTGCAGCACCCCCCAGGCACATCTCGGTTGCCAGAAGTCCTGGTTTAATATGAAACAAGGCTCCTCTCTGGTATTGTCCACCAGTGTTGCCCCTTCGCACCCCACACAGCAAGAGCTTTTCCCTCCCAGGGGTCTGCCACTCCTGTTTAAAGATGCCCATCCCATCTCCACTTTTCCAAGCTGCCCCCACACCGAGTTCCTCAGGTAA
Source organism: Symphalangus syndactylus (assembly GCF_028878055.3). Lineage (NCBI taxonomy): Eukaryota > Metazoa > Chordata > Mammalia > Primates > Hylobatidae > Symphalangus > Symphalangus syndactylus. The sequence continues at coordinate 143,539,725 of NC_072430.2, read as the reverse complement.
CTTCTAGCCAAGGGCCCCCACACACGTGAGCCTGTGCTCACAGCACTCAACAACCCCTCCCCTCCTGCCTCCTGAAGAACAAAGGCTCCAGGCAGCAGGGGCCAAGGCCCTGGCTACACTGCCACAGGTGGCCCTGCCACGCTGTACCTGGGTCCCTGGACTCCAAGCTCAGTGCTTTTCCAGCCTCAACAACAGATCTCAAAAATCATTTCCTCCCAGTGGTGGAACCATTCCTTAAAAAGGAGACTTTGAACAAAAGCATGACGTGCACAGGCTGCTAAGGAGGATGTGGGGGCTGGCAGCCACAGGCCCTTGCCCCCCCTCTGCCCCACTAGGATTGTCCTCCCTGAGGTAGGCATGGGCTGGGTAAGGGTCCATGGAACATGGGCTGAAACCCCCGGGCTGCGAGGGTAGAACAGGTAAGCAGCTCCCTTGGTTGGGCCGGAAAAGGCTGTGAATCCCATTGCTACCCCTCCCAGGTCCCTGCAGGGTATGCCCATTGGTATGGGAGCTGGGGGCCACCTAACAAAGCCAGCACAGGCTTCCCTGGGAGGAATGATCACATCTGGATCCCTCCAGGAGCTCGCCCATGGGTGGACCTTGGGGAAAACTACTAAGAAAAGCCTGTTTTACTGCAGAATCAGAAGCAACTTTGATTACAGATTTGGTAGCAATTGATCTCCCATTTCTAAAAAAAAACAAAAAACCCTACTTTATTCACTCATTTGGTATTAAATCGAATTTAAGACATTATAAAAAGAAATTAAAACAGGTTTCACTCAGAATCTCACCATCTAAACAGCATCCCAAGATAACAAGGTGGAGGGTGCCTGAATCCGCACTGGGCCGCCTGCCTTCGTGGCTGGAGCTCCTGACTCCCCAGCAGATGTGAGCTATTGGTGCTGTGTATCCCATGTTTGTGTTTAACATGTTCACGGTGCTTTTTACCTGTGTCTAGTTAATATATTTATTATTTTTAAGGACTGCCTAGCATTTTTTGCACAGAGATCCCATAATTTGTATTACTATCCCTGCAGCACTGAAAATTCAAATTTTTTCTAGTTTCCTTTTTTTTAAGCTTTTCATTGGAACTTTACATACATATAAGTTTCACATTTTTTTAAAAAGGGGCTTTAAAATCAGTCGTATAAATGTCTGTTTTAGAGGAATAAAATGAAGCAACTTTGAGGTCACATCTAATCCTCCCCCATCCCAATTTTAGCAGAAAAATTATGTACGTTTGGATTTGCTTCCATAAGTCAAGTTCTTAATGCGTCGCTCTCCTTTGGAAGGGAGAGTCCTGTCACTTTTATGAATCATCCGAATCCCAAAAGTGGAAACCCTTCACTGAGCAGCTTACAATGACTTGAGATGAACGATGCGTGTTGGCTGGAACGAGCGCTTCTAGGAGGAGGTGGTGCATAAAAGGGGCTGTCTCAGAACTGTGTCTGCAGCCGAGCCATCTCGTCCCCAGGGCAGGCAGCGTGGCCTGGTGGATAGCACACAGAATTTCTGTCCTGGCCTCCAGCTAGCACAGGGGTGCCCCGACACAAGCTTGTCTCCCTGGGAGAGGCCTCGATGGGTCACTCTGTATTCCTGGATCTGACCGTGGCTGAGCATTGCCCTGGAAGTCGAGCCCAGGCCCTGCAGCAAGGCAGGCTTCTCTGAACATTTGGTGTGCTGGGCTGAACATAGCTTGAGGAATCTCCCAAACTTTTTTGGCCAAGGCTCTGGCCTCCCCTACCACCCTCCGCACTTTTGGGGTAACATCCACCAGCACCTCCCAGGCCATGGGTACTGGCCTAGGAGATAATGGTCTGCAGTGCATTTGGTAATGGCTCAGATGTGCCACCTTGAGAAGACACTGCACGCAGGGCCTGACAACCCAGACGCCTGCAGAGGACAGGTCCCAGCCAACGGAACGGAGCTGCTTTTATTGGGGCCAAGCTTGACACCCTGCAGGTGTGTTACTTTTTAAATCACCTCGTGGACCAAAAGAAAATGGCAGCTGGCAGTATTTGGCTACACCCAGCCATACCCATCAGTACCCAGCAGCACCTGGGAGTACCTAGCAGTACTCACCAGTACCCATCAGTACCCAGCAGCACCTGGCAGTACCCATCAGTACTCACCAGTACCCATCAGTCTCAAGCAGCACTTGGCAGTACCCATCAGTAGCCAATAGCACCCATCAGTACTCATCAGTACCCAGTAGTATCCAGTCATACCCAGAAGTACCCAATATACCCAGCAGTACCCAGCAGAACCCATCAGCACTCAGCAGTACCCAGCAGCCCCCAGTAGCACCCATCAGTATCCATTAGTATTCATCAGCACACGATAGTACCCAGCAGCACTCATCAGTATCCAGCAGCATGCAGCAGTACCAAGCAGCACCCACCAGCACTCAGCAGCATCCGACTCACCCTTGCCAGGGTGGCTGGTCTATGTCTTCCTGTTCTTCTCCACAGTTGGGAGGGAGGATGGCCCTGGACCAGCCTGGGCACCAGGTCCACAGTGGTTCCCGGTGTTCTTGGCATGTCTTTGGAGGGAGTTGCAGCTTTCTCTGTGGCCCCCTCCATTCTGGCTGCTTCTCAAGCCCTGGGGGAACCTGTGCTTGGGTGTGGGAGGCCTGGTGCCCATGGCTGTTGGGTGGAGGCTGCTGAGTAGCTGCCTCCGGTGGTGGTCCTGGATTCTGGCTGCCCCAGGGCAGGTCTGCAGTGCTGTCTTCCCTGAGACTTTGCTACCTGAGCCCCATCCACTCCTCCTAAACCCGACTCCCCTCCTGCTGCCCAGGTCAGTTTACGTGGACCCCGGAAGAGCCCATGGGCTAGTTGTTCCGTGGCTCCATCCTCTGCACCTGCGCCTGCCCCTCTCTCACACGCTTCCTGCTAAAGCTGCAAAGAAAGAGGCGCCGTGGGGAAGTGCGAGCAACAGCTGGGCCCAATGAACAATCAGAAATGACTGAGGATCATTTTCCTGAGCTGAAGGTATAATAACGAATGTCAATTTAAAGGCAAAACCACTGCAAGAGGCCAGCCACTTTGACACGAAAATCACACGTTGCACAAAAAAGAAACCCTTCTTAAGGAAACCCACCAGTAAGCAACCAGACAAATCCATGTCCCTCCAAAGCAGCTGCTCCAACAGGAGCCTCAGAGTCATTTGAAAGGGTATAGTTTGCCCTAAGGTACCCTAGAGAGCTCAGGAATCTGAGATACAGGCAGCAGCTGAGCGCCTGCCTTCTAGGGTACCTCAAAATTCCCCTGGGAAGCGGCACGCCAGGTCAGCAGCAGGACAAGGGTGACTGCAGAGCTCACAGCGAGGCCACCTCAGGAGTGGGGCTGCTGAAATCCCCGTGGAAGACACCCTCTGGGTGCCAGTGGAACCTGCTGGGAAGCTGTCCTGTGGGGGCCAGTGGAACTTGCTGGGGAGCCGCCCACATGGTGGTGCCCTTGATGCCCACTGGGGTGAACGTCCTGGGCGTCCCATGCCTTGCCGGCTGCCATGCTGCAGGAACAAGCTGGGAGGGACATGGGACCTGGAGATAGGCCCCTTCCTCTGCCATGCCTGACAGCACCCCCAGTACCCTCCATGGATGAAGCCTGGCGCTGCCAGCTTGCAAAGGAGCCACGTTCACAGCCCAGCTCCCGCATCGCAGGGCAGGTCCAAGGAGGGCAGAGTTGGAGCTGAATGGTAATAAATTGATACCAGCACACACGGTTTGTTTATGATATACGTATACTACTGCACTACTGTACTAATGCACTTTAGAAAAACACAGACCCAAGGGCCGGGCGCCGTGGCTCATACCTGTAGTCCCAGCAGTTTGGGAGGCAGAGGCGGGCAGATCATTTGAGGTCAGGAGTTCAAGACTAGCTTGGCCAACATGGAGAAACTCCATCTCTACTAAAAATACAAAAATTAGCCAGGTGTGGTGGCTAATTTTTGCACCTGTGGTCTCAACTACTTGGGAGGCTGAGGCAGGACAATTGCTTGAACCTGGGAGACAGGAGATTGCTGTGAGCCAAGCCCATGCCACTGCACTCCAACCTGGATGAGAGGGAGACTCCATCTCAAAACACAAAACAAAACAACAACAACAGCAACAAAAACAAACAAACACCAAAAATCAAACAAACAAAACACAAACCAGAGAAATTTACCATTAGTGTGAGCCGTGTTATTATGGCTGCTTTACTAGTTTGTGACATAGTGATTCAAAGGTCTGTTTCTGGCTGGGCACGGTGGTTCATGCCTGTAATCCCAGCACTTTGGGAGGCAGAGGTGGGAGGATTGCTTGAGCCCAGGAGTTTGAGACCAGCCTGGGCAACACGGTGAAACCCCGTCTCTACAAAAAATTTAAAAATTAGCTGGGCATGGTGGCACACGCCTGTGGTCCTAGCTACTCAGAGGCTGAGGTGGGAAGATTGCTTGAGCCCAGAAAGTCAAAACTGCAGTGAGCTGTGATCACACCACTGCACTACAGCCTGTGTGACACAGCAAGATCCTGTCTCAAAAATAAATAAATACCCCAAAATCCAAAGGTCTAACTTCATTTTATTTTGTAACTTGGTTTTAATGACAATCATTGCTGGGAAGAAATTGCTTACAAAGTCATGTAGATCCAAATAAAAGACGGCTGTACTTATTAAATATGCTTTCACTTTTCAATTCCATCCACCAATTATGCAAAAGATTTTGTTCAAATTTTGTCCAGTCAGTGCCCATCTTCCCTGATGTTAATAATTTGCTCTTGCAAATTAATCGGGAGTTGTATTTGAAAGTTTTTAACAAGCATATTTAAAATTACTAGGACCCTTCATTTGGAAGATTTTCAAACAGATTGAAAAAACATTCTGTCCTTAAATTTTTAGTGTCCACATATAAGAATTTTTGTAGAAGACAAATATTAAGCCACAAAATTATATAACAATGGAAAATTTTTTAAAGCCTCTGTTTTTAAAGTGCAATCTCCATTGAATTATTTTCTTTAAAAATTCCCCCCTATTTTCTCATTCTTTATTAAAATGCCAACTTTACCTTGAGGAGCAGACTGTGTTTATTCTTCCATAAAATAGCTGTAAATAGCATAGACTGTCAGTCACTGGTCACTTAGAAAAGTCTGCAAATAGAAACCATGTGTATATTTGTAAGAGAAGAGAGTGCCACATCCTCCCAGTGGTGGCGAGGAAGATTGGGAAGGTGCCCAGGGCACACCTGGGCCTGGAGAATCCCCGTCTCCTCTCCAGCTCCTCTGCAGAGCCACGTTACTGCTGTGGCCACTAGCTGAGTGGACACGAGGCCTCCGGCCCTGCGGTTGGATGGTTCAGGGGCCACCGCCTCCAACCCTGTGAGCGGGAAGCTGGTCTGAGGAAGAGGATGTGAGGGCCACGTGACCTCCCAGAGGGAGGCGAGTGGGCGGATCGAGTCTTCTCTATCCTTGAGGGGAGGAGGGCAAGGAGAGTTCCTTAGGGGCCTCGGAGGGGCTGAGAACCTTTAAGCGGGTAGGGGCGGATCCCTTTGTTGTTATTGTTGTCTTTAACCTGTTGGGCATTAAGGACATTGCAGCAATAGACCTGTGCCTCAAATTGCCGACAAAGGTGGGAAAAAAAGAACGTCCCATCTGGCTGGGTGGGGGTAGAAGGGGGTGGAGGGAGCGCCTAGGTATTGTCAGGTGAGGAATGCCAGAGGGAGCCGGCCACCCACGTGGCCAGCAAAACGGAGCGTGGGAGAGGCCCACGAACACCTGAGATCAAAACCCACAGGGCATGTGAGAAGATCCCAGTTCCAGCGCGCAAAGGAACTCCAGGAGCTTCAAAATTCGCCTGCATCATGAAAACATCCAGCAGACGATTAAAGACTCGATCTTGGTGCAGACCCTGACCCGAAGAAGGAAAAGGGTGAGAAACAGCTAGGCAGACATAGCAGAGCGGGAAAGAGGCAGAGGCAGACGGAATGCAGGAGGTTTGGGGGTCGGGCCCAGGAGATCTGATCTGAGAGTAACAAGTTACAGGAGCGCGGAAAATCACAGATTGAGGGAGGGCAGTCATTAAATATCGGAACCCTCCCCTGAGTTGGGGGATGCCTGTAGCGTACACATGGAAGGGCTCACCGAGTTCCAGGTTCAGCTGATGAGAAAAGATGCACTCTGTGCTATGTCACGGTAACAGCTTCCGAACTCTGCATACACACTGTATTCTTCCCTTTATATGAAACTCCAGAAACAACAAATTGCATCCACAGTGATGGAAATCAGACCAGTCATTGTCAGGGGCCACCAAGTTGACTGGGATAGTGAAAGAAATTTTAATGAATACATAGATGTATAAACATGTCAAAACATGTACTTTTTAAAATGGATCCATTTTATTGTATACAAATTTTACTAAATAAAATTGAATGGAAAATTATAAGTGCTGTACTTTCTGCATTGAGGAAAAAGAAAAGTCAACCATTTCTCAGTCAAAAGGAATATGTTACCTAAAAAAGCAAAACAATCAGAATGGTCTCAGGCTTCTCATCTACAACACTGCAAGCTAAAAACAGTGGAAGAGCAAAAGACTGCAACCCAGGAACCCCTGCTCTCAATAAAGAGATGGTTGAAGTGTTAGGAGCAGAAGGTATTTGAAGATACATAAAAACCCAGTGAGTTTATCACCTAAGTGCCTCATCTAGGAAAGCACTGGAGAGACAGTTCTAATGAAATGGCAAACCCAGAAACGACATAGCAGAGACCTCTGGATGAAGGAGGATGGAGAGGAAGGACGCAGTGGCGAGAGGAAGCTTCATCTACTTGGAGGCATCCCGAGGGGCTCAGCCATTGGGAGAAGCGGAGGGGCGCAAACGCTGCAGGGTGGCTGGGTCTGGTCTTCACAGGGTACAGTAGAAGCATAAGGGAAACTGAGGCCGTGGTGTGAGTAGGAACCTGGCTGTAGTGGGTTATGGGATGAGACAGTGAGTGTGTGTTTGGTGCACATAAGTAATCTTTTTTTTTTTTGTCTCACTCTGCCAGGTTGGAGTGCAATGGTGCAATCTTGGCTCACTGCAACCTCCACCTCCCGGGTTCAAGCAATTCTTCCTGTCTCAGCCTCCTGAGTAGCTGGGATTACAGGTGCTCACCACCATGCCCAGCTAATTTTTGTATTTTTTTTTTTTTAGTAGAGACAGGGTTTCAAATCCTCTTAAGGGCACATTGATAAGTCCGGTTGAAAATAGGATTTGATTCATCCAAAGCAGGAAGAAGTGACTGTAATGAAGATGAAGGCACAGCCATGAAAGATTAATTATAGAGGGTCTGTCTAGGACCCGGGGGCCCATGTTTTCGTTGTTAACCAAAAATAATTAAGAAAGGCGATGATTCTGTCTGCACTGTGAGCTCTGTGCGTTGATTTGGTGATGAATGGAGCACCATTGCCATGAGGTGGAAGTCCTTTCCCGACTGGAAGATGGTAACAGCCCTGCCCCATTTCCCTGCCATATTTATACTGGACTTTAGAGAACTGCGAAAGCCCATCTGGAAACCACTCACGGCAGGTGAGCGCCCCTCACAAACCCTGCGGAGAACACCGTCCTTCCCTCCACCATCATCACCAGCAACAAACATTTGCTGCAACCCACAGTGTGCAAGGCAGAGGGCCCGGTGCTGCAGGGACAGAAAGAGGAATGAGGGACAAAAGAACATGACAGGAGAGAAAGGAAGGATGTCTCTGTTCTCCAGGGATTTGCCATCCACCTGGGTGCTGGTCTGATGTCCCTGAGTCGCTGAAGCAATGCCAGCAGCATTTTTATGGGCAGAAAGATCAATGCCCGTAAGTAGCAGGGCATCCTCCCTGTCAAATAAAGGTGACCTAAGATTCTACCGGTTCGGGCGGGGCTCTGAGTCACCCATTTATTCAAGTTATAATCACTGAGCTCCACTGCAGAGGGCTGCTGGACACACCCCTATTTCCTAGAAATGGAACTCTTTCTAGCACCGTGCATGGCTGACTGGAATAAAACTATACCTCCCAGACTCTCCTGTATCTATGGTTGGCCACATGACTAACATCCGCTTCATGGCATGTAACTGGAAGTGTTGTGTGCTGCTTCCCTAAAGGGAAGTGGCCATGCCCCAAATCATCCCTCCCCCTTCCTGCTGTCTGACATATGGATATACAGGTTAGATCTAAGCAGCCATCTCAGACTACGAGAACACTGGGAGACAGCGGAGCAGAGAGTTGAAGGGGACTGGATCCCTGTCGGCTATGTGGAGCCGAGCTGCCCACACCACCTGCACTGTCCACCTTTGGAGTTTCTGCTGGAGGGAACAAAATCTTGTGTGGTTGGGTCAATAGTAATTCGGGGTCTCTGTTCTTTGCTGCTGAACCTAATCCTGGTGGATATGAGTGCCTAGTGTGCATCAGGACCGTGTGCTAAGGACTGGGACTTCGAGAATGGATAAGAGAAAGACAGCCCCTGCTCCCAGGGAGCTTAGAGTGGAGAGAGAGAGACAGATCAAAGACATCATGTTACCTGAAATAAGCCAGGTGCCGAAAGACACATTCTGCAAGATCTCACCCGCATGTGAAATCCAAAAACGTTGATCTCATAGAAATAGACAGTGGAACAGTGGTTCCCAGAGGATGGAGGTGGGGGGTAGGAGCTTGGTCAATGGGTGCAAAGTTCCAGTGAGACGGGAAGAACAGGTCTGGTGTGCTATGGCACAGCGGGTTAATAAGAATGTATTATATATTTCAAGAGAGCTGGCAAAGAGGATCTCAATATTATCACAACACAGAAATGATAAAGGTCTGAGGGGCTGACATGCTAACCACCCTGATTTGATTATTATACCACGTGTGCACGCATGGAAACATCACAGTGAACCCCAGAAACCTGTAAAATTGTTATGTGTCAATTCAAAACAAAAATTTTGTTTAAAAAGTAAGCTAACAGACACATTCACCCAAGCTGATAAATTCAATAAACTAAGGGAATGGCTGGCTTGCTAAGTTAGAGAATAATGGAGACAGACAGCAAATAGCAGCTAGAAAGGGCTCCTAGAAGGAGGCGGGTTTTAGGGAAAGATGGAAAGAGGAGTAAAGGGCATTATAAGAAATTGTCTTCTATTATTAATCTGGCCAAAATTCAGAAACGGGAAGAGAAAGACTGATCCATCTGCAGCCAACAAGGGCATTTGTACAGGGCAAGGACCCAGCCCCGCAGCAGAGAAGGGGAGCCCCTCCCACGCCTGGGCAGGTGGTCTTGGGGTGTCCCCAGTGAGTCAAGCCCTGGGGCTGCAGCTGGCTGAGGTCAGGTTGTATTCAGCTTAGGGAACACTCAGTCACTAGCCCTGAGTCTCCAGACTGCCTGGGACACAATGGCTCTTTGCATGAATGCAGATTCCTGGGCCCTGCTCTTTGGAGATTTCTGATTTTGTGGAATTAAATTGTATTGGGAGCTCTAAAAAGCCCAAGGAATAATGAGCTTTCAAAAACTCACATTTAAAGGGGGTCTCAGGTTGTCCGGCCCAAACACCCACAGGGCTGTGACCCCTCTCACCCGTAAATTACCTGCCTGCACAGCTGCCAGCAGAGGCAGGTTCTGCCCTTCCAGGGCTGCAGTCTTCTCCCTGTAAGAAATTGTACTGAAAGGAAATCTGGGCCGGGTGTGGTGGCTCACGCCTGTAATCTCAGCACTTTGCGAGGCCGAGGCAGGCGGATCACTTGAGGTCAGGAGTTCGAGACCAGTCTGGCCAACATGGTGAAACCCTGTCTCTACTAAAAATACAAAAATTAGCCAAGCATAGTGGCCGGGACCTGTAATCCCAGCTACTCAGAGGGCCGAGGCAGGAGAATCACTTGAACCTGGGAGGCAGATGTAGCAGTGAGCCCAGATCGTGCCACTGCACTCTAGCCTGGGTGACAGAGAAAGAATCTATCTCTAAAGAAAGAAAGAAAGAAAGAAGTAAGAAAGGAGACCTGACCCCTCTTGCAGTGCTGCCTCTGGAACTACCGAAAATAAGTTTCATCTCTTTTCCAAATGAGAAGCTTTCAACTTACCACGGCCCTGGACGTCTCCTCTTTCCCAGGTGAACTATCCTCGCATCCCATGGCCATTTCTCTTATAAGCTTCACTGGCAGGACCCCAGTCCCCTGGTGCAGCAGCCTGAGAAGGGCAGCCTCCTTTCGGCCGGCCCAGACTCCAGAGAGAAGGGAGAGGATGGAGACAGGACTGTGTGTGCTGTGTTCTTCAGAGGGATTCCACATTCAGGACCCCACTTCCTAGCTGTAGCCTGGAGATTTCTGAGGAGGCTTTGAAATGATTTAGTTTAACCTCCTGAATTAGTTTCCTAGGGGTGTCATACAAATGACCCCAAACTGGGTGGCTTCAAACAACAGAAATGTGTCCTCCCACAGTTTTGGAGGCCAGAAGTGCTACATCACGGCGGCAGGACTGATTTCTTCTGTGGCTGTGAGTGGGGCTCTCTCCGGGGCTCTCTGCGGCTCCCGGCAGGTGCGGGGAAGTCTGGCTTCTGGATGCATCACTCTAACTAACCTTTGCCTCTGTCTCCACGCGGCCTCCTTCCCCGTAGCTCTGTGTGTTCTCCACTTCTCTTCTCTTCTAAGGACTCCTGGCATTGGATTTAGGGCTCACCCTAAACCAGAATGATCTTATCTCGAGATTCTCATCTTAATTACATGCACAAAGGCCCTTGGGCCAACAAGGGGCACACTCTGACGTTCCTGCTGGACACATCTTTTGGAGGTGGCACCATTTAACCCAGCAGAACGCTTACTTTACAGATAAATGCCATGGGGGGCAAAAGGGGAGTGGCGTGCCCAGGAGTCCCTGCAGAGTTCGCGAGGAACCTGAGCCTCAACACCCCAGGTCCACCCTCCCCGCCCTCTCACGTGGAGAACACAGAAACACAACCAGGACAGACGATGGCACGCACGGACCTAGCATTGCTGCAAAACGCAAGGCTTCCATGAAGTTCTCAAGTAATTGAAGCTTACCTCTTTAAGGGACAAAATTATGCTCGAAATGCTCTTTTGATGGTAAGGGTTCTAAACCATAGAAACATACTCTCCCAATGTGCTTAAGAGAATACAAGTTTAAAACAGTCTGTCAGCATTTTGTTGGTAACTCAGGGTGGTTGCCGAGGGGCCTTTCCGAGCCAGGGCTGGGCTGTGATCCTTCGAGTTCTGCTCGACTGGCTGGGCCGTCGCCCCTGCCTCAGATGCCCCCACATCGCCGGCTGCTGGACGTGGTGACTGCCAGCTGTTTCCCCCAAGAACTGGCCCTTCTCAGAATGGCAGCCCATTCATTCGCCAGCTCTTAATGGGATGTGTGATGGAATACACTTTGAGGGGGTGGGTGGAGATATTAATCTTTGTTTTGCTTTCTTATTTCTCCCCCTCATCCAATTTCAAGCAGATCACCCGGCTCTTTGTAATTTTTTTGCCTCGGGGATTTTTTTTTCCAGGCAGAACGCCAAAGCAGCTCAAAGCCAAAGGCTCTTTCTGTCTTTTGTAAAAACCTAAACCCATTTCATAAAAACCCAAACCCAGGAGGCGAGTGGGAGGGAGAGGGCAAGATTCACTGAGGCTGGGAAGAGGAGGAGGCTGGCGTCCCCAAGGGCCTGAGGTCTGAGCACAGCTCCAAGGCACAGCCTGGGAGGGTGGAGCGCACACGGCTGCCCATGTTGTGCCCCAAGGCTCTCATCCCTGGCAAGGATCCCCAGGCACCGGGCAGGGAGAAGGAACAGCCATCAGCCTGAGGGCAGCGGGACTTGCATGCGAGTGGCCGCTGAGGCGGTGGTGACAGCTCCCAGCCCTGCAGCTCTTCTGGGCACCATGGAAGCTTCTGGATCCTGGAGGGACTCTAGGAGGGGAGAGAGTTGCATTTTCTGCCAGCCCCACAGGGTGGGGCTCCAAGTTGGGTTTAAGTTGATTTATGTAAACAAAGAAATGAAACTTCCGGATTTCTGGACAGCACGGCCCTACAAGTTCATGCTCTGAGGCCTCTTCTCTGCTCCGAATACGCGGCAGCATTAGAGAAAACATATTTCAACAAAACAAGCCAAGCATCACAGACGCCAAAAACAGACAGAACAAAACCCGTGGGTGGGGTCTGAGATGGGGCTTCCGGTCCGGAACCAATGTGGGGGAAGCACTGGCACCTGGTGCAGCCCCCAGGGTTGGGAGCAGAGGCCAGCTGACTGCACAGACAGACCCCCACCCCGGACAGGGAACAGAAAGAAAATTCCAGCTGAGTGCTTCTCGGGCTTCAGCTCTCACAGATTCAAGGACCAGGAGGTGGGAGGAAGCAGCCTCCTGTCCAGGACCCAGGTAAGGCACCACCAATGCCATTACTCTATTCTTGATTTAGCCGATGCTCTGTGGGATGTGAAACCTGGTTCACGGAGGGCATCCCTGGAGGCTGGGCAAAGACAGATGCAAACCCTCAGGGCAGACAGGGTTGAGTGTATGTGAGGGGTGTGGACAGGGAGAGAAGGAGGAGGGTGGACAGGGACATGGGAGAGAAGCAGAGCAATAGGAAAATGACCTTAAAGTAAGTTCCTTAGCATCTTAAAGAGGAAAGACAAGAAATAGCCTGAAAAGAGTAATTGGCTATACACAAAACTTGGCAGAAATGAAAAAGATCAGAACCGCTGGAAATGGAAAATATCTAATTAGTAAACCTGAAAATTAAAAAAGATGCTCATTGAAATAAAAAGGAAACCAGCAAATGCAATAAAATCCTCAAAAAATGCAGGCAAACAGATCTTGGGTGAATTGGAAGACGGACATAAGGAATTCTCCAAGAACGCATCACACAGCAACCGAGATTTAAAAAGAAAATCTCCACAAAAGAGCAGGCAAGAGACCGGCAGAGTCGGCCGGGCAACTCTGGCCCGTCTTGGAGGAGGTCTGGGAAAGAGGAGCAGCAGGTGGGGGAATGAGATTGAACAGACAATTACAAGAAGGGTCCCAAGCCCAGGAATGACACAACCCTCAGGCCGGAAGCCACTGTGAGCAAGTCGACCAAACATAAACCCCATCTCTGCATGCCGCTGGTCAAATGTGTCCATAAGGTACCTGCTCGCTGCAAGAACACTTCACCTTTGTGCATTTATAAAAAATAACAATAACAAAGATAGGGCAAGATACAGGAAATGATGTTCCTTGTTCAGAAAAAGGACACAGATACTTTAGATTTCATTAGAAAAAACCCAGAGTTCCAAATATAGACTAAAAATAAAGGATAGTCACTTCCAAGAATAGAAACAAAAATCTACAGCTGCCAAACCATCTCTGGGGGAAAAGAAAAATCCAAAAATGTTATCATGCTTAGAAAAGGCAGAAAAGATAAAAGAAAGCAAATGAAAATCATGGTAAATGAAATATCACATACAATAATAGAAACAATTTTAATTACTTTAGTATTAACCATAACTGTAAACGGATTAAACACATGTACAAAAACTGGAGACTACAGGATTCAACCTTCATCCCCCAAATTCAGCTACATGCTGCTCACAAAGAGACACATAAAACAAGGCAGAGACTTTGTTTGTTTTGTTTTGTTTTGTTTTGTTTTTCTGAGAGAGTCTCGCCCTGTCATCCAGGTTGGAGTCCAGTGGCACAATCTTGGCTCACCACAACCTCCGCCTCCAGGGCTCAAGTGATTCTCCTACCTCAGCCTCCTGAGTAGCTGGGATTACAGGCATGCGCCACCACGCCCGGCTAATTTTTGTATTTTTAGTAGAGATGGGGTTTCACCATGTTGGCCAGGCTGGTCTCGAACTCCTGACTTCAGCTGATCTGCCAACCTCAGCTTCCCAAAGTGCTGGGATTATAGGCGTGAGCCACCTCGCTCTGTGTTTTTTTTTTAAAGGATGAAAAACAGGAACACGCAGCAAATACAGATAAAAGGAAGAGGGTGTATCAATAAGAAACAAGTTAGATTTATGGCAAAAACCTTCACAGCCTCTAAGGACTGGCTGGGCTAAGTCATGCGATGGGAACGATCCAATTCTCAGGGCCTACAACCACAAGGCGAATTCTCACTCCACCACCCATGGGCCGTGGCTCTACTCCCTAACGTCCTGGACAGGAGCAGCTCCACCTGGGACATTGCCAGGCTCATGCAAAGAGGGCAGGGAGACTTCCAGAACCACAGGCTGGCCCTCAGTGCTTCTGATGGGAAGTGTCCCACATGACTTGGCCCACACTTCCCTGGCCGAGAAGCCCTCCTGAGTTCAGTGGTGAGGACTGGATCTTCTCACCACGGGGAGGGGAATGCAAATCAGGGCAAATAGCGACAGCCCACCCTGTGCTACACAGAAACGCCACACCTCGACAAACAGGCCAGGCCATGGCCGTAAGCTTGCGTGAGTGTAAGAAACAAACATTTTATGCACAAGTAAGCTTTTTCACCAATGTGGACTCAGCACCTCGGGAGGTTGTCTGCAATTTCTATTTGCTATGGGCCGAACATTTGTGTCCCTCCAAAACTGATAGGTTGAAATCCTCACCTCCAGGGTGATGGTATTAGGAGGAGGGGCCTTTAGGAAGTGATGAGGTCATGGGGGCAGAGTCCTCATAAATGGGATCAGTACCCTTAAAAAAGAGGCCCCAGAGAGCTCCCTTGCCCCTTCCACTGTGTGAGGGCACAGCAAGAAGGCACCATCTGTGTGTAGCAGGACGAGTCACAGACAAAACTCCTCAGACACCGGATTAAAGAAGGAAGAAGTTTTTTTATTCGGCCGGGAGCATCTGCAGACTCGTGTCTTAAGAGCAGAGCTCCTCGAAAAAGAAATTCCTAGCCCTTTTAAGGGCTTACAATTCTTACAGATAACACTAGTAGTTTTGGTCAGAGGTTAATACTATTATTATTTTAACCAAGGTGGTGGTGCCAAGGTCATCTAGCTATTTATCTTACTTCTATTTCTTTCCAACTTTTTGCTTTCTCCCTTTTCTCCTGTCTTATAAACTAGAGAAAAGGGGAGGTTGAGGAGAAACTAGGAAGAACAACAGTAGAAGTGGTGGTGTCATACCATATGTGAACCAGGAAGTAGCCCTCACCAGACACTGCATCTGCCTGGCTCTTGGACTTCCCAGCCTCCACAGCTGTGAGAGACAGATCTTACTGTTTAGGAGCCACCCGGTTCATGGCATTTTGTTACAGCAGCCTGAATGGACTGACACCTGTTCCTTCTGCTGACACTGAGGGTCATTTGGGACGAGACGGGGAGGCATCAAAAATTATCAGAGGGGGCTGGGCTCAGTAGCTCACACCTGTAATCCCAGCACTTTGGAAGGCCGAGGCAGGAGGATTGCTTGAACTCAGGAGTTTGAGACCAGCCTGGGCAACATGGTGAGACCCCATCTCTATAAAAAATTTAAAAAAATTTTGTTTTTTGTGTCTGTGGTCCCAGCTACTTAGGAGACTGAGGCAGGAGAATTGCTTAAGCCTGGGAGGTCCAGGCTGCAGTGAGTCTTGATTGCACCACTGTACTCCGGCCTGGGTGGCAGAGTGAGGCCTTGTCTCAAAAAAAAAAAAAGAGAGAGACTATTGGGGGAAATTGGCATCCATTGCTTTTGTCTCTGTTCCTACCACAGCCCCACTCTGCCTTCTGAGGAGGCTGCCTCTGTAACGAGTCATGCTGGCCACAGCCAACTGGATGGACCGGGGCAGGAAACTGACCCCAGGCCACTCTTGGCAGACTGCCCAGTGGCCTATGGCCTGGCCTGGCAGGAACTCTGCTCCACAAGCCACTAAAGCAGCTCAGGAGACAGTGATCGGGTCTAGTGAGTCCCGCGTGGGGACGCGAGGCAGAAGCCAGGAGGGGCAGGAGGAAAGCCGAGTGCTGAGACTGGAGAGAAGGGAAAGGGGCCAGCTGGCCTGAACGGGGCCTGGAAGTGGAGTGCCTGAGAGTCAGTGACGGACTTCGTGGCTGAGCAGTGACAAACAAGCACGTCCTGGGTAACATTCCCGCCCTCCGAAAGGCCTGCTCTGAGCTGGCAATGTTTCTCTCAGCTTCCTGCCTCTCTCCAGCCCCAGCCTCGTTAACCCCAGCAACCTGAGTACATCTCTGTTCCTCAGAACAGGACCGATCCGACAAACAAGTCTGTCGCACTCATAATCTTCATAATAGATTTAATGCAACCCTTGGGATCTCGGGGTGAGGCCGCCTCTCCGGTAGATATTTTTATTGCCGCTCAGAGGGACTTTAAAATTGATTCTCCATTTCATGGCTGTGTTTGAGATGCTTAAGATTTCTGGAAGCCCAGGTGCTGCAGCAGAAAGCGCCCAGGGCTTGGAGTTGGAGGACTTGATTTTTATTCCTGGCTCGGCCAGTGTTCAGCCTGTGACTTTGAACGAGATTTACACTCTCCAAGCTGCATATTCTTCTTGGAATGAGAATATCTTCCCTGCCTACTTGATGAGTTCAGATGTGTGCACACACCAAGCAGACACCAGTCTTGTGGGGCTGACGTTTTAATTGGGAAGCTTAGATGGTTCCAGAGATTTGCCCGGGTTCACCCGCCTTTCCTGTGCATGGCTGTCAAATGGTGACGTTTTTTCTCCCCAGGCCCCTCCCTCCACACCCCATGTGCTTCTCAAAAAACAGCTACAAACCTCAGATAGAGGCTTCATCCCCACCAAATGTGAGCAGAAACAACATTTAAAAGGTGTATAGCCAGGCGTGGTGGTTCACATCTGTAATCCCAGTGCTTTAGGAGGCCAAGGCAGGAGGATCACTTGAACCCAGGGGTTCGAGTCCAGCCTGGGCAGCATAACAAGACCCCAACTCTACAAAAAAATAGCCAGGCATGGTGGCACATGCCTATAGTCCCAGCTGCTCAGGAGGCTGAGGTGGGAGGATCACTTGAGCCTGGGAGGTTCAGGCTGTAGTGAGCTGGGATCACACCACTGTACTCCAGCCTAGGTGACAGGGTGAGATTCTGTTGAAAGAAAGAAAGAAGGAAGGAAGGAAGAGAAAAGGAAGGAAGAAAGAAAGAAAGAGGGAAGGAGGGAAGGAAGAAGGAGAGAATAGAGAAAGGGAGGGAGAGAGGAAGGAAGGAAGGAAAGAAAAAAGGAAGGAAGGAGAGAAAGAGAGAGAAGGAAGGCAGGAAAAAGGAAGAAAGGAAGGAAGGAGGGAGGGAGGGAAGGAAGGAGAGAAGGAAGGAAGGAAGGGAGGGAGGGAGGGAGGGAGGCAGGCAGGCAGGGAGGGAAGGAGGGAAGGAAGGAAGATTATTATTTCCTAAGGGTAGGAAATATTCAGGGTAGGTCCCTAGCGGAGGTTGGGGGTATGTTTTGCTGCCTTTGCTGGGGAATCCGCAATGCATACAGGGACTGGTCTTTTTTGTAGGGGAGAGAGCCCCCAGGACTGCTGGGTCTACCTCACCTCCCAGTAGCTGGGTCTAGACCTGGTATAATTAAGACAGGAAGATGACCCAGGCACCTGCCAGTCCCCTGCACCATGCCGAGGGAGCGTGGTTCATATCATCTCCTCCCCTAACTCGCGGAGCTGCGGTTCTTTCCTGTCCTGCCTTCACGGGAGGCTTTGCTGCTGAATGACTGGGCGTTTAGGGAATGCTGTGCGTCCCTGGCATAAAGGTGCATCCCTTTGCCATCTGTTCTCGCGAACCGCAGCCATTCTGCTGGGGAGCGAGCAGGATGGGGTGCCACAGGCTCTCGTAAAGAGCCCTCCTAGCCTCATGAAATCAGTTGCTGTTTTCCTAAGTCTCTGGCCTTCTATTAATTACTCTTCCTTTGTTGTTCTGGAGCCAAGAGCAACACTTTTGGGTCCAGGGTGGGATTAAAAGTTTTCATCTTTTTGGTGTTACCAGGAAGGAGCATGAAGCACACTGAGCGGGGCCGAGGGTTGCGCTTTCCCATCACCCTCTTTCACCGAGAGGGACAAGAAGGCCAGCACCGAGGCCACACTGGCCCCCGGGGCCTCTCCAGGAAAGCCAGCCCTTGGTTGGCTCCAGATCTAACCCCCAGCCCTTGGCAGAGAGACAAACAAGATTTTTGGGAGGGAGGAGAAAGGTAATATTTTAAAGAGCTTTCGAGCTTTTGGAGCGTTAATTTTCGGTCACAGAAAGGTCAAGCAGGCCTTTCCAAAGCACTAAGAATGTGATGAAACCTCTGCTGAGTGGGGTGGACGGTGGTGGCTGGTGCTGAAGCGCAGGCCTGGAGCAGTCCTTCGTGGGTTCACACACTTTACTGTGAGCTGCGGGAACCTGCATCTCCCCGCCCTCCCGAGCCAGCTGGGAAGCTGGCACAGTTTTCACCAGTGGCCCACACAGGCTGAAGGCCAGCACTTTGTCTTATTGTATTTTTAGATTATATTTTTCCCCTTTTCCCTCTTTTAAAGGAATTCAGCCTAGTGCCCAGAACAAGCTCTTGCTGAGCCGTGTGTGAAGGCGGGCCGAGGCGGGGGCCCGGGCAGCCAGGAGCCCGTAGGCATACCTTCTCCCACGGCGTGGCCGAGCCCACGCTGAGCCTGCCCAATATGGTGAAGGGGACACGGTCCCAGGCAGACCAGCTGGCTCGAAGCCAGTGACAGCTTTCCCAGAGGTGAGGCATTCTAGGGAAAAAGATGCACTGGGCACTACCTGCCCCCATGGAAGTGGGACTCCGGCCCCTCTGTGGGGACTCACGGGTCTGAGCAGCCCACCCTCCAGAGGCACCCTGGGCAAAGTTGGGTCTGGCCTCTTGCAGAGGCTGGCATTTGGCCAGAGCCCCCAGGAAAGGGCAGCCGAAGTTGCTCCTTCTGCGGCCCTGGGCTCTGCTCTTGGCTGCCCCCAAGACCCTCCTAACCCCCAGGGACAGGGGAACAGGGCCCACACTATGAAGGGGCCCTGCCTCCCGCTCAGATGCCCTCTCTGGCTCTACCTCACCTGGCCTGGTGGGATGGAGGTAGCGGGGCCGGCTCCATCACCACTGGTCAGATGTCTCCAGCTCGGGCCAACTCCTGCCTCAGAGCAGCCTGGTCCTTCCTGGTGGCTGAGGAGTCCTCAGAGAAACCAGCCTCAGAGCTCCTGGTCCTTCCTGGTGGCTGAGGAGTCCTGGAGTTCAAGGACATGAAGTTCCAGATGGAGGCACCTGTGCTCATCAGGGATGGAAGGAGTGGAGAGCCATGTGGTGGCTCTGAGGCTGGTGGGTGCCCCTCTCCCAGCTCAGCTGCCTAGCCTCCAAGTGCCTAAAAAGCTGGGCAAGACCAAGCAGATCCAGGGCCTGGGTTGCCTGGAACATACAAAAGTAAGTCGCAGACATCATCACCTTTAAGCTCTAAAATTTCAGTGCACACCTCCTAAAAATAGTACATAATAAAAATAATAATACATTCTCCAGCATGGCACGATAAAGTTATCAAATTCAGAAAATGTAACATTGATATAATACTACTATCGAAAAATGCAGTTCGCAACCACATCTTGCCCATTGTCCTAATAATGTGCTCAGTAGCGTCTCCACCCCGAACTCCCGATGCAGGATTGCACAGTGCTTTCCCGATGCAGGATTGCACGGTGCTTTTGTTTGTCGTGTCTATTAATATTCTTGAGCTTCTTTTTGTCTTGTTAAAAAAGTTTAATTGTGGTAAAAAACACATAATTTAACATTTGCCATCTTAACCGCGTACATCCCAGTAGTGTTAGTCATGTTTATTCACATTGCCGTGCAACCGTCACCTCCATTCATCTCCAGAACTTTATCATCTTCCCAAACTGAACCTCTGTACCTATCAGACACTAACTCCCCATTCCTCCTCTCCCCAGCCTCTGGCAGCCACCATTCTATTTTCTGTCTGGGTACCTCATTAAAATGGAATCATATAATCTTCTGTGATTGGCTTATTTCACTCAAATAATGTCCTCAGGGTTCATCCATGTTGTAGCATGTGTCAGATTTTCTTTCTTTTTTAAGGCTGGATAATACAGCATAGTAGGTGTATACCAGATTTTATCCATTTATCTGTTAATGGACACTTGAGTTGCTTCAGCCTTTTGGCTGTTCTGAATAATGCCACTATAACATTGTGTGTCTTCTGTGTTTTATGACATTTCTGAAGAGCATAGCCCACTTGTTTGGTACAATGTCCCTCAATTTGGATTTGTCTCATGGTTGCCTTATGATTTTATTTATGGTTGCATTTTTGGCAAGGACACGAAACAACTGATGTTGTGTCCTTCTCAGTGTATCATATCAGGAGGCACACAAAGTCCCTTTGTCCCGTGGTTAGAGATGTTACTTTGATCACTTGGTTAAGGTGATGTTGCAGAGTCCTCCACTGTCAACATACATTTTTTTGAAACTTTGAAACTGAAGAAACAAGCTGTTTCCTAATATACTTTGACTCATTGGTTTTAGCATCTGTTGCTGATTCTTGCATGAATCATTTATTACTGTATTTGTTGCAAAATTATTATTTTCTAACTCTTATCATTCCTTCCACATTTATTAGTTGATATCCTACTTACAGTAGAAGACATTTCCTACTCTTCTGTTTCTTTATAAAATAAATATGGACACATGGTCTTTCTCTCTTTTTAACGAATTTAATGCATTCTAGCCCATTGGTCTTACTATTCATCTTGATACTCATGTTGCCTTTGGTTTGGCCGGTGGGAGCCCCTTCCTTTTCATATGCTTCCATCATATTTTGAGCATTTTTTTTTTACTTTGTGGCAGAAACAAGACATTCTAGGCTTCTATCAGTTGCTTTGGTCCTGGACTCAACCACTTCTCCAAAGAACTCTGCTTTCTCTTAGTGAAGAATGGGATTTAGGGACCAAGTCTGGCCACTAGTGTGCTCATTGCTGATGCGTGTCACTGTTTCAGAGCCCTTTCCATGGACAGAGCCAGGATACCTATATAAATAGGAATACCACGCACACAAACATTTTCAAGTTTTGTGTGTGGTATTCATATTTATATAGGTATCTTGGCTATGAGTTCATCCAAACCGTTCTCAGGTTAGCCTAATGCTGCAAAGTCCTGACTTGCCTTCCACTATTGCACATTTGTTTCTCCTTTTCCTACATCTTTATAATTACTCATTTACACAATCATAGCACACACACAAAATAGTTTCAAAAATAACCATACTGAGTAAAGTTCAAGATTTATACCCAGTCTTTTCTCTCTAGACTAAGGTTATCCTCAAATGTTACTTTAATATGTTTTTTTCCCCTTCTATGTGGTTACTGTTCTGGTCATCTGTTGCCTTATAACACACTACCCAACACTTAGAGGTGTAAAACATTTAATTATCCTCACAATTTTGTGGTTGACTGTGTTCAGCTGGGTGGTTCGTCTTTGGGGCATCTCATGTGGGTGTAGCAGATAGTGTGAAGTCAGGCAAGGACTCAGCCTGGATGGATGTCCAAGATGGCTTCATCACTCATGTGGGGCCTTAGCACCCCCTCCACGACTCCCTTTCCAGCAGAGGAGGCTGGACTTCTTGTACAGAAGCTCAAGGCTTCAAGAGAGGGAGTGAAGGCATGTTCCTGAAGCTGGCCCCAAATCATTTCCACCATATTCCATTCATCCAGCCAGGCACAGGGACTTCTTCAAGTTGAGAGAAAGAAGAAAAAGGTGCCACCTTTTGATGGGGTATACCAAGGTCATGTTGCAGAAGAGTTAGTGGGATGGGGGCTGTGGGCACAGTTGTCTTTTGGAATTACAGCAGTTATGTCAGCCCGGTGAGATGCAGCTGGATTCATTTGCTTCTGTGTGTATATAGCTTTATGTTTTTCCCTTCCTTCTTTGTTGACTCAATTTTTTTGAATATGTAAAATATTAACTTGGTTCCAAGAATCAAAAACTATACAAAAGAGATATGGTATACTCAGAGAAGTACCAATTTCTTCCTATCCCACCCATACCATTCCTACCCATTCCTCCAAACCTATTTCATGTCTGGTTTATTTTGGTTTCTTTTTGTAAGAATAAGTATATGTACTTATTTCCTTTCCTTCCTTAAACAAAAGTTAACATTGTATATATACTTCTGTGCCCCTTGCTTGTATCACTTAATATGGTGTCTTGACATGCCACGTGAGTTCACAGCAATCTCTGTTGCTTTCCACAGCTGCATAGTGCCCCACTCTGTGCCACCATTAGTTCAACACATTTCCTGTGTGTTGGCATTCAATATTTTTTAATTATAAAAAATCCCTACTATATTGGATAACTTTATTTATTTATTTATTTATTTGTTTGTTTTATTGAGACAGAGTCTTTCTCTGTCACCCAGACTGGAGTGCAGCAGTGTGATCTCCGCCCACTGCAACCTCTACCTCCTGGGTTCAAGCAATTCTCCCTGCCTCAGCCTCCCAAGTAGCTGGGATTATAGGCACCTGCCACCACACTTGGCTAATTTTTTTATTTTTTCAGTAGAGATGGGGTTTCACCATGTTGGCCAGGCTGGTCTCGAACTCCTGACCTCAAGTGATCCACCCGCCTCAGCCTCCCAAAGTGCTGAGATTGCAGGCATGAGCCACGGCGCCCGACTGGGTAACTTTATATACAGGTTTTTTTGTATAGTGGGGTATATCTTTGGAGTAAATTCCTAGGAAAAACAATTCCTTCAGGCAGAGCCTGGGGACCTGTGCTTTACCTGAAGTGCTAACAGGAGTTAGGAGTTTCTAGACTGTAAGATCCTAGTTGATGAGAAGCAGCAGGTTAGAGGTGGGCATGCTGGAAACAGCAGGGAATGACATCTGTCCAGCCCGACACTAATATTTTTCTTAGAAGGCAGGAAAAACTGTACAAAACAGGGGAAGCAATTTTCAAGATTTTATGGCAGAGATTTCCACACATAATTTCCATCCTCTACTTACGTAAAAGTAGAGATTACCAGAGACCTCTGTGTACCTATCACCCAGCTTCAATGAACATCAGCACTTGACTGCACTGTTTCAGAAATAAAAGAATCAGCGAACAATTTACAAAGCTCTCATTTAGAGGCACAGTCTCTGAGGTCTCCTGCAAACCCCCACCCATTGAGTCCTGGGATCCTCACTGTGGCCCATCTCAGTTCAAGAGAGGTCTATGTTCATGCTGATGACCTTGAGTTTGTAGAGAAAAGAATACTGTTTAGTATGGTTCTCTTAAGAGGGTGGAGAAGTGGTTAATCCATTAAAAAAAAAAAAAAAAGACTTCTACGAAAATGCTTCAAAGGTTTGATGCTGAAAGTGGTGGCTCCTCGGCTGCTTCAAGCTCATCTCCACGCAGAGGACTTCACAGTAACGGAGGCATCCCATGCTGCTTCCCTGCAGACGTGGGGCCAGTTGTAGCTGCGGATTCCACACTCTTCCTGCCATTATGGTTTTTGGCATTAGTCCCAGTTTTCTGGGTTATTCTCTGACAAGCCTGAGGTTTATATTTACAAAACAAAAAACAAAAACAACCCACCAATGCCAAGCTGCTCCGTGCTGCTATGTGGGAGAATGACGCCTCCAGCCACAGAATGATAGCCAAGTGGCAAATGAGCTAAACCTTGTATTTCTTTTTGTGCAAAGAGCATTGTAACAATAATAGGCATTAAAAGTGGAAAGCCCTCCCTTCAGAGTTTTCCTGTTTTCTACCAATCACATGGGTTCATAACCTTTACATAGTCACAGCCATCCTATAAATAAATACCACTTGTTAGGGAACACCGTCTCTCTGGGCAGTGCCATACAGTCTCTGTCCAAATTGCTATGGGGTCTTCCATCCTTCACATCTATCACCTCCCCATTACTCTCACGGCTTCTGGGCAGAGCAACCTAAATTTCCAGCCAGGTTTCTCTAACACATGGGCTGCAATCCAGCCCCACAAGGGAACATGGTTGCAAAGAGAAATGGAAAGAGATTGCAGTCTAGCAAGAGCAGGTCAAGGAGACGATGGGGGAAGATGAAGTGGGTGTATCCTTCCCTCTCGGGCAGTGGGGACAATCCAAGGAAGAGAGGTGGAATGGTGGGGGCCAGAGAAATTCAACCCCCAAAAGTCAGAGTGTCTGACACTTTTGCTGAAGAGGAAGATCCAAGTGTGGAGGAAGAGAGAGAGAAATGGTTTAGTTTGATCTAAGCAAGGTGAACCCTGGGTCCCATCCAGCTGAATGGAGTTGGGGAAGCCCAAGGATGTGAGATCAGTGGAGGGTTGATGGCTGGGGTCTTGGAGGAGTTTGCTGTGTGGTGGCAACTCCACAGGGAGAGACAGGAAAAGAGCAAGGAAGAGGGGAGGAGGACTGGCCTGAGGCCTGTGCCTGGAGGTAGACACACACCAGGGAGCCGTTGACTTGCAGGTTCCCTGTGTGATGGTAAAAACCAAAAATAAAATCCTAAGCTCAGCAGCTGAATGAACGGACCCCCTTCTCAGTTAAGGGAATTCTAAAGAAACCTAAAAACTTAATTCAGGCCACGATGGCCAAGAAGGGGTCAGACATGACTCATTATGCCTTCATCCCCGTGGAGTTCAGGCACAGCTGACCAGCATTAGCATTAAAACAGAAATCTTAAGACTGACAAAGCAGACTCTTGGCCAGGTACGGTGGCTCACCCCTGTAATCCCAGCACTTTGGGAGGCTGAGGTGGGTGGATCACCTGAGGTCAGGAGTTTGAGACCCGCCTTGTTGATGTGGTGAAACCCCATCTCTACTGAAAATACAAAAAATTTGCTGGGTGTGGTGGTGCTTGCCTGTAGTCCCAGCTATTCGGGAGGTTGAGGCAGGAGAATCGCTTGAGCCCAGGAGGCGGAGGTTGCAGTGAGCTGAGATTGTACTACTGAACTACAGCCTGGGTGACAGAACAAGACTCTGCCTCAAAAAAAAAAAAAAAGAAAAAAAAAGCAGACTCTTGGTAGCAATAAGATATCAAATTCCAGCATGACTCTACCATAGCATCACATGACACATAGCAGGCCCCAAAGAAATATCAAAGTATTTTATCCCAAAATGTATTTTTTTGACATATTTTGAAATGGCCCTGCAAAACTGTCTCTTGTGATGGAAATTTATATTCTGTGGAGAATTCTCCTCCATTTTCAGGTCTTTTTTCTCCTCCTGAAGAGATTAACTGAGAGTCTAAAACCTTCTAAAAGTCTCTATTTCCTCTAAGGGTAGCCACCTAAGAGATTTCATCTATATAATAAAAACCTTGGTTTCCACACCCCCTTATCTTAACCTAGTAACTCCTTTCTATTGATTCCAGGTCTTTAGAGAATAACTTAACCCTTTGGGGCTTGTCATGGAGTGGGTGAGGGGAGGGACAGCATTATTCTATATAGGTATAGTATTGCTATATAGGTATAGTGATTTACCTAATGTAAATGATGGGTTAATGGGTGCAGCACACCAACATGGCACATGTATACATATGTAACAAACCTGCATGTTGTGCACATGTACCCTAGAACTTAAAGTATAATAAAAAAAAAAAATAAAAAAACTTAACCCTTTTAACCAATTGCCAATCAGAAAATCTTTGACCCCACCTATGATCTGTAAGCCTCCACTTTACTCCAAGTTGTCCTGCCTTTCTGGACTGAACCAATGCACACCTTGCATACATGGGTTGATGTCTTACATCTCCCTAAAACATATAAAACTAAGTTGTAAACCAACCACCTTGGACACATGTTCTCAGGACCTCCTGTGGCTGTGTCATGGGTCATGGTCCTCATATTTGGCTCAGAATAAGTCTCTTCAAATATTTTATGGGATTTGGATTTTTTTCATCAACATGATGGTTAATATTCAGTGTCAACTTGACTGGATTGAGGGATGCCTAGATGGCGAGGGAAGCTTCGTTCCTGGGTGTATCTGTGAAGGTGTTGCCAGAGGGGACTGACATTCTAGTTGGTGGACTGGGAGCTCAGTGTGGGTGAGCAACATCCAATTGGCTGCCGGCAGAGCTGGTACAAAGCAGGCCACAGAAGGGGGATAAGCAGCTTGCTGAGTCTCTGCGTTCTCTTCCCATGCCTGATGCTTGCGTCTTCTCCTCCCACCTTTGGACATCAGACTCCAGGTTCTTCAGCCTTTGGACTCTGGAGCTTGCACTAGCAGCCTCTCGGGGGCTCTTGGGCCTTTGACTGCAGACTGAGGGCTGCACTGTCAGCTTCCATGGTTTTGGGGCTTTTGGACTTAGACTGAGCAAACCACTCGCTTCTCTCTTTTCCCAACTTGCAGACAGCCTATTGTGGGGCTTTGCCTTATAATCTCATGAGCCAATTCTCACTATTAAACTCCCTTACATTTATTCCATTGGTTCTGTCCCTCTGGACAGCCCTCACTAGTACAGCCCACCTCCATGTCTTTGCTACTTTCTCCTGCTTGGTAGCCCAAAGCTGTCTGCACAACCTGGTCCAAGACTGAGCCATCCGTATCATCCCAGGGACTGCCTCAGGGATGAGGTGTGGCTGCGCGCCTGACCTAGGTAGGGCTCATCACAGGCCCTCCTGTATTTTGTGGCTGCCACTGGTGAGAGGGCCCTGCATCTCCAGCTACGGGCCTCCCTGCCCTTGGTGGGCCCATGATCCTATAAGGCTGCTCTGGCTGACGCTGAGTACACTTGGACTCCAGCACTTGCTGCCAGGGTCCTGCCCAAGCAGGTGCCTGTTTACAGATGGGCCAAGAATGAGGCCTGTGTGGGTGAGCATGACCGTCCGCTGCCTTCTTGGGGAGGGAGGGCGGTGGCAGAGACAGATGGAGAGGGATCACTGGGGCTGCCACAAAGGACCATGACCTGGGTGCCTTCAACAAGAGGAACTTACTCTCTCCCAGCTCTGGGGGCCAGAAGTCTAAAATCAAGGTGTGTCTGGGCTGTGCTTCCCCAAAGGGTCTCCTGGAGAATATTCTCATCTCTTCCACCTTCTGGTGGCTCCAACCTCTCCTCCATCTCTGCCTCCCTCTCCGCTTGGGCACGGCCCTTTCCTCTCCCTGTGTCTTCTCCTCTGTCTCTTAGGAGGACATCTGTTGTTGGCTACTTAGGATCTACCCAGATCACCCAGGATCATCTGGCCTGGAGAGCCTTAATTTAATCACGTCTGTAAAGGTCCTTGTTCCAAATAAGGAAACAGTCACAGGTTCTGGGACATGGGCTTATCTTTTGTGGGGGCCACCATTCGACCCACTACAGGTGTGGTGTGGACTTGGGATGGGGACTTGGGTACAGTGACTAGACGCAGCCACTGCAGTGCCTGACAACCTGCAGAGTCAGCCCCGGCTGCAGCCGCACCCTGGGGGACCCAAGGCAAGGAAGGGCTGGGAGGAGGCCTGGCCCATGTCAAGGAGAAAGTTAATAAAATCGAAGGACAGCAGTGCAGGGGCCTGAAGAGGGATGGTGAGGTGTAGCATTTACCCCCTTTGCACCCCTGTTGGGGGATCTGTGAGGACCAGCATCAGCTGCCTAGCCCCTGGGATGCGCTGACTTCTAAACAGATTGACCCTCAGTTCCCAATCCGAGTGGCACGTGCCAAGGAGGCCGTAAGGAATCTGCTGTTTTGAGTTGCTTTTTCATAACACCTCTACCCCTCTTCTTATTCAATTCACATGGTTTATTTTAAATTTGGCAGTTCCGAGGCCTGCCTGCCTTAGGAATAGATGCTGTGATTTCTTCTTTGAGCCTCTACAACTCCTCAAGCCTGACTTAGCACATCCTCAAGTCACGAGAGAGAAACAAAGGATGGGAAGACGCAGAGGACGCTTGCTGGCTTTCTCTTTTAAACGCCTGGCTCGCCACATCCCCAACTCTCTGGGCTGAGCCAGGGCCCGAGGCTGGCCCCAGGCGCTGCCCGGAGCGGGAGGCAGAGCTCACGCCTTGCATCTTGCCTGATGACAGACCTCAGAGAATTTCTGGGGCAGAGGAAAAGAGCATAATAAGCTTAATTTCAGCATTGTAAAGGTTACTATTATAATCATTTCCCTCTGAAGAATTGTAAATAATTCATTTGCAAAACTCTAGTTGAAGTCTCTAATTAGATTCTCCTTGGGCTCTTACAAAGCTCCTTCCTCCCCCAGTTGCGAAATCCATTTAGTTTGTTTTTTGTTTTGTTTTGTTTTGACCGTCTCTCCATTCAACATGCTAAGAAATCAGCCTCATATTGTTTTTTTGTGTTCTCAAATTATGTTTCAATAGTGTGTCCTGCCTGTCCCCTCACCAGGGATGCTTGCGGGAGGGGAGGATGCAAGGGGGTGAGAAGGGCATTCTTGTTAGGTCACACTTATGCTCCTCTCTCGGGGTCGTGAGGGGTCCCGGGAGTCAGATGCTCTGGTCCCTGCCTGCCCTCTGATCCTCCACGCCTGAACCAGGCGGAGGAGGGAGGGTCTCCTCAGGAGCGGTACAGAGCCTTCCACAGTGACCTCAGGCCTTACCGGCTCTAAAATCCAGGGCTGTCTCTACTAGGGGATAACGCAGGCGGCGCGGGCCTCTGATGCGTCAGAAAATGGCCCTGCCTCCATCTTCCTGGTCCTCCAGATCCTTCTCCTGCGGCCACAAGTGAGCATCTCCAGGTGCGCTTAGAGAACTGCGGCAGGTGCCAGTGCAGACGGCAGGTGATGCTGCCAGAGGAAGGACAGAGGGTTTCTCAGGGCGGCGCCCACCTCCATGGGTGGAGGGTCTGGGGGTCTGCAGGGCGTGGACTGGGAAGTGTCAGACTGGCCCTGTTTCCACCTGAAGAGGACAAATGTGGCTGCGCGGCGGCACGGGTGTCCAGGAGTGGGCTCTTGGAGGGGTCTCTAGGGAACACTGACCCGGACTGTGTGTCCTGCAGCTCTGCGGTCGCTCCATGCGCCTGCTCCCTGGGCCTGCCTGAACCCGCGCGCCGCGGAGCCCCCAGACCCTGCCTGAGCCGACCCACCCTAAGCTTGGAGCCCTCCGCGCAAGGAGACAGCCCTGGGGGAGCGAGAGCGAGCCTGGCTTCCCAAATGGCCGGGGATAGTTTTGAATTTAGGGGTGTGTATGTGTGTGTGTGTGTGGTGTGTGTGCCAGGAAGAAGGTAACTTGAGCACGTCCTGGGTCACCAAGAGGGTCCTGGGTCACCGAGAGGGTCCCGGTACCTGCATTTGGACCTTGGGGCCGTTGGTTGCGCAGGGCAGGTGAGGCCAGGGGCTTCGACCAGGGCCGGGATCCCAGCGAGCCAGGGAAGAGCAGGGCGGCCCCGCGCAGAGACTGAGGCGCCTACCCTGGGGCTGGGACCCTGCACGCATCTCCCACCACCTGCGGCAGGGGTCCCACCAGTCTGTGGGTGAGCCTGGGTTTTAGCCAACCGACCCCTCTCCCGCGCGTCCCCTCCTTGCTGTGGATCTGAGAGGGTGCGCAGGCGCAGGAGGAGAAAGAGGCAGCCCGCGTGGAGCGGCAGCGGGGCCGGACTCGGCTTGGAGGAAGGAGGAGGCAGCGAGGACATCGCTACTGCCTTTGTTCCCACTGGGAAGGGGCGGGCCGGGAGCTGAACGAAGGTTAGAGGGCGATGGGGAGGGAAGCGAGGGCCCCAGTGTGCCAGGCTGTGACCGTGCGCGGGCCCCAAGCATCCCAGGAGAGCTGTCTGGCGGCCCAGACGGGCTGGAGTGCAGCCTTCCCTCCGCAGGCCTAGGGCTGCGCTGCTGGAAGCCCCGGGGCTCTGCCAGCCAGGGTGTAGCCTGGCCCACTGCAGCACCACGAGCGAAGGGACCCTTTCTGGCACAGGTTTTGTCTCTGAGCTTTCTTGGGAGGGAGGGAGTCGCCCCCGGGTGTGACTCAGGTGACCTTCGCGGATCCTCTCGAAGGCCACGTGAGCACCACTGCAGGAGCTCTGTAGGGATGGGTTCTGACGTTGAATGGCTGTGGCAGGGGAGAGGGTTAAATTAGAAGATTCATATTGACCCCCCTAAAAAGTACTGTCCCTTGAACGGTCGCTCAGTAAAACAGGGTCTTCTTGGCACTGCATCACCCCTGCAGAGCCTGGGATGAGCGGTCCTGGTCCTGAAGTTTGCGCAATTGCAAGGCTGAGGTCAGGGGGCGCTGGGGATCCTGCCTCCCAGCAGGAGGGGAAAGACCCTCCCTGAGGGGCCCGCGTGGGCTTTGATTGCGTGCCCAGACTGAACACGTCCATCCTGGGTAACCTCTGGGGTAAATACTCAAACTCCCTGGGCCCCAGCTCTATGCTGGGGCCTCCCGCTGAGCGCCAGGGGCCGGCAGCCCCCATCCCCACATTCCTGTTCAGTTCCTGTGTTGCGCCCCTGACATTTGTGTCTCTCCCGAGGCCCACCTCGCCTGTTTTTACGAGATGACTGGATGTGGGAAGGCCCACGCTTGGACGCTGGCTTTGTCTCTTTCTGGTATGAAGATAGCTGGCTTGCGAGTTAGTAAACTCATAAACTTGGTCTTATAAACACTCATCATTCCAAATGTGACATCACCTCTATGTACATACATCTTCTTAAACTCAAATATGCAAAACTACCTCCCAAGCAGCTGCCACATTGCAGAGAATTTAATTAAAGGAAAGGCCCCTTTTGGAAATGTGTTTATTTTACCATAAAAAGGGATGGAGTTGCCCTTTCTGGAAGTTTTTCTCTCTAATTAAGCTTAGCCCTGATTACCGCTCTGGAGGTGGCACCCGGAGGAGTCCTGGAGGGAACGTCTCTGGGCTGATAAAACCCAGCACAGTTCAATGAAAGCCAACACAAACGGACTCAAAAGCTGTGTGATGTTTACAAAGGAGGAGAAGATGAAAGCTCTTTGGTACAAATCAAAATATGTATTTTTAAAAATTATGGTTAAGCACATGCTCATTTACCTGGATTCTGCCAGCGTCATGCATGGTTCCTGTACTTCTGTAGGAAAAGCAGCTCCCCACCAACCACAAAAATGACAGTGTCGTGCTATAGATGCACATGTTGAAGCTTTCTTCAGTCCAGTCAGAGAACTTGAATGCTTATTTTTTCTCAAATTTTGATATGTTATTTAACAATAATTTATTTCTAAACAAAAATATTTCCTCGTCAAATCATTCAGACCCTTTCTTGGAAACCAGGTGAAAACATTGAACAGGATCATTTAATATTGACCCTGCTCACAGCAGAGTTAGATGGTGGATCCTGACTTAGTCTTATAGCTGAGAACAGAGAAGCCAGGTCGGAAGCTGAGTGATCTCCATGCTTCCTTTAGTTACCTGTTGCAGAGTGAGAAGCTGACTACACAAATGGACAGTGGTCAGACCGTGTATAAAAACAGAGCAGCCGGGCGTGGTGGCTCATGCCTGTAATCCCAGCGCTTTGGGAGGCCGAGGCGGGCAGATCACCTGGGGTCAGGAGTTCAAAACCAGCCTGGCCAACATGGTGAAACCCCGTCTCTACTAAAAATACAAAAAAAGTAGCCAGGCGTGGTGGCGCACACCTGTAATCCCAGCTACTGGGGAGGCTGAGGCAGGAGAATTGCTTGAACCCAGGAGGCAGAGCTTGCAGTGAGCCGAGATTGTGCCATTGCACTCCAGCCTGGGTGACAAGAGCATGACTTCATCTCAAAACAAACAAACAAACAAACGAAAACAGAGCTCTGGCCTGCAACCTATGGCAACCAGCCCCGGAAACCCACCCCTTTCCTACCGTGACCAGCCCTGAGGCCAGCTTGCTGTCGATAAGCCAGATGTGGAGGAAGGCAGGCCACCATCTCCAGCAACCTGTCCAAGAAGCCAAACAGAGCCTTTGTAACAACTGACCGCAAGTGACCAGGATTCAACCAACAGTTGACATCGTCCCTAATTTTTGTCCCTGCTCCTAACACAGGACCAACTAGAGAAAGACAAATACACCTGTAACCACCCACATGGGTGTCCTGCTTTTAGTGAGCTGTGTTCAGCTCCCCCACTATTCACAGATATTATGATTGTGTGCCTAAAAGTACATAAAGAATCTAAGTTAAATTTATTAGAATTGATAAGAATGTAACACAGTTGCTGGATACAAAAATCAATATACAAAGATCAATTACATTTTACATTCCAGAAACAACTAGGGGAAAAAAAAAACAGAAAAACAAATCATTTTTTAAAAAAATGAAGCCCCTGGAAATAAGCTTGAACAAAATGCATGAGAATTCTACGATGGAAAAAGAGAACTTTTTATAAAGACATTATTTATTTATTCATTTATTTATTTAATTTGTTGTTTTTTTTTTTTTTTTTTTTTTTTTTTTTTTGAGACGGTCTTGCCCTATCTCTCAGGCTGGAGTGCAGTGGCGCGATCTCAGCTCACTGCAATCTCTGCCTCCCAGGTTCAAGTGATTCTTCTGGAAGAATACATTAAGTTCATGGATGAGAAATAGCTAATATATGAAGATGTAAATTCTTCCCTAATAGGTATGTAGATTTCATGCAATCCCAGTCAAAATGTCCATAGTTTTTAATGCTTATACTTTGTTGGTGGGAGTATAAATTAGTTCAACTGTTGTGGAAGACAGCGTGGTAATTCCTCAAAGATCTGAAGACAGAGATACCATTCAACCCAGCAATCCCATAGGTATACACTCAAAGGAATATAAATCATTCTGTTATAAAGACACATGCACGCGTATGTTCATTGCAACACTATTCACAATAGCAAAGACATGGAATCAACCTAAATGCCCATCAGTGATAGACTGGACTAAGAAAATGTGATACATATACACAATAGAATTATGTAGCCATAAAAAAGAACGAGATCATGTCCTCTGCAGCAACATGGATAGAGCTGGAGGCCATTATCCACAGCAAACTAACACAGGAACAAAAAACCAAATACCACATGTTCTTACTTATAAGTGGGAGCTAAATGATGAGAACACAGGGACATATAGAGGGGAACAACACACATTGGGATCCATTGGAGGGTGGAGGGTGGAAGGAGGGAGAGGATTAGGAAAAATAATTAATGGGTACTAAGCTTAATACTTGGGTGATAAAGTATCTGTACAACAAACCCTATGACACAAATTTACCTATGTAGCAAACCTGCACATGCACCCCTATACTTAAAATAGAAGTTTTTTAAAAAACCTTTAAAAACCCCCCAAAAACAAAATGTCCATAGTTTTTTTTTTGGGAGGGGTGGGAGGCAAGGGTTAGGGTGGAATTTGACACCAAATGACACTAAAATGTATATGAAAACATGAAGGGCCAAGAAGAATTAAGCCATTTTTGAAAAATAATCACAAAGGCTGGCCTCATTGTTTACAGGTAGTTGCAGCAGTAGCAGTCTTAGTATCTGAAGCAGTTAAAATAATACAGGAAAGAGATCTTACTGTGTGGACATCTCATGATGTGAACGGCATACTCACCGCTAAAGGAGACTTGTGGCTGTCAGACAACCGTTTACTTAAATATCAGGCTCTATTACTTGAAGGGCCAGTGCCGCAACTGCGCGCACTTGTGCAACTCTTAACCCAGCCACATTTCTTCCCGACAATGAAGAAGAGATAGAAAATAACTGTCAACAGGTGATTGCTCAAACCTACACCGCATGAGGGGAGCTTCTAGAGGTTCCCTTGACTGATCCCGACCTCAACTTGTATACAGATGGAAGTTCCTTTGTAGAAAAAGGACTTCAAAAAGCAGGGTATGCAGTGGTCAGTGATAATGGAATACTTGAAAGTAATCCCCTCACTCCAGGAACTAGTGCTCAGCTGGCAGAACTGATAGCCCTCACTCAGGCACTAGAATTAGGAAAAGGAAAAACGGCAAATATATATACAGACTCTAAGTATGCTTACCTAGTCCTCCATGCCCACGCAGCAATATGGAGAGAAAGGGAATTCCTAACTTCAGAGGGAACACCTATCAAACATCAGGAAGCCATTAGGAGATTATTATTGGCTGTACAGAAACCTAAAGAGGTGACAGTCTTACACTGCCAGGGTCATCAAAAAGAAAAGGAAAGGAAAATAGAAGGCAACTGCCAAGTGGATATCGAAGCCAAAAGAGCTGCAAGGCAGGACCCTCCATTAGAAATGCTTATAGAAGGACCCCCAGTATGAGGTAATCCCCTCCAGGAAACCAAGCCCCAGTACTCAGCAGAAGAAATGGGGAACCTCACGAGGACATAGTTACCTTCCTTCAGCATGGTTAGCCACCGAAAAAGGAAAAATACTTTTGCCTGCAACTAACCAATGGAAATTACTTAAAACCCTTCACCAAACCTTTCACTTCGGCATCGATAGCACCCATCAGATGGCCAAATTATTATTTACCAGACCAGGCCTTTTCAATACTATCAAGCAGATAGTCAGGGCCTGTAAAATGTGCCAAAGAAATAATCCCCTGCACTGCAGGCCATACATTTCTATCCCTGTATCTTTAGCCTCCTTGCTAGGTTCATCTTTTCCAGAATCAAAGCTGTAAAACTACAAATGGTTCTTCAAATGGAGCCCCAGATGCAGTCCATGACAGATCTACCGTGGACCCCTGGACCGGCCTGCTAGCCCTTGCTCCAATGTTGATGATATCAAAGGCACCCCTCTCGAGGAAATCTCAACTGCACGACCCCTACTACGCCCCAATTCAGCCAGAAGCAGTTAGAGCAGTCATTGGCCAACCTCCCCAACAGCACTTGGGTTTTCCTGTTGAGAGGGGGATACTGAGAGACAGGACTAGCTGGATTTCCTAGGCCGACTAAGAATCCCTAAGCCTAGCTGGGAAGGTGACCGCATCCACCTTTAAATGCAGGGCTTGCAACTTAGCTCACACCCGACCAATCAGGTAGTAAAGAGAGCTCACTAAAATGATAATTAGGCAAAAACAGGAGGCAAGGAAATAGCCAATCATCTGTTGCCAGAGAGCACAGGGAGAGGGGCAATGATCGGGATATAAACCCAGGCATTCAAGCCGGCAATGGCTACCCCCTTTGGGTCCCCTCCCATTTTATGGGAGCTCTGTTTTCACTCTATTAAATCTTGCAACTGCAAAAAAAAAAAAAAATAAGAAAAATAATCACACAATATCACAATATGTACTTGACCTATGAGACATCTATACTTATTATAACGCTGTAATACCTGAGAAAGTGTCACACTGGCCTAAGGATGAACTCATAGAACAATGGAACAGAAAACAACATCTTGAAACAGAAGCTCCCATATCCAGGACCTCGATATGTGTAAGCAGTGGCATTTCAGCCCAGTGAGAAAAGGACGAACATTTCCATAAGTGATCCTGGGTAAATTGGATACCCATGTGGAAAAATGAAATTGGATGCCATGGTGGATTACATTTTTCAAAGATGACTGCACCTGTATGCATCCCATCCCACAGGCTGTCCTTTCAAGATGACATTGACACTTCTCCATCGAGACCTGGGTCTGTGTTCTCTCTCCTTGCACAGGGCAGACTTTTACAAATACCTTGACCAATAGCATGCACAGAAGTGACTGTTGAGGCTAAGTCAAAAAGGGCAATAAAGCTTCCACCTGGCTCTCTCTGTCTCTCTTTCCCACCTCTCTTAATGCTTGTCCTTGAAACCCAGCCACTACACTGAGAGGAAGCCAAAACCAGATCATATGGAGAAACCACCACCCCACATGCGGAGAAACAGCTCCCTAGCTGACTGGCAGCATCAATTGACAGATATGTGAGTGCATGAGATGGTTCTGGCTCTTGGCCTTCAAAACTTTCTCAGAACCCACTCATTATGGACTTCAAACAATAAACAAACAAAAACTTCACTTTTTTGGCCCTTTCTGAGTTCTTCATCCACAAAAATCTGTGAGTAAACTATGTAGTTGTTTTACACAGCAAAGTTTTGGACTGATCTGTTACACAGCTCTAATAACTGAGCAGACCCCTACCTCACATCACACACAAAATTCGATTTCAGGTAGGTCAAAACAAAAACTGAAAACAAAAGTCAAACTGTAAAGCTTTCATAAGATATTGTAGGAATTTATCTTCAGAACCATGGAGTAGAAAGGAATTTCATAAATGGGACACAGAAAGAATTAACCATTAAGGAAAAGATAGTTGTACTGGTCTACAATAAATGTAGTCCCCTCTAGCTCACTGAAAGATATCATTGTGCAGGGAAAGACAAGCCACAAAGTGAGATACGCATGCATATCTTCTAAGATCTCATGTTATAGAATATATAAAGAATTCCTGGCCAGGCGCAGTGGCTCACGCCTGTAATGCCAGCACTTTGGGAGGCCAATGCGGGCAGATCACTTGAGGTCAGAAGTTCGAGACCAGCCTGTCCAACATAGTGAAAGCCCATCTCTACTAAAAATACAAAAATTAGCCTGGCATGGTGGTGGGCAACTGTATGTAACCCTAGCTACTTGGGAGGCTGAGGCAGGAGAATCGCTTGAACCCAGGAGGTGGAGGATGCGGTCAGCCGAGATCATACCACTGTACTCCAGCCTGGGTGACAGAGCAAGACTCTGGTCTAAAAAAAAAAAAGAATTTGAATTCCCACAAAGTAATAATAAAAAACAGAGAACCCAGTAGACAAAAATGGGCAAGAAATATAAGTAGCACTTCATAAAAGCAGATATCCAAATGGCCAATAGATGAATGAAAATGTGCTCCACCTCATCAGTGATCAGAGAAATGCAAATCAAACCATGGTGAGATACCATCACACACCCACCAAATTGACAAATAAAAAACCATGACAATGCAGAACATTGCTGAGGGTGTGGCCCAATAGGAACTCGTATACCACTGTAGGAGTATGGACTGTTTCAACCCCTTTGGAAAACAGTGGCATTTTCCAGTACATTTGAGGATATGCATTCCTATGATGAAATTTCACTCTCCATATGCCCTAGAGAGACTTGTGCCCATAGGTACTAGGGCAATGTTTCATAATCTTCACAGCAGCACTCCTTGCAATCATCCCAAGTGTCCTTCAATGTACCATGGTTAGATAGATTGTGGTATATTTATTCAATGGGATGCTAGTCAAAATTGAAACTTAAAGAACTATCCTCACATGCAACAATATAGGGGGAACTCATGTGTATGACAAGCTAAAGACACAAGATCCAAAAACTACCTATGGCGCAATTCCACTAATATGAAATTCAAAAAAGTTCAAAACTAGGTTAGCCTGTATATGTTTGGGGATAAATACAATCAATGCAAGGGTGCATTTGAGAGAAGAAAAGCAAGGAGTGATCATTATAAAAATTGAACAGTGGCCACCCTTATGGGTGCGTAGGTAACAGGAGGTTCTCACTAGGAAACTCTTCCAGAGGCTGACGTGCTATTAAAAAATAGCTAAAAATCTACATAGGAATTGGCTTTACAGTGAATCATGTGTTGTTTTGTTTAAATTAGAAATAATCTTTTTTTTTTAACAAAAGCAGTGTATTTCCATTTTAGAAAATCAGAACACAAAAATGATAGCAACATTATATTCACATCACCTAAAAATTACCACTGTTAATAGTTTATATCCTTCCAAATCTTTTTCTAAATAAATATAATACATAAATGCATTTTCTACCAAAGTGACATCATACTGTATATAACGTTTTTACCCATTAAAGTGTACAATTCTGTGATTCTGAGTATATTCACAATGCTGTACAACCATTACCAGTATCTAATTCCAGAACAACTTTATCACAAAACCTTATACCTCACATTCATCTCCCCTTCCCCCCAGGCCCTGGCAACCACTAATCTAATTTTTGTCTCCATGAATTTTCCCATTCTGGATATTTTATACAAATAGAATCATACAATATATGGCCTTTTATGTCTGGCTTATTTCATTTAGTATGTTTTCAAGGTTCATGCATATTGAAGCATATATTAGCACTTTATCCTTTTATGTTTGAATAATATTCCATTGCATGGATATATCACAATTTGTTTATCTCTTCATCAACTGATGAACATTTGGGTTCTTTGGCTATTATGAATAAGGTTGCTATGAACATATACGTACAAAGTTTTTGCACGTACATATATTTTCATTTCTCATAGATATGTATCTGAGTAGAATGGGTCATATGGTGATACTATGTTTAACTTTTTGAAGAACTTCAAAACTTCTTTCTAAAGTGCCTGCACCATTTTGCATTCCCATCAGCAATGTAAAAAAGTTCCACTTGTTTTATATCCCTGTCAACACTTGCTATTGTCCATCTTTTTGACATGGCCATCTTAGTAGATGAGGTTTCCTAATGGCTTATGATGTTGAACATCTTTTTATGTGTGTACTGGCCATTTGTGTATCTTCTTTGGAGAAATATCTATTCAAATCCTTTGCCCATTTTAAAATTGGATTATTTGTCATTCTACTGTTGAGTTATAAGTATTCCTTATGTATTCTAGATACTAGTCCTTTATCAAATTTGGATATCCTTTCTGCTATTATTGTCATACAAATTACATATCTATGCAGTGAAAAACCATCAACACAGATTTATAATTATTGCTTTTTGCAGTTGTTTTTTAAAATCAGATAGAGAAAAAAGAGTTTCAAACAATGATACTTGTATACCATCTTTTATATTTATCTATGTACTTAGCTTTCAGGTGCTCTGTATTTTTCCACGTGGACTCAAGTTACTGTGTATTTCTTGTCATTTTAGCCTGAAATATTTCCTTCAGTGTTTCCTTTTTTTATTAAAGTTTTTTTTATTTTAAATTTTTGTGGGTACATAGTAGGTGCATGCTTCTTGTAGTGCAGGACTGCTAGTGACAAATTCTCTCAGGTTTTTCTTTTAATCTGGAAATGTCTCAATTTCTCTTTCTCTTTGAGTGATAGTTTTGTTAAATATTAAATTTGTGATTGACAGTCTTGATAGCATGTCAGGTATGTTTTCCTACTGCCTTCTGGCATCTATAGCTTCTGGTGAGAAATTTGCTGTTAATCTTACTGAGGATACATGTATGTGATGAGTTGATTCTTGATGCTTTCAAGATTCCTCTTGGTCTTTGGCATTGGGCAATTGATTATGAGGTGTCTAGGTGTGGATTTCTTTCCATTTATTCTACTTGGAATTTATTAAACTTCTTAGATGTGTAGGTTAAGATTTTTCATCACATGTGGAAGTTTTGGTCATTGTTTTTTAAATGTTGTTTCTGCCTCCTTTTCTTTCTCCTCCCTTTCAAGGAGTCCCATTACGTATTTGCTGGTAGGCCCACAGATCTCTGAGGCTTTGTTTATTTTTCCTTATTCTTTTTATTTTTGTTTTCTCAGATTGAAAAAACTCCATGGACCTATTTTCAAGCTTGTTTATTCTTTATACTGCCAGCTCAAATGTGCCATTGACTGCCTTTAGTGAAGTTTTTATTTCAGTTACTATACTTTTCCACTCCAGCATTTCTATGTGTTTTTTTAAAGAAAAACCGATTTCTATCTCCTTATTAATCTCTATTTCGTGAGGCACAGTTCTCATATTTTCCTTCAGTTCTTTAGACATAGTTTCCTTATTTCTTCAAACATACTTAAAGTAGCTGACTTAAATTCCTTGTCTAGTAAGTCCAACACCCATGCTTTTGCTCTAATTCCCCTGACAGGCCATACTTGCATGTTTCTTTGCTTGCCTCCTAATTTTTTGTTGAAAACTGAACATGAAACATAATATAATATGCCAGCTCTGGAAATCAGATTCTCCTTCTCCTCAGGGCTTCTTGTTGTTGCTGCTATTTGCTTGTTTAGTGGCTTTCCCGAGCTATTTCTGTGTTCTTTGTCCTGTGTGGCCACTGAGGTCTGTACTCAGCATAGCTGGCAGATCATGACTGGATAATTTCCTTGACTACCTAGAACCAATAAGTTTCACAGCCTTTGCTGAGGGGCCCTGCCTCTGTGTGGGGGCAATGCTTCAACTCTCAGGCAAGCAGGTTCCAACTGGGCACAATCCTTCACTTCCTGCTTTCACAGCACCTCGAGTTCAGCCAGTGGTGATGCCTCAGGCCCCATCAGGTCTTTCCTGGGCATGCATGTGGCCTTCTGGAGTCCCACACATGTGTTGGAGTTTCTCAAAGCCTCCTTCTGGATATTTCTTTCCCAAGGTTTTCCTTTTAGGTTTTTTCCATCATCTTGTTTACCTCTATTGTTTCATCACCTCAAGCTGCTATCATAATAAACAATTGCCAGAGAGCTGGAATGAACAGGATGAGTAATGGCAATTCTCTGGGAATGGGGCTTTGAAGGAGCTCCAACTGAATTCCGCCCCCTGGCTTGTCTGCTAGGCCACTGGTTTTCACTGTGATTGCAGGACCATTGACTTCTGGGGTTACTGCAGAGCTGGAGAAAGGGGTTGGGCTAGGGCAGGTTATGGTGCCATGAATCTCACTGTTCTTATGGCGATTCAGCCACTTTTCCTGAATAAATGCTCCCTGAATTGTTGCAAGACTTTGGTTAATTTCCAGAGTTCTGGAAAAGTTTATTTTATTTATTTTTTTTTTTGGCCAGTGTTTGCACTGCTTATATAAAAATGATTTTCAAAGGCACTTCCTCTGCATTTCCACTGACATTACCAAGCAATTATTCTTCATTTTATATATGGTTTATGTACTCGTCTGTATTTATAAAAAGGAATAAAAAAGCAAAATCAGCACTGTGTCCTTTGTGCCCAGCCGCAATAATCAACTGTGACTTTCTGTCTTTGGAATGTTTGCAGTCATTCTCATAATGGATCTGAGTCATCACAGGGAAGCTGATCCAAATTTCATTATTTAATATATACGTAAATAACTAATCCAGACAGAAGAAAAGGTTTATGTATTAGGTTTATCCAAAAGTTATTGCGGTTTTTGCCATTGAAAGTAATGGCAAAAACTGTAATTACTTGTGCACCAACCCAATGCGTAGATGCCCATTACAACATTGGCCATACAATGAAAAATTAGAATTAACCTCAAAATCCAAACAGGATAAAGAGTAGGTAAATACTCTGCATTTTCTCGCTGGAATGGTTGCACCCATTCTCCGAAATAATTATGAAGACCAAACAGTAATAAGGAGAATTTTTTTAGGATGTGTTTATTGAAAAAAGCAAAATGCAAACTTCTATTTGCACCACGGTTATGCCTCTGGAACAATTATATATATGCATGTACAATAGCCAGAAAGGAAGAGAGAAAAGTGAACACAATTTGTTAGGGTGGAGAGAACTGTGGGTTTTTAAATTAGGTTTTCCCCCACCTTATTGTTATGCTGTGAGCGCACTAAATTGAAAGTTAAAAAAAAATAGGTCAACATGTCTAAAAGAAAGAAATACTTTCCCGTATCCCCTATGTGCTGGACTTGGCACTGGTCAGAGGCATCCTGTGGCAGGGGCTGTAATAGCCCAGGGGCTTCCTCTGTGGCATGACCTGGGGACAGAGCTCTGCCTTGTCAGCAGGATGGACCCCAGGGACCGGGATGGGGATGGAATGCAACTTTTTGCCAAGCTGCTTGGAGACAGGGAGGAGGAGGAGGAAGAGGAGGAGGAGAAAGGCTCTCTCCCCTTCCCCTCCTCCTAGAGAAGATGTTTTTCCAATAAATAATTGTGAAGTCTCGAATGAAATATAAGCCTCATGAATTATCTTGGCGTTTTTGGGATCCAGGAATCTTTCAGTGTCTGGACAGGGTCACAAAGGCTCTTGATGGATGCCCCATCTCCCCACCGGGGGGGGTACCACCTTCCTGATGATAATGACGGGGCCACCCCTTCCACTGCTCCTCCCTTGCCACTCCCTCCCCCTGGACTTGGGGCTTTTAGCCTCACTCCATCATCCTGAAGCTCTTATCCTGCTTTTTTTTTAAAAAAAAAAAAAAATTATTTTCTTTCTCTTAAGCATCTGAAGAAGGGAAGGGAGAATTAAGTGGAATGTGCTTTGGAAATAATTCATCAGAGCAGCTTTCCCGAAGTGGGTTTTTTGGAGGATGACCAGCTGTCCTGGTTTGCCTGGGACTGAGGGGTTTCCAGGGGTGTGGAACTTCCACTGCTAAAACCAGGAAAGTCCCATGAAATTCCTGGGATGAGCTGGTCACGTCAGCCCCATGAGTCTCCATTTGGTAGGATGCTAATAGGTATTACATGAAAATGGTTGGCAACAACTAGATTAAATAAAGTCAGATATATTTGCTGCAGGCCTTGTCAGAGCCTCTGTATGCTAATCTGTTATATGCTCATACATATTCAAAGCAGGGTGTCCTAGGTGTATCGGGGCTTAAGTTCTCTATTTTTCTAAAATTAATTAATCTAAGAAATATGAGGTTTACTGAAGCTAAGTAGGCTGTGCTGCTCAGGATACCCAGACAGTTTCTGGAAGAAGGGGATCAAGATGCTACTTTCAAATAGTTGAAACCTGCCAAGTGGTGGACATGGTTCTCTCCAAAGTGCTGTTAGGGGGGTGGAGGAAGTCCTGAGGTTCACTTTTGCAGAGCTGGATGCTGGAAGAGGTGTGTTTTCAGGTGTGTACAGCCCAGGGATGTGTCCTGACCACCCCTCCTCAGTCCAACCCATTGAACACAGGGAAAGGACATCTTCCTGGTGAGAGCAGGCAGATCCGGGTCTCAGGGAGGTGGCCTGGAAGGGGCAGTTTTCCAACGCTCACCATTCTGCAGCTGGTGCATTCATTGGGACATACTTACAGAGACACATTGCAGGAGGCCCCATGCAGGTGGCATGCCTCACACCTTCACTGTGGGGGCCACAGAGTTGGGCAGTGAGGCACGGGCACAGGATCTGGGGCTGCCTGACTGGCTGTGCGTTCTTGACGTCCCCACCCCGTCCATCTGTGGAAGGGCACAGGGAGCCTTGTGTGACATCAGCACAACACATGTTTGCTCCCCTTTGGTCTGCTTCTGCAGCAGCTGGTGCACACACTGGAGGTGTGGGGATGGGCAGAATCCCTGTGCGTCATAGCATCTGGGGGCAAGGCTGGGGTGAGGGGAACCTTCTCTGGACACGCGGTCTAGTCATGCAAGTTACAGGGACTTCAGTCCCCCCTCGGGTGGCCATTCCTGGGCAACCTCTGGGCTCCTCCTGACCCTGACATCTTCCCGTGTCTGATGGGGGCCTGAGGGTGCCTGGAAGCTTCTCAGGCTGGGGCTTGCATGCTCCTGGGCTTGACTCCAGCCTCAGAGACATGGGGATTGCTGGACATTAAGAGTCCGCTAACGGCCTCACACAAGGCTCATGGTTCCAGCGAGGAAGCAGATTCCGGGGGCTTTGAGCATCCCTGTCTAGCCTGTGGTAACAGGAGCCGGGGGCTATGGGTGAGCACCAGGATCTGCCCTGAGGGCCTCTGCCCAGGTGATGGGCTTCTTTCCACCTGCCTCTGGCCTTTACAGCCTCCCAGCTGTGGCAAGATCTGCATCTGCCATGACCCCTATGGAGCCCAGCCCTGGTAAGTGGCCAGAGACAGCAGCTGTCCTGGGGGAGGCTGCTGGAGCTGGAGTTCGCTGTCCTACAGGGGAGGCAGAGGCCGGCATAAGCAGCCCTGCAGTGGGCATGGCTGGCCATGGTTGCTGCGCATCCATCTGCCCCCACACACCAAGTGCCGCGCCAGGCTCTGTGGCCCCTCCAGGAATGAGCAGTGAGCCCCCAACCCAGTCCCTAGTCAGGTGAGAAGCATGTTGCTGTGCAGCAAGGACCACACGCCCTCAAGGACTTGGAGGCATCAGGGATT
The DNA here is from genome assembly GCF_028878055.3 of Symphalangus syndactylus. Lineage (NCBI taxonomy): Eukaryota > Metazoa > Chordata > Mammalia > Primates > Hylobatidae > Symphalangus > Symphalangus syndactylus. Next base: position 143,496,155 of record NC_072430.2, on the reverse strand, counting down.
CTGTTCCCTTGAGGACTCAGAGGGCCTTCTACAACGGAGGGGGACGTCATCTTGGGTTGCTGATTGAGACGAAGATTTTTGAGTAAAGATGAAATGAAGGTCACTCTCTGCCTTTCTGGAGTCTTCCTGGGAGGATGGGGCTCCAAGAGGCACAAGCGTCCCGTGGGCCCTTGTGGATAACTGTCGGGGATCGGGGGTGTGGTTCTGGTATTTCGTGAGGCTGAGGCACCCAAGAACTCCAGCCCGGCCCCAGGAATGTGCCTCCAATTTGTTCAGCGGGCTGCCCTGAGACTCAGCGAGGGCTGGGTAGAAGGTGGCACCCCAGAGACCAAGCAGAGGGTGGCAAGAGCAAACAGATCGGACAGCTTGATGTCAAGGACAGAGAGCCCTCATCCCCCATCTGAACCCAGGGCTCAACCCCGGCCGCAGAAGAGCAGCACAGCCTCTGTGGGCAGCTACTGAGGTCAGCAATGCTGCCCATGTGGAGGGTGAAGAGAAGAGCCCCAAGAGCATCCAGTGACCCGGAAGGGGCCACGTGATCAGCCCGAGTCAGAGGCAAAGCCTGCAGGAGTTTCAGGGGTTGGCCACCAGGTGGCAGAGGAGAGCCCAGCACAGCCTCAGGGGCCTTAGGTCAGCCTGGCTGGTCACACCTGGCCTTGGGTCTCCTCAGGCAGGTGATTCAGAGAGAGGAGGAGGGAAAGCCTCCACCGAGGTCTACAGCCTCCACCGATGGCACATGTGAGGGTTGTGTGTCCAGCCTTGAAGGATGGCTAAGGGCTGCCTAAGCAGAGATGTGGGGGCAGGAACTCCAGGGGCAGGGGTTGCAGAGATGCCAGGGAACTGGGAGCTCCAGGGGCGGGGGTTGCAGAAATTCCAGAGAACTGGAAACTCTGTGAGGAACTGATGCAGAGACTCGGGGACCCAATCCAGCACGGCACTTTTGGGGAAAGAGCCCCTCTGAACCTCAGCCTGCAAGCCCTGGGGTTGCAGGGGCAGGAAAATCCTGCCTAGGTGTCCACCCACAAGGCCTGAGACCTGCCCTACCACGTCCTCCCAGCCAGCCCTTTGGGGGAACCCACAACCCCCCACCTGACACCCACAAATGCCTACTCTCCCCATAACACGCTCCAGATGCCAGAGGCCCTCTACCTGAGGTACCCTCAGTGCCTTCTGTTGGCATCTGATCAATTCTGGGTCCTGGCGTGACTGGGGCTGGGTACTGTTGAATGATGCTGGGGCGATGAGCCTTCTCCCTCCTCTCACATGGCATGGAGGCAGAGGAAGGGGTGGAGAAGCACCATGAAGTCCACAAAACCAAAGGGAAGAGAAAGAGGGAGGAAGAGGAGCGAGGTAGGACCCCCATCTGGGGCTCGCTGCTGTGTGCGCCTCCTCTGGCCGCTTGCACCCTGCAGAATCCTTTCTGATTTTCCACATTATTCCAGGAGGTTATCAACCATTTCCATTTTTATCCAAGAAATGTGGCACCTGTAGGCACAAATCCTACCCAGCTAAGTGCCACCCTTCCTCAGGCTCATCTTGCATTGGAGTCATGCACTGGACCATAGCACCATGAGGTAAGGCCAAGTGGCCCATTGGGCGGCGTGGGCAGATCACAGACGCGGAGGACAGATCCCAATATTGCACATCACGCTCCTTTCCTCTCTCTCTTCCTCTTCTTCTGCAGGTCAGCATGTTGCTTAGGTGATCACATCTGCATGGGATTGCTGGGAGGCAGATTTCAGTCTTGCAAAATAATGGGTGATAAGATGAGGGGCACCCCCATCAGGGTCCTCAACACCCCAGGCAAGGAAGCTCCTTTCTCTTCTCCTTCCACGGGGCAGATCTTGGGCCTCGGGTGCACGGCCACCTGGGCAGGTCGGGCACCTGAGAAGGACTCGCTTTGATCAGGGGAAGGTCTGGGAAGGAAAAGCCAGACCACAGCCAGCATCAGGATGGTGCAGGGGTGCAGGGAGGGGTGCAGGAGGCAGCTCCCTAGAGGACCCCGAGTGGCCTGAGGTCTGGGGACTGGTGCCCACCCCTGCTTGTTCCTCCTGGCAGGCTTCGGGCTGCCGGTAACCTGAGCCTCATGCTGAGCCTCCCGTTGTGACTCCTGATGGAGCTGGGAGCTCGCCCTGTCATTAGCGCTGGGGTCAGCAGAGGCGGTGGGCGGGGCTTAAACAAACCCATCAGGGCTCTGACTCTTTCCTCTGGGGCCTGTCACATAAATTTTCATTGAGTGCCACTGCATTTTCATCCAGGGAACTGTCAGGGATATTTTGAGAAGGAACTGGGGGTCAGATGGCAGCATGGCTGAGAGCTGGGGGTTGTACGATGTCAGACTGCAGAGACAGAGGAGCCCCCAGGCCACAGGGCTACTCCTTCCGGGGTTCCAGGAGCTCCAGCGGGCCCAGCCCCCAGGATGGCATTTGAGCCTCAGCCCAAGTCCCGGGGCTGACGGCACTGGGTAAAGAAACGAAGACTGTGGTTCACGTTGGGGAGTCAAAGCCATCCTCACTGTCCTCTAAGTGAGCGAACACACAGAAATAGGGAATTTAGGACTCCAAAACCACCCGTCGTTCTTTTCTCTGAGATCTGCAGACAAAGCTTCATACCTGTAGGAACTTCCCCATTTTCAGGGCGTTCTCTCACACATTAGCTTACGTGGCTATCACTCTATGGATGAAGCGGGACAGAAGTGAGTGTCCCCTTTACACAGATGCAAAGACTGAGGCTTCATGGAGCTGGGAGGCTGCCCAAGGCCACTGGACACAGAGGAGCCCAAAGCTTCTAGCTGCCCCCATGTCTATTTTATAAGAATCTCTTCAGCGTAATGGGCCCCATTAAGCCACTGCTTCATGTAGGTCGTTAAAACTCTTGAGCAGCCCTCAGGCTTCACCCATTTTATCCTGGAGGCAGGGAGATGGCCACAGCTCAGAGTGATGGTGTCCTTTGTCCCATGTGACAAGGAGAGGGCTTGGAAATCTTTCCCAGCCCCAAAACCGGAGTCTGGGCGCCTCCCCTGACGTCCTGCAAGCCCTAACGCTCAGCGGAGCTTGTGCTCGTTTGCATTTGACCTTGGCGTCTGTACTTGGCCTTGAAAGTTGCCTTGAAAGGCTGCTCCAGGATCTCCAACCCAGGAGGGGGAGGCGTGAGGGTTTCCAGGCCCTGTCACTCTCTGACTGTAACCTCTGCCACCGGGCAGCCCCGTCCCACACTTCTTCAGCATGAGCGATTCCATTCACCACCTCTCTGCCGAGATGAACACCTTAAGCAGGCGCTGGGCAGGGCTGAGCCTAAAAACTTTGTGGCCAGAGACAGGAGGCTGAGGGAGTTGGCCTGACCGGTGAAGCTCAGGAGGACTTCATAGAGGAGGTGCCCCAGGAGTTGGGCCTTGAAGGGTGCATGGGCGGTGCTAGGCGAGTGGGCGGTGCTAGGCAGGTGGGCGGGTCTGGGCTGAGCGCATCGCAGACGCAGCTGCCCTGCGAAGCTGTGTTTTTGTTGGCGGTATTGCTGCTGGAGCCATTTTCCCTTTGGAGGGCTCCTGATAGGAGAATGCAGGTCAGCGAGTTTAGAACAACACAGCCCTGGACACGTGTTTGTGCGAGTGTGTGAGGAGAGGGACTAACTGGCTGCTCTGAGTTGACGATTATAAAACCATCTCTGGTTAATAAAAGCGCCGCCATCTAGCGATTTTAGTTGTCCTGGTGGGGGATAGGAGATCGACCAAAGAGGAAGTCTTGCAGAATTAATGTACTGACGGGAAGGTGACAGGCTAGGCACACCCCGCCCCCATGAACAGCCCATGTCCAGGAATAACGCGGCGTCGATTCAGGACGCTCAGAGAAGGAAAACAGCCATTGGTGAGACGATGGAAAGAGGAGAGTGGGGGGCTCCCGGGAGCACTGCAGGGCCTGCGAGTAGTGGCCGGTGCCGGAGGTCACAGACCAGGCATGGGTGGACGAGAGAACTCAGTCACTGTCACTGAGACGCACAGGACCACTGCACATGCACGAGACAACATGGCAGACACACATGGGCCGCGCCTGTGGGTGATGAGCAGACACCTCCCAACACAGGTAAAGACAGCAGCTTAACCCCAAGCCACAGTCACCCCTAGACAGAGGCAAGGGCAGGATTGCAACTTGGGCGAACTTTCTCACTGTCTCGCAACTACACGGGTGGCTCTAGAAATGCAAGCCAAGAACTGATGGCTTCAGCATCTTGGTGGGCTCCTGAGCTGGGCCAGAGCCTTCGTTAAACCAAGAGGAAGACCCGCAAATTGCCCCGGTCGCCGGGGGCCGAGGACAAGTTCCTGCCTGTCGCGGGACTCAGCACAGCCTCACGTGTTATGGCCCTTGCAGGTGCCCTCTCCTGTGGGTGCCCCGAAGACCCGGGGAGAACGCAAGTGGAAGTCACTAGTTTAGGGGTGGCGGGGGCTGACCAGGGCTTCGGACCATCAGGAGCCAGTGCCCACCTGGTCACCGGAGGGACGGGGAGCCACGTCCTGACTGACCACTCACCAGTGGGGTGGAGCCCTGGGGAAGCCACGTGGCCTCTGTGAGCCCCTGTCCCCTCATTTCACACGGGGATCATCACATCCCCAGCTCACACCCCAGCGAGGAGAAGTGGGGGCTGCAGGCCCAGCACTCGGCACAGGGCCTGTGGCTTCCTCCTTCTCTCCCCTCGGCCATTCTCTTTAAAAGCATTTCTTGGCTTCAGATGGTAATGAGGTGGCGGGTAAGAAAAGCACCTTCCAGAATCACGGTGGAACAGCCCTGCGACGAAGTCACCCGAGTCACAGCCCTGCGACGAAGTCACCCGGGTCACAGCCCTGCGACGAAGTCACCCGGGTCACAGCCCTGCGACGAAGTCACCCGGGTCACAGCCCTGCGACGAAGTCACCTGGGTCACAGCGGAACGGCCCTGCGACGAAGTCACCCGAGTCACAGCCCTGCGATGAAGTCACCCGAGTCACAGCGGAACGGCCCTGCGACGAAGTCACCCGGGTCACAGCGGAACGGCCCTGCGACGAAGTCACCTGGGTCACAGCAGAACAGCCCTGCGACGAAGTCACCTGGGTGGGAGTCCTGACCTCGCTTCCTCCGTGGAGGTAATTAATGGGACAGAGAGAGGAGCCATGAGAACCAGGTCCCCACTCGCTGTGAACACCAACGATTTACAAGGCAGGATCTTGGCAATAAGGAGCCCTGGGGGCCGCCGCACTTGCGGTCAGCTGGCACGGACGCCAATCCCAGCCTTACTATTATTTACTGAGAAAATACCACGGCCCCTCATCTGCTATTACACTTAATACTTGATCCTGATCCACACAGAAGCAAGGGTGTATTTAGCGACAGGGTAGGCTTTCCTCGCACACCAGGAGCATCTGACGCAGTGTCTGTGCCCACAGGAATCTCGTAGGGCTGGGGCTGCCTCCTCCTCCCCATGGGGGCTGGAGGGCCAGTAGCTCCGGTGCCAGCCAGGGGAAGACCATCAGCCACCCCAGAAGCCAGTGCAATGAGACCTCTCCCCACCCAGCTGGGCTGCACCATCAGCCCCAATCACCAGGCTGCCCTCCTTCCCTCGCACACATGCCCTTGACAGCCAGCTCTTTGCCCTTGAACCTCTCATCTGTTCACGCACCAACTCTTGCCCATGGTGCGCTTGAGCTGGGCTTTACTCCAGGGGCTTGGGACAATGAGAAAAGAAACCAAAATACACCAAGACCTTTCCCTGGTGGGGTTCATGTTCAGGCGGGAAGGGAGGCAGCTGAACAGTGCTGAGGGCTCAGGACAAAGACAGGAGTAGGAAGAGGGAGGCAGAGGGGCTGCATTTTGGGCGGTGGGCAGCATAGGCCATGGAGGGAAGCAACGTGTGAGTGAGATCGGCAGGGAGGAAGGAGGCTGATGGGGCTGCAGGACCAGCTGGTGAGAAGCACGCATGAAAGGAAACATTGGCTGGGCACGGTGGAGGCAGGAGGGAGGAGGGAGGAGGGAGGACGGAAGAGAGAGGAGGGAGGACAAAGGAGGGAGGAGGAAATAAAAAGGAGGGAGGAGAGGGAGGGAGGAGGAAAGAGGAAGGAGGAAGGATGGGGAAGGAGGAGGGTGGAAAGAGGCCAGTGCAGCCAGAGCTGGTGAGGGAGGAGTTGAGATGGGGTGGGGAGGTAGGGCAAGACCACAGAGACTCCTCGGGCTGCAGTGACAAATGACCACCAACCAGGGGGCTTAAAACAACAGAAACATATTTTCTCACAGTTCTGGAGGCCAGAGGCCCGAAATTCAAGTGTCAGCAGGGCCAGGACCCCGCAGGCTCTGAGGGAGGCCCCTCCTGGCTCCTCTCTGGCTCCTGGGCTGCCTGCCGGCTGCAGTTCTGCGTTCCTTGATGCTTTTCTCTGGTCTCCGTCTCCACTCTCCCAGGCCTTCGCCTCTGCGTTTCTCCTCCGTGTCTTCTCCTCTCCTTGTGAGGATGCTTGTCCATGCATTTAGGGCCCATCCAGCGAATCTAGAAGATCTCATCTCAAGATTCTTTGCTTAATTACAGCTGCAGAGATCCATCCCCAGTATGGTCACATTCACAGGTACCAGGGCTCAGGACTTGGACACATCTTTCTGGGGCCACCATTCAACATACAACAGCCCCCAGGGCAAGATCTTCAGAGACAGGAGTGGTAAACTGTGTCCTGGTTAGAGGTGCAGTGAGGCAGGAATATGGGATTTCTGGTAAAATTGGTGTTAGGGTGGGGAGTGATTTGGTTGAGTTTGCTTCTTACTGGATCAGAAACATGGGAATCCCAGGTCCTCAGAGGAGGAGAACCCCAAAGGTTCAAGTCCAAATTGGTACAAGGTGCCTTTGGAGCCCGAAGTCGGCTGGTCCTGGGTGTGAGGCCTGCTGTGGGTTCTTCCTAGCCAGGACGAGTGGAGTCAGGCAGTGGAGGGGGGTTGTGAGCTCACCCCTTGTTTTCAGAGGACCCCAGAGGCTTCACGCACTCAATAAACTCCAAACGACACTCACCACATATGGGTCCTGCAGTTACAACATAGGATGGACAAGGGCAGGCCAACAGGGGAAGCAGTTCCATCTCCACAGTGCTAGTGATGGAGACGGCTCAGAGCCAGGAGAGAAGCAGGATCCTGTTGGTTCTGTTTCTTTGGAGACTCCTGACTAGCAAAGAGGTGAAGGTTGAGGACTGCAGGGTCATGGGGGACCCGTTCGCAGCTTGGGTCTGGGTGGGCACAGTGGCCGGGCGGGGTGGCCGGCTGTGGGGCTGGAGGGTGGGCAGGGCTGATCTGGGGAAGCCAGCCTGGCAGAATTGGGGCTGGACCACCCTGGAGTTCGGGGTGGACTTTAAGCTAGGGAGTGGTGTGGTCAAGCCTGCTTCTGCTGGACAGCCAGGAAGGAGTATAGAGGATGCATCTGGGGTTAAGAGCCCGGAGGAGGCTCTGCCCTGAGGTGTGAGGTCCGCTCACTGTTTTAGAATTCTCACATCCCAAGTGCGGCTCGGCTGACTATCCACAGTGTTTCCCCACCCTGGTCTGACTTGGCCTCCAAGACCACCCTGGGAGTGGGGGGTGCTTCCCTGCCTCTCCTGGCGAGGTAGGGGAGAGGGACTGGTCATGAAAAAGTTTTCATTTCCTTTCTCAGACACCAGGGCATCCTGAGGCTGGAATGGTGAAAAGGTTCTGAGTCTCATCCCTGGTTCCAGGCAAGTTCTCAGTAGAAAGCGAGGTCAGGAGGCTGCTGGTGAGGCCCAGGGCCTGAAAGAATGTCTGGCACGTGGCCTTTCCTGCAAAAGCTGCGGATTGACATCCTAAGGGCAAGAAAGGAAAACATCAAGAGACAGAGAAGCAGAGGGTTACAGGTCGCTAAGCTGCACCGAGAATGAAGACTTTCATTCATCTTACTTGAAGCTGGGAACCAGGAGAATGAAGGTCTGTAATTGCACCCTCTTCTATCAGGCCCTTTTTAGAATGTGACTGGATTATGTCCTTTCCGTTTCTCATGGGGAAGGAGTCAGTGAAGCGATTGGGATAAGATTGCATTTTTCACTGGAACACCCAGTGCCAAGTATGTGACCCACAATCTCATCTGCTGATTCAGTAAATGCTCAGAGTGGGTAGTATTAGGCACTAAACTGCACCTGGGCCTGAATCCCAGCTTTCCCATTTACTAGCAGTAACATCTTAGGCAGCCCGTCTATGAAACAGGACTAAGACTGCTGACTTCTTAGGATTGTTTTGAAGATAAAGCAAGATAATGCATATAAAAGTCTTAACATGTTGTCTGGCAAGCACTGAAGAATGGTTATTATTATTATCATTATGCCCATGCCAGTCACTGTGTCAAGAATTTAAGGATCAACATGATCAGAATTTCCCTCAAGAGTGTTTTTTTTATTTATTTTTTTATTTCAATAGGTTTTTGGGAACAGGTGGTGTTTGGTTACGTGAATCAGTTCTTCAATGGTGATTTCTGAGATTTTGGTGCACCCATCACCCAAGCAGTATACACCATACCCATTGTTAGTCCTTTATCTCACACCACCCTCCCACCCTTCTGCCTGAGTCCCCAAAGTCCACTGTATCATTCTTTTGCCTTTTTGTCCTCATAATTTAGCTCCCACTTATGAGTGAGAACATACAATATTTGGTTTTCCATTCCTGAGTTACTTGAGAATAATGATCTCCAATTCCATCCAGGTTGCTGTGAATGCCAATATTTTATTCCTTTTTATGGCTGAGTAGTATTCCATTGCATAGATAGAGATGATAGATAGATTAGATAGATAGATAGATGATAGATAGATTAGATAGATAGATAGATGATAGATAGATAGATGATAGATAGATAGATAGATAGATAGATAATAAAGAAAGTGTGAGATATATATTTCTTTATTCACTTGTTGATTGATGGGCATTTGGGCTGGTTCCATATTTTTGCAGTTGCAAATTGTGCTGCTATAAACATGTGTGTGCAAGTATCTTTTTTGTATAGTGACTTCTTTTCCTCTGTATATATATCTAGTAGTGGGATTGCTGAATCAAATGGTACATCTACTTTTAGTTCTTCAAAGAATCTCCACAGTGTTTTCCATAGTGGTTGTGTTAGTTTACATTCCTACCAACGTGAAAAAGTGTTCCCTTTACATCACATCCATGCCAATATCATTATTTTTTGATTTGTCGATTATGGCCATTCTTGCAGGAGTAAGGTGGTATCACATTGTGGTTTTGATTTGCATTTCCCTGGTCGTTACTGATGTTGAGCATTTTTCCATATGCTTGTTGGCCATTTGTATATCTTCTTTTGAGAATTGTCTATTCATTTCCTTTGCCCACTTTTTGATGGGATTGTTTGTTTTTTTCTTGCTAATTTGTTTGAGTTATTTGTAGATTCTGGATATTAGTCCTTTTTCAGATGTATAGATTGTGGAGATTTTTTTCCCACTCTGTGGGTTGTCTGTTAACTCTGCTGATTATTTATTTTTCTGTGCAGAAGCTTTTTCATTTAATGAAGTCCCATCTATTTATCTTTGTTTTTGCTGCATTTGCTTTGGTGTTCTTGGTCATGAAGTCTTTGCTTAAACCAATGTCTAGAAGAGTTTTTCTGATATTATCTTGCAGAATTTTTATTGTTTCAGGTCTTAGATTTAAGTCTTTGATCCATCTTGAGTTGATTTTTGTATAGGGTAACAGATGAGGATCCAGTTTCATTCTTCTACACGTGGCTTGTCAATTATCCCAGCACCATTTGTTGAATAGGGTGTCCTTTCTGCACTTTATGTTTTTGTTTGCTTTGTCGAAGATTAGTTGTCAAAGATCAGTATGGCTTTATTTCTGATTTCTCTATTCTGTTCCATTGGTATGTGCCTATTTTTATACTAGTACCATGCTGTTTTGGTGACTATCACCCTATACTATAGTTTGAAGTCAGGTAATGTGATGCCTTCACATTTGTTCTTTCTGTTTAGTCTTGCTTTGGCTATGTGGACTCTTTTTTTTCATTTGATATAAAATTTAGGATTTTTTTTCTAGTTCCTGAAGAATGATGGTGGTGTTTTGATGGGAATTGCATTGAATTTGTAGATGACTTTTGGCAGTATGGTAATTTTCACAATATTGGTTCTACCCATCCATGAGCATGGGATGTTTCCATTTGTTTATGTTGTCTATGATTTCATTAAGCAGTGTTTTGTAGTTTTCCTTGTAGAGGTATTTCACTTCCTTGGTTAGGTATATTCCTAAGTATTTTATTATTTTTTTGCAGCTATTGTAAAAGGGATTGAGTTCTTGATTTGATTCTCAGCTTGGTCGCTGTTGGTGTATAGTGGAAATACTGATTTGTGTACATTAATTTTGTATCCTGAAACTCTGCTGAATTCATTTACCAGTTCTAGGAGCTTTTTGAATGAGTCTAGGGTTTTCTAGGTATATGATCATATCATCAGCAAACAGCGATAGTTTGACTTCCTCTTTACAAATTTGGATGTCCTTGATTTCTTTCTCTTGTCTGATTGCTCTGGCTAGTACTTCCAGTACTATGTTGAATAGAAGTAGTGAAAGTGGGCATCCTTGTCTTGCTCCAGTTTTCAGAGGAAATGCTTTCAACCTTCCCCCGTTCAGTATAATGTTGGCTGTGGGTTAGTCATAGATGGCTTTTATTACCTTAAGGTGTGTTTCTTCTATGCCGATTTTGCTGAGGGTTTTAATCATAAAACAATGCTGGATTTTGTCAAATGCCTTTTCTGCATCTATTGAGATAATCATGTGATTTTTGTTTTAAATTATGTTTATGTGGTGTATCACATTTATTGACTTGCAGATGTTAAACCATCCCTGCATCCCTGGTATGAAACCTACTTGACCATGTTGGATTATCTTTTTGATAATGCTGTTGGATTCGGTGAGCTAGTATTTTGTTGAGGATTTTTGCATCTGTATTCATCAGGGATATTGGTCTGCAGTTTTCTTTTTTTGTTATGTCCTTCTCTGGTTTTGGTATTAGGGTGATAATAACTTCATAGAATGATTTAGGGAGAATTCCCTCTTTCTCTATCCTGTGGAATAGTGTCAATAAAATTGGTACCAATTCTTCTTTAAATGTCTGATATAATTCAGCTGTGAACCTGTCTGTCCTGAACTTCTTTTTGTTGGCGTTTTCTTTTTTCTTTTTATTTTTTTTGAGATAGTGTTTTGCTCTTGTTGCCCAGGCTGGAGTGCAGTGGTGTGATCTCAGCTCACTGCATCCTCCACCTCCTGGGTTCAAGTGTTTCTCCTGCCTCAGCCTCCCAAGTAGCTGGGATTACAGGCACCTGCCACCATGCCCAGCTAATTTTTGTATTTTTAGTAGAGACAGGGTTTAATCATGTTGTCCAGGCTGGTCTCGAACTTCTGACCTCAAGTGATCTGTCTGCCTCAGCCTACCAAAGTGCTGGGATTACAGGCATGAGCCACCGTGCCCGGCCAGCATTTTATTTTAAATTACCATTTCAACCTTGCTGTTTGTTATTTGTCTGTTCAGAGTTTCTATATCTTCCTGGTTTAATCTAGAAGAACTTGTCTGTTCGGAGTTTCTATATCTTCCTGGTTTAATCTAGAAGAACTTATCTGTCTCCTCTAGGTTTTCTGGTTTATGCATATAACGATGTTCATTATTCATTGAATAATCTTTTGTATTTCTGTGGTATCAGTAGTAATCTCCCATTTTATTTCTAATTGAGCTTATTTGGATCTTATCTCTTATTTTCTTGGTTAATCTCACTAATGGGCTATCAATTGTCTTAGTCTTTTCACAGAGCCAGCTTTTTGTTTTATTTATCTTTTGTATTTTTTTGTTTGTTTGTTTCAATTAATTTAGTTCTGCTCTGACCTTCATTATTTATTTTCTTCTGCTGGGTCTGGGTTTGGATTGTTCTTGTTTCTCCAGTTCTTTGAGGTGTGACCTTAGATTGTCTATTTGTGTTCTTTCAGACATTTTGATTTAGGCACTTAATACTGTGAACTTTCCTCTTAGCATTGCTTTCGCTATATCCCAGAGGTTTTGATAGGTTGTGCCACTATTATCATTCAGTTAAAATAATTTTTTAATTTACATCTTGATTTCATTGTTGACCTAATGATTGTTCAGGAACAGGTTATTTAATTTCCATGTATTTGCATGGTTTTGAGGGTTCCTTTTGCAGTTGATTTCCAATTTTATTCCACTGTGGTCTGAAAGAGTACATGATATAATTTTGATTTTCTTAAATTTACTAAGACTTGTTTTGTGGCCTATGATATGGTCTATCTTGGAGAATGTTCCATGTGCTGATAAATAGCTTGTATATTCTTCAGTTGTTGGGTAGAATGTTCTGTAAATATCTGTTAAGTCCATTTGTTGTAGGGTATAGTTTAAGTCCATAGTTTCTTTGCTGACTTTCTATCTTAATGATCTTTCTAGTACAGTCAGTAGAGTATTAAAGTCTCTCACTACTGTGTTGCCGTCTATCTCATTTCTTAGGTCTAGTAGTAATTGTTTTATAAATTTGGGAGCTCCAATATTAGGTGCATATATATTTAAGTCTGTGATATTTTCCTGTTGGACTAGTCCTTTTATCATTAAATAATGTCCCTCTTTGTCTTTTTTAACTGCTGTTGCTTTAAAGTTTGTTTTGTCTGATATAAGAATAGCTACCCCTGCTTGCTTTTGGTGTCCATTTGCATGGAATATCTTTTTCCACCCCTTTACCTTAAGTTTTTGTTAGTCCTTGTGTGTTAGGTGAGTCTCCTGAAGATAGTAGAAACTTGATTGGTGAATTCTTATCCATTTTGCCATTCTGTATCTTTCATGTGGAGCCTTTAGGCCATTTACGTTTAATGTTAGTAGTGAGATGTGAGGTACAATACTATTCATCATGTTATTTGTTGCCTGAATACCTTTGTTTTCCCTTTGTGTTATTGTTATATAGGTCCTGTGAGATCTATGCTTTAAGGAGGTTCTATTTCGGTGTATTTTGAGGATTTCTTTCAAGATTTAGAGCTCCTTTTTGCAGTTCTTGTAGCGCTGGCTTGGTAGTGGCAAATTTTCTTGCATTTGTTTGTCTGGAAAAGACTGTATCTTTACTTTCTTTATGAAGCTTAGTTTCACTGAATACAAAATTCTTGCGTGATAATTGTTTTGTTTAAGGAGGCTAAAATAGGACCCCAGTCCCTTCTAACTTGTAGCATTTCTGCTGAGAAATCTGCTGTTACTCTGACAGGTTTTCCTTAATAGGTTACCTGATGCCTTTGACTCCCAGCTCTTAAGATCCTTGCCTTCATCTTGACTTTAGATAACCTGATGACATGTGTCTAGGTGATGATCTTTTTGTGATGAATTTCCCAGATGTTCTTTGAGCTTGTTGTATTTGGATGTCTAGATCTCTAGCAAGGCTAGGGGAGTTTTCCTCAATTATTCCCTCAAATATGTTTTCCAAAGTTTTAGATTTTTCTTCTTCCTCAGGAACACCAATTATTCTTAGGTTTGGACGTTTCACATAGTCCCAAACTTCCCAGAGGCTTTGGTCATTTCTTTAAAATTCTTTTTTCTTTGTCTTTGATGAATTGGATTAATTTGAAAGCCTTGTCTTTGAGGTCTGATGTTCTTTCTTATACTTGTTCAATTCTACTGTTGAGACTTTCCAGTGCATTCTCTGTTTCTCTAAGTGTGTCCTTGATTTCCAGAAGTTTTTTTTTTAAATTTATGCTCTCTATCTCCTTGGAGAACTTTCTTTTCATATTCTGTATCATCATTTTTATTTTTTTAAGTCGGACTTCACCTTTCTCTTGTGCCTTCTTGATTAGGACTTAATAATCAACCTTCTGAATTCTTTTCTGGCAATTCAGAGATTTCATCTTGGTTTGGATCCATTGCTGGTGAGCTGGTGTGATCTTTTGGGGGTGGTAAAGAACGCGGTTTTGTCATATTACCAGAATTGCTTTTCTGGTTCCTTCTCATCTGCATAGACTATGTCAGAGGGAAGATCTGGGACTCAAGAGCTGCTGTTCAGGTTCTTTTGCTCCACGGGGTGCTCCCTTTATGTGTGTTCTCCCCATTCCCCTAGGGATGGGGCTTCTTGAGAGCTGAACTGCAATGATTGTTTTTGCTCTTCTGGGTCTAGCCACCCTGCGGAACTACTGGGCTCTGGGCCGGTTCTGGGGAGTGTCTGCAAAGAGTCCTGTGATGTGATCCATCTTCAGGCCTTTCAGCTGTGGCTACCAGCACCTGCTCTGGTGGAGGAAGCAGGGGAATGAAGTGGGCCCTGTGAAGGTCCTTGGCTGTGTTTTTGTGCACTGATTTTGTGTTAGTTGGCCTCCAGCCAGGAGGTGGCGCTTTCAAGTGCACATCAGCTGCAGTGCTATAGGGAGGAAGCAAACTTGCCCTAGGGTCACCTGGTTAGGCTAATGGATACTCTAAAAAGGCAATAGTTTTACTTTTAAATCTATTATTTATTATATCCTGGAAATTGCAGACTTTGCAGCTTTCTGACACACATGATTAACATTTTTAAATATAAACTTAAGATATATGAAGAGTAGAGAATTTTTCCAAATTCTTTCAGAGAAGAGTTTGAGGACCACTGATCCAAAGCATGCCTGTCAGTGCCGGAGAGATGGCCCCAGCAGACAAACCCTTTAGCCCATTCCCAAGCTTCATGTCCTGCCTTGAAGTCCACTCTGGCCTGGAGCCCTTGGATAGGGCATAGTTTACTGAGAGGGAGACGGAAGGAGCCCACAGACATTCTCAGCATCACCAGCTGCCACCCCTGCCTTGCACCTCTGGACATACATTTCTGGGCTTGGATGCCCTCCCACTGGACATACATTTCTGGGCTTGGATGGTAAGCCCCCTCCACCAGCATGATACCTCTGCCTTCAGCCTGAGCTCCCATGACCTCATGTGGCTGCCATGAAGAGTGAGACAATCATAAGAGTCAGCAAAAGCTATGAAGGAAATAAAAGGCATACAACCTCGAGGAGAGGCAGAGGCTGATGGCACAGGAAAGGTAGAAGCCAGTAAAGGGAGGGGTGTAGCCCTGGGTGGATGGGGGTCCAAGGTGGCACAAAGACCTCCACCTCCAGAGCTCCTGGGAGCCTCTTGTCCCTCTCTCTCCAGTGTCCCATGCAATTGACTTTCTTAGAGAGGGACTCCTCTCTCGGGGCCCAGGAACACAAGAGCTCATGTAAGTTTGTGGGGTGTGGGATAGGTCATGCCCACCCCACCCCATTGATCAGAACCAGTTACGTGGTCATGACCCAAGTCAGTGGGGTCCGCCTACGAAGAAGCAGGAGGTGAGTCATCCCAAACAACAATGTCATCTGCTGCAAATCTGTCTTGAACAGCTTGGTCATCTTGGGAATCATTTCAGTTACATTTAAAAGAATCGGCATGGCTAATCTACACTTCCTTCCCTGTTCAAAGATGCAGTTCCTTCCAGCGAATGGTATACACTAGCTAACTGTTGTTGCCTAAATATATGAGAAAGCTGATTTTAGCACCCAATATTCTTAGTGAGTTCTCTTGCTTTGCCCAGATTCTTTCTCAATTATATTATTATTTGATAGTGATTGAGGGATGAGAGGAGTAAGGTCAGTAAACCAAAGCCATCATTATCCCTGCCACCCCATTCATAACACCTCCAATTACACATTTCTATCCACACCGCACCCTTCACATAAGTATGCGTCCAGCTGGGAAATACTTGGTGCCTGAGGGGTTTATGGCTCCTTGATTGATTATTCAAGCAGGCTTCCTTCGGGAAGGAGGCCTGGACATCATCCCGGCCAGGATGAGTGAGCCTCTGTTTTTATTTGTAAAGTGGGAAAATGGCTGTCGGGCTTGGCTTGCTGCAGGCAAATGCCCTTTAGTCTGAAGGCCTCTGCTCTGAGTCCTTCTGTCCTCACGGAGGAGCAAGGTCTGTCATGGGTGTGAGCCAGGCTCTAGGGAGAGGGACCACGCCTGCCACCTGCTGCCTGGAGGAGAGGATGGGTCAACTCCTGTCCCTGCCCTTGCCAGCTCCTGGCCATTGCCTTCCAGCTTGTGGTTATCCAGAGGCTTCGCTGGCCTCTGCAGCCTGGGCCCTGAGCCCTGACTGTCTTTCCTGCTAGAAAACTGGGGCCCTTTTCTAGGTTCAGCTTTAATAGGTTGGACAATTGGCCCACATTACACAGACCACTGTGACCACATTAGGGAGGGGAGGGTGCTGTGCCAGAGTCGGGAGAAGAGGTTTACCAGGGCAGGAAAGGCAGGTGACAGGACACAGAAGAGCCGCATCTCAATCGCTGCAGAGAAAGCATCTGGACAAATTTAGCAACAACATATTATTTTTTAACCCTTTCCCATTTAAGAAAAAAAAATTCAGCTCATTGCCAGTGCTAATTTAATTTTACATAAACACGCTCTTTGAGGCTAAAGCAAATCTGACTGATTTTCAATGTGAAAATAAAATATAAAAACTTTTCTTGAAACTAACATCAGAATTGTCTGAATCATCAGAATCGACTATTTTGGAAAAACTGGATTCATCCAATGAATCCTTGGCCAAAAACTGTTGGAGAACGATGGGTAGGTAAGTTAACATTTCCTAGGATTTGACAGTCTCAGCGATGGAGAAGTGCTCATTTTGTAAATGGAAATACCACTACTAAAAACAGAATCCTATAAACAGAATAATGTCTTTTGTTCCCAAAGTCGATATCCTAGAGCAATGGGATAATAATCATAAAAGCGAGATATTTAGTGGCAGAGTTGTCTCAGGGTGAACACTGGCTGCAAGTGCTGCCAGTGAGTATTCTCAGTGAAAACAGGAAAAGGTTTTAAAAAAAAATTCCAGAAACCAGGAGAAAAAAAGGATTTTTCAACTCAACAAATTACATCTACTAAAAATCTACAGTTTATATAATTTAAGTTAAGGAGGCAGAATGCATTCCCTCTATGATCAGGAACGAGGCCAGGGTGTCTGCTCTCACCGCTTCTGTTGGACATTGTGCTGGAGGCACTGGCCAGGGCAATGGGGCAAGGGAAATAAATGGAATTCATACAGGTTGAAAATGAAGAACTACAACTGTCTTAATTCACAGGTGACAAGATCTTCTATAGAGAAAATCTGAAAAGATCTAGTAATAAGCTATGAGAAGAGATAAGTAAGTTTGGCAAGGTTGAAGAAGAGCCGGTAAAGGTTAGAAACTCAATTGTATTTCTATACACTAACAAGAATTAAATGGGAATTGAATTTTTTCAAAAATTATCATTTATAAGAAAATAAAAATACAAAGTACTGTAAAATTAGTATAACAACAAAGTACAAGACTAGTGCACTGACAAAGAATAAAAATATACAGAAATTAAAGATTTATCTCAATAGAACATTATATCATGTTCATGAATCAAAAGTCAATACCATTAATATGTCAATTCTCCTCAAATTGATCTATGATTAATGCAATCCTGAGAAAAATTCTAGCAGCTTTCTGTTTTGTAGAATTCAGCAAGCTGATTTGGCATTTATAGAGAAATGCAAAGGACCTGCAATAGTCAAAACATTTATTTCTTTAAGTAAAAAGAACAAAGTTGGAAGACATATGCTACCTGATTTCAAGGCTTTGTATAAAACTACAGATATCAAGGCTGTGCAGCATTGGCATAAGGACAGCTGTGTAGATATATGGAACAGAACAGAGCCCAGAAAAACACTCAAGCATATATGGTCACTAGATTTTCAACAGCAGTGCCAAGATAATTCACTGGAAGGAGGGACAGCCTTTCAGCAATGGTGCTGGAGTCATGGGTATATCTGTGTAAAATAAAAGAACCTCTACTCTTACCTCACACCACATACAAAAATTAACTTGAAGTGAACTGTAAACCTAAATATAAAAGCTAAAACCCTAACATTTCCTATAAGAAAACATAGGAGAAACAGATGATTAGGCAAAAATTTCTTATTTAGGACATAAATAAGGTAGGCCAGAAAAAATTGGTAGATTAGACTTTTTGAAAAATAAAAAGTTTTGTTCCTTGAAAGGCACTGTTTATAACTTTAAGATGGATGATGCATTCTTGAAGAAAATATTTTCACATCTATCTGATTAAGGACTTACATCCAAACTATATGGGACTCTTACAAGTCAATATAATAAGAAGACAAACATTCTGAATAAATAAATGGGGAAAAGATTTAATGCACATTTTACTTAAGAAGGTATATGAATAGTTAATAAGCACGTGAAAAGGCTCCCAACATCATCAGTCATGAGGGAAATGCAAACTAAAACCACAGTGGGATTCCACAGTGTACTACTAGAGAGGCTGGAATTAAGCAGACAGACAATACCCAGCATGGGTGAGGAAGTGGAGCAACTCTACCCTCCTGTGTTGCTGGAGGAAACGCAGAGTGCTACAACCCACTTGGAACCACAGCTTGGCAGTTGCTTATTTACCAAATGATCTGGCAACTTCACTTTTATGCACAAAAAGATATTTATGTGAATGTTTATAGCAGCTTTATTTCTAACAGCCAAAAGTTGGAAGCAACCAAAATGTCCACTGACATAGGAACAGATTAACAAATTATGCAGTATTCGTACAATAGAATGCTGTTCAGAAACAAGAAAGAAGCAATTCCGGCTACGTGGAACATCATGCACGAATCTCACAAGCATAAAGTGAATAGAGGAGTCTGACGCAAGAGAGGAAACAGTGCATGATTTCATTCTTAAAACTCAAGAAGAGGCAAAACTGCAGCACCAGGGAGAAGACCGATCACTGCCAGGGCTGGGTGGAATGGGATTGGCTGCAAAGGAGGATGAAATAACTTCCTGGAATCATGAAATTGTTCTGTATCTTGATTACGCCCAAGGCTATACTCCTTTCATTGTACACCTAAAATTGGTGAAATTCATTGAATACAAATTATAAATTTGTATTCAATAAAGCCAATTAAAAATACATCAAGGAAGGACATATCAGCCAAAACAAGCAAACATGAATTTGGAAAACTATAGAAAATAAAATGAAAGTCACAGTTAAAAATCATTAGATGGGTCCAAGGGAAACCTATATTGATAATAAGAATCCTTAATGAAAACACTACCTGTCACACACTTTTTTGTATGAGCCTTGTGTAAATCAAACACACTTAGAAATGTGAGAGCAAATAGAAACTCAGTTTTTATGACAAACTTTAACACAGATCTTCTGACCATGTGGGCAGATCAGGAGTAAGAAAGGGTTTATTTCCAGAGATACTTTGGTCGGGTTGAGGAAAGCTGTGTGAGGCAGTGGTTCAGCACAAGGGCATTTAAAACCAGACAGAAGGCCTGGTTTTAAATCCACTTTTGCCCTTGATTTGGTGTGTGTCACTGGACAAGTTTCTTAAGTCTCAATCCCACAGGTGTAAAGTTCATGGAGTTAACTGAGAAGATCCATAAGAACAGCCCTATTGAATAGCAGCTCCAGAAAGGCATAGAATCTCACCCTTCTGATTCACTGCTGTATGTCTGGCACAACATAGGTGCTCAAATGTGTGTTGAACAAATGGGTGCGAACATCATCTTCCTGGCACCAAATAAACCTTCAGTAAATTATACTCAGCATTATGCTTGATTAGCAGATATTTAACTTCATGCCCTAAATTTTCTTTTTAAGCATTCTGTGAATGCTTACCAAAAAAATTCCCATACCACCGGAAAAGAAGCTTTAATTAAGTCCAAAAAATAGATTTTATAGCAACATATTTCACCATGACTCATTAAAACAGAAAATTAGCAATAAAGGAACAATTAAGAAGAAAATTCACAAAGCCTTGGTAATTATGAAAGTACTCTCCAATGATGTTTAAGAAGTTTCACAGGGTCTGGTATCTTATTTGTCAATTCTTATTTTTAATGTGTATCTTTATTTCCTATTACTTGAGCAAGTGGTTTTCTTGTCATTTTAATCTCTGTTCTCTTGCTCATTTGAGATGGTTTATCAGGTTTCCTCCTCCCTCTCAGGATGTAAGTTTCTTTTCCTGCATTCATTCACTCAGCAAACACTGATGGAGCTTCCCTGCCCTGCCCAGTTCACAGAGCTTCGCTTGTGATCTTTGTTGTCCAGGGAGGAATTTAGATGGTGTCCTCGCCCTTTCTTTCTGGGGCTGCCTTCATTCTGCAGGGGCGGGTCCCGCTGTGTGCAAGCTCCACCATCTACACCAGAGCAAGGGCTGGTGGCAGAGCCCTGGCCTGGCGTCCGGGAGGTGAGACCTTGCCTGCTCCCAAGCTGGGGACTTTGGTCTCCCCAGGGGTCATGGAGAGGCTGAGATTCTTCTGCAAAGGAAGCTGTCCCTCCAGGCGCCCACCTCACAGCCCTTCCTAAAGTCATGTGATGCCCCAGGAGGGAAAAGCCCAGCTCCTTTGCTCCACCCAGCAGGGTCCAGGCTACGGTGGTCCCTTGATGGACTGGAGGAGGACGGAAGCTCTGCATCGGGCAGCTGGGGGCCTCCCAAGGTGAGCAGGCAGTGGGGTGAGTGGGAGTGGCTCCTCCGTCCTCCGGCTCTGTATGTTGCCTGCAGTGCGTGCAGTTCGGGATGATGGCTCAGCACATTTCTGTTGATGGCAGAATCAGTATCTGTCCCATACCTTAGTAACTGGCTCTTCTACCAAGTTTTAGTGTGGTTGGCCGGTTTTTGTGTTTTGGTAAATTTTCGTCAATGTTTTAACTGTAAGCAGGGGACAGCTCAGTCTGGAGCTGTAGGCTCTCCTGAAGATTAACCCTGGGCCTTGCCCCTGTCTCAGATGGACTAACTGAGGGCCTGAGAGGTTAATGAACTTGTCCAAAGCCGGAGCTGTTCTCCAGAGAAAGCCCACTCAGGCTCCAGGTTTCTGCGTCCGAGGCCAGCGGGCTTCCCAGGAAGTCATTTTGCTCCAGCAGCCCTGAAGTTCAAAGACAGCCCCATGGGGGTTTTATCGGGGGCCCCCTTCCAGGATTCAAGGGGTGTCAGTGAGGGCACCTGCTTACATGGTGGCCTCAGGGACCAAGGGCACACCAAGCCTGCAATGCCTGAGGAAAGGAGTCCCCTCTGCTCTTCCAGGCAGTGAGCACGTGGAGCCCACGGGACCGAGGCAGATTCTGAAACGTTGGTCTTGGACACAGGCCGGAAGGACAGTTGGCAACCTGCAGCATGGGGCTATTAAGATCCCATCTTGCAGCACCCCCAGACAGACAGTGCACCCCAGTTGCTCCAGTAAAGAGATCTTCACAACCCAGGCTTTCAACTGCATCCCAAAGGCCACCACTTCCAGCGAACCCTCCAGGGGCCCAACTGATGCCTGCAGACACCAGGCCGGGACATGCCAGGAGGGGATGTCATGCTTAGGGTCTTTGGGAGGTTCAGGAGCCAAAGAATCCAGTATAGTTTCCCTGGTGAGAATTTAGGACTGGGTTTTGATTTTGAATTTTTTCTTTTTAAGGAAGACACTTTTTTTATTGTATTGTTTGAACACTGAGTCAGCTGGGATCAAAAGAATGCAAGTTTGTCCTAAACAGGACTATCTTCCATGACAGGAAAAGCACCCAGGAAAAGTGGCCACAGGATTTCAGCTGTGGGGATGATCTTAGAGGAAAGGAACACAGTGAGCCATGCCGGTGCAGAGCCAGGCTGGGTGCAGAGCGGTGCCGTCCCTGCCACGAAACCACCTGGGGGACAGTGCTCCCTCACCCTGCAGGTGGTTTCCAGGGGGAGAATCTGACCCCTTCAGCATGGCATGAGGATGGAAACCTGCAGAGCACCAACAGTGAGCAGCCTCAGGCACAGGTGCAGGGATGAGCTAGCCTCATCCACACACAATGGCAGCCTAGCCTCATCCACCCACACACAATGATGACCTACCCTCAACCAAAGCTCCAGGAGTGAGCTGGCCTCATCCACACACAATGGTGAACTAGCCTCGTCCATAGCTTCCACAGTGAGCTAGCCTCATCAGTGGCTCCAATGGCGACTAGCTTCATCCACAGCTCCAGAAGTAAGCTAGCCTTCTCCACACGCTGAGGGTGAGCTAGCCTCATCTGCACATCCGTGGTGAGCTAGCCTCAGCCACAGCACCAATGGCGAGCTAATCTAATGTCATGCAAGTGTTCAGTCCAGACATTCTGATCCCTCCTCAGGGATGAGAAATGGAATACTGCACACAACTTACAATGAAAAATCACCCAATTTTTAAAACTCAACAGATTTTTAAAGTGCTTTTAGTGGCCACATACAGAAAGAAAGTTTCACAGCAAAACTTGCTCCAGACTGCTGGGGTAAGGGATGGAGAGGTGGGGACAGGAGTGGAGGAGGGAGTGGGATGGCCATAGGAGGGGAGGGGAAGCTGGGTCCAGCAGCCCAGGATGTGGTCATGGTGTGACTGGTGCTGAGTAACTGGGAAGACTCAAGAGTGACGATGCCTGGACATCCTTCTATCTCTGACTCATGTTGGGAAGGTCTTTCAAACTCTTTTCATCTTGCAGACAGGCAGAGCATTCTGGAGACCAACCCTTCCTGGGCGGCACTCAGAGTGGGTGACTGCAGAGAGCACCTGCCAGGTGTGATCTGGGACTCAGAGTTAATCTGCATTTAGCTGACAATGAACTGCAAACTCTGAAAATGTTCACAGCCATGGAGAATAATCTAGAAATCCTGAGTCCATTGGGAAACAGCATGGGTCAGGGAGTGTCACCAACAGCTGGAGGTGAAGCCGGGACCAGTCAGTGAGGTTAACCACACCAGGGAAGAGGAAGGGAAACTAGTCAGCGCCAAAATGGAGCTTTCACCGATGTCTGAGTGGGCCTTGTCCATTCTGCTTGTGGATTTGGTTGTGTGTGCATGGGTATTAATTTCTCAGGCCCACTGTAACCACAAACTGGATGGTGTAAAATGACAGAAACTCACTATCTCACAGCTCTGGAAAACAGAAGTCCAAAACTAAGCTGTGGGCCAGGCCGTGCTCCCTTGGAAGGCTTAGGGAAGCTCCTTCCTGCCTCTCCCAGCTTTGGGTGGCTCCAGCCCCTCCTTGGCTGGTGGCTGCAGCACTCCAATCTCTGCCTTCTGCTCTGTCTTCACACGGCCTTCCCTCTGTGTCTCTGTGTCCTCTTCTCCTCTTATAAGGACAACAGTGATGAGATTTGAGGCCCACCCTGCATGCAGATAATCTGATCTCAAGATTATTACCTTAATTACATCTGTAAAGACCTTATTCCTAAATAAAGTTGCCCTCTGAGTTCTGAGTGGACACGAATTTGCAGGGCAGGATACTCTTCAATCACTACGGTAAGTATCTAATTTGCTGCATATCTATTTTACCTGTATTAGTACCGATGGCAGTGGCTGCGCCACACGGCCTGCCACTGCCATCACACCAGCTGCAACAGGGAGGTGCCGCTGGGGTTGCACACTCTGTGGAACCAGCGGGAGCTGGAGGCAAGCGAGAGCTCCACCCCTTCCAAGTTGGGGTGGGAGCTCCCCAGGTGCTGCTGCAAACTCTGCCCAAAGCACGGCTGCCCAAAGCTGCAGACCTGGGCCTCCCGCTCCACTGAGCAGGCAGGGGCTCTGTGCTCCTGAGAGGGGGCTGCAGCCGCCCAAATTGTGGCTGCAGACCTGGGCCTCCTGCTCCACTGAGTAGGCAGGGGCTCTGCCCTCCTGAGAGGGGGCTGCAGCCACCCAAATTGTGGCTGCGGATCTGGGCCTCCCGCTCAGCAGAGCAGGCAGGAGCCCCGCCCCTGCCCCAGTCACAGCTGTAGCCACCCAAACTGGGGCTGCAGACCTAGGCATCCCTGCACTCTTTGGGGGGCCTGGGAGCATACCCTTGTCCTTGCAGGCTCAGTGGTTCCTGGTCCTGCTGCCTGGCCTCTCCCCACTCCTGGCACCCACTTTGATCTCAGAGCAGAGGTGGGGCTGAGCCCAGGCACCGTCACAACCCAACCAGTTGTGCACACACTTGGGGCAGTGCTGACATGCCAGCCCCCTGCCACTTCAGCCCCCTCTGGACTTTGGGCACTGAGAAGCATGGGAGGAGAAGCTGAAGGGGAGTTGAGGGCAGCTGGGCACTGGCCTGCAGGTGCCCCTCGGTGCCAGCAACCTGGGTGCCATGAATGGCCACAGGAGGCAGACAGGCTCCTGGGTGGAAGGGGGAGGGTCTCCAGTTAAGCCCCATCTTCAGGCCAGGGCAGGCATAAAGCCTGGGGGCTGGGCTGCCCGTTCTGAGGACCAGAGGGGGAAATCATGGTGCTTTCTCCAGGGCCTATGCATGGCTGCCTATGGACCAATCAGCATGCACTTCCCTGCTCTGAGGCCCAAAAAAGCCCCAGGCTCAGCCAAAGCAGGACAGAGGACAGGGAGATGACAGAAAGGATGGATGACTAGCTGCAAAGAGGAGATACCCTCTCTGCTGATAGCAGGAGACAACAGGATGACCAGCTGCAGAGAGGAACCGCCCACTTCAGGGCCTCCTCCCTGCTGAGAACTGAACACTCAACAGGACGACGTGCCCACAGAGAGGAGCTACCCACTGCAGATCTCCTCTGAGCTGTTCTAACACTTAATAAAACTCCTCTACATCTTGTTTACCTTCCACTTGTCTGTGTACCTCATTCTTCTTGGACACAGGACAAGAACTCAGGCAAAGGTACCACTGGCCACAGAGGTTTCTGGCCGGAAAAGCAACACCCTAAAGATCCCATAACAGACCAAGATGGAGAAAGTGGTATTTACTCAATCTTTTCTTAGGGGACATCGTTTATGAAGCTGGTGGGAACAGGATAACTAGATTGGGTGGGCAATGAGTCCCTCAGGGGCACACTCAGCACCAGTAAGTAACTGGCAATAATAAGCTGCTGGTTTAGCAGAGGCCAGCAGGGTTTTCTCCAAGGCTTGTGTGTTGCTGCTTGGGTTTTGCGGGGCTGAGGCCACAGCCCTGTTACAGGGACAAGCAGTGAACCATGGCCAAGGAGGGAAGTGCAGAGTGGGGCCCGCCTGCTGGTGGCACCAGAGAGCAAGGCAGGCTGGAGGGCACCCTCTGGGTAGGCTGCAGGAGTCCTCTGCCCTTCCCTATAAAATCTTAGGTGAAATCCAGATTTTGCTCCAGTGCTTGGCAGAAAAGTGTTCTTCCTGGAGAATTCTCTGAGATGTACATCAAGGATAGAGGGAAGCAAGAACTGAATTTGCATGGAAAGAAAACCAACAACCAAGATGTCAGCCCAGCTCTCGCTTGCAAAAAACTCAAGAGCTTGCAGCCAGGGTGGGGCTGTGGCCATGGTGCTGGGGAATCAGTTCCTGTCAACAGTAGCCCTTGCTTAAAAATAAAAAAGGTGGAAGGGGCTTTTGGTCTCTGGGAAGGTGAGTCCTTGAACTGTCTAGGCCCCGTGACATTTGGAATCTAGATTCTGGCAGGCATTAGGCCAGCAGCAACTGGTAGGGTTGGAAGACAGGTCTGGGCCTGTCCTTGTCCTGGAGTGTCCATGATATGGTCTTTTGGATGACCAGATGTGCTGCTCACAACCACCATGTAAGAAGGGTGGGGTAGTGGCTGTTAATACTATCTCAGTGCCATGGTTTGGATATTTGTCCCTTTCAAAATTCCGTCAAAATTTAATCCCCAATGTGCCAGTATTAAGATGTGGGACATTTAAGAGGTGATTGGGTCATGAGGGCTTTCCCCTAATACATGGATTAATCCATCCAAGGATTAATGGATCAATTGGTTATCATAGGAGTAGGACTGGTGGCTTTATAAGACAAACCTGAGCTAGCACGTGAGCATGCTCAGCCCCTTCATCATGGGATGCCCTGTACCACCTCAGGACTCTGCAAAGAGTTCCCACCAGCAAGAAGGCCCTCACCAGATGCAGCCCCTCAACCTTGGCCTTCTCAGCCTCCATAACTTAAAAAAAAATTCTTTTTCTTTATAAACTACCCAGTTTCAGATGTTTTATTATAAGCAACAGAAAATAGACTAAGACACTCAGCATTCTGAGGAAGAAACTGAGTCTCAGTGTTGGCCCCAAGATAGCCCAGCCATGAGATGGCAGAGCCAGATTTCAAAGCCAGGTCATCAGGGATCTGCTATCTCTCACCTTTGAATTCTCTGAATCTCCATCCAAAGCTTTTCTAGTGTGTTTCCTCTACATCACATAAGATGGGCAAGAGATCATGACTTTTATTTTATTTTATTTTTATTTTACAGTTTTGTAGAGACAGGGTCTCACTATGTTGCCCAGGCTGGTCTTGAATTCCTGGCCTCAAGCCATTCTTCTGCCTCAGCCTCCCAAAGTGTTGGGATTACAAGCATGAGCCACTGCGTCCAGCCAAAATCATGACTTTTATTGGGAACACCCATTGGCTGCCTGTCTGTTTTGCCCTAGATATGCCATATCTGTTAACCACCTCATAGTTCTCAGAGGGAAAGGCCTTCCTGGCTCCCCTCCAACTTGCCACTCATTGCCACACTTTTGCCCACCTTGCGGCTGATGGAGAAGTGCCATTGCTAGCTTCTAACATTCCAGGATTCTGTCATCTTCACTCCTGCCTGGGAGCCCACTTCTGCAATAGTATCCCCCCAACCTTCCTGGTCTACAGAGCATACACCCCACGGAGCTCAGGGACACTGGCACCCCCTCACAGTCACGTTCCTATGACTCCACAGCTCGGCATGTGGCCCCTTCCTCCCCCTGCAGCCCTGCAGGCCCTGGTAGGGTGAAGTTGCCCTTCAAGTCCACTTGTTGTCTGGTGACCAGGAGGGGAGGTGGGGATTAATCCTTTGCGTGGGGTGTGTGTGTGTGTGTGTGTGTGTGTTTGTGTGTGCTGTCTCGCAAAGCAGAGGCCTCTCTGTCTTCCCCACGCAAGGGCAGAGCCCTAGATTTTAACCAGGGAGGAGGGGGCATGTCCACAGCTCCAGTGGGTCAGGGCATCCAGGTTTCCCACATTCTCATGTGCATGGACTTGGCTATTCCCAGTCCATATCTCAGCATCCCAGTCTGCTGTTCCAGTTGGGCCTTGACTTTCGTGGAGACTGGCAGGATGGCCTGGGCCTGAGCCCAATCAGACAGCCCAGCTGGGAGCAGGATCTGTGGTGGGACCCAGACGTAGCAGGGCCTGAATGGACTGGGGAGGGCAGAGGGAGAGGGGCAGAGATACTAAGTCCTCTGTCTCTGCCCCATTCCATAAAGTGTCATAAAATCTAAATCAGAATCACTGCTGGGGTAGAGTTAATAGACGGCTAGGGAAAATGAAATAGGGTTCTCGTAGAACAGGTCCCCAAACTGACCGTGCACAAAAAGACTGAGACATCGACAGACACACAGAGGCACACGAGGCAGTAAAATGCGCATTAGTGACAAACATGCCAGCACTGTGCCCTGACCTGAAAGAGACCTTCCTAGGAAACAAACAGATCAAGGAGGAAATGAAGACCAGGGAACAATCACACTTAAAATGGAATTGAAATGGTTAGGGTCACAGCAGCACTTAAAAAGATTTCCAGGCCTTTTAATATCTCCTTTATCAAAATAAGAACAGAAAATGCCCAAACTGAGTCTACAACCTATGATCTTAAGATCATAAGAAAATCTAAGAAAATTGGAGGGAAACATAACAAGTAGAAATAGATGGATTTATATGTGAGAAAAACTTAAATGAGTCACTAAAACGAAGAGCTCGTCCAAACAAAACAAATTAGAGGGGTATTTAGAATTAACCTAGAGCAAGGCTTCTTGACCACGCACTGTGATGCTTCTAGCCGGCTCGCGTTTTGTGCCAGGGGCCACCCTCTGCACTGTGGGGTGCTCCACGCTTGCCCTGGCTCCTCCCACCGGGTGCCAGGAACATTATTTTCCCCCAAGTCGTGACAACTAAAAATGTCTGCAGACTTTGCCAAATATCCCAAAGGAAAAAAAGTCATTCCTGGTCGAGAATGACTGCCCTCAAATTAAAAAAAAAACGATCAGGAAACCCAGTGTATGTGGTAGGTTATCTGACTGATCTTACCCTTTTAAGGAACAAGTCATTTTTATGGCATATAATTTGTTTCTAGGCATTCTTTGAGATATATGTCATGTGATTAGAAAACCTGAAAATGATTTAAGACACAAAATTATTATTCTGGGGGTTTGGCAGTGAGCAGGGGATGGAGGAAGAGCAGAGACCAGCCAGGAAACGTGGCTTCCTTAGGCAGGGCTTGGAAAGAGGCACCCAGGAGGAATGGCATCTTGTTGACGGGTAATGACAATAGAAGCTCTGATTACACAACATCTTCTAGAATGATTACATTGTGGAGGAGAAGGACATAAAAATGTCACCTAACTGTGGTCAGAAATGAGAAGCTTGTGGGCATCACCAGGGTTACCAGTGCTGGGCAGCACGAAGCTCCTCTGCTTCACCTGGCTCTGCAGGAGGAGCCGGTTCCTTCCAGGCATTGCTGCGGGGAGGCTCCCTGGCCACAGTACAGCCCATCCATGCAGGTGCCATGGGGGCTGCCCTCCATCTTGGTGGTCTCCTGCTCTGGCCCGTTCGCTGTGTTCACCTCCTTCCCAGTAGCCAGAAGGGCCTCCCGGTTGCTCTGCTGATGCTGTGCTAAGGAGAGTATCCACGCCTGTGTCCCAGGAGCTGCCTCCTGGGCTGCAAATCTCCAGGCCTCCGGATCAGAGCTGGGCCGTGTTCTAGGAGATCTTGTTCCTTGTCCGGCTTGAGTTGCTACAAGCTCCTGGGCTTCCTGCCCCTTGGACATCTGCTGGGGAAGAAGGGCTCCTTTACCCAGCAACAGGAGCTCAGCCAAAAGCTTCTGCTTTCTGCATTTTGCTGTGGGGACCCAGCCTGTGTTGTGCCTGTAACGGAGCCCTTCCAGGACATACACGTCCATCCTTGCCCACTTCTGTGCAACTGCTCAAGCCAATGCCAGGGATTTGGTCTCAATTTTCAAAGTAAAGTTTGTATTCTTAACAGTCCGCAGAGTTACTCTAACTCCTCAGTGAGCAGCTCATCTATTTACTCAGGGTGACCCAATAGGTAGGTGACATGCTTTCAGCCCAGGCCCATTGTCCCTGTGTCATTGTTAATATCCTTTCATTTACAGAGGTGAACCAGGTTGGACAAAACCTCTGTGCTCACCCCGGATGCTAGTGTGCTGGGGAATCCCTCTCAAGACACCTGGAAATTTAAATCCTTCTAAGCATGAAACCATACAGACAGTTGACCATTTTGGGTGGAAATCCTAGGGCCTTGTGGACTCTGCCTTCTTAAGGAGACTTCACGGCAGGGACAGGTCCTTTCTTGATGACTCAGCACTCTCAGCCTTCTTCCGTCCTGCCCTGGCCCCTAGGCCCCACCTGGGCCGCTGTCCGAACGCCTTTCTGCCTTCCAGTGTTCCATACCCTCCACTTCCTTTGTCCAGTGATCTTTGCAGAGCAGTTGGCATCATGGCTGCAGCATTGCTCATGGCTGGACGGGTCCACCCCTGTATATCACTGTCTTCTGGGCCCTGCTGTGGCTGAGGATGCAGGGATAGGTCGATGCCGTCCGTACCTGGGAGGGTTTCAGTCCAGTGGGAGAAAAGGATTCCATAATGGGGTCCATGGATAGATGAGCAGTACACACATGGTCTGTGGACAAATGAGAGCCCACAGAGACCTGCCTGAGCTCAAGGTGGGCTTCCTGGAAGAGGAATCTTGGAAGGTATAAGAAGTGAACACATGGGGGAAGCAAGAAAGTCATTCCAGCCATTGGGGCTGGGCTGAGTACAGGCAGGGTAAAATCAAGTTGTCCCGAGCGCATCTAACGCGGGAGAGCTGGAGTGAGGCTGGAGGCCTGGCCACCAATGGTCAAGTGCACTGTCCGAGGATATGGCTGGCACAAGCCACGGGAGGCCCTTGCTGCCCACTTTCTGGCCCCGTGCCACCATGTAAGGCCTTCTACAAAGCCGCCAATGCCCCTCAAAACAGTTAGAGCCTGGGCTGGAGCCAGCCCATGCTGCGTAGGAACGTCTATAGGGAACTGTGGGGGCCTCAGGGGAGGGGGTTCAGAGCTTTTGATGAACGTCAAGGAGAAGGAAGGAGAGCCTCCTGTGTCCCCGAGGAGCGCCAGGCGCGCTGCACCTCAGAAGAAGCAGGACTCGTGTGATGCAAAGTGTATGGAAATAAACAGATGACCCAGGTGAGAACCACAACCGTTTATTCAGAACCTGCCACCATCCTTTGTGTCTGGCGGAGACTGGGAGGCAGGCAGCCGAGAAGGGAAGTTTCACAGGGGAAAAAGGGAGGCTCAGGTGTGCCTGTTGGCTGTTGGGCTGGAGGTGGCTCACTAGAAGCAGAGATCCTATGTGATTAGTTAGGGGTGTATTCGACTTTCTCTGGTTGGTCCGAAATTGGAAGTTGAGACAGAAATTAAGGAAGTGATCAGTTATTAATCAAGTCCTGGCCACCTAGGTCCAATTGTTACAGAAGTTACTGCTTAGCTTTCCAGATTAGCTGTAGAACAAGCAGGCTGGCCTCAGGCTGGTGACTGTAGATGATGGATGGGCTTCCCGGGCTGGTGACGGTAGATAATCTGTGGGCTTCCCAGGCTGGTAACTGTGAGTGATCAGTGGGCTTCCCAAGCTGGTGACTGTACATGATGGGTGTGCTTCATAGGCTGGTGACTGTAGATTATGAGTGGGCTTCCCGGGCTGGTGACTGTAGATGATGGGTGGGCTTCCCGGGCTGGTGACTGTGGATGATGGATGGGATTCTCAGGCTGGTGACCATGAGTGATGGGTGGGCTTACAGGGCTGGTGACTGTAGATGATGGGTGGGCTTCATGGGCTGGTGACTGTGAATGATGGATGGGATTCCTAGGTGGGTGACTGTAGATGATGGGTGGGCTTCATGGGCTGGTGACTGGATGATGGGCAGGCTTCTAGGGCTTGTTACTGCAGGTCATGGCTCAGGGTTCTGTTTTCACATATGGCCTGGTCATTGTCCATTTGTCCATTCAGCCTCTTAAGTGAAATGGGGGCTATTTGGGATGTAATGATCATCACACTAGAAACACCTCCCAGAGTAGCTCCTGTCGAGGCTGGAATACAAGCTCACGATCAGCAGAGGGCGGGGGGCTCAATGAGTGGTGGATGGAAGCCTCTGCTCTGTATCTGGGGTGACCATGACCCAGGTGGTGCAGGGAGTGTGCAGACAGACAGGGCTGTGTCCCAGGAGAGGCCTTTGGCCAAGTCCTTCTGGGCCGCTGCGTTCCATGAGAACTGTTTTATTGAGAGGGATGGTATGTAGTGGATTGAGAAATTGCCATAGTTGGAAAAACAAGCATAAAAACTGCCAGAAAAACAATACTAAAGATGAGAGTGCCAGATCCAGGGAGGACGGCAAGTGTTAAGCATGTGGGAAATTGCAAATTAATTTAAAAAAAAAAAAAAAGAGGAGGGAAGTCTTGAATTGTCCATGCGCCAGTGCTGGGGGATTTGGCCGGATGGTGGTTCTCACTGTGTTTCAAGTGTAAGATATACTTTGATTAATTTCTCTAGACTTCACCAGAGTTACACCAGCAACTCCCAGAACACTAATTAATGAGAAGAGGCGGACAGTGACTCATGCTGGACGGAGCCCAGCTGACGAAAAGCCTCCCAGCCCTCAGAAAGCATCCCGGTCCTCATGCAGTGGGAATCGCCTCGACCAAGGCAGCCTTGGCGGGAGGTCAGGGGGATGATAGAGGCGAGCCCTGATTAATGGGTGTGTGCGTGTGTGCGTGTGGACACTCCTGCACAGGCTCTGGGTGGGTGTTCCCAGGAAGAGCTGGCAGGGACATCTGGCAGGCATGCTTCCCCATGGGGTCACCCCACTGGAGACTGACAGACCTGCTGGGCCCTCCAGGGTTTAGATTCCCAGGAAAACAGCGGAAGCCTGAGCAGAGGGAGCTGTTGGGCTCCCCAGCTCAGCCGCCACCCGGGTGGGAAGTCACCTCTTCCAGCTGGCCCCGACCACGCAAAGCCGTTTTGGCTGGCCCAGTTCTGCTTGAGAGCTTGGGTGGTAGAGAAGGAGCACAAAGGATCATTCACTTCCATAACACATTGGTGAAAGTGAACAAAGCAGAAACGATCTGCAACCCGACCTAGAAATGGCGTACGAGGATGGGAAGACACCCAGACGTGTATTTTCTCTCCCCGTGATGAGTGGCTTTGGGTCCTCCTGCCATATCTGGACACTGTGGCTGCAGAGCCGACTGCCACCTGGCTGGGCTGCAAGGACCCACAACTTGAGGCTCCTGGGGGAGTCGAGATTAGGGGGTGGAGCATCCATTGTTCTCAATTTACAGTTAAGAGGAAGCACATTGCATTTCATTGCAATGCACGTCCCACGTGCAGGCGTTCCAGCCAAGCTCCACAAAGGCAGCTTGCGGGTGTGCACAGGGACCCTCAGCCCTCCATTTGGGCAATAGAAGACATATTAGCCTTGCACGAGGCAGCTTGTCTTCACCCAGGTTCCCCGTGGAATGGTTTGAGCACACAGAGCCAGCGTGCTGTTCAGGAAGAAGTAGTATTCTCTTCCAAACCTGTGAACGACCAAATGGTGGCTGAATGTTTCAAAGCTGGTGAAGGTGAAAGTGCAATGAGCCAGGGGGAAATCAAGGTGGGAACACAGAGATTAAGAGCAAGGACTCTCCAGGTCTCGCTTCTGCTGGTCATACAGTGCCAGGCCAGGGACCAGCCTGTGTGGGCCCCAGGTCCTCTACCCACAGACGATGCGGATGGTGATGGCACCAGCACAGAAGACTATGGAGTTAACACAGAACAGGAAACTCAACAAGGCATGGCCCACAGGAAATACCCAGTCGTCATTCCACGGTGCTTTTTTTTATTTTATTTTTATTTTTTGAGATAGAGTCTCGCTCTGTCACCCAGGCTGGAGTGCAGTGGCGCGATCTCAGCTCACTGCAAGCTCCGCCTCCTGGGTTTACACCATTCTCCTGCCTCAGCCTCCCTAGTAGCTGTGACTACAGGTGCCCGCCACCATGCCCGGCTAATTTTTGGTATTTTTAGTAGAGATGGGGTTTCACCATGTTAGCCAGGATGGTCTCAATCTCCTGACCTCATGATCTGCCTGCCTTGGCCTCCCAAGGCTGGGATTACAGGAGTGAGCCACCGCGCCCGGCCTCCATGGTGCTTTTTTAGGATAGGCTTGGTGGGCAGTGGTGTGACTTCTGAGGGCTGCAAGTTTTACCCTGCAGAGGGCACAAAGAGCCCACAGGGTAGCATGTCCCAAATGCCGTCACCAAGGCATTGACCCGGGAATGGTAGGCATGACCATGCACCGACGCAGTCACAGAGACATCTTAGACTCCTAACGTGTAAGGAAATACTGTGGGAAATACAGGGCTTTATCTCAGAACAGGGAAGGTAGCTTGGTGGGAAGGGAGTGGGAAGGGTTGACCTTCAAATTACTGGGACAGGGAGCAGGGGGACTCTGGGGCACAGAGTGTGATATGCACCTCTGTGTGCCTCTGGGACTCACTGCGCTCACCTGTACATGTGCACTTTGCATTCACAGATCACTGTGGTTTACCAATTGAGGGTGGGCCCGATGTGGTAGAACAGGCTGAGTATGCTGGAAACGTGGACCAAATGCACACCTGTGCTGCACACACACAGGGAGGCCCCATCAGCGCTTGAGCCCTGGCCCAGGGAATGGCAGTGTTCACTGCTACGCTGGACCAAGATGGACTTGCTGTGGGTCTATGGATTCAGCACTTGATCAGGCAGATGCAACATGCTAAGCACCACACTAGGAACCAGAGTCCAGCAGGGAATAAAGGAGACAGTGGCCAGACCCTCACAGGGCTTGAGTTGCAGTGGGTAGAGACATGCAATTAGGCAGGAAGGCAAATTCCAGCTCTGCACCCTCGTCCCTTGGTGTCTCATGAAGAGCATAGTGAAGAAGCATGGTTATGAGTTTAACAAGTACAGGCACCCAGACCATGCCTGCAACATGGAAGAAGAAAGCCGAGAGGGTTCTGGGGGTTTCTCTTCAAGTCTGGAGAGCTTGCATTTCTCACGTAGAAGGGGGATGCCAAGGACCAAGTGAAGAGCAGTGCCCGCTAAAGGTTGCAGCTGCCACTAAACACAGGTCCCCACGCTGACCCTGGTTGGTCCCTGCTCTCACACAGTAACACGCAGAGGTAACTTCACAGACAAGAGTATCATCTTTATAAAATTTTATTTTTGTGTACTTTTGCTTGTTTTTAATCAACCTTTTTATCTTGTGATAATTGTAGATTCGTATGCAGCCGTAGGAAATCATACAGGGAGATCCGCACACGCTTCACTCGGCTCCTGCTGATAGTAACATCTTAGAAAACGACAGTGCAGCCTCACAGCCAGAAAACTGACATTGACATGGTCAGAATATGCCACCATTCCTTTCTTCAACTGTCCCTTATCGTGGGGGTCCCTCACATTGTCATCTTACAGCCGTACCCACTTTCCATCCTCCACCCTAATTCTTTTTTTCTTTTTTTTTTTTTCTGAGATGGAGTTTCGCTCTTGTTGCCCA
This sequence comes from Symphalangus syndactylus, assembly GCF_028878055.3. NCBI lineage: Eukaryota > Metazoa > Chordata > Mammalia > Primates > Hylobatidae > Symphalangus > Symphalangus syndactylus. The sequence continues at coordinate 143,461,601 of NC_072430.2, read as the reverse complement.
GGCTGGAGTGCGATGGCGTGATGTTGGCTCACTGCAACCTCCGCCTCCCAGGTTCAAGCAATTCCCCTGCCTCAGCTTCCTGAGTAGCTGGGATTTCAGGCATGTGCCACCACACCCGGCTAATTTTTTGTATTTTTTTTTTTAGTAGAGACGGGGTTTCTCCATGTTGGTCAGGCTGGTCTCAAACTCCCGACCTCAGGTGATCTGCCCACCTTGGCCTCCCAAAGTACTAGGATTACAGGTGTGAGCCACCACGTCTGGCACCCCCCACCCTAATTCTTTGCAACTGCTCATCTGTCCTCTATGTCTACAATTCTGCCATCTCAAGAACGTTATGTAAACGCAATGGTGCGGCATGCGTTCTTTTGGATCTGGCTGTTTTCACTCACCACAGTTCTCTGGAGGTTTGCCCTGGTTTCTGTGTGTTCAATACACACCCCTTTTCATTGCCTCATAGTATTCCATGGCATGGATGCAGCGTACACACCTCATCTCACCATTCACCATTTGAAGAAAATCTCCGTTGTTTCCAATTTTTGGCCACTATGAAAAAACTGCTATGAACATTTATGTACAGGTTTTTGTGTGAATATAAGTTGTCATTTCTCTCAGAGAAATGCTGCCCAAGAGTAAAATTGCTGGATCATATCGTATTGAATATTTAGCTTTCTTTTGTTTTGTTTTTTTTAAGATGAGAGTCTAGCTCTGTTACCCATGCTGGAGTGCAGTGGTGCGATCTGTGCTCACTGAAACTTCTGCCTCCTGGGTTCAAGCGATTCTCCTGCCTCAGCCTCCCATGTAGCTGGGACTACAGGTGTGCACCACCACGTCCGGCCAATGTTTTCTGTATCTTAGTAGAGATGGGGTTTCCCCATGTTGGTCAGGCTGGTTGCAAACTCCTGACCTCAAGTGATCTGCCCACCTCAGAATGTTTAGTATTTTAAGAAACTTCCAAACTGTTTTCCAGAGTGGCTGCATCATTTTATGGTCCACCAGACATATACAAATGATCCAGTTTCTCCACATTCCCACCAGCCTTTAGGGTGGTCACTATTTATACTTAGCCATTCTGATAAGTGTGAAATCATATATCATTGTGGCTTTAATTTGTATTTCTCCAGTGGCTAATAATGTTGACTATATTTTCACATACTTATTTGCAATCTGTAGATTCTTATCTGTAAAATATGCTCCTTCTTTGCCCATTTTCTATTTGAATTGTTTGATTTTTTTACTATTGAGTGGTGAGGTCTTTATATAGTCTCGATACTTCTCTTCTGTCAAATATGTGGTTTACAAATATTTTATCCAGGTATATAATTTGCTTATTCATCCTCTTAACAGGATCTTTCACAGAGAAAAAGTATTAAGGTTTTGATGAGGTCCAGTTTATTAATTTTTCCTTTGATAGCTTGGATTTTTGGTGTCAAGTCTAAGAAGGCTTTGCCTAGCCCTAAGACTCAAAGATTTTCTCTCCTGTTCCCTCCACTTCCCACTAAAAGTTTACAGTTTTGGGTTTTACATTGAAGTCCGTGATCCACTTTAAGTTAATACTTTATAAGGAGTGAGATAGGCTGTGGTTCATGTTTTGCCTTTAGATGTCCAGCACAATATAGTGCAAGGCTATCTTTCCTTCCTTGAATTGTCTTTGTACCTCTTTAAAAAGTCAGTTGGGTCTATCGATGTGGGTCTACTTCTGGGTTCTCTGTTCTGTTCCGTTGATCTATGTGTCTCTCCCTTTGCTAATGTCATACACTCTTGATTACTTTGGCTACACAATAAGTCTTGAAATTGGATGGACTGATTCCTTCCACTTTATTCTTTTGCAAATTGTTTTAGCTATTAATTTCTTTGCCTTTTCAGATAAATAGACAAGAATAATCTTGTCTATTTCTACAAAAAATCTTGCTGAGGTTTTGACCAAAATTTTGTTAAACCTGCACATCAGTTTCAGGAGAACAGACATCTTTACTATGTTGAGTCTTCCAATCCATGAACATGGTATATCCCTCCATTTATATCAATCTCCTTTGTTTTCTGTCATCTGCACTGTGTGGTTTTAGCATACAAGTCCTGTACATGATTTATTAGAACCTAGGAATTTCAAGTTTTTGGAACAATTGTAAATAGCATTGTATTTTTAATTTCAGTGTACACAAGTTTGTTAGTAGCATATATAAATACAATTGATTTTTGTATGTTTATCTTATACCTGTGAACTTGCTGAACTCACTAGTTCTAGAATTTTTTTTTAATAGACTCCCTGGAATTTTCCATGTAGGCAACCATGCCATTTGCAAATAGGGAGTTCCATTTTTTCCTTTCCATTATATATGCCTTTTATTTGTTTCCTTTTCTTTCTGCACATCCAGCAATATATTAGGTAAGAGTGGTGAAAGTCCACATCCTTTCCAAATTCCCAGTCCTAGAGGGAAAGCATTCAGTCTTTTTCCATCAGGTAGAAGGTAGCTAAGGTTTTTTGTATACACTTTTTATCAAGTTGAGTAAGTCCCCCTCTGTTCATATTTTTCTAAGAATCTTATTTTTTGCCATGAATTGGTATTGCCTATTTTAAAATGCTTTTTGTGCAATTAATAAATCAATTGATTTCTTATTTAGCCTTTTAATATAATGAACGATATTTAAAATTTTCAAATACCGCCCAAGCCTTGCATCTCTGGAATAGATCCTGCTTGGTCTTAGTATATAATTATTTGTATATATTGGTGAAGTTAATTTGTCAATATTTTGTTAAGAATTTTTGCACTGATATTTATGAGAGATATTGGTCTATAGTATACTCTTTTATGTACTGTCTCTGTCTGGTTTTGGTATAAGGGTGATGTTAGCCTCATAAAATTGACTGTTATCTCCTATTCTTTTTTTCCAGAAAAGATTGTGTAGAATTAATATTAATTCCTATTTAAGTGTTTAGTAGAATGCTCAGTGAAATTATCTGGGCATAAAGTTTTTTTGTCTTAAAACTATGAATTTAATTTTTGTAATATATATATAGGCTATTCAAATGATCTGTTTCATATTGGGTAAATTGTGAGTTTGTGTTTGTTTTAAATAAAGAAATTGGTTCATTTCTTCTAAGTTGACAAATTTATGTTGAGTTGTTCATAGTACTCCCTCTCTATCCTTTTGATATCTGCAGAATTTGTGGCGATATTGCCTGCTTCATTATTGATATTGGTAATTTCTGCCTTCTCTCATTTTCTTTGTCAGTATTGCTAGAGTTCCGTCAATTTTATTGATCTTTTCAAAGTGCCACTCCCTTTGTTTCACTAATTTTTCCTATTGCTTTTCTGTTTTCAATTTCAGTGATTTCCTTTCTTATCTTCATTATTTTCTTCCTTTTGTTGGCTCACACCTACAATCCCAGCACTTTGGGAGGCCAAGGAGTGTGGATCACCTGAGGTCAGGAGTTTGAGACCAGCCTGGCCAACATGGTGAAACCCTGTCTCTACTAAAAATACAAAAATTAGCAGGTGTGGTGGCGCTCACCTATAATCCAAGCTACTCAGGAGGCTGAGGCAGGAGAATCGCTTGAACCTGGAAGGTGGAAGTTGCTGCAGTAAGTCGAGATCGCACAACCACACTCCAGCTTGGATGACAGAGCAAGACTCCATTAAAAAAAAAAAAGATTATTGATTTGAGACTTTTTCTTTTTAATATATGCATTTAGTGTTATAAATTTCCCTCTTAGCACTGCTTTAGCTCTGTCCTACGAATTTTAAGATGTTGTATATTCATTTTCCTTCAGTTCAATGTATTTTTTAAAATTTCCCTGAGATTTTCTCTTTGACCTATGTGTGGTTTTGGGGTTTTGTGACTTTTTTTGTTTCCAGGTTTTTGGAGTTTTCCTCTATTGTTTTTCTATTATTGACTTCTGTTTGCTTGCACTGTGGCTGGAGCACACACTCTGCATGATTTTCATTCTTTTGAATTTTTTGAAATTTGTCTTATGGCCCAGGATGTGGTCTGTTTTAATATATGCTCTGTTGGGATTTACAAAGAAAATGTATTCTGATGTTCTCGGGTGGACTGTTCTAATAATATTGATCAGATACTATTGGTTGATGGTGTTTTGAACTCTTCTATATCCTTGATGATCTTTTTTCTAGTTCTATCAATGGTTGATAAAGGGATTTGAAGTCTCCAACTATAATTGTGGATTTGTCTATTTCCCTTTTCAGTTCTATTAATATTTGCTTCCCATATTTTGCAATTCTGTTGTTTGCTGCATACACATTTAGGATTGCTATGTATTTTTGTTGGATTGATCATTATTACTATATAATGTCTCCTCTCTGATTCTGGTAATCTTATTTGCTCTGCAATCTACTTTATCTGATATCGACATAGCCACTTCTACTTTCTTTGGATTAATGTTTGCATAAAGTATCTTTTAAAAATCTTTTTACTTTCAATCTGCTTGTATCATTATATTTGAAGTGAGTCTCTTGTAGACAGTGTGTAGTTGAGAAATGTTTTTTAATCCAACCTGTCAATTTCTATCTTTTATTGGTGTTTTTAGACCACTTGCATTTAATATAATTATTGATGCATTAAGACTTAAGTCTGTCATTTTATTTTATTTTTTTGTTTATTCTATTTCATTTTTTCCATCTTTTTGGGGGTTACCTTAACATTTTTTAGAATTCTATTTTTGTTTTGATCACCAAAGGCATCTAAATGTAGGGTGCAAATGTGTGTCACAAGTAGGTTTTCCTCTGTGTTCTGCTCAGTGCCTTGAAGGTAACTCTCCTTCAAGTCTCCTGGGTGTTGTATGGAGAATGTGGTGGTCCAGTTGGGGGAGATCTCAGATCAATGTGAAGACGGTCTCTCATTAGACTCCCCATCTTAAGAGGTCTCTGCACCATGTAGACTAGCAAAGCTACTGCAGTCCAATTTTGCCTCGATCTTCAAATATCCTTGGAGTACTATCCGCTTACATTCTTCATTTTTATCTGGATTCCACTTTTTTAAAAATAGTTTAGCCTGTTTATTTCTTACTATCTTGTTTGCTTTTCATTGCTTTTAAGAATTAAAAACATGTTTCCAGCATTTTAATTTGTTTTCAGGAGGAATTTTATTTGAGTAACTTAGTTTGCTATTTTCCTGGAAGTGGAAGTTTCTTTCTTTTTAAAAGACCTTCCAGATTGAGTTATTTTGGTTGCAAGTCCAAAATAAGAGCGATTCGTTGAAGTTCCCTCAACAACATGGGTGCCACTGCTTGGCTTCCCCCTCAAAGAAGACTCTGAGGCCAAGTTTTTATATAGATCACTCATTTTTTAAGTTCCCAGGGGAAAAGGGACTAGGGGGACTGGGCAGATGAAGGAGGGAGGAGGGAAAGCTGACCCAAGGCTGTGTCACCGAGCCAGTCGCCACTGCTGGCAACAGGGGCTCAGTTACACAGAGGACCCTCTGAGCAGTCATGGACGATGGGGTCAGAATTGTCCCCTTCTCTACTATGCGGAAGAGGGATATTTATCTTCCTGCTTCTGTCCCATGGTTGGAGAGTTGCTCCAGGGTCTGTGAACTCCCTTGTGCTGCCACTTATGGGCACCAGAAGAGATGAGTTCTATCCCATGACAGGCATCCAGGAAGCCCTGGGCAGATGATGAGAAGAACCTGACGTCCTAGTGAAGCACCATCAGGACACAGGCAGGTCAAGAAGATGCGAGAGAGGCCCTAAAAGATGTCTGGACAAGGCTATGTACCGTTAAACAAAAGGTCTGGAAGGAGAGGGACAATCAGGAATCAGGGTGACTCCCCGCTCCACCTACTCCAGGGGCAGTGTGGTCATCTTTGCTTCCTCCATGGCTCCTCTGCCAGCCTGCTCCCTCTCCGTCCTCACAGGTCCTGGTCCCTCATCTCCCCAGCTTGCTCAGGGCTCACACGCTGCAGCCTCCCCCGCCCCTGCTGCTGAATCCAGATAGGTATCCTCCTGGTCTCCGCTCTTGCAGTCAGTGAGCTCAGCCTCTGTGTTTCCCAGTCCCCAGGAGGACTCCGCTTGGCTGGCTCATCTTTTTGATCCAGGCCACCCATGCCACAGCCCTTGGCAGCTTAGCGGTTGGCTGTCGTCTGGTCTAGCGTTCACCCTGCTCCAATCAGCCAACGGGGAGGGACAGAGATTTGGCTGTTTACACAGAAGGGCTGTGGCAGGAAGACACTGTCAGCACAAAGGACATAAAAATGAAGGCAGGGAGCTTTGGTTTTGTTTTTTATTAATTCTTACGACTCCCAAGAATGGGCAGTGGGAGGAACTGGGCCTGTGGGGTCAGCAGGACCATGTGACGAAAAGAATGTGCAACTTTTTCCAACGTGATTCGCTTTGTCTTATTTTTTTTTAAATCTGTGAATTGTTGGGTCAATTCCAACATGATAAAGAGCCACATTTGTTAATCTTGGCATCAAAATGATGTGTTTTCAAAATCAGAAGAAAACTAAAGAAGTAACAAGTTTTAAAGAAGCAAGACTAAGCAGTAAAGAAGTCACATCCTGTGTGGAAAGTCTGTTTCCAAAGAAAAAAACACAGATGAGAAAAAACCCTCTGCTGTGTGCTGAATAAAGACCTACCCCACCCTTGTGGGAAGCTTGAGTGCTCTGCTCTGATGTGAGGGTGTGGGGATCCGGGTTCTAGACCAGTACCTCCTCTGGGGCTTCCGCATGCTGCTCATTGGGCACACCTTGTTTAGGGTTCTGTTGAGGGCATTGTGGTGGCAGTGGCACCCACGGGACAAGAAGGGCATGGGCACAGGTCTCGAGGGCCTTATCTCTGGCGTGTCCATCAGAAATCAGCGCCCTCCCACCTGCCAGTCCAGCCACGCTGACATGCAGGATGTAGGCCAGGACACTCCAGCTTGAGGAGCAGGGGCTGGGCTCAGCTTCCAGTACCTTTCTGGAACTTGTCATCTCTGGACATCGAAAACATGGAGTACCCACATAGCCCCCCCGCATGACAGCTAACACCTGGGTGGTCCTTTCTGCTTGTTTATCAGCCCATTACTTTCCCCAATGGCCCTGCTGGTTCTATTTGGTTTCCACAGTCGCTTCCTTACAGATGGGGACGTGGAGGAAAACTCGGGCTATTTGCTGTTGTTTCTGTTATGGTTTTGTTGTGCTGTGTTTTGTCAAATCAGAAAACTCTTCGTTTGCTCTATTTCCAGCAGTGAGAACGGGCTGTGCAGAGGCCGCCCACACCTGGCAGGGGTCAAGGTGAGCCCTTGGTCGCCATGTTCGCCGAGACTCCCAGGATGGCACGCCTGGCAGCAGTTCCTGTTTTCTTCAGTGTCATTGGACATACTACTGTTTGGATGTGGGTTGATGGGGTGCCAATATATCAAGAAAGGCTTCCGTATTCTCCCTCTTGAAATTCTGCACACACGACTGTTTTTAGCAACAGTGATGTAATCTCTATTTTTGGTGGCAGTTTTGAGCACCCTGTCAGTTGGAACTTTTTGTGTTGAAAACAGACAGGAGATCCAGCCCAAATGGAGGTAAGCAATAAGGATGGTGCACTCACCTCGGTGGAGAGGCCACAGGTTCAGAGACCTTCAGGAGAAGTTTGATCCAGCCGCTCAGTGATGCAGCAGGGACCGAGAGCCCTTGGGTGCCCTGCTCCCTCCACATTCCCAGGGGCTCCCCATGCTGCCCTGGCAGCTCTGCAGAAGGCCACCCTGAAGAAAGGCAGCCGGCCCCAGCTAGAATCCCAGGGTTCACGCTGGCTGAGCCCTCTTCTTTTTTCTTCCCCAACCCAGAGCTATTCTCACCTCCCCTGAAGGCCTTCCCAGGTGATGGGGGCCATGGAGACTGCATTGGACATCTCTGTGCACTGTCCATGAAGCACTTGCTGCAGGACTCCCTTAGAAACCCGAGGCTTTAAACACCATGGGACCCCAGGAAGAGGCATGTGTTCAGCTAGCAGTGCCCTCTGTGACGTGGAGAACGTTCTGCTCAGATGTTCCCAAGTGGGAACTTAGCAGCACAACCGGGTTAACCTGTTGCTTCCAGCCCCGTGGGCCTGCAGGCCCCCCACCAGAGACGGGCCCTCCCGCCAGGCTTCCTACCTTGTGCAACTTAGCCTCCTGCTGCACCCCATCCACCAGCTCTGCCAGCACGAGAGGTCATCCCACACCCTCCTGCTTCCAGGCCACCAGCTGTCCCCTATAGCTGCCATCTCTCCTGTACCCTCTGGACTTTGCAGAGGCCCCTCTGCTCTCCTTGGGGTTACAGAGCTCTGCATCTGTCTCCTCTCCTCCCCTGCAGCTGCCCCCTATCCTGTACCCCACACAGAGCCTGGGACTCTACACTCCCTCACCACTGACCACACCTGCCAGGTGCTGCCTGCGTCTCAACTCAGGCCACCTGCTCCCACCCTCCATGTTGGCTTCACGCAGTGAGTCTCCCAGGTCACTCTGCACCTCCCTCTCCTCTGGCATCCTGCCGCCTAGGTGGCCATGCCACTGCAGCCCTTGCTCCAGAGTACCTGCCTGGAAACCTTGCCCCAGCTCCTCGAATGCACCTCCCTTCCCACAGGACATCCACCCAAGGCCACATCCAAACTTCCAAATGCCTCCTGAACACTTCACCTAGAGGCCTCACCCGCCTGGTGGCTCACAGAGGCTGGCACCATCGCCTCCCCTTGCCGCAGCCAGACTGGTCTGCTCCCCCTCCTCTTCACGTCCCCTCTTGGTGATCACCTGCTCCTCCATTTCCCACCTCAAGCAGTCTCACCCTCCTCTGTGCCCCACCCCTGGCTCCTACCTACACAAGGCGGCAGCCTCTGGCCACCCTCCATGCCCAGCCATGCAGAGCCTGGGAAACGACAGGACATGTGGCTGCCCTTTCACAGCCCCTGTCACCTCCCCCAAGTCCAGCCAGGGCTGAGACGCCCCACACTGTGGCCCCCGGCACAAGGCCTTGATCCTTCCTGAGTGCAGGGTCGGGGCAGTTTTGTTCTGTGAAGTTCCTTGGCCTTGAGCTTAGCTGGACCCCGCTCCCGGAAAGTCCGAGAGACAGATATTCCTCTGTGAAAGCCCCTTCTGAGCACCTGCAAGGAGCACTCTGCCATCCCACTCCTGGTTCAGACTTTCATCTGTGTGGAGGGCCTTGTCTTCTGCGAGTCCTGCCTCAGCCTCACCTGGCGCCCAGGAGGCTCTGCGAAGGTTAGCTGGGCTGTTCCCCAAACAAGCGGCCACAGGAAGGTGGGGGCGGCTGAGGGCCTGGGAGGCAGGGGAGACTGTGTGTGCCCTTTCTCCTCCCCACCTGAAACCTGACTTTCCCTCACTGGAGACCTGAGGATGGAGTGCAGTGGCTTAGCTAAGCTTCTGCTAACAGCATGCTCACTGTTTTGAAACAGAAATGAAAGAACGTTTGGGAGTTGGGGTATGTGCAGAGAAAACATTTTCCTTGAATGTCTTTACTGAATGGGTGGGAATAGGTATGTGTGAAGGGGGAAAGTTCAGGGTACAGTGGTCAGGTCCTTGGGAGACATCGGGGAGGGCCGTTTGGCCCAGCTCCTGAGGAGGGTGGGCCCAAGCTCATCCTATATGCACTAGTCCCAATGCCTCACAATTAATCAAACGGCTAAAAACAAACACACAAAAAGCCCTCAGCATTGTGTTACCAGGGCAGTGGTGTGATGTCATCTGTTCATTCCAAGCTGTCACCCCGAGGCTGAGTGAAGTACGTGGTGAGGGCAGGCAGATTGTGCCTTATGTGCATAGTGCAAATAAGGTTTGTGTAGGATATTTTGCTCATTGACTGTGGAATCCATTGGTTATTTTATTCACTGCTTGTTCAGCTCCGCAAAGCGTCTTCTGTGCACCTCGGAGGAGCATGGGGCCATTTCCCTTCCTCCTTCAGACTTTCTTCTACGTAGAAGGCCCTGTCCTCCGCAGGCCCCAGCCTCAGCTGGCACTCGGGTCCCAGGAGGCTCTGCAAAGATTTGCTGGGCCGTTCCCCCACACACGGGGCTAAAACGAAGGTGGGCGCCACTGAGGGGCCTGGGAAGTAGAGGGGCAAGAATCTGTGTCAAATCATGTTGCACATAATCTGATTATTTTATTCAAAATCAATCATCAGCTCCTGTACGAAATGTTTTCATGTAGATTATCTTACTCATTGTCATAAAAACGCACAGGAAAGGTAGAATTGAGGTTTCTAATCCCTATTTTATAGCTGAGGAAGCTGAGACCCAAATTACATTTCCAACAGTGGCTTTCTGCTTCTTCCAGGAACACAGCATGACACGTGCTGTGAACCTCAGCTGTGGGACAACCGAAGGAGAGACGACACTCAGCAAAAACAGAACCCAAACCGTCCCCATTTCTCTCAGCCCCACTGCTCAATGGCTTGGAGTGCAGCAAATGTTTCAGCCACGCTCAAAGGGAAGGCTTTGCTCTGGAGTCAGCATGGAGAGCTCGCCTTGCCTCCCCTCCATGCCCGTCCTCACCAGCACTGGCTGGGTTTGAATCTCAGCTCCCCGGCTTCTCGCCGTAAGCCCTGGAATGCAAACCCCAAGGGCCAAACACCCGAGGCTCTCAGGTCCCAGGCGCAGACACCTTCCTGGCCTTGGCTGTCATAGCCCAGATGGAAGCAAAGACAGCTCCCCTCTCCACGGGTCGGCTGGTCCTCCTGCCCTGAGAACAGGAGCCCAGGCACAGGCTCTGCACGGAGTTCCCCATCTACCTCTCCCAGGGCGGCTACGCAGAGGCCGTCTGCCTCTCGCTCTCCGGGTCCCACCTGCAGCCTGTCCCAGTGGATTCTGCAGGCTCCACAGTGATGCTGGGAAAAGACCCAAACACTTGGACAAAGCACGTGGACAGCTGCCAATGCCAAAATGGCAGGAAGCAAGGGAAAGGCAGCTGGCTCCGACCCTTTGCCAACCGTGTGCAACGCTGCAGGTACCTAGAGCCAGTGAGGAGCTGCCAAACTGGTTCCCGTCCATGCTTGCAGTGGCTGCTGTCGCAGAGGCAGGACAGGGGTTGCGTGGCTGTGCCAAGTATCCTTCTGGGATGAGCCGATTCTCTTGTCCCAGGTTGGGCATGATGGAGAGCCCAGAAGGTGTGTTTGAATAGCAGGCATTGGGGGTTTGCAAAGGGCTGTGGTTTCCTGGGCCTCCCATCTTAGGCAGGCTCTGGGTTCTCCTTGTTCTTCCCTTGGAGCAGGGACCTGGCTTTGGATGGCCCTGGATCTTTGCTGGTTTCTGCTGTTATCTTGCTGTGTGACCGAGGTCAAGTCCACATTCCCTTCCCCAGCTTGTTTCCTCTGCAGTAAAATTGCCATTTGGAACTGAACCCTTCAAGGGGAGGCGGCTGAAACAGTGGGGGTGATGCTGGGTGCTAAGCCCTAACCCCTTCTCCTAAATACCTACTTCTCTCCTTTTTTTTTCCTTTTTTACCTATTGATGGGTTAAACAGCCAAAAACCCTCTCTGAAAGAGTGTCCTGGCCCAAGTCCGCCTGGGGCACTGTTGTGAGCCTCGATTTCTATGGATCTATGCTTGGAAAGCTTTTAGCATAGAACACTTTAGGTAGAAGACCAGGACCACGGAACAGGACCAGGACCCCAGAACAGGACCGAGACCATGAAACAGGAAGCAAGCTACATCCAGCACCCAGTTCAGACAGAGGGCTGGGGACGCCGACACTGCACCTCCTTCCCAGCACCCAGTTCAGAGAGAGAGCTGGGGACGCCGACACTCCACCTCCTTCCCAGCACCCAGTTCAAAGAGAGAGCAGGGGACGCCAACACTCCACCTCCTTCCCAGCAAACTCAGAAGGCTCCAGGGCGTCCCTGGAGCTGCTCTGGCAGAGAAGAATCAGCGTCCACACGTGCAGCTCACGCTCGAGGAAGGGCAGGGGTGACGTCAGAGGCACGCTTTGCACAGCACGCGCTTCTAGAACAGCCGAGATTTCAACCTTTAAAGTCTCAACTCCTTCTTCCTCCTCAGATCTTGGGATTTTGAAAGTGATTCCTAAATGCCTTTCGATCTCATTTTTGCCCAAGGAGATGGTCCCAATTTACTGCATTCCAGTTGGAAACATTTTTGAGAGTAAAAATACCTGAAGATGTGTTGGGCCTGGAGGTAGCAGACTCAAAATTAAAGCAGGGGCCCCTCCGTCCACCACCCCGCAGATTGCATTAAACACAGCCTGTTGGGAATCGGTGAGTTTCCATGGCCCTGCAATCAGACCTTTGGCCCTCTGAAATTTAGCCTTGATTTTGAAGCCGTGAGTTTAGTATATTTAGATGAGCTGACGGGCCCAGGGAGTCACTCAGAAAGGCTAGAGGTCCTTCAGAGCTGCATTAGATACAGTGGGAGGGGGTCAAATTGTTAGTTTCATCTGCCACTGAAAACTCCCAAACAGCAGAGAACCTCCCAGAAGACTTGTGAAGTTGGGAGTCTGCAGGTGGGGGCGGGGGAAGAGGGGGGTGATGGCATTCTACCCCTAAGAGAGGATTTTGAAGTTGAAGCTCAACTTAAAATATTTGTGCCTATTTTTGAGACAGGGTCTTGCTCTGTCACCCAGGCTGGAGTGCAATGGCACCATCTCAGCTCACTGCAGCCTCGACCTCCCAGGCTTGAGCAGTCCTCTCACCTCAGCCTCCTGAGTAGCTGAGACTACAGGCATGCACCACCACACTTGGCTAATGTGTGTGTGTGTGTGTGTGTGTGTGTGTTTGTAGAAATGGGGTTTTGCCCTGTTGCCCAGGCTGGTCTCAAACTCCTGAACTCAAGCCACCTGCTCTCCTCGGCCTCCCAAAGTGCTGGGATTACAGATATGCATCATCGTGCCCAGCCACATTATGCTTTTTAGAGGGACATCACCAATCAGACAGTGGTCTGGGCTGGACACAGCATCCCTGGAAGACGGCCCCTCTCTAGGGTATCATCTGCCATTAGCCAGGGACCCTCTTGTCTCTCTAGCTCCAAGTCTCCACAGAGGATGTGCTCAAAGTGAGGGTGTGTGGCCTTGCCCCCCGCTTCTCCTGCAGGCAGGTAGGGAGGGAAGCAGGTGGCAGGAGGAGGTGGCTGTCTGGGGCTGCCCTCCTCTGTACCTGTGCGTGATTTTACTCTATGCCGAGTGCCGGCAGGGAGGATGGGACACAACATTTCTGTCTGGTTTTCAAATGATCGCCATCATTGGCCTCATGGCATCACTACTGTCTTCATTCATTGCTGGCACCTTCCCGTCCTTCCTCCAGCCAGGGAAGTCTGACCCGGGCACAGGTGACAGGAACTGTCACTCTACCTAAGGCGTTTGCAATCTCAGGATGTCAAACAGGCCCCACGGTGCCTTGCACCCCTGGTCTCTGTATCATTTTCTATACTGTTCATGTGATTCTCAAGGCAGGCGTGGCCAGGGAGTGTGACAGCTTTGTATCCGTGTCTTGGAGCTGCTGCAAAGAGGCCCCAAGGGCTGGGGGCTCAGGCCACAGAAAAGGATCTTGTCCCAGCGGTGGGGGCTGAAGCCCGAGATCACGGTGTGGGCAGGGCTGGGTCCTTCCCAGGCTGTTTGGGGGGTTCTGTCCCAGGCCTCTCTCCTGGGTGTGCAGGTGCTGGCTCTGCCTGTGTCCTTCACCTCCCCTTCCCTCTAATTGTGTCTGCCTCTGTCCCCACATCTCCTCTTTATGACGACATCGGCCCTATTGGATCAGTGCCCTCTCTAATGACCTCATTTTAAATCAGCGACCTCTGTGGAGACCCTCTCTCCAGATAAAGCCTCCTTCAGATAAAGCCTCCAGATAAAGCCTCCTTTAGATAAAGCCTCTTTGGATAAAGCCTAAAGCACTGGTGATCAGGACTTCAATGTGTGACTTTCAGGAGGACACACTTCAGCCCATTACAGACCTGATGGCTTCTGCCAGACACCCAGCCGATCCCCATGGCTTATGGAGGCAGAAGACAAGTGGAGACGGGGAGGTGGTCGGGCCACCCCTTCCATGGCCAGCAGCAACTGCGCCCACGTCTGGGCACTTCCTTGGTGCTGGACCCATGCAGAGCGTATTTGTGCCTTGCCCCAGCTCATCCTGGAGGAAGGTGCTGTGAGCCCCATGCATCATCAAGACGGAGGCCAAGGTGAGGGCAGGCAGGAGCTGAGGCCCATCTCAGGAGGTGGATATTTTATTACTGGGTGTTTGTATTTTTCTTATTATAAGAGCCTTCGTCTTTTTCTTCTTGTGCCTCATTTATTGCTTTTATTCTTATCTCGTTGTTTTCTGTGTGGGTTACAGATCCCCAAGCCGCCTTCCCTTGGTCCCAGCCCAGATCGTGGCTCCCCTGTGTGCCTCCCAGGCCCCAGGATAGACGTCAATCGTGTCCCCTTGTGGGTGCCTTCAGCTTAGCACCTGCCTGTCCCTTCCAGGGGCCCCTCTAATACAGGATTTACATCTTCATGGAGACACTAACTGTGCTAGTTCGTGTTCTCCAGAGCAGCAGAGCCACTCAAGGTGTGCACATCAGAAGAGAGGGATTTTAAGGAACTGGCTGACACTGGCAAATTCAAACTCTGCAGGGTGGGCCGGCAGGCTGGAGACCTGGGAAGGAGCTCACGTCACAGTTCGAGGCCTAAGGCAGTCTGGGGGCCGAATTCCTTCTTGCTCAAGGCTGGTCAATCTCTTTGTTCTATTCAGGCCTTCAACCGATTGGGTGAGGCCCACTCCCTTTGACGAGGGCCACCTGCTTTACTCGAAGGCTAATCTCATCTAGAAACACCTTTACAGGTGCATCCAGAGTAATGTTTGATGAACTATCTTAGCACCATGGTCCAGCCAAGCTGACTATAAAATTAATCATCACACCATCTAATGCCAAAATAATTCAAATCTTTTTTTAAGTGAAAACAAGTTTATTAAGAAAGTAAAGGAATAAAAGAATAGCTACTCCATAGGCAGAGCAGCCCCAATAATTCAAATCTTTACTGAAGTCCCAAGAGGCTTGTGGGAGGAAGGTGTACTCCGAACGCACAGCAAACATCTTAACATTTCTCTCTCCCTGGCCACTCTCCACATTGCTTGCTATGACTCCCCCCAAACTGCTCCCCTCACTCTCAGCCTTGAATCCAGAGATACCCCAGCCCCTAGCACTCCTGCACTTCCTTCCGCCTCCCACTTTGCTTCTGTCCCGTCCTTCCTTCTCCTCCGCAGATGACTCCCAGCCACTTTCAGTCCCCACCCTGTCCCAACTTCTCCACCTTTGTCTCTCCACCAGCCCTGAGGCCTCGCCATGTAAGTCCACGCACTGAGCCAGCAAAGGCAGAATCCACCGCCCCCAGGTGGGGAAGGGGAGCAGAGAGCACAGGGCGTTCTCCCCTCAGAGAGCCCAGGGCACTCTTCCCTCTGCACATTTCCTGGGCATCTCCACCCCATTGCTTGTGAAGCTTGGACAGCTGGTAGCTTACGGAGCCAAGACTCCCCCGAGCCCCTCAAGAATGCAGGCCCAGCCCTCCCAGCTCCCCTTCAGATCGGGGAGGAGAGAGTCACAGTGTTTCTGCTTCTCCAGCACCACGTCCAAGGTGGAGATGATGTCAACAAAGGGGATATTGAAGCAGATGGAGTGGTACAGATGGTGAGTCATTAAAACGCAGGTTGAAGGTACATGCTGCCACAGGCTAAGTCAAAAAGATGGGAAGGTGGGTCTCTCCGTTGAAATATAAATCCTTGGCCCCAGTGTTTCTGGTGGAGAGTCCTCCAGTATGAATGCTTGCTGGGCATGCTCAGTTTGGGAGGAGTTAATCCAGCAGGTCCTATTTCTTTCATAAGGACTGATGCCACTGTGGGAGCATGGGCTGCCTAATGCCGTCCCAGTTGTTGCTAGATGAAAGGCCGGACCTGCTATATAAATGTCTTATTTGGTGTCTTCTGTGATGCATGTCCTGCTGGAATGGGGCTCCTGGCTTTATCGGTCCTGGAGACCCACAGGGATGTAGGTTGTGCCTTTTGGAAAATGCTTCCAGTGACCCACATGTTACGTGCCTCTGTCCATATTTTCAACAAGCTTTTCAGAGCACAGTTTTAATGTCCATTAAGGAGCTATCTCATTTGGTCAAGGGAGGCATACACAGGTGAGTATTCTAAGATAACACAATTTGAAGAAACTCTCAGACTGAGGTATGATCATTCTCACTGCAAGAGAAATACTTGATTAAAATGCATTGAAGACATATTTTAAATTAGACCCTCTCTCAGTGCATTTAAGACAGATCCACTTTACTTTCCAGGCTTTTCACAGGACGTCATGCCTGTGCCCACAGACAGGGGAGGAAGTGGCATGAGGCTCCGAGCTCTGGAGCCTTGGAAGTCAGGCAGGCCCTGCTGGAATCACAGCCCCCCTACTCCCAAGCAAGGCAGCTCACCTCTCCAGACATCTGTGTGCTTCTCTGTGAAATGGGGACAAGGGAGAGAGTCCCTGTTACTTGCTTTTTTATGGGCTTAGCCCTCTCTGCCCAACGAGTGTGTGAGAAAGCAAAGGTGACTGTGGCATAGACATAGTCACCAATGGACCGGCCACTTACTGCGTCGTCCCCACTCAGACGTCCCTGCCCCTGACTCCTGGTGGCTCCTCCCATCTTCTCGGGCACGCCTAAGGGCAGTCTCTCCCGACCGGTGGATCCAACGACACAACTGCGACTCAGCACCAAGGGGACGTGGCGCTGGGAGCTTGTCCCGGGAGACGCGACTGAACCCTAGAAGGGCACCGTTGGAAAACTGATAAAGCCTGAAATGTGTGTGCAGACATGGGCCTCTTTATTACCACACAACGACCATTAAAATCTCTCTGCCGTGGTGTAATTATTTTCCATAAATTATTGGGGTACTGGTGGTATCTGGTTACAGGAGTAAGTTCTTTAGTGGTGATTTGTGAGATCTTGGTGCACCCATCACCCAAGCAGTGTACACTGCACCACATTTGTAGTCTTCTAATCCCTCGCCCCCCATTCTTCCCCCAAAATCCCCAAAGTCCATTGTATCATTCTTATGCCTTTGAGTCCTCATAGCTTAGCCCCCACATATCAGTGAGAACATACTGTGTTCGGTTTTTCCATTCCTGAGTTACCTCACTTAGAATAATAGTCTCCAATCTCATCCAGGTCACTGCAAATGCTGTTGATTCATTCCTTGTTATTGCTGCATAGTATTCCATCATATATATATCTCAGAGCTTTTTATCCACTCGTTGATTGACGGGCATTTGGGTTGACTCCACGAGTTTGCAATTGTGAATTATGCTGCTGTAAACATGCATGTGTAAGTATTTTTTTGGTATAATGACTTCTTTTCCTCTGGGTAGATATGGTAGTGGGATGTGGGATTGCTGGATCAGATGGTAGTTCTACTTTTAGTTCTTTAAGGAATCTGCACACTGTTCTCCATAGTGGTTGTATGAATTTACATTCCCACCAGCAGCGTAGAAGTGTTCCCTGTTCACTATGGTGTAATTTTTAAGTTTAAGCTTTTAATCTCAGATGAATCTATCTCTATCTATCTATCTATCTATCTATCTATCTATCTATCTATCTATCATCTATCTATCTATCTATCACCTATCTATCATCTATCATCTATCTGTCATCTATCTATCATCTATCTATATCTATCATCTATCTATCTATCTATCTATCTACCAACCTACCTATTATCTGTCTACCTATTATCTATCTATCCTAAAATACTAACAAGCTTAAAATGGAAAATAGCTCTTTTCTCCCTCCCTTTCACATCCCAGAGCCCGAGCGTTGGGAGGGCTCTTTCAGTGTTTTTATCCATTTCTTCTGGTATTTATCTCCACATTTTAAAATAACATGCTTAGGCTGAGGTGGGCAATGGTGGCTCACGCCTGCAATCCCAGCACTTTGGGAGGCCAAGGCGGGTGGATCACCTGAGATCAGGAGTTCAAGACCTGCCTGGCCAACATGGCGAAACCCCGTCTCTACTTAAAAATACAAAAAATCAGCCAGACGTGGTGGTGGGTGCCTGTAATCCCAGCTACTTTGGAGGCTGAGGCAGGATAATCTCTTGAACCCGGGAGGCAGAGGCTACAGTAAGCCCAGATTGCGCCATTGCAGTCCAGCCTGGGTGACAAAGCGAGACTCCATCTCAAATAATGATACTAATAATAATAATGATGATAACATGCTTAGAATGTTCTTTATGAATTCTTCAGTTCTAGACGGGATCTTCTGTCTTTCTGTACCAGGAGCCGAGGACTCAGCTCTTTAACATCCACCTTCCCACCTGTTTCTGCTCCTCGTGTGCCTCTCAAAATTAAGTCTTAATTAATAGTTGAATCTGTTTTACTGTTTCCGTAGTTATAGCTGTGTGATGCAATCACAGTTCACAAAACAAAATCACATACTGCACTGTAATCTCACTTCTTTCCTTTTCAAACTTTTCGTTTTTCTTCAAGTTAATCATTGTTTGTTTCCTGTTTTTCTTTTTCTTTTTTTTTGGTGCGTGTGTGGCTTTTTATGAACTTTTCACTAATTCAGCCCCAAACTTTGCTTAAAAAAAAAAAAAAAAAAAAGACCACAAAAAACACCCGGGGTCTCTCAGCGCCATTGCTTTCCTCGCAGACATTTCTTTGGTGACGCGCCCAGCCCTGGGCTGGTTTGCCCGAGGCCACTCTGGAACCCCGCTTGGGATGTTGCTGTCTAGGTGGGATGCTTTGCTCCCCAGATCTGCTGGTTTTCGCCCTAGTTTTTGGGGAGCTTGTTGAGCCCGGCCAGCGGGGAAGGGAGCTGACCTTCTCCCATTTGCCCGGGAGATCCCTGCTCTGTGCCCACCTGCTGCATCTGTGGGCTCCCTGCCCTCTGGTCGAGGGTAAGTGGGGGCCTGTGGAAGGGGACCGGTGGGCGGGGAGGACAGCAAGCCACAGTTTCTACCCTGGCTCTGTCCTTCCCTGTCATGCACAGCCCTCAGGAGCCTCCACAGAGTGTCTTGGGCTCCAGTGACCGTGCCTCCCCAGTGGCAGCCCACCGCCTGCTGCCACCCCGGCTGTGAGCACCCCACGCTCTGCCGCACCTCGCACATAGCTCTGGCCAAACTTCCCTCAAACCGTGGAATCTGGGCGTGGGCCTGGTGTTCTGCCACGCCCTGGTGGGGAGGTCTGGGGCTGCTGCTGATGTCTTTACTCTGCACTCACAACTGACAGGGCACCTGGGTCCACACACCGGGGGTGGAAGGCATCACCCCACTGTCCCAGCACTGCTGTGGGGCCGTCCAATGTGGTTCCAATGGACAAGGCTTTGCTGAGGCCGGGGGCCCGGTTTCTCCCCACTCCTGTTTTCACAATGGGGTCTCCTGTAGTCTGTCTCCCCGCATGGCTCTCTCTGTTCCACCGTGGAGCAGTGATGTCCCTGGAGATTCAGAAAGAATCACGGGTTCCTGCAGCCCACCCCACCTTCCTTCTAGTCCCAGAGCCCGGGTGGGTGGGCAAGGTAGCAGGCTTGGGTACCCCAGGGCAGGCCCACTGGGTTCCCACAGATGGTCTTGAACTTGGCTGAGCCTCCACTGATTGTAAAGTTGACACTTAGCCCTCTCCCGCCTCTCTGTTGTTTTATTTTTCCATATTGCTCAGAACCTGGGCAGGGGAGAGGGACGATAACTACTAGCCCCCTCGATCATCCTAGAACTGGCGCTTCGACATCAGCACCGCGTATGCCACTCCGGCCGCGCTTCTTTCCCTCCCTTCTCCTTCTTTCCCTCCCTCCTCCTTCTTTCCCTCCCTCCTCCTTCTTTCCCTCCCTCCTCCTTCTTTCCCTCCCTCCTCCTTCTTTCCCTCCCTCCTCCTTCTTTCCCTCCCTCCTCCTTCTTTCCCCCCTCCTCCTTCTTTCCCCCCTCCTCCTTCTTTCCCTCCCTCCTCCTTCTTTCCCCCCTCCTCCTTCTTTCCCCCCTCCTCCTTCTTTCCCTCCCTCCTCCTTCTTTCCCCCCTCCTCCTTCTTTCCCTCCCTCCTCCTTCTTTCCCTCCCTCCTCCTTCTTTCCCTCCCTCCTCCTTCTTTCCCCCCCTCCTCCTTCTTTCCCCCCTCCTCCTTCTTTCCCCCCCTCCTCCTTCTTTCCCTCCCTCCTCCTTCTTTCCCCCCCTCCTCCTTCTTTCCCCCCTCCTCCTTCTTTCCCCCCCTCCTCCTTCTTTCCCTCCCTCCTCCTTCTTTCCCTCCCTCCTCCTTCTTTCCCTCCCTCCTCCTTCTTTCCCTCCCTCCTCCTTCTTTCCCTCCCTCCTCCTTCTTTCCTTCTCGGTGTAGGACATTCCCGTGGCCCTTTCAACCCAGAAACACACGCCTCTCAGCTCTGAATCCTGTTTTTCTCTGTTCTGTCTTTCTGGGACTCCTCGTTGGACTTCCTGGATTCTTGCTCAAATCTTGTTTTTTTTTCTTCTTCTCTTTGTCTTTTTGCCCTGCTGCGTGTGATTTCTCTCATTTCATCCTCCAAAACTGCTACTAAAATTTCCATTCAAGAAATGGTTTTCCTAATTCACAGGAGATCACTGGAATTCTCAGTTCTCTTTTTCGCCAGTCGCTGTATCTTGGAGGTATGGGACCTTCTCTCCAGCGGCACCTCTGACGTGGTTCTCCCCCTTCCTCTGTGCTCTTTCTTCTGTGTGTTTGTTCTGGCCTGTCTGTCCCGGGTGTCCATTTATAATGGAAGCTGAGAGGCGTTCTCCAGCCTCCTGCCTGGAGAGGCAAGGCTGGGCTTCCAGCAGCTGGCATTGAGAAGGGGAGAAGTGGGGAGCCTCCTAGAGTCACCCTGAATCCTCCGTTTCCACCTGCTCCACACAGCTGTGCTGGGGTTCAGACACTTACTGGACCCCTCCAGCTGGCAGGAGAGGGGGAGAGTGGTCATCAACTCTGTGCTGGGAAGAGGGTCTCCCCATGTCTCTTGCAGATCATCAGCCGGTCCTGCGGCTTTAGCCCCATGCTGTACCTCAGAATTAGAGGTTTTGTCACCTGCCAGTCCCCAGTCCTTCTGGGACCAGCCTGCTGGTCCAGCCTCCCCAACTCAGGCCCTCCTGCTGCATTTCCCCTTTCGAGGTTCAGCCGAGGGGCTGCCCACCCTTTCCCACTCATCTTCCATGAATCTCCCGAGGTCTCCTGTCTGCAGGCTGCCCCCGTCCCTCTCTCCTGTGCATTCACAGGTCATTCCTTCTTTGATGTCACTTTTGGGGGCTGTATTTGTTCCTTGTGGCTGCTGCACCAAACAACCACAAACTGATAGCTTCAGAAGTGGATTCTCCCAGAGTTCTGGGGGCAGAAATTTGAATCGAGGTGTGGGTGGGGCTCGTTCCTTCTGGAGGCTCCGAGGGAGCACCTGTTCCAGGCTGCTCTCCAGCGTTCCTCGGCTTGTGGACACATCACTCCCATCTCTGCCTCTATCATCTCCCAGTGTTCTCTGAAATCTCCCACTGCCCCTCTCTTGTAAGGCCATCCTTGATTTAGGAGCCACCCCAAATCCAGATGGTCTCATCTCCAGATCCTTAACTTAATTACATCTGCAAAGACTTTTTCCAAGTAGGGTCCATTCACAGGTTCCAGGGGTTCAGACGTAAACATATCTTTTGGAGGATTTCAGGGGGAAACACTGATAATCATGCATGTGTAACCAGTCACACCTAAACACGCATCCTGCAATGCAGAGCTGCCGGACAGCTTCCTGCCCTCCCTGCTCCCTCCCACGCTTCATCCCTAGACCCCCGGAACCCGGGCATGGCCTGGTCATCCTTCCCGGCCAATGCACCCCAGCGCCTCTCCCATCCCTCTCCCCTCCTCTGGCTCCCACTCATGCCCTCCCCACTTTCTTTCAGCAGTCGGGCCTGTTTCCTGAGTCACTGAGTCAGCGAGTGATGAGACCTGCTGGAAATATGTGTGGAGGATGGGCGAGTCCACTCAGCCTTGGATGGG
This sequence comes from Symphalangus syndactylus, assembly GCF_028878055.3. Taxonomy (NCBI): domain Eukaryota; kingdom Metazoa; phylum Chordata; class Mammalia; order Primates; family Hylobatidae; genus Symphalangus; species Symphalangus syndactylus. The sequence continues at coordinate 143,439,696 of NC_072430.2, read as the reverse complement.
GCGGCAGGAAAAAGGCAGCCCCAAGCCCAGCCCAGCTCAGGATGAGAGTCTTTATTCAGGAGGACAGAACTGGCAGTTGGCAACAAGCAGGCCCAGAAGTAGATATTGGGGGCTTCATCTCAGGGAGACTGGGGCTTGGAGGGGGAAAGTCAAGTCCACCAGGGTGCAAACCGGTGTGGCCATGAGCAGGCAAAGGGCCTGGCTGTTTCTAAAGAGCCCTGACCCTCCCAGGCAGCTGTCGGCTTCCTTAAGGGAAAGGACGCTTTGAGTCTTCCTGCGGGCCGGGGTCAGAACGGACCTCTGCACTATGGTTTATGAGGTGCCCACATTCAATCCCATGAGGGCTGTCATCACTGCGCTCTCCGGGCCTTCGCTTGCTCTGGCCTTTGCAGCTCAGATGGTTCCCGTCCTGTGTGGGCAGTGAGGCGGTGCTCCGTGGATGGAGGGTTAGACCTGTCTCGCCCCAAGCCAAAGGGCTTAAGCGGGAGACAGAGTGTGGATGACCCTGCCTACAGAGAAGCAGGATGCAGGGACGGTACACAGGGGTAGGCCACATGCCCGTACTCTTCCTCTGCATGCGGTGACTGCTCTGGGTGCCCCCTCTTTCAGATGGCCCTGGCCCCAGACGACATGGCATCTTAGCCTGTGGGTTGAAGGCATCTGTGGAGCAGAGTGCCTCTGTACATGTTGGCCCCTACGTGTGGCGGCCCGCAGGCAGACCCATGCCACACACAGTGAGGTGTTCAAAGAGCCTCCGATGGCACCGTTTCTGTGACTGACAGCCGTTTTCATGGCCCTGCAGGCGCAGGATAACACAGGCTGCACCCGACCTCTGTAGCCACATAGAAGATACCGCCTCTCCCCAGGACCCACTCTGCCCACCCAGGTCGCACTCTTCCGGACAGCCTATCCCCGCTCTGCCTTAACCAGAGGCTGTCTGGTCTCCTTTGAGGGCCCCCACCTCCTCTTCTGGGGTGCTCAGGGCTGCCAGCAACCCTTCAAACTATGTCGCTCAGAGCCACGCAGCATCCTGCAGATGGCACTGGGGCTGCAGGGAGATGGCTGACCTCGGGCTGAGTTCCCGTTGCCTCTTTGCTGCTCCATGACTCCTGGCTCCCATGGGGCCTGTGTTCCATCAGCTACAACCTGGAAGCCCCACCTCTGTCTGCAGTCGCTTTCAAAATCAAAGAGTGAGACTTCTTCCATCAAGATGTGTTGGTCTTGGCCATTGCACAGGCCCAAGGCTGTTTCAGACCTGAGACTGCGGACCTGCAGAGGAGCCCCCGCCCCCAGCATGTCTCGCCCTGAGGGGAAATTCAGACTCAAGGCACCCACCTGCCTGGCCAGCGGCCCTCCCTCAAGGATGGTCTGCGATGTCAGTGCCTGGCTGGGTGCAGGGGTCCCGGCAGCACTGCTGCCCCCTCCAGGTCCCCTCACCCCACGTCTGCACCCAGGCACCTCAGGCTGACCTGGTCACCTGACAGCTGGGGACTCTGTCAGGCTGCCCTTGAACACGGGTGGAAGTGAGGCGGGTTTGGGGTAGGTTTGCCTTTAGACAGCCCCTGGGGCTCTGAACAGTCTCCTGTTCTGCGGACTCACCAGTCATCTGACCCTGAAAACATGTGCACACCAGCTCACACAGGTCTGTTCTCAGGGCCATGACTGCAGAGGGCTCTGGTTGACCCCACAGAAGCTGTGAGACCCCGGAGCAGGAGCCAGCACAGGGAAGTGGCCCCACGACGTGCCTGGGGAGGAGGAGCCAGCAGCAGGTTACCGGAGAGCACGTACCTGCGTCTATAGACATGCATCGCACACATACAAATTCATGCGCGCCAGCATGCGTATGGAGCCATAGACACACACACGCGTGTTCCGGAAGCCAGCATCTCTCGGCATCTCTTCCAGGAATGTGAGTGCGGGGGTGAAAACAGGAAGTGAGCCCGTATTCACAGCCGCGTATTTCCACGTAGCCTAAGGTGTTGGTGACCCGCTCCTTGGATGCCCAGAGTTGGAGACAAAAGCCCCAGAAGAGACCCCAGGAGAGGCCAGGGCTGGGGGAGGGAGACACCCTGATATGCCCACCAGAGTGTGCAGCAGGTGGGCTGGGAACAGGCAGCAGCCAGTGATGCCCAGAGATGCGGCCGCCGCAGGGAGGCCCTGGGATGACCCCCTCAGCTGGGTCACTGCTCTGAGGCCCCTACTGAACTCCATCCCTGACCTCCCACGTGGGGCCAGGGTGCCCCCTCATTTGCACAGGGCCCTCTCATTCCTCACCCCTTCTGCCTTGGGCTTAGGTATGGACACTCACAGGGCTGGGTCCCCCACAAAGGTGACAAGCGGCTGTTGCTCAGCAGGAAACCAGACTGAGGGCACCCGGCAGAGGAAGAATGAAGTTTTCAACTTGGAAACCAAGCAAGAGGCTCCTCTGGCCCCACCGTCCATCAGCTTTGCATTACATGACTCGGGATTATTTCTATTTGACTCACGTCAGGAGGGAGGGCACCGTGGCCTTCACAGTCTTCGCGGCCTCCGCAGGCCTCTGCAGAGCATGCCAGACAGTACCGGGAAGGGCAGGGCCTCTCGCTGCTGGGACCACAGCTGCCCCATTCTATCTCCCCAGAGTCTCGTGTGTGCATACGTGTGCATGTGTATGCTGGTTGTGTGTATGTGCATACATTCATGTGGCATGGGTACATGTGCGTGTGTTTGAAGTGTGCCAAGTGTGTGCACACACATTGTGTGTGTGGTGTGTGTGTGCCTGCATGTCTGTGTGTGTGTGTGTAGTGTGGGCGTGTGTGTGTGTGGTGTGTGCATGCATGTGTGTGGTGTGTGCATGTGTATGTGTGTGGTGTGTGCATGTGCGATCTGGGCATGTGTGTGTGTGTATGTCTGTGTGCTTGTTGCATGCAGTGGGTTCTGGGGCTTGTGCTTCAGGGATCTGTCACCTAGACAGGCGCTCAAGACCCCTCCCAGTGATGCCAGCCCCAGCGGAAGCCAGTGCTGCACCAAGGTCACCAACAGGAGCCAGATGGAAGCTGAGGCCATGCTGGCGTTTCCAGAGCTCCTGTGCTTGCCGTGGTGGACCTGGGGACAGGGTAGGAGTGGGAAATGAGGCTCACAGGCCACCACCATCCTGCCAGTGACCCTTACTTCCAGAAGCTCTGTCTAGGAGCTGGGTGGGCTCTGTGTGTCCACTGCTTGGTGGGCAGCTCCACCCAGCAGACCCCGGTACCCGGTGCCCCCCAGGAGACATGCCTTTGGTGGCTCAGCATAGTGACCTGGTGACCCACAGTCTCCAGAGCTGGAAGCCTCCACCCTGGGGTCCACAAGCAACACCCAGCCCCCAGTGCCCATGGGTGCTGGCATGATAAGGAGGCAGCGGGCAGGGCATGGAGCCCTTGCCCTCATGCAGAGGTGCCCGCCTGCACCAGACCCGGGCTGACTCTCCTTGATGGCAGATCATGGTCCTTGTGGGATTTCTGGACAGGATGCCAACCTAACCCGCACACCCAGGTGCTCCATTCTTAGCCAGCTGCCTGCTGCGCTCATGGTCAACACGGCACAGATGCACGTGGAGTAGACGGTGACTCGTTCAGAGAAGCAGGGAGGTGGTGGCACAAATGAATGCCATGCTTGGGAGAGCAGGGAATACCACCCAGGGTGAGCAGCAGGGAAGGCTGGCCCTGACTTTGGACAGCAGGGGCGGCACACAGGATGGACACGCTTCTGTATCAAGAGCGGGGCGTGGGTGTGACAGCAATGGTCTCTTGTGCTGAGGCTGCTGGGGAGCAGCAGAGGACTAGGCACTGGGAAAGGGCTGAGGCCCCCTCTGCTCTCCCAGGCCTGGGTCTGTTCACACTGGCAACCATGTTAGAGTTGGTAGTTTCTAGAAATTTCTACAAATATGCACAGCATAAAATGTCTCACATCCTCTCTTGTGCCTTTTAAAGTGAAGTAATAGTGATTCTTGCAACCGGTTCTGACTCTCTCAGGCAGAGCCCTGAGCTGCGAAGTAGAGATGAGAACAGAGATGGGGAGACCATGGCTGCGCGGACGTCTTTATTTTTCCTGGGTGGGGAGCAGGATACACAGCCACACTGCAGTCACTTAGCTTGTAAAAATATCTCAATAAATAAAACAAACAAGCAACATATACACTGAACAAAGAATATTTTTTAAAAATGGCTAGCCGAGCAATCATGGAGAAAGAAAAAGAATAGCGGCATGAAAATAAGAATTCCAGGCTGACTTGGAACAATCATGCAGAGGCTCAGGGGAGGGGAAGGAACTCAGGGTCCTCTTCTGAGAGCCTTGGTCCAGTTTCAACAGAATCGTACAAGAATGCATTTCTGTTTTATTAAAAAAATAGACATTAAAAAAGGCACTTAGAGGGAAATACAAATTCAAAATCCAAATCCTCATAAATGTGTTCCTGAATCTAGACATTTTCAGAAAGAATAAACCTCCCCCCAAACATAAGACCCAGAAGAAAAATCCAAACAGACAAGATGACCATGACAATGTCACCAGCAAGAGGGCTGGGAGTGCCCTTCCTATGTGGGGACCGTCCTGGGGGAGGACGGGAGCCCGGGTCTTCTGTCCGATGTCACTGCTGTCCCTTCTCTCGACGCTGGTGGAGGGCAGAGGTGGGGGCCTCCTGAGGTTGTTCAGGTTTCAGAAGTTACAGACTCGAATGCATCCCAACTCCATTTGCGCCGCCGACGCGACGGACAGCCTGGAAGATAAGGAAGGGGGACGGTGAGCTACGGCCGCCTCTCTCAGCTTCCTGCAGGATCGTCCTGAGACTGTCCCAACGCTGGGTGGGACGGGACGTGGTGCAGGCAGGCCCTGAGAGAGCTGGCTCTGTTCTACTCACGTTCCTCCCAAAAGACACTGGACAGGTGACTGCCACGGGGCCAGCCCAGGCTTCCGCAACCCCTGCCCCCCAGGCCAGGCCAAGCCCAGAGCACCCTTTCCCACCCCCGAGTGAGTGCCCTTTCTCACACTCACCACCCCGGGGCCTGCCCCTGGCCCGTGCTCAGCGCAGCCGTGAATGCTGTCTGGCTGTGGGTGAGCCCCTCACAACAGGCTGCCTGGGGACAAGAGAGGCTCAGTGCAGGCCCGAGGGAGCTGCGGGGTTTCGGGCAGCAGAGGGCTGTGTTTCAGCGAGGAGGACGCAGAGAAGTGGGTCAGCCGCTGGGGGGAGCTGTCAACGGCTGATTCTTGCTTTAAAATGTGTGCTTTCAAAACAATTACAGATTCACAGGAAGTTGCAAAAACAACACAGAGATGTCCCACGTGCCTTTCACCCAGTTTCCACACATACCACATCCACAAACACACCCACCCCCACATACACACACCACACATACTACACACTACACACACCCCACACTACACACACACCACATGCACATACCACACACACAAACACACCCCACCCCCACATACACACACACACCACACATACTACACACTACACACACCCCACACTACACACACACCACATACACATACCACACACACAAACACACCCCACCCCCACATACACACACACACACCACATATACTACACACTACACACACCCCACACTACATACACACCACATGCACATACCACACACACAAACACACCCCACCCCCACATACACACAAACACACACCACACATACTACACACCCCACACCCCCCACACTACACACACACCATATACACATACCACACACACAAACACACCCACCCCCACATATACACACAAACACACACCACACGTACCACACACTACACACACCCCACACTACATACACACCACATACACATACCCCACACACAAACACACCCCACTGCCACATACACACACAAACACACTACATACACCACACACCACACAAACACATGACACCCCTCCCACACACAAACACATCACATACACCACACACCACACAGACATACCGCACACTACACCACACACCACACTGTACATACACACCTCATACACAAACACATACCACACACACACACCACATCCCCACATACACACACACACCACAAACACACTGCATACTACACACACCCCACACACTGCACAGACATACCACACACATATCCACACAGACAACATACCATATGGTATATTATATACCACATTATATGCCACACATACAGCGGTGTCACCACATCACACCCAGGCATCTGGCACCAGTATGGACCAAGAGCTTATTCATGTTACTTGTGTGGGTGTGTGTGGTGTGGGGTATGTATGTGTGGTATATAGTGTGTAGTGTACATGGTATGTTTTGTGTGTGTGTGTGGTGTAGTGTGTGGTATGTTGTGTGTGGTGTGTGGTGTAGTGTGTGGTATGTTTGTGTGGTGTGTGGTGCATGTGGTTTGTGTTTGTGTGTATGTGGGGGTGTGGTGTGTTTGTGTGTGTGTGGTATGTGTGTGTATGTGGTGTCTATGTACAGTGTGAAGTGTGTGTGTAGTGTGTGGTATGTATGGTGCATGGTGTATGTGGTGTGTGTTTGTGTGGGGGGTTGTGGCATTTTGTGTGTGGGGGGTATATGTGTACAGTGTGGCGTATGTATGTGTGTGTGGTGTGGGGTACGTATATGTGGTATGTAGTGGGTAGTGTGTATGATATGTTATCTGTGTGTATGTGTATGTGGTATGTCTGTGTGTGTGTGGTATGTTTGTATGGTGTGTGGTGTATGTGGCGTGAGTTTGTGTGTGTATGTGGGGGTGTGGTGTGTTTGTGTGGTATGTGTTTGTGTATGTAGTGCGTTATGTACAACGTGGGGTGTGTGTGTAGTGTGTGTTATGTTTGTGTGCCGTGTGATGTGTGTTTGTGTGTGGTGTGGGTGGTGTGTGTTTGTAAGTGGGGGTGTGGTGTGTTTGTGTGTGGTATGTGTGTGTATGTGTGTGTATGTACAGTGTGGGTGTGTGTAGTGTGTGGTATATTTGTGTGGCGCATGGTGTGTGTTTATGTGTGCACGTGGGTATATGCAGTGTTTGTGTGTTTTTGTGTGTGTTTTTGTGTATTGTGTGTGTTTGTGTGTGTGTATTGTGTGCGTTTGTGTGTGTATTGTGTGCGTTTGTGTGTGTGTGTGTGAGAGTGGTGTATGTGTACTTCCTGCAGTTTCATCATGCATGTTGTTTCTTGCACCCCACACTGTGATCAAGACACACAGTTCTTCCAGCCCCACAAGGTCCCCTCGTGCCACACAAGTGACTTCTAAGTGCACTTGTGGGCCAATCAAACTGTGGGTGTGCCAGGCTTGGTGCAGCTCCGGGGCTGCAACCAGCTGTCCCGGGAGCACCTTGGGGAAAGAACCCGCTCAGGCGCTACCCAGAGCCTCGTTCCCACCTGCAGAGGAACAGGCAGGAGGAAAGTCCAGGTCCTCCAGGAAGCCGGGGTGGAGACCCCAATCCCGCACCTCCCTCTCAAGCTCAAAGAGAAGGTGCTGAGAGGAGGCCGGGGCCAGCGTCTGAGACCCAGGGTGCACAGGGATGTGGTGTCATAAGCCCAAGGTCTTGGGGCACCTCAGTGGGTCCCACAGGGCGGGGGACACGCCAGTGGCATCAGCACCTGGTCGGGGGTGTGGCGAACACAGGTGGGCCCCGCACCACGCCTCAGGGCCGCTTCTGCCACACACCCAGGCCATCCTGCAGCAGCCCCCAGGCTGTGTTGCGGCCCTGCCAGGAGACCTGAGCTCTAGCAGGGATCTCTGAAGCCTGGCCCTGAGCCCTGGGACCTTTCCTGACCCCCACAGGGCCTGCCCGTGTAAGTGCTCACTCCCACACCTGTTGCACTAACATGAGAATAGCCAGTTGACCTGCAGAGCTTGCTGGAGGTGAGTGTTCAGTGAGAAGTATTGGAGAGCTCCCCTGAGCCAAGGGGCAAACCAGCGTGATGAGACCCTCCTCCCGCAGAGGGGCTGAGCGTGGTGGGAGGGGTGGGTGTCAGCCCAGAGGCAGGCATGGGCTCCCCAAGACGGCCGCCAGGAGAGGGGTCACCGTGAGGATTCTGCCGCAGGGAAGGAGGCCCAGGGAGGCCCCAGGCACTGGGGGAAGGATGTGGAAGCTGGAGGGACGTGTGATGTGGTGCTCGGTGACTACCATGTGTGTGTCTGTGAGTGTGCCCACTAGTGTGAGAGTGGGTGAGTATGAAAGAATGTCCAGTGTGAGTGTGTGTCCATGTGCAAGTTGTGTAAATTGTGTGAGCATGTGCATCGTGTAAGTTGGTCCGTGTGTGTGTGTGAGCATGTGCGTCCATGAGTCGGTCTGTGTGTCCCTGTGGGAGTGTCAGTGTGCACGTGTATGTGTGTGTGTACATGCGTGTGAGTGTTTCCCGTGGAAGAGCTAGTGTGCATGTTTGTGAGTGTGTACATCCACGTGAGTGGGTCCGTGTATGTGTGTGTGTGTGGAAGCATGTACATCCTCGTGAGTGGGTCTGTGTGTGTCCCTGTGGGAGTGTCAGTGTGCATGTGTATGTCTGAGTGTGTGCATCCATGTGTGTGTTTTCCCGTGGAAGTGCTAGTGTGCATGTTTATAAGTGTGTACATCCACGTGAGTGGGTCCATGTGTCTGTGTGTGTGTGTAAGTATGTACATCCTCGTGAGTGGGTCTGTGTGTGTCCCTGTGGGAGTGTCAGTGTGCATGTTTTTGTGTGGGTGTGTGCATCTGTGTGCGTGTGCGTGGGTCCGTGTGTGTCCCTGTGGGTGTGGGTGTCTGATGTTACGCAGCAGTGTGCAGGGGGGACGTGTGGTTCCACTCCTTCACCCCCAGCCCTCTCCCAACCCCCAGCCCCAGGCTTCACCCCAGCAGCCTACATCCTCAGAGACCTCCGGGAACCTTTGCTGAACCAAGACAAGGGTCTGAAAAGGCCAAGACATATTTTCCCTGAAACCCATGCATATGAAAACCACACACACACACACAGTACACACACACACACGTACACACACTTTTTTCAAACTTCAGAGCACTCCAAATATTTAAGCCTTTTTTAAGTGGTCCTGGGCAGAAAGTCAAAGGCTGCTCTCTCTTGGAGAATGTGGTTGTAATTAGATAATTAATAAGGGGTGGGGGGGTAGAGAAAGCTAAATGGAAGCCTTCCTCAGTGGGAGGAAATAATTACCACAGCTTTTGATATATGAGCTGAACCAGCCCTCTGAGGGGAAATACCGTATCACCCATGAAAAGCCAAAAATGACAGGGGCCGTCCCCTGGCCAGTGGTGGGTTTCAGGGTTTGCTTCACATGCCCAAGGGGACCCAGGCTCAGGCAGAAACGGGCGGCAGGTTCATTAGTCTTCTTGACCGAGCGCCTCTGGGCCTGGCCCCCTTGATGTCACCCTGACCCCAGCCATGTCTGCTGACATGGGCCGTGTTCTCTGCAACAAATGTAAAACATCTGGGGCTGGGGAGTGCCTCCTGCATACACAGGCCACCTGGAACTGTGTGCATGCGCCCTGCGTGCAGTTACCTCCCTGTATCTGCCTGCCTGGCCCAGGAGTGGCGGGATGGAGGGGGTGGTGGAGCTGCAAAGCTGTGGCTGGACCAAGAGAGTGCCTCAGTTGTCTCTTCCACACCAGACCGGGGCCCTAAGGAGCAGGTGAAAGGCCCCATTCAACTCTATATCCCCAAGGCCTAACAAAGGGACAGAAGCATTATGGAAAAGGCTAGGAGAGGCAGCGTGGGCCAAGGGAGAGGGGTTTCACTCTAAGACCATTTATCCACCTCCTCACCTGTCCACCCATCCAGCTACCCACCTACCTCCTTCCTTCTTTCTTTCCTTTCTTTCTTTTCTTTCTTTCTTTTTCTTTCTTTCTTTCTTTTTCTTTCTTTCCTTCTTTCTTTCTTCCTTCCTTCTTTTTCTCTTTCTTTCTCTCTTTCTTCCTTCCTTCCATCCATCCATTTCTTCATTGATCCATTCATTGATCTACCACCCGTCCTTCATTCCTTCCACTCATCCATTCATCTATCCACCTTTCCTTCCTTTTATCCATTTATCCTTTCACCAATTCATTCATTTTTCCCTTCCTTCCTTCCGCTTCCTTCCCCCTTCCTCCCTTCTTTCTTTCCTCCTTTCTTCCTTCCATTCCTGCGACATATTTGAGCATCTATCATGTGCCAGGAATGCTGCTAGTTGTTGAAAAAGCTGAGATGAATCAGAGAAATCTAGCAGGGCAGAAGCATGTTTGTAAGCAACTAGAACACAGGGAAGATAAGGATCACCTTTTAAAGTGCAGGTAGACTACAACAGAAAGGCAAGGGCAAAGTACCACGGACACTGTTGGACAGTCAGAACCACCATGGCAGGGAAGAAGGGTGGGGGGTGAGCACACATGTGAAATCTCCTCTAGTCAGACATACACACACGAACACACACACAGACACACACACACCCATCACACACATACCCCACATCACACACACCCCACATCACACACACCTCACATTAGACACAAACCCATCACACACAGACCCCACATCACACGCACCCCACATCACACACACACTACCTCAAACGTACCTCACATCACACACCCATCACACACACACCTCAAACATACCTCACATCACACACACACACCTCAAACATACCTCACATCACACACACATCACACACACACCTCACATCACACACACCCATCACACACACACTCCACATCACACACACCCCACATCACACACACACTACATCACACACACCTCACATTAGACACACCCCACATCACACACACCCCACATCACACACCCCACATCACACACACACTACCTCAAACATACCTAACATCACACATACTAAATCACACATCCCACACATACCTCACATTAGACACACCCCACATCACACACACCCCACATCACACACCCCACATCACACACACACTACCTCAAACATACCTAACATCACACATACTAAATCACACATCCCACACATACCTCACATTAGACACACCCCACATCACACACACACTACATCACACACACCTCACATCACGCACACACTGCATCACACACACCTCACATTAGACCCACACCCCACATCACACACAACCTCAAACATACCTCACGTCACACACACTATATCACACATCCCACATCACACACACACTACATCACACACACACCCATTCCACACACCCCACATCACATAAACCTCACATCACATACACACCCCACATCACACACACCCCACATCACACACACATCACACACACCTCACATTAGACACACACCTCACATCACGCACATACCCCACATCATACACCCCACGTCACACACACTACATCACACACACACCTCACATCACACACACCTCACACATCACACACACCCCATATCACACACACCCCACATCACACACACATCACACACACCCCATCACACACCTCATATCACACAACTCACATCACGCACAACTCACATCACACACACTGCAACACACACAACTCACATTACACATGAACCCCACATCACACACACACATGCATACACCACACACACCCCACACTACATCCACACCTACATCACCCACACTCCCCACACCACACACACTCCACATCACACACACACCTCACACATACCCCAATTCACATACATCCCATATCACACACATCACACACATACCCTGATTAACACAAACCCCAACACCACACACATACATACACCACACACTCCGATTCACACAAACCCAACACCACACACCCCCTACACCACACATACACATCACACACACATACCCCATATCACACATACCCCATATCACACACACACCCCAATTCACACAAACTCCATACCACACACATCACACACACACATACTCCACATCACACATACCCCATATCTCTCTCTCTCTCTCTCACACACACACACACACACACCATTACATACCCCGAGGTTCTGCCAGGGGACCCTGGAGGGGCAAAAGTGAGGATCAGGGGTCAGAATCTGGCCACAGAAGCATGGGCTGTGACCATGGTCCACAGCATAGAGCGGATGTCCAGGACATTCATTACCCTGAGCTTTCCCTGCCTGTCCTCAGCCCTGGCATCACAGCGGAGGAGCTTTGCCTCCATAGGACCCTGGCATCACCCAGTTCACGTGAAAACGCTCTCACCCCCACCTCCTCTCCCTCCCCCACCACACCCTCAACCCTGGGCTTCCAGATGCTCAGGGCTAGGGAACGTGCCAGGGTGAGATCACAGCAGAGTTCACAGACATGGAGAAGTCCCAGCTGCCAGCCACCCCCATGGGTCTCGATGGGTCCTGGCCACCCCGCAAAGCCAGTCCTCTCTTCTCCTGAGTGCCTGGTGGGCGCGGTCCTTCAGTGGGGGCTCTCTGCCCCCTGCCGAGTCTGGACACAGCCTCCTGACCCCTCAGACGCCCACCTCAGCCACCCCGAGTCAACCAGAGGTATGGAACCGCTCAGTGTGATCAGTGAGACCTCCCATCGGCCTGAGTGCACAACAGACAAGGAGACACCTCAGGGACTCGAGGGCCACTCAGGGGGCACCTCCAGGCTGAACACCTAGCAGAGGCCTCCGGACAGGGAGCTAGCCTCAGAGCAGCAGAATTCACCCTCTGAGGAGGAGCCTGGATAAAACCAGAACTGTCTGCTTCAAAGAAAGGAACCATTAGGAAACAAAACCAGGACTGCTGGAAACAACAAAACAAACAGAAGAAGGTTTACAAATTTTAAAAATGAAAAAAACGAATATATCAGAGAGTGCTCCTGGAAGTCTCCCAGCATGCTGAGCAAAAGGCAAAGGAGGCCGGGCACAGTGGCTCACGCCTGTAATCTCAGCACTTTGGAAGGCCAAGGCAGGAGGATCACTTGAGGTCAGGAGTTTGAGACCAGCCTGGCCAACATGGTGAAACCCTGTCTCTACTAAAAATACAAAAATTAGCCAGCATGGTTGGCATGCACCTGTAATCCCAGCTACTCCAGAGGCTGAGGCAGGAGAACACTTGAACCTGGGAGGCGGAGGTTGCAGTGAGCTGAGACTGCACCACTGTACTCCAGACTGGGCAATGGAGCGAGACTCCAAAAAAAAAAGGGCGGGGGGAAGGAGAAGGGATAGGGCAGAAACGATCAGAAAAAATGGCAGAGGAACATGTCTCCACGTTCAGGATTATCTTCAGATTATAAGGATAATCTTCAGACTAAAAGGGAACACCAAGTTCCAGGAAGGAAAACGAGAGGAGGGGCAACCCAGCTGAATCATGAAGAAATCTCTGGGCTCTAAGAGTAGGGCAACCTCCTACGGCTTCCAGACCTAGACAACCAGAAGATGCATGCTGGCTTCCCACAAGCTCACCACTCCCACTCAGTGACACTCCCAGAATGTCCAGAGTGTTGGTGGAAAGAGCAGGGCAGCCCCGAAAGTCCATACCCAGCGAGTCCAGGGACCATGCCGGAGAGCGAGAGAAGCAATGCAGTCGCAGAATGTGCACCACTCAGCGGCTGCTCCTGGGCAATTCCACTAGAAATGCCTTCTGTCCAAAGGAAAGGTATTCCTGGGGCTTCTTTCTCTGCAAGCACGACAACAAATGATGGACTAATCCCCCAGTGCAAAACAAGCAAATAAGAATGTTGGGGAGAAGGAAAGAGGCTGTAAGGAAAATCTTGAGAGGCCCACGGTCAACTGGAGGCAGGAGTCCAGGGGGTGCGCAACCCCTACAGCTGCCGGCCACACCAGGCACATCTGTGGGTCCCCGGTCACCTCGAGCTTCTATCTGCCCAGTCACACAACGAATAAGGACAGCAGGAGCCAGACTGACACCAGACAATCGGATTCGTGAACTCACACTCTTAATTCTCATGCTGTCCGAGTTACCAAACTCACCCAAGAAAAAGCAGGAAACCCAAATGTGTCGATAGCCATCAGACATGTGGGCCAGGTTATGAAGGTCTGTCTATGCCACGAAGAATAACAAACCCGCTTGTTTTATGAGAGAATTAAATAGAACTTTCTATGAACAGACAATTCCCATCTATATTAAACTATTCCAGAATTTAAAGATGAAGGACCACTTCCCAATATTTTTCCTTCCTTCCTTCCTTCCTTCCTTCCTTCCTTCCTTCCTTCCTTCCTTTCTCTTCTCTTTTTTTTCTCTTTCTTTCTTTCTTTCTCTTCTTTCCTCTCTCTCTCTTTCTTTTCTTTCCTCTCTCTCTCTTTCTTTCTTTCTTTTCTTTCCTCTCTCTCTCTCTTTCTTTCTTTCTTTTCTTTCCTCTTTCTTTCTTTCTTTCTTTCTTCCTTTCTTTCTTTCTTTCTTTCTTTCTTTCTTTCTTTCTTTCTTTCTTTCAGACTTTATTTTTTTAGAGCACTTCAGGTTCACAGCAAAATTCAGAGGAAGGTCCAGAGATTTCCCATACACCCTCTGCTCCCACCCATACCCCGCATCCTTCATAAAAAGATGACACAGTTTGGACACCTGTCCTGATGGCATCAGAACCAAAGGCTAGAACGTTGCCGCCTGTGAATCTAAATGCAAAAAATCCTATGACATTAGCAAATCAAGTCAAGTCGGTTATTTAAAGAATCAATTCCAGATGACCAAGAAGGGTTTATTCCAGGAATGCAGAATGTTACCATTTGGAAATCTGTGAAAGGAGGGACGGTGAGGGCATGCCGGGATGGGCATGGAGAGGCGTGTGTGCAATTCCAAGGCCTGGTTTCCTGAGCTCTCCCTGAGACGGGCCCCGGAGCCTGGCCCGAGGCTGAAACCCAGCTGCCACTCTCTGTGGCGCAGCCTTGGGAAAGTGGCTTAACCTGTCCAGCTCTCAGTTTCCACTTCTGCAAAACACCCAAGTGAGGGTAACAATAGGACGTGCTGCATCGGTGCTGTGAGGGCTCAATGAGCTACTTCACCGGAAAGGCTTGGCCTTGCCTGATCTATGGTCAACACACATGTCGCCATGAGAACAGGAGCCCAAGAGAGCAAGGAGCTGTTTTCTTCCCCAACTGGGTCTAGAACAGCTCCTGGCACTTCGTAAGTGCTCATTAAGTATTTGTTGAAAGAGGGACTGCAATGAAGAGACCAGAGAGAAACCAGCAGCGGAAGCCTTAGGGATGCGGGGGCCGTGCAGACCAAGCAGGTGGCTCCCGTGGCCAGCAGGCACATGGCTCGGCAGGCCAAGGCCAGGACCGGATAGATGATGGTCAGGGCTGTAAATACCAACAGCAAAGAGGCCAGTAACGCTGGGCCGTGCCAGGTCGGATGCCGGAGGGCAGCAGGGCACATATGGGAGCCTCTGCCCACCTTCTGACCCAGGCACGTACTATGCAGGGAAGCAGTCATCGGTCACGTTGCCCAACCACCACACAGTGCCAAGGGGTCCACCAGGAGCCGGCACCAGAGCTGCCTGACCACAGGCTTCCAAATAACAAAGCTGTGGCTGAGGGAACCTGGGCAGACAGAAAGGCCACAAGACGCAAGGGCTGGGACCCTCTGCCAACTTCTCCCTGGGCCTCCCCTCCAGGACTTTGCCCATCCAGCCCCCACCCCAGTGGAAGCCTCAAAGCCCTTAGCAGGAGGGCACTATCTGGAAGGCTGGGCCGACATGGGTGCCTCCTCCCCACAGTGGACAGAGCACTCACCCCCACCTCAGGGGAGAGGAAGGAGAAAGCAAGGCCAGCCCCCTCAAGGCAGCTGCACCCAAGGAGCTCTCGCCCACACGGAGCCCAACCTGAGCTGTGTCTCAGGAGCGGCTGGCGGGAACTCCCCTTTTGTACCAATCCAACAGACCCAAGCGATCTCTGCATCCACAATGGCCTCATGGGCATTCTAAGTTCTTGCTACCCAGAAGTTGGTTCCCGGACCAGCAACAGCACCATTCCCCAAGAGCTTTCAGAGAGGCAGTCTCAGGCCTCGGAGCCTCAGAGTCCACATCTGCACTTTGACAAAATCTCCAGTTCATCTAAGATGTTTTTGGGCAGAAAGACGAACATATCCGGGCTTGCCATTCATCTCCTGTGACAACTCAGCCCTGTTCAGAGGGGTTAGCTGAGGCTGGGCCACACTATGTCACACAGCTGGTTAGAGGCAACATGGTCTCTGCTCGGGGCAGCTGGTTACAGGCAAGATGCTCCCTGCTAGGGGCCGGCCCCACCCCCCAGCACCCGGGCCCTGAGACCACGTTCACCAGCTGCAGTTCCTCCGAAGGGTCCTGACACAGCCTCCAGCCCTCGAGACAGTCTCAGGCAGGCAGGAGGGCCTGGGGGCAGGCCGGACACTTAGTGGACACAGCTGTGCACCCAGGCCGAGTCCTCAGGCACTGTGGACCATGCCTCAGTGATCACCCACCCAATGGGCAGGCATCAGGGTGCCAGCAGCAGGCCCCGTGGAGACTCTCGGGAGAGTCCCTCCTGCTCTGCTGAACGAGTTTCCTTGTTCCATCTGGGTAAGGGTTCAAAGAGACCATTGGCCACCGAGGGCCAGGCGGCTCCGGGGAGGCTCCCAGCTTGCTGCCAGCCCGGGCTGGGATGGGTAGTGCCAGCATGAAGCTGGCCACCTCCACCCTAGAACCTCCTCCCCAGTGCACTGTCTTTTTGACAAAGGCCTTGTCCAGAGGCGGGGGAGGAAATGCAGAGTGCTGCTTTCACAGTAGAGAGCGTGACGCCTCCTTCCAGGCCGCATCTGCACAGCGAGCTTTAAGCAGAGCAGGGGACCTCGGAGGCTGCACAGCTGAGCACAAGGCTGGCCCTGAGCAGGAAAAGCCACTCGTCACTAGGGAGCCAGGCACCAGGGTGGCCTGGGTTGGTGGGGCCTGGCATGTCAGGAAGTCAGCTGCCCTGCCACCCTTGCTGGGTGCTGTAGGGGGAAGGTGGCAAGGGGTGCCCACTTGGTAAAAAGGCAGGTGTCCTTGGGGGTTAGGCTCCCCTCCTCCTGGCCAACCTCTGTGGCTCCTCCAGCTGTAAGCAGGCCCTGGAAGCTTGGGGAACATGGGGGCAGGGGGGCGCACAGGGGACAGAAAATCACAAGGGAAACAGCAAAAGCTTACCATCCCCCCTTAGTCCCACCACAGGACTGTCTAAGAATCAATGTCTGCAACCAAGGGAGAAGTGTGGCAGGAGGAACGCAGGGACACTGTCGCTGACAGTGACTTTCAAAGGGGGCGTTGGAGGATTTGGTGAATATTTCTGTGGGATGATGGTGAGGCTAAGAGGAAAGGGATGGAAAGCAGGCTCTATTCTCTCTTGGAAGCAAATGGGAATCAGGAAACAATTGGAATTCTGGGATTAATTTGTCTTTAACAATGTTCTCCTGAATGCCAGGGCGCCCCTCACTCCTAAACTCCGATGCCTCCCTCCCCCTGGGGCGTGCCTATCTTTCTCCAAACGGAAGCAGTGACTGTTACAGGCAGGACCCTCTGGTCTCTGTTTGCGGGCTCCGGGTGGAAGCCTCTGCCATGTGATTCTCAGCAGGCTGGTGAGTGACAAGGAGGCCACCACGTGCCCATGGTACTCCAAGAAATGGGCTAGAGCTAAAATCCCAGAGCATGTGTGTGTGTGGCAGGGGCTGGCCCCATTCCCCTCTGGAGAGTCAGGCCTTCCCAGGAATGACTGCATGGGTGAGATTCCCCCACTCACACCCCAAAGTTCCTAGGACCCCCAGAGGACTGATGGGTGTTTGCTGGTCAGACAAATGCACCAGGTGCTGCCTGCTCTGAGCTCTTACAGGGCCTTGAGGATTTTTGAGACAAGTGGCTCAGGACGTGGTCAGGTGGCAGCCTGATATTAGGGAACCAGCCGGTGACTTGGGATAAGTCACACCCCACCCCACGTTTCTGTGGCCCAGGTCCCTCCATCTCTGAAAGGACACTGCTCGGCCAGGCGGCCTCCAGAGGGACTTCCAGCACCACTGGCTTGAAATAGGGTCCTGCAGGGAGCCTGTGATTCCAGCGTAGCCTGGTGGCCCTGGGGACAGTGGCCTGTTTGCTCCCCATGCTATGGATGTCTCCCATGCTCTCTGCATCCCTGTCTGCTTTGATGGCATGGCAGGCATGCTTTTGAATGCCCCACACATGGGGCGTTCGCCGTCAGGGTCTGGAGGGTCAGTAGGCAGGGTGCAGTCAGGCGACTGCGGAGCCGTCTTCCGGATCCCCGCCCCTCTCTCCCTGCTCCATGACTCATGCCTCTGACCCCGGCTTGCCTGCTGCGCCTGAGAAGGAGGAATCCTGCTGGGAATGTGGGAATGACCATATTTACAACCCCGGGGCTCCCGGTGGCTATCGGCCTGGCCTGGCTCCTCCAGGGGAGCAAGGACTTCACGCCAGCTGGAAGCCAGGCTGTCTCTCTCCCTCAGCTTGGGCTTGGCTTCAGGGACTCAGGCTGACTGTGCTTGGAATGGCCTATCTGGCAAGGAGGAGTCAGCCCAAGGAAACCAGAGGAGAGGGCGAGCTTGTCTGCAGCGGACCAGGCCGGCTCCTTCCTCCTTGGAGCCCCCAGCATCATGGCTGGAGAGGCCACCCTGCAGAGCTGCCCCGTCTACCTGGCAACCCCCAGGCTCTCCAGGGCGGGCTCTGCCAGGGCTGAGGCTGCAGGGTCTGACCGGTCCCTCAGGATCTGCCCCACCCTCTTCCTCTCTGCAAGACCTTCCCGTTTGCCCACGATGAGTGCCCTGCGAGCACTGCAAAGGGACCCCTCCCAACTTTCAGACACAGCGAGGGCTGGCCAGCCACGAGCAGCCAGATGGCAGGAGAGCATTCCACTGCTCCCAGTACCTGGGGCCTGCAAGTCCAGGAACCCCTTCAACCCGTGAGTCACAACTTCTCCAGATGCCACCAAATTCAGTCTCCAAATAAAACCCATGAGTGGAAGATGGTGGAACACAAACTGCCCTGCGGGCCCCGTTTCCAGCTGGTGGTGCTGGAGGCCCTTCTGGAGGCCATCTGGCCAAGCAGTGTCTTTTCAGACACGGAGAGAACGGGGCCACAGGAAGGTGAGGAAGGGCCTGACATCCCGAGTCACCAAGTGGGTGCAGAATCTCCCCCAGAATGCAAGTCAGCTAAGCCCTGGGCTGGAAATACCTTTTGTATCCACAGCACTGACACACTGGTCCAAACCAGGGGCATGAACTTTACAAATGTCTTTTGACAGAACACATGACTATCTGAAGACACAGCCTTCCCAGTGGCAGCGGCAGCAGCAGCAGCAGCAGCGGCAACAGCAGCAGCAGCGAACGAAAATATGGACAGAAGGGCTGCCGGTGTAGGGCACTCTGCCTGACGCAGGCACCTGCCTCAGCCAGCTCACAGTTCATTTGGGGAGACAAGCAGCAGAACAAATCACTATCACAAAAATATAATAATAAAAGTACAATAAAAGTACGTTCAGGTCTGCAACAATCTTGCTATGAAATATAAATATAGGTGATGACTACAAATGTATTATTATAATACAGAGATTAAAAGGTCCATAATAAACACACAGGGAAGGTGACAGTTATGTTTCTGAGGGTTTGGAGAGCTCGTCACAGAATTCAGGATTGCAGCTAGGTCTTCAAGCAGGTCAGTCCCAGCTGAGAGGGGTGGAAGGGCCTGTGGGCACAGGCAGAGATGGGAGGCACAGCCAGGAGGGTGGGGAGAGGGATCTGGGGGTAAAGAAAGCATTGACTCTGGGGAGGGGACAGGAATTGGCAGGACTCCCCAAGGCGACAAGGAGGCCAGGAAAGGTTTGGGGGGCCACAGACACCATCAGATCTCCCTGTCAGAGGTAGCTCTGGCTGGCAGGGGATAGGCCCTGAGGTGGGGCCTGGGCAGGGCGGCTCCCCCAGTGGCCCAGAGGGAGGCCAGGACCACACGGAGACAGCAGCTGTGCAGGCGGCAAGGGGCCACCCACCAGACACGGTGACCCGCTGAGTGTGGGGGTGGCGAGGGGCGGCTCAGGGGCCCTGCTTGGGTGGCTGGGTGCATCCTGACCCAGAAGCTAGACTCAGATCTGGAGAGGAGTCATCTCGGGGGCAACAAGACCTGTGTCAGCCACGTGGAGCTGCTGGAGTCCTCAGGACACTCTGAAGGGCAAGTTCACACAGCAAAGCGACATGCTGGGAACCCCAGAAGAGGGTGGGGGCTTCACAGGCAGATTCTCCAGACTGAGGCCAACTTTATTCTCCCCTTCGAGAGAGGAGGAATCGGCACAGAGGTTGAGATGCTTGCTTTGCTAGGATTTGAACCCAGGCCTCTGGATTCCAAAGATGGGCTCAGATTCCTGATCTACACCTCCGTCCATGGCAGAACTGGAGGAGGCAGATATTTAGGGGCAAGCGGAGGGGGAGGCTGGGAAGGAGGCGTCTGATAGGAGAGGCAAGGCCAGGGAGAACTGACACCAGGGGATGTCAAGGGAGGGCTGGTGAGCACCACCCCCTGCCAGCAGGAGGACAGGGCGTTGGAAAGGTCACCAGGGTCCAGGACTTCAGAAGAGCAGGCTCAGCCGGGTGCAGGCTGCTGCGGAGGCCAGGGGGTCGGCGCTCCTTGGGAATGGTCTTCCACACATTTGATGGGACAGCGAAAGTGCCAGAAGCTGCGAACAATGGCGGCCGGCGCTCGGCGTTTCCTGAGTGCCGGGCCCCACACTGCATGTCTGGGATTCGGCTGAAGGCTCTCAACCGTCCACGCAATCGATGCTCCCGTGTTCCACGTTCCGAGCCTGAGCCCACGGAGGCTTTGAGAGGCAGGAAGCCACTCTGCTCAGAGAGCGGAGGAACAAAGCCCTGGGAATTAAGCCCAGGTGTCCGGGCTCCGGGGCCTGTTTTCAGAGTGGCGAGGCACAGGCTGTATTTCTGGGGAGTGCGGAGCCTGGGAAGTGTGGCAGAATGATTCTGGGACGGTCTCCCTTGAACAATTTTTAACTGGGGGATATAAAACTGATCTGAATAATTAAACAACGCTGACCATAAGCCATATCTCTAACTAAGGCCAGCTTTTAGTCCTTCAAATTAATCTTGAAAAAATAGGCCGTTTTTAAAATGCGAAACTGTGTACAAGAGTAACTCTACTTAAATCTGTTTTATTGGGCAGTCTTTTTTTCAAATGCCTCTGATACAATAAGCTATTTTTGAAATTTTTTGCATCTATTCACCTACATTCAGAAGCATGCAAAAACCTAAGCCATGGGAAGAATCCTCCGATAATTCAATGCCGGGTCCCACGAATCCCTGGGAACTCAGATTTCAGCTGAAAGTGTGGCGGAGGTGCTTTTCGGCCTGCAGAGTTGGAGTTTCTGGCGGAGCGCTCGGGGGCGTGGTTAACCAGGCCTTTCTGCAACAGGGACCGGCCTTTTGCTTCCCAAGCGCTGGACTGAGTTACTTTTAGCCCATTTCAGATTCTCGAACTTCTGCACCACATGAATAAGACTGATCTCTGTTGAGAAACACATCATATTAAGAAATCAACTAGCACACACTAAGTGTTGAAGACTTTGCCTCAGTTAAGGTAAAATCAGCTAGTAGAGGCCTGTAGTGGTGACTGAAAAAAACATATTAGAAGGCCGGGTGCAGCAGCTCACACCTGTAATCCTAGCACTTTGGGAGGCTGAGGCAGGCAGATTCCCTGATTTCAGGAATTCAAGACCAGCCTGGGCAACATGGTGAAACCCCGTCTCTACTAAAATACAAAAAATTAGCCAGGCGTGGTGGCAGTCGCCTGTAGTCCTAGCTACTTGGGGGGCTGAGGCAGGAGAATTGCTTGAATCTGGGAGGCAGAGGTTGCAGTGAGCCGAGATCCGCCACTGCACTCCAGCCTGGGCGACAGAGCAAGATTCCATCTCAAAAACAAAAACAAAAACAAAACAAAACAAAAAAAACCATATTAGAGGGAAAAAGTAAATTTCAGGGGCTGGACAGGATGAGTGAACAGCCCAGGCTGGACAGGCGACGGGGGAAGGTCCTGACTGGTGACCGGCGGAGCATCTGTGTGTCTTCTCACGTGTAACATGTAGCACAGCGCACATGCACCCAGGCCATGGCCCCCTCCTCGTGACGCCTCTGCATTTCCACCTGGACCTCTGTTTCTCTCTGTCCTGAGGCTTGCAGGCCCTCAGGTGTCTGCGTTCCGCCGTGAGGTGAGCTGGAGTCTCACCCGCTGAGTCCTGGAGAAGGACTCACCCTTCCGGTGGTTGCCTGGCTCAGCCCATGTAGAGTCAGGGTCCCGAGGGCAGGTGGGAGTGGCTGCTGCAGGCGGGTTCCAGTCCACACACCCGCACCTAACAGAGAACACAGAACCCGCATGGCTCAGCAGCAGGCACAAGCTGAAGAGGAAGGGGTAAGTGGTCAGCGGCTCCATGAATGAACTCCAAGGCTAAATTTCAGTGGTTCCGCCTTGGGTCCCATCTTGGGCAGGTGCACAAATACAGCTTGTCCTACATAGCTCAATCCTCCCACACTCAGTGGCTGCTTATTCACACAGAAAGACATCCCCGCGGACTCCACAAACCCAGCGCTTGGGTCTCTAGGGGCAAACAGAGGAAGGCAGCGAGGCAGCAGAGACTCGGAGAATAGCGAGGTTTTTGGACTCAAGCCTGGAAAATGTGCACGCCTCTGTCTTCCAGCTTCCAGCTCCCAGAGTGAGGGTGCTGTCAGCCAGCCAAGGATGACCCCTGACCCTCAAACCTCCACGCTTTCTTGTCTCGAGGCCCCCACCTGCCTTTCAGAACCTCGGCCTCCTCTTGGGGGAAGCCGTCCCCCTGTTCACATGCCTCCTAGATCTGCCAGGGGAAGGACGTTTGCCAGACTGTCCTCTCACCCTCCAGCTCCCCCTACACTGGAACACAGACACCTGGGAGCCCACAGGCCTCAGGACAGCAAACAGACACACCAGTCCAGGCAGAAATGCAGACCAGCACAAGGAAGAGGCCACGCCGGCCAAGCCCCAGGTTCCTTTTGAGGAGACACACAGGTGCTCAGCCAGTCATCAGCCGTGACCAGTGATAATCTCCACCAGGGCAGTGAGGGCGCTGGGCCCGGAGGCCGTTGACAAGCACAGCTCTGCTGTCCACTGAGAGAGGTTTACCAGGAGTCCGAATGCTCCCGATAGGGTCAAGGTGGCCTTGCTGATCTAAGAGCACCTGGGGCTGAGGACGGCTCTGGAAAACGTGTTCGAGATCTCCTGCATCAGACTCTAACAAAAGGCTGCAGTTCCTGACATTTCATTTTTGAGATCAGACTGCGAATGTCATGATCCACAAATCTAATCGGTGTCCTCCGTCTAAAAGTGGTGAGAGAACTGCAGCACTGAGAGCCGGGCCGCGCCGAACCTCGGGGGATCCGAGAACGGGAGTGAAAGTGCACGGATTCTTATCAGCCCACAAATAGCTGGCAAGGTCCCGGGGTGCAGGTGAGCCTACACCGTGGCATCTGAGAACTTTAAGGAGTCAAGTGTCTCAGTGCTGTTTGTGATGACGGTGGGCAGAACAATTTCAATCTGGGAAGGGCAGACCCTGGGAGAACAGATCCCTCAACACCTTCTCAGGCTGTCTTTGATGCGAGAGCTTAGAGACTAATCCCCCTGCCTCAGAAGACCCGCAGCCTCAAGGATCAAGTAAAGAGATACAGAAATATAGTCATGATTACTCAATTTTTAAAAATTCGACAGTCCTGCAATAAAACCCCATGTTTATAAACTGTAGCATGCTCCAACGAGTCTTATGGCATTTGATTTTATTTTCAATGTGTTTTTGAATATTCTGTATTTTCCTAAACAGTGAATTTTTTTCCAGAACTAGAAAATAACATGAATGAGAGTTGGCCACACATGCACACACATTTCTGGTCTTACTTCTGGAACAAAAACCCTAAGTGGGGAAGGATCACCTGGATTGTGTGGCTTTAGAATGCGTTCCCTCTCTTTCACAAGCCTTGTGCAATCGCGGGCTCTCACTGGCCATCTCCTAAGCTGAGGACGCCTTCACACCAGATGGGGAGGTGCCGGCCTTTCACCCAGCCTCTGGAGGGTGCCTGCCCTGCCCAGGCCGGGGTGTGCTCTTGCTGTGCTGGTCCTGCACAGAGCAGTGGTCAGCATCTGTGGGATACAGGCTGGAGTGGCCACAAGCATGGCAGGTGGCCTGGCTGACCCCAGCCCAGCAGGCTGTTGGCTGTGTGGCATCCCTGGCACTGTCACCTCCCTGGCCATGTGCAGAGGCCAGTGCAGGCCTTTGCTCCGGCTGCTCCACTGCCCCAGGTGAACCTTGCTCTCCAGGGATGGCTTTAAGAATGTATCCTCCGCGCAGCTGTCCTTGAAAACTAAGCCCTGGGAGCAGGCTCCCCCCGGCCCATTTGCACTCCCTGGGACCTCTGTGAAGGCACAGGCCAGGCTGGGCAGCCTCCACCCAGGCAGCTCTTCTCTCCAGCAAGCTGGGCTCCCTCGCCGACAGGTGTGTTCTTACACTTACATATCATCCTTGGCAATCCATTTCTCATCTATAAAATGGGCTGGTACTACCTGCCCTGCAAGTGGGACAACACGTAGCAGGTGCTCACTTAATGTTAAGAAGTCTGTAATTAACCCACTGAGTATCAGAGCATCAGAGCATGACAGCATGAGAGCAGTCATTTACAAATGTGGCCACCAGCCTGTGAGGGGTGGAATCCTACTCCATGTTACGACTGCACTAGGGCTGTAGAGGACTATTCACTGCGGCTTAGATAACTCAGGTAACTATGAAGGAATAAATACAAATACAATTTTCTTTGAGATGACACAACTCAACAACAAATACCTATCATGCACAGAGTGAGTGCCGAGCTCTGCTCTGGACCCAAGAAACACAGGGATGGGTGGGGGAGAGTTTGGGATCTGGAAGAGCAGGCTGGCAGTGGCTTTAGGGTCTTTGGTATTTATATACCTGGTGTACACATATTTATACACACCCACCGTCTACGGTCTATGTATATATGGTACACACGTGTATATATGTGTATATATAAATATATGTACCATATATACATGCAGATACACATATACACACACTGCTTCTCTAAGAAGGGCCACCCTTGTCCCAAGTTTGCCCGAGTCATGATTTACTGAATTCATGGTTTGAGGGTGGAGATTTTACACTCACATTGTTCCTAACTAGTCCACGATTCAGAAGTCAGTGTAATTCGGGGAACTGAATGACAGTCCAGTCAAACCTGGCTCTTCTTTTGGGCTGGACTTCTCAGATTGCCTCCAGGAGTCCTCTGCGGGATCCAGGGCTCCAGGGCGCCAGGGATGATCCCTTCCTGCCCTATGATGCCTGCTGCCACCCTGGGAATGTGTGGCTAGGGCAGGCCCAAGGATGACACTGGAATTTTTTTAAGAGAACATTTGCAACCACTTGCGTGTCAAAGAACATCTCCAGTCTCCTCCTCTCTGCTAGAATCAGCCTGGACGGTCATTTGTGGGAATCTCATATGCACGTGTGACATGCATAGCTGTGTATTTTTCCAAATATTCACATTTACTTCTTCATGAGTTGCAACAATGTTCCTGAGTTTGAAAGCCAGAAATGACTAATTTTGGTTGAAATATGGCAGAGCTAAGATCTAGGGATCCTGAACAGGACTTCGCTGTTATTATGCAAGCTGCATAGCGAACTGAAGTCTCCAAATGTTTGCTACAATATTTCTGACTAAATCAGGAGCTACGACTCCTTACACTCCGTACGTGGGAATCATCCTTTCCTTAAATGGCCATTTTTAATGCATGTAATTACCATTTAAACTTCATCTCAACATCCTAGAGTAATTTATTTTGCTAATACAGACTCTATGAATATACAGAGCAGTGTCAAAGTCGATGTTTATAAGGGAATCCAGCCATCTACTTTCAATCCTTGGTCCAGAAATCCACCTCCCTCCCAGGTTGTCTTTAATCAAGCTTTGTCAATAAATAGATGTGATGCAGATGTTCTGTGCAGTTTTAAAGAATTCAGGTTGAATCTGCTTTAAAACAAAGCACGGCCCTGCAATCAAACAAGAAGGATGAAAGTGAGCAGAGGGAAGAACACTTCAACAAAACCTGAAATGGAGACAGGACTCTGAAAACAGGGCAGTAGACCTTGAGCCAAAGATAAGAATTCAAATAACACTTAGGCAAAGTGCAAAATGGTTACATCTGTCAACATCCTAACCTTTGAGTTACTTTAAAGAAATCTGGCATATAGAGCTACATTTAGTAAATAACAAATGAAGCTATGGTTACACCTTGGGAACATTTTGTGATTTGTAAAAAAACTTGAGTGAAAAGTGCCTTTCGGAACTGAGCTCCCTCACATGAATTTTAAATGGCCCACCCATTTCACATGCAAAGTCCACCTGCATAGGGCTTTCAGGACAACACGAGAGGCGACCGTGGGTTATGAGTTGGTTTTTCTGCTCACGTCAGTGCTGTGTCAGGCAGAACAAGTTAGGCTTCATGCTGCAACAAAGAAGCCCTTGAATCTCAGGTGGTTCATGCAGCAGTCATTTGCTTCTTGCTCATTCAGGTTGGCAGGGACTCTGCTCCACGCAGTCACGAAGGGAATCAGGCTGGTAAAGCCTCCACGGTCTTGAGAACCTGCGGCCCCTTCAGGCACTTGGGGCAGCAGAAGACACCTGGCGTGCTGCACATAGCTTCTTCCGTACTTTAGCCTGGAAGCTGTGCCAAGGCTTCCTCCCAAAGCTCATTGGCTGGAACTAGTCTTATGGCCCTGCCTAGCCACAGGGGCTCTGAGGAGTGTGAAGGGAGAGAGTCAACTTTCCAGGGAGCCACCGAGTCTGCCTCCAGTGCCAAAACAAAGGATTGTCTAAAACAAACAAAAAAGTAATTTGTAGATGGCATTTGAGAAACTGATGATTTAATTGCATTAATTTCAGCCAAATGCCTGGATTTGATTCCTAAAAATGGCCAGGGCACCACAATCTGGCCGGAGGAGTGTAAGTCTCATAGGGAAAGAGACGGAGAGAGCGAGATACTGAATGAGCCCGTGAATAAGCTTAACTGACCAACATCAACAGAGACGGAGGATTAAATTGATGATGAGGGAGCCGTACTCATTCAGTTACCTTCACGTTTTATTGAGATGATGTGGTGGGGTGGAAGAGAGGAAAGGAGGGTTATTACCGGGGCTCCCCTCTGTGTCCTCTTCCTCCTCTAAGGGGTGGGACATCGAGATGGTGTTGGTGGTGTCACTGGTGTTCAGGCTTCACTGGGCATGAGTGCCCTTAGGAGCTCAAATGATAGAGTCAGCACCAGCGTCTCTGCTTCATGGTCCAAGACCTTGGTGAAGGTTCATTTTCTGAACTTGAAAAAACAACTCCAAGATGCATGAGTGGATTCGCCTTTCCCTGAAGTCCTCTTGTGGCATCTCTGTCCTGGGTTGTTACAAATGATTCAAACATGTTCTTAGCCATTGCTAATGTGCTCACTCCCGCCAACATTTCAAGGGCTGTCTTGACCAAATGCTGCCCCCTCTTCCTCTTCGCTCTCTTTGGTAGCAGAAGGTCTGGCAATGGCAGCATCATTCAGAATTGCCTCTGGTGGGAAGAGTCTCCTGTTACTGGAAATCTGTGGTGAGAACAGAGCCCCCACTGCCCAAAGACATGACCCTTCCAACGTTGCATCCCCACCTACGCTCCGTCTCCACCCTTCGCTCCACTCAACTGGTAGGTGGCTCCCAGAATCACTCACCAAGATAAGGCCTGGAGCCTCAAACCTCCCATGTCCCCGGGGCTCCAGACAATAGCCCAGAAGTGTACTTCCTTAGATTTGGGGTGAGGTGAGCTTGCGTTGGGGGAGGGAATACCACGTACACATATGCTCATCTTTAAGGCACTAGCAACCCTTACGGCATCTTCTGAGAGGAAATTCGAATTCTCCCTCATACGAGGGACCAGAGAAGTTTCATAAATGAAACTTTTAGCAAAACAAAAGGATGCAGAAAGAAACCACTTTTTCCCCAAATAGTCTACCCTCGGTTGCGGGTATTTGAACTGTTGAGTAGAAAACATAATTAATGCTAAGAAGAGCTCTGCCCTGGGGTTTTTGGTGCTTCAGAAGATAATGACCTTTCCCTGCAGCCTGGGACTCAGAGCCCAGTAGAGGGTCAGGCAGGCATCGTGAGAGCCGTTCTGCTGTTTGTGGAACAAAGTTCACGGTGCATTTTATATCCTAGTGAGAAAATCATCAGTAATGTGATTTTTTTTTTTTTTTTTTTTGAGAGGGAGTCTCACTCTGTCACCCAGGCTGGAGTGCAGTGGCGCAATCTCGGCTCACTGCAACCTCCGCCTCCCAGGGTCAAGAGATTCTCCTGCCTTGGTCTCCTGAGTAGCTGGGATTACAGGTGTCTGCCACCACGCCCAGCTAATTTTTGTATTTTTAGTACAGACAGGTTTTCACCATGTTGTCCAGGCCTCAGTACAGCCTCTGGGCCTTCTCTGGGGGTGCAGACTGGAGCTGGTGAGCCCCAGGCCCCAAACATCTCAAAGTGCTAGGATTACAGGTGTGAGCCACCACGCCTGGCCAGTAATGTGATTTTAAAACCAAGATTACAAATATACTTTAAAATGTATAAAACCCACTGGTTCTCTTTAAGATGTGATCCTGATAAGCCTCCCAGTAATACTCCCTTCATCTCCCCAGGGCTAGCCAAAGCATTTATAATGTGGCTTGCAGGACTCTTGGGGCTCCTGATGGTGAATTTGTACCATCACTTTCAATGGCACTTGGAATCTCTCCTGCTCTGCTAACAGGCACCAAACACCCACAAGACACTGGTAAGGTGCAGGACCAGACATCTCCTGTGTGCCATGGCTGATGCAGTAGACGTCAAGGACAGTAGATAGCCAGCAAGAAACAGCAGACTCATCAATGTACGTTTCTGGGCTGATTCTTCCCTTGGTCAAATGTGCACTGTAAAGCCACAGAAGGCCAGTTTTTCATTTTCCATCACTTTGCCTGGACTAAATAAAGCAAGCTGAGTCAGGCAGTATGACGGCTTTGGCCAGGTACTGTGTGGCACTGAGGGAGGACAGAGGGAAGACTGACTACCATCCAGGGGAACCAGGACCTCCACCCTGCAAACGAGGCAGGGCAGGAATCAGGGTTCTGCTCGGAACACCCGGCCATGGGGACCCTGAGAGGGAGGGGGCACCTCATGCTTGCAGTGGTGCAGCCTGCCCACATCTGCACAATCTGGGAGGGCACTGAGGACTGAGAGGCATGAGAAGGTGAAGAAGCTCCTAACAGACCAGGGCTGACCCCCACCCGCTCCAGGCTTCTCAGGAGAAACGTGCCTCCACGAGCACGTGGACATTCTCTTCCATGGGGGGATGCTCCACTGATGCCCTGGCCTCTTCTGCCCCTTACCCACACCACTCAGGGGAGCTGGAGTGACCTGCGGACTGGTGGGTTTGGGAAGAGTCAACTGGGTGTGCGCAGCTCAGCCCTGGAATCTTCCTCTGGCAGCAGTGAGCCAGCCCCAGGGAGCAGGCACTTCCTGGCCATGCTTCCGGAAGGCTCCCTGTGCTCCTGACCTGGGGGAGGCCTGCGAGGTACATTTTTGCCGGCACTGGGGGCTGGGTCTGCTGGACCATGGGACAGCAGCAGCTGGACGCTTCATCTGAGCCCTTCTCCATGATAGAGCTATGTTCCATGGGCCTCACCTCTGCTGCCTGCACCAGCTCCCTGGCAGGTGTGAAGGTGCCGTTCTCACCTCGCCAGCCCAGTCTGGTGGACTGTGGGCGGCAACCACACCCTTGAATGTGCCCGTGAATCAGACCATGCCTAGAATCTTGTTCTGGGGCTTAAACCTGGACACCTATGGCATGGCCAGGCAGGGGAGGGGGAGAAGCCCTACACAGAGAAGAGCCCCAGATTCAGAACACACCTGTGGCATGAGGTCACTAGCATGGGAAGCGGCCCTCCGGCCTCACCTGTACCACTTGCTGTCTGGGGACCTTGGCCTGGTCTTGGCCTCACTGGGACCTCACTTCTCCAGGTGAAGGTGGGGAGCCCTGACTCAGAGTCTTGCAATCCCAGGCCCAGGAGCCTTGGGATCCCTGAGGCAGACTTGGCAGCCCACTGGCACTTCAGCCCAGGCATGATCGGCAGCCAACGACCCCATCTTAAAGAACTGGCTTGTAAGTGCCAGCCCCGTTGTTTCCCAGAAGATGTTCAGCTGGGTGGGCGCTCGCGGTGACTTCTGTGGACGGGCTGAACTTTGAGCACAGATTTCCGAAGGGAGGAAGGCTGGAAGAATTCGGATTAACCCTAGGGGAATTTGGATTAACCCTAGGGGAATTCAGATTAACCCCAGGGGAAAGGCCAATCACATTTAATGCAGAGGAGAGGGAAGGACGGAAACCACAGCGCTGCTCACGGCTCTGGCTTCGCCCGGTGACTCTGATCGGCCATCAATTACCGAAGCCTTGCAGATGCAGAAGGAGAGAAAAGCCACAGTTATGTGCATCTTACAGCTGGGAAACCAGCAACAACATAACCCTGTCAGCTTTTCATTCCTGAAAACCGCCTCCCTCTCTGCAAGGCACGGAATCAACATGGTCTTCCCCAGGGTCCTCTCAGGATCCTTGGAGCTGGGAATTCTTCTAACTCAACTCCCTCCGTGTGCTCAGAGCCCCTTCCTGGCCACGCTTCTAGAAAATTCTTCTGCTCAAATGCTAAATGTTTTCCCTGATCTGTCTTCAAAATCCCCATCCTTCTCCTTCTATTGGAATTAAAGGGTAGGGAGTGATAAGGCTAGGCTTGGGCCATCTCTGCCTTGCTCTGCAGCTCTGGCGTCTCCCGTCCCTTCTCTCCTCACTTTCTGTTTTTTCTCTCCTTATTTTTCCTGTTTAATGTCAAGCGAGCCAGCTCAGCTCCTCAGAGACCACCAGCTACAGCGGCAAGCTGAGTGGATTTTAAATCAGCAGAGAATTTTTAAAATGAGCAATGTGGTGAACGGAGCCCATCTGCAGCCCTGTGGGGCCCTGGCTGGCTCCCACGGTGTTCGTGGATCCCGCACGTCTCCACAAGGATAAACAGTCCACGAGGGGCGACTGCCTGGGAGGAGGAACCGTCACCAGCCCAATCCCGGTAATAAAACAAGAGTCACATAAACACCGCGGCTGTCCTCCAAGGAACTTCGAGCACTACCCAAGTAAATAAAAAAGCAGAAAATGGAGGTTCAGAAACGCAAAGGCCCTGCTCAGGTTTCTAGAAGAATTCACAGAAAAAAGGAACCTAGAGGAGAAGGAATCACAGAAGAAATGTTCATGTCCATCTCACCCCCAAACTGGAAGGAACGATGTCAAGAGCTGCCCTCAAATCAGGAAGGACTCAGATATCTGCACCCTGGACCACACCTCCCTGACCCGCATCCATCCGAGGGGCCACTCCTGGACCATGGTCACCTGCCCCAGCTTCCAGCAGAGCAACCCAGAAAGCATCCTTTGACTTTGTTAAAAGAAGATTTGATCGTGGAGGACTTTTAAAATCGAGATATCAGTTCCCAGGACTTCAAGCAGATAGCCTCCCAGGAAGTTCCCTCATCATGGGACAAAAGGAATATGTAAGTTACAAACACATTTGCTCCTTTCAAGAAGGAGTTTTCCCCATGAATTTAAGTGTTTTTACAGATCATTAACTCCTGGTCTGGAAGGCAGGGCACCAAGGCAAGCTAAGCTGGAGTGTGAGTCGGTGCTGCCTCGGAGGCCAATTGGCGTCAAGGTGAAGAGGCTCAAATGATCCTAACATGAGTCAATGTTACCCCAAATTAAATTTACACATGCTTCTCCAGAGCTGTCTGTTTTGTAAGGCAGGGCACCCTGGCACAGCACAGGACACAAGGCGTTTGCATTTCTGTCCAGGCTGCAGTCTAAAAGTGGAAAAAAGTGCTGATCTCTTTTCCAGCCACCACCCTACAGAATGGCCTCAGAGGTTTTGGGTCCAGTTAACACAGGTAGGCACTGGATGGGCTGGAAAGAGGCTGGGGACTCCCACGCTCTCGGGAAGCACAGGACAGTGCACTATGCAGATAGCAGACCCTCAGGCTCAGGGGACCTGGGCTGCTGCTGGGAGAGGAGGGAAAAGAGCCTCCCAGAGAAGAGGAGGCGAGTGGGACTTGGCGTGTGAACAGAGACCTGGGAGCCAGAGGCCCAGGGTTAAATCTGACTTGCCAAGTGCCCCTAAACAAGACCACAGAGAGACACAGAGACACAGACAGACAGAGAGAGAGAGACAGAGTCAGGCAGACAGACAGGGACACAGAGACAGACACACAGAGAGACACAGACAGACAGAGGAAGAGAGACAGATGGAGAGAGAGACAGGAAGAGAAAAACCAGGCAGTCCCTTCATGGAGTGGCTGTGATGCCCACGGGCTCTCTTGGATGGAAAACCCAGGCACACAGCAGGTGGCACCTTCTCCTCCCTAAAGCCCTTGTCATGTCCAACGTTTCCCATCTGAAGGCCAAGTGGCTCCTCTGGATAACATTTCCTTATGTAGGGATTTATAGATGCAGCATTCCCACTGGGACTTGGGCTGTGCAGGACTGCAGATGTGAGAGACGCTCAAGAGGGGCCGAGATGGGGATGCAGACAGCTCAGACCCAGGACACCAGCCCAGCCCAGCCAGAACTAATGCTGGCACTAATACTAACACCAATGCTAATAAATACTAACTAATGCTAATAAATACTAACACTAATACTAATACTAATGCTGACACTAATACTAATAAATTCTAACACTAACACTAACAAATACTAACACCAACACTAATACCAACACTAACAAATACTAACACCAACATTAATACTAACACTAATAGATACTAATACACTAACACTAATACTAATAAATACTAACACTAATACTAACAATAACACTGACACGAATAAATAATAACTAATACTAATAAATACTAACATTAACACTAATACTAACACTGACACTAATGCTAATATTAACACCACTAACACTAATACTAATAAATAGTAACACTAACATTAATACTAATGCTAACACTAATAAATACTAACACTAATAAATACTAACACTAATACTGACACTAACACTAATACTAATAGATACTGACACTAACACTAACAGTAACACTAATAAATACTGACACTAACACTAATACTAACAAATACTAACACTAACACTAATAATAACACTAACACTGACACTAATAAATAGTAACTAATAATAATAAATACTAACATTAACACTAATACTAACACTGACACTAATGCTAATATTAACACCACTAACACTAATACTAATAAATACTAATACTAACACTAATAATAACACTAACACTGACACTAATAAATAGTAACTAATACTAATAAATACTAACATTAACACTAATACTAACACTGACACTAATGCTAATATTAACACCACTAACACTAATACTAATAAATAGTAACACTAACATTAATACTAATGCTAACACTAATAAATACTAACACTAATAAATACTAACACTAATACTAATAGATACTGACACTAACACTAACACTAATACTAATAAATACTGACACTAACACTAATACTAACAGTGACACTAATAAATAGTAACTAATACTAACAAATACTAACACTAACACTAGTACTAACACTGACACTAATGCTAATAAATATTACCAACACTAATACTAATATTAATAAATACTAAACTAACATTAATACTAATGCTAACACTAATAAATACTAACACTAATGCTGACACTAACACTAATACTAATAAATACTGACACACTAACAGTAACACTAATACTAATAAATACTAATACTAAACTAATACCAATAAATACTAACACTAATACTAATAAATACTAACACTAACACTAATACTAACAGTAACACCAATACCAATAAATACTAACACTAACACTAATACCAATAAATACTAACACTAACACTAATACTAATACACTAACACTAATACTAATAAATACTGACACTAACACTAACACTAACAGTGACACTAATAAATAGTAACTAATACTAACAAATACTAACACTAACACTAATACTAGCACTGACACTAATGCTAATAAATATTACCAACACATACACTAATATTAATAAATACTAAACTAACATTAATACTAATGCTAACACTAATAAATACTAACACTAATGCTGACACTAACACTAATACTAATAAATACTGACACACTAACAGTAACACTAATACTAATAAATACTAATACTAAACTAATACCAATAAATACTAACACTAATACTAATAAATACTAACAGTAACACTAATACTAACAGTAACACCAATACCAATAAATACTAACACTAACACTAATACCAATAAATACTAACACTAACACTAGTACTAACACTAATAAATAGTAACACTAACACTAATACTAATACTAACACTAATACTAATAAATACTAATACTAATACTAACACTAACATGAATACAAATAAATACTAACACGAATATCAAAACTAACACCAACACTAATACTAACACTAACACTCACACTAAATAATGCCCTACAATGTTGGCAGCCCAGTGCCCTGTGGAGGCCTCTCTCTGCCTGCAGGGCAAGCACTCTCCATAGGGAATTCATTCCTCCTGGGTTTTGAACCATGCCCTAGCTGGCAGTCATAGCAGGTCCTCCACATAAACTGTCTCTGCCTCTCCCTCTGTGCAGAATGCTCTCTGCACCTCTGAGTGCTGGTCAGTGCTGCCTCCTCTAGGAAGCCCTCCCTGACCACACCACAATAGGACAGCCAATCATGCCCTTCTGCAGGTCCAGGGAACTTCCCATAGGTACTGCCTGCATGGGGCAAGGTCTGGCAGGGCTGTCCATGTCCACAACTCAATAGCTGGTGCTTGATCCAGGATGGCCAGGGGATCCTGCTAACCACTAACTTGACACTAGATCTCTGGTTTCTGGGTGAGTGATTTGCAGTGCATGCCTTCCTAGCTGGGCATGTCAGAATGGGGGGCGGGTAGTGGGGCAGAGCAAGGAAGGGGCATTTTAGGAGACTCCACGAGTGACCCTAAGGAGTGGTGAGTGTGGCCTAGTGGCCAGGTAGTCCCAGCTGGAGGGAGGTGTGCATTTGCTGGACAGGATAACCACATGACCCAACATGTAGAATGAGATGCTTTGGGAATGAAAGGGGCACTATTAATAATCACGACTGGAGAACAAGAGGAAGCCAGAACAGTTGTGGGCTGATAGGGAGGGACTGTCACCTTTTCAAGAGGTCATCCACTTCTGATGTTCTACCCCCACCCCCACTCAGCCCAGCAGAGCCCTGATTGTTGGTCTCATCAAGAAGGTACTGACTCGAAGCCTCTCTAAGACACATGGGTCTAGGTAAGGCAAGGTCAGAGCCCCACCAGGAGGGGCTCACAGTCTCAGAGGGGACAGAGCCAGGAAGGCTGTGTGTCCACCCAGGACGGCCAAGACAACCTCAGTCAGCTTGCCTTTTGTGCTTGCTGGATTCTTCTCTGTATAAAGCATACATGCGATGTGATATTATACAATTAGAATTTTTTAAAACGATGGTCTCACTTTTCATCCTTGGGTGTTTGAGCCCTTCTGCACAGTTACATGCCTTCACTTGGTGTGTGTAATTATCCGAGTTCTTACCGCAGGTGCCAACATTAGCATTTAAAGAAACATTAGAGGAAAGTCAGCTCCTGAAGGTGGAGGTCTGTAAAGAGAGAACACACTGAGTTTCCAGCTGAGAGCACAGACCCCCCACTGCTGGGACAGCCTCCTCTCTTCTCCACTCCATTTGCCCCCATGGTCACAGACGGTTATTAGAGCCCCTGTTTCAGAATTAAATCTGTGCGTTGCTATTGTTCTCAGAGAAAGGTTTGTGTTCTGCTTTACCTCCTGGAGGAATAAACTCCAGGTTAAAATGAGGAGCACAACTTCACTGGGGAAAAAAATCAACAGGGGCTGCTACCTGCACCATGCCAGAGCCCTACAGCAAGTGGTGAGAGGTGACCCATGTCCCCACAGCCTGGCCTCTGACAATCACCAGGACCTGGGATGCTGACTGGGTCTGCAGATTCCCATGGCCTTAATAAGCTCTGGAGGCCCCACTGCGCTAGGGTGAGGAGCTGACATCTTCTTTTTCTCATCATGCTCTGGTGTTTATACTCTCTGGTGGCCATTTAACTCTGGATTAGAAAATTCTAAGAA
The DNA here is from genome assembly GCF_028878055.3 of Symphalangus syndactylus. Classification (NCBI taxonomy): domain Eukaryota; kingdom Metazoa; phylum Chordata; class Mammalia; order Primates; family Hylobatidae; genus Symphalangus; species Symphalangus syndactylus. Next base: position 143,403,541 of record NC_072430.2, on the reverse strand, counting down.
AAAGTAAAGTGTCACAATAACTATAAAAGGCAAGAGTGGGCCTGCCTGCAAGCCAGACCCGGATAAGTGAGCTTTGGGGTGGCTGATGTCCTAGGCCCCCACTGGTGGCACAGGGATCCAGGGGTTAACTATTGAATTGCTGGTGCATGGACAGGGAGGGGTACAGCAGGGGAGAGGGCACCATGAGAGCTGTTTACCAGCTAATAGAGAACATCAGCCTTTAACAAGCTCCTGGGCTGTTCTTGGGTAGACCTGCACAAAACCAGTCTCCACGTAATTCCTTTTTGGAATTATGCTCTGCATAATCCACCCTCTTCGTGGCTATTGTCTCCTTTACCCTGTACCTGAATAGGACAAGCATCAGGGTTGCCCTGAGCTCTCCACAGTTCCATTTCATTGCGTTTTCTGCCTGGCCCCCAGTGCACCCAGTAATTTGAATATTAAAGTTCTGGATTACAGTCCCTGGCAGTGCAAAACCTCTCTCCTCACTTTTCTTTCTCATAAGTTTCTTGGACGTGTTTGCTCTCTTAGTCTTCCAGGTGCACCTGAGAATAATTTTATTGAATTAAACATTTCATTAAATATATAAATTAAATTGTAAAAGAAATGATATGTTCACAGTAATATGTATTTCCAAACAGAGTCCTAATAAATGGAACTCCTCATTCAAAAAATATTCTATTGGACTCTCTAGCTAAGATATTTTTCTTCATAAAAGTCCTCCATATTTCTCACCAAACGTATATAAGGTATCTCATAAGCATAAATATTTTTGTTTGTGTGAATGACATCTTTTTGTTTCATTATGTGATTGAATTGCTTATCGCTAGTGTGTGTGAGAGTGCTTGTGAAAAATTATCTTCACTTAGCAATTGCCTTCAGTCTAAATTGTTTCATTTCTTCTAAAGATTTTCAAATGATTTCTTTTTTTGATATGGGGTAGACAGCAAGGTTCTTAGTAAACAATGGTATCGTCTACAAATGTTAATATTTTTATCTTCTGCCTGCCAACAGCCCTATGTCTATGTCTTTTTCGTGATCCATATAGAATCATTTTTTAAAGTTTGAGACAAATGTTACAAAACAGTATACTGGCGAGAGACCTGCTGACTTTTATACAAAAGACTTGAGTGCTACACAGGCTTTTTGTTGTTGTTGTTTTGGGATGGAGTCTTGCTCTGTCTCCCAGGCTGGAGTGCAGTGGCACGATCTCAGCTCACTGCAACCTCCACCTCCTGGGCTCAAGCAATTCTCCTGCGTCAGCCTCCTGAGTAGCTGGGACCACAGGTGAACGCCACCACGCCCAGCTAATCTTTTGTATTTTTAGTAGAGACAGGGTCTCAGCATGTTGGCCAGGCTAGTCTCGAACTCCTGACCTCAGGTGATCTGCTGAAGGTAAGGAAGAATCTCTTTATGATAGCTTATTGAGATTTTAAACATCAGACAGGGAGGTTTTAATAACAGAAATATGTTAAATTTTTCTCAGATGCATTTTAGTATCTCTTGAATAGATTCCCTTTATTTCCCTTTTTTGACTATAGATGTGCCTCATTGCATAAATGAATCCAAGGATCTGAGCAATCAATGCTTTTGACACATATTGCCAAAGCGTGTCAGAAACCTGGCAAAGGCATCTGAATGCCCTGATATTCCACAAATAAATCCACCTTCTTCACAGTGCCCTATTCTTTTGGCATATCGCTGAGTGTACTTTTCTTATATTTTACCTAGAATTTAATCTAAGCTCCTACTGAGAGAGAGTTTCTCCTATCCCTGACAGGTTTTGGCAGATACCATGACAGATGCTCTGAGAGGCTTTCTCATCTTTATTTTTTCTAATCTAGCTGCTGCCGTGTTGGGGACTGTCCCCAAAGGCAGGACTTTGTCTCTGCCATCACTGCACCCTTGGCCTGACACAGCAGTGGGCTTAATAACTGAGGGGGCAGTCCTAGAAAGCAGAAGGCGTTTACCCAGACAGGGAGCACTTGGAGCCTGCAGTCCGTTGTGGGGCCAGTTCAGGAGACACTTTGTAGTCATTTTTTCCCCCTAAGTTTTATGCTTCCTAATTTCAAACTCCTTAGGAGTAAGGACAGTTCTGAGCTGCTGAGAGTCCCCTAGTGCCCGCTGCAGAGGCCGCCTGGGTGCCTGACTTGATTTCACTCTAGTAAGGTTCAGCCGTTCCCGAACTTCCCAAGTGGCCATGTGGCCATCCGCCCTCCACCCACACCCACCCAAGAGGGCAGTGACTGGTGCACCGGGAGGATTTCTGACAAGCACAGCTCACTGGACAGATTTCCTTTCTACCAGGGTCCCCCACGTCCACAGCTAGTGGGATGAGGATGTGAACCCTGGCCAGGGCCTTGGGGCCCCCCACCCTCCCTGCACCCTGGCGCCTGCTCCAGCCCTGCTGGATAGCAGAGCCCCACAAGCCACAGGCTCCCTCACCCGATTTATTTTTTCTCCATTGCATCAGAATTTTCTGAAGTAAACTTTCACTCGGGACAAAGCTGTGCTATTCCAGGGGTCTTTGCCAAGGATCTGTGAGGTAACCTTTCCATCTATTTATTTGTTTTTTTGGAACTTGGGGACAGGGGAGAATGCGAAGAGACTCATGACCCCCAGAAACTCGGCCGAGTGACCGACATCATGGGAATTTGTCTGGCCTGATTTATGGCATTCCCGTGACCCCGGTCAGGGAGCTGAAGTTCACGGCACTTTCCTGGCTCCCATCTGTTCATAAACGTCCAGCCCCCTGGAAGCCAACCTCTGTTACAAGGTGATGTGCAACCCTGCATAGCTTCCCAACAAAGCAAACCAATGCCAGTAACGTGAAAAACAAAGCCACAGAGGATATACCCTTTACTGGGATGCTTGGCCAGCATCACATGGACTTCTAAATTTCCTCGTCTTTGATCTTTTGGCTGAATCCATTTTCCGCCAGAGAGGAAGCTGCTGGACGCTCAGTGACAAGTCTGACCCAGCGGGTGCTGCTGTTGGAGTCGCGGAAGAGGCCGTCTTCTTCTTGGAGAAGACCCACAGCTGCACCTTCTGTCTCATCTGTGGTCAGGGCTCCTTAAAGGGCTGAGTGTCCACCATATCTCACCCCAGAGAAAAGAAAAGAGCTGGGTCCACCGTGGCCTCAGACAGTGATGGACTCCAGATGTCCAATCTCTTCAGCCAGGGCTTGCCCAGTTGGGTCAAACCATTTAAGAGATGGGAAAGCCCATGAATGAATGTATTTCATATTTTCTGCATTGTGTCCTGAGTCTTCTGGTAGCAAGAGAAAAATAAATCCTTCCAGCTGTGCCTGCTCTGCTGTCCTTCCAAACCCTCCAGCCAGCTTCCTCCTTGGTCAACTTCATTGTTTTTGTTCCTTTGTGCACTCTATATGAAGTCATCAACAGAGCCTGGAAGAAGACACATGTTCCACAAGGAAGGGGCCAGTGTGGCAGAGAGGGAGGCACCAAAACATAGAATCTCACCCCTGAGAACTCACTTGCACCTGAAGGGCAAATCAGGTACCCTGGGGAGCCCAGGCACCTCTCCTACCTGAATCACAGGTGTGCACCCAGGTGCTGTGGGGAGCCCAGGCCCCTCTCCTACCTGAATCACAGGTGCACACCCAGGTGCTGTGGGGAGCCCAGGGCAGGCAGCTCTTCTACCTGAATCCTGGGTAAGCATCCAAGGCAGAGAGCCTCTGTAGATTCTCCAAGAAACAAGCAAAGTACCAAGATTTGCATCTTTAGAGAAACTCCTCCGGGCCTTTTCAATGTGCTATGTCTGGTGAATGAATATATGTACTATGTGGTATTAAAGATATTTAGTGGCCAGGAGGTGGGGCTGGTGCAGACTGGCATTCACCAGGGAGAGAGTCGTCCAACGAGGACACACATCATTTCGAAAGCTCGCTTTTTTATTGTAGACGTCCTGGGATAACACAACGTCTCCTGGGCCTGCATCCTTAACATTTTTCTTTCTGTTCTTTTGCAAAAGAAGAGCCTTAAGTAACTAAATTGGACATTTTAAGACCCAATAACATGGAACTAAAGAGAAATACTGCACGTGAAATTAAGATACCCACAGCAGGAAAGTTAAGTTTTCAAACAAATTAGATTTTCATGTCCTGGATGCTGTAAAGCATGAGGATTGAATAAAAGCATCTGGGCAGCCATGTTCCCAAGTTGTGTTTCCCTTGAACAGTGGTGGCTGCACTTCCCTGAGTCACCAGCCCTGGTCCCCAAATTCTCAGGAGGGTGTGGTTCTCTTTGCACATGGGATCCCATCCCTCATCATTGAAAAAGATAATCCCCATCCCCTTCATCAGCATCCTGCCTGGGATGCAGCTCAGGCCCCTTGTCTTCCAAACAGGCTGCTAACTCCTCTAACACATGAACCCCATCTCAGAGAGGTACAGAGCTGCAAGTGAGTTTTTTCCTTGATGGAACATGGATCAGCAAGTTTAGAGCAGGCCACCAACCCAGTTTCAAGCTGATGCACAATGACGTTCCCATTCCCAGTCTGGATTTGGAGGCAGAGACAGTAAAGGAGAAGAATCACAGGCCTCCAGCTTCTCCTGAATGAGACATGAACAAAGGCTTTTTATTATTTGGTTTCTGATAACGAGATGTTCTGGAACGTACCCTCAGGCCCACTCATCAAGCCTTTCCAAGACCAGCATGACTCTCAGCCCAGCTTTGCTTCTGTCCTCCCCTAGCACCAGGCATTGGGTGCAGGGAGGGGCGCTCGGACCCACCTGCCTGTTGTGTATTCCTTGTGCACGGTGTGCACCTTCCTGAGAACATCTCACTCAGCAGGACCCGGTAGCTCTTGTGCGTGCTCATGCGTGCACATCTCTGCCGCTCCCGTCTACTACGAAGCCATCCCCCTGCCCACTCCCAACCCCTAGAGCATACCCCAGGCTCTGCGCACCTAATCCTCAACCTGGGCAGGACCCTTCACTCCATTCATTCTCTGCTCAAGCATCATTTCTTCAGACGTCCTTCCCCATCCTCTTGCTTCCTTCTCAGCACCCGTGGTCAGCAAGCCCACATCTGCTGTCTTGTGTGCTTCCTGCCTGCCCTCCCCTCCCCTCCCCTCCCATGGCAAGCTTCATGGTGACAGGAACTGTCTTGACTTCTTCCCCGCCATATCCTGGTCTCTAATGTGGAGCCCAGCACGTGGAAGGCTCTCAACAAGCATTTGTTGATTGCATGACAGATCCACCAAAGTGCCACCCCTTGGTCTGGCCTCCCTGCTGTGTCCAGGAGAAGGCATCCTTGTTTTCTTTGTTTGCTAACCGTTGTTGTACAACAGCCACATGCAGTGTTATGAATGGCTGTCAGTAGATTTGTCTCCTTGGCTGGACGTGGATGGTGAGTCCTCCACAGGAGAGACAGATTCTAGTCATTCTTATGTCTCCAGCACCCAGCAGAAGGACTGCAAAGAGCCAGGGCTCAGTAAATGTGAGGGCAACACGAAGGACCCTGCAGCTGCCCCACATGATACCAGCTCCGCAAAACCATCTGCGGAGCGTGTGCCTCTAGGCTGTATGCCCATGACCTCCGGACTTTCCATCTGCAGAATGGGAACAACACTGGTCACCTGTCCAGTAAATCGTCCTGGTGCCAGAGGTTTAGTGGCACCTGTGCCTGCTCCCTGGCTAGGCCTGTGTCTTACTTCCCCCCATGGGTAGATGCTACCTATTTAATAACTCACAGCTTCAAAAATGTCTGAAAGCTTTTGTCTGAATGACCTTGAAGACTCACATTTGTATCAAATTCATGGACGATTAACCCCAATTCTTGGAAAAGAAAGAGCATCGCCCTTCCCTGCACAGGGTTGGCCAAAATGTTACTAGATCTAAATGCAGATAAACAAAAAGACACTCAACAGGACCCAAATTTTACAAGGGTTTGGATACAATCTTCTTGAGAATCTGTAAGCATCACTTCCAAGTAGAATGTGCTGGAAGCCCTGACGTGCACGGGGTGGTGCACCTGAGACCACTCCTCTGGCCTCGCAATCCCCCTACATTGGCCTGGCCCTCGTCCTGGCCTACAGCCCAGTCCAGTGTCCAGCCCAAATCTCACCCTGGAACACCACCCCCTTGGGTTAAGGGTTAAATGAGCAACAAGTCTGAGGGCATCAAGTGGCCCAGGACCCTTGGCCAGGGACTGCTGGGGGGTAGAGAGCATGGGGGCAGGCAGGACCCACCGTGGGACCCCTCTGGCCCAGGAGTCACCTGCCTTCCAGTTAATGTGGCAGAAACATCCCCGGAAATAATTTAATCGTGGTAAAATACACATGACATAAAATTTACCGTCTTAACGTTTTGAAGCGCAGAGTTCTGTGGCATTAAGGACATTCACGCTGCTGTGCGACCTTAACCACCATCATCTCCAGAATTCTTTTTCTCCTCTCAGACTGAGACTCTGTCCACACTAAACACACACTGCCCACTCCTCCCCTCGGCCCCTGGCACCCACCGTTCTGCCTTCTGTCTCTATGAATCTGACTGCACGAGGTTCCTCGTGTAAGTGGAGACATACAGTGTTTGTCTGTGACCAGCTTATTTCACTCAGCACCGTGTCCTCAGGGTTCGTCCATGCTATGGTCCCTGTCGGGGCAGCCTTCCTTTTTAAAGGCAGAATGACGTTCCATCGTGTGGGTGTGTGTGTGCGTGTGTGTGGGGCGGGGGTGATGGTGTGTGTGTGGGGTGTGCTTGTGTGTGTGGTGTGTGGCGGGTGTGATGTGTGTGAGGGGTGTGGTGTGTGTGTGGTGTGTGTCGGAGTGGGGTGTGTGTGTGGTGTGTGGGGGGATGTGTGTGTGGGGTGTGGGGGGTATGTGTGGGGTGTGGTGTGTGTGTGGTGTGTGGGATGTGTGGTGTGTGTGGGTAGGATGTGGTGTGTATGTGGTGTGTGTGGTGTGTGTGGGGTAAGGTGTGTGTGTGGTGTGTGTGTGGTGTGTGGGGTGTGTGGTGTGTGTGTGAGGTATGTGGTTTGTGTGTGGTACGTGGTGTGTTTGTTGGGTGTGGGGTGTGTGGTGTGGGTGTGTGGTGTGTGTGGGGAGTTTGGGGTGTGTGTGTGGGGTGTGGGGGGTATGTGTGGGGTGTGTGGGGTGTGGTGTGTGGGGTGTGTGATGTGTGTGGGGAGTGTGGGGTATGTGTGTGTGGGGTGTGTGGTGTGTGTGGGGAGTGTGGGGTGTGTGTGTGTGGGGTGTGGTGTGTGTGGGGTGTGTGGTGTGTGGGGTGTGTGATGTGTGTGTGGGGTGTGGGGTGTGTGTGTGGGGTGTGGTGTGTGTGGGGTGTGTGGTGTGTGGGGTGTGTGATGTGTGTGTGGGGTGTGGGGTGTGTGTGTGATGTGTGTGGGGTGTGGGGTGTGTGTGTGATGTGTGTGTGGGGTGTGGGGTGTGTGTGTGGTGTGTGGGGGTGTGGGGTGTGTGTGTGATGTGTGTGTGGGGTGTGGGGTGTGTGTGTGGTGTGGGTGTGTGGTGTGTGGGGGGTGTGTGGTTTGTTGTGTGGGGTGTGGTGTGGGTGTGGGAGGTGTATTGTGTGTCTGTGTACACACCACGTTTTGTTTGTTCTGCATTTTATTTTTTGAGGACCCTCCATACTGTATTCTGTAGCACTGGTTTACATTCCCACCAGCAGTGCCCAATGGTTCCAATTTCTCCACATCCTCACCAACATTTATTTTCTGTGTTTGTTTGTTTTGAGACAGGGTCTCACTCTGTTGCCCAGGCTGGAGTGCAGTGGTGCATAGCTCACTGTAACCTCAAACTCCTGGACTCAAGTGATTCTCCTGCCTCAGCCTCTCAAGTAGCTAGGATTATAGGCATAGGCCACCACACCTTGCTACTTTTTTATTTTCATTTTTGTAGAGATGGTATCTCACTAGGTTGCCTAGGCTGCCCTCAAACTCTTGGCCTCAAGCGATCCTCCCACCTCAGCCTCCCAGAATGCTGGGATTGCAGGCATGAGAAGGCAACCTCATAGGTGTGAGCTGGTGCCTCTTTCTGGTTGGATCTGCATTTCTCTGATGGGTGGCAATGTCAAGCATCTTTTCATGTGCTTGTTGGCTATTTGTATATCATCTTTGTAGAAATGTCTATTTAAGGCCTTTGCCTACTTTTTTGCAGGCTATTTAATTGTTATTGTTGAATCGTAGGAGTCCTGCATCTCTTCTGGAGAGCACCCTTCTATCAGATGGATAATTTGCTGATATTTTCTCCCATTCCACAGGTTGTCTTTTCATTGTTGTGTTCTTCGATATACAGGAGTTTTTAAGTTTGACGTAGTCCCATTTGTCTATTTTTGTTTTCCTTGCCTGTGCCCTGGAAGTTTTATCGAGAGATCCCAGATTGTTCCTTTTGAAAGTATGAAATTCCATCTCCGTGGCAGTAAACAAGCTGCAGTGGCCTGTGCCAGCACCGCTTGTGAAATCCTTTCTTTAAAGTACTCCTCACCGCACTTGGACCTATTTCCCATTCTGTGCAAACCAGTCCACGTTGCTTGCTTCGGAAGCAGGCTTTGCAGGAGTCGATGCCTTTCTCTCAGTGGCGTGCTCCCCAGCCTTGTCCTTTGCAAGGAAACCACTTAAACCGCCAAGCATTTGCTGCCCTCACACCTACCCGTGCCATCTGCTGCCTGATGCTGGTGCGGATGAAACTGTCTCTCACAGCCCAGACACCGATGCCAACTGACCCCTCTGAGATGAACTTCCTTTCTCTAGAAAATGCGAGAGAATGCAGGTGGATGCCACCCCCATCACTGGACCATCTTGAGAGTCAAATGGACACAAGCCCCTGCACCGGCTGGCACGCAGCACTCCCTCCAGCCTTGCTGAGCCGCGGGCTTGTGTCCCGGCCCTACCATGCCTGTGGATCAGCCTACGCTGGCACCACACTGAGCCCGGCCAGTGATGCCTGACTATGTGAGCAACAGAGGACACCGGTCATGGTGGCGGCGGGTGATCCCAGAGAGTCACCAACCTCAGAACACGGCTTGTCCCACAGACACAGTCACAGCCAGGGCTGATTGGTGTCCACTGTGGGAAACAGCATCTTCCATCTCTGTCTCAAGAAGGGCCAGTTTGGTTTCCTGTGGTCCCATAGAATGATGTAGGGATGTGGAATGGGAGGAGACTGGGATCCGTCTGGCCATGCCCCCTGAGTCTGCCTGACTTAGCCAGTCCCCCATCCTCCACTGAGACTCTCCACCCTGCCCCTGTCCGAAGTGGGCAGACTTGGGTTTTGTTTTTTGTTCTTCCAAACCCTGCTTAGCTGTGTCATCTGGACAGAAGCCCAATGCTTACCAGAGCAGGTTGGGGGGCGGGGGTGTCCAGGCAGTTGGGTGGTCGGGTTTGAGGCCTGGAGCTCACCAGCTCATCTGCACCCTAGAGAGGGCCCAGGGGCTGTACTAGATGATGTCTAAGGGCTTCTCAGCAGAGCCCCTGGGAGCCACGTGCAGAAAGCCTGACCTCCTGGGCAGGTGCACCCAGAGGGAACCCAGGGCACGGGGCTGATGTCTGAGGGATGCGGTCTTTGTGGGTCACTACACTGGTCAGGGAGGTAATTCCAGAATGCCAGCCACCTTCCTAACCGCAGTTTTCCTTGGAACTTCCATTATACTGCATTCATTTTTTCTTTCTTTCATTCCACGTTTCCCGAGCCTCACTCCATGCAGGAGGGTGGCCCCTCTCATGCCTTCTGCTGACCACAGTCTCTGCCCCAACACCTTCTTCAGCCCACCTGCTCCTTCTGCTGGTCCCAGGGCCACCCGGCCATCCCCAGCCTTTGCCTCCCACTTCTCTCCCTCCCGCCTGCGAGGGATGCCCCTCAGCTCTGGGAACGGCTGCTTCCCTCCTGGCCTCCTAACTCACCATCGATTTCTTTCTGATGAGGATGTGACTGCCTTTTCAGTTTCTAGTTTCAGGGCACTCAATACCTAAGGGTTCCATGCGGCATCTGCCTTGCATCCAGCCTGTGCCCCAGCCTCGGCCACCCCTCTGTGATCTCAATCTTCAGACGCCTGCTTGCTGACAGCTCCTCCATGCCAGGCCTGTGCCAAAGGGAAAATATTCTTTCCTGTTTATCGAAGGGTTCCCAGCCACAACTCTCTCCTCCCAGCCTCTTCCTCAGCCCACACTGCCCCAGGAGCTGGCTGGGACTTCTCTTTATTGTGCCCCTGCCCCCAGAGCCACTGCATAAAGCCTGGCGATAACTGAGTATTTTACTGAGGGGAGTGTGTGTGTGTGTGTGTGTGTGTGTGTGTGTGTGTGTGTGTGTGTTGGAGGCAGGGCATTTTACTCCCCAAAATAATCTTCCATCCCAGATCAGATGAATCACTTTCCCCCGAGATGCCTCCAGGCTAGGATGTACAGTGGCTTCCCCCTCCCTCCCTGCCTCCCTCTCCCTCTCTTTCTCCACCTCTACCCCTTTTTCTTCTGCAGAAGAAATGTGGGGGTTGCGGCCCCTCCAATGTTACAGCCAGCCTCCTTCCCTCCAGCTGCTGGCTTCTAGGATGGAAAAGGCCCTCGAAACATGAGGCTGGCTCCTCTGTTTGGGGCAAACACAAGACCCTCAGGCTGCCAGGTGCGTTCTGCTTGGAAGGCAGCCGGGGAATTGTAAATCACAGATGCACAGAAAACATGCGTTTGCATCAGACACAGTGTAGTTTCTTTGTGTACTTGGTGGGGAAACAGAGGCTCCCTCCATGACCCTCACTTGTGCAGGGCATGGGCTGAGCCAGGCATCCAGATACATGACAAGGACACAGTCCTGAAGGTGCTCCCGGGGTGACAGGCAGACGAATCGTCGCAGCTACCAGGCCACTAGGGGATGTACGAGGCCTCAGGAGTCACCACAAATGCCACCAGGAGGGGTGGTTAGAGGCTCCCCAAGGAGGGGACGCTGGAGGCAGTCCTGTCGGGCATAGGGGAGATTCTAGTCAAAGGAGAGCTGCGTGAAGCCATGGAACATGAAGGTGCCATGCTTTTTTTTTTTTTTTTTTTTGTCTGTGGTGGAGTCTTGCTCTGTCACCCAGGCTGGAGTACAGTGGCGCGATCTCAGCTCACTGCAACCTCCGCCTCCTAGGTTCAAGCAATTCTCCTGCCTCAGCCTCCCAGGTAGCTGGGATTACAGGCACTCACACCACCATGCCCAGCTAATTTTTCTATTTTTGGTAGAGACGGGGTTTCACCATGTTGTCCAGGCTGGTCTCGAATTCCTGACCTTGTGATCTGCCTGCTTCAGCCTCCCAAAGTGCTGGGATTACAGGTGTGAGCCACTGTGCCTGGCCGAAGGTGCCATGCTTTAAGGACAAGCATGTGGGTTTGCTCACCTCCTCACCCCCGTTCTTACTGGCAACTGCTCCAAGTGCTGGGTACAGGGTTAAAAGGACAGACATGCTCCTGGCCTGGGGAGCTCACCATGGAGGGTGCCCAAGGCTCAGAGGCAGCTCACAGAAGAGCAGGCAGGGCCCGTGCCATGGGGAACCTGGGCGGGGCCTGGCAGGCCTGGCCATCCCACTGGCAGCAGGTGAAACTGGGGTAAAGGAACCTACATTCAGTGGGCCCGGGTAACACCAGACGTGGTGTGGGGTGCATCGTTCATGCTATTCCATTAACAGGTTAAGCGACAGAGTCAGATCAGTGACTGGGAAAGGTACCCCAGGCTAACCATGCAAAGAACAGCCTGAAGAGGGGACAGAAGATCCCGGGAGATGGGACCAGGAAGAAGGGCCGATCCGGCCCCGGCCGGGCACTGCATGGTGGAGTGACTGGAAAGGGTTCATCACAGCGAATGGCATTTCCACCACACAAGGTGACATCGCACAGACCATGGGGATTGCTCCCTACCTACAGAGAGCATCTAAATTGGTGTATTCACTGGCGCCAGGTATAAAAAGGGACCTCTGAGCAGTGGTAGTGAGGGTTCTCTAGGTTAGAGGATGCCTGTCTAATGCCACAGGAAAAAAAAAAAAAAAACTCCAAAAGAGCAGATGGCACAGCTGGCCCTGGCACTGCAAATTCAAAGACTCAACCTGCAGGCATGTGGCTGGGCCACCCAAAGCCAGGAGGCGCCAGGTGGGTGATGTGTGTAGGGCAGGGGTTTGATCTGCTCACTTCTGGACCCAGAGGCTCCTGTGCCCAGGCTGAAGCTACCCGATCTCCCACGGGGAATCCTGACACCAGCGCCTCAGGCCTTGCTCCCAGCGCAGGAGCACCTGAGAGCAGACTGCAGGGGTGTAGGAACGCCGACAGGTGCCCGGCTGGATCCAGGCCCCCCTCACTCTCCGGGGTACTCCCTGCTGCATGGGGAGGTCCCTGTGCGCCGTCGTTTGAAGCAGAGAGCCCTGACGGAATGACCCGACTCAGCAGGATGGGGCCATACTTGGCATGGAGGGAAAAATCTCATTTTTTAGATAATCGGACTGGCTGGGTTTGCTTCCTGGCTCTGCCCACTGCTCTGTCTGTGCTGTCAGCTGAGGAGTTACACGGGTCCCTCAGTTTCCCCCGCTGTGAAATGGGGCCATTCTGAGGATGAAAATAATTTTGCTTGCCCAGTGCTTGCATGCCTGCTGGGTGGACTATCAACAATGGAGTGACCTAATGTGGCTTTGCCATCGTTTCTCAAACCCTTTAAGTCAGCTTGCAGTGGGAGAGAAGAGGCCCCTCGGGTGGCCAGGCCCACCGAGCCTCGCAGTAGATGCATCCTCCGGGTCCTCCCTGCAGGCCTTCCGGAGCTCTCTGCTCCTGGCGGATCTCCAGGCCCGGCCGGGCCACACACCCTGCACTCTGGACCTTCCAGGGGGCCTTAAGGAGAGGAAAACCCCTCACAGATGCTCAGAGAAGAGGACAGCCCCACGGGTGTTTCCCAGGGCAGGGTGCAGGCCTGGTGGGTGCCTATACCGAGTGGACCCCGGGACAGGGTGGACCCCAGGGCAGTGTCCCCACAGAGCAAGCCACGGCCCCGCACCCTCCCACCTCCTCTTCCCCCGCACCTCGGGGGGTACCAGCCTCTGGGCCCCTGTCCTGCTGGTCTTGGCCGGGCCGGGTGGGCTGCCTGGTGCCCTTAGTTCTCCCCTCCCCGGGCTGACCTGGCCTGGGGGCGGGGTGGGGCTCGCCTTGGAACTGGGAGCCGCCTCCAACCCTGCTCTCTGCTCCAGGCCTGGCCCATTCAAACCTTCCTGCTCTGTTTATTTGCACAGCCAGAGGACAAAAAGCCATGGCTCTGAGTCACTCCTGCTCCCAGTCGGCTCTGATTCATGCAGGAGGCCCGCGGAGGGGACTAACCCTGGCCGTTAACCTCTTGGTTTCTTTATGTCTCTACAGCAGTGAGCATCTGTGTCTTCGAACTGAGGATCAGGCCCCAGTCGCCACTCACAGTCGCGTGCTTGGGGTGTAATGTGGAGAAGAGAGGATACCACAGCACAGCCCGAGAGGTCTCCCCTCACCTCCAGCCCCTTCCCCCCATGCTGATGGAAACTTACAAATATTTCAGTCATCTCTCTGAAAAGGATTTGGTCATCTGACAAGGGTGGTCCCAGAATTTGCCAGAAATATGTGTCAAATGTAGCCCAGGGTGTAAAGGAAGAGAGGCTTAACAAAAATTAGATTATGGCGAAGAATCTGAAAGGAAACGAGAGATTCGGTGCCTGGTTGGTCTCCAGCCTCCGAGGAGATGCAGCCTGGTGCTTCCTCCCTGTAGGTTCTGGAGAAGCTGGCACGCAGGGATGCCCCGCGGACAGGGGGTAGACCTACTCTACGGCCGACCTCTCCTCAGTCCCATACATTTGTCATTCATCATACAAGGCCGGGGGACGCGTGGTTTTCATCTTTGATCCTGGTAAAAAGTGAATAAAACGTCTCTAGCAGCTAAGAAAGGGCTTTTTCTAGCTCTACTGAGTGAGTCGGGGTCAAAGCACCTCTTCTCAATTTGGGTTCGGGGAACGGCTAAGGGGTTCGTTGTGGTTTTTTCCCGCTTGCTTCCCCAAAGCTGAAGTGGTTTATGGTTAACAACAGATATCCCCAACTACGTAGAGAGGAGTGAAAAAAAGGCAGAAGAAATGAGGATGCTAACACTGACAGTGTGGGGATGAGCGCCGGTCCCATCATGAAGTGCCATTTGGGAACTGCCCAGCAGGTAAAGGCCAGCCAGGAGAGCTGAAACCGCACAGCCCTCATTGCCAAAGGACGTCGCCAGCTCCATCAGGGAGCCGCGTTGGTACATTCCGGGTGCATCCTTCTGAATTATCCTAACGTGAAAGGCCTCTTCTGAAAATGACGGACGGGTGTCTTTAATGCAGATTGCAGAAGATACAAAAATATATTTTGAAGGCCACTCTTTTGTATTACTTCAGCGAGTACCTAAGTCATAACACCGAGTGGGGGTTGCGGTGCGGGCATTCCTCTGTGGGTGGCAGCTGTATTTTCACTGCACCGCCTTATGATGGGACTGGGAGTGGTTGCCCTTCTCTGGAGGGAGGGTCGGTCAGCATGTGCCTGCCACACTATCTTTACAAAGCACTGGGCACCTCTGGATTTGTGTTCTCAAATTGCAGAAGTAATACAGGGCATCTAGAAAATCTAGAAATTAAAAAAAAAAAAAACATAAGAAGGAAAGGAAGCTCTTTCATCAACTTTTGGTCCAGAGACATTCGTTCTTGCCACTCTCTCTCCAGACAAACACACCCATGCACGCACACACACACTTTGATTCTCCAACCTGAGATCGTATGAACTGCTCCACCCTACAATCATGGCCGTCACTTTATTAAACATCCACTTACAACACACATTTGCTGACTGCCTAGTGTTCCAGCATATGGACCAAGCAGAGTTTACCCCACCGATTTCACAGGACATTTTAATTTTGTCACCAATATTAATGAAGCTGATATGAATTTCTTTGTTGCTAGGCAGCTCTGCCATTATTCACTTAAGATAATTCCTAGAAGCGGAATTGTTCATGCAAAGGGTATTTCCAGTCCTAGATCTTTTCTCACCTACCATCAAAATTCCTTTAGAAAGGCTGTGCAGTTTTTCTTCCCTCTGGCAAATAGGATGGCATGGTTCCCCCACCTTCCTCAGTACTGGGGTTTATAATTATGTATTTTTTCCAATTTAATAAAAAATAGTATCCTTCTGTTTTATTTCAAATTCCTTAGATTACTGTTGAAGTTCAACACTTCATGTGTTTGTTGGCCAACTGAATTTCTCCTTTTATGAATTCATACTTTTTGCCCATATTTCCTACTGGGTAATTGTCTTTTTAAATTTTTTAAAGGCCTTTTTCTAGTAAGAACTTTAACCCATTGCAAAATAGATTGTAAATATTTTCTTCCTGGTTCTTTTAGAATTTTTGATTGTCATGGTTTTTTGGTATATGAAAGTTTAGAATTTTAATTTAGTGAGTTATTATTTTGCTATTTTATTTATGATTGCTGGACTTGGAATGGTCAGCTTTTGGAAGCAGATGGTAGGAAGGGCCTGCATTAGTAAACACCACTTCAGCTCACTGGATGTTCACCACTGCCACCTGCAAGACACCGGCCTGATGTCCCGCTGTGTTCCGTCCACGTGTGGCTGTGGTGCTCCGTCCACAGCTGTCCCTGCTAGCCTGGGCCATGGCACCTCAGTGGGATGAAATTATAGTAGGCCCCTTATCCACAGGGATACACACCAAGACCCCCAGTGGATGCTCAATCCCAAGGATGGTACCAAACCCCATATATACTGTATGTATTTTCTATCTGATGAGCCAGAGACCGGTGGGATGGAGCGGGACAGCTCGAGATTTCATCAACATACTCAGAATGGTGTGCAATTTAAAACTTATCAATTTTTCTTCCAGAATTTTCCATTTAATAACTTTGGACTGTGGTTGACTGTGTGTAATTGAAACTCCGAAAAGCGAAACCATAGATAAGCGGGACGGCCGTAACGGGATTCACCAGGAAGCCTGGCTTTGCTGTTAGTCAGGTGGTGGCAAGTGTGCTAAAAGGCACGCTGACTCAGTGCATTCTCTGACACCACAGTCTCGCCTTCAGGGATAGTGAGATAGAGACAGGGAGGAGGAGTGGAGGAGACAAGGGAGAAACACTGTGCCCCGGAGCCTAAGGGTGCCGACTTGGCTCAGAGCATCCAGATGGTGTCTCTGAAAGTCAGTGGGAAAATCAGTGACGGAGGTGCCCTTTCTAGTTACCCTACACTCACTGGGCGCTGGCTCCAGTATCCCCCCAGGCATACAGAGCACAGGCTGGACATGGTAGAGCCTCCAATTTAGTTACCACAAAGCAGAAGTGGCCAGAAAGGAGAGCAGAGCGTCCCCCAGGAAAAGCAAGTGTGCTGTGTTACGAATGTGAATAATGTGCTAATGAATCAAAGCAGCTGGGCTCTGCGCCTCGGCAGCTGCGGGAAGAACCCCTGCGGTGGTGACTGATGGGGGCCATGAGACCAAGATGTGTCTGGCTTGAGGGTGACCCACGTTCCTGTCAAGCCGACTGCACAACTTAACTAAGTAAGGAAGCGGCCAGGGCCCCAGCGGCCAGTCCTCCCATCTCCATCTGGAATCCTCTCTCTCGGCAGCTTTTGGGAATCTCTTTCCCTTTGCGCCTCCTCTCTAGTGGCTTCCTCTTTGCTCAGCAATGGGACTGGGAATGGGGGAACAGCAGCACCACATAGAACAGTTTTTTGCTTGTTTGTTTGTTGTGTGGTGGAGTCTTGCTCTGTCGCCCAGGCTGGAGTGCAGTGGCCTGATCTCGGCTCACTGCAACCTCCACCTCCCAGGTTCAAGCGATTCTCCTGTCTCAGCCTCCCGAGTAGCTGGGATTACAGGTGCCCACCACCTCACCTGGTTAATTTTTGTACTTTTAGTAGAACCAGGGTTTCGCCATGTTGGCCAGGCTGGTTTCGAACTCCTGACCTCAAGTGATCCACCCGCCTCGGCCTCCCAAAGTGCTGGGATTACAGGCGTGAGCCACCGCGCCTGGCCCAGAACAGTTTTTGTCTGCTTTTGGCAAGTCAGCCCTTGGTGAGATCCTTTGGGATTTGCTCCAAGTTCTCCTGAGCCCTCAGTCTGGATTCTGAAAATTCAAACAATCCTGGAGCCCAACACCATCTCTGGGGCTTCTATAAGTGTCTCAACATCGGACTGAATAACGCCACAAAGGCGATGATGTCTTAGAAAGAAACAGGATGGCGTCGTGGCCGAGGGAGCACTCAGAGCTGAGGGGGCACTCACAGCGGCTCTCTGGCCCATCCTCTTGGGTGGGTGGTTTTGACAGTGTCTCAAACACAGGTGGGCAGGAGCATGTAAAGGGTGCACAGATCAGGAAGGAGGAAAAGAAAAGTGAGCAACCGAAGGAAAACACACAACTGGTGCTGAACGATTTAGTGCCACCCTCCTGGTGTCTCCAGGTGTCTCCCTGTCTTCTGGGAGCAGCACCTGCACACACGAAGAGCAGGAATCCCATGACTCTGGAGGTGGCACCAACCCCTTGAGGGCCTCTGAGCCCAGAACCAGCCTGAAGTGGTCCACCGAGCGGGCGGACGAGCCCTGGGCTGTGGACAGCCTGCTGACGGAGGCGAGGGGTGTGCACTCATGGGCCACCCTTGTGTGTCTTCCCGTCAGGTACCAGACTCCCCCACCACAGTTATGGCAGATGCTTCTGGCTCTCATCTAGCGGCTGACTGCAAGAGGCATGGAGACTTAGAGTAAATCCCTCTCCGCCTCCGGCCCCCAGAGGGTGAGAACTCAGTCTACTGTGGAGAGGCTTCAAGAGGTGTAATCGACATGTCACAAAAAGCAGAGGGCAGGCAAAAGAAACAGTGTGCCTCAGAATTGTTTGACGCACGTGTGTGTGTGTGTGTGTGTGTGTGTGAATAAACACATTAGGAACTAGATGTCGAAAGGAAAATGCTCATAGGCACAACTAGAATAGTTGGATAAGCGCTGAAGCAGGAGGATAAACTGGATAACATCTCTGAAAAGTGAGTGATGGGTGAACACTTAGCCCCTTAGCCCCTCCACCCCCAACTGAACACCTCAGTTACCAGAGATGCACATGGTCTGGGAAGTAGGATTTTTTTTTTTTTTTTTTTTTTTTTTTGGTGATGGTAGTAAGATATATACAATATAAAATGTATCATTTGAGCTTTTAAAGTATAGTGGAATTTAGTGCATACACCTTGTTGTGAAGGCAGCCTCGCTATCTAGTTCCGGAGTGTTTTGTATTATTCCAAACAGAAACTCCACACCTGTTCAGCACTCACCCCCGATACCCCGCCATGAAGCCCGAGAAGCCTCCGGTCTCCTTTCTGCCTGTGTGGATTTGCTTATTTGGGACATTTCATATAAATGAAATCCCAAATATCACAATATGTAGTCATCTGGCTTCTTGAGCTTAGCATGATGTTTCCAAGATTCATCAATGCTGTAGCACATATTACACTTTTTTTTTTTTTTTTTTTTTTTTGGTGATGGTAGTAAGATACATACAATATAAAATGTATCATTTGAGCTTTTAAAGTATAGTGGAATTTAGTGCATACACCTTGTTGTGAAGGCAGCCTCGCTATCTAGTTCCGGAGTGTTTTGTATTATTCCAAACAGAAACTCCACACCTGTTCAGCACTCACCCCCGATACCCCGCCATGAAGCCCGAGAAGCCTCCGGTCTCCTTTCTGCCTGTGTGGATTTGCTTATTTGGGACATTTCATATAAATGAAATCCCAAATATCACAATATGTAGTCATCTGGTTTCTTGAGCTTAGCATGATGTTTCCAAGATTCATCAATGCTGTAGCACATATTACACTTTTTTTTTTTTTTTTTTTTTTTTTTTGAGACAGAGTGTCGCTCTTGTTGCCCAGGCTGGAGTACAGTGGTGCAATCTCGGCTCCCTTCAACCTCTGCCTCCCAGGTTCAAGAGATTCTCCTGACTCAGCCTCCCAAGTAGCTAGGTTTACAGGCGCCTGCCACCATGCCCAGCTAATTTTTGTATTTTCAGTAGAGATGAGGTTTCACCATGTTGGCCAGGCTGGTCTTGAACTCCTGACCTCAGGTGATCCACCCGCCTCAGCCTCCCAAAGTGCTGAGATTACAGGCATGAGCCACCGTGCCCAACCTCATTTGTTTTTATGGCTGAATTAGATTCCATTGTATGGATGGGCTACGTTTTACTGATCCTCAGTTCATGGACACTTTGCTGCTTCCATCCTTTGACTATTGCGAATAATGTTGCTATGAACATTCATGTACAAATTTTTGTTTGAACACCTGTTTTCAATGTTTTGGGGTATATACCTAGCAGTGGAATTGCAGGGTTATGTTGGTTCTTAGAATTTTAGTAGCCAGAGGGCTATAAGAAACTTAGTCCATTATTTTACAGACAGGGAAACTGAGGCCCAGAGAGGCCATGACTTGCCTCAGACCACATGGGAAATTGCAAGGCTGAGGGCAGAAAAGTGTTCTCCACTGCTTAACTTCAGTCAAGACTTAACTTCAGTCAAGTCTTATTCTGAACCGTGAATCCCCCAGACACAAGACAATGGGTTCTGCCCAAGAGAGTCACTTGGGGAGCTAGCTTGCCTCTCGCAAAGTCAACAGCCTTTGGTTTCTGCCCAATTAGAATTTTCCAAATTAGAAAAATACCACCTCAAAAAAGCTTACTAAAGGGAAGAATCACATATAATTTATTCCAGAAACAGCGACTTAAATTAATTGCAAAATCTGTTGTAGAGAGTCACACTGATCATGCATAGTCACAAGCATTTAAAAGTTCTCAGAATTAGTTAATTATGGTTTCACGTTGTGATGAACCAAGTAGGCGAAAGCCCAGTGGATGCGCCCAGGGAGCCAGAAATGCACAGCAGCTTCACTTTCTGTCTCCCCACTTCCTCTTTTCCTCTTTCTGGTTAGAAAAAGTGAAATTATGTAATTAACATTCAACAATATTTGCAACTTTCAGGAAACAGTACAACAAAGCTGATTGTCCAAAAGCCTGGTACAGAGAACCCCCAGGCCAGTTGGCTTTGGAGGAACCAGCCGGGAGGACAAAGTCTGTCATCTGCCCAATGTAATGGTGTTTGTTTGCTTGTTGTTTGTTTGTTTGTTTGTTTTGAGATGAAATCTCGCTTTGTCGCTCAGGCTGGAGTGCAGTGGCACGATCTCGGCTCACTGCAACCTCTGCCTCCTGGGTTCAGGCAATTATCCTGCCTCAGCCTCTTGAGTAGCTGGGATTGCAGCTGTGTGCCACCACACCTGGCTAATTTTTGTATTTTTAGTAGAGATGGGGTTTCGCTATGTTGGCCAGGCTGGTCTCGAACTCCTGACCTCAGGTAATCCGCCCACCTTGGCCTCCCAAAATCCTGGGATGACAGGCATGAGCCACTGCGCCCAGCCTCAATGTAATAATTTATTGCCGTTCAAAGAGCTCTGCTATTCAAGCAGAAGGTTGCTTTACAAGACAGACAAGATGGTCGTTTGGCTTCTCTCAGCAAAGACAGGGCTGGTTCTGCTTCCTCTGCAAACCTCAGCGATGGCCTGGCATGATCGTCTCTTGGAAGCTGTCTTTAGATGAGCCAAGGCTTTTAAAGTGGTATCTGACTGCAGGTTTAGATCTATCGCTATTAAATCCCGGGGGAGGAAATCAATGCTGAGTTACCACTTCCTTTCCTTAACCTTGGCAAATGCTGAGCCGCGCTGAGCTCATGCTCAGACATTCATCAGCACGACCTGATAGGTGACTTGGGCCTCAGCAAAGATGGGCTGCAAGGCCCGTCCAGCCTCATGGACCAGGGAAGTGCCAGGGTGGTGGGACAGCTACTTGCAAACAGCCAGCAGCGTCCTTCCTCTTGCTCCCTGGCTCCTCTGTCATGGGAGGGCCCGCCTGTCATGGTGCCCCTCCCCTGAACAGTCTCAAGCCAACCCAAGCTCCCTCCAGTGGTCCTTGACCCCAGGCACAGCAGATGGCCCCCTGACCACCTTCCTCTGGGGGCCTCTGCTTTCTCTGGCAACTGAATCACCTGTGATTGTCACAGGCCCCTCAGAGGCAGAGCCCCCTCTGGGGCTTCTTTGGCACACTTTGCTGGGCAGTGTTGATGCCTGGGACCAAACAGGAGCGGAAGGCACCTGAGGTCCTTTTCAAGTGTCTGCAGCAGCCTCCCTCATGGCACTATTGCAGCAGTGTGGAGGGACCCTGCTGGATATTTACAGTGTTGTTTTTCTGAGAATGGCAGGAAGGGTGCTTTTTCTGAAAAACCGCTGTCTTCTAGGTCTCTCAGGGACACTGAGGAAGAGGTGCTGGGTCTCCTGTGGCCAGCAGCAGAGAGAGGCACATGGCCCCAACACAATCCTGGAGATAAATACAGAATGGGACCTGGTCTTAAGAGAACCTGAGTCCCTTCCGTAGCCCTGATCCCTTGTGAAATTCTTTATATATCACTTGACCTATTCACATCCTAATCTTCTCTTTTATTTTGTCCTCCATAAAAAAAGACTTTTCCATGTTATAAATTATAAATGATAGATTAATGTGCACAGGGTTTCTGGGGACGCACGTGGAAATTACATTGTTCCACACTGAAATTACATGATATTATTCACTTGTGAACTGTAGTAAAACAAGAAAGGAGACGACATACAGCAACATTGAAACGAGCAGAGAGGTGAGTAATCGTGCTCATCTTTTGCCTGTTGTTTAATTAGAAGAAAATCTCTATTCTCAGAAAAAAATAGTCTGAAAGAAAGTTTTGGAATTAGCAATAATTTAACACCCAGTAAAATGCCTTTCAATTAATTCTACCCTTCCAATGCTGCCGGCTCGCATGGGCCACCTGGACCCTGCCTATTAACACCTTCGCAATCACACAAGACTGGACCTCAAGTTAAGCTCTCTCCTGGCCCTACCTCGGGGGCCATATAACGCCAGTCCTGGATGCACCCCCTCTGCCACAGCCACCACACGGCCCCCAGGGAGTTTGGGGATCGTTGAAACAGGTCCTTCTACACCAGAGAAATCAACAAAAACAGGGCACCTTGGGATTCTTAGGGTACAGATATCTGTTTGGGGCACTTCTGGTATCAGTGAAACAATACTTTTAGAAAATAGTAACATGATCTCACGAAGGAGAGGGAGTCGCCAAGCACACACCGAGGCGGGGGTGCTGAGCACACATCTACGGGCCGCACGAGGCTTTGCTCAGAGGGTCCTCGGCCATTCGGTATTTACAGTCTGTATTTCCACGGGTGACTGAGCTGTCATGGGACCTACCTGATGGTGGGCTTCTCGTTCTTCCTCTATTACTTTTTTATAAAGTGAAACCTCAAGTGGACTTCAGTTAATCATTTTTTTAAAAGATGCTATTTCAACTAAAGAATGTAGAAGAGTATACGCTGGTTTGGGGGACGCGGTAGGAAAGACTTGCTGGAGAAGAAATGTTCCCCAGACAGAAAAAAGAATGCAAAATGCTCGCATCTTTCTCTCCTAGCTTCCCATCTACACATGCAGACTCTCATGAAAGAGAGGAAAGCCAGGCGGCTGGGCATATGCTGAAGATTTTGACTAGTTACAAACCAGTATATATGTAGTGTGTGTATATATATATAAATATTTGATTTCAGGAAAACTAATCCTCAATGAAGACGCTGTCCACCCATTAGTGTCCATGATGTGAACAGAGGCGTGTAGATGCCCGATTTGAGAAAGAGGAGTATGCCTTCTCCTCCTTCCTTTCCCTTCCCTTCCAATTTGCAGTATTTTAGGCATTTCCCAAAGAAATGATAACTGCCTTATTCTGTTATGTATCAAGACAAAACAATCTCCTTGAGACTGAGATTTAAGGTTCACACAAACTTTCTGGAGGGGACCCAGTCGGTATAGGTTTTGCCAACCCTGCAGGCTAGCTCCCGCCGCGCCTGTGCGCTCTTCCGCCGAGCTAAAAGTTTGAGCTGTGGAAGTTAAAGGACAAGTAACAGGTCCAGGGAGTCCACGCAGGCAGCCAGCTTGCGACTCCGAGCGCTCTGCGCACCGGCCACACGAACCACTCAAAGAGCAGAGATGAAGGAAAGGAAACGGTACTTCTAGATCTCGTGATTAAAACAAAACGCTGCCTGCTTGCATTTTCACATACAGAATGCTAATTCAAAGTAGAACAGACAAAGAAAGCCACCGTGGCGGCAGAGCCCGAGACTGTACATGACTGGCCTGTGCTTTCCTTTAGGAGGTTGTTCATGCTCCAAGCTGTCCCTCATGGAGCCCCTGCTTCGGAAACAGGCCAAAATCTCTCCACCCTTCAGCAGGGGCATCTACTTACAGAGACTGAACAGAAATGCTCGGGTGGCATTTTGTCTGCATAGCGATAGAAAAACAGTAGTAACGACGAAAGTTGCAACATTTTTTTCTCCACGGGGAAGACAGCAAAAGGATCTCTAACCCTCCCCTCTCACAGCAAAAGGCTAAAAAGCTGCCCTAGCCCCTCCTGGGGGAGCTGCTCTGCCTGGTGCTCTGGAAAGGCTCTGTCTGTGACCACGCCACAAACCTCAGCCACAGGGTGGGGTCTGATGTTTAGTCAAGGTCGAAGGGTTAATACAAATCAAGGGGTTTGCCCAAATCTTTCCGGTCAGTCACACACCAGACCTGCATATCCAGAAACACAGAGGTGAACTGTCCGTCAAATTAGACAGTGAGAAATAGGAATCTAATGCCAGACCACATAACAAAATTTACCATTTCCTCCCAGAAGACGCTGATGGCTATTTTTTTAAGGCAGAATGTGAACTAAAAAGACAGGAGTATTTTCCAGGATAATCGAATGTGATAACCGAAAGCTCTTTTGAGTTCAACCCTGTCTTTCATTTCAGTGAAGGGAAATTCTGAACTAAAGAAAGGAGAGATGTGTCCAAGTTTAAAGGCACTGCTCTTAGGGTCTGAGAAGTAAAACTATAGTTCTACATGAGGCTCCGACAGAAGCTGGGTCATCTAAATCTTTCCCTGGTCAAATAACAGAGGAAAACACTGTTAGGATAGAAAACTGCTCAGTGAGGGACAGCCCCAGTAGACAAGTAGATACTGCACTCAGCTCACGCAATCATGCTCTCTCATCCTCAGAATCACAGGATCATCATGTTATTCTAAACACCGCAGTTGTGGATGAAATAGCCCAGATATCTGAAGCATGTCAGATACCCTTTGGGTTCAAAATGACTCTATTTTCGACTAAACACTAAAAAATTTTCCTCATGTCAGAATCAAGTTATGTGCTGGCTTTTCCAATTTCAGATCCAAGTCTCCTTTTGAAGTGACAACCATTAATAATCGCTGAAGAAAAATCACACTGTGCCTCAGTTTACAAGAGCTTAAAATTCACCTTGTTAATGCTACCGCCCTCATTTCCAAATCAGCATTCCGGTAAGGCATAGTTTAATATCACTCAAACTCATTCAAAGGGTTACTACCAAACAAAAACAGAAAATATGTTTCTAAAACAATTATTCATTAAAAATAACTATAACTGGGCTTAGGGTTTGAGTTTCTCTTTCTCTCTCTCTCTCTCTTTCTCCCTCCCTCCTCTGCTATATCCTCTCCCTCCCACTGCTTATGGCTCCAAATACTAAAACTTCAATCCCTATACTTCTTGGTGAATAATTTTTATAAATCATTGGCTTTAGAATTGTGTGTTTATGCTTAATGAAAGTTAATATAAAATTAGTATCTTAAAAAGCAAATATAACACAGGTATCAGTTTAAGGTAGATATTTCCAAAAATTTTTTGTAAAATATTTTCTTTATTAGTATAGGAATAAATGTATTGCTATTATAATTGGTATTTTGCCTTTCATATTTCTGGGATACTACTCTTTATTTAAGACTTATAGGGAACCACTTCTAATTAGTTATATATTGGAAATATATTGAGATTCCTCAAATGGCGTCAGAAAAAAAAATGTGGAGTTTTGCTCAAGTCACATTTTTAGTTTATTACTCTGAGATAAAGCTTCGTAGTAATTTCTTAGATAACTTGCTTATCTAAATATATAGATTTAATACTTTTGTGGAATACCTTTTTATTTTAATTTTGAGATAATTCTAGATTCACATGAAGTTGCAAGAAATATTATACAGAGATTCTCATATCTTCACTCCTTTCTCCCAATGATGACATCTTGCAATTATCATAATCAGGAAACTGGCGTCAATATCGTCCCCAGACCTTATTCCGATTTCACCAGTTTTACATACACTCCTGTGTGTGTGTGCATGTGCATGTGCGTGTGTGTGTGTGTGTTTAGTGCTATGCAATTTTATCACGTGTAGACTCAGGTGACCATGTGGAATATCTTTCTAATCAGTTTCTGTTTGTAGTGTTTCATCTTGACTTTACATTTGAAAGCATCCATGTCTGTATCGATTAGATTCTGTGTCTCCTTTATGGTTTTCCATTCCTTGGCTACAGTAACTTATTCATCTCTTCTTTGAATTTTATTGCCTCATTTGTGAACTCTCTGCTAGCGGAGAGTTCTGTATTTGGTTTGCTTTTTGCAGCACATTTATCCTTTCCCAGGAAAAGACACAAACATAAACAGACATTCCAGCATGCATTCACAGGGTTTTTAAAGACACCAGTGAGAATAGATTAATATAAATACTAAGCTTAAAAACTGTCATAAAAGTTCAGCCTTTAAAATTGGCTTATTAAAATATTTGTTTTTTTTAAAGCCCAGATTTAAACTAAAGTTATGAGTTATAGTGCTCTGCTCAGAAAGAGTTTACTTTATGTGTGTGGTTTTTTTTTTTTTTTAATTTTTTTGCCAGGCAAAAGGAATCCGGCATCTGTGCCGTCTACCCAGAAGAGAGTGAAGCAAGGATGACAAGAACATGGTTCAGCTCAAGATCTGTCTGCAAATATGAGTTTCAGGACACCTCAGTGAAGTATTCTATCTCAAATGGTCTCAAATAGCCACTGAAGTCTGAGGAAGTCCCTCTCCAGCAAGATGAGTAGCAAGACTTCCCTGATGGAAGGCCGAAAGGACTGCTGATGTTTAAGAGGACAAGACCCACATTAACAGGTCAAATCCCTACATCAGATCTTATTTGTAACCAAACATTGCTTATATTCCAGGGAGCTCAGCCTTTCATTCTACTTCTTCTAGGCAAGCAAAAGCTCCATTGGGATTCTGCATTTCTGTTCTTCTCCACGAAGAACTGATTTTCTAGCATCCTGAATACAGCAGCTAACAAACACCTTTGAGAAGGAAATTTTCAGGAGGGAGGAAAAGGCTAACATATATTAGATGGTGAAGGGGTCATGCATTTTCTTCAAAGTAGCTAAAAGTTCTCAGAAAAACAAAGTTTGTTGAGTAAGGTAACCTATTGAAAATCTGTGCACACTTTGCAGAAGTTAGAGAAGATGTTTTCTTTAACCACACAGCAGGGAACAGGACAAATGTCTAATAAGTAATGGTCACCTTCCCCCACCCTCCAAGCCAGGTGGCCGGGACCCTGCTCCGAAGGTGCAGGCATTTAATGAGAATACTAAAAAAATCCTTTTGAGATTTTTCCATTAGATGAATCCAACTGACTGGCCAAAGACACCTGATTTATTGTCTAATTGTGCTTTTAAATACCAGGCCAAAGAAGAAAGGCAGGATAGATATCAGCACCACCCGCGCTCCACCATCTCTTGCGTTTCTCTTCCTTTCAAAGGACAATTTAGGCTTTGTGCTGCTGTTGCTGTTAGTCTCAACGCAGTTTTCTTCACATACGTGAAAACATCCCACATCAAACATTAAAATCACTTGCAGTGTACTGAAATGTCTAGAGATTCTTTGCTGATGTATATAATTAATGCTTCTTAGAAATGCTACAGATAAAAACAAATGCTGTTTAGCAACATTTTCAGGAAATCAAACCAATTATAATTGTATTGATCTTATAGGGAATAATGAGTTAAAAACAAAAGGAATGACAGGATGTCTGCCTAACGTGCCTGATAAATAAAAACAAGGTGTGTCCAGAATCACTCATGGATAAAAATTTTCCATATTTCTTTTCTCTTCTTTTAGAGTATCTGTTTAATGAAACTAGCTTGTTTGAACTACTCAATTATAGTCCAGTATGTAAAAATAAAAATAAATAGGCTCCTTATAGATCATCAGCTCTCCCACTAACTGTGTAATTATCTATTATATTTTCAAGGGCTTTTTTCCAAACAAGCTCTTAGCACTGTTTGTACTTATTTATTACATGTATTGCATTTTATTTTTCTATAATCTTTAATGGTTACCTATGGCTGATTCTCTAAGTTTTGAGGAGTGTGATTATTTTTAAATGAATTTTAAATGTTCCTGCTAAATTCTAGCAGCATCATATCCACCGGTATTTGTTTTCAGTAATTTTCTGGAGGGCAGTCTTAACGATAATTACAGTGACATTTTCCTTAAACACGGCTCAATGTGTGTGTTTTTAAAAAGATGACATTCCTCATCTGTTTGTTCTTATTTCAGATGTGCTATAAACCATGAATGAGGTAAAGCATAAATGGAAGTAACTAATGGAAGCTCATTATTTAGGCAGCAAAAACCAGAATTAATGTATTACCCCACTGTAGCGTTTCGTACTCAGCCAATCCAAACTTTCCTAGAGAAATATGTGATTGAGACACTTTCCATCTGTTTTTGACAAAGACAGGAGAAGATTCCCACAAGTTATTTTCTTCTGAAAATTATTTTTAAAAAACTATACAATTATCATTATCTCAGGAGGTTCTTTCATCTAAAGAATTTTTGGTGACACCGAAATAAAAGCTAAAAAAAAAATGAAATAAAACCCACCTGTGCTAGATCAGCTTTTCGTGGCCTCAGCAACAACATTCGCAGATATTACAGAACCACATAAAAAAAGAAATAGATATGTTTGGGAGAATAGGCGGCCGGGTGCTCTTGATTAATCTAAATTCCTTCTGTGTGAATTAGAGACTTTTATAAAAACATCGCAAGATGTGCGAGGAACTAAAACATACTAAGGGGGAAGGATTTTTAACGCGGCCCCAGCAAAAAGAACCCTGTGCCCCTCCAATGGCCCTGGATGGCGGATGAGAGAGGGGCTCGCCTGCTCACAGAGCCTAAGGACGGCGCCTCCGTGGCTCGAGCTTGTCTAAAGGGACTTGGAAGGTGTCTGGTGAAAAGGACCCGGTGCAGGACGCCCTAATCGCTCTTCCAGAGGAAACCAGAACTTCGAGTGCTCCTGGCAGCTGTGTCCCCCGAGCCTTCTCCTCGCGCAGGGCCCAGCGCGCACAGCCTCCCTGTCCCCCAGACCTGTTTCCCAGCCTGGACCCCTCGCCCACCCCTGCGGGGCTGGACCCAGGACGCGGCACGGGCGGGGCCCCTCCCGGGCACTCCATGGTCAAGGTTGGGACTCAGGGCTCCCAGCTCCTAGGTCAGCTCCACCTGCCTGCCGGCGCCCTGGGGCTCCGCGCGGCTACGTCCGACCCCCCTGCCTCAGCGCTCCAGGCTCTGCGCTCTCGGCCCAGGGCTCTTCTCGGGCACTCCCGGCCCTGTGGCTGCTCTGGCCCCGAAGCGCAGGGCAGTTTCCTCCCGTCCTCCCCAGGCAAACCCCGGAGCCGCAGGCCCGCACCTCTACGCCCACTGGGCCGGCCAGGGAGCCGACGGCCGGGGACCCCGGGCGCGAGCAGCTGGGGAGATCTGAGTGTCCGCCCGATGAACGCGCTCTACCCTTGCCCAGGAAGAAAGCGAAGCCATTCTCCCGGCACCACCCGGCTCAGGCAGCTTCGCCGGCGGCCTGCGCTGCGGCGGACGCAAACGGCAGCTGGTCCTCATATCCCAGTCCCCAGCCGGCCCCAGGAGGTTTTTCTGATGCTCGCTCCTTCCGCCGCCAACCACGGACACCCACACACCACCGAGAATGAAAAATGCGACCATTGGTCTAAGTGTCTTAAGACCCCACCCGGGGAGTCACCGGTCCGCTGGTTCCCAACTGACACCCTCGCGTGGAAGTCTGCACTCAGGGGTGTCCCTGGGACTGTGAGCGTCCCGCCCGCCCGCCTTCCTTGCTAAGAGGAAAAGCGCACGGCATCCACGCCGCCGCGGCCCGCGGGGCCTCCCCGAGGAGACATGCGCAGGCCCCAGTGCCCCTGCGCCCCTGCCGCCCGCCCCCCGCAGCGGAGGGCGCCCGTCGCGCGCTCAGCACCTACCCTGGCGCGCCGGTCCGGAGGTGGGTGGCGCGGCGCTAGTGGGAGGCGGACATGGACCACGCGCCCTCCATGCGCCACACGGAGAAGGCGTAGCTGAGGCGCTCGTGGGCCACGTAGCTGCAGCTGGTCATCTTATTGTCCATCTCGTCGCTCTGCAGGACCTGGTAGAGGAAGTCTATGTACCTGGCGGCCAGCTTGAGCGTCTGGATCTTGCTCAGCTTGTCAGAGGGCAGCGTGGGGATGATCTTGCGCAGCGCCGCGAAGGCCTCGTTGAGCGACTGGGTGCGCTGGCGCTCGCGCACGTTGGCCAGGATGCGCTGGCTCTGCAGCTCCTCGAAGGACTGCGCGCTGGGGCTGCCCTTCTTGCCTCGCTTGCCCGGGGTCGGGCTGCCATCTTCGCTCGACTTCTTGCTGTAGCGCCGCTTCCGGCCGAAGCGCTTGGGCTGCCGCTCGAGCTCCTCCTCGCTGGTGCCCAGGCTGTCCACGGGGGACACGGGCGAGCTGGAGCCCTCCTCCATGGCGCCCGCCCGGCGCGCGTGGGGCTGGGGGCGCCGGGGCGCCGAGCGCGCGCCGCTGGCCAAGCCCGCGGTCGCCGAGCACACGCTCTCGGAGTTGCTGGAAAGGCTCTGATTTCAAGGCCGGCTTGTGCAAAACCGAGGTCTCCGGGAGAGGAAGTTATTCTAACTTTTTTGGAAACTCTAGCCGGGCTGGGTTGCTAAATAGTTGTCAGGAGCTAGGGCGGCGCGCTGATTGGCCGCGGTGGCCGGGGGCAGGACAAGTTCTGGGGCCTTCGCCGGCCGCCCCCGCCCCCCGGCGCGGCACTTTCAGTTTTGCCTCCCCCTTCGGCCCCGGCGCGGAGGGCATCCCGGGGGCCGGGTCCTCGCCCGCCGCCCGCGCCCCCACCCCGAACGCAGGGCACTCTCAGGCCGCCCCGAGCCCTAGGCCCAGCCAAGCCTGGCTTTGTCTGAGCCTTAACGTAGAGATCGGCCCCCACTGGGCTTTGGAGGGTTCTCCCTCTGGGCGTGAGGGGCTCGAGAGGTGAGTCCAGCCCCAGATGCGCTCCCCGAAGATGAGGACGCAGCCAGGAGCCTCCTCGACCTGCGTGGGTCTTGGCCGCCCCGGGCGCACAGCTAGTCTGCACCGCGGCCCGCAAGCTTAGGCCTGGGGTCTGGGGAGCTGCTCGGGCAGGGGTCTCGGTGCCCCGACCGCCAGTGTAAGGACAGTCGGGACCCCCGGAGACGCCCGTGCCCAAGGACATGCCGCCAAGATCCGTGGAGATGCCACCCTTCGGGCCAGCGTGCCTGTCGGGGACCATTTCTCACCCTGGCTTAATGGGGAGCCCCGGCCCCGACGCCCTTCCCAAACCTTCCTTCTAACTGCTTTAAAACAACGCCACAGCGAGCCTCTGCGGGAGCGCCCGGTGCCCGCCGCGCCCGCCTGGCTGGCCCTGCCCGGGTTGCTGGGCGCGGGTTGGGGCGTCTGCCGGCCCGCCTTGTCCGGCCCCAGCCTCTGCGCTCCGCCTTCGCTTCGCGGGTCAGCAGAGGACGGAGGGCGCTCCGGGAGCTGCACGAGGCTGCCCCAGGCCCAGCCTCCGCTGCGCTGGCCGCCCGCGGGCAGCTCCTAGCAGGAGGGCGCAGGGTGGCTGGAGTGTGGGGCCCGGCCTCGGTGAGCGACACCACGGACCCCGGCCCCGGGCCATCTGGACGCCGAGCGCGAGCGCGTTTGAAGTGGTTCGGGGGCTCTTTGTTCGCCAGGCCGCTCTGGCTCTGGGCCTGGAGGTGGTTTACGGCTTTGATGCCTTTGAACCTATTCCCAGGTGACCCGGGCTCAATTAGGCCCCGGCCTGAGCCGGGCTGTCAGGCAAGCCGCGTGATCAAGGGCGGGCTGGGCCCTTTTATTGAAGTTGAACCCTAGGCCGGGGAGTGCTCGGCCTCCGCTGCTCCTCCCGCCGGCCAGGCGGGCCGCGAGGTGGGGCCCGCGGGCCACGACCACCGCGTTGGGAAACCCGAGGACTGCAAAGAGCGGGCCCTTCGCGCCCCTGTCCGAGGGCCCTGGCTCCGGCCGTTCTAGGGGACATTTTACCAACAATCCGTCCAGGAAGGCAGAACGCCGAGGAGCGGGCCCGCGCATGCATGTGACTTGGTGGCAGCGCCCTGCGCAGTGTCTGCGCACGGGACCCAGGGCTTCAGTTCAATGACTAAAGGTTCTACAGAGCCACCGCACCCAGCCCCACCGGGCCTGAGGGCCTGACCGCCCTCCTTCCTCCGCGCTGGGAAGGCCCCGGCCCCTCTAGCCCAGCAAAATAGCTTTCCAGGTCCGTTTCTTAAAAATTCTCAAATAAAAATTTAAGGAACAAGAGAGAGAGAAGCCAGGTCCCCAGCCGTCCTGCCCGTGCTGGGCTGCAGCCCTTCCTGGGGCTTCACGTCAGATGGAAAGGGCCTGTTTTTCCCGAACTGGCCTTTCCCTGGTTTCTTTGCTCACAGCAGTGACAATAGCGATTTGCTGCCCTTTTACCAACCCTGTGTGGGTCCAAGGACCCAGATTCAGCGACATCTCCCCCTTCCCAGATGCGGAGGGCTTTTACTGAGGAGAGGAGCTGCCTGGTAGCCCGCTTCGCCACCCTCGTCTCCCTGTCTGCATGCCCCTGTGTCACTCTGGCTCTGTCGGTGTGTCTCTTTCTCTGTCCTTCTTTCTGTCTCTCTCTCCAGCAGAGAGAGTTCATAGTTTAGTTTGAAAGAAAAACAACTCAGCTTTGGTCCTGAGCAGCCCAGGGCCCAGTCCTGCTCTGAGGACCAGAAGCCCCTGGGGCGCCCTGGAAGGGGAGCGCAAGCTGGGTTGTAGGCTCACTTCTGCCTGGGGAGATGGGCCTGGAGGATTTCACCTGCGACCCCCGGGGCGCCCTGGAGCTGTCATAACCAGCAGCCCAGTTCAACCGTCTGGATGCACTTTCTTCATGGCGTGTCTTGTCTATTTTAAAATACTTTAACAATGATTATAGTCCTGGAGTCTGTGATACTGACGGCTGCTTGCGGAAAACCTTGCTTAACGGAATTTGGAGTGTCTTTCTTATGCTGTATTGCCAGCCCCTCTGAGTCATTACCTGGGCCGTGACCCCTTGCATAAATAGGAGAAACTAAGGCACAGTGGCATTTAGCAGCGTTTCCAACGTCACCTGCAGGTTGGCTGGGGAAGTGACAGCATTCCTCTCTTTTGAGGGGGGGAATTTGCTGAATTAAAACCCAAATGAAAATGTCATCAATTTGGGAAATAATACTCAGGTTATTGATTTAGTTTGAGTTTTTCTGTCAAAAATTAAGTCAGTGATAAGGCTAATAAAGCCAATTTATTAATAGCATAAGTAATACAATGTATCTCTGTGTCAATATTCTTTGCAGGACCACCCAGGCTCACTTGGACGTCAGTTAAATATCACGCAATAAAGATTCACGGAAGTAAATACAGTTCTTGGGGTACTTATTCATTATTGAGTATGGAAAATCCTGTGAATGCTTCCTTTCATATATGTAAAAAGGTGTGCTTTGTTTCATGTGACTTTGTGTTTTTTTTAAAAAATGACCTGGTGTTCTGAAAGATTCTTCTACTGCGCATTTTCCTTAGGGCAGCAAGTAAGAGAAGGTGATATGTTTTCACAGCGAATTTGACAGCTATTAGATTGGCTTTAATCTTGCTGCAGTAGAATGACACTGCAGGGATTGTCACCTGGGGATAGTCTTCAAGAATAGCAGCTGGGCATGGTGGCTCACGCCTGTAATCCCCCAACTCTTTGGGAGGCCGAGGCAGATGGATCACCTGAGGTTGGGAGGTCGAGACCAGCCTGGCCAACATAGTGAAAGCCCATTTGTACTAAAAATACAAAAATTAACTGGGCGTGGTGGTGCATGCCTGTAATCTCAGCTACTCAGGAGGATGAGGCAGGAGAATCGCTTGAACCCAGGAGGCGGAGGTTGCAGTGAGCCAAGATCATGCCACTGCACTCCAGCCTGGATGACAGAACAAGACTGTGTCAAAAAAAAAAAAAAAAGAATAGGATGCAATTATACAGCCCCTGGGCTTTCTTAGGATAAGAAACTGTGTATTTGCTCAGATGTGAAAAAAATTTAGTAAACTCTCAGGACCTAAATAAAGCAATGAATTTATATATTTGAATGCTATTGTCGCTACCTTTTGTCAAAATGCCTGCACAGGTGAACCCACCTGAGTTCTTCAGCAGATCCTTTTGTAGTTTAACTCTATGAAGTTCTTGATGGAGCCAAGAGACACGAACCAAGATATCGTTAAAGGTCTAGTTTCCATTCCCAGTGACTTAGTGGGTTGTTACCTCCACCTGAATTTAGTGAACTGAGAGCAGATGACAGAGCAGCCCATAATTGTGTGACAGAATCAATCCAACAGATCAATGAATCAATGACATTGATCCGGGCGTTGGTAACAGCATCTCCCAGTCAAACAGCACTTCCTTATTTGCAAAGCAAATAGCATTAGCGCAGTGGCAGTCTTACACTAACACAGCGCTCCATTGACACTTTTCCATCAAACTAGTCTTGGTGCCTTCGTTTTGAATTATTTTCTCTTGGACTGAGGTGACAGTGAACATGACCCACTATTTTAAGAAACCACAAATTTTCAGAGATGGACTCTTGAGAATTATCTGACAAAGTTTTGGCATTTCTGTGTAGATTCTAGGGGTCTTCAGCATCATATTGCTGAATGCCAGAAATATGCTGTCTGGGAAAAAGCTATCCTTGTACCATGTATTGTTGGCTTTATTCTGGCAATACTTTATGCCTCCTTGCAACCATCTGCCATCCCCAGAGATTTCAATCATCCAGCACATTCCCCAGTGTGATAGAGCAGCGGTGGGGGTTGGGGGTCACTGTAAAAGCATTTTTCAGTTCTAAAAACCAAGGTTGAAGATGCTTCTCAAATCTAGTCGTAAAATGCAATGTATTCTTGGTGATAGGCATCAGAACACTTTCTGGTTGTCAAGTCCAAGAGCCAGTCTTCTGCCTAACTTCAGCAATGACACCAGCAGGATGGAATCCTACTTACAAAGAGCCAGAACCTAAAGCCCAGGGCACACATCCTGTACAGGCAGGATTCTCCTTTAAAAATCCCCACTGCTACTTTGGGAGGCCAAGGTGGGCAGATCACTTGAGGTCAAGAGTTCAAGACCAGCCTGGCCAACATGGCAAAATCTCATTTCTACCAAAAATACAAATAATTAGGCATGGTGGTGTGTGGCTGTAATCCCAGCTACTCTGCTGGCTGAAGCACGAGGAAGGAAATCCTGGTAACTGCTGCAATGTGAATTAATCTTGAAGTTCATTGATGCTATGTGAAATAAGCCATACACAAAAGAGTAAATACTGGCTGGGTGCAGTGGCTCACAACTGTAATCCCTGCACTTTGGGAGGCTGAGGTGGGCAGATCACCTGAGGTCAGGAGTTCGAGACCAGCCTGGCCAATATGGTGAAACCCTGTTTCTACTAAAAATACAAAAATCAGCCAGGCTTGGTGATGCACGCCTGTAGTCCCAGCTACTCAGGAGACTGAGGGAGGAGAATCCCTTGAACCTGGGAGGCGGAGGTTGCAGTGAGCTGAGATCAAGCCACTGAAGTCCAGCCTGGGTGACAGAGCGAGACTCTGTTTCAAAAAAAAAAAAGAAGAGAGAAAGAAAGAAAGAAAGAAAGAGAGAGAAAGAGAGAGAGAGAGAGAGAAAGCAAGCAAGCAAGCAAGAAAGAAAGAGAAAGAAAGATCACTATATGGAAGAGGTATCTGTGCACCCGTGTTTATCACACCACTCTTCATGATGATCAAGATATTGAATCAACTTAAGTGTCCATCATAGATGAATGGATACAAAACTCTGATATATATACATAATGGAATATTATTCAGACATGAAAAGAATGAACTCCTGTCACTTTCATCACCATGAATGGAACTGGAGGTCATTGTGTTAAGTGAAATAAGCCAGACACAGAAAGACAAATATATTGTGTTTTCACTCACATGTGGGAGCCAAAAAAATCAGATCTCATGGAGGTGGAGAATAGGATCATGGTTCCCAGAGGTCGGGAAGGGGAAGGGAGAGGGAGGACAAAGAGAAGTTGGCCAAGGGGTACAAAAATACAGTCATATAGAAGAAATAAGTTCTAGTATTCTGCAGGACTGTAGGGAAATTATAGTTAACAATAATTTCAAAATAGCTAGAAAATAAGTTTTATAATGTTTCCAACAGAAAGAAAGACAAATGTTCAAGATGATGGACATCCCAATTATCTGGATTTGATCATTACGCATCATGTACAGGTGTCAAAATACCCCAAAAATATGTCCAACCAATGTGTCAAGAAAAAATGTAAATGTTATAGATTCCAATCAACATTAAAAAATCGAAAATAAAAAATAATCCCCTTGAGAAATCCCTGGGGGTGGGGTGCTTGAGGCACAGCTGCAGTGTAATGGCCCTGCCCTGGAGTGTCTGACATTGCTAACCCAGCAGTATTGAACAGCATCATCTCCTGCTGGCATCATTCCTCCCTGTTTTGGGTCCTCATCCTCCTTTCCATCTAGCCTCTCTTCTTTCTTCTTGAATTGCAGCAGATGGGAAGATGAAAATGACCTTTTTCAGGCTCTGGCAGCCCTGATCGGTGAGGTGAACTTCTAGGGATATGTAGGGAAATGGGCAGATGCCTGCACATTGCTGGTCAGCCCAGGGTGGAGGTGTTTGGCTTTCTTGGCAGCATGGTGTCCAGGCACCGGATGTCCAGAGGTGTGGTCTGCACATCGGGTTCCTGGAGAGGTGTACAGCAGGAGCACTGTGGCTCGGAAGCTGGCTGCAGCAGGAGCAGCTCCTTGATTCCAGGTGGTTCTGGATTCACTGGTTTCTGGATGCAATGAGTCAGCAACTCCAGCTCGGCAGTATGGCTCAGAAGCCAGCCTTGACAGCTCTACCTAGAGCCTGCTCATCCAGCTCCACAAACGATTCCATCATAGCCTCTAATAAGTCGTTTCCTGCTTAAGCAATGTGGGCCTTTTTCTCCATAATGGAATCCTGGTGAAACACCCACACTTCTGGGCTGTGGTTCAGAAGGTGGACGCTAGGGCTCCCCCCATTCTTTGGCTTTGACTTCTTGACATCACTAACATCTGCTTGTAAAGTGGAGCTAACACTGGCCTTTGGCACGTTTTTATTTTTATTTATTTTATTATTTTATTTTATTTATTTATTTTTTGTGGCAGAGTCCTCACTCTGTCGCCCAGGCTAGAGTGCAGTGGCATAATCTCAGCTCACTGCAACCTTTGCCTCCTGGGTTCAAACGATTCTCCTGCCTCAGCCTCCTGAGTAGCTAGGATCACACGTGCTCACCACCATGCCCGGCTAAGTTTTGTATTTTTAGTAGAGACAGGGTTTCACCATGTTGGCCAGACTGGTCTCAAACTCCTGACCTCAAGTAATCCATTTGCCTCAGCCCCCCAAGGTGCTGGGATTACAGGCGTGAGCCACTGTGCCCAGGTGGCACACATTTTTAAATGCCTTTGAGATCTAATCAAAGTTGTTCTTGCATCAAACTTATATGACTTTTTTTAACCTGGAATATATACCAAATTTCAACTAAAAAATGAAAATGGAAAGATCAAACAAGACATAAATAGAATCAGAAAGAATAGGGTGTAGGGGGCTGGGATGGGAGCCAAGTCCCTCCAAATAAATCTTGTTTTTTAGATTTGACTTTGGAATCATGTAAATGTTCATATAATTATATATATATAATCAAGTAAAATGAAAAAAATAGAAATCCCTAAAAAATCGAAAGCAAAATCACACAAATGTACCTCATCAAATGTATATCATATTGGTGGCTTAACCATGCAGACAGAAATAATTTAAGTTAGCTTTAAAACACTATAATTGCCTTATATCCCTAGTGAAACATACTCTAAAGGCAAAAAGAACTGCAAAAAAAAGGCTTAAACCTTTCAGCATTCATGTTTCTAGTAATAAAATTGCTATTGTTATTCCAAAACTATATTGTGAGCTAAGCCAAATGAATAATTATGTTCATGTCTTTGGGGATCAAGATCTCCAACCTCAAAGAAAAGAGGTACGAATGTAAAACAAAAGAAGTTGCCGGGTGTGCTGGGCTCCAGCCTGTAATCCCAGCACTTTGGGAGGCTGAGGCAGGCAGATCACAAAGTCAGGAGATCGAGATCATCCTGACTAACACGGAGAAATCCCATCTCTAGTAAAAATACAAAAAATTAGTCTGGCATGGTGGCAGGCACCTGTAGTCCCGGCTAATCAGGAGGCTGCAGCAGGAGAATGGTGTGAAACCAGGAGGTGGAGCTTGCAGTGAGCTGAGATCTCACCACTGCACTCCAGCCTGGGTGACAGAGAGAGACTCCATCTCAAAAAAAAAAAAAAAAAAAAAAAAAGAAGAAGTAGTTAAGTGAAACCATGTAATTCTAAATTTGTTGGAAACATCAGCTATGGGCTTGGGTCTGTATTTCCTGACCCTGACCACTGAAAAGAACTAGAACAATGAGCCATCCACTGGCAATGAGCACCGCTAATGTGCAGATTTTGGTCTCTCCTTGAAGAAATGGTTGACCTAGATCTAGGGTAAAACAAGATAAGCCTGGAGCATCTTACTACACCACAAGGCAAGGAAGCCATCAACAACTACCACATCCATGTCAAAAGGACCAGGAAGGAACTGAAAAGTGTTTCCCCACTTCAGGGCAAATGAATGAGAAAAGTAACTGCAATAGACAGAAACATATCACAGATGGTAAAAATCCTTAAGTCTCAATGTTACTTGAATACAAAACTTATTGGTCATTTTTGGCTGTTGCTAGGAAATGGACTCACAGTCCCAAAAATTGGTAAGTAAAAGGAAAGAATCATGCATGTAACTAGCCTTCCTTACTGAATTATACCTCAATGTAATGTATGAGTTGATGAGAAAATATTTCACTCTATAGAAGTGTTCCAGATAACAAATGAAGGACAGACGGTAGAATTATAACATCTCTGTTATGTAAGAATGGATTCAGGCACTGCTGGTCCATGCTAAGTAACATCATAGAAAGAGAGGTACACCTCCTGGAGGCAGGACCCAGCATCACTTGAGAAGTTGCAAGTCATCTAGCCCCTGGCTAGGGCAGCCAGTTCCAGAAAATCCAGGGCTAGCAGACAGGCTCAATGGTGCCATCAGGATGCAGTCAGATCTCACCCCTCCTCTGCTCCGCTCCCTCCAAGGGCTCATTTTACTTTGTATAAATGACTGTCTTTGCCAGCATCTGTAAGGCCCACCCAACCGGACAAAGATCATGCCCCATGACCTCTCTAATCCCAGGTTCTATGTCCCTGGCTCACTCCACTCCTGTCACTCTGGGTTGCTGGCAGTTCCTGCCTGCATAGTGCATGTCACCACACAAAAGCCTACCTGAAACTTCCTGCTCCCCAGATAGCCAGGTGGCTGATGTTCTTACACCTTTCCAATCTATCTCATATCTATTATCACGTAACAAACCACCCTCTAATGCAGTGCCTTCAAATACCAATCATTGTATTTGCTCACAGTTTTGTAGGCCAGGAGTTCAGATTGTGCTCAGTCAGGTGGTTTTTGGTTTGTTTGTTTGTTTTTTTGTTTTGGCAGTCCTGCCTGGTGTCAACTCATGTGCCTGTGGTCATCTCATGGCTTAAGCCTGATGGCCTCTGTCACAGATCTGGTGGTAGTAGGCACCAGCTCTCACCCCTTAGTGCTCCTGCACATGGCTTCTCTAGCAGGCTGGCTTGAGTTTGTTCATGCTGTGGTCTCAGGACTCCAACCACAGTCTGAAGAGCACAAGCCCCAAGGCGAATGCTTTCCAAGCTTTTGCTCCTGACACATGTACCGGTGTTCCATGGGCTAAGTCACAAGACCAAGCCCAGATTGAGGGCTTTGTCATTAAAGAGTTGATTGGCAGCACTGCATGCATGTGTGTGTGTGTGTGTGTGCATTTGTGTGTGTGCATGTGTGTGTGGTGTATATGTGAGAAGAGGGACCATTGTCACTAGTAGGTTTACTTTGGGATGATCAGCTGGGGACTCAGTCATACTTGGGGGAAGACCCTCCAGTCATTGCTATTTTTCTTTGTGGCTGGCCCCTCTCTCCAGGGAGGAATTCTTCCACCTCCTGCTCTGGGGCAGAAGCTTGGGTTCCAGTGTCTTGGGAGACTTAGGAGGGAAAGGGACTTAGGCAGGGGATCTCATCATTCAGAATGTGGATTTTCACACATTTACCTTTTTTTCAGTACAAACCCTCTCATCTGTCAGCACTGCCAGATTCTCTTTTTGGGCTCAGATTTTCCAGAGTAACATTCCAGCTCCTTCCAGGCTTGCCCCCATGATTATTACCTCCCACCAGGTCCCTCCCACCACACGTGGGAATTATGGGAGCTACAGTTCTAGATGAGATTTGGGTGGGCACACAGCCAAACCGTATCCAATTCTCACTGTCCTGCCCTGATTTTTAATCTTCAAATTTGTCATTCACATCCTATGCCCTCACTTTCTTGCCCTGCTCAGCTCCCTACTCATTTAACTTCTTCAAACATAGCACTTTCAAATGAAGGCCGTGTGGAGGGATCATAGGAATCATGGTGGCATCTCTCCTCACCTCATACTGGGGATGCACCCTAATTAAAAAAAAACATGTGGCTGGGCACAGTGGCTCGCGCCTGTAATCCCAGCACTTTGGGAGGCCGAGGTGGGCGGATCACCTGAGGTCTGCAGTTCTAAACCAGCCTGGCCAATATGGTGAAATCCCATCTCTACTAAAAATACAAAAATTAGCCAGGCATGGTGGTGGGCACCCGTAATCCCAGCTACTCAAGAGGCTGAGACAGGAAATCGCTTGAACCTGGGAGGCGGAGGTTGCAGTGAGCTGAGATCACGCCATTGTACTCCAGCCTGGGGGACAAGAGCGAGCCTTCACCTCAAAAAAAAATGTAATTTATTGTACAACTATGGGTAGAAATTAATCAAACACAGCAAATTATTAATACAGTAACTTCTAATTAATCATTATTTACTGTGCTTCATATTGTGCTAAGAAGTAGGAGCCAATAGACAGATACTTTTTTTTTTTTGAGATATAGTCTCGCTCTGTCACCCCAGCTGCTATGCAATGGTGTGATCTCAGCTCACTGCAACTTCTGCCTCCCGGGTTCAAGCGATTCTCCTGCCTCAGCCTCTTGAGTAGCTGGGATTACAGTCACAAGCCACCACACCTGGCTAATTTTTGTATTTTTAGTAGAGACGGAGTTTCACCATGTTGGCCAGGCTGGTCTCGAACTCCTGACCTCAGGTGATCCACCTGCCTCAGCCTCCCAAAGTGCTGAGATTACAGGCGTGAGCCATCTTGCCGGGCCGACAGATACTTTATAAGACAGCATGCTGAGGGATGTAATGGGGTTTTGAATCCACACTGAGAAGACTGAGAAGAGAATGATCTGCAGGGTTGGAGGGTGCCTGGAAAGACATCAGTAAGGGGCAAGTGTGATGGTGAATATTTTCAACTTGATTGGATTTAAGGGTGCAAAGTATTGTTCCTGGGTGTGTCTGTGAGGGTGTTCCCAAAGATTAACCTTTGAGTCAGTGGACTAAGAGAGGCAGACCCGCCTGGCAGTCTGGGAGGGGACCATCTAATCAGCTGCCAACAAGGCTAGAATAAAGCAAGCAGAAGAACGTGGAAGGACTGGACTGGCTGAGTCTCCTGCCTTCATCTTTCTCCTGTGCTGGGGGCTTCTTGACCTCGAACATCAGACTCAAGTTCTTCAGCTTTTGGACCCTTGGGCCTACACCAGTGGTTTTGTTGGGGGCTCTCAGACCTTCAGCCACAGACTGAAGGCTGCAATGTCGGCTTCCCTACTTTTGAGGCTTTGGGACTTGGACTGGCTTCCTTCTCCTCAGCTTGCAGACGGCCTATTGTGGGACATCAGCTTGTGATCATGTGAGCCAATTATCCTTCATGAACTCCTTTTCATAGATACATCTTTCCTATAGTCCTATCCCTCCAGAGAACCCTGACTAATACAGCAAGTAACATCTGCCAGGCAGAGGAGGGAGGAAAACTCATTCAGGCGAAGAGATGATGCTGTGACAAGACCCAAAGGCATGCAGGAGGCATTCATGTCCCTGAAACGGAGAGCACCCTGTGGCTCAGACCTCAGGGGCTCAGTGGTTAGCACTCTCTTGGTTGTAGGTAACAGACATTCAACCTGAACCTGCCTACCAGAAATGTACTGGCTCACTACTTGGGAAGTTCAGGCTTGGGCTGGCTTCAGGCTTAGCTGGATCCAGGAGTTTCAATGATGCTATATCCCTCTCCTTTCTCTCCATGCTTTAGCTCTGCCTCCCTCTGTGTGTGGGCCTTGCTTCTTCCTGTGCATGATAGGAGGTGGGATACTCCAGGGTCACATCCTCCCAGGACAGCAGTGCTCATTAAACAGCCTTCCTCTCTTGCTTGGCAGAGACACTAGGCATGGGGCTCTCCTGGCCTGACTCCAGCTGGGGCTCCTGTGATGGGGTGGGATAAGAAGGGCAGGTTGGTGCCCTGAGAGTGGAAAGAGGTGCTGGGCAGATAAGCAAGGCTCGTCCACTGGGGGTGCTGGCAGCACCGTAGAGGAAGGTGGGGACCAGGCTCCCAACGATCTTGTGGGACCAGTTAGGAGTTTGGATTTCCTTCTGGAGACAACTGGAAATGAACCAGAGTTCTAAAGAAAAAAGTGATCCATCTGGAAGATGGAAGCCAGCCCAGTGCCCAGCCAGACAAGGAACAGCGGTGGGTGGGGAGGGGACAGGAGGCAGCAGAGGGGACAGGAGGCAGCAGAGGGAACAGGAGGCAGCGAAGGGGGAGTTGAGAGCGGGGAGTCAAGAGGTGGGAGCTGCAGAATTTGGCCTCTCTTCCCATGACTGCGAAGTGTTTAGAGACTGGCTTGGGCTAATGTGGGAGCTCACCTGGACCCACCACCTCTTGCTGCATTGCCGATTGAGAGTGGGAAGGCAGGCAATTGAAACACTTATTTTTTATCATATAAGAAAAGAAATGCCAGCTGCAGTGGCTCAGGCCTGTAATCCCAGCACTTTGGGAGACCAAGATGGGTGATAACTTGAGCTCAGGGTACGAGACCAGCCTGGGCAACATAATAAGACCCCATCTCTACAAAAAATATACAAAAGTCAGCCAGGCATTGTGGTGTGTGCCTGTAGTTCCAGCTACTCAGGATGTTGAGGCAAAAGGATCACTTGAGCCCAGGAAGTCGAGGCTGCAGTGAGCCGCGATCACGCCACTGCCTCCAGCCTGGGTGACAGAACAAGACCTTGTCAAAAAAAAGAAGAAGAAGGAGAAGGAGAAGGGAAAGGGAAAGGGGAAGGGGAAGGGGAAAGGAAGGGGAAGGGGAAGTGGAAGGGGAAGGGGAAGACGAGGAGGAGGAGGAAGAGGGAGGGGGAGGGAGAGGGAGAAGGAGGAGGGGAAGGGGAAGAGGAAGAAGAGGAGGAGGAGAAGAAGGGAGAGGGAGGGAGAAGAAGAGGGAGAGGGAGAGGGAGAAGAAGAGGGAGAAGGAGAAGGAGAAGAATAAAAAGAGCAAAACCTAGCCACAGCACGAGGCTATGGGGAAGATCAGAAAACGACCCAGGCCAGGGGAAGTCTGGATTCTGTTTTCTGTCATTGGTTAGAAGATGACCTTGGTTATTCCCTTTGCCACTGTGGGCCTCAGTTTCCCCTCTGTGGATAACAGGGTGGGGTGAATGATCCCTAGGGTTCCCTCAGCATGATAGTGTCCCGGTTCTATTTTCAGAAGTGGAAATCCCTGTTTGGTACTGAAGTACTGAAGCTACGTATCACACTCTGCGGCTCAGTGGCGCTGTCGAAAGAGCAGGCCTGGGGATGCGGGGAGTGTGATTTTTTACTCTGTCTAAATAACATGCAGGGGCCTTTGGTGGCCACACATGCCCTGGCCCCTCATAAAGCCCCTGCCCTGTGGTGGAGTGGTCATAAACTTTCCTGCAAAGGTCATGTGAATTTATCGCCCCCGATACTTTATAATTAGAAATTATGGCCTCCCTTCCGCATGACACTTTTGAGCCTTAGCAGATCTTAAATTAAAACTATGTTTATGTTTCAAAATGTTCTTCAGAAAACTTTAAACTCATGAGTTGAAAATTTGACTTTAAAAAGTTCTGAACACTTATCTAAATAAACACTCAGGTTTGACCTAACATGTATGAAGCAATAAACTTGGAATTAAACTCCTGTGTTAAAACTGATTATATCTGGAATATAAAAACACATCAAAGCAGGCTTCTGGGGTGAATATTTCTGGGTGTATGGTAAATTTCTCTTTTCCGGGGCAGTTGGAGTGGGCTACAGGCCTCTCCCAAGAGACCAGGAAAGAACCATGGAGTGTCCTTGTTCAGAAAAGAGAGAGAGAGAGAGAGAGTGTGTGTGTGTGTGTAGGTAGGTAGGGATATGGAGTGATATGTTACTTCTCTAGGCTGTACAGTTTCTAAAATGTTTTTAATGATTTCCCTTGACTCCGTTTCCCTTCTTTATTTCTTCATCTCCTGCCAGGGAAGATGGATAGATGGCGGCCAGGAGTGCCGCCGCTTCCCCTCCCTCTGTGCCAAGGCGCCGAAGCCTGCCTGCTCCGGGCTTTCCCTCCAGGCTTCTCCCTCCAGTTTCTTTTTCCTCTGCTACTCCTGATGGATTTTTCCCTCCTCCTTCAAAAAGGCCCTCACGCCTACCCACGGAAGAGATGCTGAACTCCGAGAGGAAAGTGAAACGACTCTATTGCATTATTTGACAGATACTTACTTTTCCCCCTGAGGAGAAATTCATGAAACGGTATCAAAGGATGAGAGTGTGGCCTTTGTTTCCCTGGGCCACACATGATGGGTGTGTCGCCTGTGGTCTTAATCCATTTGAAATCCATGGATTGCCACTGACTCCCGGCTGAGCAGCTCAGCAGAAGCACTCTCAGGTCTGCTGGCAGATGCACACACAGAAGTAAAGAGGTTTGAAATGTAATAGGAGGAAAATATTGACACTAATTTTTCATTCTCTAAAAATTGTTTGTGCAAGGACTCTGGAATATTGTATTTTCTTCCAGGAAGATTTCACACATAATATTTTGGTATAAAATCAATAACAATGCAAGTGGTGGAAATCTTCAAGTAACAAGATATTTTCTTTATGCTCAAATTAAGGAAAATGGTCAATTCATTAAAGAGGAAGGACAAGGAGAAAGAGAGAGAGAAGGTGAAGGAGAAGGCGCTGTCAACACCTAGTAAAAAACAAAACCAACAGCCTTGTGAGTCCTTGCTGCTGACATCGAGAAACTGACTCAGTTTCCCACACGTGCACGTCCTCCTGCAACTTTTGTGTGTCTTGAGACACCGTGAGCTCCTCCACCTGCACGCTGGTTTTCATGCTCCACATACAAAGCAGAAAAGCAGCTCTGTCTAAAGCATGCAAGCTTTAAAAAAAAACCATTT
Source organism: Symphalangus syndactylus (assembly GCF_028878055.3). Classification (NCBI taxonomy): domain Eukaryota; kingdom Metazoa; phylum Chordata; class Mammalia; order Primates; family Hylobatidae; genus Symphalangus; species Symphalangus syndactylus. The sequence goes on along the minus strand of NC_072430.2, from coordinate 143,358,766 downwards.
TTAAAAAGGTATAGTTTGCATACAGTGCAATCCATCCATTTCAAGTTTAAAATTCCTATGTGGAACTATCTCCATAAGAACACTTTCATCACTCCAGTGAGTGCTCTTGAACCCCTCTGCAGTCAGTTGCCTCCCCGTCCCAGCCACTGGCAACCACTGATCTCATTTCTGTTTCTGTTTTGCTTTGTAAAGACTGTCATAAAAATGAAATCAGACAGAAAACAGCCTTTCGCGTCCACCTTCTCACCCTCAGACTCATGCCCTGGAGGGTCACCCATGCCGTTGCACATATTTGAGCCTGCTGCTTTCTGTGGCTGAGAACTCTATGGTCTGGATATACTACAATTGCTCATGCATTCATTGGCTGATGATCATTTAGGTTGTTTCCAGTTTAGAGTGATTTTTAGTCAAGCTGCCTCTGTCTACATGTGTTTCACCTCTCTCAGGTCTCTCTCAGACAATTTAATCTCTCGTATTTGTAGGGGCTTGGTTGCTGGGTCCTGTGAGGGTGTACACTTACCTTTAGAAGAAACTACCAAACTGTTTTCCAGAATGGCCGGACCATTTTGCATTCCCACCAGCAATGTAGACAAATTCAGCTGCCGATGGCTATGATACATAAAAAACAAAAACTGGAAAATGACACATTTTGGCAAGGATGTGGAGAAATGGGAATCTTCCTCCACTGCTGGTAAGAATGTGAAATGGCACAGCCACTGTGAATAACCATTTGGCTACTCCTCAATAAGTGAAATACAGAACGACCATATGATCCAGCAATCCTATTAATACTTTTGGGTATGTAACCAAAAGAATTAAAACAGCTGTTCGAACAAAAATGTGTACGTGAATATTTACAGCAGCATCATTCACCATTGCTGAGATGTAGACACCACCTGCATGCCCATGCATGAATGAATGGGCAACAAGATGTGGTCCAGCCATACCATGGAATATTACTCAGCCATGCCATGTAAAGGGATGAAGTACTGTCGCATGCTGCAACATGGGCAGACCTTGAAAACAGTACGTTAGTGAAAGAAGCCAAAAACAAGGGCGACATATTATACGGTTCCATTTCTATGAAATGTCCACAATAGGCAAACCAGGAGACAGAGAGCAGACGAGTCATTGCCAGGGGTTTGGAGGAGGGCATGTGTTAATCATGTTTTTTTTATTTTCTGTGTTTTATGGTGCTTTGACATCTTGGGTCCTTGCAGACCCAGGGAGGGACTGCCCCTCCCAGGGTTTGCTAATTCCTGGAGATAGCAAACAACTTGTTTGAGAGCATGTCTTGATTTGCAAACCAACCAATATCCCCATCCACCTGATTGTATCAGCCTCCTGCAGATCATAACACTACCCACCCTTCCCTAAATCACCCCAGAGCCAGATCCTGACAACTAGGGACCACTATAGCCCAGAGCCTGCTGAAATTGTTTCAGCTATTCCATCCTAAACATGCTCAGCTTGCTCACCCTGCCCTACCTCTGCAGTGAAAACCACCATCGAGGATCTCTCACACTCTTGCCTCTCACCTCTTCTGCCTCCTGATTGATCCTGGTGCTTCGCCATAAGACTCTGCCAGGTGTACTGCACCTCCTGTTTCCAGGGACCTGTCAGTATAAAACTCCTCCCTTCATGACAGTCATTTCCATATCTGCGTGTCTTATTTCCCCCGATTAAAACAAATCCTGGGTATATGTTAAAACAGAGGGGAATAGGGAGTGAGTATTAGTGGGTACAGTGTTTTCATTCGTGCTGATGAAAAGACTCTGGAACTATTCATATGTAGTGGTAGTGGTTGTGCAACACCGTAAATGCGTCAGATGGGTCTTTTTACCACAATAAAGACAGGAAACAAATTCAGTTTCTCTGCATTTTCGTTAGTGCTTGCTAGCACCAGTCTTATTAATTCTAGCCATTCTAGTAGATGCACAGTTATCTCCTGGTGGTTTTAATTTGTATTTCTCTAATGACTAATGATGTTGGCTTTTTTTCTACCCAATGTCATTTTTATTCTGAAATAATTTTAGATTCACATAATAGTTGCAAAAATAGTTCAGAGAGTTCTCGTACGCCCTTCATTCAGTCTCCCACAATCTCACAAAGCCATAGTACAGTGGTGGAAACCAGGAAACTAACACGGATAGAATACTATGAACTAATCTATAGACTTAATCAAATTTTCCTGTTTTTACACTTTTTTTCTTCTGGTCCAGGATTTAACCCTGAATGCAACATTGAATTTAACTGTCAAATTTCCTCTAATCTGTAACAGATCCTCAGTCTGTCTTTCATAACTTCGACACTTTTGGCAAGTCCTGGCCAGTGATTTTAAAGAATGACTCTCAAATTGAGTTCATCTGATGTTCTTTCATGAACATATTGAGGTTATGCATTTTGGGTAAGAATACCACAGAAGCGATATAATGTATGTGGAATGTATTATTACTGCTGATGCAGCTTTGATAACTGGGTTAGGTGAATGCTAGTTTTCTCTACTATAAAGTGACCCCTTTTCCTTTAGTGTGGAAATTACTAATTTCCAAATTAGTAAGAATCTTGTGGGAAGAGACTTTGAGACCAGGAGACTATCCTGTTTTTCATCCTATTTTTACTCAATAATTTTAACATCTATCTGTGACTCTTGCCTGCAACAGCTTTTATTGTGGTGCTTGCCAAATAGTGATTTTCTATTTGCATTATTTCTTCATTTACGAATTAGAATTCTATTGTAAAGAAGAGCAGTTCCCGTTCCCTGTTTATTTATTTATTTGTTATTTATATCACTATTGACTAATAGATATTTATTCTACACTGTGGGGTATAATCCAATACTATCATTTATGCTGTTGCTCTCATTGCCTCAGCTTTGACCATTGGGGTCACTTTCATGTTGGTACCTGTGTCTTTCCCATATGTCCTATCATCTTTGAGCACATCTTTTTCTTTTTCTTCGGCATTACAAGAATCTCAAGATCTGTTGACCATCTTTTAATATACTTAGCTGCCATTTGTCTGTCATCTTTGGTGAAACATCTGTTCAAATATTTTGCCCATTTTTAATTTGTTCACTTATCTTCTTATTAAATAGGTAAGAATTTTATATAAATTCTAAATACAATTCTAAATGTATATAAATTCTTACTATAAATTCTAAATAAGAATTTTACATAAAGTCTAAATACAGTTCTAAATTTATATAAATTATAAATAAGAATTTTATATAAATTCTAAATTTATTTATTTAATGTATATTTTGAAAGTATTTTCTCTCGCAGTTTTCATCTTATTTCATTTTCTTAACAGTCTTTCAAACAGTTGAAGTTTTCAATGTTGAGAGAGTCCAATTTATCACTTTCTCTTTCACGGTTTGTATTTTTGTATCATATCTAAGGAATCTTTGCCTAACTCAGATATCAAAAAGACCTTTTCTGTATTTTCTTTTAGAACGTTCATTGCTTTAGCTCTTTTATTTATGTGATTTATTTCTGGCAAAGTTTTGTTTACAGTGTAAAATTAATGTTGAGGTTGATTTCTATTACATGTTGATGCTCAATTATTCTAGCACCACTTACTGAAATTAATATTCTTTTCCAATTGAATTTTCCTGCAAATTTTTCAAAAATCCATTGACCGTGTACGTGTGAGACTATTTCTGAGCTATCTGTTCTTTTCCATTACTATATATCTGTTCTTATATTAATAAAACACTGTCTAGATTTCTATAGTTTCATAGCAAGTCTTAAAGTAGTGGGAATCCTCCAACTTTGTACTTCTTTTAAAAAATTATTTTGTCTATTCTAAGTTGTTTGCATTTCCATATAAATGTTAGAATCTGAATTTCTACCAAAAATACCTGCTGGCATCCTGGTTGGCATTGCCTTAAATCTACAGACCAGCTTGGGGACAACTGAGATCTTAATAATATTGAGTCTCCAAAACTGTAACAGATCCTTAACATATATTATTAGATTTATACCTAGGCGATTATTTTTATTTGTTTGTTTGTTTGTTTCTTGGTTTGGTGCAATGCTAAACAGCACTTTTAATGTTTTCTTTTTCAGCTGTTCATTGACAGTATACAGACATTAAACTGGTCTTTGTATACTGACTTTGTATCCTGTGACCATGCTAAACTCATTTATTGTTCTACGAGCTTCTATGTAAATTCTTGAGATTTTCTACATAGATAATCATGTTGCCTATGAATAAAGAGTTTTTATTCTTTCTTATCTATGTGACTTTCGTTACTTTTTCTTGACTTATTTCAGTGGATAGGACTCCAGTACAACGTTGAAAAATACAGTGAGAACAGAAATCCTCACCTTTTCCCCAATCACAGCAGGAAAGTATTCAGTCTTTTGCCAAGAAGTATGATGTTAGATGTAGGCTTTTCATAGATGCTCCTTATCAGGTTGAAGAAGTTCCCCCCTATTTTTAGTTTTCTGAGAGTTTGTTTTTAAATAATGAATTGGTTTTGCATTTTGCCAAATATTCTTTCTGCATCAATTAAGTTGATCATATCATTTTTTTCATATCTTTTTTTTCACTTTTAGCCTGTTGATATGGCCAGTTATGTTCACTGATTTTCAAATGTTGAACCAACCTTGCATCCATAGGATAGACCCTACTTGAACATGACATATTATCACTTTCATATATTACTGGATTTCATTCGTTAATATTTTGTTAAGGGTTTTTGTGTCTAATTTAGTTTTTTGGTCAGTTGATTTTTTTTTCTTGTAATGCCTTTTCTTGATTTGGGTATCAGAGTAATCCTGGCCTCATAAGTTGATTTGGGAAGTGTTTCTTCCACTTCTACTTTCTGGAAAAACTTGCATGCTATCGGTATTATTTCTTCTTTAAATGTTTGGCAATATGTATCTGTGAAGCCATCTGGGCCTGTGCTTTTCCTTGTAGAATCCAAATACATTCAAATCACTATAAATTCAATTTCTCTAAAAGATGTAGATTATTCAAGTGGTTTATTTCTTCATGAGTGAATTTTGGTAGTTTGTGTTTTTAAAGGAATTGTTCTGTTTCATCTAAGTTATCCAATTTATTGTCATAAGGTTGTTCATAACATTTTCTTATTATCCCTTTAATTTTTGTAGTATCTGCTTTATTTCTAACATTGGTACTTTGTATTTTCTCACTTTTTTCTTATTCATTCTGGATAAGAGGTTATTGATATTTTATTGTTTTTATGATTCTGTTTTTTTTTTACTTCTGCTCTTTATCATTTTCTTCCTTCTGTCTGCTGTGGGTTTAATTTGCTCCTCCTTTTGTGGTTTATTAGGGTGGAATTTTAGTGGTTTCAGACCTTTTACCTTTTGTAAAATAAGCAGTTAATGATATGAATTTCCATCTAAGCACGACTACCTGCATCCTACAAATTTTGATATGTTTTACTTTTACTTTGTAATTCAAATCATTTTATAATTTATTTTGTATTTCTTCTTCCACCTAAGAATTATTTGCTACTTACCAGCCAACTATTGGTGGCATTTCCAGATATCATTCTGTTGTTCATTCCTAAATTGATTAAATTGTGGTCAGAAAATACACTTTGTGTGATTTCAGTCCTTTTAATGTTGTTGTGATTTGTTTCATGGCTCAGAACATGTTCTATCTTAGTGGATATTCTGTGTACACCTGAAAAGGATGTGTATTCTGAAGACGGTGGAGTGTTCTGAGAAATGTCAGTTAAGTCAGGTTGGTTGGTACTGGTTTTCTAATCTTCTACTGCCCTCCTGATTATTTTGTATACTTTTTCTATCGATTACTGACAGAAGAGTATGGGACTCTCCAACTATCATTATGGATGTGCCCATTTATCATTTTAGTTCTCTCAGCTTTTGCTTTATGCATTTGGGAGCTCAGGACTAGGGACAAACACAATTAGGATTGCGATGTCTTCTTGATGAATTGACCGAGTGATTTATAAGCTCTTTCTTTGTCTTTGTAACATTTCTTATGCTGAATTTTAGTTTTTCTGAAATTATTATAGCCACTTCAGCTTTCTTTTAATTGGTCTCTACATGGTATTTCTTTTTCTAGCCTTTCTCTTTTCACCTCTTTAAGTCTTTGCACTTAAAGTGTTTTGTTTTTTTTTACTCATACAGTGAGTCTTGTTTCCTTTCCAGTTTTACAATCTCTGCCTTTTAATTGGAGCGTCTGCATGTAATTGCTTATAGGGTTGAATTTAAATCTATAACTTGTTTACCATTTTTTTTTTTTTTTGAGACCGAGTTTCGCTCTTTTTGCCCAGGCTGGAGTGCAATGGCATGATCTCGGCTCACCTGCAACCTCCACCTCTCCAGGTTCAAGTAATTCTCCTGCCTCAGCCTCCCGAGTAGCTGGGACTACAGGCATGCGCCACCACACCTGGCTAATTTTGTATTTTTAGTAGAGATGGCGTTTCTCCATGTTGGTCAGGCTGATCTTAAACTCTCCACCTCAGGTGATCCGCCTGCCTCGGCCTCCCAAAGTGTTGGGATTGCAAGCGTGAGCTACCCTGCCGGGCCCACTTGTTTATCATTTATTAATTCTGCACTCTGTTCCTTTTTTCCAATTTTCTTGTCTTCTTTTGGGATTAATTAAATATTGTTGTATATTCTATTTTACCTTATAATTGATTTATTTCTACAATGTTCTCTCTTTCCTTCTCCCTCTGTTGTTGCCTTAGAGTTTACCATATGCATCTTTAAGTTATCACAATCTATCTTCAAATACTGTTATACCCTTTCACATGTAGTATGTGAACCTCACAATAGTGTACTTCCATTTCCTGCTCATTCTTTGTGCTTTTGTTGTCATGCATTTTGATTCTTCACATGTTATGAATTTTACCATTGTTATGCTTTTAGACAGTCAATCATCTCTGAAAAAGATTAAAATGTAAGTAAACAATATCTTTTATAATTACTCATTTTTATGAGTTCTGGCATTCCTCATTTATTTGTACAGACCCAGACAGGCATTTGGTATCATTGATATCATACATTTTCTCTCTGAAGAACTTTCCTTAATATTTTTTGTTGTGCAGGTGTGCAGGAAACACACACCTTATTTGTTAATCTTAAGAAGTCTGTTTTGCTTTCACTTCTGAAAAATATTTTCACATTATATAGAATTCTGGGTACACAGCAACATTTTCTTTCAGTAATTCAAAGATGCCACCTCATTGTCTGTTGGCTTACAACATTTCTAATAAGAAATCTTCCCTAGCTCTTATCTTTGATCTTCTGCGTGTGATGTGTATTTTTCTTCAACTTTTTTTAAAGAGATCTTATCTTTATCTTTTGTTTCTATTTGTCCTGAAATATATCTTGTGTGATATATCTGAACTTCTTTGATCTTCAGGGATTTCTTGGGCGATTTTTCCTTAATTTTGGTAAATTATTAACTACTGTCACACAAATCTTATTCCTGCCCCTCTATCTTGCTCTCTGTCTCTTCTCTTCTTGGGACTACAATGACATATATGTAGACTGTTTGATGTTGCCTCACAGCTCTTGAGTGCTCTGTTTTGTTATTTTTTTTCTACTCTTTTTTCTTCTTTATGTTTCAGCTTGGATGATTTCTACTGGTTAACTTCAATAATATTTTTTCCTCTAATATCTCTACACATTTCTGATAAGCTTGTCAAAGGAATTATTCACTGTATGGTATACATTTTTAATAATTTTTAATCTCTATCACTTTCACTTGACTCCACCCACTTTTTTTGTTTTTTAAGACAGAATCTCACTGTGTTGCAAGGCTGGAGTGCAGCAGCATGATCTCAGCTCAGTGCAACCTCCGCCTCCTGGGTTTAAGTGATTCTCCTGCCTCAGCCTCCCAAGTAGCTGGGATTACAAGAGTGTGACACCACGCCCAGCTAATTTTTGTATTTTTAGTTGAGACGGGGTTTCACCATGTTGGCCAGGATGGTCTCCATCTCTTGACCTTGTGATCCACCCGCCTCGGCCTCCCAAAGTGCTGGGGTTATAGGTGTGAGCCACCATGCCCAGCCATTTGATTCTTTTATAGTATTTACTTCTTTGCTGAAATTTCTCATGTGTTCATATGTATTGTCTATCTTATCCTGGATCTTCTATTATATTAATTACAGTAATTTTAAATCCCTGTCTGATATTTCCAACATCTTGATCATCTCAGGGTCTGATTTTGCTGATTGCTTTGTCTCTTAACAATGGGTCATCTTTTATACCTTTTTGTGTATTACATAATTTTTTGTTGAATGTGGAAAATTCTACATAAAATAAAAGTAGAGGCTAATCTAAATAGTACTTATGCCTAGAAGTGAGCATATGTCTTCTGATGATAGGTGTTTTGTACAGGAGTTGAGGCAATCTGTTCAGTAGTTGAGTTGGGTGTATAATTTCTGTTCTTAGAGTTACCTTTAGTGGGTACAGGCTTCAAATTTCTGCTTTGGAGGTCTGCTGCTTCCCTGTGCTTACTTGGGTCTGGAATGCTATAGGGTTTCCCTCTATATTTCTGCTATACCTTCAGCTCTCAATGTGCCCTGTACATCTGCACCACAGAGAAGGGCTTTCTCCAGTTACAGCCTCTTCCAGTCACAGCCTGCTATGCTTGTTACTTGGTGCAAGCCTTAGGGTAGGGTCAGGAGAGGTTTCTCAATTCTCTTGTTCCAGCCTCAGTCATAGGTGTACATCTGGGCCTCAAAGGTGGGGTTTTGGCAGCATCCCTAACTTTCCCCCATGACAACCAAATTCTTGTTTGTTAGTGTCTGGGAGGGTCTTGGGTAGAAGAGAGTTTCTAATCCTCCTTTAGCAATAAGTAGCAGACTTCTGCTTTGTATCAGGGCAGGACACTGTGCCTGAGTCAGGTTCCAGCCCCTCCTGTAAAGAAGATGGCTTTTGCTTCCTCCCCTTCCTGAAAGACAGAGCATCTTTGCCTGATTTCTGGGAGCTGTCCCTTCCCAGCGTGGCTTTTGCCACATATTGGACATGGATCCATGATGTAGGCAGGCTTTCATGTATACTAATACAGACTGTCTCAGGTCTCCTTCCCTCTTTCTGATCTTTCACAAAAGTACTTGGTAAAGGTCCATAGAAAAAAGTCAGTGAGTGAGTGCAGGCTCTCTTGTGCCTAGAATTACCAGGGATTCTGATGCAGAGCAAGCAAGCACCAAGATTGGGGCTTAGCCTGGGAGGTTTCTTGGCTTCACCTAGGAAAGAATTCAAGAGCAAGCTGGTGGTGTTGGACAGCAACTTTTATTGAAGCCACAAAATAGAGCAGCAGCAGAGGTCCTGCTCCTTGTGGAGTGGGGCTACCCCATAGGCAGTGTGCCCAGAGTAGCATCTCAGGGCCGTTCGGCAGTCACATTTATACCCACTTTTAATTACATACAAATTAAGGAGAAGATTATTCAGACATTTCTAGAAAAGCATGGTAACTTCCAGGTCCTTGCCATGGAAAGGGGCGGTATCCTCCAGGCATTGCTATGGCCATGGTAGACTGTCATGGTGCTGGTGGTGGGCATGTCTTATGGAGAGGTGCTTTTGGTGCCTCTTACCCCTTTCAGCCAGCCTTCAATCTCATCTGATATACAGTCCTTCCTCCTATGTCAATTCTACACTGTCATGCTAGCCCATTGTATTGGTTTGTTAAGGGGGCTGTAAATTACCACAGACTTAGTGGCTTAAAACAACAGAACTTAATTCTCATACAGTTCTGGAGGGCAGAAGTCTAGAAACAAAGTATCAGCAGTGCCCTATTACTACAGAGGCTCTAGTGTGGAAATCATTCTTTGCCTCTTCTAGGTTTGCCAGCTTCCTTGGCTTGTGGCCACATCACTGCAATCTCTGCCTGTCTTCATGTCGCCTTTTCCTCTGTGACTTTCTTCTCCTCTGTATGTCTTATAAGAGCACTTGACAGAAGATTTAGGACCCACTTGAATACTGCAGGATGATGTTCTCATTTCAAGATCCTTAATTACATCTGCAAAGACCTTTTTACCAAATCAAATGACAACTTCTAGGGGTTAGGACATGGACATGCCTTTTTTGGGGGCCACCATTCAACACGATGTATCCATACTCAGCATTTAATAAACCATTAGGTTTCAACTATTTCTTTTTTGCTTGTTTTTATGTTAACTTTTCTTACACTTTGCCAAACATAAAACAATCCACATGTCCCAACTCTCCTCAGTGGGTTTGTCACCCTTTGTGGTTCGGTTCACCTATTTGCCTTGTACCCTCAGCTCTCAAGAAAACTTATGATCTTACAGATTATGTGGTGTCTTCTTGTGGTTAGAGTATGAACACTGTTCTCTGGCAGCATTCTGCAGCCCAAGCAGAAATAGAAAGCCTGTGGCATGGTTGCCTCACCAGGTCAAGACTCTGGTCAGTAGAAGCATTTAGGTTGTCTTGTAGATCATTCATGATGTTTGCAGTTATCACTCCCACTTGCAGCCGATGAGTCTTTTCCTCAGAATAATTTTTCTAGTCTTCTAAGTCTTGAAGGGAACTAATTTGTAAATTCGCAAAGGTGGGACTTCTGGGGTTTTCCAAGTGTGAGCTTTTCCCTACTTAAAATCTGATACCATCAAGTGCATCATATCAGTGCACCATCCATCCTCCAGTACCCATGTGGACAGAGCACTGTCCCCGCCTGTGCAGTAGGTGAGACACAGGGATTTGGCAGAAGTCCCGAGTGGGGTCCTGGGTCCCTCCCTTCCATCTGCAGCACCCATATAGGGATAGCCCCTCATAGTTGGTATGAATCACACCCCCCTTTCACTCTCAAGTATCATTTTTTAGAAAATAAACGGGTACCCTACCCCTACGGGCTCAGCTGCCCAACATTTTCAGAGCTCCTTGATGCACAGTGCTTTGCCTCCTGAACTGTTTCTGTGTTCTCCTGCCCCAGACTCACCCCTGGATTAATGATAGCTCAGGTCCCTGAGCACTGACCCTCACTTTCCTTAGCATGACTCTGCCCTTGGAAGCAGCTCTGGGGAGCCTCCTGCTCAGCTCCTCCAGTCTCCAGGGCCCTTCCCTGGCACTGGGTATGTGGCCAGGATGCTTCTGGACCTGGGTGTGGGAAGGCTTAGCGGTGTGAACAATGGAACCCAAGCCCAGAGAGGCAGAGCATTTAGATCGGAAGTCTGCATCGGCTAGGACAGCTGGCCCACACACTTGTAGATTTACCTGGAAGTTTCTACTTGTTTGGGGACAAGTGTATTGATGATGAAGGGCAGCTCTGCACAGACCCAGGAGCCAAAGGCATGTTCATGTCCTCCCAAGTGAGGAGGGAGGAGGGACCACTGCCCACCACCCTGGAGCTCATGCTTGTCCTTGACTCCTTTTTCTCTTCATCCTAACATTCCTTATCTTTTTGGGTTGTGAAAATATTTCATGCTAAGTAAATTCTCCTTTGATGTTTTCTCCTTTTTTCAATGGAGTTTGTGCTTCCCCCTCCTTTTTCTCTGTAGGGAAGGGACTCCCAGAGCCCTGAACTTCAGGGAGGACACACCAACACACTAAGGCACGCACACACACAACCTCTGATCCTCCTGCTGACACGTGGCGCATTAATCACACTCCACAGCTCACATTGTCCAGAGCTTACATCACGAAGCAGCGTCCTGTGAAGAGGCTGGGTCTGAAGAGCACGTGAGGCAGAGAATGTGCATTGTAAAGTTGATTTACACTTAGAAGAGTCAGCAGCAGATTGTTGGCTTCATGAATCATGGCTTAAGATCTTTGCATTGCAGGAAGAAGGGCTCGTTCGGCATCTGCGGGTTTCAACTCTTTGGCTCCTTCAGTGAGGTCTTTCATGTGGGAAAGTGATCATGAAAAATGCCACCTTTCTTTGGAAGGGGCTCCTCTGAGATTCTAAAATATTTGAATTCACCTTAAAAGGGAAAGATGGGCATTCTGGCCTTGATTTGTCTGCAGACCTCACCACCTTGACAGATATGTACAGAGTTGTGATCTTGGGTGAGTAACTCAACATTTCATGACCTCATTTGTTTTTTTATAAATTGGGATGAAAAATGGCACACATCCAGTAAGCTGGCCCTAATGACTAAGACAAAGAGTGCACAAGAGTGAAGTCTGATGTAGGCGTTAAAGATCGTTCTCATGCTCATTCTCGCAGACACTGCCTTGAGTTTTACAGGCTGTGCTTTTCATGTCCCTGTCCCCTCTCCCCAAGAGAGCCCAAGGAGAACCCTATGACTAACACAGAGCTTCACTTCCTGTAATTCCTCTCCCACAAGGAGCACTTCTGTCTTCTGATTTAGGATGATGTTCCTGTGGAGGCAGAATAATGGCCCCCAAGATGCCCACATTCTAATCCCCAGAGCCCGTAAATATGTGACCCTCCATAACAAAAGGGACTTTCCAGATGTGATTAAGAGTTTTTTTGTTATTTTTTTTTTTTTACTTTTTTCATGAAAAAAATCATTTGAACTTTCATTTTAGATTCAGGGGATACACGTGCAGGTTTGTTATATGGGTATATTGCTTGATGCTGAGGTTTGGGGTACTAAAGATCCCATCACCCAGGTACTGAGCATAGTACCCAACAGTTAGTTTTTCAACCCCTGTTCTCCTTCCTCTCTTCCTCCCTCCTCTAGTAGCCCCTAGTGTCTATTGTTGCCATCTTTATGTCCATGAGCCCCAATGTTTAACTCCCACTTACAAGCGAGAATATGTGATATTTGGTCTTCTGTTCCAGTTTAACTGACACAAACCCTCCTGTCTTCCAATTATTCACTTAGGATGATGGCTGCCAGCTACATCCATGTTGCTGTCAAGGACATGATCTCATTCTTTTTTATGGCTGTATAGTATACCATAGTGTATAGGTACCATATTTTCTTTATCCAGTCCACTGTGATGGACATCTAGGTTGACTTTATGTCTTTGCTATTGTGAATAGTGCTGCAATGAACATATGTGTGCATGCATCTTTTTGGTAGAATAGTTTATTTTCCTTCAGGTATATACCCAGTAATAGGATTGCTGGGTCAAATGATGGTTGTGTTTCAAGTTCTTTGAGAAATCTCCAAACTGCTTTCCACAGTGGCTGAACTAATTCGCATTCTCACCTACCGTGTATAAGCATTCCCTTTTCTCTGCAGCTTCACCTGCATCTGTTATTTTTTGACTTTTCAATAACAACCATTCTGACAGGTGTGAGATGGTATCTCATTGTGGTTTTGATTTGCATTTCTCCGATGATTAGTGATATTGAGCATTTTTTCATGTCTGTTGGTTGCTAGTATGTCCTCTTTTGAGAAGTGTCTGCTCGTATCTTTTGCTCACTTTTTAATGGGGTTGTTTTTTGCTTGTCCAATTATTTAAGATCCTACTAGATTCGGGATATTAGACCTTTGTAAAATGTATAGTTTGAGAGTATTTTCTCCTATTCTGTAGGCTGTTCTGTTTACTCTGTTGATAGTTTCTTTTGCTATGCAGACGCTCCTTAGTTTGAACAGGTCCCACTTGTCAATTTGTGTTGCAATTGCTTTTAAGGACTTAGTCATAAATTCTTTCCCAAGGATGATGTTCAGAATGGTGTTTTCTAGGTTTTCTTCTAGGATTCATACAGTTTGGGGTCTTATAATTAAATCTTTAATCCTCGTGTTAATTTGTGTGTATGGCGAAAGGTAGAGAAGTCCAGTTTCATTCATCTGCATATGGCTAGTCAGTAATCCCAGCACCATTTATTGAATAGGGAGTCCTTTCCCTATTGCTTATTTTTTTTTAACTTTGTCAAAGATCAGATGGTTGTAGAAGTGTGGCTTTACTTGTGGGTTCTCTATTCCATTCCATTGGTCCAACTGTCTGTTTTTGCACCAGTAAAATGCTGTTTTGGTTATTATAGCCTTATAGCATAGTTTGAAGTTGGGTAATGTGATGCCTCCAGCTTTGTTCTTTTTGCTTAGAATTGCTTTGGCTATTCAGGCTCTTTTTTGGTTCTGTATGAATTTTAGAATTTTTTTTCTAATTCTGTGAAAAATGCTGTTGGTAGTTTGAAAGGAATAGCGTTGAACCTGCAGATTTCTTTGGGTAATATGGCCATTTTAATGATATTGATTCTTCCAATCCATGAGCATGGAAAGTTTTTCCATTTGTTTGTGCTATCTATGATCTCTTTCAGCAGTGTTTTTTAGTTCTCCTTGTAGAAATGTTTCACCTTCTTGGTCAGATGTATTGCTAGGTATTTGTGTGTGTGTGGCCTTGTAAATGGGATTGCCTTCTTGAATTGGCTCTCAGCTTGACCATTATTGGTGTATAGAAATGCTACTAATTTTCCAACATTGATTTTGTATCCTGGAACTTTATTGAAGTTGTATGTCAGTTCCAGGAGCCTTTTGGGGGAGTCATGAGGGTTTTCTAGGTATAGAGTCACATCGTTGGTGAAGAGATATAGCTTGACTTCATTTCCTGTTTGGATGACTTTTATTTCCTTCTCTTGCCTGATTGCTCTGGCTGAGACTTCCAGCTTAAGAGTCCTGAGACAGGGAAATTGTCTTGAGTTGTCTGGATGGGCCCAATGTCATCACAAAGGTCCTTATAATTCGGATCCTTATAATTCAGCAGAAGCATCAGGGTCAGAGAGACTGGAAATAGGACAGAAGCAGAGATTGAGTGTCACAATGTGATCATATCAAGGAAGAGAGATAGACAATCTCCAGAAGCTGAAAGAGCAAGGCAATGGGTTTGCCTCCAGAAGAGCACATTCCTGCAGACACCCCCTTAGCTCCATAAGACTCATTTCAGACTTCCTCCTCCAGAATCAGAAGATCATAGATTTGTGTTGTTTTAAGCCGCTAAGCTCGAGGTGATTTGTGACAGCAGTACCAGGAAACTGACACTGCTCCCTCTGGACCCATCGCCCACGGTGAGTCCAAAGTGATCGTGTCACAGGTTCAGGCTTCGCAGCCCCATTAGTCTTCTTGCTTTCCAGCTGAAGTCTGGTCTGTGGAGCCCTTGTGCCTCCAGGCAATTGGATTTGCTTAATTGCTTAATTTTCCTTCTAAGGCTCACCCTAACCAGGGCCCCATGTGACGCCTCTGACCAAATGTGACAACAGTTTTGACGAATGTGCAAGGAAGCCTCATTAAGATCAATAATTCTTCTTTCACCATCAAAACCTACCCCAAAAAGATGCAACAGGGCGGGCACATGGTGCCCTGGAGCTGTGTTGTGCCACAGCCCCACTGGGCCCGGGGGCAGAGGAACTAGCTTCTTGTCCTTCACTGCTGTTGACATATTTATTACAGATCCATTTCCCAGTAGACCAGCCCCCAGGCACATTAGTGTAATAATGTAGGAAACCATTAGCAGGAGCTTTTGGGACCTGGGGGTAAAGGAAGCTGTGACACGCTTGCCACAGAGGAATCTAACTGACTTATTGTTCATTTAAAAAATCACTTTGAATTGTTCTAGCTTTGACATTCAGAGCTGCTATCCGACGTGTAAAATTAAGAAGCATGAAGGAACAAACCTTGCTAACTTCAAGAGAAGCTGGCAATTCAATTAGAATAATAATGGAAACCAACTGGGTGTAAAAAAATGCCTCACTCAGGGCCTTGGTTCCAGAGAGACTGGTCTTGCCCAGATCTGAAGGGTCTCTGTGACTGACAGTGAATTTCACACCGTGCAGGCCTCCAGGAAGAGGAAAGTGCATGTGATCAATGTGTTCTTTATCACGGTGTAGAGGCTGTGTGCTACCTGAAAAGCTGCAAAGGTATCATCAGGCAGCCTGGCAGATGCGGGCTGGAGTGGGAATCTTGCAGAAACAGAGCAGGATGCAGAGGTTGGCTTTGGAGTGATCCTAGGCTGTTTCCACCCTGGCAAGTTGAAATGTCCATGGTGATGAGACCTGTCCTAGAGGACAGTGCAGAGCCTGCCTGGATATTTTAGGCCTTTTCAGTCAGTGGTCAAATCAGAGCTGTCTCCTTCCAGGAACACTGAACACAGCAAAATCTGATGTAACAGAAACTAACATTTATTGACTGAGTGTCCTCTGTGCCAGTCACCGTGTGAGCCCTGGAATGCTCCTTGGTCAGAACGCGGTACACAGTAAGTGCCCAATAAATGGGGACTGCTGTTTTTATTAAGGTCATTGGGATTACTGCTGATGATCAGATGTGAGGTAATCTTGTCTCCGCAGCAAGATTGGCTGCTCCATGAAGGGGGACGCCCCCACACGCACATGCACACATGTGCTACGCATACGTATTTTCACACCCCAAGAAAAGACGCCAACACGCTCACCACACGTGGATGCTCATTAAACTCTCTTCAACTTGAAATGGAGTCAAATGTACATTCTTTTTTAGAAGTCTGCAGTGTGGAGCCGAGTGTTTATGTAGCGTTGAATGACAGAGGTCCTGCCAACGTCCACTTGCTGTAGTGAACATGCGTATGTTTCATGGGCTTTGTTACCAAGGAGCTTGCTGATCCTTCCCACTGAACCTAAAGTGAAATCACAGCCCTGGGTCTAATGAGATCACTCTTTCCATTTTGGGCAAATAAAGATGTTTTTTTAAAAAGTTCTCTTCAAAGTCTGCTTTGAAGAGCGAGTGAGAGAGGTGGATAGCAGATGAGGATGGAACCAGAGCTCCTGTCACTTCCTGCCTTCCATTTTAAAGCTCTTGATGAGCCTGCTTTTTGTGGAAGCCTTGGTTACTAATACGATGTTTTGGTTGGTAGGAATACTGGATTCCTGGAAGTAAGAGTGTTGGAACTCCAAGATGGGCATGCTGGCTAGTATCTCTTCATGCCATCCCTTCCCCAAACCACACTCAGCAGCATGACATTGAAGAGTAGGTGAGCTGGGTCTAGAGTCCTCTGTTGAAGGGCCTGGAGAGATCAGATTACTTTCCCAAACTCACGTAGCCATTAAGAGCTGGAATCAGCTTACACTAAGGTATCCTCACTACCCAACTTCTTCCACAATTTCGAGTGAGGGAAAAAAAAATCTCTCTCTCTCTCTCTCTCTATATATATATATGTATATATAGAATCAGCAGAGTTTCTGTCCTCTGCTGCTTTCTGGGGGTCACAGTTTCTCCTGGCAAGGCATGTTACCCAGAGTTCTCATGCTTTGAACATGGTAGACTTGCTGCAGTGTAAGGACAAGGTGCCCAGGGTCACAGCATTTCCCAAGCCCTGTAGGAGGCACCCTGACACCAAGCAGATCTGACCAGAGGGACCAAGGCGGGCTCACTGTGAATCAAGGGAAGCTGGGACATGGGTACACTTAGGTAATGTCTGTTCCATGAAATTCTAGTTAAAATGAACAGGACCATGTCACAGCATGAATTGTAGTCACTATAATTAATCCCAAATTAGCCATTTAAATACCTACCTTCTATAACCCAATTCAGTTTACTGTTGAAGCCTAGATTGGCTACATATATAATGGAAGTAAGTCAGTTAACTATGATATAAACCAGTAAATTTTTTTCTAGGTTCAGTTATATTTGGAATACAAAAGTTACAGAGACCCAGATTTTAAATGTAATTGAGACGGAGTCTTGCTCTGTTGCCCAGGCTGGAGTGCAGTGGTGCGATCTCGGCTCACTGTAAGCTCCGCCTCCTGGGTTCACGCCATTCTCCTGCCTCAGCCTCCGGAGTAGCTGGGACTACAGGCGCCCACCACCACGCCCAGCTAATTTTTTGTATTTTTAGTAGAGACGGGGTTTCACCGTGGTCTCGATCTCCTGACCTCGTGATCCACCCACCTCGGCCTCCCAAAGTGCTGGGATTACAGGCGTGAGCCACCACGCCTGGCCGTAAATTTTTTTTCTTAACCTGGAAGATGATCAAGGCAAGGGGTAGAGAAGAAAAAAAAAGGGCACCAAATGCCAGCCTGAGGGTGAACTCTTCAGAATAGACTAGAAAAGAAATGGAAATAATTTAGGAATGAAAATATCCTAGCAAATAATGTTTATCTTCACAGTGAGAAGACAAGTTCATCTTTGAAACAAGAATAAGATGATATGAAAAGGGAACAGGAGGTTCGTAGAAAACAGGAGGGACGTAAGCCCTTGGACAATTTCTTTTTTATGAAACAACAACATGTGATTGCTAAAAAAAAGTTTTCAACAGAATATTTGGGAGATAAAAATCAAGAAAGTCTCTGAGAAAATAGAACAATACATCAAAGAAACAAACAAATAAGCAAACGAAAGAGACAGGATTAAACCCAGAGGTCCTAGATTCGCTCCCCCTGAGTGGGAGGGATTGTTCCATGCAGCCTCTGCTTGAGTTGGTATCCACACTTCAAGCCCCTGGAGCTGTTCTCTGACAAATCGCTGCTTCAACAACGCAATTTGTCAGTTAAGTCCCAAATGGGATCAAATCACCCTTCTTCTCACTGTGCTTGGCTTACGTCACCAATGAGTTTTACCCGAAGTCTGAATCTTGTTCTTTAAACTCAAAAAAAAACCCCCCAAAAAACCAAAAAACAGTCCGCTCTTGGGTAGTACTTTTGTTCACTCCCTTGCATGTTTATATTTCCAGCTTTATCCCAGCTTTCTGTCATCAGGTTCTCAGCCAGCCCCGGTGTCCAGGGCATGTGGCAGCTCTCTCATTCACCTGGTGCCCAGGGCATGTGGGAGCTGTCTGGTTTGCCTTCTTGGCTGGAAGCCTATGTCTATCCGGAGATGATAGTGGTTCAGAAGGGCTGAGCAGAGGCCAGAGAGATCCACCAGGAGGAAAGCACTCCCACTCCAGCACTGTGTCAATGAGCCTTAGCGTTGCAGAGATGGAGAGTGTGGGCTCCAGAACAGCCCGGGCATGTGAGGGCTGCCCATGGCTGCTCCACACAGCCCTGGGAACACGGTGAGCACTCAGTCATCATTCACTCTGCTGTCATAAGTCTTCTCCAACCGCTAAATGCCCTAGCGGGAGAGGCTGAGAGATTCCCACAGGGTGGAAGACTTGCCACCAGAGCCCCATAGAGGAGGAAACGGCGCTGGCTTGGCCTGCAGCTGGCTGAAAACTCTTACCAAAGACATGCTGTAATCTCCAAGACATTGGAGCTCCATGGGTTGAAGCAACGGAAGAAGCCAAGGCCACCCTCCACCGGCTCGTTCACCCAGCGAAGCTTCAGTGCATGCTCTGATAACTCCCATCCTCACAGCAACCTTTAAGGGAGGGCTGATATCCTCTCCAGTTCACAGATGAGGAAAAGGAGGCAGCAGAGTGGCTGCGTAGGTCACCCAAGGACCACGTAGAGAGGAAGAGACAGAGCCAGGATTTGAACCAGGAAGTCTACCCAGGAAGGTAGCAGCTGCTCAGTCTACAGAGTGGACAAGGCTTCCTGCTCTGGCTGTGGGTGGGTTGTGGAAGGTAGAGGCTCAGACTCCCATCAGCTTCAGCCCCTCCTCCTGCTCAGTGGAACCCAGAAAATACAGAAGGCTCTGGAAGCACAGTTTAAAATCACTCGGCAAGTTAGAAAGAGAGGTGAGAGCCTGGGAGCCAGCCAGTGGGTTCCTGAACATCAGAGAGGTCCCAGGAAGGAAAGCAGGGCTGGGTGAAGCTGCTAAGGGCTTTGATGGTAGAGTTGTGACAGAAGGGTTTAATTCATCAAAGAAGAGCCAAAAAGTCGCTGTAGGGAAACTGCGAAGGAGGATGCATGCCCTGAGCTCAGCGAGTGCTCTGTCCAGTTGGAGACAAAAGACAGAGCACCACTGTGGAGGCCTCCAGGGCCCTAGAGATACAGAAAAGGGAGGCAGAGAGCTCCCTGTGTCCAAAGCGCTCAGGGAAGACTCCGTGGAAGGTGGTCATGCCTGGCTCCCAGGTGGGCAGGGTATGGGCAGGGGAAGGCACTGCAAAGTCCTTGGGAACAGGGGCAGGCTGTGGTTTCCCAGAGCAGGGCAGGCGCATGACGGAAGGAGCGGGGGAGTTGTCCTAGGAATGAGGAGGAGAGTGATCTCCCTCTATAGAAAGGGAGCTGGAAGGAGGAGACCAGCAGGAAGAAGGGGTCAGAATAAAGGGAGAGGAAGGCCTGGCCAAGGCTTTGGAGGTTGATGACTTAAAGATTTCAAGGGAAAATTGCTTTTGGCAATGGTGGAGGGAGGATTTAGGGTAGGTGATGCTGGAAATAGGGGCATCGGCCTGGAAGGTGCTACGATAGCCCAGGAAGATAGAGAGCATCAGAGTCTGGATGGGAGCAGGAGGCAGGGGCAGGAGAGGAAAGGGTGAGTGGGGAAAGGGAAAGCGGCGGGAAGGCTGGCTCCAAACCTGGCCCCTGCCCAGCTACCAGCACAAATGGCCTGTGAGCTCCGGGTTTCTCATCTTTACAATGTGGATATGACAGTCACCATGTGACCATGCAGCGGTGTCTTGAGGGCTTCGTGGGAAGGTGACAGTAATGGGTCCAGCACAGCTGGCTCCTTGCAACACAAGAAACGGCACTGATGTTTTCTGTCCTCAGAGGGACCTGGTGACAAACTGGCTGCGAGGCTGAAAGAGGAAGGAGTCAGAGAGGGATGCATGATGTAAGCCAGGCTTGCTGGAACCAAAATGGGCCATGGACACCTACGTGGGATCAGCCCCACCCGTATCACTCGTGGACAGGATGCGAGTGGGCAAGGTGGCTTCCTGCTGCCCTTGGAGGAATGAGATCGGCAGGGCAGACAGACTTGCGCTGCCCAGGCCCCCTGATCTCCAGACAACGCCGGACTCTCCCCACTTACCCCACTTGCCCTTTCTAAAATGGAAAGAACCTGAAGAACTGGGAAACCTCATCCAAAGCCCACCACTGCCACTCCAGGGAACTGTCTCCTTCTGGAGATTTCTTATTCAGAGTTTCACACGCAAACAAATCAGCAAAGGAGCTGTGAACCAGAATCCTCCATCCAGGGCTGTCCCTGGCCTCTGGAAAGGGGATTTCTCATGCAGGAGATGTGTAAGATGTGTCTGTCAGATCAGAGAAATTGCAAGCACTGTCAGATCTGTGGGATTTTCTGTCTTCCCTCGGATGGATGTGGCTAAGATCATGTAAGAATGTAAGAAGAGAACACTGAGGTCTAAAAGGCCAAAGGGCAGAAACGAGAAGTAGAAGAAATACATTCATTGGCTTGTTTGGCAATACGGAGTCACAAATTGCACTGTTTGAATTTAAAATGTTTTAAAAATTGTATTGTCAAGACCATTTAAGAATTTGGAATAATCCTCATAATCGCTTAATATTAACCCACTGTGTGTCCATCTGTTTCCCTTTCTCTTTGACCCTGGACGTTCTAATGTAATCAGCATTTTCTGAGTTGAAAATTGAAGCTGAGGATGACGAGAAGGAAGAAGGTATATTAAAAAATAAATGTAGACCAGGATAACACTGATTCAATTTTGTCATGAAGGAGAAAAAGTGAACACCAGGTCCAACTCTGAACTTGAGGTTGGAGAGCTGAGACTTAATTGAGAGCAGAAATAGAAACACATTTGCTCGCTGGGCTTCGACCATCTGCCAGCAGCACATCGATGGTTTCCTCGGTGTCTGTGCGTCATGCTCATGATGTCTCCTGTTTTCTCTCCATTCCATATTCAGAAATAATTGAGAAAATTCAACAGATGTGGTTCTATCTCTGTTTCTCTTTGTTATTCAAATGAGGGAGGAAAGCAAAATTTTAAGGAGATGGTTTTAATTAGCAAATAAAATAACAACATCTTATACTTGCAGACCACTAGATCTGAAATTGATTTGCAAATAGGAATTTGTTAATCCTTCCAACGTTTCCTAAGATAGGGTTGTGGAAAAAGTTATTCTGCTTTTAGATAGAGAAGTGGGCTCTGCGAGAAGCAGTGGCCATAGATTGAGAGACCCTTCAAGAGGCGACTGCTTAAATTCCTTGTAAACATCACTTAAAATGAAAACCAGAATAAGGCTGCTTCTCCGTGAATCACTAGCACCCAGATGTGGCAAAGTTAACTGGAGAACTTCCTTGCTCTGACTTCCAGATGGCTTGAAAGAAAACAATGTCTTTATCACTGGAGTGTTTCAAATCAGTCGTGGATAGGTCAAAACTTCCTGCTACATGGGGGTGGTGTCAGAATGAACTGGGCCATTGTTTCTGCACATGGATCTTCAGGATTGTTCTGAGATGGGACTGGAACAAGCTAAACCATGAACACGAAATTCCAGAGATGAGACGGCAGTCCTAGAGGAGCTTACTAAGAACTGACCTTTGATTCCAGAGGTGGAATTGAAGCAGGCTCCTGCCCTTCTGAAAAACTGGGCCCTCCACGCATTGAATGGTGGCCCTCAGAAAAGACAGGCCCATGTCTTAATGCCCAGAACCTATGAATTATCATATTTGGAAAAAGGGTCTTTGCAGATGTAATTAAGTAAAAGATCTCAAGATGAGACCATCCTGGATTATTCAGAGAGGCCCTAAATCCAATGTCAAGTGTCCTTGCAAGGGACAGAAGAGGAGAGACCCAGAGAGAAGAGAAGGCCGTATGAAAATGAGGTGGAGATATGCACCCAGCAAGACCAGGAACACCTGCAGCCACCAGAATAAGGAAGAGGCAAGGATGGATTCTCCCCCAGGGCCTTCAGAGGATGCGTAATCCCGTCAACACCTGGATTCTTGACTTCCAGCCTCCAGAACTGTGAGAGAATAAACTTCTTTTGTTGGAAGCCACCAAGTTTGTGGCACTTAGTCATGGCAGCCAGGAAACTTAATATAGGCCCTGACACAGAGAACACAGATGACCAAGACAAAGAAAGCCTTGTGTCACCTTCTAGTCTCTAAAGACCCACTGGGGGAGAAGGAGGAGCAGGAAGACAGAACAAGTGGGGTAGCAGCCTGTTGCCATCACGAGTGATGGTCAGGGCTTTCTAACAGAAGCAAGGTTGGGAGGACTTTTCTGACCACCTGCCCTGGTGACTTGGATGGAAAGGACCAGCACATCCACCAGCAGTGGGGCTGAGTCCAGACGTCTCCTCAGCTGTCCCAGAGAGCAGACGGCAGGTATGCCAGACTTAGGGCCCCAAAAGTTGGGGTCTGGTGTCCTAGTCAGAGCAACTGGGCCTTCTGGATTGGTCCCAGACACAAATGACCCACAGACCCTTTAAGGACACACAGCTAAAGGTCAGTGACACTCTTGCATTTCAAACTTAGGTGACTGAGCCTGAATTCAAGCTCCTTGCATTAAAATCAAGATGAATTGGCCATTTTTATCTTTAAGACCCTTAGGCTTCAACTAAAGTAGCAGAGTGTGGCAACTAAAAAAGGCTTGTCTCATAACACATGATTTATTTGGGAGGAGGCCCCCAGGTCCCAAAAGGAGGTTTTCCCAGGACTCCAGGAAGTACTTTTAGGATTTTTAAATTAGGAATAATCTTAGAAATAGGGAAGAAGGACTCATGTCTGATCCGATCACCATGCAGGCACCAAGCCTTGCCATAGGAAGACAGTTACAAATTGGGTAAGCTCTTTGAACACTGGGGACCTCACCTATTCAGAGTAGAACCTACCTGTTCTGAACTGACATTATTCCTGGAGGCTGATTTCATAGCCCCCCCCTTTTTTTTGATGCAGAATCTTGCTCTGTCACCCAGGCTGGGGTGCAGTGGTGGGATCTCAGCTCACTGCAACCTGCACCTCCCAGGCTTTACTGACTCTCCTGCTCAGCCTCCTGAGTAGCTGGGATTGCAGGTGTGCATCACCACGTTTGGCTAATTTTTATATTTTTGGTAGAGATGGGGTTTCACCATGTTGGCCAGGCTGGTCTTGCACTCCTGACCTCAAGTGATCTGCCCACCCACCTTGGGCTCCCAAAGTGTTGGGACTACAGGCCTTAGCCACCATGCCCAGCCCTGATTTCATAGCTTTAAAAGTACACAGTGTTCACTAAAAGGTGTTTCTGAATTAGGTAGAGTTTGTGACAGGGGCTAGAAGGATATGGCAAGGAAAACAGCAGTTTAAAAGGCACATGTAGTCTATTTAAAATAAGGATATGATCTGATCAATTAATGCTTTAAAAATACAACTGAAATAGTCAAACTAAAAACTTGATGGAGAGTACAGAAGAAAGAATGGATGAACTTGAGAGAACAACAGAAATTAACCAGTCTGGACAATAGAGAGAAAATAGACTAAAAAAAGAAACAGAGCCTCGGGGACTTGTGGGACTATAACAAAAGATCTAATTCTCATGTCCTCCAAGTCTTAGAAGGAGAGAATAAAGAGGAAGATCCTGAAAAAATATTCAAATAAATAATGGCTGAAAATTTCCCAAGTTTGGCAAAAGACATCAACTTAGAGATTTGAGATGCTGAGCAAATCCTTAACAGGATGGACTCAAAGAATCTCATGCCAAAACACAGCATAATCAAATTCCAGGAAACCAAACACAAACTGAAATCTTGAAATTGGTGACAGCAAAACAATACCTTCCCCCAGGGGGAGAAGCAGTTTGAATGACAGCAGGTATCTCAACAGAAACTATGGGAGCCAGAAGGAAGTGGCACATTTTCCAAGTGCTGAAATAAAAGCTGTCAACCCTGAATTCCATATCTGGCAAAAGTATCCTTTAGGAAAGAAAGAAAAATAAAGATGTGCTCAAATAAAGGAAAATTAAGAGAACGTGTTGCCAGCAAGCCTACCCTAAAAGAAAGCCTCAGGGAAGTTTGCTAAACAGAAAGAAAATAGAAGACTCTTGGCACATCAGGAAGGAAAGACAGTGGAAAGAATAAAACACGGGACATGCTGCTTTGCAGCCATGAGTCACCAAGCAGGAGTAAAGTCAGTCTGAAACTGGTTTGCTGGAGAGACTGCCCTGAGACAGAGAGATGTGGTCAGGAGAATTACACTGTGGTTCTCTTGAGTCCCAACTTCTAGGATTCAAGCTGTACGATCCCCTTCTCCTGAGAATGGGCAGGACCTGTCAAAGGCAAATCATCCTGGGTGGGTACCAGCTAATCAGATGAGCCCCATAAAGATGGACCAGGGGTTAGAGACATTCTCCTACTGATCTGAAGAAGCAGCCACCTCACCGGTTTCACAACTGCCACAGTGAAGGGTGGCCTCTAGGAGTTGAGGGCCACAGTTATAGAACTGCAAGGAACTAAATTCTGCTAAGAACTTGAATGAGCTTAGAAGACGACTTCAAACTCCAGAGGAGCATGCAGCCAGCAAAGAGGACCCAGACTCCTGACCCATGGTAACTGTGGGATCACAAACACATGTTGCAGTAAGTCACAGATACACACACACACACACAGAGGCATTAAAAATAAAGATATGATCCAAGTCAATTGATTATTATACTAAGTATAGGTCATCATTTTGCATCATAAAATAACACCTTCAGTGATGTCAACTCAGTGGAAACATTGTATCCATCAGGTTTTGCACAGGGAATCAAAATTCGCAATTCATATTTATTTATTTTTAAATGGCAAAAAAGTTCATTTATATGAACATGATTAGTAATATCCCCGAATTACTCAGATACCCACCAGCATATAAACTGTGCTATACCGACAAAGAGAGCACTGTGCAGCCACGAAAAAGAGTGCTCCACACCTACCTGTGACAAATCCCACAAACACCATGTTTAGCTAATGAAGCCAGACACAATAGTCTATATGCGACACAATTCAATTTACGTAAAGTACAAACACAAATCTATGGCAACACTAATCTATGTTATTACAAGTTAGAATTGTGATTGGTTTTGGAAGGAGTCCCTCTGGGACTGACTTATCTGGTGCGGCTAATTCTGGTGCCTGGCTTCCTGGATGTGTTTAGTTCGTACACATTTATATGTAGACTCTTGTGTATGTATATCACATGTCACTAAAAGGTTTCAAATGACACAGGAACAGCTTCCACTATGAAAATGAGCAGTTTGCATTTGCTGTGGGGCGTGGTTTCGTTGCTCTGCCTGAGCTGGAGGCTCTCCCTGTAAGAAGCAGGCCATGACGCTAATGACACATTCCACATGGATGCCTCCCCATCTGCATTTGTGACCCAGGCTGTGACATGATGACGGAAAAGGTCACATCATCCCCACCCTGTCATGAGCCGTGGCCCATGGAAAGCTATTGGGGCTTATGCCGTCAATAAACCATCTTCTCTCTATTTACAACACCAACCACAGAATGCACATTCCTCCCTTGCTCTCCGGAGTAGTGACCGGAGCTTAGCATCTTTGGTGTCAGGTAGGACTTTGGTGTCAGGTAGGACCCCCAGGACGTAGGAAAGAAGGGGACTGTGGAAGAAAGACTCAGCTAAGTTGTTCCAAGCAATCAAGAGGAAGTCAGGGTGAGGCATCCCAGTCCCTCTTCTTTGCCCTGAGCCCGGTCCCTGCACTGCCTCTGCCTGTTATGAGAACTTGGGGAGCCACTCTATCCGCTCCAGTCAGTGGCTGGAGTTTGGAGGGTTGGAGGAAGAGAGGAGCCAGAGAATGACCACCCCCACTACTCCCAACAGTATCTCCGTGTGCAGCCAAACCCCCCCCACCCCAAATTCATTGGTGTCAGTGAACTCTGGAGCATTCATTTAGATGTAAAATATCAGGGGAATGGCCCAAACTCTCCGGGTGATAGGCAGCCTCGCTGACCTCTGCTCATTCACTTGACTTCTGAGTGGGGGTCAACTCTATACCTTGGCCAAGAGATTCATGTGGGCACCCACCCCAGTGGGCATCACCCCTCACCTTACACAGCAGGCACTTGCTCCTCCATCAGTAATCTCAGTGCAGTGAACTTAGAGTGATTTTGTGGGATTTTTATGGGTGCGTGGCAGTGGGATGGAGGTGTTGTACATGCCGCCAAAGTGATAACTCCAGAACGGCCATCATGTAGAAATCTGTAAAAACTGGCATCTCAGCAACATGGCAAAATCCCGTCTCCACTAAAAATACAAAAACAAAAAAAAATTAGCCAGACATGGTGATGCGTGCCTGTAATCCCAGCTACTAGGGAGGCTGAGGCAGGAGAATTGCTTGAACCCGGGAGATGGAGGTTGCAGTGAGCCGAGATCAAGCCACTGCACTCCAGCCTAGGAGAGAGAGCAAAACTCCATCTCCAAAAAAAAAAAAAAGAAGGAAAGAAAAATAAAGGAATAAAGAAAAGAAAATTGGCGTTTCAGGGGTGGTCTTTCTGTCATGGTTGTGCCCGTGTGCCCGGCTTCAGAATGGCTGCAGCCCTGGGCAGGTTAAGATGTCAGATGCAGTTGATCCCAAGAGCCACCCCATCCCGACACTCTGCTGACCTCCCAGTGGCTCCCCTGACCATGCCAGGGCACTTCAGGGATGCCCATGGGTCACAGATCTCTGGGTGTGTATGTTGGGGGGTGTCTGTTCAAAGAGTCAACCCTGAGCTCCGAGGGACGCAGGTTCTCACATCTACAGGGGCGGGCCTAGACATGGCCATGCCCCCCGGAGCACCTGCGACTCCAGGACAGGTAGCAGATGCTTCCAAATAGTTCTTCCTCCTCCCCTAGACAAATGGAGAACCTGAGGTGGACTGTGTTCCATGGAGAGGACTCCTTTTTACAAAAGGTCCACAACCAAATTGTCAGATAGCAGTTTCTTCTAGTTCCTTCAGCTTTTCTTAGATAAGATTCTGTTTATAACAATCGCCACCACAAAATTCTGTGTATAACAATCGCCACCACAAAATGGTCATCAGCTGCTCAGAGTCACAGCTACTACAGAGAGTGCCCTAGACATCCACCTGCATTTTGGAAGGTAAATTGGGCAAGAGCGAAAGACAGAAGACCTTTCTTGCAGACGTGGTTTATTTGACTTGGGGATGAAAATGCACGAATACAAGGCCTGGTTGTCTTTTTTAATTGCCTAGAATAACAGATTTGTCTCTGAAAACTGAAATTAAATCTTTACTTGTTTGCCATCCTTCTTCAATCTTTCAGAATTCCGTTTCAAATAGCAAGAATACCATATATTTGAAGCCCTGTTTTTTCTCGTCTGTTTGAAATAGCAAGACTACTATATATTTGAAGCACCTTTTATTTTTATAATTGCAACAAAGATTACACAGATCAGACTTTAAGATTTGTGGAAGAATCAACATATTTATTTCTCAAGTTATTGGCTCTGATCCAACGCCTGAAAGATGATTTGGTTTGTCCTACATGGGGCATGTTTTTCTCAATACTTAAAGCCTTCACCGTAGCACTGATTAACAGAGAATGTTTGAATTGACTAATCATTTCACGTTCCTTGAAGTATTTTTAATTGAAAAAGGCAGTAGAATTAGTGTGAGGAGACTTTCAAAAACTTTTAGAGGAAGCTGATATCTGATTGTTATGAGAAGAAAAAACACTGTTCTAAAATTCTTAAAATAATAAAGTTAACTTCAAGTTTCAAAACATAGTAGGTAATCTGTTTCTCTCTGGTATTTTAATGTCAACTTTGAAGAGGTAGCAGTTATTTCTGGGAGGGGGTATAAACTATTCTCTCTTCAATCAGCTCGAAATTACTTTCTTTTTCGTTACTGTGCTTATTTTATCAGCTACTACTCTACTGGTTTTACCATGTATTATTTTTTATTTTAATTTTTGCCCTAATGTGAATGATGGCAGCTCCAAAGACAGGTGAGAAAACTTCATGAGAAAAAATATGATACATTTCCAAACTCCCAATTGTCCCCAGATGTGACCTGGCAGCCTGTCTGTTCTGTGTAGGGATATGCTTGATGAAGTCTTAAGAACACTCCCCAAGAAACACTATTTGCTGGAGAGATGCGTGCTAGTGAGATTCCCACCTCTCCAGTACAGCTTGGGAGGTGGGGTTTTCATTATTAATTACAAATTGTCTCTGAGACAGCGGAACTTAGGGAAGGAGTTAGTGAATAAAAATGTGGTGAAGCAAAGAGTGGAGGAGGGCCTTGACACTGCAGGGAAGAGGATTTGGGGCTAATGAGAGCAAATGATGACAACCCTAAGCTTTTACTAGGAAAATGCCCCCGCCTGATTTTTCCTTTCAAAAATGCCTTCCATAAATGGTGGAAATCCTATAAATATCCCCTCCACAAATCGACTGGAGGAAGACACAGCGGGAAGAGGGGGTTTGTGTAGTTTGTGGTGGAGTGGAATTCCTCGGCCCCAATTCAGAACCATTCCCTGTGGGATCCTTCTGCTTTAAAGTGGTCCCCGGGTGGGGCTCCCAGGGTATCCACGTTCTGAGCCAAGCTGATTATCTCTGCTTTTTATCTACAGACGGAAATAGGAGCAATACACACAAAATTAGCTCCATAAATAAATGCTGAGGTCTAATTGCCCGGTCGGCTCTGGCCCAGGAGGCTGTGGGACGTTCTCTGGTCTCTTTCATCTCTGGTTGTGGCTGGTTGGCCCAGGACGCAGGAAACTCGTGTTTTCTGCCATCAGAGAAGTGCTCTGGTGGCCTCCGTCCATTTTCCCTGGGGGAGAAAAATTTACTTTGCATTAATTGGCCTCCTTCTTGGCGGCACTGGTGCAATCGTCGCAGTCCCCTGAGCTGGGACCGAGTCCTCTGTGGAAAGGAGAGAAGGTGACAGGCGGCTTGGCTCAAGGACACAGAGCTAAGGGATGAGGGCATGTACTTTCTGGAATCTTCTCAGCAAATGGCTGATCCCAGGACAAAACCTGTCATCAAAGTCCTTTGCTCAGAGCTGCTCCAGGTGGCATCTCTCTCCCCAGACACCGTTCCCTCACCCAGCGGCACAGGATCCCAGGGCAAAGTGTGCTGCCTTTCTCTAAAGCACTCTGCAAACTGCAGGTCAAAGGATGCTCCTTCCAGCAGGTATTTCAAATTTTGTAAACAGTCCTTCCTGATTGTGCTGTGCTCATAAAGCAGTCATCCATATGGAAGAAAAGAGGAGGACAACAGAAGTCTTCCACAATTTACCACTCAAAGGTAACTGCTGCAATATTGTGGCAGCGTCACACTCATTTAAAAAGAGGCTTGCAGTTATTTTTTATATTCAGTAACATAACCTGCTTTTTTTTTTTTACTTAACATTATCCAATGTACATTTTCTCCTGTTATTAAAAACTCTCAAACAGTTTATACTGACAGTATAATATTTCATCACTTAGCTTTCCATTATTTATTTGAATACATCTCTCAGATGATGGACATTGTAGTTACTCTTAGATTTCATTATTATAAATGAGGTGGTGAGGAACACCTTCAGGCATAAATCATTGTCTCCGTTCTTTATTATTCCCTCAAAGTCAATGATTCATCACGGCATTACTGGGTCAAAGGTAATGGACATTGGATCATTTTTAACACATAAATTTCCAAATTGCTTTCCAAAAGCACTCTAGCACTTTGTAGCCTCACTCTTGCCGAGGATCTAGGAGGCTACCCAGCCCCTCCCCACCTGACTCCCAGCACTGGGCATTAACATTTTTAAAAACCTCTGCTTATGAGAATGCTGCTTTGATCTGCGTTTCTCTGACCATCAGTAACGTTAGGCACATTTCTAATTTACTCATCCCACATTTTACACTAGTATTATTGTGGGAAGTTTTTAATTAGGAATAATCGGGTAAACCTCATGGGCTACGATATTACCACTGTGCAAAGCTGTGCACTATGATTATTTTAAAATTAACTCTTTGATCTTAATATTCGGTGTTGTATACAGTAGATAATGTGTTTTTCTAAATAGCCGACCAATTATATGAACACCACTTACTGTCTAATCCTCCAAGTCGTCCTGGTTTGTGATCCATTTTTTGTCGAATGTTCTCTTCCTTTCTCTCTTTCCGGGTTATCTCTCCTGCTCTGTGAAGTCTGTCTGTCCTTGGATCAGAACAATGTAAGGATTGTGGATATAATTGTCCTGCACGCCGACATCCGGCCTTACTGATGAGGTGTGTACCACCGTCTCACTGTTTACCCTTCGTCTCGTATCTGTTGTTTTTGGTGTTTTTTAATCCCAGGTAGCTTTCACATTTTTCTCCTTATCCTTGTATTTTGCAGTTTGTTATGCTCTATCTTCACAGGAATTGGTTTCTATTTATCCTGTCTAGGACTTGAGGATATTTTAAAATCACACCATGTATGTCCTTCAATTCTGGAAAAATTTCAGGCATTATCTCTACAAATATTGCCTGTTCCAGAGTCTCACCATTCTCTTTATAGAACTTCTATGAGGTGTATATTTAAGCACCTCATCTTGTTCTCTCTGTCTCTTAATTTCTCATATGTGTTTCCATTTCTTTATCTCACTGTGCTGCAGGCTAACGAGTTTTCAGGTTTCTTCCCCCAGTTTTCTGCAGTCATGTATCACTTAATGACGAGAATATGTTCTGAGAAATGCATCGTCAGATGATTTTGTCATTGTGTGGACATCAGAGCGCGTACTTACACAGACCTGGATGGTGTGGCCTCCTACACCCCTAGGCTATGTGGTTTAGCCTCTTGCCCAGGCTACAAACCTAGACAGCATGTGACTGCACTGAATACTGTAGGCAAGTGTAACACAATGGGAAGTATTTGTGTATCTAAACATAGAAAAGGCATAGCAAAAACATAATGTTGGCCAGGCACAGTGGCTCATGCCTGTAATCCCAACACTTTGGGAGGCCAAGGTGGGTGGATCACGAGGTCAGGAGTTCGAGATCAGCCTGGCCAATATGGTGAAACCCCATCTCTACTAAAAATGCAAAAATTAGCTGGGCGTAGTGGCGCATGCCTGTAGTTCCAGCTACTCAGGAGGCTGAGGATGCAGGAGAATCGCTTGAACTTGGGAGGCAGAGGTTGCAGTGAGCCGAGATCGTGCCACTGCACTCCAGCTGGGCGACACAGCAAGACTCCATCTAAAAACAAAACAAAACAAAAAACACAGTGTAAAATATGAAAAAGAATACATGTGTTGTCTAGGGCACATACTGTGAGTGGAGCTGGCAGGACTGGGAGTTGCTCTGGATGAGCCAGTGAGTGAGGGGCAGTGAATGTGAAGGTCTGCACCGCTGCCGTCTTTATAGACACTGCACACTTAGGCTCAACTACATTTACAAAAATAGTTTTTTCTTCAGTAATAAATTAACCTGAACTTGCTGTAACTTTTTAACTTTATAAACTCTTATTTTTTCACCATTTTGACTCTTATGTAATAACGCTTAGCTTAAAACACAAACACATTGTACAGCTCTACAAAAGTACTTTCTTTATATTCTTATTCTATAAGCTTCTTTCCGTTTACAAAATTTTTACTTTAATTTTCACTTTTTAAACTTTTGTGCTAAAAATCAAGCTACCACACATTAGCCTAGGCTTACACAGGGTCAGGGTCATCCATACCACTGTCTTCCACCTCCACCTCTTGTCCCACTGCAGGGTCTTCAGGGCAATAACACCTCCTACATCACCTCCTATGATGACAATGTCTTCCTCTGCATACCTACTCAGGACCCACTGAGGCTGTTTTACAGGTAACTATTTTTCTATTTTTTTAACAAATGGAAGGAATATACTCTAAAACAATGATTCAAAGTATGATACAGTAACTACATAAACCAGTAACATTGTCATTTGTCATCATTATCAAGTACTACGGGGTGCACATAATTCTATGTGCTAGACTTTTAGACGACTGGCACGCAGTAGGTTTGTTTATTCCACAAACACGTGAGGAATGTGCGGTGCTGTCGACATCACCAGGCGATAGGAGTTTTCAGCTCCATTATCCTCTTCCGGGACCACAGTCACACGTGCGGTCCTCACCCCCTGCATGCCTGTGCTTCCCTCTTCAGCGACGTCATGTTGACTCTCGGAGGTGTCTTTTTAGCTCTTATAAACCTAGGATTCCTTCTTAATTATTTTTCACATTTGCTGACTCTTATTTCATAATTGCCTATTCTTGCTTTAAGGATTTTTGTAGTTTGAATGTATGTATCCCCCCAAAATTCTTGTATTGGAGCTTGACTCTCAAGGGGTTGCTATAAAGAGTTGGGGCCCTTGGGAGGTGATTAGGCCAAGAGGACCCCAGTCTCATGAACGGAATTAATGTCCTTATAAAATAGACTTCAGAGAACTGCCTCCCGCTTCCACTCTGCTGGCATGTGAGGACACAGCCTTCGGTCCCCTCGCCAAGTGAGAGAGAACATGGCGTTTGTCCATTCCACAGGGCACAGCAGCAACAAGGCGCCGTCTTAGAAGCAGAGAGCAGCCCTCACCAGACACCAAGTTTACTGGCACTTTGATCTTGGACTTCCCAGCCTCCAGAACTGGCAGAAATAAATTCCCATTGTTTATAAATTACGCAGTACATGGAATTTTGTTACAGCTGCAGGAATGGGCTCTTTCCCTTCCTTTAGCTCTTTGAATATTTAAAGTATTTTTAGTTTAGAGTTTCATTCAGATTATTCTATTAACTTCAGTTCCTGGGGCACAAATGTTCCCACTCCGGGGCAGTGGACCCTGTGTTCTATTTTAGTTGACACTGGGCTCAGCTATAGCTACTTCTCATCTGTGAGCATGGTTTTCAGCCTGCTGTCTCCACACCCTGAGCATAGAAGTGTGACTTTGGGCCTCACATCTGCACACAGCACAGGCTGAGCTGCTTCTCACTTCACAGCCTTTTAAAGGACTTCTGCTTCCAGGCTATGACCTGTGGCCAAAACACAGATTTTTCTGCTCACGCTTGGAAACTTCCAAACTCTCCTCTCCTACATTCAAACAAGAAGAGAAATTCCAGATTCTTTCTTCTCATGGTCATTTGAACCCCTCCTACTGTGAGAACTCCAGCCCACCTGCACACCCTCTTTGGAGCACACTACTGGGACTCCTGTTCACTGCTCCAGCTGGGAGCTCCCTCTTGATTTCTGGAAACTGGTTTCCCTTTCTTGCTTTTTTGTCTTGGCTCAATTTTTAAATTTAAAGAACAGGTGCAGTGGCTCACACCTGTAATTCCAGCACTTTGGGAGGCCGAGACAGAAGGATCCTTCGAAGCCAGGAGTTTGAAACAAGCCCAAACAGCACAGCAAGACTCCATTTCTACAAAAAAAAAATAATAATTATCTGGGTGTGGTGGCACGCACCTGTAGCCCCAGCTACTCAGCATGCTAAGCTGAGAGAATCACTTTAGCCCCGAATTGGAGGCTGCAGTGAGTCATGATGGCACCACTGCACTCCAGCCTGTGTGACAGAGCAAGACCATCTCAAAATAAATAAATTTAGATGAGCAGTTTTAAGTGTTTGGAGAAGACTGGACAAATCTCATGACTGTTGGATCCTTTGTAATGACTATAAATCTACTTAATTTTTGTGGATTCAAAAGTGTTGTAACATCCAGTTGGGCCAGGCCTCCTCCATCTCTTCCTTCTCTTCACGTCCCGTTCTTTCCTTTCTTGTCTTTGTTTTCCTTTCCTTATTTGTTGAAGCTATTTTCACATGACTTCCTAATGCACTTATTTTTGTGAAGTTAGAGAAATCCTATAGGAATTTTAATTTGAATTAAGTAATTTATATGTTTGTAATATTTAGTCTTCTTATCTAGAAACAAGCTGTGGGAAATTGTGTTTCCCGTCCACTCCTCTTTATTTTCTCTTATCCTTCCTTATTTTGTGAAGTTAAAATCCTGTAGGAATTTTAATTTGAATTAAGGAACTTGTATGTTTGTAATATTTAGTCTTATCTAAATACATGGTGTAATAAATTTTGTTTCCTGTTCACTCTTCTGTTATCTCTTCTTTTCCTTCCTTCCATCCCTCCCTTCCTCCTCTTGTCCTTCCAAATGTTTACTAGAATGTGAACTACTTGGGTGGTGTTGAAGAATCCTATTGACTTGGATACTCAGGTACAGACATCCCTCAGTATCCAATGGAGACTTATTCCAGGACCCCCAAACAGACCAAAATTTGAGGATGCTCAAGTCCCTGATATAAAATGGTATAGTATTTATACATAACCTACACACATCCTCCTGTTTGCTTTAAATCACCTCTAGATTATTTATAATTCCTAATACAGTATAAATGCCCTATGAATAGTTGTTATATTGTATTGATTTTATTTATATTATTTTTAATTTTCATATTACTATATTTAATTGCTTTTCCCAGTATTTTTGATCCTCAGTTGATTGAATCTGCAGATTGGAAACCCTGGAATACAGAGGGCTTAATGATATTTTCACATCATTCAGGAAAGTTTTCTTCTATTATAACTTTGATTTGCTTTTTGTTTTTTCTTTTTTTAGAAATTATTATTTTTCATAAGTTGGATCTTTATTCTGTCTTCTCTATCTTTATCTCTCCCATCATTTTCTTATTTTTTATTCTTTATATCTGCATTTTGAGATGATGTTTTAAAAGCTTGATTATTTTCATCATGAATTCAACTTTCAGCATTGTGAACTCGGCCTTTACTGTCCCCAGGGCAGACTGCAGAACGTGTGGCTTCACTGTGGTCTCTTCTCACTGCAGCCAACAGCTGCCACGCCAAGGTCCTTCCCAGCCCTCCCTTCCCAAGGCTCCACATTCCCCTGGTGGGTGCAGACCCAGAGTTAGGAGTAAACAGACAGGTAGCTGGCAAAATGGAAGGACTCCATCCTCTTCCTGCATCACACCTGCTCTCTTCCGAGGGAAGCGCGCTCTGACCACCATTTGTGTTTCTCAGGCAACTTTCTTTGGTGCCATGGTTGCTTCAGGTTCTTCCTCGCTCCAGCGTCCCCTCTTCATTACACCCCTGGCCTCCTTCACTGTCCAGAAGGACCATGAGAACAACCCTAGTTCCAGAGGGAACAAGCCGGCAATGAGGCGACCTCATGCCTGGCGTCTGCTGGAAAATGGGGCAACACGGTCCTTGGTCCTTGCCCTTCTTGTCCAGGCATCTTTTAACCTCAGAATGGCCCAGGTGGTCTCCGTGCGCTCCCTCTGGACCGCTTCCCTCTGCAGCTGCTCGTCTGACCCTGCCCACCCCGTCCTCCTCCTGTGGACCCAAGCCTTCGTTCTTGCTCTATCCAGGATAGGGGATAGAAAAGCCCACCTGAACACACTTCAAAATCAGGGATAATCTTAGTTTTCTGAACTTTATCAAGTTACGGGGGAGAATCAGATCTCCAGAAGGAGGGAGCATGCTTCTTAGGAAGGAAGAGAGTTGGAAAGACAAAAAGACAGAGTGTCGTCCCCCAACCTGGCCAAATTTAGAAATGGATATCGGTTCTTTACCAAACAGCCCGTTGAATCAGCTAATTAAATGACAAACGTTAGCCAATGGACTGTTGGTGTCATGTAGTTCAAACACCTGTTTAATCTGTTGAATTCTTCATTTTGCAACCTATTGTTTTTCCATTTTTTGTTAAGGAGTGATTTCCATTCAGTAAAATTTATCCTTTTCAGTCTTGATAAATGTATACTGTCATGTAACCACCACACAAACAAGACATAACATGATTCTGTCACCTTCCTCACCTAAATTTCTAACGTATCCAAACCTTCCAGTCAAGTAAAGACATAGAGAGTCATTCACTGAAAATGAGATCTGGCCTTAAAAGGAGTTCTTGTGGACAGAAATTCTCCCAGTTACCTTCCTGTCTCATTTACATTGAATTTGCTCAAATTGTGAGAATGTCAGGAAGAATGTGCATGTGTGTGTGCCTGTGTGCTTAATGCCGACAACACTAATTCAACAAAATTGACTTCAAAAGCCACCCAAGTGTTCTGTCGCCTGCCAACGTGCATTGCACAGCCCTGCGTCCTTGTGATGCCCACCCAGGTTGAGCCGAATGAAGCCCTTTTCCGGAGCAGCAGTGCGCAGTGGGAGTTATTGTCAGAGGGAAGGACACAGAAGCGAAAGGTTACAGGAGGATGGGAGGGAACCAGGACTTAGTGAGAAGCTGATGTGGAGCAGGGAGTGGGCAGAGCAGGGGTGGTCCAGGGACAGAGAGGCAGGCACAGACATGAAGAGGACCTGCAGGCACTGTGATGTCAGTGGGCACAGTGACCAGCTGTCCTCCTGCCACACAGGCAGCGCTGGGCAGGGGGTGTCCTACTGCGGCATCCCAGCCAGAAAGGCAGGGCCCCAACAAAGGTCATTGCCACCTTGCTTTTTTCTCTCTCCAACGGACATGTATGATCACTCACATGTTTCCTCTCTGCAAACATCCTCCCCATAAAGCAGGGGTACAAACACCTCCAGAACAAAACTGCAGCACCAGAGACCTCTCAGGTTAAGTTTTAAACTAAGCCAGAACCCTATGATAATTTTGCGATTCTCATAAAAGAGTAGTGTTTTGAAGCTCAAAGAGCCCGGAGCCTGAGGAGCTTGATGACAGTTCTCAGAATGGAGGTGAGCAGGAAAATGCAGCCTCCCAGCTCCCCGGCAGGTGCTCACCTGCATTAGACTTGCAGGCTTAGCTCATTTGACCCCGGAGAGCCCAGCCTGGCATCTGCCATCTACACGTGGGATCTCTCACAGACTCACCTCTTTCCAAGAAAGGTGATGCTGACCAAGAAACACTGATATTTCAAAGCCTACAAAGTGAGCCTTGGACAAAACCAGCCTCCAGCTGCCTCTTGACTTTATTACCAAACGAACAGTGCAACAAATATCATGAAAACGCCTTTGAACTAAAAGGAAAAAAATGTTTATGCAATTCAGGGTGTTTCGTTAAGGCATAGTTTGCATTCAGTAACATTCATCCTTTTTACTCCTGACAAGTGTCCACAGTTGTGTGACCACCACCACGGGTAAGATGTAAATTCTGGCACGTGGCATAGCATAATTGAAGGCCATGGCCAGCTCTCCCTGAGGGGCCGGTTAGGGTGGCAGCACGTGGCATAGCATCATTGAAGGCCACAGCCAGCTCTCCCTGTGGAGCTGGTTAGGGTGGCAGCACGTGGCATAGCATCATTGAAGGCCACAGCCAGCTCCCCCTGTGGGGCTGGTTAGGGTGGCAGCACGTGGCATAGCATCATTGAAGGCCACAGCCAGCTCTCCCTGTGGGGCTGGTTAGGGTGGCAGCTCTGATGGCAGATGGCCTCAGGTCACATCCTGTCAGTGGCTTTGGATAGTTACTGGATCTTTCTAAGGTTTCCATTTTCTCAGCCGCAAATGGAGATGACAACATTGTCTGCCTAAAGATAGATGTGAGAGGAGTTGACAGGAGGGTGGGCAATGCCTAGGCACAGGGAACCATCGGCTCCTACCAGCCATTTGCTTGCATGGAGAGGCTTTCATCTGTCAGCATATCCAGGAGCCCCCTCCTCCCGGGGATTCTGCCGTGTCCTTCCACCAGAACCTAGACGAGACCCCCTGCCTGGAATGAGAAATAACAATGCCACTGGTAACAGCAGAGTCAACTCTGTCATGGAATTCTGGGCTCCCTGCAGGTGCTAAGGATTTCATATAAATTAATTTGTTTAATCCACACCATGTATGCAGTAAGCATTACTCAATCTCCATGCTACATGTGAGAAAACTGATGTATAGAGAAGGCCATTTGCCCAGGAACTCACAGTGGCTAAGAGTGGAGCCTGAGTCTGAACCAGGGTCTGCATTCTCAACCGTGACATGGTCCCCTGTTTCAGCAAGGAGGACGTGGAGGGGAGGCAGAAAGACAGGCTGGAAACCATGGCTGGAAACTCTAATTTATCTAGGAGGAATGATGTTTCTCATATAGGAAGTGAGAAGAACCCTTATAAAATTATGTTTATGAAACAACAAAAAAATTAAAAATAGAAAAAGGATTTGAATATACATTCCTCCCAGAAGAAATAAAAATTCCAATAAGATGACGAAAAGATGCTCAACCTCACTAATCATTAGGGAAATGTAAATCAAAACCACAAGGAGATAACACTTCACATTCATCAAGATGACTATTATATATATATATATATATATATATATATATATATATATATATAACAAAAACAAAAAACACGTAAATCACAAGTGTTGGCAAGGATGTGGAGAAACTGGAAGCCTTGTGCGTCGCTGATGGGAATGTGAAATGGTGCAGCTGCTGTGGAGAACAGTATGGCGGTACCTCAAAAAAATTAAACATACAATTACCAGATGATCCAGCAATTCCCTTGCTGGGCATACACCCAAAATAATGGAAAGCAGAGGCTGGAATGGATACTTGCACACCCATATGCGGAACAACATTATTCACAATAGCCAAAAGGGGGAGGCAACCCAAGTGTCCACAAACAGATGAATGGCTAAACCATATGTGGTCCATCCACACAGTGGAACATTACTCACCCTTAAAAAGAAAGGAAATCCTAGTACCTGCTGCAATGTGGATGAATCCTGAAGACATTTATGCTATGTGAAATAAGCCATACACAAAAGAACAAATACTGGCCAGGCGCGGTGGCTCACACCTGTAATCCCAGCACTTTGGGAGGCCGAGGTGGGTGGATCACGAGGTCAGGAGTTTGAGGTCAGCCTGGCCAATATGGTGAAACCCTATCTCTACTAAAAATACAAAAATTACCTGGGCGTGGTGGTGCACGCCTGTAATCCCTGCTATTTGGAAGGCTGGGGCAAGAGAATCACTTGAACCTGGGAGGTGGAGGTTGTAATGAGCTGAGATCATGCCACTGCACTCCAGCCCTGGGCAACAGAGCGGTACTCTGTCTCAAAAACAAGAAGAAAAAAAAAAAAGAACAAATAAAATATGATTCCACTCGTATGAGGTCAAGTTCATAGAGAGGGAGGGTAGAATGGTGGGTGCCAGAATGGTGGGTGCCGGGGGCTGGGAGAGTGGAACTGGGCATTTGTGTTTAGTGATAGAGAGCTCAGTTTTACAAAATGAAAGGAGCTATGGAGAGGGATCCTGGTGATGGTTACATGACAATGCGAATGTTCTTAATGCCATTAAATGGTATACTTAGAACGGTTAAAATGGTATATTTTATGTTACGTCCATTTTATCACAATTTTAAAAATGTATGTC
Source organism: Symphalangus syndactylus (assembly GCF_028878055.3). Classification (NCBI taxonomy): domain Eukaryota; kingdom Metazoa; phylum Chordata; class Mammalia; order Primates; family Hylobatidae; genus Symphalangus; species Symphalangus syndactylus. The sequence continues at coordinate 143,318,878 of NC_072430.2, read as the reverse complement.
TAATCCCAGCACTTTGGGAGGACAAGGTGGGTGGATCACTTGAGGTCAGGAGTTCGAGACCAGTCTGGCCAACATGGTGAAACCCTGTTTCTACTAAAAATACAAAAATTAAGCGGGCATGGTGATGCACACCTGTAGTCCCAGCTACTTGGGAGGCTGAGACAGGAGAGTCGCTTGAACCTGGGAAGCGGAGCTTGCAGTGAGCTGAGGTGGCACCACTGCACTCCAGCCTGGGTGACTAGCAAAACTCCATCTCAAAAAAAAAAAAAAATTATGTCATGGGTCTCCTCGCAAGTGAGAGAGGGAGCGGGAGGAAGGGGAGAGGTTATCAAGGGCTCTCTCTGGCTTTCGCTGGCCATTATCTCCTTTACACATTTGTACATTCTTTAGTGCCTTTATGACAATCATATGCTGCTTTTACAATTAGAAAAGGAAAGGTCACTTACTGAGGCCCCCTTACCTCCCACCTCTTCCCCTCCTTTCCACTGACCCTCCCTTTGTCTTCTTGATTGCTTGTCCCTAAAGGTGGAAAAGATATTATTAGACCCATTTTGCAGGGTAGAAAATAGAGACTCTGAGAGGAAAAATGAACTACCAAGGCCACAGTCCAGTACCCGGTGATGCCTGGAACCAAGCCAGACCCTGCTGGGGTCATCAGGACCCCATCCCGCCCCCTGCCCTGCCCCCCCCCCACCACCACCCTGCCTTCCTGCAAAGGCGAAATCACCAAACACCAAAATCCCCTGCTTATCATCCCTGCTGGGGCTATTTCTGTTTTAAACAGCTGGAGACTTTGCCTAGCAGAGATTCTGTGAAATACAGCAGGGTGGTCATGTCTGGGGTGTGTCCCTGTACAAGCCAGGCTCGCCACTGCACCAGAAATCAGGTCTGTTCTGACCTGACCACACACATCCAGAACAGCAACAGTGTTCTGACTTACATGATCCAGATAATCCCCGGCCTGCCCTCCCACCCCGTGAGCATGGGCACTACCAGAAGAGGAGGCAGCGGGAGCTGGCCTGTCTGTGCCCATGGCTCTCTGCTATGTTGCCATTTCCAGGGAAGCATTTGCTGCATTTTGTGTTGATTGATGTCCCCCACTCTGCCCCCCTACCCCCGCATCACCTCAGACCCCTGCAGAGGCCATGGCTGAAGCCCAGCTCCTTCAGGGACACAGGCGCTCCGATGCCTTTAACCAGCTGGGCACGGGCTGGCCCCACGTTTTCAGCACTCTCCTTTTTTTCTTAAATAAAAGAGCTGGAAGGGGAGGCAGTTTCTAGAGTGTTTGAATTGGCCCCATTTATAAATCTGTCCTTTTTTTCTCTTACGGATACGATAACCACAAACTGCATTCGCTTACAGTCACTTACACACTTGGTTGTCTTCGGCTTATTATCTGCAATTCTAAGAGATGCCTGTGATAACTAAGCTGTTTCTACACACAGCCTTGCTGCAGTGTTGGGAGGCATGAGCCAACTGCGGGCGGGCTGGAGTCTGTGTGGTTCTGAGTGGTTGAGATGAGCCAGCCCCACTGGGCCTGGGTCCTACATCTACAAAACTGTGTTTTCCAGCTGGGAGAGACCAGGACCCAGGGGTTCAAGAGTAGACAGGCAGGGAAATCACTGGCCCAGGACCCTTGCTAGGCAGCCACCGGCCTCCTCAAATGCTCCCCTTTGTTGGCCCTTTCGCAGCAACAGTGTCTCCCTCTTCAATGGAGAAGGCTGGGTCCTGCAGGGGACTTTTTAGCCAATTTTTTTTCCCGCTCCTCTTGTGCAGGCTCTGAGCTGTGTTTATTTGGATCTTTCTGAAGAACGCTCTGACCGTATTCCATTTCTGTAGATGTGTTTGGCAGAGTTGTGCGGTTTTCATCTTCTTCTAAGTTGCAAATGCTTAAAATTCTGCTGGCTTTTTAGCTCCCAAGGGAATCCCCCCCGCCCCCACTCCGTCTCCAGCCCCCATGTGCCGTTGCCATGGTGGTCTCCCTTTCCCTTTAAAGTCTGGAATGCCACATTCCATAAGATTTGCACAGAAAGTCGCTTGATCATACGCAAAGGTCTGTCTGTCCGTCTCCAACATTCTGTATCAATAAACACGCTCTGAGACCCTCTCTCTGCCTTGCTGTTAGAAATCGGGCTTTGACCCTCATCTGAGGGACTCTGGAGGGGTCCTGGACAAAGAGGGTTCGGCCTGGTGTTCACAGATTGTCTCCTGTTCCCTTTCCTTGGTACGTTAGCATTTTCATCTATTGTCGCAAGAATATCAGTGTGCGTTACAGAGCAGTGGTGCAATTATATGTGCAGAGGAATGCAGCCCCAGGCTCCAAATATTGAATTTTACACAGATACTAAGGGCATGTAAAATGTTAAAGTACATTTAAGTCCTCAAATAAATAACTTTAATTACATAAAGAACTAGATTTCAAGGAAATTACGGTTATTTGCTATAGGAAAATAACCTCCAAGTCATGTTTACGACTTAATGGATGGTCATTTTGGAGGGAATTCTCTCTTCTTTCAGTCTACATGTTCAACCCTTTTCTGAAACAGGAATAGGACTAATTGCTCTTGAGTGAAAGATTGTTGTGTATTTTGTCCCAGATAAGATGGATGAAAGTAAACAAAAGATACAATGTTTCCTTATACAAAGAAGTTGCCTCCTCAAAAAAAAAAAAAAAAAAAAAAAATCCCACAATCAGAATAAAGCATCAGGAATAAGATCACCATTTTGTTATACTAACACAACATTCCCCTGTATTAAATAATGATGGGTTTTATGTTTGTTACTGAGCAGAGTTTTTTTTAATTATTTCAAGAGCATGCCCTTTAGTGTTTATAACTGTGCTCACTGTGATATTAAACAGCCAGGAGGTGTTAGCAGCTGATTAAAGGAGGGAAAGGAGACCCTGCTAATTATACAGCAACCTTGGAATCGGTTTCTCCCGCTGAACTAGAGGACAAGCCACACACCTGCAGAACTTTACCAGCAGGAGCAGTGCCGGGGCCCAACTCAGGCAGCCAGCTTTGCTAAGGAACCCAGAAAAAGCGCACAAACTTGTTTTCCCTCCAAGATAGAGACAACACAGTGGGGTTTTCAGAAGTGTGTGATGGGGAGGCAGCCAGGTGTAGCCACTGCACAAATGCGGTGGGAACACTCTTGTATGACCAAATCAAAGACGATGTCTCCTGCTTCCACACGACAGATCCAGGAAACTGCAGGATAGAATCATGCTCGTGTGTCTGGGCAGGGAGAGCTGGTTCACCCATGTCTGAACACTGGGACACCAGTTCTCCTCCAAACATCTTGGGCTACTTAAATGCAAAGGTGAGTCTGGGTGCGGTTGAATTTGTGCATTGAATTTCTTTAACAGTGAATGTCAAGTGGAATACGGCATCAAGTTAGTTTCAGGAAACTTTCCACTCCAGTTATTTTGTTTTCTAATCATATGATATACTTTCTATCACAAGGCCCACCAGGATTCTCAAGCCGATTTTTAAAAATAAGTATTTATTATATAACAAGTTGATGGGCCAAGCACCTTCATTGTAGCACTGTGGCCACGCATTTTAGAAAAGTGTTCTCCATTGCCATGATTGTGTTTGCATATCTACGCATAAATATGGGCAAAATGTTGCATAAAGTTAAGCATGTACTAGAATTAGAGAAAAAAATTCTCAATTCTAGAAATGTTTGGAGACAGAATACTATTTCCATTGCTAATTTAATGCAGGTTTTAAAAATGTTCTATAACTTTAAAAAATTACAGATGGAAAAGATTTGTGTCCTTCTCCTTTATCTAGACAAATTCAGGAAAACCTGGAGGCCTGGTATAGATGTTTTCATCAAAAATTTCACCGTGCTGTGTCAGAAATCAGAAGATAGAATTTAAAACCATCCCCTGTTTCCTCTGCAGAAAGCTTTTCAAGAAGATACACTCGGAATTCGCAATATTTCCACCAAAATATGAAGCGTAAAGACAGCCTTCAATAAAGCCACAGGTTTGATGTTTTTTCTTTTTAAAAGGAAAAAAAAAACTAATTTAAAATTCTTTTTAAAAGAAAAAACCACAAGATAATGAAAATGAAGTTATACCCAGGCTGATGTTGCATTTGCCAATATTTTACTCCCACTGTTTAATCATTTTAATAGTTGCATTTAAGAGTTTAGGATATTCAAACCTCTCCCAGCTATAGCAAAAAAAAAGAAAGCTGTGTGATTTAAGTAGTGTCTTTTTCTGCATAATTTTAAATTAATTTTTATTTTTAATTAATTGTGAAATTGCTTGGTGAGGCTTTGGTGCCTTCTTAACTGCTATAAAGAACAAATTCATTTAAACTTCAATTTAGCAATCTAGTTTTCTAAGAGCTCAAATAAATGAAAATTCAAACGTAATTTCAAAAAAGGATTCCATTAACTACAAAATGGTCTATATCAAGTTTATTAGAAAGTACAGAATTGCTACAAGAGCACATTTTCAATTTTATAAGTTAGTTTTCAGAGGCTTAAGCAGAACAACACGTAGACAGAAAAAGTAGAAGTTTGTTGGTTAAAAAAAAAAAAAAAATCCCATTCTAACGAACCAAGGCTACAGCTTAAAACACAGCCAAAGCTTTAAAGCTTGGTCGTCCAGATTTCTATGTGACCATTTTCACACAGGGCATCTCTAGTTCCCAGTGGAAATATTTCTTTTCCGGCACTTTCATTTTCTGAAACAATTTACTAGAGTTTCATAAAAAGAGAATAACAGCTTTGTGTTTCATTGTCGAGGATTTTACTTCACTTTACATAACTTTTCCTCATTTCACTTAGTGGCTATTTGAGGAGCTTGCCTGAACTCTAGGTAACCTCTTAGGTTATGCCTGCTGGATTTCAGGGACCTGGAGCTGCTGGTGCAGGCCAGTGGTGACTCGGGGCGCCTGTCTGACCGCCTAGGAGCCGGGACTGGGCTCTCTGCGTACATACAACTGCATGGGGGACAGGGGACTTCTGCCTTTGTTTAGACAAAGGATGCAGTAAGACCAGAGAAAAGGAAGGCTTTACCTGTGGCTCTTTGCACTTTTAATACTCTGGAAGGAAATAGTGAGTCTCCTTTAATGGAAAACAGCGAATCTTTTGCAGGACTCAAAAAAGGAAGTTTGCTAAGAGCAAGGAAATGTGAAGGCGTTGGAGCGACAGCGTTAGAACATTTAATTTGGCTTTATGTTGTAATTATGACTTGCGGGAAGTGGCCTGGCGTGCATGAGTGCTGTTGCTGGAAAGAGCGCTTGAGCATCAGCGAAAATTCTGAAACACAACGGACGCACACACAACAGAAAGCAAACCGTGGAGACGAGGGCTTTTGAAACGTCCCCTCCTCGGCATTCATTATAACCAATAATTAATTACGGAGATTTTTTTAAGTCCCTTCCTTGGCATCACGGTCCTCAGTGAGAACGTGGATGAGAAGTCAGAGGTGTTTGGGACATAAGTGCAAGTAGTTACGGGCAGGGTTTTTCAGTTTTTGTTTTTAAAGAGAATGAAAACGAAGTGGGGAGACAGCGGCACAATATGCAGTGCCCTGCCGGCCATGCCGTGCTTTCTCCACCCTGACTCCCACGTTAACTCAACAGTATGAGAACTTCAGGGTAACAGGGAAGGGATCCCCGCGCTCCCTCTAATGCTATTTCTGTTCGATGCGTTCGTTGGCTGCGAATTTGAGAACCGCCTTTTTGGCAAAGCCAGTAAGTTTTCTGTTTTCAGATCAACTGAAAGGACATTGACTTTCAGGTTCCCGATCCTTCTGAATCCAATCCCAAATGTAAAACAGCATCCGATCCTGGCTGCAGCCCGAGCTGGGCCCCAGGTCAGCCAAGCTTCCCAGGTGGGAAGGAAGGAATCCAGGTTGCCCAAGATGCTGTGGCCTGGGTGACAGTCACCAGCTTCCAGAGGGGCCTCAGCCTTCAGGGTGCCTTGATCAGAGCAGGCACATACCTCTCACCGCAAGAGCCATCTGACCACGGTTACTTGACCCCTCCCCGAGAATGAGTTCACTGTCCACCAGAGGGGACAGCTCCCACTGCCAGGCTTCGGTGAAACCACGTGGACTGTGGAAGCAACCCAGGATCCACTGATGAATGAACGGAGAAACGAAAGGTGATTTATCCATAGGGTGGGACAACACCCAGCCTTGGAATGGAAGGGAACATGGATGGCACCTGAGGATGTTCTGCTGAGTGAAACAACCAGCCACAAAAAGACGAACCCGGCACGATTCCACTCACATGAGGAAGCTAAGGAGTCAGAATCATAGAGAGAGAAAGGATGGCTGGTGCCAGGGCTGGGGGAGAAAACGGGGAGTTCGTGTGTCATGGGGGACAAAGTCTCAGTTTGGGAAGATGGAAAGTTCTGGAGCTGAACAGTGGTGACGGTTGCACAGCAGCACAAATGTGCTTAATGCCACTGAAGTGTGCACTTAAAATGGTAAAAATGGCAAATTTTGTGTTATGTATGTTTCACCACAATAAAAAAGGGAATAGCATTTTTCTTGTCAACTGGGGCTGGTGGTAGCTGCTCTGTAGCCTCATAAAGAAGTTCCTAAGTTTTTTTTTTATTTCCTTTTTTAAAATTTGGGTTTAAAACTGCTATTTCCTTTTTATTGTGGTAAAATATACATAACATAAAATTTACCACTTGAACCATAAGTTAGCCCAGACACTGCCTCTGGCCCCTGCTCTTCCTGAATGCTGGTTGGTGCCTCCTTCGTCCGTCCATACTTGCCACAAGCCCCTCTTGTCTGGTCCTGGGCACAGAGGTCCTGTGCTAGGCTGGTGGAAGAGACAGTCCTTGCCCAAGGACAGGAAAGGACATAGATGGGAGGAGGGACCCACTGCCCAGGGGACCAGCACCAGAGCTCAGCTCTCAGGCTCCCTGTGCGGCCCTGGCCTCTCGACCTCGCTGGACTCAGTCTCCTGACGTCTCCAGTGAAGAGCTGGAGTGGCCTGAGTCCCTGAGCCACTTCCGGCATGGGACAGAGGCCTGCTCCTCAACACCAGTGATTTGCTGTGTGATCTTAGGCAAGTCGGTGCATGTCTCTGGGACATAGAGTGAGTTGTCTAAGATCACACAAATCCCCCATCACTTTTTTTTTTTTTTTTTTTGGAGGGGATTTGATCAAGATCATCTCAGGATCCTTTCCAGTTTGGACATCCTGTGATTTTGGAATCTTCACCCACAGTTCTGAGCTTTTAAAAAATCCACATTTGTGTTATTTCCTTATGATGGGGGAGAATAACCCTGATGTCAGATCTCACTTACTTATAGTGCTGTGTGTGTGCACGTGCGAATAAAGGAGTGTTCAGAAACGCTTTTCCTAACAGAGAGCCTGTTCCCTGGGGCCAAGCGCCGTCCATGTAACTTGCCTTTGAAGTGTGTCACCTGCTGCGTGACCACAAGAGGGCGGTGCATGCAATGGATTTTTGTCCGCATGCGGGGGCCAGAGCTCACAACTTTAACTTCAGTTTTTCTTCCCTGGAGTCTCTCGCAGGGTCTTTCTCTGGGAGGCTCAATGCCTCCCACATCTTCTTCAACAGGCTGAACACACATGTGGAAGCAGCTGAAGAACTGAGACTATTCAAAAGCAGAATATTTTGTAATCACCAAATAGAATCCATTTCATAATAAAACTGGCTACAAAATATTTTAGGGTTCAGTATGATACATCGCAAAGTAATTTAGGCAAGGAAGCACATCAGGCTTAAAAATCAAACGTGGCACCCTGCAGGCTTGCAGCCATGCCTCCGGCAGGCGGGTCGGGTTGGCGAGTGTCTGAACCTTGAGGAGGGAAGGCTGGGTGGCCAGGCTCCGTCCAGAACCTCTTGGCTCACTGTGCCGCCAGCAGCGTAACTGCATCCTGGTGTGACCCAGGCTGTATCCACAATGCTGGCTGGTGAAGCAGTGCTGTTACTAGATTTGAAAGCAGGCAAAATGTCTCTGAAAGGAGAGAAAAATGGAAAAGCTCCTTTCCCCAACATTCCACTCCTCTGTCTTCACGGCCTCTGCATTGGTCCAGCCAGAGGGATTATTCGAGTCCCGTGTCTCAGCCCACCCTTCCCTGACTTAATGGCGCAGCCATGCCTCTGGTTGGGAATACACGCCTGTGTCGCTCCTTGATTCTGATCTCCTCTGTGCTCAGCACCTGCTTCCTTTAGCATCCCCAGTGCAAGTGCTTCGAAGCCCATGCTGACAGCCTGGTCATATACCCTTTGGCCCGTCTGCGTAAGTAGGAGAGGGGGGAGCCCCTCCTAAAAGTGCTGTGCCCGTAGTAACTGACTATTACTGAATTAGAATGGTGGAGTGAAGAGATACTCTCCGCCAGGCACTGTCCTAGGATTTGCATTTGTGAAGAATCACTTGTTTTCCAATTGACTTTGTAACTTTATTTGTGATTGGTTTTCAATGGCAGCGAACATTTCTTCTTTAACTTTCTCTATCCCTCGCTTTTCCTTTCCTATGATCATCTAAACACCTTGAAAAGACGAAGACGTCACATGTGAAAGTTAAGGCACCATGGGTCATGCATCTTTCAACCATAATTTTGTCCTGGGATCTGTTGCCGACTGGTGCTGTCAGTAGTTGATAGCACAGTGCCAGAGCAGAGAAGAAAGACGCCACGCTGCTGGGATTAGAGACAAATTTATTACATTCACGCTTGAACCCAAGTTTGTCAGACACGTGTCTAAATGACCCATGAATTAGTTATTAAGCAAACATTTATTAAAAGCCTACAGTGTGCAAGATGAAGTCATTGAGCCTTGAGGATGTGATAAGAATTAATTCAGCAGGTTCCTTGGCCTCAAAACTATCACCGTGAGAAACAAGACACATATATAGATGTGTGTGAAGAGAGCGGTGACACTCCTTCAGCTGGTGACAAATGCCTTCAGCGTCCTTTGTTACTCCCAGTTAAGTTCATTTGCTCATCCGTTCATGTAATCTACGTGCATGCAGTTTCCCCTGAGTGTCAGGTGCCATGTCAGGCATGGGGACGTTGAGATGAGGAAGGCCAACCTAGTGCAAATGGACCAAATTTACCCTCCACAAATTTACCCTTCACATGAAATAGAAACACACAAAAAGCAGACCAAATATGAAAAACAACGGTTTTCCAAACACTGGAAGGAGGCAGTGAAGGACAGTGATCCCTGTGGGATGGGAAGGAAACAGGTGAGCCCTATGGTAGCCCAATGCACTGCCTTGGGTTTTCAGGCCACAGAACAAGAAGGAGGCGTCTCCTCCACTCAGGCAGAGCCCAGCAGACTCCTGAATTGGGAAGATAGAGATTTTGGGGAGACCAGTGCAACTACCCTTGGCAGGGCAGAGTCCCAGAGAGAAGGGAACCCAGAGATCTGCAGAGGCTCACCTTCAGGATTGGTGGGTGTGTGTGAGGAAACTGCCCATACCAAGCAAAGAATCACCTTAAAGATGAAAGAAAATAATGCCTGGCACTCACATCGGTCTGCAAATAACACCTGTGCCCACGTGACAAACTGGAAATCTCAGAGGACATCGGGTGGCATATCAGTACTTGCCTGAGTATTGGAAAATAAGTACCCTTAGTGTAAATGAGGTTCTGGTTCCACCTAACAAACCTCAAAAGTAAGATCCAAGAGGATCAAGAAACTCAGTTGCATCCCAGAACAAACCTCAAGAATATTTGCAGAAATACAAAAACACCCAGCACCTAACGAGATGAAATTCTCAATATCTGGCATCCAATCAACGATTACCAGGCAGATGAAGAAACAGAAAAATATGTCCTATAATGAGGAGAAAAATCAATCAATCAAAACAGACCCAGAACTGATGCAGATGTTAGAATTAGCAGACAAAGAAAAGTTATCATAACTGTATCCCATATGTTTTAAAAGTGGAGTAAAGATGTGGAAGATATAAAAAGGACAAATTAAAGTTTTAAAGATGAAAACTATAATGGCTGAAATGAAAAACACACTGGATGGATTCATGGCAGTGTACACATTGCAGAAGAAAATACTAGTGAACTTGAAGACACAGTAACAGAAGCTCTCCGAAATGAAACATAGAGGGGAAAAAAGTCATTTTTTTCTTTTTGAGAAGAAGTTGGCCAAAGTTTCTTCTTTTTAACTTTTTTTTTTTTTTTTGAGGTGGACTCTCACTTTGTTGCCCAGGCTGGAGTGCAGTGATCTCCGCTTACTGCAAGCTCTGCCTCCCAGGTTCACACCATTCTCCTGCCTCAGCCTCCGAAGTAGCTGGGACTACAGGCGCCCGCCACCACTCCCAGCTATTTTATTTTAATTTTTTTTGTATTTTTAGTAGAGACGGGGTTTCACCGTGTTAGCCAGGATGGTCTCGATCTCCTGACCTCATGATCTGCCCGCCTCGGCCTCCCAAAGTGCTGGGATTACAGGCGTGAGCCACTGCACCCGACCCTTTTTAACTTTTATTTTCAGTTCAGGGTGCGCGTGCAGGTTTGTTTCATAGGTAAACTGTGTATCACAGGGGTTTGGTGTACAGATTATTTCATCACCCAGGTAATGAGCACAGTACCCCATAGGTAATGTCATGATCCTCTCTCTCCTCTCACCCTCCACCCTCAAGCAGGCCCTGGTGTCTCTTGTTCTCCTCTTTGTGTTCATGTGTCCTCACTGTTTCGCTGCCACTTATAAGTGAGAACATGGTATTTGGTTTTCTGTTCCTGCATGAATCTGCCTAGGATCATGGCCTCCAGCTCCTTCAATGTTGCTGCAAAGGATAGGATTTCATTCTTTTTTATGGCTGCATAGTAGTCTATGGTGTATGTTTTCTTTATCCAGTCTACCATTGTGGGGCATTTAGGTTGATCCACGTCTTTGCTATTGCGAACAGTGCTGCAACAAACATACGCGTGCATGTGTCTTTATGGTGTTTTTTTTTTTTTTTAGTGAAAAGTGTATCAGTGAGCTATGGAACAGCTTCAAGTGGCCTAATATATGTGTAATTGAAGTCCCTGAAGGAGAGGAGAGAAAGTGGGATAGAAAATATATTTGAAGCATAATGGTCAAAAAATTTTCCAAATTTGATGAAAACTATAAACTGATAGACCCAAGAAGCTCAATGAGCCTTAATCTTGAGGAAACTACCTGAAGAAAACCACACCAAAGGCAGGTCACAATCAAATGGCTCAAAACCAGTGACGGACAGGACAATCTTAAAAGCGACCAGAGAAAGGTGGCATTTTACACGCAGGGGAAGGATGGTAAGATGAGAGCAGATTTCTCATCAGAAACAACACGGGCAAGAAGATGATGGAGTAACACATTTAAATTACAAAAACGAAAATGCTGTGAACCTAAAACTCTGCACCTGTCTCCATTACCTTCCTAAAATAAGGGTCAAACAAAGTCTTTCTTTTTTCAGAAGAACTCAAGCTGAAAGCATTTTTCACCAGCAGACACACTATAAGAAATGTTCAAGAAAGTCCCATCAGAAGAAAAATGACACCAAACAGAAATTTGGATCTACACAGAGGAATGAAGAGTACCAGAAAGAGTAACCATGTGAGTAAATATATATATTGATAGTTTTCTTATTATACAGAATCTCTTTAAAATAAAATTGACCATTTAAACAAAAATAACAACAGAGCATGAGGTTCCTAACATATGTATAAGTAAAATGAATGGCAACCTTAGCATCAAGGCTGGGAGTGAAGATGTGAGGTTTTTATACTATACCTAAAGTCGTGTATTACTTCAAGACAGACCGTCATAACTTAGAGGTGCATGTAAACCCTAAGGTGATCACTGAAATAACAAAAGAAAGAATTATAGGGCCGGGCATGGTGGCTCACACCTGTAATCGCAGCACTTTGGGAGGCCGAGGTGGGCAGATCACAAGATCAGGAGATCGAGACCATCCTGGCTAACATGGTGAAACCCTGTCTCTACTAAAAATACAAAAAAATTAGCCAGGAGTGGTGGTGGGCGCCTGTAGTCCCAGCTACTCAGGAGGCTGAGGCAGGAGAATGGCATGAACCCAGGAGGTGGAGCTTGCAGTGAGCCAAGATAGAGCCACTGCACTCCAACCTGGGCGACAGAGCAAGACTCTGTCTCAAAAAAAAAAAAAAAAAAAAGAAAGAAAGAATTATAGCTAATAAGCTATATGAGTGGATAAAATGGAATCATAGAAACTATTCAATTAATCTAAAAGAAGGCTAAAAGGGGAACAAAAAACAGATGAGACAAATAGATGGTAGGCTTAAGCTGAACCATATCAATCATCATATGAAATCTACATTGTCTAAATGCCTCAATTAAAAGGCAGATGTCAGCTTTGATGAAAAGCAAGTCTATGATGCTTACAAGAAACTCACTTTATATAGAAAGACAAAAAATATTAAATGTAAAAGGATGGAAAAAGATACACCATGCTAAGACTAATCAACCATAAACCTGGAGCGGTTACTCATCAAAGTGGACTTCAAAGCAAAGAATATCACCAGGGATAAAGAAATGAATGATCATTTCATAATGATAAAGGGATCAATTCATCAAGAGAACATAACAATCCTAAATGTTCATTCATCTTACTATAGAGCTTCAAAATACACGAAGCAAAATCTGATAGAACCACAAGAAAAGCTAGACAAATCCATAATTGTCAACAGAGATTCCAATATTGTCAATAATTGATAGAAAATATGGACATAAAATCAATAATGATATAGAAGAGTTGAACAGCACCTTCTGCCAGGTCTGTCCACCCAGATCATGGAACCAGCTCCCCCTGGCTTGGCGCACAGCCACCAAAGACCTGTCACCAGGACCATCTGCAACCGGTTTCCATCATCCCCCAGCACACAAGGTGTATTTCCACTTCTTTCTTCTTGTACAGGACATTTCTGCCTGCAACGGCCTCCTGGCAAGTCTCCAAATTTCCAGGAATTCAAAGACCCAGTTTGTCCTCCCAACCCTTAGTGGGCAATTAGTCTTCATTTTCAGATGTGCGACTGAGGTTTGGGAGCTGACTCGGGCCACACAGCTGCATAGCTGGGACCAGCATCCAAGCTCAGGGGCCTCTGCCTGTGTCTTGTACCCTAAGCCCTGGTGTCCCTGCTGTCCCTGGGTGCAGCTGTTGAGTTCCTTGGGAAAGGGTAGGGCCGATATTCAGGCCCCACAACCGTGGGGCTTATACCCCTTGGGGAAGGGCATTATACCTCTTGGGGAAGGGCATTATACCTCTTGGGGAAGGGCATTATCTCCCCACCTGCCTGACCTCTGGCCCTTCATGGCACCATGGCAGGTGCCACATCAGTGTTTGCAAATGAGTGAGGCTTTGGCTCTGAGCTGGTCTTGGGCTCAATGTAAAACTAGAATTCAGTTCTTTTCAGTGTTCTATGCCAGAACCATGACTATGCTGAGCCTGGACCCCTGGGTGGCCTAGTGGGGTGCCCTGAAAAGCCTGCCCCAGCTTCCCAACTGGAGAGGTGGGGCCCCTGGACCGAACGGGTGCTTCCTCTGCTCTCTGCTGTGAGACGTAAGAGCGCGTGGGGCCAGGGTGGCGGGCGCATATCTCTGGACCCATCTGAGGCATGTGAAGGTTTCCTCGGAGTGCAGAAAGCGTGGAGGGTCCCAGGCACAGCCATGAGGGTGGAGAATTGCCAGCTCAGCCACGCTCTGTCTTCTGAGGAGCCCCCTCCCATGGGTTTGTGCCAATCTGCAGCTCCCTCCCCTCACATGGAAGCTTCCGGAGCTCCTCACTCTGCTCCGTTTAGCAAAACCACCCATCAGTTCTCAAACAGAGCTGCCCCGCGTGGTCCCTGCACAGTGGAGGACCCGGCCTTCCTCCCTGGGCAGCCTCGTGGTGAGGCTGGGGCTACTGCTTCAATGTCCCCCAAGGGCCGGCTGTGTGGGTCCAGGGAAGGTGGAGCGACTCGGGCTCATTTGTCCTGGCAGGAAACCACATTGGCCGGAAACACAGGCATGTTCTTCATCAGCCATGCGGGGCCTCCAGGGCCTGGCGGGATCTTACGTGTGCTTTTCGGCGTTCCCACCTGCTCTCTTCTGCACAAAGTCACTGGTGAGACAAACCGTTTCCTAAATGAAAGCAATCTGCTGACACATGACTGCAAACAGAGAAAACACTCCCACTGCCTGAGAGAGAAAAGGGCAGACAGATTATGTCTCTGGAATGTTCCACACTACCTAAAGGAAGGTTCAGGCTTCAACTGGCCCTGGCCACCCTTCAGCCAGGAGTGGCAGACCAGGCTCTGGGGTTGGGCAGGCCCATTTGCCTGGCAAGGGGAGAGTGGGCCCTGGAGACCTGTCCTCAGAGGGACAGTGAGGGTCTGCCTCAGAGACTGTGGGGTGACCACTCCCCAAGACCACCTCGGAGCTGGTGAGCAGGAAGTCAGGCCTCACGTCCAGGGCCTCTGGGCCTCCGGATATTCAGGGGTTCCCTCGCAAGCCTGCCCCCGACTTAGTGCTGGGAGCCCAGAGACACAGGCACAGAACCCAGGCCTGCCGGCCTCAGGAATTAGACCACGCTCCGGGATCATGAGCCTCATGGGAGAACAAAGACGTGGAGGAGCTTTCCACAGCCTACAGGGAGCTTCAAGGCACTTCCATGCCGAGTGACTTCTCTGACAAACGTCCTTCCTCTTTCTATGCTGGGATTTTTCCTCTTAGCACCTGAACCTACCCAGGTTTACAGGAATTGGGAGCAAAGTTGGGAACGGACTCCAGCCTCCAGGTGAGGAGAAGCAGGCTGCAGGTGTGGCTCTCTGGGAGGCTGCAGAGAGGTGTGCATCCTGGAGAAAGGCTCGTTTGTATTCAGAGAGGTGTTCTGTGACCTTTAACAGTGACTTGAGTCAGCTGACAGCTCCCCTTCCCCACTGCATCCGGGACCCCCTACCTGCTGTCTGTCCCCACCGCACCCGGGCTCCCCGCCCCACTCTCTGGCCACTCCCCTCCTTGTGAGCAGCCACCTTCCTCAGTGCTTCCTCGACAGGCCCCAGGTAACTCCGGGTTGCCCAGCTTGTCACCTGCTGCGTCCCTCTGTTGTTTTGGCGTTTCCACTTGCACGGCCTCCCACTCTCGATGTGCCCGTGACTGCACCGCTCCAGGTCCACACGCCATCCAGCTGCTCAGAACAGGAACTGGGAAGGCAACTGAGTTCTCCTTCCTTCTCGTGCCTACCTCCAGCCGGTGCCTAGTCCTGCCCATTTCCCCTCCAGATAGCTCGAGTCCCACTGCTTCTCTCCACACCCAGCACTCTTGCTCCCATCCAGCCTGTCCAATCTGGCCTCTGGGGGACAACTCAACTGCTGCTGATCCTCCTGCTACAGAGCTTGCTCCACACCCATTGCAACCGGGGTGACCCCAAAAACCCAACCGGGATTGTGCCACTCCTGTGTTCAAGACCCTCCACCAGTGTCCCACCACGCTGTGAGTATAGCTGCATTCTTTTCCTCCAACGGGAGTTCGTAAAACCCAGCTCCCGCTCGCTCCATCCCCTCTCTCTGGACTCCAGCCCTGACTCAGGGCCTGGCTCTCCCTGGGCCACGCTGCCACCTTCCACCCTGGGGGTCTCCGCTGCCAGTTACTCTGCAGATGCCGCCCCACAACCACCTGTCTCAGGGAGATCTCCCACCCCAGTGTTCCAGGTCCCAAAGCCTCAGTGCCCCATAACCGACTCCGACTGGTTACTTATTAACCTGCCTACAGTCTCTTTTCACAAGGCATGAACTCCACGAGGCTAGGGCTGTTCTGTTTCCTCTGTCCCAGCACTGACATCATGCCCTGCCTGCCCTCAGCACTAACAAAGACTTACTGATCAAAAGGAATGAATTCCTGAAACAGCCTGGAGATGTCCGGTACCCTGCGATTTGGCTCATGTTTGTTCAAATCTCTTCCCATGTTTTTCTGCCCATTGGAATCCTTCTCATGGATTGCCTCCTCCAGGAAGTCTTCCAGGATGCTCCCTGGTCCTCTTTTGCTCTCTCAGTCACTTTCCCTGCTCTTCTGTTGAGCCCCGGGACAGGAACTCATGGCTTTCCAGCTCTTACTGGAGACGCAGCACCTTGAGATGGGGAATCCAATGTCTGCTTCTCAGACCCTGGTGGCCAGAGGGGACCATGGCAGAGGTCCCTGCAGGCCTTTGGTGGGCTGTGGCCGATTTGGTTGTTGAGTGGTCAAATTGTCTTCAGGAAACAGGGTGACACTTGCTTTCTTGAGAGCCGACGGTGTGTGTGCAGTCCACACCTTGTGGAAACACACTCCAAGGGGCCCAGGCATGAAAGATCCATGGCACAGAGTCAGGGCCTCAGGAAGGCAGGTGATATGGTTCGGCTGCATCCCCATTAAATCTCAACTTAAACTGTATCTCCCAGAATTCCCATGAGTTGTGGGAGGGACCCAGGAGGAGGTAACTGAATCATGGGGGTTGGTCTTTCCTGTGCTATTCTCGTGGTAGTAAGTCTCACAAGATCTGATGGGTTTATCAGGGATTTCCGCTTTTGCCTCTTCCTCGTTTTCTCTTGCTGCTGCCGTGTAAGAAGCGCCTTTCGCCTCCCACCATGATTCTGAGGCGTCCCCAGCCATGTGGAACTCTAAGTCCAATTAAACCTCTTTTTCTTCCCAGTCTTGGATATGTCTTTATCAGCAGCATGAAAACGGACTAATACAGCAGGGAACCCCTGCAGCATCTGGCCAGGCCGCCACATCCGGGACAGAGTTTGGAGGGCGGATGGCTGTTCTAGGCATTCGCGTGTGAAGCTTTTAACCCAAGGGCTCCACAGATGGCTTCTTGATTGGCTGTGATTTCTTCTGAAAACATTTATGATCTTTTGAAGTATTCGTAAGTGTAAAGGGATCTGGGGCGGGGACTCCCCTTTGGCGGTGGTTAGCTGTTTCTGCGACTGAAGTTAGAATTTGGCAAGACAGCCATGGTGAGTGGAGCTGAAGGTCAGAGGTGAAATTCCTCTTATTCTGTAATGAGCATTAATGAAGTGATGGGGCCTGCGTTACTGGAGGAAAGAGCGGGCTTGGAGGCAGGGCTTCGGCCAGCAGAGGTTGAGTGACAGGTACTATGTGCAAGCAGGTGACAGGAGCATGAGTCTTCTCCCTGGAACGAGGTGCGAGGTCATTCGTCATATTCACTTTCTCAGGAGCTAATAGGCGGCTTGTGGAAATCATGAAGCAAATGAGTGTATTTTTAAAAGCATGTGAAAATCTCCTGCTTGCTGGCCTTTCTATAAAGAGATTACATGCTAGGAGGATAATTTGAGGCAAAAACATCACAAAACAGCCTGGTTTCCGCAGAGGGAAAGTGGTGCTGATGCAGCGTCGATGGCAGAGGGGGAAGGACAGGAACACCTGAATGCCCCTCACAGCCGCCCTGGCCTGCTACCTGCAGCCGGTGTCTGCACCCACTCTGCAGGGAGAGCCAGGTGGCTCCCTCGGGATGGCGGCAGTGGACCGGGCATCGAGGGTGGAGGGAGGGTGTGGATACAGGTTTCTGTGGCAGGAGGACAGGACCGATGAAAAAGCTTCAGCAATTTGTTCCCAGGCCAGAAACGCCACCTGTCATGTGTTGAATTGTGTCCCCGCCAAGTTCATATGTCAAAGTCCTAACCCCAGTATCTCAGGATGTGGCCTTATTTGGAAAGAAGGTTTGCAGATGTCATTGGTTGAGATGAGGTCACACTGGAGGATGGTGGGCCCTAGCCCCTGTGCCTGGTGTCTGTGTGAGAAGATGGCCTCGTGGAGAGACATGCAGGTGGGAACCACAGGACGATGAAGGAGCCAGAGACCTCAGCAAGCCCCGGATGCTCGGGAGGCCTGAATAGAGTCTCCCTCATGGCCTCAGAAGGACTCGCCCTGCAGATAGCTTGACCTTGGACTTGCAGCCTCCAGAACTGCAGGGCGATGTGTTTCTGTGTCGGCCACCCAGGCTGTGGCTATTTTCTTATAGTGGCCACAGGACTGACCCACCGCCTGCAGAGAGTGGCCTCTGTGTCCAAGACAGAGCTGCTCTCCCGGGTCTCCTGCACTGGTGGGGAGGTTGGGGCCAAGCACGGGTAGCCTATCGTGTGAGAAGGGCCAGGAGAAGTGGCTGAAGTGGCCGACCCTCCTAGGTGGGGTCCCTCCCATCCCCAGGAGACGGGAGGAGCAGTGTGGTCCCCGAGGGGCAAGCTCCCTGGAGGGAAGTTTCATTCCCTGAGCTGACGGGGTCAGTGAAAGTCACCTGCTGCCCCTCCTTTCCGGACCCGCTAGTCCTCCCTGGCCGTTGCGTGTGCCCCAAGGTTCCTGCACAAGCCGACAGTGCCCATGAGCCAGCTGGAGATGGGGCCGCCATGACACACACTCCCACCCCACAGATCTGTCTGCTGTGCAGGTGGTGGGGCTGTCCCCTCGACGGACAGGTCTTGGGCCTCCATGCCTGTGGGGACCCTGTGAGAAGCGCCTCTTTCAGGGGAGGTGTGTGGCTCCCACATCAGCTTTCTCATTGAGTCTGAGGCTGGGGCCAGGCCACCCAAATTCTCACATGGCGCGCATCTCATCCCATAAGCCCTCTAACAGGGGTCCTAGCCTATCTTTCCTGCCCCCACGATCCTCCTCCCATCTCCACCTTCCCATCAAGCCCCAACTCCTGTCCTTCCAGCCAGGTCTTTGCCTGCACCCACAAATCCATCTTTCACCCAGCCCACGACATGCCCCAACCAGAGGCTCATCCTCCTCAGAGCATCACAGCGCCCTGTCCTTCCCTCTCTAAGTCCTTCAGAGCATCACAGCGCCCTGTCCTTCCTTCTCTAAGTCCTTCAGAGCATCACAGCGCCCTGTCCTTCCCTCTCTAAGTCCTTCTCACCTGTTGCTGACTCTGCCTAAAGGCATCTGAGTTCTTCCGCTGAACAGGAGCACTTTTAGGGCAGCAGCAGTGCCCAGCTGTCTTTGTGTCAACCCCAGCTTTCTGCCCACTGAACGCTTCACAGGAGAGGGGCGTTTCTGGATTTGGAATTCATCCCAAGACAGGACTCACTATTGTCCTCAGTACCTGCTCCCCCAGTCGCCTGGGAGCTATGCTGAGGGGGAGAGTGGAAGGGATTTTTACTCTGAGAAGATCTCCTCCCTCTCGCTCTGTTTATTTTGTGATTTAAAAGTAGTTTGTCTGCTGAGAGCCCGTTTGTTGCTGTGACCCTTCTGCTATTTAAACAGAGCCCCTGCCTCATCCCCCGACACCCTCGGTTTTCCAGACAGAACATCCCACACCGCTGCAACCTCCCCCGCCCAGCGAGGCTTTGGCACTCACTCCCCTCCGACACCCCTGTGGGCAGCTTCTTTTTCACAGTGAGGACCTGGAACTCAGCACAGGCTCTGTGTGAGGCCAGAGGAACGGACGTGAGGCACACTGAGCTGTCGCTCCCCTTCCCTTCCGGACCTCACACTTCTGCTGGTGCCGTGAGCTTTTTCTTGGCAACACCTTGTCATTACGGATTCAGATGGAGCCTGAAGCAGCGGCGACCCTTGAGCATTCTCTCCCTGAGATGGGTGTTGCTCCTGAGCCATGAGCACACACAACCCTGGGCAGTTGTTGCTTTTTTCTTTTAAGCACAAAGTAGAGCATTTCATAGGGAAAAGTTGTAGGGCTTCAGCTTTACAATGACAAAAAAGCTTAGCGTAACAAAACAGTACAATGGTTATTGCAGAGCAGAAATGTCCTTAATTAAAGGGAATCCTTCCCTTAAGGCTGATGCTATTCCAGGGTGCGGACGAACCACGTGTTGCTTATCCAGTCATCTGTCAGCGAACACTCGGGCTGCCTCCCCCTTTTGGCAGTTATGAAGAATGCTGCTGCCAACAAGGATGTACAAATACCCCTTTGAGTCTCTGCTTTCTGTTCCTTTGGGTATAAATCAAGAAGTAGGGTTGCTGGACCATCTGGTAATTCTGTGTTTAATTTTTTGAGGAGCCACCAGTGTTTTCCATAGCAGCTGCACCATTTCATCATCATCTTAATTCTTAATTTATACCTCAATCACACCATCATTCTGCTAGAATATTGTAATTAAGCAATTCATGCAAACATTTTTAAGATGTGAGGTCTTTATGTCACCCATTTTGATTTAATTGCTAACAAATTAATTTTTATAAATATTAATAGTCCAGCTGAAAGTAATTATTTATAAACATGGAGTGCGTGTTGATTTATAATTTATTCTTCCTAACCAGTTCTAATTCTAATATTTTAGTAAGACATGTTTCCAATTTCTTTACCCCAAAACCAATTTTATAGCCCTGTTTTTATATGTTAAGATTTATTTACTATAAAATGTGATTTATGTTGATCACAATAAACATATCCTAATCACTGTGCTGTTATTACTTTCTAAACTTGATTCCGTGTATAATTT
Organism: Symphalangus syndactylus; assembly: GCF_028878055.3. Classification (NCBI taxonomy): domain Eukaryota; kingdom Metazoa; phylum Chordata; class Mammalia; order Primates; family Hylobatidae; genus Symphalangus; species Symphalangus syndactylus. Next base: position 143,298,477 of record NC_072430.2, on the reverse strand, counting down.
TGAGATGCGTTTTTCTCAGGACTTCCTTCAAGTTGTTATCTGTAATCCCAAGGGTTCTTGGGATTTTTGGTAGCAAATAATTTAAGGTCAAATCCATAGAAATTAAAACAGTAGGACAGATTTCTCCTTCTAACCAAGGTGAAGTAAGAGGGGCTTTATTTATTCTCTTGCATGAAATAAAATATCAGACAAAATATGTGAAAAAAAATGGTCTTCAAAACATTTAACATCAGGCAACAAAGGATAGGGACCCCTGAGAGATGGGAAATCAATGAATCAAGCCACATAATTGTCTTAGGTTATGGCCTGGAGAGAATTTACAGGCCGTGCTGCAGGGAAGGAAGCCCAGGAGGAGCCCAGTGGTCTCTCTGAATTGAGGAGATGGGGCTGAGAGCCTGAGAAGCCCAAGGTGCTAGCCTGTGTGGGGCAGGTCCTGTGGAGGAGACAGCTTTGGAAGAGAGACAGTGCACATGCCCTGGAGATCTGCAGTGGGTCCCCCTTAAAACCCAATTATGCCTAGTGTTCCATTATCGGAACGCTAAACATGTGGGACTTATTTATATCCTACTCCTCAAGGTCATCGCCAAGTTCTGATTGCAAAAATTCAAAGCATTGCAACCTCAGGCATAAATGGGTTAAGTCTTTCACTAATCAGCATATGCATGAGAAGGCAGGTTTAGAGAAACTATTATCTGAAAAGTTTGGAGAACAACAACAACAAAAATATGTGGTGCTCCTACAGAGCCGGAAACAGTTTCTATTCCCAGCAGCCAAAGTGGGAAAAAGAAAAATCAAAGTTCATGGGGAATCAGAGGGAGTCCTCAGAAGGGGTATGTCTCCAAAGTGGGGTAAAATTAGCCTCCAGCTAAACACTGATCTGGTCCTGTCTAACAAAGCTCAAACATCAGACCCAAATGGAGCGATCTGCTTCCAAATAACTTACCTATATGTCATAAAAAAATAACATTTACAGAAATACACAAGGTGAAATGTACAATGGGTGGCATCCAATCAAAAATGACCAAGCAGGTAAAGAAGCAGGAAAACATGACTCGCAATAAAGAGAAAAATCAACCAATCAAAACCAGCTTAGAAATAACACAGGCTGCCAGACGTGGTGGCTCATGCCTGTAATCCCAGCACTTTGGGATGCCGAGGCAGGTGGATCACTTGAGATCAGGAGTTTGAGACCAGCCTGGCCAAATGGTGAAACCCTGTCTCTACTAAAATACAAAAAGTAGCCAGTGTGGTGGTGCGTGCCTACGATCCCAGCTACTTGGGAGGCTGAGTCAGGAGAAACGCTTGAACCTGGGAGGTGGAGGTTGCCGTGAATGAGATTGTGCCACTGCACTCCAGCCTGGGCAACAGAGTGAGACTCTGTCTCAAAGAAAAAAGAAAGAAGAAAAGAGAAAGAGAGAAAGAAAGGAAGGAAGGAAGGAAGGAAGAAAGAAAGAAAGAAAGAAAGAAAGAAAGAAAGAAAGAAAGAAAGAAAGAAAGAAAAAGAAAGATTATATAATGACTAGACAAGGACATGAGAGGCTATGAGAACTGTGTTCCATATATTCAAGAAGCTAAAGGAAAGATTGAATATGCTAAGCAGAGATGTGGAGGACATAGAAAGGATAAAAATTGAACTTCTAGATGTACAAACCGCAATTTCTGAGATGAAAATTACACTGGATGGGACGAAGAGCAAATTAGCCATTGCGGAAAGGAAGATTTGGGAAACCTGAAGATACAGCATGAGACACAGAAAGACAAAGGACTCAAAATAGACACAGGGCATCACTGGGCTGTGGGGAACCCCCATGCAGCCTAATAAACATGTAACTAGAGACCCTCAGAAAAGAGGACTCAGAAAGGAAGATAGAAAAAAGGTGAGAAGAAATCGTGGCCAAACTTTTTCCAAATTCGATGAAAACTCCAAACCCATAGATGTAAGAAATTCAGTGGGTTGCAAGCATAAGGAACATGAAGAAAACTAAAAATTGCTTAGAACTAGTGAAAAGAGGAAATCTTCAACTCGGCCAGAGAGAAGACACAGAAGACACAGAGGGGGAAACAAAAGAATGCCAATATGCTTCTCATCAGGAAAAATGCAAGCCAGAAACACTCAGAGAGGAGCAATCAATGAGCACCTACGTAATAGACACGAACTCACTGAAACAGGGGAGTAATCAATGCACACCTAGGTAATAGACAAGAGGAGTGATCAATATGCAACTATGTAATAGGCAAGAGGAGTGATCAATATGCAACTATGTAATAGACAAGAGGAGTGATCAATATGCAACTATGTAATAGACAAGAGGAGTGATCAATATGCAACTATGTAATAGACAAGAGGAGTGATCAATGTGCACCTATGAAATAGACAAGAACTCACTGACATAGAGGAGTAATCAACACACTTATGTAATAGACAAGAACTCACTGAAACGGGAGTAATCAATGTGCACCTGTGTAATAGACAAGAACTCACTGAGACAGAGGAGCGATCACTGTGTACCTGTGTAATAGACAAGAACTCACTGAGACAGAGGAGCAATCAGTGTGTACCTGTGTAATAGACAAGAACTCACTGAGACAGAGGAGCAATCAATGTGTACCTGTGTAATAGACAAGAACGCGTGGAAGACAATCACCATAGAACTCCATTCCCAGGAAAAGTATCTCTCGAAAACAGAAGTGAAATGAAGATTTCTGTCGACATATAAAAATGGAAAGAATTTATCACCAGGAGATCTGAACTCCAAAGCCTGTTACGGGCAGTCTTTCAGGAGGAAGGAAAATAATACCAGATGGAAACATGGATCTGCAACAAGGAATGAAAGCCCTGAAAATGGTAACCAGGTGGGTACATATAGATACTTCTTAGGTTATTTTGATGACTTTAAATTAGAAATATCACACTGTCCTGTGGGTTCATAGCATATGTAGAAGTACAATGCAAGCCAAGTGTGCAAAGGCATGGAGGGAGAAATGGAAGTCTACTGGTGTGAGGTTCTTACACTCTATGTGAAGGGTGTAACTCCACTTGAAGGTGGAGTGTGGTAAAACCATGTCTACCATAAACCCTAAAATCATCCCAAAATCACACAGCATAGACGAATAGCAAATAAGCCAAGAAGGCAGTAAAATAGAACCATTTCAACACAGAGGAGAGAATCAGGCACAGTTCCTTGGTAGTCAAGGTGATAGAGAATGTGGCAATTCTCATCTGATTGTTTCTATCTTCCTAGGAACTAGGAAGCCAGGTCATTAATGGCATCCATCTGTCCATTCAGCACATAAAGACACTGCTTTCTACACTGGGCCACATGCCCATCCCCAACCTGGAGAACCAGCAGTGCACAAACTAGACAAAAGTCATTGCCCTGCTGAGTTCACATTCTAGGGGATAAATAGGCAGAGGACTAGACAAGAAGATGGGGCCAACTATGGTGAAAGTGAATAGGGCAGGAAAGAGGCAGGAGTGCTGGAGCAGTGCCTCCTTCCCAAAGCCTGGGGCCCTGCGCAGGGGGAGGTGGTCAGGACAAAGGGTTAGGGGACAAAGGGTGGGGATGAGGTGGTGGCCCTGGCTGGGGACCCATAGAGCTCTGCCCCCTCCTCCTTTCTGCCTATTGTGCTGTAGAGGCTGGACATGGGAGGCTTGTCCCGAACCCATGGAGCTTCCACGTGGTATCTGGGCTTCTGGGAGGGGAGGATCTAGGGCGGTGGTGGGGAGCCGTGGGGAGGTCTGAGAAGGCAGAAGTGGTCCCGTGAGGTCACTTTCAGGCCTGTCCCCCATCGCAGATGGACCGGAGGGAAGGAGCAGCCTCAGGGCCCACTTGACTGGGGTGGGGAGGACACACAGAGAGGGACGGACACATGTCATGCATGTTTCTCCAACACGTGCATCTCCGACTGGGCCAGGTGAGGGGGTGAGGCAGTGGCTTTGAAGGGCAAGGGAGGCCATCAAGGCAGGGGTGATGAAGGGCTGTGGAATCAAGGCTGGGGAGGGAGGGAGCACAAACAGGTGACCCCGGGGAATGGAGGTGAGACCCCAAGGCTGGGGTCATAGCACCAGAGAGTAAGTGGGAAAGAGTAGGTGAGGGCAGCCACACCTAGGATGTTTGCAACAGAGACCTGGCAGGGGCCACTGTCACTGGGAATGACCAGGTCAGCTAATGGCGGTGAGGCAGGAACACTGGGGAAAGGGAGACTGCGATCAGAAGAGCCCAGGTCACGAGCAGGCACATCAACCATGATACTGAAACTGAAGAATTGAGAGGAAGCATTCTGGAGGGAGCAGGAGGGAGCCAGGAGCCAGCATCACCATGGAAGGGAAGGCAGCTGCTGGAGGGAGAGCAGGGTGATCAGGAAGGGCAAGGGGGAGGGGAGGACGATGATCTGGAAGCCGCAGGAAGGACACCTGCCATGTGTCCAGGCCCAGGGTATGGGAGTGAGGGAAAGAAAACAGCCATCACCAGAGAGGGCTGCAGGACCTCTACCAGGAAGGGGAAGCAAGACAGCAAGGAGCGCTTCAGACCGCAGGGGCAGACAAGTGCTCCAGAAGGTGAAGAAGCTGAGAGTGTGCCCTGGAGTCCACTGCCCCTGGGCTTTTTGAGGGTATAATAGAATGAGACCATACCATCTCCAAGTCAGGTTATGGTGCTGAGGCTGTGAGCATCAAGGAACGGGGATCAGGGCTCTTGCTGGGTGCCCAGAACCCTGGAGCCCTCTCACTCCTGCTAAGAAGGCATGGAGGCTGGGGTGGGAGCTCTGCAGCCAGGTGCATGCAAAGGTACTCTCTAAGCGGTGGTACTTGGTGTCGTCTCAGCACAGGGTGAAGTTGTATAGACAGATCTCATGGGCATGTGGGCCACAGAAGAGCCCCTCGGGAGCTGACGCTCTGAGCAAGGAGAACCGCAGTGGCTAACAGGCAAGTATGTGTGCCACATGCCAGCAATGGCTGGGCATGAGGACCATCATCATCAACCCCGCAGCAATCCTGGGAAGTCAGTTATGATGAGAAACGCAGGCTCAGGACGTTCAGACAACCTGCTCAAGCTCACCCAGAGAGTGTCCCTCCCTCCTTCACTTGGCTTTGCCCTCTCTGCATCCTCATGAGCACTGCGAGGTTGAGCTGGTCATTCAGACAACCATGCCTGGTTAGCTTTGCCCACAAGCCAAGTACTACATTACACAAATATATAATAGGAAAATCCCCTGAAATAGAAAAATGCTAAGCCCCTGTGTGTATGTCCCCTGCACAGTGAAGGCAAAACCAACTTCTAGTCAGGCAGAAGTTTATTTAAAAGTACACCCTGGTAGGCTGGTTGCAATGGCTCTCACCTGTAATCCCAGCACTTTGGGAGGCTGAAGTGAGAAGAAAACTTGAGCCCAGGAGTTTGAGACAAGCCTGGGCAACACAGTGAGACCCCTATCTCTGCAAAATTTTTTTTTTCGAATTAGCTGGGCATAGTGGTGAGCGCCTGTAGTCCCAGCTACTTGGGAGGCTGAGGCAGGAGGATCCCTCGAGCCAGGGAGGTCAAGGTTGCAGTGAGCTATGATTGCACCACTGCACTGCAGCCTGGGTGACAGAGTGAGACTGTCTCAAAAAACAAGCAAACAAAAAACCCAAAAGTACACCATGACTTGGGAATGTAATGAGAACTTGAATTTCTCAATCTTTTCAACTTCGGTAAAATAAAGTCTTATTATCTATCACAGGACTGCTGTGAGGATGTGCAAATCAAGAAGCACCAGTGAAATTATGTTTCAAATATTAAAGAACTATACAAATATAAAGAAAAGATATTCACTGTGAGTTTACGGAAGTGAGGGCAAGAGAGGAAAGGAAAAGGAAAATGAAGAGGAGTAAATGCACCAAGGCAGAATTGTGCCTCTCAAAAACCTCACTGATTTCTCTCCACCATCTGCTGCTGGGGATATGGGGTCCACAGGCCACTCAGAGCACTCAACAGAGGACAGGGGGTCTGACAGCTGCTGTTCTGCAGCCGAATCTCGTTTCTTCAAAGTTTCTTTAATCCCATTTTATCCAGGGGAGGCGGGTGGTCAGATCTGCATGATGAAGGGATTTGGAGGAGAAACGGAATAAGATTTAACCAAACAGAGCAAAGATAAATGGCTTCATTTAAATGGATTTCCATGGTGGCTTAAGAAGTCAACTGAGCCCCTGTCTGAGCAGCACTGGCACGAAGGATTTAAAGCACTAATTTAATCTCCATGCACACTGACCACAAACAATGATTAGCTAATATCTAGCTAGAAAGAGATATCGCTTCCCATTTTTGTTGTTCTGAAAACCATTTATTCGCAAAATCATTAGGTACAGGCAGCTGGGAACTTAGAAAGTGGAATGACTTGGCTGGGTGCAATGGCTCACGCCTGTAATCCCAGCACTTTGGGAGGGTGAGGAGGGTAGATTGCTTGAGCCCAGGAGTTCGAGACCAGCCTGGGCAACATAGCAAGAATCCATCTCTACAAAAAAAATAGAAATAAAAAATAAAAAAAATAGTGGTGGCACGTGCCTGTAATCCCAGCACTTTGGGAGGCTGAGGCAGGAGGATCCCTTGAGTTCAGGAGCTCAAGGCAGCACTGAGCTATGATCATGCCACTGCACTCCATCCTGGGGCAACAAAGCGAGACCCCGTCTCAAAGAAAAAAAGAAACAAAATAATGACTTATAGTACAAACTGCCTCAACTTATCCAAACGTTCTTCCATGCTTCTCTAGCTGCTATTCTCTATTCACCAACCTCAACAGCCAAATAACTCATGTACAGTGTTGCTTTTCTTAAAATAAGTTCTTATCTCATTGCTCTTAAGAGATCCCCCAGACCTCTGAATCTTTGCTTTCTTTTTTCTTTCTCTCTCCTTTATAAATCAAAGTCATTTAATGAATTGATTATGACTCTAAGTGGCTCCATATACTAATTGCCAAATAATTTCTCTTGTAATTGCACAGCCCAAAGTTTTCAATGATGTCTTAGCACATTTTGGGTGGATGAGTAGAATTTATATTAGAAGATTTGGGCATTAAGACTAATGAAAATACCAAGAAGAAAACCTCAAGACCATTTACCCTGAAATAATACTGTTAATCTTGTGTTCTAATTCTAAAGACTTTTTATATCTCAATTTCTAAAGACCATTTAAAAGGCAAAGACAAATGCTAGGTATTTTTCATAGCCCTCAAATTAATGACATAATTATTTCTTAATAATTTATAAAATATGTTGATCTGTGCTTTCATTTTATACAAGTTATTGGTACAGTGCTTCATGGGATATTATTTTGAAATAAGCTTTAAATTGTTTTCCATTGTTGAAATGGCTAAGTTTCCACATTTCCATTCATTTACATGACTTTGGCTGGCATTTAACAACAAATATCTGCACCATGATCAATCCTGAAATACTGATGCACTCACTGCTTTTATTTCAGATGTCATTCTTCTGACACTTGCAGCCATTTTTATACATTCATCTCTGCATGATTTGGGATCAAAACCTGAGATCAGGATGTCACCGAGTAAGGTGATGTAAGCAGGTGCCAGGCAGAGAGTGTTGATTTTAGAGAGTCATTTTCACAGGGGAAGGTCGGGGCCAGCATCTCAGCTCCCGGGAAGCAGAGCTAGTACTGAGCATGCTTTTCCTCTCCCTGATGTTGGCTGCTCGCCCTCCGCACCCTGTGAGGGAGAGAGCGCCAATTTTCTGATGGTGTTGACTGCCATCTGCTAAGGGACCCGCGGGAGCTGTCCTCTTCAGCACTACTCTCTAGCGGCAAGACTTGGGCACTCGGATCTGAGCATGCAACTGGACTTTCAGAAAAGATGTGCTGACAAGGTTTGCAGGCTAGGAACGCCTGATCCACCGCAGAAGCGTAGTCAGAGGGAACGCTGTCCCCCTGATATGGCCACTCTGTGGCATTTGGGTCCACCTGCCCCTATAAATAATAATCAAATAAGGGAGGTTGCTCAAAATCATAGGTGGAATCATCCATAATTTGTACTGACTTGAAAGTGAAGAGCCAAAACTGGTACCTTACCACTTTAATGGCCCCCAAGAGCACTGTTCTGACCATAAATCCAACGTCTACCTTGTTGGAGAGCCTGTCACTGTGGTTTGGCCATCAGCAGGATTGTATCTCGCAGAGTCTCCCACAGAATCAAGGGACACACAGGCTTAAATAGTTTAGGGCTGTCCAGCAGCAGGGGGTTTGCTGTTACACTGAGGCATTCACATTTAACTAGGGCACATGTTTCTTATTTTATCAATGGTGGCCCACAATGAAGGGAAGCAGACAGAATGAAAGTTCTGAGTTTGAATCAACCTTCCACTGAAAGACTTCCTAAGGTCATTCTAATCCCCTTCTTCAGGTTTAATCTCCAGTTAAAACTCACAGAAGGAACTTCATGAAGATGTTTACAGACTTAGGTGTTTGATTAGGGAAAGACGGAAAGGAGGAAGAATAATTTACCATTCTTAATACAATGGAATGATAATAGACACAATTTGCTGTAGACTAGGAAACAGTGTGAAAGTAACAAACTGTCAGAACCATATAAGGGGTGGTTAGACTTTTTCCTTATTCTGTTCTCCTTGGCAACAAGGTTACAGCTACGACAAAACAATAAATTGGGTGCCTACTATATACAATACCTAGGAACACCCAATTCTTATCCACATGCAGCCCACAGCCTGTTGCGGAAGCACAAGAAATGCTGTAATGCAGAATAAAGTGTAGATCCCAACAAGTCTCTGAATCATTACCTATATTTGAGGGTGGTTTGGATCCTAAGATAAGGTCTCTTTGATTCTCCATCCACATCCCCACTGCCCTCTCTCCTACAACTTGGTTTTTTTTTTTTTTTTTTTTTTTTTTTTTTTATTATTATACTTTAGGGTTTTAGGGTACATGTGCACAATGTGCAGGTTTGTTACGTATGTATCCATGTGCCATGTTGATTTCCTGCACCCATTAATTCGTCATTTAGCATTAGGTGTATCTCCTAATGCTGTCCCTCCCCCCTCCCCCCACCCCACAACAGTCCCCGGAGCGTGATGTTCCCCTTCCTGTGTCCATGAGTTCTCATTGTTCAATTCCCACCTATGAGTGAGAACATGCGGTGTTTGGTTTTTTGTCCTTGCGATAGTTTACTGAGAATGACAACTTGGTTTTAATGTCAAAAAATAAAACTGAAAAATTCATACTATTTCAAGAAGTATCAATGTAGTTCCCCTTCAACCACATAGGTTACTAATACTCTGGGGCCTCTTAAACACTTACACTGTTTTATAACTGATGGTAGGGTTTCTCAAATCTTTTTTCCCATGCTATGCTCAGAATAACCCTATAAACAATACTCACTTCACAGTTGAGGAGATGGAGGCCTCCCCTATGAAGATGCCTCACGCCTTACCCAGAGTCACATGGTGGTCGGCAGGTGAACACATACACACACATTCACACACACATACACATACACACCCACCCCACACACACTCATATGTGCGCACACACACTCTCACACTCATCCCATATACACACTCACACACACACACATGCACACTCACACACACACTCTCACTCACCATGTACAGCTTTGGCCCCAGTCTTTTCTCAACACAACCCGGGTGAATCTTTCAAAACTTGAGTCTGATCACGTCATTTCTCTGTTAAAAACCACCTGACACAAAAGTAAAAACCAAGGTCATTCCAACGACCTTCCAGGTCCTAACCACTGGTTCCCCAGGACCCTCTGAGGTCATCACCTGCCACTCCTGGACTCATTCCCTTTGGTGCAGCCACATCGGCCTTCTTCCTGGTCCCAAACCCCCCAGCATCACTCTGGGATCAGAGCCCTTCACCTCCTATTCTTTCTGAAATGCCTGCCTCTCACACTCTTCAAGCCTTTGCCCAATAACTGCATGGTCCTCCTCATAATCCTATGGAAAGGACCCCCTGAAAAAACTTGATACCTCTTGTTCTGACCCACAGTATATGTCACCTAATAAAATATGGAACTTACTTATTTTGTTTTCTGTTTATCTACTCTGTCTATAACATAAACTCTATGAGGACAGAGATTTGTTTTGTGTACACACACACACACACCCCTAGAATCTTCAACAGTGAAACTTGGCAATAATGTGCATCAGTAAACATTTGTTGAGTGAATGAATGAATGGAAGGACACAATTTGTAAAGAAAAGCAAGACCATGTTGTATACAAAGTTGCATATCCACCTGTAATCCCAGCACTTTGGGATCACTTGAGGCCGGGACTTCGAGACCAGCCTGGGCAACATAGTGAGACCCCATATCGACAAAAAATTGTTTAAAAATTATCCGGGCATAGTGGCATATGCCTGTGGTCCCAGCTCCTCAGAAGGCTAAGGCAGGAGGATTTCTTGGGCCAAGGAGTTTGAGGCTTCAGTGAACCATGTTCATGCCAGTGCACTCTAGCCTTGGTGACAGAGTAAGACCCTATCTCAAAACATAAAATAAAAAAGTTATATATTTTTCTATTTTTATGTATTACCATATCAGGATAATTTTCTTATGTCACTAAATATTATTCAAAAATAAAATTTTCAATGTCTGTAATCTGTTTCATCATCCAGATGTACATGATCTATTTAACAATTTTCCTATATTGGGAAATTTGGATTGCTTCACACTTATAAGTAACTCTACAAACAATATCCAAGTGTCTATTTCCTATGTATTTGTTGAGTGTTTAATATGTGCTAAGCTTGGTATTGAGGCTACAAGGAGCAGCTGGAATCCAGTCCTTATTGTGAAGCTTTCAGGCAGGTAGGAAAAAGAAGAAAGGCCGGGCGTGGTGGCTCACGCCTGTAATCCCAGCACTTTGAGAGGCTAAGGCAGGTGGATCACTTGAGACCAGGAGTTTGAGACCAGCCTGGCCAATATGGTGAAGCCCCATCTCTACTAAAAATACAAAAATTAGCTGGGCATGGTGGCAGGCACCTGTAATCTCAGCTACTCGGGAGGCTAAGGCAGGAGAATTGCTAGAACCTGGGAGGCAGAGGTTGCAGTGAGCCAAGATCATGCCACTGCACTCCAGCCTGGGTGACAACAGCAAGACTCCATCTCAAAAAAAAAAAGAAAGGAAGAGATAGAGTGAGAGAGAGAGAGAAGGAAGGAAGGAATGAGGAAGGAAGGAAGGAGAAAGGAAGGAAGGAAGAAAGGAAGGAAGGAAGGAAGGAAGGAAGGAAGGAAGGAAGGAAGGAAGGAAGGAAAAGAAAGAAAGAAAAAGAAAGAAAGAGAGAGAGAAAAAGAAAGAAAGAAAGAAGAAAGAAAGAAAGAGAAAAAGAGAAAGAAAGGCACAATTTAAGTGTGGTCAATAGAAAAGAATGACGTTAGAAATGGTTATTAATAGATTTATTATGCCACAGGTCACTGAACTCTGTTAATTGTTTACTAGTTTTCTCTTTACTCCTCAGATTGAATCTCTTCTATTTATCTAGGCTGAAGTTCACCAACCTTTATTCTGCCAATGCAAGTCTGCTATTAAGCCCATCCAGTGAAATTTTCATTTCAGATATTGTATTTTCAATTCCCAAAGTTATGTTGTTTATATACTGTCTTATAAATTGGACCTAACCTAGTACTGCTCTAACAAAAACCTAACTATAATACATGGCTGATTTGCCAAGAAATGACTTGTCTGGTGCCACTCCCATCCCTGCTATAATTAGCATAAGTGAGAGAGGAGACAAGTCATAACAAGTTGGTTGGACAGATGCTCTCCACGGTTCACTGAATAACAAAAAAGGGAAGAATGGGAAGATGGAAGTAAATAAAAAGACAAAATATTTGTTGCTGCTGTTGTATGGAACTGTTATATTTTGCAGACGATATCCATACCATCTCTTTTATGCCATACGATATTCAAAGTAGATGAATATAATAATGAAGTCTAGTTGACTTGTGAGATTGTAATAAAGCTGATAAATGGGTTTGTAATCTATGAATTAAATGAAAGTTATTGGCTGGTAAATTTCCACAGCTCAGTTGATGCAACAATACAACTTTCATCAATACATTTCCATCGGGTGCAGGAATCCCATCCTGGGGCCATTCAGAATGCTCCTTGTTACAATGATGCAAATGAATTTATCAAAAATAAGTTATGATATTTTACATATTTTTATGATAAATAATATACCTCGATAAGAGAATACATTGATAATTAGCTGCACTCTGGATGTTCAGTACAAATATTTCTAGAAACTATAATGGAAATGCAAAGCATGGTTAGAAGGTATAAAATATATAGAAAGCTACTCCTGAAAAGCAAGCAAATAGTATGTTATTGCCTGTAAAACGGTGACTTAAGAACATTAAATCACTCACTATTCTTTTCAGTCATACTCTGAGCTTCCTATTCAAAACTATGTTTTCTAATTCAAAAAGTTATTGCTTATTCTTGGAACAATAATCAAGACCTCCATGCTGAAGGCTTCAGCCCTCACTCCAAGAACATCAGGATTGACTTAGTAAGAACTTTTTACCCCCAGCCAGTACAGATGATGCATTTTCACTGTGTTCCCCACATGCCCACAATACTACCCAGTGCTCACTGACAATGAAGGAGGAATCATGGTAGCCAAAGATCTCGTAGTTTAGGTTAGACTATCGCAGCACTGGCAAAGCGGGTCCTCGTGGGCCACAGAGTCTCTCCTTCCAGGTGACTCTGCACAGAACCATCTCAACAGCATTGGCCCCAGTCCACGTGCATCTCAAGCTTCTTAAATGGCTTCTGTGTCTTTATTAAGATAAAACTGAAAGAATATGGGTGGCTTTTAAGGCATGGAAAGGAAGACTCTTATGCTGTTTCCAAGGGACTAATAAGAATTGGCCTTCGAATCTCCCCCAAAGAATGAAAATGCCTTTGAGGATATAAATGGATTAGAATTCCCCCCAAAAAAGAAAAGACTGGTGAGAGTGACATTTCCTTTTTCTATTGTTTGAAGAAGAGAATGTGTTTCTTTTTATCCTAATATAAGAGTTAATGCAACAGTATAATAAAAAGCAGAGGTGGAATTTCTCCTATAAGGGAATTTCAAAGGGAGGCAATCTGCTTTTGAAAAGCTGGGATGACTTCTAAGTGGAAGCTGCTCGAGACACAGGGCGAGCTGGTGTTTAAACACACCCCACACAAGCAATTCACCTGACAGCTGAGTGATTTGTCCAAATGCAAATAGATGGGATGGATCTTCGAGGTTACTTTTGTCAGCATGAGAACTATGAGAAAAATTCACCTTTAAGAGTCTAAGTTTTGCTATTTGAAAAAGAACTTGGCCAGTTCAGCCCTCCGTTTCTATTTTCAGGGCTACATAAATTAATTCCAGTCTTTTTCAGAGGTGGAGGAAATTTCTCTAATAAAAAGTCATTGATGTTTTCACATTTTTCATCATCTTTTTAAAAACTGTACTGCAACATTTTATGAAGGCTAATTTAGTGGAATGTCATGTTATTTATTTTACAGTGTGGATCTGAGGGTAGACCAGCCTGCCTTTTTTGATAATGAAAAGCAGAGTTTTAAACATTGAAAAAATAAGCGAAAGGCAAAATGTTACGGGATGTTAGTGTTACAGTATATAGATGTAATTATTTTTAAAAAGAAAATACAATAATCAGGGTTTCTCAGACTTGAAGAATACATGCATCCATTGAAGGAAAAACAATTTTTGTGGACACCCAGCATTGTCTTACATTACTTTTATTATATTTTACATTACTTTACATATATTTACATTACTTTTATTATATTTTATTATAATGTCATTTGAATATGCATAAATATAAACCAAAGTGCTGGCCTTTCACAATAACTTGTAAGCAGCAAAATGAAAAGAAATATACATAATAGGAACAGATACAATGGAAACCATGTAAGTCCATATTGACAGCATCAATTCAATGCAAAGGGATAATATGATTTTGCTGAGATTCATCCGCATCTTCTGAAGATAATGTGGCACTAAGCAACTTGCTGCCTGTTCCTGTAAGCTCTGCACACCCATGGTGCTTTGGGAAAGGCTGTTTCTCTCGTGACTATTTCCTCGTTGAGCCACGGACACCTCTGGTTTTCAGCCAGTGTAAATGCATTGCTTACTTCTAGTCGGCCTTTGTTCTTCCTTTTTCACCTTGAGCAATTAAATATGGACTCCCCCTGACTGTGAACACTAAGGCAAACATGGAGTTGACATGACATCGCTCTGTTGGTGATCAGTTGGCCTTCTCGTTGGTCCAGAACACAAAGGCAAAATTCGGCTACACAGTACTTCTGTAGGCCCCATCTTGATCAACACTGATGTAGTTGCCAGACCCTGCTCTGGGAAGAAATCATTGAAACATACATTGGTTGTGAAAATCAAGTTTTTATATTTTGCCTCAGTTCTGCCTTTTATGCAGCAAGTCCTCCTCATTTGCCACCCAGAAAACTGCTAGTCACCCTCCAGGACCCCATACAATGTCACAGCTTCTGCAGAGACTATGCCAGTGCAGGCACACAAACCACGCCCATATGAGGCTGATCATTTCCTACTTTGGGCTTCCACAGCCCTTTGCGCCAGCCCCTAGGGAGCATTTCTCACTACTGACCTACTGACCGCTTTGCCCCATATCCATCTCCTCCAGCCTTTCAGTCTGTGAGCTTGAGCTCTTCATAAACTCAAGAACAAGAAACTCTGTTTTTCCATATTCAACTCACTAGACCCCAGAGTCAGCAGGCCCTCCGTAAATGCAGAAGGAATAAACTGTTGCAAAACAATGTTTGTAAAACGTGAAAAGCAACCAGCAAATAAGTCAAAATGCAATGGAATAAGAATCTGTGTTATGGACATATGTGGTCCCTCATCGGGGCCACCACTGCCCACCGCCCACCCCGCCCACCGCCGACACATACCTCACTTCCACAGACCCAGAAGATGCGGCCTATAACCACGCATAGAGTGTGGGAATGTTTTCTTTTGTTTCAGTGGACATTGCAGCATGGGCTATTGCAGGCATGCACTCCGCTGTCAGGCAGGGATTAACTCTGTGTATCTTCACTGAATCTGCTTATAAACTGTAGCTGAAAGCAGAAAGCCTTGGAGTTGTTTTGCCCCAGGCCTGGGGTGCAAATGGGATATGGTGGTTTTCTGGGAGGTTGGGCAGCAGGAGCCTGTGAGTAATTCCTCTCAGAGAGCAGAGGGTGCACCTGCGCCCTGTGAATGCCAGGAAGCAGCCTGCTGGACCTCCCGACCTGGGGGCCCTGAAAGGAAACAGCGGAGTGAGACAAATGGCTCCCAGGCCCTAGGGTAGATTAAAGTCTGTGCCCAGAGACCCGCCTATGAGCTATAAAAAAACAAGACGGCACAAGGCAACATGAGATAATTTTCCATTTCGGAGATTTTGATAGGTATCCATTGACTGAGTGTGTGACAAAGGGAAGAACCCTCTAAGCAGGATAATGGTGAGAAAGTTCAAGAATAGCAGTTTGCAAGCAGCCAGAACAGCCCGTCTAAACTGGAGCCAAAGGTTGTCTCTAGTCCATCAATGGAAGTGATGGTTTAAGAGTTGGTCTAGGGCCAGGCGCGGTGGCTCACACCTGTAATCCCAGCACTTTGGCAGGCTGAGGCGGGTGGATCACAATGTCGGGAGTTTGAGGCCAGCCTGGCCAACATGGTGAAACCCCGTCTCTACTAAAAATACAAAAATTAGCTGGGCATGGTGGTGGGCACCTGTTATCCTACCTACTTGGGAGGCTGAGGCAGGAGAATCGTCTGAACCCAGAAGGCGGGGGTTACAGTGAGCCATGAGCCGAGATCGCGCCATTGCACTCCAGCCTAGGCAACAGGGTGAGACTCTGTCTCAAAAAAAAAAAAAAAAAAAAAAAAAAAAAAAAGTCAGTCTATTGGGCCAGGCACAGTGGCTCATCCCAGCACTTTGGGAGGCTGAGACGGGTGGATCACCTGAGGTCAAGAGTTCGAGATCAGCCTGGCCAACATGGTGAAACCCTTTCTCTACTAAAAACACAAAAAAATCAGCCAGGCATGGTGGCACACGTCTGTAATCCCAGCTACTCAGGAGGCTGAAGCAGGAGAATCACTTGAACCCAGGAGGTGGAGGTTGCAGTGAGCCGAGATCACACCATTGCACTTCATCCTGGGTGGCAGAGCGAGACTATGCCTCAACAATAAAAAGAAAAAACAGTCAGTCTATCAGTGACACACAGCTGACCCTTGAACAACATGAGTTTGAACTGCATGGGTTCACATATATGCAGATTTTTTTCAATAAATATATTGGAAACATTTTTGGAGATTTTCCACAATTTGAAAAAACACAGGTGAACTGTGTAGCCTAGAAAGTGTGAAAAAATTAAGAAAAAGATACATCATGAATGCATAAAATATACGTAAATACTAGTCTGTTTTATCATTTACTACCATAAAATATATACAAACCTACTATAAAAGTTAAAATTTATCAAAATTGATGCACTCAAACACTGACAAACTGAAGTGCATACTCCACTACTGGAATAATTCTGTAGCCAACTCTTGTTGACATTGGTGAGTTCAAGTACTGAATCTGCGGAAAACCAGTGTGCCCCAGTCACCTCCACCTGAGCAGTTCATCTCTCCAGTAAATTGAATATTGCAGTAAAAAGTGATCTCTTGCAGTTCTGTACTTTTCATTGTGTTTAGTGCAATACCATAAATCTTTTTTTTTTTTTTTGAGACGGAGTTTCACTCTTGTTGCCCAGGCTGCAGTGCAATGGCACGATCTCAGCTCACTGCAACCTCCACCTCCCGGGTGCAAGCAATTCTCCTGCCTCAGCCTCCCAAGTAGCTGGGAATACAGGCACACTACAACATCTGGTTAATTTTATATTTTTGGTAGAGATGGAGTTTCACCATGTTGGCCAGGCTGAGTCAATTTCTTGGTGGTCAATTTTTGGAAATTCCCCACATGTTCTTGAAAGAATATTTTCCAGTTTTGGGGTGCAGTATTTTATGTATGGCTATTGGGCCCAGATTTTAAATTATGTTGTTTAAATCTGATAAACCCTTGCTGGGTGGTATCTTCCTGATGTATTGATTACTAGGGGTGGTGTGTTAACATATTCAGTATGTTGGTGTTTTGTCCATTTCTCTCATTGGTTTTTATAACTTACTATAATGGAAAAACAAATTTCTCTTAACGATTTATATTATAAGTGGGTCTGTCCATTTTCATTTTATACATTTTGAAGCTATGTTAGCAGGTTACAAAAGACTTTTAAAATAATCACATTTTCCTGGTAAATTGACGGTTTTGTCAATTCACGGTGACCCTCTTTATTTCTAGGAATGCTTTTTGCCTTAGGCTGTATTTCATCTGATATTAATATAGTTGTAACAGCTCTCCTTTGAGTATTTGCCCTTTTCCATCCCTTTATTTTCAAACTTTAACTTAATTTAAAAATACATGTATATATATCATTACCTTTCTCTCTAAAAAGGACTTTAGAATGCTTTAACTCTGATAATCCCTTCCCAATTTACATGCCATTGCTTTCTTAGTTTCTGGCTATTCTGATTTCATTTTATCCCACAAATTATACATTATTATTATTGGGTTTTAAATCAATGTTTAGATTTACCCACATGCTTATTATTGTTGCACTCATCATTTCTTCTTGAATTCAGATCTTTTTTCTGAAACTATTCTTCCTCCACTCTTTTAGAAGAGTGTGTCAAAAGCATATCTTCAAAAGAGTGTGTCAGCTGTAAATTCCATTTTTGTTTGTCTGAGGAATCTTTATTTCATCCTTATTCTTGGAGAAGAGATATTCTGGGCATAAAATTTTAGATTAAGAATGATTTCTTACAATATCTTGAAGATATTATTTTACTGTCTATTGGCTTGTATGCTGTTGAAATGTCAGCTATCAAACTGTTCACCTTTAGGTAATCTGTTTTTTCTCTCCATTCTTAGATGTTCCCATTATCTTTGGTATCCCTCAAGGCACTATGATGCTTGTAGAGTGCTTCTTCTTATTATTATTATTATTCTGCTTGGTGTTCACTAGTTTCTTAATCTGAATATTAGAGTCTTTCAATAATAATTGAAAATTCTCTTCAATTATCTCTTCAGATATTTCCTCTCTCACAGTCTGTCCATCTCCATCTCTTTATCTCTTTCATGTTTTCCATCTCCTTTATATTTTATATTTTACCTAAATTATTCAGATCCTTCTTCTAATCTACTTAGTCTCTCTTCAGCTTTATGTATGTTTTCAGATCTGCCTTCAAATTTACTGAGTCTCTCTTCAGTTGTATTTAATCTGTTGTTTACTTCATCTACTGAGTTTCTGATTTTAGCCATTATATTTTTCATATTTGGTACTTTTATTGGTTCCGTTTTGTACCTGCTTGTTTATTTCCTTGATAATTCCTTACTATCATACTTTCAAAATCTTCTTTTACTTCTCGAAACATATAAAAGAGATTTATTTTGTATTCTAGCATCTGATCATTATGACACCTTTGATTTTTGTGAATCGCATTCTACATTTTGTAGTTTCTGCTGACTCTTGCTCATGGTGGCTTATTTCCTTGTGTGGATTGTGTTGTTTGATAGTTAACTTACGTTCCGTAGAACTTTATCTGTTAAAGCCTGAGTTTAAAGTTTACTCCTCCAAATTTGCCTGGGGATTTGACTCACCTGAAACTTTATTTAAATTAAATAAGTTCTTCATCCCCACACAAGTAGTATGAATTCCAGTCCCAAGCTCCTGTGAGTATGAGATTTAAGAATACTTTGGAGATACTCTTTGTTTATTCAGGTCAGTCTAGAGCCAGACCATCTCCTTCAGCAGGGCGTGTTTTCCCCCTACCCCACTGCAAGTTGTACGTTTTGAAGTATCACATTTTAAGGACTCTGGCCTTATTTGAGATTCTCCAATTTGACTTGCTACTTGGCTCAGGTGCCCAGGTTTGCACTCTGTCCCTAAGCAAGTGGCCTATTAAATCTAGGATCTAGGTCACCAGGGGTTGGTAGAAGTTCCCAGCAAAGGTCCGTTTTCAGCTGCTGGACCACCTCTCCAGATTCATGCTTCCTTGTTTCAGGATCAGACAATTTCCCATACTTCCCCACTAACCCAGCCATGCATAGGAGATGTTTTCTTTCTATACTGTATCCAGTGTTTTAGGTGTTCTGCAGTGGAGATTTCTCCAAACATGATAAGGAATAGAAGAATCACTGCTTCCATGTTTCAGTATTTCTAAAATTTTGCTTCTAGGTATGATATTGGCAATGTAGTTCATTTTTCCCTTTCTGAGCACGTCTCCTTCCCTGGTTTCTGTGACCATATTCTTTTCCCGCATTTTTCCCTCTTTTCAAGAAAGATTCCACTGTTCCTTCACCTTATCAACCAAGATCAGCATCTGGGAGTCATCCTTGACTTTTCCTTGCCCCTCTCATACATTTGGAGTTGAACTCGTATTGGTCTTTCCCCCTTGTCTACCTGTCCCCACTCTTCCTCTGTCTCTGCTGTTCCACAACCTCATGTCCCGTGCATGACTGGATTCAAAATCCTCCTAACCGCGCCCCCTTGCTCCCTGCCTTCTGGTTGTGTCCTTCAGCTCATTACTTTCCTTCTGTTCCCAGAAGAATTGTTTGATGCCTTCCTCACTCTTGCTAGCATCTTCTCTCTTGTAGACAGTGGCCTCTACATATTGCCTGAACACCAGGCTGTAAGAGAATGGCTGCCCGCTGTGTGCAAAAGGATGAGTCCCTGCCACTTGCTGAATCCATATTGATGGCAGTGGCAGGGCTGGAGCCAAACTTGCTTGCTGATGCCAGTGTCTGTGCTTGGTCTAGTACATCCTACTGTTGTAACAGGTGTTTATTAAACTGCCAGCAAAACTTGGCTACATGCTTAACAAATCCCTTCAAAATGTAATCAGTATTTACAAAGGATATGAATTATGATGAAAATGTATAACTCTTTAAAATCCTTCTCTTGACAACATTTAATTTTAGTTGGAGGTGCTGTCAATTCATGGTATCTATTCAACTTCTTTAATTTGTATAGCTTATAGCATTGAAGCTGGGAGATTCCAGCTTAGGGACCTCCCCATACCTCAACCCAAAACTCCTCATTGAAGATACTCATCGGCTGTTTAATAAAAGAATGATAAGATAAAGGCACAAATGAATAAAATAAATTCTTCTCAATTTTGTGATTAAACAATTGGGTGCACAATTGTCAAGTTCAAGATTATGGAGAAATGAGCCAACATGTGGCCTGAAGGACTATCATTCTGGCCTTCACCATCAGTGAGATGAAGGGCATGAATCAGTAGAGGGTCAGTGGTACCCAGCAGCCCGAAGTTGACAGGCTATAAACCTCATTCTGAGAATGCTATAAACCTCATAATGCTATACACCTCATTCTTTTCACTTGGAAAATGTGGGAAACAATGTCTCTTTCAGAGAGTGGCTGTGAATATTAAAAGACATGACAAATGTGAAACAATGGTGGGGTGGGGTTCTCACACATAGTACGTGCTCAGTAAAAGTGACGTCCTCTCCTTTTCCTCTGCTTTCTTATTATGAGCAATGTCTCATAGATTTTTTCAAAGTGTATCTATTCAATGCCCAAATACCTAAAATAAAATTCCAACATAGAGAAAATAATGCACAGTGGGCATGTCATCTATGCAAAGGCAAATGTCTGGATTTCCGGTTACGTTTCTCCACTTTTTAATTGTCTATTCCAGCACCGGTTAGACACAGCTCAGGAAGTAAATTCTGAAAGGAAATGCATTCGATGTCCCTGGCATAATCTGGCAAGGCCTGAAATCCCATGCGTGTGTATGTGTGTATGTATACACGAGTGTGTATGTGTGTATATGTGTGCATGTCTGTGCATGTGTGTATGAGTATATATGTATGCATGCATATATAAAATATGTGCATGTGTGTAGGTGTGTATATGTATGTGTGTGTATGTATATGCATATGTATGTATGCATATGTGTGTATGTATTGTTTGCATGTGAATGTGTAGGTACACATGTGTGTGCATTGTGCATGTGTAGATATATGTGTGCATGTGTATATGTGTGTATATGCATATGTATGTATGCATATGTGTGTATGTATGTGTGTGCATGTGAATGTGTAGGTACAAGTGTGTGTACATGTGTATGTGTGCATGTCTGTGCATGTGTATGAGTATGTATGCATGCATATATAAAATATGTGCATGTGTGTATGTGTGTATATGTATGTGTGTATGTATATGCATGTGTATGTATGCATATGTGTGTATGTATTGTTTGCATGTGAATGTGTAGGTACAAGTGTGTGTACATGTGTATGTGTGTGTCTGTGCATGTGTGTGTATGTGTATATATGTATGCATGCATATATATAAGTATGTGCATGTATATGCATATGCGTGTGTATATGTGTGTGTATGCATGTGTATATATGATGTGTGAGTGTGCATGAGACTGTGTAAGTACATATGTGTGTGTGCACTGTGCGTGTGTATATGTGTGTTTGCATGTGTATATATGATGTGTGAGTGTGCACTCACACCAATGTTTGTTCTCTCATCCTCCAACCCCCCGTTCCCGCCTGCACAGCCTCCTGGCCCCATTAGTCACAGAGATGGCACCTCGTAAAGCTGCCATCCCCTCACAACTCGCTGAGCCATTGCGCAGATTTACGGAGTGATGTCTAGGTGACTGACAAGTGCTGCTGCTTTATGGGGTGCAGCAGTTGTCCACGTCGTATGACCAGAGCAATGGCTTTGCAAGCGCTTGTGGGAAAGCATGGGGCTGGGGCCTGGAGAGGAGCAAAGTCCTCACTCTCAGAAAGGCCTGGTGCTTCCTGCCTTGGTCTTGTAGACTGAGACAGGGGGACAAAGCTAAAGGTCGTAACATACGGGGCAGGACCAGGAAGAATCTGCCCTCTCAGCTCCTGACTCAGTGTCCTTTGACCTGCTCCACCGTAGCTCAGAAGTGCTCACTGAGGACAAGCAACTTCATGCATTGCTTTACAATCTGTCCTGTCCCAAAGCAACAGGGAACCCCGCTGAGACCTTCCCTATCTCTCACAGTGTGGCCTTGGAGGAGCTCTCTGGTGGGCAGTGGTACCAGCAGAGGCTCTGCGGAGACCCAGGAGGGCAGGCTAGAGCTCACAGGGTGTGGGTCACGTCCGTGATTCCCACCATGTCCAGCCCTCTCCAGGTCAGCTCCTCTCCCCCGGGTCAGGGAGGGCCTTTGTCATCTCTGCATGCCAGTGACTCTGACCACCACCCCAGTGGCTGGCAGATGGGCTGTGACTACTGGTGGAACTGCATTGGCAAAGCAGACAGGAGGGAGCACAGGGGTTCCCTGGAGTGTGGATGGAGCCTCACCTGGGCTGTGCATGGACAGAGGTGCCTCTGAGCCTGGCTTGCAGACTCAATCCCAAGGCAGTGCCAGGCACCGTGGAGGACAAGCAGAGATGCCTCGGCCAGTCTCGGGGGTGAGGGCAGGTTTTCTAGAGGAATCAAGAACTCACCGGAGATCAGAGGGATGAGAAAAGCTGGCTTCAGAGGGAGGAGGGGTGGGAAGCGAGTGCTGACCAGCCAGGCCTACATGCTCAGGGACCCAGCAGGCAGCGAAAGAGCCAGGGCCCTGTTTCAGGAGCGTGGGGAACTCAGCCTGGCTCAGGCAGCATCAGGGCAGGGAGAGGCAGTGAGAGAGGAGGCTGCAGGGGACCTGGAGCCATCAGAAGGTCTCACTGTCATCCTGGGGGCACTGGGAAGGCACATGACGGGGAAGGCGGAGACAGGACAAATCGTTCCTTTGGAAGAATCATTTGGCCACAGTGGGGGCACAGGCTGGAGGGGCAGGACCAGACTTCAGGCCGGAGAGGACACTGGTGCGATAGAACAGGTGTGGCAGCCAGTCCCCGGCGGGGGCAGGTGTGTGGGGAAAGGAGGAGAGGCGCAGCAGCTCTGGGCAGTGAGCTTGGAGGATGATAGGAACATGAGACACCAGGTCTGCCTGGGCCGTTTGTTTCCGTGATTTCCTCCATGGCATGGCTTGCAGCAATAGAGCCCAATAGAGCCCCCCTTAACTCCCACCCCAGTGTATTTCATGTCACTCAACACGCTCAGGCCATGAGCCTGGACTCTGGTACCTGGATGCAGGGTCCCCAGTGAGTGACACTGATGTGGCCAGCATAGGCCCCTCCCCTTCCTACCTACCCTAATCGACTGTAAAATAAGGAAAGTGCCAGTCTCTTCCTCATCGAGATGCTGCATCATGGTGCAGACACAGAGCATCTCTGAGCCATGCCTGGGACCTGGGAGCCCTCCTCACCGTCACCGTCTCAGCTCATTTGGAATGCTGAGAGCAGGGCGTGCTCTCCCCTTCTCTCAGAAAGACCCCTGCAAAACTCAGCAGCGGGTCCTTCCTCATCTGGAGCCCTGAGCCAGATCAGCCCACTTCCTTGTGGGATCCCAGGGGTTGAGCCTGGTGCGTCTCGCTCCGAGTCCCTCCCTCCCTCCCAGGGGCTGCTGCGGAAGCCTTGCTGGCATTCCTGTCCCTTAGGTAACCAGGATTTCTCACTGCTGTGAACATCAGCCATGATTCAGAAAGGAGGTAGAATTGGCGTGGGATCCTGAAGGAGCCTGGATAGCAGGACCCCCCCGAAGGGTGTGCCCCGCGGTAAGGAAGGAAGTGAGTTTGGGCGAGGTTTGGGTTGTGCTGGGACGGTGGGTGGGAAGGTGGAAGCGTGGGAGATGATGGAGGGTGGCACTCCGAGGTCCCACAGTCACGGGGAGACACATGGCACCTTAGAGCAGGGGGCGAGGTGGACAGCAGAGTGCCCAGGGAAGCGCCGTGGTAGGGAGGCCAACAGGGGCTATTTCTTTGTTGAGATGAGACTGGAGCCCAAAGTGGGAGGGTGGCGGAAGGGCAAAGGGGGAAGCGCATGACCATAGTGCAGAACAGAGTCTCAAGGTCTAGGCAACCAATCAGGTTATGAGAGGTGGTGCAGACTCCCAGGGGCTCCGAGGCCAGGACCTGGGGGCCTGCGAGCATCAGTCTGAGAACAGCACCACCCTGATGCGGATAAGGAGAAGCTCCCTCTGCTCTTAGTTCAATCATCAGACGCCTTCAGCGAACCCATGGACAGGCTGGACGGAAGCTTCTCCTCCCTGCACCTGGGATTGTGCAAGTCTCTGAAATTCTTTGACATCTTTTGGAAAAGCACTTTTAATTATAAGGCAGTTGTTTTCCAGTATTTTCAGTTTGAGATATGCTCACTAGTCTGTGAGCTTCTGGAAATCTGGGACCATATCTCACCACGCCTTGCTCCAGCCATCTCCTGGGAAGCACAGCCCACCCTAAGTGCTCATTAAAACCTTCCTGAATGAATACACTAGTACAGCCGCTGTGGAAAACAGCGTGGAGATTCCTTAAAGAACTAAAAGTAAATCTATCATTTGATCCAGCAATCCCACTACCGGGTATCTACCCAGAGGAAAAGAAGTCATTATTTGGAAAAGATACACACACATGTTTATAGCAGCATAGTTCACAATGGCAAAATCATGGAACCACCCAAATGCTATCAATCAACAAGTGAATAAAGAAACTGTGGTATATATATATACAGTGGAATACTACTCAGCCATAAAAAGGAATGAATTAACAGCATTTGAAATGACCTGGATGAGACTGGAGACTATTATTCTAAGGGAAGTAACTCAAGAATAGAAAACCAAACATCGTATGTTCTCATTGATATGTGGGAGCTAAGCTATGAGGACACAAGGCATAAGAATGATACAATGGACTTTGGGAACTTGGGGAGAAGGGTGAGGGGGGGCGAGGGATAAAAGACAACATATATGGTGCAGTGTACGCTGCTAGGGTGGTGGTTGCACCAAGATCTCACAAATCACCGCTAAAGAACTGACTCATGTAACCAAAAACCAACTGTATTCCAATAACTTATGAAAAAGTAAAATAAAATAATTTTTAAAAAATAAAACACACACACACAAAATCCAGAGGCTGGCTTTGTCGTCTTCACACTGGAGAGTGCCGTCTGTGCAGGGCATTCCTGCATGCCCGTTGTTTGAGGTCTCCATGTCCGTTATTGCATGAGTGTCCGCGACCCGCCAGCAGCCACCTGCACATTTCATTAGCTGAGTCACTCTCCTCTGGCCCATTAATCAAGCTGTTAAATACAGGACTTAACACCACACCAAGCCACTTATCTGCTGAGTCCTGGGCTCTGGCCCCTCTGCTTCCCCCACGGCGGTTGAGGACGTCATTAACGCTTCACATGCAGCCCCACTGCTCTCCTGCTCTGCATGTTAGCCAGAACTGCCCGGCCTAAGATCTGCTCCCCCAGAACCCCCAACCCTTACCGACCTCTCCCTTCTCCCCCTTTCTGCAGCAGACGTGGAAAGCCTCCACTCACACGTGCCCTGGGCTTCAAGGTCAGGCCTTTGGCTGGGACGTCAGTTTTATTGAGGGCTTCATGGTCTCCTTCAATATCCACTCAAATCAGTGGCCTAGAAGATACTGCTGACCCACTGTGTGACGGGCTGGTGGCTGTGTCTGCATGAGCAATTAGTCCATTGACTCAGCAGAATCGCCGAATGTCCCCAGACGGGTCTCTGTGTGGTCTGGTCCCCCATTTCAGATGAGGATCTGAGGCCCCAAGAGAGCAAGCGTTGGGCGGGGTCAGGCCTCTAGGGGCGTCTCCTGCTCCCAGAGCAAGGCTTTTCCACCGCGCCACAGCAGCTGCTCCCAGCCTGGCTGGCATGTGGGCCTGGCTTTTCCTTTCTAGGGCAGTTGGTAGGAGCTGCACGCTTTCTCCTAAGGGTCCAGTCACAGGGATTGCCTGGTCTAGTTGCCATGACTATGGTGGTAGATTGTATTTTCCCAGAGACAGCCACAACACTATTGTCCATCATTGTTCATCATGTAGGTTCTTTGGAAGTTGGCTTTCTCCCTCACCCAGTGAAGGGGTGGAATGTATTTCCTCTTACCTGGCCCTGGGCTGGTCCTGGGGCTGTTTTAACCAATTGCATGCAGCAGAGAGGATGCCCGGCCATCCATGGCATAGCCCTTACCTGATCTTGCCATTTCCACTTCCTGCTTCTTAGAACACTGACTTCTGGTGGCATTTCCTCTCAGTGCACATCTACCATGCTGTGAGAGGCCTATGCCATGTGGAGAGGTCACATGATGGCCCCAGTGGAGCTCTCAGCTGACAGCCAAAGTCAACTGGCAGCCATGTGGAGGCACCACACCGGACGTCCAGCCCAGTCAAGTCTTTAGGTAGCACCATTGGACTGCATCTGCAGTGAGATGCTTAAAGTGAGAGCTGCCCAGCTAAGCCCTGTCAAACCCTATGACCACAAGAAATAACTGATTGTCATTGGGAGCCACTGAGTTTTGGGGTGGCTTATTACACAGGGTGGCCTGTTGTCCATGCTGGCGGTCAGCAACTGCAGCCGCACCAGGCAGATCCTGGTACCCGCGGTAGAAAAGGCCATGCTGAAGTGGAACCCAGGAGACCTGGTTCCAGCCTGGCTCAGCTACCGGCCAGCAGTGTGACCCTGAGCAAATCACTTTGCCTCAGTCTCAATGTCCTCATCTGTTAAGTGGGGATTTGCCACTCATTTGATATGGGTTTTGCCTGAATGTGGTCATTTGCTTATCTCGATTGCTAGAACCCTGGGTTGGTGATGTAATTTTGAGGCTGGTTAATTTTGCTTTGTTCTGCGGTCTCACCCGGGTTCTCTTCCTGGGCCAAATGAGCCACATGGGTCCCTGGCTCAGCCCAGGGAAAGGCGGATTGGTGTGAACCCACAGCTGCATGCTTCCACAGTGCTGGGTATGTGGACACCAAGGTTTCCCCATAGGAGCTCTGTCAATAATCTGTTAATGTCTCTGGAGCTCCATTTTCCCTCCTGTGAATCTGAATTCCACCCTGCCTCTGTTCCTTCTAATGTGGAGTCCAGCCTGCAATTCTGCACTTGTGGAATTCCTTTGTTTGAACTTCTTGAAGTCCAGAATCTAGTGCTCAGCTCTGTGTGGGGAAGCTCTTGAAACGGTTGAAGTCTCCATCCTTTTTTACCTCTAGCTCCTAAGGGCTGTAGCCCCTTCTGATCAGGCAAGACTCTCATTCCATGCCCCTTCCTTGGAAAGGCAGCTGTGCAAGAGGAAAAGCACATGGGAAGCAGGCCTGGAGACTGGGGGATCATCCTGGCTCTGTCACCAGGCCTTGGAGGACCTTTATCTATAAAGTGATGGAGTCATCAGTCCATCCCCTCAGCAAACATTTACTGAGCATGGAGTTTGTGCAAGCCACCCTGGAAGCCAGGTTCGGTGGTGGCAAAGAAAGATGCCATCCCTGTCCTTATGGCGCTTAGGCTCTAGAGGGAGTCCAGCATTCAAGAGTTCGTCACCTGTGTAAGCAGGACACAGAGGAGAAACACAGAGGCTAAAGGAGCAATAGGAGGTTGCTCTGACCTGGCTTGGCATGTGCTGATCTGAGAACACCAAGGTGTCTATAGAATGGGTGGAAGTGGGCCCATACTGTAGAACGGAGGGTAGCAGAGGTCAGCCAGGTAGACCAAGCAGCATGTGCAAAGGCCCTGAGGCCTGGAGTGGCTGGAGAGGAAGAGAAAGAAACGCAGGTGAGGCTGGCAGGCTGAGTCACTGGCGAGCACCTGGGGCAGCCAAGCAGCTGATTTTGGATTTTATCCAAAAAGCAATCTGATATTTTTTAGTATATTTAATTAACATACAGTAAAATTCATTCTTTGTGGTGTTTTAACAAGTGCACAGTCATGAACCCACCACCACAGCCAAGATGGAACAGTTTTATCACCCAAAATGTTCCCTCCTCTGCCCTTTACTGCTGTTAACCACTAACCTGCTCTCTGCTCCTATAGTTCCGCCATTTCCAGAATGTCGTATAAATGGAATTAAACAACATACAGTATAGCTTTGGGATCTGGCTTCTTTCGCTTAGCACAGAGCACTGGAGATGCCCTCGTGTTGTTCCATTGGTCAGTAGTTTGTTCTTTTTTTATTGCTGAGTGAGTGGTGCTGCCTTGTGTGGATTTATCACAGGGTGCTCATCTGTTCCTCAGGTGAGGGACATTTCGGCTGTATCCAGTTTTAACTGTATCCAGTTATTATGGTGAAAGCTGCCATATACATTCACATGCAAGTTTTTGTGTCCATAAGTTTGTGTTTCTCTTGGGCACATGCCTAGGAGTGGGATTGCTGGATCACATGGTAGCTGCATGTGGGACCTCATTAGAAATTGCCATACTGTTTTCCAAAGTGGCTGTGCCATTTTGCATCCCCACCGGCAGTGTCTAAGGATTTCAGTTGCTTCACATCCTTGACAACACTTTAAACAGTCTTTGTAATGTTTGCCATTCTAGTGGATGGGAATGTGGTGTCCACACGCACGTGCCCGAGGCCCTCTGGGCACAAGACAAGGTCTTGTGGCAGGAAAGGCAGAAAGTAGACCCAGCCTCCAGGTGGTTAAGAGGCATACTATTGAGCAGAGAGGAAGGTGAGAGGAGCAGACATATTCTATTTAATAGTTTAGTAGCTTCATTTAATAGACTGGCACGAGGGCTTCTATTTGAACACTTGCCTCAGGCCCCCAAATGGTAAAGGCAGAACTGTTTTTTATTTTCGGGAAAGGTTAATGCAGCCTTGGTTGGTTTGGCGGAGATGAGAGAGAGAAGTGAATGTCTCCGGGTGAATTTGGCTTCCTTCTGCCTGTTCTGAAACGCAGCAGGAAACTCATGTCTCTCTCCCCCTGGCTCTCTGGCCCTGGGAGGTCCACCTGTCATGACACTGCCTAGCCTTGGTGGCCATTTTTTCTGTGCTTCATGCTGGAGCAGCCCATCTAGAGGGTCTGAGGGTAGCAAGCTCTCCTGTCCACATGAGAAGCAGATGGTAACCTGGACTTTTAGCAAGCCCTCCTCCACCTCCTGCCCTGGCCCAGGGGCTTTAAGTGCACTCATTGAATCAAAGTGAATAAAAATTCAGAATTTGCTAACTCAAAATTCAGCTACAAGAGCCTGAGGTCCAACCCCACTATGCTTGGTCTAATCAAACAACAAGGGGGGAAATCACAAAGATAGGCACCTTCTCCCAGGCTCCAGAGGTCGCTGTCTCTAGAACACACTCTACAGCTTAACTGGGATTGGCTACTGATATAGTTTGGCTGTGTCCCCATCCAAGTATCTTCTTGAATTGTAGTTCCCATAATCCCCATGTGTCATGGGAGGGACCCAGTGGAAGGTAATTGAATCACAGGAGCAGTTACTCCCATTCTGTTGTTCTCGTGATAGTGAGTTCTCATGAGATCTGATGGTTTTATGAGGGGCTTTTTCTCTTTTGCTTGGCACTTCTCTTTCCTGCCACCACGTGAAGAAGGACATGTTTGCTTTCCCTTCTGCCATGATTGTAAGTTGCCGAAGGCCTCCCCAATCATGCTGAAGTGTAAGTCAATTAAACCTCTTTCCTTTATAAATTATCCAGTCTTAAGTATGTCTTCATTAGCAGCATGAGAACAGATTAATGCAGCTAGTAAGACTACAAATGTAACTTCCCCACAACACACACTGCCCAACATCACCTAATTTGTTCTAGATGCTCCCATGGGCAATCCAGGTAACCGTGTATATGCAAAAGAAGATAGGTCTGCAGTGGGGGAAATGGTAGTTGTTGCTTACTCAGATTTTGAACAATGATTCCTTTCAAGGTTCTCGAGCTGCCCTCCACATCACCCCTGCTATCACCAAGAAACTGACACCTTCCGTTAATCTCCAACAAAAACAGCAGGGATTTCAAAACTAGGGGTCTGATTTTCAGCTATCCCTGACTGCCAAGTGACACTTGAGCAGGTTTGGCTCCATGGGAGACGGGGCCAGGAGTGGGCCCTGCTGCCCGCAGACCAGGGCTCCCAGTCTCTGGGATAGATGTCGAGGTGGAGATCCATTTTAGGATGCTTACTCCAGCAGGATCCACATCCTGAGAAGTCCTGCTGTGACGGAAGAGCCCTGTGAAAATATCTCTTGACAAGGAGAGGGTTTGGGGAGACACATACAGCACTCAGCTGTCCTTCTTATTTTTCAATGCCAATGATAACAAGGCTAAAGAAAAGAAGTCAGGAAGAAGCCCTACTCTCCAAAATGCTGTGGCATTGTTAAATGAATCCAATTACTATGTTGGAGCAACTCCAGAGAGCATCCCACCCACCTGTTATTTCTTCTTATATCATGCAGCTCAGGTCATGTTCTCTAAGAAAAGAATACAAAGTGTGTAATAAGAAAAACACCTTGAGTTAAGAGAAAGACAAGCACTGGAAGGCCACGTGTGGTTACAGCAGCTCGGGTTGCTGCAGGGTCACCTTCAGCCTAGGCAGAGGAAAGCATCTGAAAGCGCAACTCCAACCTCCTAGTAAAGTGTCAGTGAGATCCCAGGAGAAAGGCAAACACTGTCAGTGGCATGGGAGAATCGAGTAATAGAAGAATAGGCATGCCAGAGCCTGGGAGGAATGGCCACCCACCTGCTGGTTTGCCCAAGCCCCTTGTCTGCATGCACCTTCCTCTCTTCATACCTCTAAGAATCCAACCCAGGAAAGAAGAGGGACAGACCCCAAATTAACAACTTAATCTTAAGACCCTGGAAAAGGGTCTTACTACCTTATTACCTATTACCTTAAGACCTACTACCTTAAGACCCTGGATAAAGGAAGAAGGGTAAAATCAACCTTATCCATTGCAGGTGGGATTGTAAGATGCTGCAGCCACTGTAGGAAACAGTCTGGCAGTTCCTCAAATGGCTCAACACAGAGTTACCAGAGATTCCACTCCTAGGTATACACCCAAGAAAAATGAAAACATATGTGCACATGAACACTCATATATGTACTTATGTATCATGTTCATATGTTCATAGCATCGAAAACTACAGCAAACATTCAGCATTAGTTGGCTTCTAGCCAACTTAGTGAGATTACCTCACAGTAGGGCCTGTTTGCATTAATTCCTATAACTAGAGATATCATCACAAACTCCAAGGTATGCTAAAAGGCAAGAAAAAAGAGTCTAAAAAGACAAATCAAGCATCAGAACAACAGACTTTGGAATTCTCATAGAGGGATGATTGAAATAGTAAGGGCTGTAATGGAAAAAGCAGGCAACATACAGGAACAAGTCAGCCCTGTAAGCAGAGAAATGAAAACTCTAAGAAAGAATCAAAAGGAAATGGTAGGAGTCAAAAGCACCATAGCAGCAGTGAGGAATGCCTTTGCTGTTCTTATCCACAGACTGAGCACGGCTTAGGAAGGAAATCAGTAGGCTGAGGAAATGTGCATAGAAACTTCCAAAACTGAAACGCAGAGAGAAAAAGGAATTTTAAAAAACAAAGAATAATCCAAAAACTGTGAAACAATTGCAAAAGGTGTAATATACATATAATGAGAATCCCAGGAGGAGAGAAACGAACAAAAGATCTATTTGAAGTCATAGTGGTTGAGGATGTTCCAAAGTTAATGAAGGACACAAAACCACACGTCCAAGAAGCTCACAGAACACAAAGCAGGATAAATACCACAATGTCTACCTAGGCATATCACACTCAAATTGCAGAAAACCAATGACAAGGAGAAAATTTTGAAGGAAGCCAGAGGTTAAAAAAAAAAAAAAAGAGAGAGAGAGAGAGAAAGAAACACATTACCTATAGAGAAACAAAGAGAAGAACTACATCAGACTTCTCTTCAGAACCATGTAAGTAAGAAAAGAGGAAAGTAAAGCTTTGGAAGAAAGAAACCACCAAACTAGAATTCTATATCGAGAAAAGTTATCCTTAAAACGTGAAGGAGAAATAAAGGCTTTCTCAGACAAACAAAAACAGAGGTCGGCAGACCTGCCCTCCACAAAATCCTAAAAGAAATTCTTCAGGGAGAAGAAAAATCATATAGGCCAGAAATTCAGATCTACATAAAGAAAAAAGTATTAGATAAAAATAAACGAAGATAAAATAAAACTTCCTATTCTTTCCTATTTTTAACTGGTCTAATAGGTAATGGTTTGCTCTAAGTAATAATAATGTAGTTTGTGATTACAACATAGATAATTGAAATAGATGACAGCAATGTTATAAGGGAGGGAGAAAGTGAGAATACTCTTTTATAAGGCACCCACACTGCCACGAAGCTATAGTGTTATTTGGAAGTGGACTAGATCCATTATAAATGTATGTTGCAAACTCCATGGCAACCACTAAAAAAAATTAAGTATATAATGGACACGCTAAGAAAGGAGAGAACATTTAATTATACAAAATGCTCAATTAAAACAGAGAAAGCAAAAAAGAGAGCAAGATAAAAAATGAAACAAAGAACATCTCAATTATTAGAAAATAATTATGAACATGGTAGATATTAATCCAACTCTATCAACAACGATCTCTCTTAATGTGCATGATCTAAATACACCAGTTAAAAGACAGGTTGTCAGAGTAGATTAAGAAACCAGACCCAACTATATGTTGTCTGCAAGAAAGCCACTTTAAATGTAAACACACACATAAATGAATGGATGGAGAAATGTATACCATGGTAACATTAATAAAGAGAAAGCAATAGTATCCATATTAATATCAAACACAGTAGACTCCATAATAAGGAAAATTAACACAGATAAATCAGGGCATTACATAATGATAAAGGGATCCATTCTCCTAACATTCCTGGAAGAGGCAAAGCTGATAGAATTATAGGGAAAAACAGAGAAATCTACTAATAGAGTTGGAGATTTCAACATCCCTCTTTCAGTGATTGATAGATCCAGCAGACAGAAAATCAGTAAAATTATAGTTGAACTGAGCTACAATTAATCAGCTGGACCTAGTGGACTTTTTTTTTGAGACATAGCCTCACTCTGTCACCCAGGCTGGAGTGCAGTGGCACAATCTAGGCCCACTGTAACCTCTGCCTCCTGGGTTCAAGCGATTCTGCTGTGTCAGCCTCCCCAGTAGCTGGGATTACATGTGTGCATCACCATGACTGGCTAATTATTTTGTATTTTTATTAGAGATGGGGTTTCACCACGTAGGCCAGGCTGGTCTCGAACTTCTGACCTCAGGTGATCTGCCCACCCCGGCCTCCCAAAGTGCTGGAATTACAGGCATGAGCCACAGTGCCCAGCCCTAACTGACATTTATAGAAGACTTCATTCAATCACAGCAGAATAGACATTTCTCTCAAGCTCACATGGAACATTTTACTCAGGTAGACCACAGTCTGGGCCCTAAAATGCACCTTAACATATATTTAAAAATATAAATCTTGCAAAGTATGTCAGCCACAAGGGAGTTAAATTAGAAATCAATAATAAAAAATAGCTGGAAAAATCCCAGAATATTTGGAAATCAACACACATCCAAACAACATATGTGTCTCATGGGTCAGAACATTGCAGATAACCTGTGTTGCCCAATCAAAGAAAATCAAGATGCTTACAAGAAACCATCCTTTCAATATATCAAGAACAACTTTAACTCCAGACATGACAGCAGAGATGTATAAGAAAACTCACGCTGCTATATGACAAAATACAGTCTGAGAGAAGCCCAAAAAAGAAGTTAAAAGAAGAGGTGGAACCATTCCACAATATCCCTTGCCCAGAAGAAAGAGCAGGTAGCTCAAAAGAAGGCAAGCTTCTCTAGAGCCCACGAGTGGACTGCTGAGATGAGAGTTAACCAAACCATAATTGTCTATAAGGACTTTGAAGATAAAGACAATAAACTTGCTGACAAATAAATAAGTCAGCTAACAAATAAATAAGTAAATAGCATGTGTCAAACAAGAAGTCTAAAGAGAAATATTTTGAAATAAATGAAAATATAACCCATCAAGATGTGGGGAATGCAGGGAAAGCAGTGCTCAGAAGAAACTTGATAGTAGTTAATGCACATAATAGAAAGGAAGAAATACCTAAAATAAGTAACCTAAGCTTCCCCCTTAGGAAATTAGGAAAAGAAGAACAAGTGAATTCCAAAGTAAGGAGAAGAAAAGAAATAATAAAAATTAGTGCAGAAGTTAATAAAATTGAAAACAGGAAATCAACAAAGAAAATCAACAAAACCACAAGTAGGTTCTTTGAAAAGTCCAATAAATTTGACAAACCTCTAGTCAGGCTAACCAAGAAAAAGAAGAGAGAAGACACGTATTATTAATATCGTAAACAAGATGATCCCCACTGATCTCATACACATTAAAGGATAATAAAGAAATACCGTGACCAACTCTTTGCCCACAAATTTGATAATTGAGATGAAATGCGTTTTATCAGAGTTTTGCAGTTTTATAAGACACAAACTAACAAAATTCCCGCAAGAAGAAATAAATAATCTGAATAAGTCTATAAATATTTTTAATTGAATGAATAAATAACAATCTTCTGAAAAGACCGCACCAGACCTAGCCGGTTTCACTGATGAATTCTACCAAACATTTAAGGAAAACCTACTGCCAATTCTCTACAAACTCTTCCAGAAAAATAGAAGAGAAAAAAAATCATTCTCTAATTTATTCTATAAAGCCAACACTACCCTGGTGCCAAAAATAAAGAACTACAATAAACTACAGATCAATATCTCCCATGCACAGGCACAAAAATTCTCAATAAAATTTTAGCAAATCAAATTCAACTGTGCATAACATGAATTATACATCGCAATCAAGTGGAATTTATTCCATGTATTCAAGGCTGATTCAACATTAAAAAATGTTTTAATGTAATTCATCATATCAACTGCTAAAGAAGAATGATTATATAATCATCAATTGATGAAAAAAAAAACTGTTGACAAAACCAACATCCGTTCATGATCAAAGCTCTTAGTAACCTAGAAATGTAAGGGAATTTCCTCAACTTGATAAAGAATACCTACAGAAATCCAACAGCTAATATGATACTTAATGGTTAGAAACTGGATGCTTCCCCCAAAATTGGGATCGAGGCAAGGATGTCTTCTCTTACCACTATTTATAATTAACATTTTTGCCAGAAGTCCTAGCTAGTGCAATAAGACAACAAATAGAAATAAAAGATATACAGATTGAGAAGGAAAAAATAAAACTCTTTATTCTCAGATGATGTGATTATCTATGTAAATAAAGTATGCTAAAGAATCAACAACAAAAACCCTGGAACTAGTAAATGATTATAACAAGGTCACAGGATATAAAGTTAATATGCAAAAATCAATTGCTTTCCCATATACCCACAATGAACAATTCGAATTTGAAATTTA
Organism: Symphalangus syndactylus; assembly: GCF_028878055.3. Taxonomy (NCBI): domain Eukaryota; kingdom Metazoa; phylum Chordata; class Mammalia; order Primates; family Hylobatidae; genus Symphalangus; species Symphalangus syndactylus. The sequence continues at coordinate 143,263,082 of NC_072430.2, read as the reverse complement.
AAATTAAAAAAATCATATGAGTATAAAAACTAAATACTTACGTACAAATCTAACAAAATATGTACAAGACCTGTATGGGGAAAACTACAAAAATTTGATAAAAGAAATCAAAGAAGTTCTAAATCAATGGAGATATATTTCATATTTATGGATTGAAAGGCTTAATATTGTTAAGATCTCAATTCTTATCAACTTGACCTATGCATTCAGTGCAATCCTGATCAAATTCCCAGTGAGTTATTTTGTGGATATTAATAAATTGATTAAAGCTTACATGAAAATTCAAAACACTCAGAAGAGTCAACACAATACTGAAGAAGAACAAAGTCAGAAGACTGACACTACCCAACTTCAAGACTGACTATAAAGCTATAGTAATCAAGACAATTAGTATTGATGAAAGAATAGACAAATAGATCAATGGAACAGAACACACCCACACAAATATAGTCAACTTATCTTTGACAAAAGTGCAAAGGCAATTCAATAGAAAAAGCATATTCTATTCAAAAATGATACTGGAACAATTTGGCATCCATATGCAAAAAAAAATCTAGACACAAACTTTATGTCTTTCACAAAAATTAACTCAAAATGGTCATAGCGCTAAATATAAAATGTAAAACTATAAAATTTCTGGACTATCACATAGGAGAAAAATCTAGGTGACTCTGGGTTTGGCAATGAGTTTTTAGATACAACACCAAAAGCACAACCTATGATAGAAAAATTAATAGTTTAGGCTTCGCTAAAATTTAAAAATTCTGCTATGCTAAAGATACCATTAAGAGAGAAGAAACAAGCCACAAACTGAAAGAAAAATATTTGCAAAAAACCTAACTTATAAAGAACTTATAAAGAACAAAATATACAAAGAACTCTTAAAATTCAAATCTAAGAAAACAAACAACTCCATTTAGAAATGGACAAAAAACTTGAACAGATATCTCATGAAATAAGATGTACAGGTGGTAAATTAGCATATAAAAACATGTTCGTATCCATTTGTCACTATGGAATTGTAATTAAAACAACAATAAGACACCACTATTCACCTGTTACAATAGCTAAAATCCAAAAAGCTGACAATTTCAAGTGCTGATGAGGGTTCAGGGCAACAAGAATTCACATTCATTATTGGTAGGAATGCAGAATGGTACAGCCACTTTGGAAGGCAGTTGGCCATTTCTTACAAAGCTAAATATAGTCTTACCCTAAAATCCAGCAATTGTGCTCCTAGGTACTTAACCAATTGAATTGAAAAAGTATATCCATACAAAGACCTGCACAAAAATGTTTATAGTTATCTTATTAATAATTGCCAAAAACTGGAAGCAGCCAAGATGTTCTTTAATAGGTGGATGTACAAGCCAACGGGTACATCAATACAATGGAATATTATTGAGCAACAAGAAGAAAACCACAGAACTGTGAAGACGGGGAGGGACGTTAATTGCATATTGCAAAGTGAAAGAAGCCAGTCTGAAAAGCCTGTCATCAGTATTTCTGTAAATCTAAAACTGTTCTAAAAAAATATGTATTCATTTTGTAAGAAGTTTTAAAAAGACGGAAAAAAACCCAGAAACTTTAGGAGGAAGTTATAGACTTTCTGAAACAGCATTAGATTGTCCCAGGGCTTGGAACTGGAGTTTGAGTCAGTCTTGCTGAACTCCCAGGTGGCTTCTAATTCACACCACAACCTTCTGAGAGTAAGCGTTGGCTTTAATGCCCAGTTGTAAATAAAAGTCTGGAAGTCTGGTTACTGCGCTCCTTTTTACCCAAGAAGTCCTCATGACGACTTCCTTCCGGCTTTCTCAAATTCAAGGCTATGTTGTAATTGTCAATAGATTTCACAAGTCCATACCTAGTTCTGCCTTGACCATACACTCACAAGCTCATCACTAGTGGTGCAGACTGCATGGTGCTTCCTAAGGTCATTCTCCACCTGCCCGTTCCATTTCCAGCATGCACTGTGCCTGTACCACTTCCTGAAAGTCTCAAAATCTTCTTGCTGTTTCATCAAAAGTTCATTTATCTGTTGTTTTTTTGTCAACTTGAAATACTTTAAAGTGTAACATACAAACTGTAAAGTACAGAATTTTTTTCAATGTTTATAGACATATAGACATAATTTATATTATTTTTTGTGAGAAAGAGTCTTGCTCTGTTGCCCAGGGTGGAGCACAGTGGCACAATCACGGCTCACTGCAGCCTCGAACTCCTGTGCTCAAGGGATTCTCCCATCTCAGCCTTTGAGTAGCTGGGATTACAGGCATGCATCACCATGCCCAGTACATTTTTTTTTTTTTTTTTTTTTTTTTTTTTTTTTTTTTTTTTTTAGAGACAGGGCCTTGCTATGTTGCCCAGGCTGTTCTTGAACTCCTGAGCTCAAGTCATCCTCAAGCCTCAAACTCTCAAAGTGCTGGGATTACAGGCACGAGCCACAGTGCCTGGCCAATTTATATTCTTTATATATAATCTTAAGTGCATTCATTCATCTCAATGAATTTTTACACATGAATAAACTCCTGTAACTATCACCAAACTCAAGATGCAGCACGATCAGCATTCCCGTTTTTGTTTTTGTGTTTTTTTAACTTGCCAGATGGACATAGAATGCATCTTTCTCATCTCTGTTTTCTTAAGTTTTATACACATTTCCAATGCAGTCCCGGCATTTTCAGCGCTCCATGTCTTGACTCACTGGCGTCCATTTTAAATGTTTCCCGCTTGCTGCCTGCATTGATTCAATGTTGCTTTTTACCAAAACAGAGGAACTAGAGTAAACTTCTTCAATTCAGAGGCTTCGATTAAGGGGGCTGAATTTATTAGATTGGTGCAAAAGTAATCACAGTTTTTGCACCAACCTAAGAATTTTATGATCATGATTGCCACATGGTTTAACTTCAAAGCAATTCTGTGCTTTTTGCAGAGGGGAGCTGAGGCTTCATGGAGTTGAAGGTGAATTTCCCAGGCAGGTGGGAGAGGCTGTACTGAGAGGGCTCCCAGGGAACCCAGCTGCATTCAGCCCAGCACCGTCAGCAGTGAAAGGACTTACCTGACCACCCACAGGGGCTGCCTTCCACAGGCATGTTCTCACACTCCAGCCCGCATCAGACTCACCCACAGGGCTCTTCACAGCACAGGCTTCTGGGCCCTATCCCCAGGGTTTCTGATGCAGTAGGTCTTAGGGCCTCAGATTTTGCATATTTAACAGGTCCCTGGGTGATGCTGGTACTGCCTTTGGGGAACCCCACTCTGAGAACCGCTGTGTGGCAGGAAGCTGGGTCCCAGCAGTGATGTAGGGAGGAGCAGGCCGTGCGTGCTAAGGCTCAGTTAACAGAGCCGCCATCCGCGGCTCCTTCTGTTTGAGGTCCCTACTGAGGAGGGAAGGAATTCTTCCCAGAACTCGGCAACCCAGAAGCTTTCCAGGGCTCTGGTACCTCTTCGTGATCCGTGGTTCTGGAAGACTTGGAGTAAGAAACGTGCATAGGCAGCGAGGTCCTAAGGCGTCTTCATGGAGACACTGCCTGGGATCATGGTCAAGGCTCAGGCTTCAGGGGTGGGAGCTCCAGGCTGACCACACACTAGCTATTGACTGGGCAGGGGCGGGAGCTCCAGGCTGACCACACACTAGCTATTGACTGGGCAGGGGCGGGAGCGGTGCTCGCATGGTGCCTGGCACATAGCAGCTGTTACACTTTGCACACGTTTTGGCAGATTTTTCTTAGATGGCAGTATGCGGGTCGTGGAAGGAGCCCTTTTGTGAGCTAAACTGGGCTTGGACCACCTCAGCTCTCCTGAAAAATGGGCACGGACTGGGAGCCTCATGGGTGTCATACTAAATTTGACCCAATGGCTGAGACAGAGTAAACGAGGGGTGGTCTCTCTGCCCCGAGTTCACCCTGTTACTAAGACCCTCGTCATATTGAATTTCAATGGCCTGTTCACCCATGCAGCTCTTCAGCTGAACCAGTGTTTCTCCATCTCGACACTGTTGACACTTGGGCCTGTATAATCCTTTGCTTTGAGGGCGAGGCCGTCCTGTGCATTATAGGGTGTTTAGTGGCATCCCTGGTCTCTACCCACTAGGTGCCAGCAGCAACTCCCTGACATCAAATCACGACAGCCAGAAATGTCTCTAGACGATGTCCAGTGTCTCCTAGGGGCAGAATAGCTCCAACTGGTAACTGCTGAGTTAGACTGGGAGCTCCCAGGAGGGAGGAACCACACCTTCCATCCCTGCACCTCCAGGACTAGCACATAGTAGGTGCTCACTAAGGGGAAGTCGAATGTATCCAACTTGCCTGGTCAGATATTCAGCATTTCATGCTCATTATGACATTTGAGTCTCAAAACCACCCATGAGGAAGACTCATGTGAGAGATGAGGAAACTGAGGCACTGCAGGTGGGGCCACTTGCTCAAGATCTCCTGGCTAATTAGCAATGGAGGCAGGACTTTAATTCCATGCTCTGTGCCTGACTGATTGGCCCTAAGACCAGGGTGACACCCTCTGTCCCACTGGCTTCCTCAGCACAGGAAAGGAGCTCATGCATGTGTCTGGACTCATGGCCTCAGGCAGGTCCCAATTTCTTTGTCCTTCCCAGCAGCCTCTCCATGGAGCACTTTGAATTCTGTGAGCCACAGCCTCCCAAGTTCACGTCGCTTTTTGAGGAATGACTTCAGCACTAAAACATGTTTCACATTTAAGGTTAGGCAGGCCCTGCTTACAGCGGGAGCTTACAAAATCTCCAGCCCTTCTGGGGAAGGATATAAAAGGCTGACTTGAATGTTATGAAAGCTTAGGAAAAAAGGAATGCTAATGATCATACAAAAATAGAATGCCAAAGGAAGCTATTGCCAAACTGAAACAGGACTCAGATTCTGGGATAATGGACACATGAATCACAGCAAGCAGAAAAAAAAAAAAGTGAACTGGCGTTTCCCCTTTCATCGAAGTACTGATGATCATCAGATAAATCATGTTTGGAGAAGAATCAAAATGATTGGATTAAGTTTTACTGCAGTGTTTCTGACTAATCTTGGACCCGGGCAACCTAATTGAAAACTTACATCTGCACGGAGCTGGAGAGTTTGAACTCTCCAGCTTTAGTAACTCACCACTGCGAGGCAGGCACAGGCCCGGGAGTGCCTTCCTCCACATAACTGCACCGTACTGAAGACACAGATCCAAAAACTCGATTTTCCCGCTATGATTTTACCCAGAAACTTCTCTGAATTCGTAGATTACAATCAGATAATTGTCCATGATGTGATCATCCCTTTGCCTGGCAGGCTGAAAATCAAGATAGCCCCAGCTCTAAGCAAGCATTCCTTTTTTTTTTTTTTTAATGAGAAAAGAGGCAACAATTTTTAAGTGACCTTGCTGTCTGCTTTTGTGAAGTGAAGTGATCTCCCCACTGCTGTGATTTTAATAAGCCCAAAAGTTCTCCTAGGTGCCCTCCAGGGAGGAATTTCATTCTTCATCTGCACTCAATGTTCCAGAAATACCCTGCACCCATGAGCAAATCCTAACATGACTTCCAACTTGGGAGAGGAATTTGCCAAGTAAATGAGTTGTTCTAACTGAATGTCCCGGGCCAAGGCTGGCTCCTGTGACGATGCTCTCAGCTGGGTCTAGAGGCAGACCCTGTGGTTGACAGGCTCCCAGATGTGCACCCCTGGGCTGAGTTCTTTAGCCCAATGCCCCTCCCATCCACTGAAAAGGCCTGGACCGTTCCAGAGGGGCCACCTTCCCTCTGTGACCCCCAGCCTCATGCTTCCAAAGGAGGGCAGGAGACGACAGTGTGTGGGGGCACAGGGGTAGAGAGGAGACAAAACAAGAGCTCACTGAGAAATGAGGCAGAGGGGTTGTGCAGGTGCCAAGGGCCTGGGTTTCCGACTCCCACAGAGCTGGGTAGGAACCCTGGTTCTTGTCTTTCCCAGCTGTGACACCCTCAGCAAGTTACATAAACCATGCAACCTCCAGATATCTCATCCATAAACCGGGTGTTGTCATGAGAATGGAATAACACGATGTGCTTAGTAAAATGGAATGTCAATTACATCCACATCCCGGCACAAATGAGTCCATGAAAAGCATGGTGCAAGTGGAATCTACAGTCACGTGTAAGTCTTGTTATATGCAAAAGACATTACTCCTTGCTGGGAGTCTCCACAGGACTCGACGTGCCACGCAGGCAGAAACAGTCCCCGCTGCCTTGTCCTTTGCACCTAATGTCACACTGACACAGAGGAGATACTCAGTAAACATTTGTTAAGGGAAGGAAGAGCTTGGCACTGGCTCCCTTTTTCTTCCACCGCAACCCAAGTGCTATCCTCGGGGACCCCTCATCCCACCTTGCTCTGCACACATCTCACCTGGCCCTGTGCCCTCCTGCCACCTACTTGGGACATTTCCCCAACAAACCTGGTGTTCCAGGCTCGGAAACCGGCTGTCAGCGTTGGTCCTGCCGCCGTCTGCCTGCCTGCTTCCGGGCGTATTGCTTCCCTTCTCAGAGCCTCAGTGTCCTCGTTTGCTCTTCCATGAGACAGTCACAGTGCGGGTTTGCAGCAGACCTACAGCTCTTGAACTGTGCTCCACAAAATCCCGCGTGGTTCTCCCGCCAGAACCTCTGGAGGCCTCATCTCTGGGACCCCACCCTTCACATTAGCCAAGGCACACTAGTTTTTCAGTGAACAGCTGCTGAGAAAGATATTGCATCATTTCTAGGTGAAGTTTCGTCCCTCTGGACTGAAAGGTTCCTCCTCAATTCTATCTGTGCTGCACAGGGCCCCATTTGGGACCATGAGGGATATGAGGTGTCCCAGAACGAGACCATTACTTCTTTCAGGACAAGAGGTTAATTCAGCAACGGGAACCCTGCTCTCTGCGAGAGGCTTCCCCACATCCAGAAGCCGGCCAGGCTCACGTTTCCTTGGGTAGCAAGACCTCTAGAGAGTCTGAGTCTTTCCTACAGGACACAGGCACATGCAGAGATACTGGTCCGTTCTAAACTACCCATTCTAGGCCAGGCATAGTGGCTCATGCCTGTAATCCTAGCACTTTGGGAGGCCAAGGCGGGAGCATCACTTGAGGCCAGGAATTTGAGACCAGCCTGTGCAATGTAGTGAGACTCCCATCTCTACAAGAAAAGAAAAGAAAAGAAAAAAGTAGCCAGAAGTGCTGGTGTGCACCAGTAGTTCCAGCTACTCAGAAGGCTGAGGCAGGAGGATGGCTTGAGCCCAGGAGTTTCAGGTTACAATGAGCTATGATGGTGCCACTGCTCTCCAGCATGGGTTACAAAGTGAGATCCACTCTCAAAAAAAGCAAATAAATAATTTGAAAAAATATTAAACTTTCCCTTCAAAACTTTCACCATCTCCTAAACTTTCTCTTCACCATTGCCCTAGAACACCTTACCTACTTCTCAGAATGAGCACCGTTTTGCCCACCTCCTTGCCCACACTTCCTGTCAAGCCTTACACTATCCCCAGCAGCATCACTGACTTCATCACAAAATTGAGTGGCCACACGCCTTAGACCATGCAGGCTACCATAACAAAATACCACAGGCTGAGTATTTATAAACAACAAAAATTGATTTCTCACAGTTCTGGGGGATCGGAAGTCCAAAGTCAAGATGGATTCGGTGTCTAGTGAGGGCCCACTTTCTGGCTCACAGATAGCACCATCATACATTCTCCTTTGTGACGCTGAGCGATAAATCCAACTTGCTCAACTATAGATGTGTACTCAGTGGTCTTCAATGATGGAGGGCACTGAGAAATTAAACTATATTATTTTTTGTTGAAATTAAACTATATTATTTTTGTTGTTTTTCATCCTCTTTGTGTGGCAAAAGTGCATGGTACTGAGAGGTGACAACGTGCTAGCAGCCCTCGCTTGCTCTCGGCGCCTTCTCGGCCTCGGCGTCCACTCTGGCCACACTCAAGGAGCCCTTCAGCCCGCCGCTGCACTGTGGGGGCCCTTCTCTGGGGCTGGCCGAGGCCGGAGCCAGCTCCCTTTGCTCCCAGAGAGGTGTGGAGGGAGGCGCGGGGCTGCTCGTGGTGCTCGCGGGCCTGCGCCGGTTCTGGATGGGCGTGGGATCACTGGCCCCGCACTCTGTGTGGCCAGCCGACACCTGCTGGGCTTGACAGGAGGCTGGCTCCCATGCGTGGACCCCCATTCTCTCTTCGCGGGGTCACTGGCCACAATGGCGGGTCTCCCTCTCTTTCTTGCTTTCCCACTCTTCCTCTTGGTTGTCTGGGATGAGCTCCCTCTGGGCTGCCAGAGTGTCTGGGCTAGGTGCCACAAAGTCCCACTGCAGCGCCAGTGAGCAGTGAAGCCAGCTGGGCTTCTGGGACGGGTGGGGACTTGGAGAACTTTTCTGTCTAGCTAAAGGATTGTAAATGCACCAATCAGCACTCTGTCTAGCTAAAGGATTGTAAATGCACCAATCAGCACTCTGCCAAAACGGACCAATCAGCTCTCTGTAAAATGGTCCAATCAGCTCTCTGTAAAATGGACCAATCAGCAGGATGTGGATGGGGCCAGATAAGGGAATAAAAGCAGGCCACCCGAGCCAGCAATGGCAACCCGCTTGGGTCCCCTTCTACACCCTGGGAAATGTATTCTTTTAGCTCTTAGCAATAAGTCTTGCTGCTGCTCAGTCTTTGGGTCTGTGCTGCTTTTCTGAGCTGTAACACTCACCGTGAAGGTCTGCAGCTTCACTCCTGAAGTCAGTGAGACCACGAATCCACTAGAAGGGAAAAACTCGGGACACGTCTGAACATCTGAAGGAACAAACTCCGGGCACGCAATTTTTAAGAACTGTAATGTTCACTGCGGGTGTCCACAGCTTAATTCTGGAAGTCAGCAAGACCAAGAACCCACTGATTCCAGACACAGTACTTTGACATCTTTTGCTCTATTTGCGTTTCTATGTAACCTTATATATCTAGCCACTTTAAAGCTACATATTATTCAACAAAGTTTAACACTTCAACACGTCAACAAAGTTTAGCACTTTTTATATTCATGAATTTTATCTTTTATTATAACGTGAGCTTTTTTCCACTTGATGCTTTTCAAATACTTTTGAAACATTAATTCTTAAATTTTTGCTTTGTGTTTGTGTCAACTAGATGCACTTTTCCCCCACTCTTCAATTTTTACTTTTATGTGTTAATACATTTTAAGTGTTACTTTTAAGCAATTCCTGCTCTTCCTCCTTATATTTATTGATATGGTGTTGAGCATCGATTTGCTTGGCACTGTTTGGTTCATTTGATGTTTACAATCCTCAAAGGCACAGCTATGAGCTCTGGTTTTTGGTTGAGGTAATTAAGTAGCAGGGTAAAGACTCACAGCTAGTCAATGGCCAACTGAGATTGGAACCCAAATTTATCTGGTTCCAAAGCTCTTGCTGTGTTCCATGCTGCCTGGAGATATTTTTTTCCCCACCAAATCTGAGATTGTCGGAATTTTGATTAGAAAGAGTGATATATCTATTTATAACTATAATGCTATTATGACAAGAAATCATTTGGCCCAATTTGCCTTTGGATAAATTGCATGTGCCGAAAGGCCTTTGTCTTTTGGGCAAATTGGCTAATTGACAAATTACCAATTAGCCATTTTATTTGTTTTAATTTCCAGCTTTCTGTACTCTGTGTCTTTTAAGTCGTTTGTGCCAGAACGGTGCTATGTGTATCATAGATGCTCAGTAATTATCTGTGGAACAAGTCACTGGTCTATAACTATATTGTTGCTGACAATCAACTTAAGAACCAAAAAAAAAACCTCTCTTTTAATTCTCCCCTATATAGAATAAGTCGCTTTGCATGTTTCTCATTCTTCTTTAACAATCCCTGCTCTTTCTCCATCTTCTATAATTTACTCAGATGTAAATACCCAGACTCTGTATTAGTAAGTATTTTTCTCATGTAAAGTACACTTTGCAAGTTATTTTCATCTTTGTCCTTCCATTTTCTGCTTTGCTTTGGTGTATTTTCTGTTCCTCTCTAATGCTAATTTCAATATCCACCTCTAGTGCTATACGAGGACTTTCTATTTGGGAATTGTTGATTTTTATTTGCCCCCTGATGGTCTAGTGCAGGTTTGGAGAAACTCAGGAACGAGGAATGGTCGTGCAGTGTCTGAGCCTTTGCCCTCCTGAGAACTGCTTTTCAGTTGTTTTCATGCACACAGGTTGCAGTGCTCAGCCCTGCCCCGTTCAGCTCTTGAGAGGCATTCTTCTGGCTCCAGCAGACTCAGATGGGAGAGAATGGAGACAGGGTCTCCAAAGCACTCTGGAATGGAGTGCATTCTGTAGGTTTTTCATTTGTTTGGCCGATACAGATGCAGAACATGCAATGCTATGCCTCCTCCCTGGCCCTCTGCCCCTCCTGCCTTGCCTCATGCTTTGAGAATTCCATCTCTTCTGAGTTGGAGGAGCCACCACCTCCCAGCACCCTTCTTCCGTGTAATACTGGGTTGCACAATAGAAATCGTTACCCTCGTCTGAGTGTTGAGCTGGGAGGAGGGAGCAAGTATGGACTAATAGGGTGGTGATTCACCTACCGTTTTGGCGATGCTGTGCTTGTAACCCATCACTGGGATAGGGCAGCACGTCTATATTAATGACTCAACCTCCTCCTATCCATTGGAATGTGAGGCTCCACTTCAGAGGGAAGAGAACACATCACCTGGAGCTGAGCTGCTCGAGCTTACCCTGCACCGTGAGAAGGCTTCATCAGCCGTTGTCCCCGGCAACCTCCACGCTGATGGGTCTTCTACACTTCATTTGCTAGTCACACCGCCCTCTTGTGGTGGGGCCGGGGGAGTGTGCACATCGATTGGTTACTCGGAAGCATTCACATTTGCTATTTCCCTAGAAACATTTGTTAGGTGGCACAGGTGTCTCCTATAAGTTTCAGGGAACGTGAAACTCATAGAGAGCATATTCTCTCCTCAGACCCTCTTGAGCTTAAAAGGCCTTGTTTGGTTCATCCCTTTCATTCTTTGTTGAGGAGACCAAGGCCAAATCACCAAAGCATCTTGCCTAAAGCCTTTAAATTTTCACATCAAAACACAGGTCACTTTTCCAAGGTTCTTTCCCTTTACATTACAACCTGCACCTAATCACAGGAATTGTTTCTGCCATTTAGATTTGGTGTGGCATCCAAGAAAAAACTGTCCTGAAGGGATTAGGATTCCAAATGTTTGGAAATATGCAGCAATTTGGCGTCTTCTGTGCATAATTGCAGTCTCCAGGCGACAGGCCGGGGCGTCCGGATGTGTGAGGACCAGGCTGCCCCACCCCCATGTGGATGTGTCTGCCCATGATGGGCACCCGCCAAAGTCTTCGCCTCTGCTGAGACCCAGACACACAGGGACCCTACAGGATGAGGACGTGCAGCCCAGGTGGACACCAAAACCTGCTCAGTTTCTCCAGTGCCACCAAAACTGCTCGTTTAGCAAATTCAACCTATTTTGCACATTAAGCTTTAGATACTTTTAGCTATCGTCCAGTTTTACTAAATGTTTTAGCGTGTTGAGCCAAACCCACACACCTCTATTGTTTAGAATCTGAGCAGGAGAGTCAGAGGCCTAGATTCTTCAGCAGTTCTAGAAACTGGAGAGTTCTCAAAGCTTCAAACAATAACCTATATACTGCAAAACGTGTGAATGTGTACAAACCAATTTGTTAATTAGAATATTGCCTTAGTGCCAGGCATGATGGCTCGCTCCTGTAATCCCAGCACTTTGGGAGGCCAAGACAAGAGGATTGCTTGAGTCCAGGAGTTTGAGATCAGCCTGGGTAATGTAGTGAGACCCCATCTGTACAAGAAATGTAAAAACCAGGTGTGGTGGAGCATGCTTGTAGTCCCCACTACTTGGGAGGCGGAGGCAGGAGAATCGCTTGAGTCTAGGATGTCCAGGCTACAGGGAGCCATGTCACTGCACTCCAGCCTGGGTGACAGAGTGAGACCCTACCTCCAAAAATATATATATATTGCCTCAGAATTCACAACTTTTCTGGAAACTGAGGCTCTTGGGAAAGTATTTGTGTGCATGTGTTGGGGGTTTCGATATATTAATTTTTCACATGATGTTGTGTATGCATCAATGCAACATTTCAATGTCTGGAATCCCTTTATTGGTTTAAGAATATTAAAAGTTAACTGAATTTTCTTTAAAATGATCATATTTGATATGTTTACATGAAAAATAATTTTTTCTTGACATCTAGTAATTTTTAAAAAATAATTGAGGGGGTGGAGCCAAGATGGCCAAATAGGAACAGCTCTGGTCTACAGCTCCCAGCATGAGCAACTCAGAAGACGGGTGATTTCTGCATTTCCATCTGAGGTACCAGGTTCATCTCACTAGGGAGTGCCAGACAGTGGGCACAGGACAGTGGGTGCAGCACACCATGCATAAGCCGAAGTGGGGTGAGGCATTGCCTCACTCGGGAAGCACAAGGGGTCAGGGAGTTCCCTTTCCTAGTCAAAGAAAGGGGTGACAGATGGCACCTGGAAAATCGGGTCACTCCCACCCTAATACTGCGCTTTTCCAACGGGCTTAAAAAACGGCACACCAGGAGATTGTGTCCCGCACCTGGCTTGGAGGGTCCTACGTGCCCACGGAGTCTTGCTGATTGCTAGCACAGCAGTCCGAGATTAAACAAGGTGGCAGTGAGGATGGGGGAGGGGCGCCCGCCATTGCCCAGGCTTGATTAGGCAAACAAAGCAGCCAGGAAGCTCCACCACAGCTCACGGAGGTCTGCCTGCCTCTGTAGGCTCCACCTCTGGGGGCAGGGCACAGACAAACAAAAACAGCAGTAACCTCTGCAGACTTAAATGGAAGAGAGTAATGGTTCTCCCAGCATGCAGCTGGAGATCTGAAAACAGGCAGACTGCCTCCTCAAGTGGGTCCCTGACCCCTGAACAGCCTAACTGGGAGGCACCCCCCAGTAGGGGCAGACTGACACCTCACACGGTCAGGTACTCCTCTGAGACAAAACTTCCAGAGGAACGATCAGGCAGCAGCATTTGCGGGTCACCAAAATCCACTGTTCTACAGGCACCACTGTTCTGCAGCCACCGCTGCTGACACCCAGGCAAACAGGGTCTGGAGTGGACCTCTAGCAAACTCCAGCAGACCTGCAGCTGAGGGTCCTGTCTGTTAGAAGGAAAACTAACAAACATAAGGGACATCCACACCAAAAACCCATCTGTACATCACCATCATCAAAGACCAAAAGTAGACAAAACCACAAAGATGGGGAAAAAACAGAGCAGAAAAACTGGAAACTCTAAAAAGCAGAGTGCCTCTCCTCCTCCAAAGGAACGCAGTTCCTCACCAGCAACAGAACAAAGCTGGACGGAGAATGACTTTGACAAGTTGAGAGAAGAAGGCTTCAGACGATCAAACTACTCCGAGCTACAGGAGGAAATTCAAGCCAAAGGCAAAGAAGTTAAAAATTTTGAAAAAGAATTAGACGAATGTATTACTAGAATAACCAATACAGAGAAGTGCTTAAAGGAGCTGATGGAGCTGAAAGCCAAGGCATGAGAACTACGTGAAGAATGCAGAAGCCTCAGGAGCCGATGTGATCAACTAGAAGAAAGGGTATCAGTGATGGAAGATGAAATGAATGAAATGAAGCGAGAAGGGAAGTCTAGAGAAAAAAGAATAAAAAGAAATGAACAAAGCCTCCAAGAAATATGGGACTATGTGAAAAGACCAAATCTACGTCTGATTGGTGTACCTGAAAGTGACGGGGAGAATGCAACCAAGTTGGAAAACACTCTGCAAGATATTACCCAGGAGAATTTCCCCAATCTAGCAAGGCAGGCCAACATTCAGATTCAGGAAATGCAGAGAACGCCACAAAGATACTCCTCGAGAAAACTCCTCAACTCCAAGACACATAATTGTCAGATGCACCGAAGTTGAAATGAAGGAAAAAATGTTAAGGGGAGCCAGAGAGAAAGGTCGGGTTACCCACAAAGGGAAGCCCATCAGACTAACAGCGGATCTCTTGGCAGAAACTCTACAAGCCAGAAGAGAGTGGGGGCCAATATTCAACATTCTTAAAGAATTTTCAACCCAGAATTTTGTATCCAGCCAAACTAAACTTCATAAGTGAAGGAGAAATAAAATACTTTACAGACAAGCAAATGCTGAGAGATTTTGTCACCACCAGGGCTGCCCTAAAAGAGCTCCTGAAGGAAGCACTAAACATGGAAAGAAAAAACTGGTACAAGCCACTGCAAAATCATGCCAAATTGTAAAGACCATCGAGGCTAGGAAGAAACTGCATCAACTAACAAGCAAAATAACCAGCTAACATCATAATGACAGGATCAAATTCACACATAAAAATATTAACTTTAAATGTAAATGGACTAAATGCTCCAATTAAAAGACACAGACTGGCAAATTGGATAAAGAGTCAAGACCCATCAGTGTGCTGTATTCAGGAAACCCAACTCACGTGCAGAGACACACATAGGCTCAAACTAAAAGGATGGAGGAAGATCTACCAAGCAAATGGAAAACAAAAAAAGGCAGGGGTTGCAATCCTAGTCTCTGATAAAACAGACTTTAAACCAACAAAGATCAAAAGAGACAAGGCCATTACATAATGGTAAAGGGATCAATTCAACAAGAAGAGCTAACTATCCTAAATATATATGCACCCAATACAGGAGCACCCAGATTCATAAAGCAAGTCCTGAGTGACCTACAAAGAGACTTAGACTCCCACACAATAATAATGGGAAATTTTAACCCCCCACTGTCAACATTAGACAGATCAACGAGGCAGAAAGTTAACAAGGATACCCAGGAATTGAACTCAGCTCTGCACCAAGCAGACCTAATAGACATCTACAGAACTCTCCACCCCAAATCAACAGAATATACATCTTTTTCAGCACCACACCACACCTATTCCAAAATCGACCACATAGTTGGAAGTAAAGCTCTCCTCAGGAAATGTAAAAGAACAGAAATTATAACAAACTGTCTCTCAGACCAGAGTGCAATCAAACTAGAACTCAGGATTAAGAAACTCACTCAAAACCGCTCAACTACATGGAAACTGAACAACCTGCTCCTGAATGACTACTGGGTACATAATGAAATGAAGGCGGAAATAAAGATGTTCTTTGAAACCAATGAGAACAAAGATAAAACATACCAGAATCTCTGGGACACATTCAAAGCAGTGTGTAGAGAGAAATTTATAGCACTAAATGCCCACAAGAGAAAGCAGGAAAGATCCAAAATTGACAACCTAACATCACAATTAAAAGAACTAGAAAAGCAAGAGCAAACACGTTCAAAACCTAGCAGAAGGCAAGAAATAACTAAAATCAGAGCAGAACTGAAGGAAATAGAGACACAAGAAACCCTTCAAAAAATTAATGAATCCAGGAGCTGGTTTTTTGAAAAGATCAACAAAATTGATAGACCACTAGCAAGACTAATAAAGAAGAAAAGAGAGAAGAATCAAATAGATGCAAGAAAAAATGATAAAGGGGATATCACCACCAATCCCACTATATACTACCAATACAAACTACCATCAGAGAATACTACAAACACCTCTACGCAAATAAACTAGAAAATCTAGAAGAAATGGATAAATTCCTGGACATATACACCCTCCCAAGACTAAAGCAGGAAGAAGTTGAATCTCTGAATAGGCCAATAACAGGCTCTGAAATTGTGGCAATGATCAATAGCTTACCAACCAAAAAGAGTCCAGGACCAGATGGATTCACAGCCGAATTCTACCAGAGGTACAAGGAGGAACTGGTACCATTCCTACTGAAACTATTCCAATCAATAGAAAAAGAGGGAATCCTCCCTCACTCATTTTATGAGGCCAGCATCATCCTGATACCAAAGCCGGGCAGAGACACAACCAAAAAAGGGAATTTAAGACCAATATCCTTGATGAACATTGATGCAAAAATCCTCAATAAAATACTGGCAAACCGAATCCAGCAGCACATCAAAAAGCTTATCCACCATGATCAAGTGGGCTTCATCCCTGGGACGCAAGGCAGGTTCAACATATGCAAACCAATAAATGTAATCCAGCATATAAACAGAACCAAAGACAAAAACCACATGATTATCTCAACAGATGCAGAAAAGGCCTTTGACAAAATTCAACAGCCCTTCATGCTAAGAACTCTCAATAAATTAGGTTTTGATGGGACGTATCTCAAAATAATAAGAGCTATGTATGACCAACCCACAGCCAACATCATACTGAATGGACAAAAACTGGAAGCATTCCCTTTGAAAACTGGCACAAGACAGGGACACCCTCTCTCACCACTCCTATTCAACATAGTGTTGGAAGTTCTGGCCAGGGCAATTAGGCAGGAGAAGGAAATAAAGGGTCTTCAATTAGGAAAAGAGGAAGTCAAATTGTCCCTGTTTGCAGATGACATGATTGTATATCTAGAAAACCCCATTGTCTCAGCCCAAAATCTCCTCAAGCTAATAAGCAACTTCAGCAGTCTCAGGATACAAAATCAATGTACAAAAATCACAAGCATTCTTATACACCAATAACAGACAAACAGAGAGCCAAATCACGGGTGAACTACCATTCACAATTGCTTCAAAGAGAATAAAATACCTAGGAATCCAACTTACAAGGGATGTGAAGGACCTCTTCAAGGAGAACTACAAACCACTGCTCAATGAAATAAAGGAGGATACAAACAAGTGGAAGAACATTCCATGCTCATGGGTTGGAAGAATCAATATCATGAAAATGGCCATACTGCCCAAGGTAATTTATAGATTCAATGCCATCCCCATCAAGCTACCAATGACTTTCTTCACAGAATTGGAAAAAACTACTTTAAAGTTCATATGGAACCAAAAAAGAACCCGCATCGCCAAGTCAATCCTAAGCCAAAAGAACAAAGCTGGAGGCATCACGCTACCTGACTTCAAACTATACTACAAGACTACAGTAACCAAAACAGCATGGTACTGGTACCAAAACAGAGGTATAGACCAATGAAACAGAACAGAGCCCTCAGAAATAATGCTGCTTATCTACAACTATCTGATCTTTGACAAACCTGACAAAAACAAGCAATGGGGAAAGGATTCCCTATTTAATAAATGGTGCTGGGAAAACTGGCTAGCCATATGTAGAAAGCTGAAACTGGATCCCTTCCTTACACCTTAAACAAAAATTAATTCAAGATGGATTAAAGACTTAAATGTTAGACCTAAAACCATAAAAACCCTAGAAGAAAACCTAGGCATTACCATTCAGGACATACGCATGGGCAAGGACTTCATGTCTAAAACACCAAAAGCAATGGCAACAAAAGCCAAAATTGATGAATGGGATCTAATTAAACTAAAGAGCTTCTGCACAGCAAAAGAAACTACCATCAGAGTGAACAGGCAACCTACAAAATGGGAGAACATTTTCACAACCTACTCGTCTGACAAAGGGCTAATATCCAGAATCTACAATGAACTCAAACAAATTTACAAGAAAAAAAAAATCCCATCAAAAAGTGGGTGAAGGACATGAACAGACACTTCTCAAAAGAAGACATTTATGAAGCCAAAAAACACATGAAAAAATGCTCATCATCACTGGCCATCAGAGAAATGCAAATCAAAACCACAATGAGATACCATCTCACACCAGTTAGAATGGCCATCATTAAAAAGTCAGGAAACAACAGGTGCTGGAGAGGATGTGGAGAAATAGGAACACTTTTACACTGTTGATGGGACTGTAAACTAGTTCAACCATTGTGGAAGTCAGTGTGGCGATTCCTCAGGGATCTAGAACTAGAAATACCATTTGACCCAGCCATCCCATTACTGAGTATATACCCAAAGGACTATAAATCATGCTGCTATAAAGACACATGCACACGTATGTTTACAGCGGCACTATTCACAATAGCAAAGACTTGGAACCAAGCCAAATGTCCAAGAACGATAGACTGGATTAAGAAAATGTGGCACATATACACCATGGAATACTATGCAGCCATAAAAAATGGTGAGTTCATGTCCTTTGTAGGGACATGGATGAAACTGGAAATCATTGTTCTCAGTAAACTATCACAAAGACACAAAACCAAACACCGCATGTTCTCACTCATAGGTGGGAATTGAACAACGAGAACACATGGACACAGGAAGGGGAACATCACACTCCAGGGACTGTTGTGGGGTGGGGGGAGGGGGGAGGGACAGCATTAGGAGATACACCTAATGTAAATGACGAGTTAATGAGTGCAGCACACCAACATGGCACATGGATACATATGTAACAAACCTGCACATTGTGCACATGTACCCTAAAACTTAAAAGTACAATAATTTAAAAAAAGAAAAAGAAAATAATAATAATAATTTGTTCTTAGAGGCTCCTTTCGAAAAAAATGTTCCTGACCTTCAGAAGTCCACCTGCCCTGGTCTGCCAGCAGAACTGTAAAGAAGCATCATCCTCCCGGGCGCCAGAGGCTCCATGGCCCGCGCCGCTTCTCCTGCTGTGAACCCTGTTCCCGTCCCTCCCTGTGCCCACCTGTCCTTCCTATCCAGAGCCACCTGTTCCCCTTCCAGGGGCTGATGAGGACTTCTGCTCTGACCAACCCCTGAGGGTCCCTGCCCCAGTCACTGTCACCCTCCACTGAAATCACAGCTTGAAATGCTGTTCCCCTCACTGAGGCCTCCCTCCAGGAGGCCGGAGTCACGCCTGCTCTGCCCATCTCTCCTTACCCAGGGCCCAGCTGTGTTGGGCAAGGAGTGGTGTGAAAGAAATGGTAAAGGAGCCCCTGGGGGAAGAAGGGAGGGGGTGGAAGGCAAAAGAGGGGAGGGAGAGGGCTGAGAAAATGCAAAAGGAACAGGACCTTAGAAAGGAACAGGACCTTTCTCTTACAGAGTCTCTCTCTGTGTTCCAGAAAGAAGCACTGCTCCTTGATCATGGGGCCTTGCCGGGGAGCTCTCCTGGTCCCGCTGCCCCGCTGCTCCCCTGGACACACTTCTTCCCTTGCAGGGGCTCCTCCGTTGGTGCTGCCTCTCACCCCACCCTCAACCCTCAACTCCGTGCTGTTTGCTCACCTGCCACTCCTCACCACCTCTCACCACGGCATCACCACGGAGACCTGGAGGATGCATCAGATCAGACAAGCTTGGAAAACCCCCTAGAACTCAGACAGAATGAAGAAATGAAGACGCTGAGAAGAAAGACTGGAGGTGCATGGAATAAGCAAGATAAAGTTCCAGGAGGATAGGATTTGGGCATCGGTGCACAGCGGGTCCAGTCGGGTGGGAACTCATGGTCGGAGATTAGAGGCTGGGAAAAGGGCTTCCCAAGCTGAGTAAAGGTCGTAAAGGATTCACAGGGCACCAGGAAAAGATGAATAAAATGCCCCACCTGCATTTATTCTGGTGAAATGTTTGAATGAAGAGGAAAATGTTCATCCATGTTGTCACATATAACAGGATTCTCTTCCTTTTTAAGACTGAACCATCCCGTTGTACATAAGACATTATGCGAAGGGAAACATGTCAGCCACAGGACATGTTCTATGTGATTCTGATCATGTGAGGCATCTAAAGTAGTGAAGCTCTTAGACACAGGAAGTAGAATGGTGGTTGCCAGGAACTGGGGGAGTTCCATGCGGTGGGCAATGATATAATGATTTTCCCATGTGAGAAAAAAGACAACTGCCTGTCCAACCTCAGACTGGTGCCACACTTGTTATTCTTGTTACTGACATTTGCAGCCAGTGATGATCTCAAAACAATGCTGTAATCCTCTCCATTTCTCCTTTACAAACCTTTGTCCTTTCTCGCCTCCCTGGGTATGCACACAGCTTACTATGACACGCGTGTCCTCACTGCAGTACTCTATTCCCAAATCAATCCTACTTTCTCTTACAGAGTCCCTCTCTGTTGTTTAGGTTGACAGCACACATCAGAAACATTGAGAAGAGGAACAGACCCAAGCATGAATGAGGTGAGGACCTGACACTTGAAACAAGACAGCCCACCCAATCAGTGAGAAGAGGATGGGCTAATTGACTAACTCCTTGGAGGAAAACAAGGTTACATTCTCTGCCATAATGGTAGGCAAATTCCAGATGACTTAAGGAGCCAAATTAAAAAAAGAATTCTATATAGGTACTCAAAAAATAAAGAAATATATTAATAATCATGGGGTAGAGAAAATTCCTAAATATGCTAACTCCGGAAGGTATAAAAGAAAGGTTTAACAGATTACACACAAAAAAAAATTAACAGATTTTTAAAATAAGGTTAAAAGACAAGTGACAGCTTTTATGGAAATATTCACAATATATAAAAGAAAAAATTGGTATCTATGATTTATACAAAAGACTGCAACAATCCAAAGAAAAAAGATAACTCAAAACATTGGCAAAGGATATGAATAAGCATTTTATTGAAGAAAGAAAAAGACAGATGACAAATACATATGTGAAAAGAAGCTAATCTTATTTCTAGTTAAAGAAATGCAGATTTGAACAGCTATTGTATTTACATCTGTTTTTATATGTGCATGCATACATACATACATGTACATATGTGTGTATATATGTATGTATATGTATCTACATACCATACACTTGTATACATTTGCCTATAACATTAGCAAAATGTATAAATAATGGTAATATTCACTGGTGACCACAGAGTAGGAAACATGTGCTCTATCACGTAGGATTGTAGGATTATAGATCAATAAAACCATTTTGGAAATTAACTTGGCAATACCTATTAACATTTCACATGTGGAGATACTCCAATAGTTCCACATTTAGGAATGTACCATAGACAAATAATAAATGAGTGAATAAAGTTGTAGGCATAATGATATTAACCTCAACATGAGTGGCAATAAAAAAGGTTGAAAAGGGGCTGAGGACGGTGGCTCACGCCTGTAATCCCAGCACTTTGGGAGGCTGAGGTGGATGGATCATCTGAGGTTAGGAGTTCAAGAACAGCCTGCCCAACATGGTGAAACCCCATCTCTACTAAAAATACAAAAATTAGTCGAGCGTGGTTGCGTGTGCCTGTAGTCCCAGCTACTCAGGAGGCTAAAGCAGGAGAATCGCTTGTACCCGGAAGGCAAAGTTGCCGTGAATGGAGATTGTGCCATTGCACTCCAGCCTGGGCGACAGAGTGAGACTCCGTCTCAAAAGAGTGAGGCTCCGTCTCAAGAAAAAAAAAAAGGTTGGAAAAATGCCAAGTGTCCATCATTAGGGAATGGTCACATACATTTTGCTCATATTCAGGAATCCTATGCTTTGGGGAATTTCCTTTCTCGTTCCTTGGAGTTTCTGTGTAGACAGGTTGCTTCAGGTAACAGTCCCAGCATGTCTCTGCCCTTCTTCAATCCCAGAGAAGGAAGCCTGAGTTCTAGTTGGTAGATTTGGAACAGGACCTGAGCATGCATCTCTCTTTTTCCTGGCTCATGGCCAGGCCAAACCCTGAGCTTAGCAATCGAGGCCCCTACTGCTGGGGCGGGGTCTTCGGGGCGCAGGTGTTCCAGCAACTGCACAGCCTCAGAGCAGCGCACCCAAAGCACGTTCACCAGCAGCCCCAGTCCGGAAAGGGGTCAATGCGACCTCTGGCTGCCTCGCTGTTCCTCCACTCTCGGTGGGCTCTGAGTCACAACTCTCAGAAGAAAGAGGCTGGCTCCTACTTCTCGAAATGGGAAGGTATTCATGATGTCCATAATAAATTTTAAAAGCAAGTTAAAGATGATATGTAGAGAATAAATTCTGTTTTTGCTTTACACGTGGGGTGTGTGTGTCTGCATATGTGTGTATATGTGTGTGTGGTGTGTGTGTTTGCGTGTGTGTATATCTGTGCGTGTGGTGTGTATGTGTGTATATGTGGGTGTATTTGCATGTGTGGTGTAGTTCTGTGTGTATATTTGTGTGTATATGTGTGCAATGTGTGTATATGTGTGTGTGGTATGTGTATTTGTGTGTGGTGTATGTGTTTGTGTATGTGTATTTGTGTGTGGTGTGTGTGTATTTGTGTGTGTGGTGTATGTGTATTTGTGTGTATGTCCGTGTATTTGTGTGTGGTGTGTGTGTATGTGGGTATTTGTGTGTGTATGGTGTGTGTGTGGTGTGTATGTGCGCATATTTGTGTATTTTTGTGTGTGTGGTGTGTGTGTGGTGTGTATTTGTGTATGTATGTGTGTGTATTTGTGTGTGGTGTGTGTATTTGTGTGTGGTTGTGTATTTGCGTGTGTATTTGTGTGTGTGCTGTGTGTGGTGTGTATGTGGTGTGTATGTGTGTATGTGTGTGGTGTATTTTTGTGTATGTGATGTGTATTTGTGTGTGTGGTGTGTATGTGTGTGTGGTTGTGTGTGTGGTTTGTGGTGGGTGTGATTGTGTGCGGTTGTGTGTGTATGTGTGTATTTGTGTGTGTGGTGTGTATTTTGTGTGTGTGTAGGGTTGTGTGTGTGGTATATGTATGTGTGGTGTGTGGTGTGTGTGTATGTGTGTGTGGTGTGTGTATTTGTGTGTGGTGTGTGTGTATGTGGGTATTTGTGTGTGTATGGTGTGTATGTGAGTGTGTATTTGTGTGTGGTGTATTTGTGTGTGGTTGTGTATTTGCGTGTGTATTTGTGTGTGTGCTGTGTGTGGTGTGTATGTGTGTATGTGTGTGGTGTGTGTATTTTTGTGCATGTCGTGTGTATTTGTGTGTGTGGTGTGTATGTGTGTGTGGTTGTGTGTGGTTTGTGGTGGGTGTGGTTGTGTGCGGTTGTGTGTGTGTTGTGTGTGTGCTGTGTTTGTGTGTGGTTGTGTGTGGTGTGTGTGTATGTGTGTGGTGTGTGTGTATGTGGTGTGTGTGTGGTGTGTGTGTAGTGTGTGTGTATGTGTGGTGTGTGTGTATGTGGTGTGTGTGTGGTGTGTGTGTAGTGTGTGTGTATGTGTGGTGTGTGTGTAGTGTGTGTGTATGTGTGGTGTGTGTGTATGTGGTGTGTATGTGTGGTGGGTGTGTATGTGTGTGTGTGTGGTGTGTGTGTGGTGTGTGTGTATGTGTGTGTATGTGTGGTGTGTGTGTATGTGGTGTGTGTGTGTGGTGTGTGTGTATGTGGTGTGTATGTGTGGTGGGTGTGTATGTGTGTGTGTGGTGTGTGGTTGTGTGTGTGTGTGCATTCACATACAGGTCCATTTACAGATACATGAATTCACATACAGAATACCTCTGGGAGGAGTCTCTTTACGCCAAGTTACTAATAACAGTGGTGGCTGCAGGCAGGAGAGGGGATGTTTGTGATGCAAGAAGGATTTTCATTTTTGTACTTTATTTGCTTCTTGAAAATTTAGTAGGATTGTGGATTATTTTTCTATTTAGAGAAAAGCTAGCTTAAAACAAAGAGTAAACATCTTACATATAGCCACAAGATTTGAAATCATTGCTTTATGCTTATAGGAAGAGCAAAAATATCCCTGTGTTAACAATGCGAGCAACCTACTGCATGGACTTTACATCACCCATTTTATTTGATTAGAGATGTCAGTCCTTTACTTAGTGAGGCTTATGTCTTAACAGGATTCATTTTCATATCTGGATCTCCAAGCACTTCAGTTAAAGGTGAAGAGCCGCCTTCTCCCAGGTGTTGCAGTGGATCAGGAGCTTCACCGTCAGAAGGGATGGGCACCACGTGGAGACTGTCCACTCCCTACAGTGCACAGCATGATGAAGACTTACTGAATTGCACCTAAACATATCAACAACCCACTGATATAGCTTGGACATTTGTCCCCTTCAAACCTCGTGTTGAAATTTCATCGCCAGTGTTGGAGGTGAGGTACAATGGGAGGTGTTTGGGTGATGGATGAGGATCCCTCATGAACGTCCTGGTTGGGTGATGGGTGAGGATCCCTCATGAGCATCTTGGTGCAGTCCTTGAGGTAAGGAGCGAGTTCTCACTCTGTTAGTTACATGAGAACTGATTATGTAGAAGAGCCTGGCACCACCCCCACCCCTTGCTTCCATTCTCACCATGTGCTTTTTGCACATGTCGGCTTCCCTTCACCTTCCACCATGAGTGGAAGCAGCCTGAACCCAAGAATCAGCCTGAATCACCAGATGCAGGTGCCGGCGCCATGCTTCTTGCACAGCCTGCAGAACCACAAGCCAAATAAACCTCTTTTCTGTATAAATTGCCCAGCTTCAGACATTCCTTTACAACAACACAAGCGGACTAAGATGCCCATGTATCTTCTTCTAGTTTGCTATGGCAGCCCCACTTTGGTGGAGGCACTGGCCAGCTTCTCTCTGGCCCCATCATTTGGGTCTTTTGATTTGCCTGCTTCACAGATAGCTCCCTCCCAACCTGAAACAGACTATAGATGGTTGGCACTGCTTGGCTTGTCCTGCCATGTGATCACAATTCTTCATATCTTCCAGAAGTTTCTAAAAAAAATATCTGGGCCTTAAAACCACTCAACCTTGTTAGATTTTTTTCATTTGCACATTTTTTGTCATTTTGATAAGAACGAGGAGAGCAGATAAACTCATAGGATTAATTCTCATCGAAGAAATTAAAGTCCAATCAATTTTGGAAATGGAATTCTTATTGAATAAAACAATACCTGTCCATTCTGTTACAGCCCATGTTGGTGAAGACAGCCTGTCTGTCCACAGGGAGAACCAGGAGAAGCCCAAGTGGTCTTCACTCTGACTCGCTCCAGGCGTCTCCTGTTGATCAATGCCACGGTCCTCCTCCAGGTGCCCTACCTGCAGTTTGGCAGGCTCGATTCTCTCTCTCTGGGATCTCATATATTCTCCTGACACTGACCTTCACAGGCTTCCACAGTGACTCCTGGCCACCACCGTCTGGCTTTCTGAGCCATCTCCACTGGTCAGAGGCACCTCCCCCAACACCCACCACAACCCTATGTTAAATCAAAGACCCCCACAGTGCTCTCTGTCTCTAACAAAGTTTCTTCTAGGAAAGCACTTCTTAGATTTATAATTTTGTATGTAATATTGTGAAGTCAGGAAGAAAATGTGAAGAGCTCAAGCATCTTTTCTGGGTCATCTGAGGAAAACAGTTCAAGATTTCCAATAATAGTAAAAACATCAAACAGATACCTCAGAGGTTTCTATGAACCAGACAATGAAGTAAGTTTATTATCATATAATACCTTATTTGACTCCCAAAACAACTCTGTGATGTAGAGACTGTCATGGGCGAAGCTCCGGAGGCTGGTTGCCTGTGCGAAGTCTCCCTTAAACTCACCCTTCCATCCTGTTCTATGTGGGAGCAGCCAAGTGCTGCATGACCCTTTGAGTCTAGTGTGATTATAAGGACTGCATGTTATTTAAGAGTTGCAGCCTCCAGAGGCCCCAGCATTGGATCACACATACAATAGGTGTCCAATTAACAATTGCTGCATGAATTGTTGCAGAGGTCGCCTGTGACCCTTGGGTGGGCAGGGTGCAGAGTGACACTATCAAGAGTTACTGGAGCATCTTATAGGCAAACTCTATCTCCTTTAAAAGTTACATTGATGATAAACATAAAAATTGAGACTGTCAGCTTAATTTTATACATTTAACTTTGCAGATTAAGTTATAATAAAAATGTGCTATAAGTAAGATAGTTGGAGGCCCAAGAGAATGACTATTATTACTGGAGCAATAGTTAATATTTTTAAAAATTCCAGTGCAACCCAAGGATTTTCCTGCTCCCATAGGAGAGATTTGGCCCCTTCTTGCATGTTCAGGCATCCCAAATCATGTGCTTAACATGCAAGCTAAAAATCCATCTATAATTAGAACTGCCTAAAAGTGAATAAAAGGCATTCCAAAGAAAGGTTTTCAACAAAAGAACATTAAAATGTCCATATGTTTAACTTGGCTTCAAGTTGCAAAATATCACAGTGCTATATGCTATTAATGCTGTAAACTTATATGGGCTTTTCAGCTGATCCAAAAGCAAAAGAGAAAAAATTAAGTTAAGCAAAAAGGAGGTGAAAGATAAAGGTATGTGGAAAGAAATACTCAAAATATTTATGAAAAAAAACAATTCAGGTGACTTCACTGTCCATATTGCAACTTCCCTGTTTACAAACATTGGACTGATTTTTCAGAAAGGCATTAGGTTCCCGGTATATTTTAGGGCAGCAGTACAGACATCTGATTGACAGAGAAGCCAAGTATACATTCCTGTAATGTTCTTAGTCTTCCAGTCATTCTGTTTTCTCCCTGTGAAATTAACAAATAGAGACCCATGATGTGTAGAATGAAAGACTCCCTAGTGCGTCAATAACTTTTTATTTCTGTGATGAAATACAGAGTGCAGTGATTCAGGATTCTCACCAACAATCTCCTGATAGAAATTCCTCTACACCTATCCACTATTTTCAATACTTTAATTATCTATAAGTACATGTTTACTATAAGAACTTGGGAAGTGGTTAGCTGGGCATGGTGGCATGTGCCTGTAGTCCTAGCTACTTGGGAGGTCAGGGCAGGAGGATCACTTGAGGCCAGGAGTTCGAGGTTACAACGAGTTGTGATTGTGCTACTGCACTCCAGCCTGGGTGACAGAGAAAGACTCTGTGTCTTAAAAAAAAAAATGGAAAATACTAAATAGTGTAATATTATTTAAAATTTCCACTTTTAGGAATGGTAGAATAAACCACTCCTGCCAACCCTTCAGCTAAGAAGTAGAAAAGCTGGACCAAAAAACCTGCTGGACGACATCAGACAGCTAACAAAGCAAAGAAACATAGTAAGGCACAGATCCAGGAAAAGAAAGAAACTCAGCCCAGCTTTTCTCCAGGGTCAAATTCCAGAAGAAAAGGATAAGAAACTGAGCAGGGCTTTAGATTTGCCCCTGTGAAGAGGACAAATTAGAGTCTGCCAAGGAGGGAGTTTTTGGGAAATCTGAAGATTATGGAGTATGAGCGAACCAGAAATAAATAATTCTGGCAAGGATCACACCCAATTTTATCTCAAATCCTGATAGGGTAAAGACAGCCTGGGATTGCTAACACCTTCCAGAAATAAATGTAAGTCTTCTCTGAGAAAACAATATCCTATATCTCAATTATCTTTCCAATTTTTCCTATACAATATCTGGAAAACAATGAAAAGTAACCAGGTTTATGAGAAGACAAGAAAAAAATAAGTGATCAAAACCAAGGGAAACAACAGACAGAAAAAATGAACCCAAAGAGGATTCAGATAATGGAGAAATCAGACATAAAACTTAAAATAATTATTACTAATACACTTAAGTAATGAAAGACAAGATGAAAAATTTTGGCAAAGAACCTGAAATTTTTAAAAAATAGAAATTATAGAAATGACCAAATACAATCAACACAAGGAAACAATGGATGTATTTAATCATAGATTAGACACAGCTAAAGAGAAAATTAGAGAACTTACAGAGCAGAAGAAAATCTCTAAACTGAAACACAGAGAAGGAAAAGAAAGAAGAAAGGAAAAAATATAAGACAAAGTGAACATATCTAAGACATAAATGGGTCCCCAGAAGAAGAGAAGAGAGAAAATGTGGCAGAACTTCAGCAAATACAGGACGTATTTAATTGCATGGGATCTCCAAAAAGTCTGAAAGCATAGACAATGTAAACAATGTTTTCAAGGACATTTAATCTGTAAAAACCAAAATACATCTTCGTTTTCAAGCCAATGGATACCCTATAGATTTAAGGCTATTAACCACAAAAAGCAGTGGGAATAAGGGCAAAAAAACAGTATATAAGTTATATCCTTTGACAAAGTAGAAAACCACTGGGAGAAAAACGAGAATAAGTTTATTGCCTGATTTACAGGTAAAAATAGGTGATAATAGGTGGGAATCAAAACATATAATTAAGAGTCACAAACCAACTCCTAGAAGCCTAAATAATAAAAGAGGGGAGGGCTGTGGACATAATATGTGGGTATAAAATGTGTAAATATATAATTATATAAATATTTAAGTATAAAGGTATCCACAAAGTTATATGAAAATACTATCTTTCCTAAATACTAAATGAATAAGAAAACAAAAAGAACAAATTAAAACAGACAACATGGTAAAAGAGCTCAAGTACATAGAATGTATTTTACGTGGTACATATACGTCAAATAACAGGACAGAGCTGGAGCCAAACATTTTGGTCACAGGGATACGCTGAAAGGGCTTAATCCACTAATTCTCTAGGAAAAGTATTTTAAGACTAGCTCACAAAACAGAGGGCCATTCTGTGCTGTATATAAGACATGCCTAAAAGAATATGATTTTAAAAAGCTGAAAATAGAAGGGACTATGCAAACAGAAAGAAAGTGGGGGGAGGAGGAGGAGGCAGAATTCAGGCCAAAAAGCCTTAAGTTAGACAAAAATGACTATTCCTAATCCTGAAAGCTACCGTCCAGAATGAAGATTACAATTTGAATATTTATGTTCCAAACGAGGTGACAGAGTTCATAATTAGAAACTACGGGAGAGGCAGGGAGAAGGACAGAGAAACAAATAAACATAAATAAAATTTCTATTTAGCATGTTTCTGTTTTATTCAAAAGCATTAACACACTATTCTCAGCTCAAGATAGGTTAAAGGAACAACAACAAATCAATAAGGATCCAGAAATCCTAAACAATCCACTCAATCAGGTGTACAAAACATCCTGATCTCAGCAGCAGGGAAAGCGTGTGAGCGCAAAACATTCTTGAAAAAGGGCTGTTCTTGAAGGGCGAGCTTTGCTACACAGCAAAGCTCAGTCATTTTCAGAAAATAGAATTAGTACAAACAATATTTTCTGCTTGCAATGAAACAAAACTCAAAATTAATAATAAAAAGGCCTTTCTACCAGACAATTAGAAAAAAAATCTGTCAATTAAAAATTCTAGGGTCAAAGAGCAAAAACAAACCTAAATTGGAGAATTTCTAAAAAATGATGATAATGGAAAAGCCACAGGAAAATCAATAGGAAAAAAATCAAAGCAGTAATCAGAAAAAACCTCATAGTTTAATGCTTAAGTCACTAACATAGTGAAAAAGAAGTAGACTAAATATTCTATCCTGTGAGCCAGAATAAGAAAAATAAAGCAATTCAAAAGAAAGCAGAAAGAAGGAAATAATAAAGATAAAATCCAAAATTAATTAGTTAAGAAAAAAATTAAATGGAACTAATAAAACAATTCAAATATCAGTTATTTGAAAAAAGAAAAAGACAAACCAGTAGCTAGCCTAATCATGAAAAAGGAGGAAAACACAAACATTCAGAATAAGAAATGATAAGGGTAAAATAGCCATTAAAATAAAAAAAAAATTTTTAATGAAGTTACTTGGCAAAACTCTATGCAAATAAATTTGAAACCCTCAAAGTTGGTATAACTTCCTAGAAAAATATGATTTATCAAAATTAATCCTATTAGAGATGGTTTAAATAGGCCATTCCACAGATGAAACATAGAAGGTTATCAAAGACCTAACCACAAAATAGCAACAGGCCTGCCCTAATGGTTTTGTAGGGAATTGCACCAAACTGTCAAAGACCAGATAATTCTAATGCTGCTTAAATTGTTTTAGACACAGAAAAAAAAGAAAAAACAACTTTCAAATTATTTTTATAAAATATAACTTTTTTTTTTTTTTGAGACAGAGTCTGGCTCTATTGCCCAGGCTGGAGTGCAGTGGCATGATCTCAGCTCACTGCAACCTCCGCCTCCCAGGTTCAAGAGATTCTCCTGCCTCAGCCTCCTGAGAAGCTGGGATTACAGGCGCCCGCTGCCATGCCCGGCTAATTTCTGTATTTTTAGTAGAGACTGGGTTTCACCGTGTTGGCCAGGCTGGTCTCCAACTCCTGACCTCAAGTGATCTGCCAACCTCGGCCTCCCAAAGTGCTGGGATTACAGGCTTGAGCCACCACGCCCAGCCTTTGTGAAATATAACATTGGTACCATCAGTGAAGTATGTATTATCAGCCCCCAAGTCCAGCAATCTCCTTAACGGACAAACGATGGATGCATTTTCCCCAGAATCAGAGAAAAGGCGACCTGATTAGAGGCAGGCGACCTGATTAGAGGCATGTGAGTAGAAGCTGTCGAAACGTTCCCCCTCCCCAGCCAAGACAGTAAGTCAAAAATTGTACTGCATCCTGGGAACACAGAAATTCCTGCCACTGTCAAAATACCTAAAAGATCAGGAGTGTGAGCCTCTTCAGACCCCATTGAATCCACCAGTCTAGTCCCTCCAGAAGCTCACACCCTTGAGGACTGCGTGGGCTCCCACAGACCCAACCAAGCCCTAGCCCCAGCTGCAGCTGCTGGACCAGATGTGATATATTTGCCAGAGCAGAACAGCATGGCTGTAGGTGGGGAGAAGGCAGGCTCTGACCAGGCTAGTGTGTCTGTTCCCATTCTCAGAAAGGAGGATCAGAAGCAGTTGGCATTCATGTGGATGGACAGCAGGATCATCTAAGGTCTTGCCCTGTTATAATTGTCCCACCCTCTGCCATAATGTGGGTCACCTGGCTATTCTGCAGAAGCCTGCAGCCCCCAGCCAACATCAATCTTTGAGAGTTCAGGGAGAGTTCAAGCCACCCATATGGGATTTGGTGTACCCGCACTGCAGACCCAGGAATCCATTTTCCAGCAAACGAGGGGTGAGAATGGAATGCACTGGTGAGACTGAAAGATGGGCTTGGAGAATGTCCTTGGAGCCAGACACCAACCTCTGGGATCCAGCACACACCACACTCACATCCAGTCCACGGTGCACCGTGCCAGGAAGGGGAGCAGGAGGCATAGTCCCAGGAAGCAAAGCGTGGGAGTAGGGACGGCCCACCCAGGGGATCTGAGCTTCCTATTCCTGCACACCTGGGAGACAGGGCCAGGGAAGACAGAGAGGAGGATTCTAGAGTCATCCAGAAGGTACGGCATTAGGACCTGGAGGTCTGGAGACCAGGGTCAAGGGGAGACTTGAGGCATGGTGGGACTCTAGTGTGTCTGCCCCCTGATGCCTGAAGCCACACCCTTCCCACCAGGTGCCCTTGAGGATTGGGGCCACCTCAGCTCGAGTCTGTGTTTGCTGACCCCCCCATGGTCATGGTGACTGACCTTCAGGTCACCCGCAAATGTCCGGGCTCAGAACCAGCCAATTTTCACAGCAGGTCTCACCCCAGCCCTGTCCTCGCCCCGTTCTCTTATTTTCCCAGTGGTCAGGTGACGCCTGGCTGAACCCCCAGTGCATCCTGCTTGGCTGTTTGGGGAAGAATGCCAGCTGCACCGGCACTGCACGAGGCTGAGATGCAGACGAGGACCAGCTCATGGGGGCTTTAAAGGCCAGGCTCAAAGTGTGGCCTTTGTCCTACTAACAGTGGGAAGCTTCAAAGGGAGTGCAGCAGAACAGAGATGACCAGCTCTTCTTTGAACAATGAGTCTGGAAGGAGTGTAGTGGAGATGTGGGACATCAGAGGCTGGGACCCACCAGGAGGCAATGAGGTAATGGCCCGGGCAGCAGAGTGGGATGGGAGCCAGGCAGGAATGCCAGCGCTGCCTGGGATGCATGTGGAGGGCTTTGCATGCTGCGAGCGGGGGTGGGACAGGGGTGGAGGAGGCATGGGTCACCTTCAGTGATGGAGAGAGGTTCTCACGAGAAGACGCTGGCTGGGTGTTAGCATCAGGAAGGGCCCGGACCCTCAGATGGAGTCACCCAGCAGGTGGGTCTGTATCCCAGGAAAACCGTCAGGGCTGGAGGAGCCTCTCGGGGGACACTGCCTGTCCCAAAAGGAAGGGCAGAATCCAGAAGCCACTGACAGGCCGGGAGCCTGGAGATGGGCCACAGCACTCCACGGCAGGCCCAGCTTCGCCCTGTCCCTGTCCTCCATCCTGAGCGGCGCCAGCCTTGCCTGACATCCGGGCCTCGTCTTCTCCGGCCTGCAGCTGCAGCTGGGGCACACATGCGCCTGCCCGGCAGCCTCCTTCCTGGAGCTTTGCCGTTTCTTCTCCCCCGAGCTGTTTTCTCGCAGACCCACTGGAAGATTTGTTGTTGTTGTTACATTGCTATGAATTTCTTTTATTTTTACAGAAACAAGATCCAATTGAAGCCAGACCTTGGAAAAAGTATACGAGGGGCCTTCTCAGCCTTCCTCTGCCCCTCCCCAAATGCTAACTCTCTCAGGTCCTCTCTGGTTGCCCAGATGTTCCTGACCCCCCACTCCACATCCAAGCTCAGGACACCTCGTTCGCGTTAAACCGCCAGGGCCGTGAACAGGTTGGTGCGTGCCTGGAGCAGCAGCCGCCTCTCATTGTCACGTCCTCCTCCTCCCGGCAATGCCATTTCCCTCCGGGGTCCGTGAGTCCATCCTGATTATAGGAACTCTCATTATTATACTGATTATTATGAACTGGACCTAGGGTGCACTCTGCCAGGTGTGAGTGTCACCTGCCACCTGGATGTTGCAGCATGCCAATGCTTATGCAAGGCTGGATGAGGCACGAGAAAATGCCAGAGATGACACAGCCAGAGGGACTTCCCAGGTTGGGCCCCAGGACACCAGTCCTCTGTATAGAGAGGCAGTCCAGGCACGCGCAGCCGGGCTCACGTAGGGGAAAACTGGAGCAGTGACAGGCCTGAGTTCTGTGCTGCCTTTCACGGCAGCACCCTCCAACCTGCAGCAAGCCCCAGTGTGGACAGAGTGGAAGACGCACATGAAGCCTGGAACACGCGTGTAAACGTCCTCTCAAACACATCTGCACAGAAGTACCCAGAGCTCGAGGGAAATGGGGATGAGGGTAGCCTGGGGCCATCTGGGGAGGCCCGCATGGTGCCCTCCCCGCTCTCGCTTGCCTGTGCAGGGCTGGCAGAAGGTGGGGCGGGCCGCAGGCAGGAAGGAAGCCGCTGCTGTGTGGGCTAGAGGCTGGTGGAGCTCAGCAGCGTGGACGTGGGACCTGTGGCCCCACAGGGGGCTTCACTTTACGTCACGCACCCCAGACACTGGCATGAGGCAGGATTCTCGTACAGGTGTCCACAGAGAAACTGCTCCCAGGGGAGGCTGGGGAGGGGTCAGGGAGGGGAGCAGCCAAGCCAGGCTGTGATTTCCAGCACAGGCCCCACTCAGCCAGACCCTATGGGCAGCACTGGGGCACAAGCTACCCTATCACCCACACCCTCGGTGGCAGAGCTTGTCCCCATGAGGCAGGGGAGCTGGGATGCTTCACCCGCAGGCGGCTGAGGGTGTAAACCCCCGGGCTCTTTGGCTTCAATAGTTCAAGGGCAGTTCTCTGAAGAGCAGCAGGCGCTGTGGTGGAGGAAACACCCACAGAAGCCGAGGGATCGGCGCCCGGGAACAGGGAGAGTGATGGGGAGCTGGGCAGAGCGTGCCGCATCTGCTGCATGTGTCTACGTGCACACAGATGCATGGCCTGTGTCATCTACATGTACACGGACATGCTGCCTGCATATTCTGCATATTCACAGACATGCATCATGTGCCTGTATGTACACAGCTCTGCTGCCTGTGTCATCTACATGTACACAGACACACTGCCTGCGTATTCTGCAGCTACACAGACATGATACTTGTGCTTATATCCACACAGCCCTACTGCCTGCATTGTGAGCATGTACATGGACATGCTGCCTGTATCTGTGGGTGAGACAGAGTCACGGGCTGTCTCACTCAAGTGTCTCATTCACTCAAGAAGGAGACCTTGACTGCAGGGAGGGCAGGTCCCCCAGCAAGTTCTCCCAGGCTCACTCTGTGGCCCTGGCTGGCCCCTTCTTGGGCTGTGTCCACTATTCTGAGGGGACTTATCAATCTAGCAGGCAGGGGCAGGGGAACCGCCAAGCTGGCACAGATGTCACACTAGCTAGTGGGGCAGCGTCGATGAGGAAAGCGCTTTTCCACTTCCTACTGCTCAGCATTTACACCGGTGCCTGCACCCTCATCAGGCTTTCCCCCCTCATTCTCCTGTGCCACACCGGAGTGACGAGGCTGACGGGGTGACTGTGAGCCGCAAAGACCCTGGGCAGATGGGGCCCTGGAGCTGCATAGCCTTCACACCCATGCCGAGAACGGTGTCCTGAAAGGTCCCAGGCAGGGTTCATTCCTGTCGTGTTTGCGCATCCGCAGTGTAGATAAGCTGGAAAGAACTGTTTTGATGAGGTCGTCAGAGTCGATGGTGCGAGCAGCCATCGGTCGCTGTCTTGCCAGGAACACAGATAGACCAACCCTTGCTGGGATCTATGTGCTTAAGAGCTTCCAAACTTGGTTAGAGTACTTTACTCTTCCCTTTTGCTTAGGAATTTACTCGAAACACTCAAATCTCCTTATAAAATGCATTATTTGGGGACCCTGCTCAGGGCCAGGCCACTTCACCTACCTGAGATGTCTGGTAAACTGAGCGTTCCCACCTCCACACCTTTCGAAGCTGGCCCAGCCATTTCAGCAGCATCGATCGCCACTCTGCTTGGTACAGGAGGAAGTCTTGGCTGTGGTTCTTTTTGTAGTTTTGAGTTTGCTTTTTTGTCATAGTTTTGCTCAGGCGTGACTCTGCGTATGGACAAGGAGACACTTTTGAAGTGGTCACTAGATGGAAGTATGCCCTATGCTCTGATGGTGCTGTCCTGAGGTCCCCAGCAGAGGCCAGGCTCCTGGGCACAGGACCCCGTAAGGTGCTATTTGATCCCTTGCTCCGGACCCAGAATCTTCGCTGGGGCAGGAGGAGGAGGCCAGCCCCATTCAGGTGCCTGCGTGTAATAAGAACTGGGGCTCAGAAAGGGGCTTCTTTGGACCAAGCTGCACTCTGAGCACCCCTGTGACCCTCTCCCCTCACTGCCCACTCACTTGGGGGAGCAGGGCAACACCAAGAAAAGCTTTGCTGCATGAGCTGCTGGAGGCCGGGGATTCATCTCGCCATGTGCAGAAGCTTCACAAGCCTGAGGAAGGAGCCACTCCCCATTCCTCCTCTTTACCCTCCCAGGGACTCCTGTGGGAGACAGAGGCCCAGCCAGGACCCTGCCCACTACACGGACGAGTGTGCAGGAGGTTTGGCACCAGCCAGGGAGGGCAGGACCTGCTGGGTAGGGAGGCCTTTGAGCTTTGTCTCAGTGCCCCTGGGAACACGTGGAGTCCCCACCCTGAGGACCAACTGTGGGATCACAGAGTGACAGCAAGTCCATGGGCCTCATCCATCCATGCCCAGCAGTGACCTGCCCTTGGGGGCTGGTACTCAGAGGAGCCAGGAGACCAGGAGTGAAGAGGGTAGGAGGCTGAGGGTCAGCAGTGGCGGGCAGGAGGGAGGGTGTGGCCATCTGCACTGTGCTTCCAGAAGGGCCCCGGTGCACGTGAAAGGCCAGCACATGACGGACCAGCCTGGAGACCGTCCTGGCTGTGCCTGCTCTCCAGCTTCCTCCATCCTCTGACCAGGCCCTGGGTGCCTTTGACATTGCACCAGCCACTGACCAGGGCAGTCATGGAGATGAAGGGGAGACAGCACCCTGTGGGGCTGCAGATCCTTATGCTTATGGGCGGCGATGGTGGCACTGCCTCTCCATCCTGCTGGCCAGTATCAGGCCAGGGGGTCCATCAGAGATGATCCTGCCTCCAACCACAGAGCCCTCAAGAACAGGCCTGCAGACTCGAGGTCCAGGGCGGAGTGGGGCACTCAGCCCACCCTGGTTCCAGGCCTGAAAGAGGGAATGTCTCACATCCACACAAGCTCACGCCAGGCACCCGATGCACACAGACACATAAAGACCACCTCTTTGGATGTCTTTTGTACCATGACAGTACAGACGCGACCAGACATTTTATCTCCAGAAACGTAGCCATCAGCAGGAATAAAAATAGGCTGCTGTCTCACTGCAGAGGATAAAAGCAAGCCAAGCATGGGACAGATAAAAAGAGAGGAATGGCAAAAAAGCAAAAGAAAAAATTCAAACAGAAAACAAAAAGCAAGAGGACAGAGATGGGAACAGCTGTGCCGAAATTAAAACTGAAAACGTCTTCATTAACAGACAAAGGTTTTGTATTGGATGGAAAGTAACATCCATAAGCACAGAACGGCCCTGAAACATTGAAAATAAAAAGATGGATAAAGGTTTGTGCTGTCAAACACAAATAACATAAATAAGATAGTAATGCAATAGGCAGGAGAGTCAAGTTCAAAGAGGAAAGCGGGGAATGGGGCCAGCATTTCCTGATACAAATGCTGTGAGGCAATAGCATGTGAAGCGTGAATCTCAGAGACAGCTTACGAGGCCAGCCCAGCCGCCACGAGGTGCGTGGCCATAGGAGAACCTGAAAGCATCCCAGCCAACTTGGAACTGTTAGCACTGCATTCCTCCAAATGATGGAGGAGGTGAGTGGTGGGTTGTGGCATTTCGACCGCCCCTTACCCTGTGGGCCGTTAACCTGACAAGCCCAGGCCTGCAACCTTCCAAAGAGGGGACCCACTGAAGCCCATGAGAATGTCCTGATATCACGACAGCGTTAACCAAGACCTTGGGAAGGTTTCCAGATGGGAACTCCTAACATTTCTAACTCACCAATACACTTGCCCATGGCGTTGGGTGGCTGACAGCATCACCGCAGCAGGGAGGTCACTTGGGATGATAACACCAAGATTCTGCACTATTCAAGAATTAGCATGGCCCTGGCCAGCACAGCAGGGCTGTGATGGGGAAGTGCAGGGAGCCTGTCCCGTTTGGGAGGCAGACCCAGAAGGCCGTGGGATCCACCTACTGTGGGGGTGCATGCATGGAAGGGGGTGCCCCCACTGAGGCAGAGTCCTCAGGAGCTGCCCTGAGAAGAACACACAGGCAGCTTTGAACTGTGCAGAACAAGAGGTGCCGCGGGATGTTCAGCCTCAGGTGAGCACAGGACGTGATGACCAGGGCCTGGGATAGCCAGATTGGGACCATTCCGGTGGGGAAACCCATGGTGAGGGGGAACCCAAAGGCAGGCCCAGCCCCACGGCCCAGCAGAGAGCTCATTTAGTTGGAGTGGAAGCAGCACATGTTGGCCTGGGAAGGAAGCAGGGTGGCCCTCCTGCCAGGATCCCAGGGCTTAACCCTCACCCCCAAATAATGGAAGGGGTAGAGATCCACAGGTGGCAGAAGTCAGGGGGAGCAGAGGAGATCACGAACGTGCTAGGAGCCTTGAGAGAACTTCTGGAGCCAGAGGAGAAGGACTAGCTCAGAGAACTGATCATGAAAGTGTTCCCCCATCCTCTGCACCTGTGTTCACACCACCTCAATGTGTTCACACCACCTCAATGCATTCACACCACCACAAGCTCATACCATACTCAGTCACCCAACTACAATTCTGTTAAGTATTCCTGGTTTGGTTAATGTGCCCTAGTTGTGCAAGATGTCACCACTGAAGGAAGCTGGGAGATGGACCATGGACCTTTCTGTGTCATTTTTGCAACTTCTTCTGAGTCTAAAAATTAGTTCAAAAGGAAAGTGTTAACAAATCCATTAAGTAGAAATTAATTTATCAAAGCATCTCATGTAGCAATGCAAAGGCCTCCATGAGTGGTAAGGATCTATTAGTTGTTTGCACGCTCGTGTGAATTAGCTGGTTAGAATTAATCTTAGCATGAAACTGAATGAAGTACTGGATGGGGGAGGATGTGGAACAATACTCATATTTGAGCTGAGGGTGCCCTGAGGGCTGGACTGAGAGATGTATTCAATGGGGCTGAGGGTTAGGGCAAGCTTTGAGCCCCAGGGCAGAGACTCTGGGAGAGAGAAGGGCCTGAGCTCTGACCTGGAAGGATATGTTCCCTCCTGTGGCTCTTCCACCTCTACCCACTTTGCCACAGGGTCCCGTGGCCCTGGCAGAAAATGAGCTGCACCCACAGAGCTTTGTTCTCTGGATCAAGAGTCCTGTTTGTTTCATGGGCAGCCTGGAACCAGAAAAAGCTAATTGTTCCACCCAGTTTGACTATGGGCAGCAAGATTGTATTCATGCTCAATGACCGCTGCTCAGGTCCATTTGGGAAAACAACCCTCGGCGACTTGGGAATGGCTTAGGTTCTGTGTTGCCCTTTGTCAGAGCCTGTGGGGGGCTGTGGGGCTGCAGTAAGGGCCTGAGACTCTGCCTCCTGGCACCCCGAGCAGGGCGGGCTCTCACACAGCCTTGACTTTCCGGGGAGCAGCTAGAGCAAGCTCGATGAGACAAATGCTTTTCTTCTGCTTGCAGAGGAAAGAGGCTTGGATTAAGTTTTTAAATTTATTTCAAATGCCTCTATCATGAGACTTACACAATTTGTATTTTCCAGCTTTAAAATAAGCTTTAAAGTTTGAGACTTTATTTGTCTGAGCAAAGAAAATGCTTCCTTCTTTGTTAGATGTTTTGTTGTTTATTGAACACCTAAGAAAAAGCCATTTAACAAAGATCCAAATGTTTACCCTCCAGTGACAGAGGCCCAACCAGAGTGTGCCTTGTAGGGGAATTTGTGTCCTAGAGGGTAACGGCTGAAAGAAAAAGTCACCAGGCCTGCTCCACTGTGGTCTGCACACACAGGTCAACTTAAGAGGAATCAGTTTTTGCTTTTTTTTTTTAAAGCCAAACAGTACAACAAGCATTTCTGCTGCTGTGAGTGTTTCTCTGCCAGCTGGCCGTGCCGTGTTGTGTGGGTCATCTAAGGCAACTAATGAGAGTTTTGTTACTCCAGCATTCGTTGCAGAACAGAGCCATGATGTGTTCTCTTCAGGTTCTCTTCAGGTTCCACCTGACTGTGGAGAAAGTGCAATATGTACCCAAAAGTAAAAATGTCCTTCTTCCTAGAATTTTGTTTCTGAGCCACAGGCCAGCATTTAAATATAAATATTTTGGTCACTAGAATACATGAGTTCCATGAAGCATAAATGGTCTGACTTCATATAAGACATTTGATGAGGGCCTTAAACATTTCCTGCAGCCCCACCCAGGGCAAGCATGCTGAAGGTCAGCGCTGCTGGTCAGCCCCACAGAGGTTTCCACAGCGCTTTGGGGTCTTCTCTCCTCAGCTACTAAATGGCTCCTAACACACCCGGCTCTTCTTTGAGACAAGACCATAGGTGGGGGTTTGTGATTGTTATGGGTTTTGTTTGGGAGTTTGAGATACTTGATACAGGGCTGTAACTCCATGGGTTTGGGCAAAGGCGTGGCCTTAGGCATTCATTGGTATTTCTTAGCCAGAAGATCTCACAGAATGAAAATCAACTGCAAATAAATAATGCTAACAGTGTCAGTGGCGCAAGGAGAGGGCAGGGAGGGTTCAGGAGATGGGGCCGGCAGCTCAGCGGCATCTGGGCTCTCTCCCCTGCCCCAGGAGCAAATCTCAGCTTGGTTGAGAGAAGACAGAGACAGCACTTTTGATAGAAAGAGAAGCCCCCATGAAATTTGGGATCTGAGTGGAGTCGTGGGACACCAGGAAGAAATGTCAGGAGATGATTAAGGTGTATAATAAGGTGTCCAAAACCTTTTGACAAATACAAATTAGAGAAAGGGAGGCAAGGGCAAGGGCCCTGAGATGGTGCCCAGAGAACTTTAAATGGAGCCTGTGCAGCATCTGAGCCAGGAAAGGGACCACCTCCGTGAGAGATGGATGGGGCACCAGCCCGGGCAGCCTCCACTAGGTCTCTCTAGCCCGAAATACAGACAGCCCATCTCTTGATCAAAAAGATGTGTCCGTGTTCCATCCTCTTTTGTTCAGGGAAGGCCGGCTGTGAGAGCTTTTGGAAGAAATCTCCTCTCACCACAACAAAAGCAGGAGAACCTTGGCCCATGATTCCACAGCACAAGGAAGACACGCAATTAGCTTCACTGCAAAGTGCTCCCAGATGAAACTGGAAACACAACAAATAAAATCATTAGCCATCGGAATTGGAATTACCTTCCAAGGCTCATGCTTGTACTTTTCTCTCTCTCGCTGTCTCTCTGATTCTCTTTCTCTGATTCTCTCTCTCTCTCTTTCTCTCTCTCTGACTCTCTCTCTGTCTCTCCCTCTCTCTGCCTCTTTATCTCTGTCTGTCCCTTTCTGTCTCTCTATTTCTGTCTTCCCCTTCTGTTTCTCTTTTCCCTCTCTTTCTCTCTTCCTATCTTCTTCCCCCTTCCTCTGTCTCCTCTCTCCTTCTCTCTCTGTTTCCCAAGCACGACTCTCGATGGTGCTAATGACTATATGGAAACTGAGTCCTGTGCCTGTGTGTGGGAGAAGAAGGCAGGAGGTGCGTCTTCGGGAACTGTGTCTGTAGGTGACTCACAGGGTCAAAGACTCCCATGGCTTCAAACTCAGCTGTAGAATCCAAGGCATTCTGAGGGGCCTCCTTCGGGGGTTTTCAGGTTCCCCAATACCCCCTTTATTTGGCTGGCCTGTCACCTACCTGTGCCAGAGGTACAGTGAGTACAGGGGTGGGGGTTAGACAGGAGACCAGGACAGAACCTTGCTCACACAGCCCCACGCCCAAGTCAGACAACCTGTCCTGGAGACACCAGCCATGCGTCTGCTTCTGTAAACCAACCCCCAGCCCGGGGCTGTAAAGGCTGGAGCCCATTGGCACAAGTATCCCCTACAGCCCCTACCCGGTTCTCGGTGCATTTGGTCATGTGGCCTTTGTCCCCACCACATCCTGCTATTTGCCATTATTTTTAGTGTGTGTAACATCTGCCAGGATGCCCAGGAGCACAGAGGAGTGGAGTGCATTCGCAGGACAAACACAAGAAATCCGAGGGTGCCGACGCCTCTCAGGCTGCCCACTGCCACACTGCCACCGCGAACCACCGGCCACAGCAGCCACACTGTGAGTCCTAGCTTCCCAGAGGGCCCTGGCCTTCCCAGCACAGCCCAAGGCCTCCCTGACTTTGACTTGGTTCCTCTTGGAAGCACAAACTCCATCTTAACACACTAGGCTACTGGGGAACGCGCTTTACATAAAGCATCTTTCATTGCGTGAAAGCCTTTCCCGAGGCTGTCATTACCACCTCAACCCATCCCCAGGCAGGCCTCTTTCCTCGCAGGGAGCTCTTCTGTTCCTAGGCTGCTCTGCTGCCCTCCGCGCAGGGATTTAAATGGGGTCATGACCGGGAAGGAGCAACAGTGGCTGGAACCAGCTCAGCAAGGTTCTGTTTCTCCACTTGGCTGCCGAGTCTCTGGGACAGATTCCCTAACCTGGA
Organism: Symphalangus syndactylus; assembly: GCF_028878055.3. Lineage (NCBI taxonomy): Eukaryota > Metazoa > Chordata > Mammalia > Primates > Hylobatidae > Symphalangus > Symphalangus syndactylus. The sequence continues at coordinate 143,221,873 of NC_072430.2, read as the reverse complement.
GTAGGGTACTTCCTTCCCTGTGCCCGTTTCCTCAACTATAAAATGAGTGTTACAGTACCCCCTATCTCATGGGGTGGTTGGGAATATTCATTGATTAATAGGGCTTGCCTCACTATAAGTACCATGTAAGGTATAAATTATTTTATATATATAAAATAGTTCACAATTTCAGCCATCGAGGCAGAGAGGGCTGTGCACCTGCTGCAGACAGCAAGAGTGGAAGAACCTGGGAAGCTCTCTGCTGATGCTCACGGCTGTCCAGGAAGAGGGAGTGGGGCCACCCAGCCCAGCTCAACTGCCCGGTAGATCTCAGTTCCATAGATGGTGGTCCCTGGTGACAGAGTGCCCCTCAGCTCCCATGAATGTGCCTGCATGCTTCCCTCCACGTCACCCTTCCCTCCACGTCACCCTTCCCTCCTCAGCTGGACATGCGCTGATGTCCACTTGTGACGTGTTTAGCTTCACTGCATGCCCGTGTGAGCCACGTGACCCTCGGCAGGGCTTATGAAGATGTAACATTGGACATGGTAACAGAATAACCACATGAGAATAATCTCACAAGATGGCGCATCCCCAACAGGCTAGCACCTGGGCCACCCTGGACGCACGTGTCTCCTGCTGGAACAGTGACCAAGGGGACAGTAAGGTCGCCCCGTCGGTGTGGTGTGTATGGGAACTCTCTGTACTCTGTTTGTAATTTTTCTGTAAATTTAAAACTCTTATAAGAAATGAAGTTTATTTTTAAATCCTCGTTTTCTTGTCTGACCACCCGCTCTTCTGCTGGGTGTCTGGATCAGGCAGGCACTGAGGGCACCCTGGGTGATTGGCCGCAGAACCTTGGGTCCATCAGCTCCCTCGGCCAAGGAATGTAACTGATCCCAGAACCATGAATTCCCCTAATTGCTCCCTCCGCAGAATCATCCTGGAAGCCCCAAGCTTCCACATGTGTTTCTACTCGGGCCTGGCCATTCCCATGTGGATGCCAAATGTCAGCCGCCCAAGGAGATGGGGCAACATTATCTCTCTAAGGCCTTGGATGAGCCCACCTTGCCTTTGTGTGGCTTTGGAGGGCCAGGACACATGAGTTTTAGAGCCACGGTCTCTGTTGTTGACCTAGGAGGAAGAGGCTGGGGTTGACCATTCCAATGCCTGAGTTTCAGCAGAGAAGGAATTTCACTTATAGACACAACCACTCGCTCTAAAAAGCCATGGGTCAATCACCAGCCACACCCCCAGAGTGGGTTTCTCCCAGTAGGATTCCTTCAAGTGTCCATTCCACAGTGACTCAAACTCCTCACATGCCAGTAGTCACCCCCACACTGCTGACTCTCCCAAGGGTCTTCCTGGGGTCTGCACTGAGGCCTTGGCCCCACAGAATCCTCATGGAAGGGTCTGGATGCTCAGCCTCATGTCACATCACACTCACAAGACCCCGTTTCCCCCTGGGCTCTTCCCATCCAGTTCTACACGGTGCACCAGAGCCCTGCTAATGCCCCCTTCCGGCCTGCTAGGCCTCCAGACCAGGAGGGAGGGTGCACTGGGAGAGCTGAGAAATGCCAGATTGATATATATAGGCCACCCGATGAATCTGGGGTATCTAGGGCCACTCTGAACCCTCAAATGTCAGCATCCCAAGTCCTGAGCCATGCCTGGGATGGAGGAGGGAGGTTAGGTCACCCGACTAGGGGACTGGGAAGGTTTTGGAAGTGTGAACTGGGGAAGTCTTGCTCCTCGGAGGCCAGGTGGATCCTGTAGGCTCAGCCCTTTAATTTTTCTCTGTCTTTGGATTAGGGGATGTTTTCTGGTTAGAGGGATCTGGGGCAGGGACAGCAGCCGCAGGTAGGAGACCAACAGGGAAGAGCTACCCCCGTGTCCCACCTGGGAGAAAGGGGAGGGCGCCAGGAGGCCTTTCTACATTGCCCTTCACCCTGCAGACTAAGAAACGCTGCAGCACCTAGGACAGGGATTCTGCCCAGGAACACACGGTTCACCTGCAGCCCGAGCTTCTCTGGACCCTATATCTCAACAAGCAGAGTGAGAGAGGATAGTAAAATCTAACACTTTTACAGGCACAAAGGGAGGGGGACTCTGTCCTCTGGGGAGGGTCTCATGGATACGGACAGGTCTGGATTATGCCCTCCCTTGTGGATGCCACACCTCTAATGCAGCTTCATTTCACAGCAGCCCAGGGCAGTCGCAATTCACTGTGCACTCGGAGAACTTACCAAAACCCTTTGCATACAGACCGAGAGCTTGCGTATACCCAGCCTGAGTGGCACAGCCAGTTACAACTTACTCTCTGGAAACTACTGGGTCCAGAGTCAGCAGAAGGTATAGAGATGCCATGGGGAAAGTGTCATTTGACTAGGTCTGCAAGCAGAGACGCCTCTTATGTGATACATCCAGCCCCGCCTCACCCCAGCCTCTGCTGCAGTGACCAGTGACCAGTTCCCACAGGCAGTGGTCGGCTTCACACAGCCACACTTCAGGGTCACCTGGCCTGGATCCTGGAGCAGGGGTTGATCCCAAAGGGGCCGCCTATCTCCAAGGGGGAATGGAAACTTACAGGGTCAGCGTGTTCCTTCTCAGGGGGTCTGGCGGGGACGCCCCAGGCCCTGCAAGAATAATATCTTTGCACTGACTCTCTCTCCTCCCTATCATCTCTCAGTCCTGCCCCTGCGCATCAGTCCCCTCATTCATTTATGGAGCCTCTTCCCAGGCTCTGCCCTCAGTGGGACCAGGCTAAGACTATGACATTGAAAGCTAAAGTCGTGGGGCACGGAGACCACTGTTCCCACCAGAGGAGGAAGATGGGGCCCAGGAGGCACCTGAGGTGACAGCATGGATGAGTGACTGGAACGGCCAGTGTGGGGAGGGGGGCAGCTCCCACCATTGCACAGACGGCCCGGGCTGCTGCCCCAGGATGGCAGAGTTGGCAACGTCTGCCCAGGAAATGAAAACAGCCCCCAGGAGAGGAGGATTCTTCTTTTGGCCTCCAAGGACTCGAGAATGTGCAGCAGAGAGAGAGGTCTGGAGGCATGACAGCAACGCTGGGAGGAGACACAGGAGGAGCCCGTCGTGGACTACCCTGGGGTGGCCACACCTGCCCCCTTCATCCAGTCCCCTTGGCTGTGGCCAACTGCCCCAGGCAGGGATGACTAAGGAACCAGAAAGTTTCTGGAAGGCCCATCCCAAATACAGAAGGCTCATGGGCTCAGCACCATTGAGCCCACCTGTGGGTGCCCTGAATCTTAAGCACCCCCAGGACTCCCAGTGTTATTGGCTCTTGGATTTGCCATCACCCCTGGGGCAGGACTTGGTGACTCCTCTCCATCTCCCCTCCTCCCTCCCTTCCTACACTCCTTCCTTTCTTCCTTCTTTCTCTCTTCTGAAGAGCTGAGAGATTTCTTCAAATCCCCAAAGAAAGCAGAAGAAACCAATTCTTTGGGTGTTGGGAGGTTTATTCCATTTTGCAATCCCCAAATAGCTGGACCAAGTGTCTATTAACTGCACCACCAGTGTCAGTGTGTGAACATTGTCATGAACTATGCTGCTTCCTATTGCCTCCCTGATTCATGGACTTCTAAGAGAAAGCCAGTAGTCAGGACCCTGAGAGCCTGGTTCCAGCATATCTGAGCTGTCATGTTAATACACAGTCTCCAAGCCAGGATCTTGGAGTAACCACATAATCTTCACAGCAACAACCTGAAGAACATGCCACGATGGCCTTCAGGCTACAGAGGAGGAGGCAGAGTGGTAAGTGACTTGCTCCTTGTATCACTGGGCTGCCTGGCCACACCAGCCTCCTCCTGGGAATCATGGCAAGGGCAGACAGGAGCAGTGGCCCCGTTCCTCAGCAGTGCTTGATGTTTTTGACCATCCACTTGAATCCATTCATCAACATTTGGCTGTGATTTCAATGCCAATTCTTTGATTATCCGTGAATTTGAATAATTTTCTCTCTTAGATTCCTTTGTCCTTCTTATGTTGTGAGCTGCTGATTTCTGGGAGCTCTTAGGCAAGTTCCTGAATGTCCTCGTGTCTCCGGCTCCTCGTTGAGCAGTGGGGCTCACCACCCCCCACCAGCTGAAGGATTAAATCCATGACTACAGAAAGCACTGATAATAGCGCTGGCTGAGGGCAAGGGCCGTGTTGTTATAAATTAAAGGTAGAAATTTTTTGTTTCTTCGTTTCTTGCTGCAAATAGTGACGTCAGTGTTTCATTTGCCTTTGCAAGTCACATATGGAAGTTTCACATTTATATAGAGTAATATAACTTTTCCATTCTGTTTTCTAACTTAGGTGTTATGCTAAGAGACGCCTTTTTCACCCCCAGAGTGTAAAAATATTCACCAATATTCCCCTCAAATTCCTTTACCATTTCATTTGTGTTACACTTATCTCTTTAAGCCATCTGGAATTTATTTCACTGTGAGGTAAGAATCCAACTTTAATTTTTTTCCCCCAAAACTGTAACCCCCTATGCCAGTAACATTTATTGCACAATCCGCTCTTTTCCACACGGATTTCATTCTCCCTTTTCATGTGATAAATACTTACGTATCTTGAGTCATTTCTGAACCATCAATGCTTCGCTCTGATTCTATTTTCTGTTCGCACCAGTGCCGTGCTCCTCTCACTACTCTGGCTCTAAGGCGTGTTGATATTCTGGACCCGGGGCCACTTCACGTTGTTATTTTCCAGGCTCCCAACTGTTCTTGCGCAGTCATTCTACCAAGTGAACTCAACATCATTTTGTTCTCCCCAATTAGACTTTTGGAATTTTAATTGGAATTCTATCCACAACACACCAGAGCGCCCTCCCCAGAGACCTGGCATGTTAAACATGACGTCCTTGCCCAGAGCAGGGACTGCCTCGTCCCTTCCAGGCCTCATGCTGAAGAGGGCTCTGCCACTGCTCTCACGCACCTCCTGATTTATGACAGTCTACACTTCATCATTCTGTAACTTGCAAATAAAATGCATTTTTCTTTCTTCTTCTTTTTTTTTTTTTATTTTGAGACAGGGTCTTGCTCTGTTGCCCAGGCTGGGGTGCAGTGTTGCAATCACACAGTCTTAGTTCACTGCAGACTCAAACTACTGGGCTCAAGTGATCCTACCACCTCAGCCTCCTGAGTAGCTGGGACTACAGGCGCCCACCACCATGTCCAGATAATTTTTTGTAATTTTTGCAGACATGGTGTTTCACTGTTTTGCCTAGGGTGGCCTCAAACTCCTGGACTCAAGAGACCTGCCCACCTTAGGGCCTCCCAAAGTGCTGGGATCACAGGCATGAGCCACCGCGCCTGGCCAAATGAATTTTCTCAACTGAGTCACATTTCCTTCATTCAAAAACAATGTTGATCAGAAAATGCACCATTAACTTGATGTCACCTTTCCAGGAAAAAAAAAAGGCTATCCTATTTAATATATGTAATGGTCATGAAAATATCCCAATTTCAGAAAAAAATAATAGTGAACAGGCATATATGTATTCGAAATAAGTATACACATACATGCATACATACAGACAGCAGAGCTGATCCTCCACTCTGAGGATCTAACCTTGGTTTTGCTGATACATGGAGCATCTAGAAAAAATCACAGATGCTTAGACATGGATGTTTTGTTACCAGCCACCTCCTGAGCTCATATCCGTTCTAGTCATTTTTAAGTTGTCCCTGGAAAGACAATAACTCAGATCATCCTGAAATAATGAAAATGATGTCTCCTCTGTGTCATAGCTTGGTTTTTTTCTTGTCTTATAAATGGGGATTTTATTGTGAGCCTCATCCTGGACCACTTGGGTCGATCTCTCCTCTGTGATGCCTTTTCATCAGCAGACACGAGGAAGAGCAGCGGCCACCAGTCTTCCTAATGCCCGTACACCAAAGGTGGTCTTCCTGGTGCTTCATGTGATCAGCAGTTTATGCATCTGTGTGCATCCAAGGGGAAGCCTCAGACCTTCAGAGCCTTTTCCCTGTGGTGCTGTTGTTTTTTGACCTAAGCATTTGAAGGATCCCTTCTTCCTTGCAGCTCAAGTGTTTTATTGGTGTATGTCGAGGGATGTGTTTCTTTCTGTATTCTACTTCTGTTGATTTAGCAGGTGCTGGGGGAGCTCCTGCAGACCCACATGGCTGCCCTGCTGTGTCTCTGAGTATCGTTTTCATCCCGTTGAGTCTGGCTCTGCCTTGGGGACGCCCATAGTTCAGACGTTCCCCCATATGCAGTATCCTTTTATTCTCTTCTTGTTTAAAATCCCATCCACCCTTTTGCCTCATCCCTATGCATTCTGGAGGCCTCCAGGCTCACACTTCACATTACGAGGGAGCTTTCCGAAGGGGCTGTTTTGCCTTTGACAGGATTTTAAATTCTGGGGTGACTGTCTTTGACTTCAAAACCACTTTTCCTCCTCACACCAAGCTCCCTTTGTGTCTCTTCCTGCCTTTTAGCAGTCCTTCCCGTATGTGTTTTCTTATTTCTTCTTTCATCTCTAGCTATGCTTGTATTTTCTGTTCTAGATAACATCATCATGGTGCATGGGCGTCCATCAGCCCTGAGCTACCCTTGACTCAGGCAGCTCATGAAGCCGATTTCGCACCTGCTGTCTGTACACTGAGGTCATGCTGGTGAGTTTCCTTGCTAAGCCTGCATGCGTCCTTTGCTCTCATGGAGTACTGCTCCCTTTGGCATGTCACAGTGCCCCTACCTGGACGTTGCAGAGAGAGACAGTGCCCTTGAGGACACTGCTGTTTGCCAGGGCTGCGTAAGTGTCCTGTGCCTGCCATGAAGGCATCACAGATCTATGCAGTGGTACCATTTCCAGCTCAAGGATTAGCCCATCCCACTGCCTGACAGCTGTTAATGCCATTGGCCCAAGATCACCTTAGCCTGGGGGCTGGTCACACACGTTAGGGGGTCATTATTGTGAAAATTTTATCTATTATAGCTGAGATATAATAGACTTGTATCTATTATCTGTGTCCTCTCCCTCTCACCCCATCCTCTCGGCTGAGACTGAGGAGGGTGGCCGAGTGTAACAGAAAGCGCTCATCAGGAGATAGATGGGGTTGTGGAGGGAGAGAGGGCAGCCAGGGAAGAGACAGACAGACTCCGAACCTCAGAAAACACCCATTCTTGAGGACAGCATCAAGGTAGGATTTGAGGTCAGGACAGGCAGATGACCTCCTTTAGATTCCAGGACTCTGGGCTCCATGACAGCAAATCTGGCCGCAGTGTGTGTGTTGGCAGTGGGTGTGGGGCGGGGGGCGCTGCTGATTGACAAGGGCTCTTAGGAGCGTCTGGCTCCTACCCCCTGTTGGAAAATACAGTACATTTATGCATGCTTTGAAATTGAACATCTGTCCCCAATAATGTATGGCAATGGACATTTTCATTTTGAGTTAATGAAATTTCCATTTTTTAATAAAAAAATAGATAATGAATGAGACTGACAACATGAATGAAAACTCTCAGTTCTCTGAAAACCAGCAGCCAATCTCATCACCAACAGAACTCAAGAGTGTTCAGGGCACCTCTGCAATTCCTCTGAGCAATGCCCACACTGCCAACCCAGCCCTGCTCAGTCCAGTGAGCTTGGAGATCTAGCCAGCAGCAGTGCCCAGCTGTGGGGTGATGGAGAGTCCGGGGTTCATGGAGAAGGTGGCCTTGGGAAAACATGTGTTAGGGGCCAAGGACGCAGGTGCACACTACCAGGGAGGATGGGATTGCCTTTGTAAATTAAATCTTCCTGTTGCAGGTTTGTGCAGCCTGGCCTCTAACTCCTAGGCCAGAAATTATCTCCTAATTCCAGACTCAGGTCTCCCTGCTGACCTGTGAATGTGAGTCAACTAAAATGGCAGAAATAAGATTCTTCTGGTTTCATGGAACGTCTTGCAAGACTGAAGGCCACTGCAGTCAACTTCTGACCTTGAGGGGTACTCTCAGCTCAGATTCTTTGTAACTAATCCTACTCAACTTTTGTAAAGTGATGACAACAGAACTTAGTTTATGATCTCATTTATCACCCTCCCTGTCACTAAAATACGAGACGCAAGTGCTCCACCCAAATATTTGAAGAAAAGCCAGCAAATGCAAAGTGTAAATTCCTTCTCAGCATCATTGGCTTGTGAACTTGTCAAGGGGTGGCTCTGAGTGCTGAGCTCATTGCAACTCCCTCCTGGGATTTGCTTGTGAAGAAAGGAAGGGAATAGATTCAAATCAGATTTTGCCTTGGGAGCCCATCTTGCTCTAGGCCAAATTAAATGCATGTATTCCATTAGTATGTGGTAAGAGATTAAAATTATGATAGAATTGGCTAGTCTACAGTCTTCTAGAACAAAAAATGGCAACGGTTTGCTTGTGGGAGGGAAGCATTTGTGAGTTTTTAAAAATCTGAAAATGAGAATAAACATTCATATGACTCATGGATTAGTCAGACAGTGTATGTTTTTCCCCAACTCCCTGGAGCAACTGACATAATCAAGGTGCTCATTGGCTAAGCTGACCTTCTCCTCACCCACACTACTGAAGTAGAATCTATTGCCTTTCCTTAGCCTCCACCCGCACGAGCGTCATCCTGGCTGTTCTAAGCAATGACAACAATGGACAAACATAGAGAATGAGGCAGACATTCAGAGTTGTGCAACTTAGTATTATGCCCTAGTTTGTGCAAGAGGGTCAAGTCTGGTGTTTCTGGCTAATTTCTCAAATATGTCTGGAAAATATTTTTTGACACTTTTTCCCCCAGGTGGCAGAATTTGAACAACATGTGGAAGATTTAAGAACAACATTTTGGGCTCAGTATAGGGAAACACTTTCTAATGAGAGTTGCCCGCCCATGCCAAAGTCCATCTCGAATTATCCCACCTTGAAAGCATTTTCAGTGGGACCTGAACAACAGTCAGTCAGGGATGCTTTCAAGGGGTGGACTTCAGCAGTCACAGTTGGTGACCTGCCCACAGGCCCCTGCGGCCTCCAACTGGAGGTGCTTGTAGCTCTGTCTTAAGGCTTTCTCTGCAAGGAGGATCAAGCCAGAAATACCAGGGAATTAAAGGCACCCCTGGGAACAGCCCTCACCCAGTGACTGATAAGAGTTGGTGGGTAAAGGCCCCACTTTCTTACTCCTCAGGTAGGCCAACACGGGTGCACGTTCTATAATTGGCCAGAGGTCCCCCATGGGATTGGACCCAGCACCCACAGCAGTCAATGATGCTCCTTCTTGCATTTTTCCCATCTTTCATTCTGCATTTGCCCAACAGTGCTTCCTGGAATCACCCTCAAAATAATTACTTGTGCTCAAATCCTTGTCTCAGGGCCTGCCACTGGGGGAGCCCATCCTAAGAAAGGGGGTTTGTGCATTGGGTGTTTAGGTTGTGGGAGAAAAAATGAATCTCACTCTCTGGAACCTTGAAATCTAAACCTAGGAAGAAGAAAAAGAAAGACAATTGATACTGGTTTGAAGATGAAGAGGCTGGAGCCAGGATCAACTGAGCAACCACTGACCATGCCCTGAGGACCAGGAAGAACTGAGGACCAGGAAGAGTTGCCCCAGGTATGACGGACACCCAGAGAGTAGCCCTGCATCTCCCAGAGGAAATACATCCTGAATCCCAGAGATGATTGCAGGTGAAACTTCACAGCTACTTCTTACACCTCTGACTCAGGTTTGTTCTTTAATTTCCAAGGGCTACATATGCTATACCTACGTAAAGATAGTAAATGCACAGTAATGGTGGCGTTGCAAATCAGTGGGGAAAGCATAAGTTAGTTACTAAGTGGAGTTTAGGTACTACCATTTATAATTAATCTGTGTCTTAAACTAAAATCATTTCAATTGTGATTAACATATTAAATATTAAAGAAAAGATTATAAAACTCTTAAAATAGATGATAATCGAATATTTATATGACCATAGATGGGATGGAGAATTTCAAGAGTGACCCCAAGGCAAAAACTGTAAAGAGAAAAACTGATAGATAAGTCGACCTAAACATGTAAGACTTCTTTATGTCAACGATGAAATAAAAAGGGAAATGATGAAATGGAAACAAGATAAATACAAATTGTTAATGGTCTTCATATAGAGATTGCATTTAAAATTCAATAAGCTATGGAATAAGGGTGTGCTAAGAACACGAATATGCATACTATATAAAGTAGGAGAAAGTTTAATCTCATTAATAATTTTTTTCAATGACATGTTTTCCTACGATAAAGGAAAGGTCTATTAAGTGTAGTGTCCCAGATTGGTGAAAAACGTGAGAAGGCAAATCAATACTATCCTGAAGACTAGGTAGACATGAAAATTATTCTGAACTGAAGACTGGCAATATGCACATGCAGTAGAAGCTCCAAAAATAGGCCCTTTAGCACAAGGGTCCGCAGTCCCTGGGCCATGGACCAGTACTGGTCCACAGCCTGTTAGGGACCTGGCTGCACAGCAGGAGGTGAGTGGTGGGCTAGCGAGGGACGCTGAGCTCCGCCTACTGTCAGATCAGCAGTGGCATTCGATTCTCATAGGAGTGGAAACCCTACGGTGAACTACACATGTGAGGGATCTAGGTTGCATCCTCCTTATGAGGATCTAATAATAAAGGTAATGCACTTGAATCATCCCAAAACCATCCCCCAGCCCCATCTGTGGAAAAATTGTCTCCCACAAAACTGGTCCCTGGTCCCAAAAAAGGTTGGGGACTGCTGCTTTAGCCCATGAAGTGGCCCATTCTACTTCTAGAAATTTAATACTCCTTTTCTCCAAATGTGAGCTGTGTCCAAAAATTATATCACAAAAGATGTTAATAACAAAACTGTTTCTAAGGAGGAAGTATTAGAATAGAAACAACCATCTAGAAACATGAATTCAATTAAATAAAAATTTTACACAATAAGATAGTATGTAGCCATTAAAACAATGTTGAAGCAATGCATATATTGGTATTGAAAATGTTCATAAAATGCAGTTAGGTGAAATCGTAAGTTAAACTTTTAGTGGGAAAGCATACTTAAACATAAACAGACTCTGAAAGCTACCAGCAGTTGCTTCTCAGTGAGTGGGATTATCATTGGTTTGGCCTACTATATTTTCTGACCTCAGTAAAAATCTATTACTCTGGGGGTAAGAAAAATAAGTTCTGAAATTTCATTTTGAATAAAAATAATAACAATAAATCATCTATACATTCAACTAAGACGGTAAAAAAGGGACAAATATTTCTAATTTGAAAATACAAAAGGAAGGAAATAATAAGGAATAAAAAATAAATCAAGAAATTATGAAAAAGAACAATGCCATTAATAAATAAAGTCATGTGCTCTCTGAAACAGCAATAAACAGACAAAAAAGGAGAATAAAAATATGCATGTGTGCTATTATCTCAATTATGTTTAAAAGCATAGAAAATACTCAGAAGAAAACATGCAAGATATTAAATGCCGCATCTGGTCATTGCACTCATATATTTTTTCTCTAATTTTATATTTCATTTTACAAATATTCTACAATGACCATGAATTCATTTTGTAATCTTAAATTGACACTGGAAATAAGTATAAAGGAAAAACATGGAGTTTTAAGTGAAAACACTGACGGTGGAAATGATAGATGGCTAAAATAGGCTAAGGTAAAAATTAACATCAGCACTGGCAGAACCACAGATGTAGGTAAGGCATATTCCTACTCCGACTTATGCCCTTGACTTGGAGTCCCCAGGATCTAGGTGTCTCCAGTGCCCCCCATACGGTTCAAGGCAGAATGGCACATGAAGCAAGGGATGGCAGAAGGGAGAAGGTAGAGCAGAAAGCATGGGGCTGTGCACAGCAGGACAAAAGGAAATCTGGACAAGTGGAAAGATCAGAAGGTACAAGTCCAGATTCCCAAATAAAGGAGTGATTATGGGCACTGCTAAGGAAAGGATTAGGCTCCCAGGTGATAATCGTAAGCAGCTGCAGGGGGAAGCTGTAAAGAGTCAGAAGTAAGGCAACAGCATCAACTGGACCCAACAACAAGGACAGTTGCAAGATGGGCAGCATGCTGTAAGAAATGATGATGCCCTCAACGGAGGTAGAAATTGCATTTCGTTCTTCAAGTAGTTTTTTATAAATGTATGTGTTTAAAGTTCCTGTCCTTCTCCTTAACTTGTTAATTTCTATAATTAAGTGTTCGTTCAAGTTGTAAGTTATTTAGTTATTTGTATATTAAAAGGTTATAGGTATGTTAAATCAAACATTCCAGGGTTTTTCAAAGCACAGTGATCAAACTGTTGGATTTGAAATTGTGTTGGGTTTTACAATGTTGGACAAAATATTTTGGCAAGGCTGGAAAAATGGTCACTCTCATACACTGTAGATGAGAATGCAAAATGCAAATTCCCCCATGGAGAGGAATTTCAAAATACCTAGCAAAACTTCAAATTCATTTAACCCTTGACCCGCAATTCCACTTCTAGAAACACACCCAAAATATAGATTGGGAAAAATACACAAACATATATGCATAAGATGAATCATTGTAACACTGTTTATAATAGCAAAAGACTGGGAGCAACCTAAAGGTCTATCAAAGGGTACTAGCTGAATAAACTATGGTATATCTACACAATAGAGTACTATACAACTATAAAAAGCAATGAAGAATATTTATGTATGCTGCTTTGATGTGACATTTAGGACACATTCTTAAAAGAAAAAACAAAGTGGATAACTGTGGTATCTTCAAGTTGATATGTTACCATGTGTTGAAAAAATAGGAGAATATGAAAATAAATATTTGCTTTCATTTTGAGATAGAAGGATAAAACATACATTTTCACAAAATTACCTGTAGAAAGATAGAGGGGACAGGGAGAGAGGCTGGACTTCTCTGAATATAACATTGTTTTATAGTTCCAACTTAGGATCCATGTAAATAATTATAACATAAAAATCAACTATGGAACAACTCCTAAAAATCAAAATCAAAATTAAGCAAATGAACCTGAATGTGTATCAGGTGAGTAATAAGCAAAACGGAAAGCAGCTATTGAAGTGATTTCTAAACCTAATGATTTGACTAGTCATCCCTAGTGAAATAAACCCCAGGAAAACACATGCACAAATACAAGAAAGTTAACATTTTCAGTATTTATATTGCTGACACTTATTGCATTGGTAGGTACTTTTATCCTGAGGTTATTTTGTTTATTCTATAGGATAAGACAAATAAGTAATTATGTTGATGTCATGAAGAACCAGGATTTTGAGCTTTGGAGAAAGGAGATACATACAGATCAATCAATTTTAGTAAAAAATAATAGTACTAAATTTGAGTTGGAAGTAAAATTTTTAACTCAAGAAATATTTTGTCTTTTAAAAAATGTGTATTTCCTAGTTCTGTCCACTGGAAACATCTGGTAATGAGGAAAATCCCAGTAGCAATGAGCACCCCTAGAGCCCAAACTGTGTTTTCTCTATATCATCTCCCTTTAAAGGAAACCATGGCCCTTGGAAAAATGGCTGAGTCCAAGTCTAGGGCAGGAACAAACAGAATGCACCAGGAACATCTTGTAATACCAAAAGCAAGAAGGGTATCAGGTTGTACTAGGATCTGTCAGTGGTCTCAGGACTCAACTTGAAAAACCTTCTATTGGCCAAAGAAGGGACAATATGAGCATGAGTAATAATAATGACTGAAATAGACTGAAACATACCAAACATGTTTCTATCTCATGAATTCATAATTACACTACTAAAAAGAGTTATTTGTCATCCATAAGGAATACTATGAACCAACTACTTAGAAAATGTATAAATATCTCAGACAAGCAAAAACTGAGGGAATTTGTCACCTTTTGACTGGCCTTATAAGAAATGCTCAAGGGAGTCCTACATCTGGAAGAAAAAAGATTATAATTACCATAATGAAAACATGCAAAAGTATGTTTAAAATTTCACTTGGTAGAGTAGGCACCCAAAGGAGAAAGAGAAAAGAATCAAACCTTCTCACTACACGAAACCCCAAACTGCAATGATAAACAATAAGAAAGGAATGAAAGACATACAAAATAACCAGAAAACAGTTTACAAACTGACAGGAGTAAGTCCTCACTGGTCAGTAATAACCTTAAGTACAATTGGATTAACTTTTCCACTGAAAAGGTATAAATTTGCTGAATGGATTTAAAAAAAAACCCAACAATATGTTGCCTACAAGAAACTCATTTCACCTGTAAAGACACATATAGACTGAAGAAAGTGAAGGAATGATAAAAGATATTTCATGCAGACAGAAGCCTTTAAGTCAAAACTGTAAAAAGAGACAAAACATGTTATTATATAATGATAAAGGAATCAATTCAGCAAAAGGATATAACAATTGTAAATATATACATACCCAACACTGAAGCACCCAGATATATAAATCAAACATTATTATTAGATCTAAAGGGAGAGATATCCTGGGCATGGTGACTCACACCTGCAATCGCAGCACTTTGGAAGGCCAGAGCAGATGGGTCGCTTGAGCCCAGAAGTTTCAGACCATCCTGGGCAACATGGTGAAACCCCATCTCTACAAAAAATAAAAAATAAAAAAATTAAACACGTGTGGTGGTGTGCACCTATAGTCCCAGCTACCTAGGAGGCTGATGTGGGAGGATCAATCACCTGAGCCTGGAGTTCAAGGCTGCAGTGAGCCATGATTGTGCCACTGCACTCTAGCCTGGGAAATGGAGTAAGACTCTGTCTCAAAAAAATAAAGTTGGGGAGAGACAGACTCCAACACAATGATAGTTGGGGACCTCAACACCACACTCTCAGCATTGGACAGAGCATTTAGACAGAAAATCAACAAAGAGACATTGAATTTAAACCACATTTTAGACCAAAGAGGCCTAACAAACGTTTACAGAACATGTCATCTGACAGCTGCAAAATACATATTTTTTTCATCAGCACATGGAAGATTCTCAGGATAGACCACATGTTAGGTTACAAAACAAGTCTCAACAAACTTAATAGAATTTAAATCAAATCAACTGTATTTTCTGACAACTGTGGAATAAAAGTAGAAATCAATACAGAAGGAAATTTCAAAACTGTAAAAACACATAGAAATTAAACAAAATGTTTGTGAATGACAAATGGGTCAATAAACAAATTAAGAAGGAAATTTAAACATTTCTTGAAGCAAATGAAAATGGAAACAGAGCATATCAAAACTTCTGGGATTATGCACTGAAAGTAATTAGAAATGCAAGAACAAACCAAATGCAAAATTAGTAGAAGAAAAGAAAAAAATAAAGATCAGAGCAGAAACAAATGGAATTCAGACTGAAAAAATACAAAAGATCAATGAAACGAAAATGTGTTTTTTGAAAAGATTAACAAAATTGACATACTACTAGTTAGACTGATCAAGAAAAAAAAAGACCCAAGTAAATACAATCAGAAACAAAATGGACACATTACAGCTTTTACCACAGAAGTACAAAGGATTGTTGGAGACTATTACCAACAATTCTATGTGAATAACTATACACCAACAAATTGGAAAACTTAATGAAAATGGATAAATTTCTGGACACATGCAACCTATCAAGATTGAACCATGAAGAAATAGAAAACCTGAACAGATCAATTACAAGTAATGACATTGAATCAGTAATAAAAATCTTTTATCAAAGAAAAGCCCAGAACCTAATGGCTTTATTGCTGAATTCTATCAAACATTTAAAGAAGAGCTAGTGCCAATTCTTATCAAATCTTCCAGAAAATTGAAAAGGGGAATTTCTTCTAATTGTTTTACAAGACCAGCATTACCCTGATACTAAAACCAGATAAGGACACAACAAAAGAAAACTATAGGCCAATATCCCTGGTGAACATAGATGGAAAAATCCTTAACAAAAACTATTAAACTGAATCCAGCAGCACATTAAAAAAATCATTCACCATGATCAAGTGGGATTTATCCCAGGAATGCAAGGATGGCTCAACATACGCAAATTAATAAACATGATACATCACATCAAAAGGATGAAAAACAAAACCAAATGATCATCTCAATAGATACATAAAAAGCATTTGATAAAATTCAACACTGTTTCATGATTTCAAAAACTCAAAAAACTAGGTATAATAAAAGGGAATGCTGAAAGCTTTTTCTCTAAGAACTGGAACAATACAAGGATGCCCACTCTCACCACTCTTACTCAACATAGTACTAAAAATCCTAGCCACAGCAATTAGGCAAGAGAAATAAATAAAGGGCATCCAAATTGGAAAAAAGGAAATAAAAATATTCCTCTTTGCAGATAACATAATTTTACACATAGAAAACCCTAAAAGTTACACCAAAAAACTCTCAGAACTGATAAACAAATTTAGCAAAGTTACAGGATATGAAATTTTAAACTACAAAAATCCATAGCATTTCTATACACCAATAATGAACTAGCAAAAATAAATCAAAAAGCAATCCCATTTATGATAGCTACAAAAATGTAAATAATAATTATACCTAGGAATAAACTTTTTTAAAGAGGTGAAATATATGTATAAGGAAAACTTTAAGACCTGAAACTATGAGAATATTAGAAGAAAACATTGGAGAAACATTTCAAAACACTGGACTGGGCAAAGATTTTTTGGGTAAAACCTCAAAAGCACAGAGAACAAAAGAAAAAATATACAATGAGATTACATCAAGCTAAAAAGCTTCTGCACAGCAAAAGGGACAATCAACAGAATAAAGAGACAATCTACAGAATGGGAGAAAATATTTGCAAACTACCCATCTGACAAATAATTATTAATCAGAATATGTAAGGGACTTGAACAACTCAATGGCAAAAAATAATAATAATCTGATTTTTAAATGGGCAAATGATTTGAATAGACATTTCTCAAAAGAAGATACACAAGTGGTTAACAGTTATATGAAAAAATGCTCATCACTAATTACCAAGGAAATGCAAATCAAAATGACAGTGAGATATCATCTCACCCCAGTTCAAATGGGGTGAGATGATTTCATCAGAAAGACAAAAAAAAAAAAAAAAAGATGATTGTGAGGATGTGGAGAAAGGGGAATGACACTTCTGGTGGGAATGTAAATTATTACAGCCACTATGGAAAACACTATGGAGATTTCTCAAAACACTAAACATAGATCTACAATATGATCCAGCAGTCCCACTGCTGGGTACATATCCACAAGAAAGAAAATCAGTTGGCCAGGTGTGGTGGCTCATGCCTGTAATCTTAACACTTTGGGAGGCAAGGCAGGCAGATCACTTGAGGTCAGGAGCTCAAGACCAGCCTGGCCAACGTGGTGAAACTTCATCTCTACTAAAAATTAGCCAGGCATGGTGGCACATGCCTGTAATCCCAGCTACTTGGGAGGCTGAGGCAGGAGAAGCACTTGAACCCAGGAGGCAGAGGTGTCAGTGAGCTGAGATTGCACCACTGCACTCCAGCCTGGGTGACAGAACAAGACTCTGAAAAAAAAAAAAGAAAGGAAAGATGAAAGGAGAGAAAGAAGAGAAAGAAAGGAAGGATGGAAGGATGGAAGGAAGGAAGGAAGGGAAGAAGGGAGGGAGGGAGGAAGAGAGAAAGAAAGAGAGAGAGAGGGAGGGAGGGAGGGAGGAAGGGTCAGTTATCAAAGACATCTGCACATCCATGTTCATTATAGCACTATTCACAATAGCCAAGATAAGGAATCAACTTCACTGTCCATCAATAGATGAATAAAGAAACTGTGGTGGCCAGGTGTGATGGCTCATGCCTGTAATCCCAGCACTTTGGAAGCCCAAGGTGGGTGGATCACCTGAGGTCAGGAGTCTGAGACCAGCCTGGCCAACATGGTTAAACCTCATCTCTACTAAAAATACAAAGATTAGCTGGGCATGGTGGCAGGTGCCTGTAATCCCAGCTACTCGGGAGGCTGAGGCACGAGAATTGCTTGAATCAAGGAGGCAGAGGTTGCAGTGAGCTGAGATTGTGCCATTGCACTCCAGTCTGGGCAACAAGAGCGAAACTTTGTCTCAAAAGAAAAAAAAGAAAAGAAAAAAAGAAACTGTGGTATATATATACAATGGAATATTATGCACCCATAAAAAGGAAATTCTGTCATTTGCAGCTACATGGATGAAACTGGAAGTCCTTATGTTAAGTGAAATAAGCCAGGCAGAGAAAGACAAATATCACATTTTCTCACTCCTATGTAGAAGCTAAAAACATTGACCTCATGGAGGTAAAGGTTAGAATGATGGTTACCAGAGGCTGGGAAGGGTGAGGCAGGGGGGTAGAGATAGGTTGAGGAGTACACAATACAGTTAGATAAAAGGAATAAGTTCTAGTCTTTAATAGCACAGTTGGGTAACTAGTCATCAATAATTTATTGTAGATTTTTTAATAGCTAAAAGAGAAGATTTTAAAAGTTGACAATACAAAGAAATGATAAATGTTTGTGGTGATGGATATCCCAATTATCCTAATTTGATCATTACACATTATATGCATGTATCAAAATATCACATGTACCCCATAAGTGTGTACAATTATTATTTACCAATAAAAAATTTTTAAAGAAAATTTATAAGTGAAGGGAAACAATAAAGTACATATTCTGTCTTTTCTATATGGACTGTATTTCAGGGTAAAAAAAATTAATAAGGAAAACTTTTCTCCATGAAAGTGTTCACACTGACAATTGAAGACGAAACAATAGAATTAAAATATCACATTTTTGCACACAGAAAAAATTGAAATAATGGATCTAGACAATAATCACCATTGGTTTCTCACATAACAAATAGAGGGACAACCAAACATTGCATGCCTCCTGATGAAAATACATACCACTGATGGAGCATTTTACTTAAAAACAGTTTAATCTGATCAAAATTCTATTTGCAAATAGACTCTGTCAATATGTAGAAAGGATAATACATCATGATAAAGTTGGTTTCCTTCCAAGAATACATAGATTAAAAGAAAAAAATTATAAGATTATCTCACAAATGCTTCTAAAGTACTTGAACATTCAATACCAATTCATAATAAAAAATTTTACTGTCCTTAATCTGATAAATATTATCTACACAAATCTATAGTAAGCATTATAGCTAATTGTGAAATACCTGAAACTTTTATATATTAAAAATGAGAAAAGATAAAGATATTTACTATTACTACTTTCATTTGATATTGTGCTACAGATCCAGGTCCTAGCTCAAAAAATAAGGCAAAATATATTCTCTTGAGAACAATGCAAGAAATAACTGGCATATAGATTATAAATAGAGAAAGTAACCTGTCATTATTTACAGATGGTTGAATACGTAATAAAAAAATTCTAACTCTATGCTATTAGAATAAATAATTTAGCAAAACCACTAATTTAGCAAAATCACTAAGTACAAGATAAACAAAAACAATTTAATTTCAATATACAAGCAACAATCATAAATTGAAATAAAAGTAACACTAGTTACAATAGCACTTGATATTCTTAAAGAAACCTAGAAAGAACACTGCACTATATTATTTAAAGTAATTAGGGTAGACATAAACAGATGAACAGATATACCATGTTCATGGATTTAAAGACCTAATATTGTAAAAGATGTCAGTCCTTTGATCTATAGATTCAATACAATCCTTATCAAAAACCTCAACATGTTTTTGGTGAGGAACTTAATGGGCTGATTTTTTAAATGTATGCAAATATGCAAATGGCCATGAATAGTCAGTCAATAAAATATACAAGAAGAATAACTTGGAGGACTTACATTACAGGATAAAATAAAGCAATAGTGGTTAACAGGCGGCTGAGGCAAGAGGATTACTTGAGCCTAGGAGTTCAAATCCAGTCTGGGCAATACAGTGAGACTTCATCTGTTTAAAAAAAAAAAAGAGAGGGGAAGAAAGAAGAAAGAAGTAGAAGAAGAAGAAGAAGGAGAAGGAGGAGAGGGAGGAGAGGGAGGAGAAGGAGAAGAGGGAGAAGAGGGAGAAGAGAGAGAAGAGGAAGGGGAAGGAGGGGAAGGAGGGGAAGGAGGGGAAGGAGGGGAAGACGGGGAAGAAGGAGGAAGAGGAGGGGAAGAAAAGGAAGGAGGAGGAGGAGGAGGAGAAGAAGAAGAAAAAGATATAGTTAAGACAGTTGTATTGACATAATGGCCAATGGAATAGAACAGAAAGTTCAGGAAGAGACTGACATATATTCATGCAATTGATTAACGAAAAAGGAAACTGTAGAGCAGTGGCAAAAGGCTTAGCTTTTAAATAAATGGCGCTGGCTAACTAGATATTCATAAAAAGAAAAAGGAATCTAGACCTATATTTCATACTGCACGAAGAAATGAATTCTCCACACTTTGTAGATCTAAACATGAAAGAACAGTAAAGCCTTTAGAAGACACCATAAGAGAGTGTATTTGTAAATGTGTGGTGGGCAAATATTCCTTAAGCAGTACACCAAAAGTAGTACCAATCCTAAAGGAAAAGATTGATACATTGGAATACATTCAAATTGTCAGATTTCATTCATCAAAAAAAATTTAAATAGTTGAAAATCCAACCCACACAACATGGGGAAAAGAATTATAAACTCGAATAATTTTCAAAGGTCTTATATTCATGAAATATTTTTGAAGTCCTATAAATCAATAAGAAAAAGACAACACAATTTAAAAAGTAGGCAAGAGACTTGAACAGACACACTACAAAAGAGGATATCCAAGTGGCCAATAAACATAAGAAAAGGTGCTCATCCTTTTTAAGTTATTCAGAAAATGAAAATTTAAATCACAATTAGATAACACAAAATTACTACCAGAATATCTAAAATTAAAAGAAAGACAAAACCAAGTGTTGGTGAAGATGTGGAATGACTGGAACTCTTGTACATTTGTAAAAGAAGTACAAATGGAATAACCCTTTTGAAAAACTATTTTGTAGTATCTTTTAAAGCTGACTATACCCTTATTCTATGATCTAGCAATCCCACTCCTAGGTATATTCCCAATAAAAATGAATGCATACAGACACCAAGAACATGTATAAAAACACATAGAAGTTTTATCTAAAATAGCCTCAAGCTGGAAACAAACCAAATATCCATCATACCATAGAATAAATAAGTTAGTTGAGATATTTTTATACAGTGGAATACTTATGACATAGTAAAGAGAATGACAGAATCACTATCTTCTACAACAACATGGATAGGCCTCACAAATATCATGTTGAGCAAAAGAAGGCAGGCATAAGGGTTGTATGAGTCCATTCATGCAAATGTAAATATGGGTATAACTAATAGGTGGTGTTAGAAGTCAGGATGGCAGTTACCTTTGAGGAAGGGTATAGGGGAGATGAGTAGGAGGGGCATGAGGGAGTTTCTAGGGTGCTGGTAATGTTCTGTGTCCTTATCTGCATGGTTGTTGTATGAATGTGCTGGCTTTGTGAGAATTCTTTGAACTGTATACATGGAATTCATGCACTTTGCAAAAAAATGTTGATTAAAAAAGAAAAGAAGTACCCTCACGTTTACATAGCATTATTCAAAATAGCTAAAAGGAGGAAGCAGCCCATGTGTCCACCTACAGACTAATGGATAAGCAAAATATGTCCCATCCATACAATGAAATATTATTCAGCCTTAAAAAAGAAGGAAATTCTGACACATGCTACAACATGGGTGAACCTTGAAGACATTAAGCAAAGTGATATAAGCCAGTCACAAAAAGACAAATACCATATGATTCCCACTCACATGAGGAGCCTACAGTAGTCAAATTTATAGAAACAGAAAGTAGAATGGTGCTTGCCAGGGGCTGGGGACAGGGGAATGGGGGATGAGTGTTTAATGGAGACAGAGTTTCCATCTTACAAGATGAAAGGTGGTGATGGTTGCACAACAATATAGATGTTCTTGATATTATTGTACACTTAACATGGTTAAAATGGCAAGTTTTATGTTATGTGTTTTTTACCACAATTTAAAACTTGAAAAAAAAAAGAGAAAGAAACTACCCATATGTTTGGCAATAACAGAACTATCATATGATTCAAGTCATCTGTGATCCACTTTTGCTCTGCTGGGGGTGATTCTGATGCAAAGTGCACCTGCAGAATCAGCCAGGTCACATGGCGCCTATACTTACTCTGCTACGAAACAGACATTTCCTGAGGCAGAATGGATGAACACACCAATTTGAATAATTTTATCTAATTCTCCAATACATGCTACTTCATATCCTGCTTCTTTCACTTAGCATACTTTCATCATGTCATCAGAGTTCCATTTTAAGACCACATAGTGTCTTGGCCAATGGATGGAGTCCTGCCCTGCATGGGTCTTTTTCAAATTTCACTTCTCACTCCAACCCTATTCTCCAAATCCTATGAAAAAAGCCATCTTCTCACCCACACTGATTCATGGCCTTAGCTCTGAATTAACTCTCTCTCTCCCTTCTCCACATTATAATTGGTCCTGATTCTTTGGTTAAGACATAGTCACCACATGTGGAATGAATGAGTGAACAGGCCAACATCACTGCTGTCCAAAGTTGGTATGAGCTTCCGTTAGCTTCTGTTCAAGATGTTCAAGCAAGGACTAATCAACTACTTGGAGAGGTGGGGCATAAAAAAATCACAAAACCATAACAGATCATATGAGCCTCTTAGACTTTAGGTATCATCTAATTCAAGTATGTGTAAACAGATAATCAAACTACGATTCCAAAGTAAAATGACTTGATCAAATGCTATCAAGCAATTGCAAAGCTGAGAACAACAGAATTATGTCCCCCAATTTCCAATTCAGGGCAGTCTCCCACCTTTACAATACAGAGCAGACTCTCACAATGCTGGGGAGGATAGACTACATGCTGTAAGGAGCTGCTCATCCTAAAGATGCTAAGAGTCCAGTAAGGGGTGACAGGGGTGACATTAGTATGTGGAGATGGTATCTCCTGAAAAAAAAAAAAAAACCTTAGCCAAATTAAATTTAACAGAATTAATTTAACAGAGTTTAATTGAGCAAATAATGAGTCATGAATTATGCAGCCTTCTGAGCCAGAGTAGGCTCACAGACTCTAGCACAGCCATGTGGCAGTAGAAGATTTATAGACAGAAAACGGAAAGTGACATACAGAAAATAGAAGTGAAGTACAGAAACAGCCAAATTGGTTACAGCTTGGCATTGACCTTATTTGAACATAGTTTGAACAGTTGGCCCCCTTTGATTGCCCAAAGCTTGGTGATTGCCATAAGAGTAGATTACAATCTGTTTATATCGCCACTTAGGTTACAGTTTACTATGTACAGAGAAACCTTTAGGCTGAACTTAAAATATGTAAGGAGGTACCTTTAGGTTAGACTTGATTTAACACTTCCTACCATCTCTGAAATTAGAACTTGTTTTCATTCATCCTATGTACATGGCTGCTGTGTTAGTTTTAGTTGCTGTGAAGCAAATCACCACAAACTCAGTAGCTCCAGATACTCCCACTTATTAACTCATAGTTCTGCAGGGGAGAAGTCCAGGCAAATGTAACTGGGTTCTCTTCACAGGGCCTCAAAGGCTGAAATCAAGGTGTCAGCTATGCTGGGCTGGGCTCTCCTCTGCAGGCTCGACTGGGGAAGAATCCAGATCTGTGCTCATTCATGTTGGCAGACCTAAGTTCCTCATGGCTGTGAAACCACAGTCCCTATTTCTTTGCAGGTGTCAGCCAGGGACTGTCCTCCACTACAAGAGGCAGCCCACATCCTCTGCTACATGGTCCCCTAAATAATCCAGCAACAGAGACTCTCTCTCATGTGTAATCTCTCTCATGCTTCAATTCTCTCTAACTTCCTTTGTCTCTGACCTCTAGATCCAAATTATAATGGTCATGTGCTAGGTCAGGTCATCTCTCCTTCTTAAAGTCAACTGTGCTGTGTAACCACCTAATTGTGGGGTCAAAATCCATTATTCACATAGTCTCATACTAAGCAGGGTGTGTACACGAGGGCAGGATCTTGGGGGTCATCTTATAATCCTGCCTATCACACTGCCCCAAAACAGCCCCAAAAAACCTAAAGCCTGGTCCACAGACAGCAACACACCTTTATGGTTGTGCTTAGTGTTGTAAAAGTCCTCAGAAGTCAGTGAAGAGAGTTCCCTAGATCTCCAGGTAACAGTGAATTTGACCTTGATTCTAGTTGGGGGAAAGCAGCTGTAGTTCAATGAAAGCATAATCACTTCCCTACTCTGCCTTATTGGTTAGACTCAAGTTTTCAGCATTCCCAGATCTTTCCTCCACCTGCAAGAACCCTGTGGAAATTGTGTCTAATGGTCCATGAAAAGATCAAGGACCAACCAAACTCAGATGTCTTCAGTTGCCATGTTATAATTTATTGGCAATATGTTGAGTAATGTTTTCCTGATTATTTCCTGGTTAAGTTGCTTTACCAGATGAAAAATGGCCAAAGACAGTTATTAATTAAATGAGAACGCAGCAACCAAATGTGAAGAGCTCAAACTCTTTTATTCTGGAGCATCTTTTTTTTTTAAAGAAATGGTGGGTAGAACAGAAATGTGTCATACCTTTTAGCTTATAAATTTACTTTCAACATCCATATGCAACTAACTTCTGGTTTCAGTTCCTATCAAACGATTCTTTGAACTTGTTTTCCTTCTAAAATCATCCCAAATAAACTCATATTAACTAGTGAGTCAGACTGCTTTGGTTAAAGAAAAACTATGGAAAGAAAATTGAATCCATCTCCAAATTTGAAGAGGAAACAGCAGTGAAAGAATACTTTATAAAGTGTATTGCACTGCTAATTGGCAATGCTTGTCTTTTTTAGACAATGCTCTAAAATCCTAGCATTTTGGAGACATAAAGAAAGCAGAGGATGCTCTGATAAAATCTCTTTGTTTGACAGATAAAAATATTGAGACAGAGAGATGAAATGACTTTCTCAAAATCTCATGGCTTGTTAGTGGCTGGCCCTGAGACTCCAGATTTCCAAGGGCCCTTCCCACTGCCAGGTCATCTCTCTGACCCCTGGAATAGGGCCAAGGAACCATCCTAAGGCATCTCCAACTCGCTTATGGTTTCATGCAGAGGATGTTGCTAACGGAAACACAAAATGACGTAAATTAGGCAGACTTTCATGTGTTACTGTTTTGAAGAAAGACAGAACATGTGTCTTCACTTTGCCCCTTGCAGGAGAATCTTCTGCGTGAGCATGCTTTGTATCTACTCCAGTGATCTTTTGTAGAATGATCCAAGCAAAGAGAATGAGGTATCAAAGGGAACTCACTGAGGGGGACCCCACTGCTGGGGGCCATGCTCCCACAGCCTTTCTTCCCAAATCTGTGGACTGTCATTTTCAGGAAGGTAGGGTAGATATCCACAATGACTTTCCAAGCATGCCATTCCTTTCCTTTTGGCCTTAAGACATACTGTCTCTGATAATTAAAGATTTGCAAGTCTTTTAATACATTTTTCAAGGCTGTTTTTTTCTTATTAACAAAGAACATTTTGAAGCTTAATAATTATTTGTAAGAAATCAATTTAAAAGTGATGTGTTGGCATAAAAGGCATTAATAGTACTTTTTTGTAAACAGAAAAAATGAAAAACAATTACAAAAGTATATGGGTTTTGTAAGTGAGAGCTTTTAAATACTTTTGTGTCTAAGCCAGGGTCTGTCAACATTGGTAATACTGACATTTGGGACCAGATAAATTCTTTGCTGTGCATGGCTGGCCTGTGCATGCAAGTTGTTTAGCAGCATCCCTGTCCTCCACCCACTGGATGCCAGAGGCACAGCAACCCCCCACCCTCCACTGTGACAATCAACAATGTCTCCAGACATTGCCAAATATCCTCTAGCAGCCAAAACCACACAGGTAAGCATGTAGTTGAACACTGGCTATACATTTCAGATTTGAATGCGGACAGCACCTGCTGTCATCCAGAGCCAGGAAGCCTTCAAAGACAGTTTTACAATAAATCCAATAATCAATATCACCAAATACATTTGTAAAATTGTTTAAAGAAGAACCTCCTAACAGACAGAGCTGCCCAATGGTACTAGCTGCCTGAGGCATGTGCAAGAGAAGAGTCAGAAACCACCCAGAACAGATTGATGTGGAGGGAGTGAGGCTGCCAGCCAGCAGGTGGAAGAAGGGCTAGGAGGGCACGTAGTTATGCCTCAGGTCAGACGACTGGCATGGGCATGCAAAAAATGTTGCCTTTCCACAGAACATTTACTGCTGAAAGCCCTGCTTTCCATCACTTAACATTTCTATATTAATTATAGTCATAATGTCACATTGTGGAAAATGTGGTAAGTTCATAAAAGTACAAAAAGACATAAAAACGATCTGCCCCAATCTTACCATCAAAGAAATTGCTCTTGACACACACAGAAACTTGTGTCCAGTTGATATTCTGCACACGTTTTGTCATTAGTAAGAGGCCACTTGTTTTGCTTTAAAATTCTGCATTTCAGGAGCATTTCCCATCAAGAAAACTCTTTGGAAATAAAATATATTCTAGTTTAAGTAACCATCGTCTTTTGTTGAGCATTCATAAAATTCACCGAGATGAAACATTTTTGGCTCTTGATAGATAGGTGTAATGCCAATATGTACTTAGCTCAACATATAGTAAGTGCTCAGTAAGTCCGTCCTTGGCATTATTGCATTGTTAGATTGCTATCTTGAAAAGCTAAACTCCCACTAGCAGTAAAAGAGTGCTGGTATCATAAACCTTCACCCACATTAAATATTATCATTGCTTCATTTTTTGTAATTTAATGGGTAGAAAAAGTATTCCTTGTTGTCAAGTTAATTTGCAATTCTTGACTCAGTGAGGTCAAATAATTTGGTTGTTTATTAAACATTTTCTGCAATACATGCTCTGTCTGTGACCCTGTTTTGAATTTCGTGGGGACTCACTTCTTTTCTTTATCTACTTGCATGAGCCATTCTCTCAATGAAGACATTAGATATTAACCCTCATCTTTCACTGGTGTTTGTTCACAACTTTCCTCTTTCTTTAATTACAGAATTACACACAAATTTGCTCAAGTTCCTTAGTGCACTCCCAGGTAAGGTGAGCTTTTAAATAAAAAGTATAAAACACTTGACTAAAATCTACTGCAGTAAGGCACAGTTAATGGAACCAACTCATGGGATTAGGAAGTTCAGAGGGAAATTAAAGTGTTTCTAGATTCTTATCTCCTTTATTAAAAGAATTCAGAGTACATGAAAAATTAGAGGTGAACACTAAATGAACAGATAAAAAATGTTTAACTCTCAAATTGTAGAGCAGAGAAATAAAGAAAACTTTCAGCCTAGCAAAATCAGGAAAGAAAAAAGAAACAAGGAAAATAATGATGATTAAAAAACAAAAAAATGCTAAAAATAAGTTCAAATGTTTTAACAATCATAATAAATGTAAATGAATTTACCTTTCTTGAGGCAGAGATTTTTTTAACTACCACAGATCCTAAAATTGAAGTTTTGAATCCAATTTAAAGGTATGTAAAAATGCTAAATGAAGTGCCAGATTTACAAAGGAAATGGTTAAGAATCTGTCTCCCGCCTTTGAACCTACACTCACTCAAGAAGATAGAATTACAAGAGTAGAGAGAGCATGAATTTGTGGAGGTGTCTTTGGTGAAAGTGGTGCTTGTATCTCAAGCCCTCCAGAGAAGGAAGAGTGGGAGGGGCCAAACCTCCTTTACCTCAAGCAAATGGGTTCAGCTCTAGCCCTGGAAGAGCCTGATATAACCTGTAATCCCAGCACTTTGGGAGGCCGAGGTGGGTGGATCACAAGGTCAGAAGTTTAAGACCAGCCTGGCCAACATAATGAAACCCTGTCTCTACTAAAAATACAAAAAAATTAGTGGGGCTTGGTGGTGGGCACCTGTAATCCCAGCTACTTGGGAGGCTGAGGCAAGAGAATCGCTTGAACCTAGGAGGTGGAGGTTGCAGTGAAACGAGATCACGCCACTGCACTCCAGCCCGGGTGACAGTGCGAGACTCCATCTCAAAGAAAAAAAAAAAAAAAAGCCTGATATAGATTTGATGCTGTGAGGGATCACTCTAGGCTGATGACTTCATCCTTCCCCAAAAAGAGGGGCTGGTCAGCTGCTTTGTCAGGTGTGGAAAAAGAGGGATGCTCCTTAGAGAATGCTACATAGAGATTGCTTTTGTCAGGCGTGAGGATGCCAGAGAGATTTTCCTATACCAGATATGGGCCACATAAAAAAGATAGAACTAGAGGGTGGAAAAGAGAGTGAGACAAGAGACAGACAAGAAACAGATCACACACAAACATACAGAGAGACGTTTTAGGTCCTGCCCCAGAGGACCGCCTGAACGGGCTAAGGACCTTGAGTAGAAGAACCTTCAGAGAGCAGGTCCCTGAGATCCCGGCACTGAGGCAGAGTAGCCAGGGGCACAGCCCAAGAGTACCTACGAGAACATAAGCAACTCTGAAAGACTCCAAAGTGGCCCACAAGAAAGCCAGTTAAAACCATCTGCTAGGCCGGCAGGGCAGAAACACCCACCCATTCCTCTCTCCTGTTCACATCCAGCCCTGAGGGACCAGGACAAAAGCCCCTGTCAGCCAGCTGGGCTGGAGGTAGAGCCTCCCTGAGGGCTGTAGCCTCACCAGCCGCAGGCTTAGCTAGTGTGGGAAGGAGATGGTAAATGAATAAAACGTTTCAATTAATGGCTCAAGCTATGCCCTATTCGATTTCTGGACTGAGATATGTTTAAGGACATCAGGCGGTAATCGGGGGTAAAGCCTGGGACCTGTCCCAGCCCATAAATGAGCAAGATAACCACCGAGGAACAGACTTTAAAGAGACAGGGAACAGAAATTAAGTCACGCTTTAATTACAGCATGAATTGTGTTCACTCCACATACTAGTTATACAATATTCGGCTGTAGAAACTTTATGAATAGAGATACGCCCCAAACACAAGGAAAGAGGGACTGAAAGTAAAGAGACAGGAAAAGAAAATTTAGATGGCTTTATGAATATTAGACAAAATCGGTTTTAAGGCAAAAAGTCTTAGTGGGAATGAAAAAGGCCATTTTTAATGATAAAAGCAATAACTCTCTAGGAAGATTAATAGTCCTCAACCTACACACATCTCCCAATATAGCCTCAACACGTACAAAGAAAAAATTGACACAACTATAAGAAGTTGAAATATCCATAATCAGGGGAAGAAATTGTAGTTCACATCTCTTGCTAGCAGACAAATTAAGCTTTCAAAATATCAGGAAGAAGAGAAAATATAAAAATACCACTTCACATGTACATATACATATATCCCCAGGTGCCCACAAATACAGACTACATATTTGTTTCAAACACAGAGTATTTTTTTAATTGGCCACATACATCATGGCTTACAAAAGACGTCTTGAAAACATCCAAAGATTCAAAACCATGCAGCCCACAGTGAATTTAGAAATAAAATTTTAAAGTCAGCTAAAATGCACCCATACATTTGGAAACTAAATAACACTGTTAAATAATTCATGGGTCTGGAAGAAATTGTAATGGCAATTATAAACACTGAGAACTGAAGGACAATAAAAGAACTATGCACAAAAGCTGTGGAATGTATATGAAGGGCATATTACAGGGAATTTAAAATAGTAAATATATGTACATATTAGAAAACAAAATGATTTTAAATTAATAAGCTAAAAATTCAATTTAAGAAGTTAGATAAAGTTAGATAAATAAATTAGTGTAAAGCCAAAGAAAAAAGAAAAGAAAAGCTTTTTCAAAAAAAATTTTTGAGACAAGGTCTTGCTGTCACTTAAAGTGAACTTCAGTGGCATGAGCATAGCTCACTGCAGCCTCAATCCCACAGGACCAAGTGATCCTCCCACCTCAGCCTCCTGAGCAGCTGGGACTATAGGCAAGTACCACCTCGCTTGGCTAATTTTTATTTTTTATTTTTTGTAGAGATGGGCTTTTGCTTTGTTGCCCAGGCTGGTCTCAAATTCATGGGCCCAAAGGATCCTCCTACCTCAGCCTCCCACAGTGCTAAGGTTACATGTGTGAGCCACCACGCCTGGCAGAAAAGTTAAAATTATTGAAATAGCAAATAAAAAAGCAATAGTGAAAAACAAAAAAAATCAAAAGTTGATTATTTACAAAGAACTATTAAAAAAAGACAAACTTCTTATTTTCTTGGTTTATCAAGAAAGAATACATGAATAAAGTATATTAGAAATTAAATAAAAATAATTACTTATAAGTAGAGATTAAGAAACAAAAATAAATGAACAATTTTGGACTAATATATTTGAAATTGTATATACAATAAGTAATTTTCCTAAAAATTAAATTACTGAAGCTTCTATTTGATCTATTAAGTTCTAAAGACTAGAAAAGGAGGGGAAACTATCCCCTTTTTCCTATGGCATCCCTCTGGTAACAAAACAAGGTAAGGCAGGAAAAAAAAAAAGGAAAATTATGAGCACGGACTCAAAAATCCTAAACAAAATACTAGCAAATAGAATCCTAAAATGCATGGGAAATAAATATAAGTCATGACTAAGTTAAACGGACCCTAGGAATGCAAGGATGGCTTAATATTAGAAAATCTAGTAATGCAGTTTGCCATGAAAACAGATTTTAAAAATCACATGCTCATCTAAATGAATGCCAAAAAACCTATAGAAAAGAATTCTTGCAACATAGGAATAGAAGGTAATTTTGTAGTTTACTAATAGATATCTAATGAAAACCTTCAAGAGATATTCTAATGGGGGCACAATAATGCGTTCTCTTTAAAAATACAAATTGAGAGTCACACCACAAAAAAAAAAAAAAAAAAAAAAATCACTGCCCTGGATTCTTCGAAAAGGTCCCAAAAAAAACAAAGAAAGAAGAAAGTGGGGTCTAGGGAACTATTCTCAATTAAAGGAGATTGAAGTGTGACAACTAAATGCAATGTGTGATCCTTGACTGGATCCTAGATCAAGAAAAAAAACAGCTAATAGAGAATTTTATTAGGACAGTTGATAAAATTTGAATACATACAGTATAATAAATAATAGTATTATCATTGTTAAATTTCTCAATTCTGTTTACATAGAAGAATGCCTTTTTTCTTGTCTATAATTACTGAAATATTTAGGATGAAATATCACAATGTCTGCAACTTATTCCTCAGTGGTTAAAAATAATAAGAGAGAACAAAAAGCCAAATGTTAAAAATAGATTAATCTAGGTAAAAAGTTTGTATGTGTTCATTCTTTCACTTTTCTGAGGTTTTAAAAGTGGTTCAAAATTAGGAGATGTTTTCTTATCTTTAAATGAACAAGATAAGGAAATGCCTCCTGTGCATCTACTGCACATTGTTCTGAGAGTAGGGCTAATTCAATAAGACAAGAAAAATAAATAAGGTAAATGAGAGTTGTAAATGAAAATATTTTTCACATGTAATATGATTCCATATATGGTTTTATACATAGAAAAATCTAAGAATGCATTAGGTATATCTCCTAATGGGTGCAGCACACCAACATGGCACATGCATACATATGTAACTAACCTGCACGTTGTGCACATATACCCTAAAACTTAAAGTATAATAAAAAAATGAAAAATCTAAGAATGCAAAACAAATACAAATTAACAGTTTCTTATACACAAGCAGCAACCAATTAAAAGCTGTAAAAATCAAAGCATGCTATTCAAATTAGCAATAAAACTATAAAGAAGAAATCTAACAAAATTGGTGCAAGATCTACACAAAGAAAAGTATAACATTTTACTGAAGGACACAAGAGGATTTAAATGAATATCACCATGTTCATAAATAAGAAGACATGATATCATAAAGATATCAATTTTCCAGAAATTAATCTGTACATTAAATGCGCTTTCTACCAAAATCCCAAAGAGTGTTTTTCCCTAAAAATTTGCAAGTTGTTCCTGGAAAGTAACAAGGGCAAAGATGAGCCAAAGTTCAAGAACAGCCACGACTATTTAAAAGAATAATAAAGAGAGATGTCCTATCAGATCTCAGAGCTGATTTGGAAACACGGAGATTGTAGTATCAGTACCAGGAGAGATGAATTGATGTGAGAACAGAAGAGAAAAGCCAGAAACAGAACTTCCTATATCAGAAAACTTAGCATGAAGACATCATTTCCCTATCAATGGGGATAGAATGGGCTATTATTCAATGATGGTGACTGGAATATTGAAGGAAAACAATAGATCTCTTCCTTATACCACTCGGCAAAGTATCATTATAATCCTGAAAAATATCAATTTCAAATGGATCAATGAACTACAGGTGAAACCAAGGCTTTAAAAATTCTAGAACAAAATATATAATATAATATGGATTGTATAGCAGGGAAGATTTTTCAAACAAGCCATAAAATGCACAACACATACAGGCAACTGGCCATCCAGCCAGCCTTAGAACACATCCTCCTGTCCAGCTGCAGATTGATTTCTAGGAAAGTGTCAATCTTTAGCTATTTTTTTAACTACTGCTGTTGGGGACCAACCTCAACATCTCCCGTAGGGTACCCAAAGTCCAGCGGTGACGAAGGAATGAGAAGAGACAGGTTAAGAGTGCATAAAGAGTGGGGGCCAGGGGGCCAATTGCACAATGGAGGCTGCAAAACGCCCAGAGTTCTGGTCTCCACACTATTTATTGAGTATAAACACTTAGATCTAAGAAGCAGAAGTTCAGTGTGAAACTGTGAAAGGGAGGCAGTGCGGCATACGCATAATCTATAGTAGTGGCGGTTTAAATGAATCTCCTTTGTGCTCAAACAGCATATCTTTAACTTATCGGAGAGTAGCTAGTGGGAGCAGGCTTAACTAGGAGCCTGAATGTCTGGCCACATTCCAATGCTTCAAAGGAGTGTCTTTCTCTTGAACACAGTGTTTATGGAGAAGAGAGCAAGCCTCGCTCAGAGCATGGGAACATAATGGCGATAAAAAGGCTTTCCTCTTCAGAGGCCTCTTGTGGCGTTCCACAACTTATTGTCCCATATTTTTATGGCCAGTTTATGCAGGCACCACACAAGCCCTTTTCCCAACAACTGTCTTCATTGTTCAGGGGAGGGCACCGCACCTCCTGAGGGCGAGAAGGAAGGGATGAAGCAAGTTCTCAAAGAAAGGGGTGATGTTTCAGCACAGCACCTGTGAGGAACGTGACCAGGATCAAGTTCTCAATGGACAGACTGCAGCCAGGCCCAGAGGATGGGAGCAAACAAGTGGTGGAGGCACCAGTCGGTCAAGCGAGGCTACTTTCTCCAACAGAACTCAGTTCTCCAGGCGTGTCCACCATGACAATCGCCAGGATTGACCTGGGTGTGGATTCTCGCCCAGGCCTGGGAGAAGCCTTGGAATTAGGGAGCTAGCAAGAGAGTTTGATCTTGGGCATTGGGTGTGAAAGAAGGAAAGCTAAAAGTCAAGGAGGGTCTAAAGGCTGGCATGGAGGGGAGGGGACCTGGAGGTGATGGGGCTGTCAGGGTGGGGGCAGCTGGGGTAGGTGGTGAGGCCCAGTGTATCCAGGAGAGCATGCCATGGAGGTCGCAGGGGGAACACGGAAGGCAGCCAACCCATGGGTTCCCTAACGACATCCTTTCACAGGTGAGCTCAGAAAGTCTCCTCACCCTGTCCTAGTTAGCTTCCGTGGAGCATTGAAAGGACAGACACTCGTCGGTAGAGTCAGCCAGCCTAGTTGGAGAACCATCCTAGGAGAGACTGCATGAAGCGCAGGCTCTGCCATTGCCTGTGGTCAATCCTAGGCCTCATAAATTAGAACCCTGGATCCGGCCGTACTGCTTAAATGGTGCCCTCCTCGTTCCTGGGCCCCAACTGCCCTGGGCACTTTTCCTTCCTGCATAATCAGCACCTTGCTCTTCTTGTAACCCCTGCCTTCAATGCACAGGGGACAAAGAGAGCAAGCTACCAGCCTGCTGTGATAGACGCAAGCACTTCTAGGGTGCCCATTCAAATGTTACAATCTCCAGGGAGAAGAGGGCCATGCCGCAGCACCCAAAGTTGTTTTAGATGTGAGACATGTTTCAGGTCCCCTTTGCAAGGACACAAAAAGTCACCAGAGCTCTCCATATGCCAGCTGTCCTGCAAAGCGAGTGACCGACCTTCTGGATCTCCTACTGAGACCTATGTGGAAGCAACTAAGCCCAGAACAACTCAGCAGAAGGAGAAGGGCACAGTCTGCCTCTCCAAGGCCCTGCCCGCTTTGTCATCATCTCTCTCAGTCCCCCTCGCATCATCGGAAGCACAAAGTGTCCCTTTAACTCTTGTCCCATTTACTCCATTTCCTCCCCAGGCAGGGCTGTTGCATTGCACAAGTTGATGGGGCACCTGTGATCTGGCACACCCAGTAACTGGGCTCCCTGGTGCTGTACAGAGCCTCTCCCGGCCCGTGTGGGCTGATGGAGGCTCAAGGGCTTCCCTACAAGGGATACTTGAAAGAGACCTAAAACGCTGGAAGTTCTAAGG
The DNA here is from genome assembly GCF_028878055.3 of Symphalangus syndactylus. Lineage (NCBI taxonomy): Eukaryota > Metazoa > Chordata > Mammalia > Primates > Hylobatidae > Symphalangus > Symphalangus syndactylus. The sequence goes on along the minus strand of NC_072430.2, from coordinate 143,187,359 downwards.
CGTAACAATGGAGACAGTTCAGGCAATGGGGCCAAGCAGAGGGCAGATCACTAAAGTGAGAACCCTGACCCCATCCAGCCCACAGCCTCCCACCTGGGCCCTCTCCTGGAAGAACTTCTGCCGATGTGATGCGAGGCTCTGTGCTTGCAGTGGGAAGAGTTCTGCATAACAAGCAATTCAGAACATGGGGATGTCACAGGGCCAGAGACGGGGCGAAGAGACTTTGGCAAACACTCAGGAGGTTCCAGCTGAGCTGGCTGAAGCCTGGAAGATGGAAAGACACATTTGTTTCTTCCAAATTATTAAGACCAAAGAGATTTATTCTCAAACTGTAAAATCCTTCCAGGGAAAGCCCCATATCTCAGAGGCACGCATGGGATTCCTATTAGCATTCATAATCATTTTCTGCAACAGTCTGATGAGATGGCTCCTGTGAAACCTTAATCTCCTCCATGTGGCCTCCCAGTTGGCCAACTTCTCAACTAAAAATAAAATCTATTCATCAACAAATACTTTAATATTGACTTCGTTGCCTGCATGCATGCTGGTTACCAGATTACATAATCATGTAGAATACAAGGCCATTTGTACTGAACTATTAAATCAAATGACACTTGGAGACATGTGCTTCTCTGGAGCCTTTTTTAATGTGGGAAACATAATGGGCTTCAATTGTGAAGCTCTTGCCCCCTGAACAGAGAACCAGACCTTCCCGCAGCAGACACATCAGTGTCTCCTCGGCTCTTCCCTCCCCGCCGTGACCCCACTCAGACCACAGTGCTGCATGGGTAGTCACAGGCCTGACAATGCATATTCCACACACACTAATAGAGAGGGATGACAGGCGAAAGTATGCGTCTTTGAAGAAAATGGACCTAAGTTTGTATGGATTTTCATTTTGAGGGTTTGTCATGGAAAACCCAGCCAAACGCATTCTAAAGATGAAGTCAAGTTAAGAAGGAGGCAAAGTTAAGACCCTCTCCTCACCTTTTGCCAATCCACCCATGACATTTCTCTCTTTCAAACTCCTTTCCATGAGTTTTGGGGAAAGTCTGTCCTCATTGGCCCTTGTATGTTTCTGGATCTGTCCTGATTGGCTCTTGCGTGTCTCTGGGTCTGTGCTCATTGGCTCTTGTGTGTCTCTGGGTCTGTCCTGATTGGCTTTTGGGTGTCTCCGGGTCTGTGCTTATTGGCTTTTATGTGTCTCTGACAACTTCAAGTTCATTCAAATTACATTAGTGGTGTACCCGCTCTGGGGCAGGCCCATACTGAGGGCTGGATCCCCAGGTACATAGTCTATAAAGTCTCTGCCCTTGAGGAGCTCCTGGTCTAGTCGGGGGTAGGGCAGGTGAACAGAGAGACAGGTTACAGGCAAAGACTGCAGGAATGCCAGGAGGCAGGAATTTGTTCCCACAGGCTGGGAGATGGGGCCAGAGCAGGGCAGGCCCAGAGAACACAGCACTGGAGCTGGTCTCAACGGAGCCTTTTCACTACATTTTATTTGCACATAAAGGAATCATTCTAACTTTATTAAATACCCCATGTTCTTTACTGGGTTGTCAGTTTCTTTGTTTCAGCTTTGTATGTGATTGCATCATCACTCTAGAATGATTCTAAATCTTTGGGACAGTAGTCTCAGTGGCCTTCAAAGCCCCAACCACCACCAACACCCATACGAACGCTGCACAACCACTGTTGGTTGACTTAGCCACCCCTAGCAATGGGGAAACCCTAAAACATTTGGTTTTTGTGTTTGATGAATTACATGAGCAAAGGAATGTCCATTCTTGAGTTTGACTTTGGGGACGGAAACCAGTGGCGTCCTACTGATGCCGTTACCACTTGCGGTGCATGCAGGCCTGAGTGTTCCTGAATATTTTTGGTGCTGGAGGAGTTACAGAAGGCAACCCGTGGCTGCCTTACACTCCTCCTCTGGGGCCTTGTTTCTCCTTGCCATTCTCTGTGAGGCTGTGGGTCTTCCCCCAAAACTGTAAACTCAGGTCCTCACAGAAAATGAAGCAGTTAAAGCACACCAACTTCACAGAATAGATGAAGAATAGGAGTGAGGTGCCAGGGTGTATAATGCAGTAGACCGTCGCCACACAGGAACTAGGAACTGGTCTACTGGTGACCTTCTCCAAGTGATTTATTCCCTGTGTGCCTCAGAGTCTCATCTGTTCAACGAATGAACATGGTAAGGATTCAGAGGTCATCTTTTGGTCTGGTTTTTAGTACTCTTGATAGGAGTTAGAAGCCAATGTGCTTCATAGAGTGTTTACATATTTCTAAAATATGCATTGCTGAAGCTGATTGGTGAGACCTCAAAACCCAGCTCTAGGCTTCTTGCACCTTATGGGTGTTGGGTGGAAAGTAATCCTGATGGCCATAGGCCCCTGCTGTCCCTTGAAGAGGGACAGTGCTAGAAACAAGCTGCTCAAACCTGAAGTTCAGATGGGCAGTGGGGAGTATCAGCTTCCCTGGAGGATGAGATGAGAGGCAACATGCAAACCATGGCTGCTTCCCGGGGCAGGACCCAGCACACCTGTCCCCACACGGGCACAGTGGAGAACAAGGGACTCGCTAGCTGGCCATGGCCTGCAGCAGAGGGAACAGCCAAGCGCAGGGCCCTGCAGGCTACTCTCAAATAGCCCAGAGGCCCTGAGGAAGAGCAAACCCTCAATTAACTGGTCCCCAGGGAAGGCTGCATTCTCATTATCTGAATGTTCTGACAAAAAGGTGAAACCAGTCCTCTTTTGTCTTGGTCTTTGCTATTGGAAATCCTATAAAATTGTGTGATTCCTTTCCAAGCCTTGGAAAACACAGAAAAGCAGCCCAGTTGGAGCTTTCTTTGATGCCAGGGCATCCTGAATTGCCTCCAGATTTTCCTTCAGAATCGTTATCAGGAACTCCCTGGGCTGGGGGAAGGAAGGTGAGCTGGCCTGGGTTTACATTAGTGATTCTGGCAGGAGGGCGAACCCTCATTCACCCCTGGTCTTGCTTTGGGGAAAACACGCTCTGGTCTGAGCCAAGTCACTTGGGGGCTGGCATGGGAACAGGGGGAGGCACAGGCCCAGGGCCCCAGCAGCTGAGCCGGCGGAGGGCCCGTATGTCACAGATGCCCCACCAGCTCACCTTTGTTTCCAATGCATTGCCACATCCCAACCCCCACGTGGTTCCTGGGGCCAAGAAGTTGTTACTAAAAAAACGTGAATGTTGAAATTCAATTGGGAAGCAATTCGAATGTCAGCTTTCTTTCTCATGCATTTACTCATTTTTCTAAAGGTAAGGAAATGAACACAGTCTACTTAATTATGTCCACTCCTTTACCATAACCAAAACCCTGCGGCCAGGCAGCCTTCCTGCAGGCAGGACAGGGTGGCCAACAGAAAGACAACTTTGGCTGCAAAGGGTGAGGGTTTGGGGAGCGTAATGGGGGCTGGTGGAGGTGAAAGAAGGGGCTGCTGAAAGGATGGCCAGCTGTCGGGGTGGCTGGAGCGGCCAGGCATGCATTCTCCGCATTTTTTTTCTTTCATCCTATTATTTGCTACACCCTACATGGTGGGCACCAGCGGAACCAGGTGTCAGGTTCGGGCAGAGGAACAACTGCCTAACATCGTCCCGCCCCTCAGCCGGCTGCCTGCTCCACCAGGACGCCTGAAGTCGCACACGGAGCCTGGTTCTGTTCCTCGTGAGGGAAGCTGGCCTGCCCTGGTCCCCTGACCAAGCGCTCTTGCCGTCCGTTCACACTGAACCACCTCTCTCCAGACCTTCCCTGACTGCCCACCCATGCCCATGGGCAGATGGGAATTAAGAGTGGCTGAGACCAGATGCAAGATGGCATGACTTCCAACCTAGAAGTCTACACCCAACCACATTTTAATCACTTATGAGAACAGAGCAAAGAAACTTTCAGACATCAGAAAGTTCACTTCGCGTGTTCGCTTTCTTAGGTAATACTAAAGGACATCTCTCATGGTCAAATAAAGGATTCAGCCCTGAAGAAAGAAGATAGGAAATCCACAAAACAGAGAATCCTACCCAGTGGAAAAGCAAAAGGAATTCCCAGGATGATGGTGAAGAGAAGCCCGGAGTCGCCACTGTGCGGTGGCCTGAGGCGCCCAGCCTGAGGCAGGAGCTGGAGGACATTAGGAGGGACGACCCCAAAACAGAAAGTCACAGAATGTGATTTTGAAAGGGGTTTGGGTTTGCTGTAAAGTTTGAGGTAGAATTTAAAATAGGTAAATAGAAAAACGTATTTTAAAAGAAGAAGGAAAGTTTCAGGAAAATCAAAGAAGCTGACTTCCCGAAAAAGATGATAGGTTTTTGGTACAATATGTGCCTTAACTGTGAAAAATATTTACATGATAGTAATAAAAAACACCAAACACTGATTTAGCCACCAATTGTGAAATGACTCAATGGGGAATACTTAGTGGTGAAGGGATGTGTGGGCAGGTGGGCCTGGGGTGTGATAGAAGGAGGCTCGTTCTCTTCCACAACAGAAAGTCAGTCAACGCCAGAAGAGAAAAGCCATGAGCATGTCACTTAGAAACACGGGGTCGGTACCGAAGAAAACAGCACAAAAACTTTTCAAACAGAGAAGATCCGCCCGCCTCAGCCTCCCAAAGTGCTTGGATTACAGGCATGAGCCACCGCGCCTGGCCTTGCTTGACTTTTTAAACCAAGTATTTGCATATTTTAACTAGAAAATGTTTTTAAAAATCAAAGAAAAAATCAAGCTACCTGAGATTTTTCCTAATTAATATCACTTAATGCCTGAAATTTTAATTCCACCTATAAAATAACATAAAATATAACTTCCCATTTTCAGAAAATATAAAAATATATACATTATTATATTCACAGAAACAAGACCAAAAGAGATTCCCCAAAGTGTTCATAGTTATCCTCATAAATCTTTATAATCTTTCTGCATTTTCCAAGTCTTCTATAATGATTCTGCTTTACTCCTTTTAGATAACTAACAAGCAAAGCGTGAGTCCCATGGCCATGCCCACAGATCATACTAGACACACAAGTCCCCAGGCCAAGGTTTAGCAGCTTGGAGCCTGCTTTTCTTCTCTTTTTGGTACATCTTTTCTTCTCCTTTAGAACATTGAGATAAAGAGTCCAACATATACACTTTGTACTCGGTAGCAACCCTACTCTTGCCAAGATGGTGGTCTTGTGATGGCCTAAGTGGGGAAAGGGAGAATGGGGATGAAGGGTACTAGATAGACGAGGTACTCAAATTGGGCTTTGGAAAGCATTTTGAAATTGTCCATCATGGTGTTGTGGAAGGACTGACGTACAAGAAATCCAAGCAAGGGTGCAGTCTAAACTAGGAGAGCATTGTAAACCCTTCCAAGTCTTGGTGTCTATCCCTAAAGCAGAGATAATATGGTCCTCACCTGACTGGTGGAGATGTGTAAGGCCGTAAAGATGTAGCAGGCATGTAGTGGAACCTTCTGCATACTTCAGGCTTCCAGACCTGGAGGCTGTGAGGCTTACTACCTGGCATGAGGGCTACCAGCCCCACCTCCCTCTACCTGTCTCTTCCTGGACCCACCACTTTCACTCCCTCCTCCCTGCTCCCCTCTCCCCCAGTTGCTAAGATGAGCTCGTTTCACTTTCTTCTTTCCAAAGGCAGTTGCGAACTTTATAGTCCCACTGTTTGAAATTATTGAGGATGCTAATGTTTGATGTGGAAGTTTAAGCCTGTCAGGAAATTTCACTTTCAAAGTCCTTCACTCGGTTCAAAAATTCCTCACATGCGATGTCCTCTTGATGGTGTTTCCAAACCCCTTGGAGCCTGTGTGGAGTGAAACGGTCCACACTGAAGCCCTTCTGGGGGATATGACAGAACCCTAAAGATTATCAGCACTGTCCGTTTTTTACCATGGTCTGACATGCACATACTGTCTTAGGAGTAATTGTTAGTGCTGAACTCACCAGTGAGTGTTGCAGAGCTAAATAATCCAGAGGTCTCCTGCAAAAGCAAATATAATAGAGAGTGCTACAGCCTGTGCTTGTGACGAATGCCAAGGCTTGGCCCACCAGGCCTCTGCTGGGCTCTGGACTTAGGGCTCCAGCCTCCAACCGCCAGAAATCCCACCAACACCAAGGAGACTGTACCCAGAAAAGGTCACCCAGAAATCCCATCGCTTTTGGACCATGGCAGAATATTTGCCTCTCCAGAGGTTGAAACAAAGTATGAGTCATTTCCAAAATTATTTTACAAAAGATAAGTTAAAATGCTTCCTTTAAAAAGAAAAATCCTATCAGAATGCAGACTGGTGGTTGCCAGGGTCTATGGGGGTTGAGGAATAGGGAAAAACTGCTTAATGCATAAGGGGTTTTGCTGTGCAGCAATGGGAATGTTTTAGAACCAGGTAGAGGGAGTGGCTGTGCAGCACTGTGACTGTACTCCCTGCCACTGAATGGCAAAAATCGTTAGCTTTATTTCATGTGAATTTTGCCTCAATAAATTATTGTAAAAATCATTTCAAATGATTTTTTTCCCCCTCTGGCTGGCAAGGCTGATCATCTTTGGGGGAGGGTGGTGGCACTTATGATGTATAGTACAGCAGACAAAGCACAAAAAATATAGTACAGCAGGCACCAGCCTGACTGGTGTGTGCACTGGATGACCTGGGGCAAGTTGTTTACTTATGCTGTGTGGTCAAATGAGGCCGGTGATCTAGCGGTTTATTAAATAATCTATACATTCTTCTGAACAAAGCAATACTGGTGTATTATAAAACAGCAGTCCCCAACCTATTTTGGCACCAGGGACAGGTTTTGTGGAAGACAATTTTTCCACAGACCCGGGGAAGGGGGATGGTTTCAGGATGATTCAGGTGCATTACATTTATTGTGTACTCGCTTTCTATTATTATTACATTGTAATATATCATGAAATAATTATACAACTCATCATAATGTAGATTCAGTGGGAGCCCTGAGCTTGTTGTTTTTTTTGTGTGTTTTTTGTTTTTGCAACTAGACGGTCCCATCTGGGGGTGATGGGAGACAGTGACAGATCATCAGGCATTAGATTCTCATAAGGAGCACACAACCTAGATCCCTCACATGTGCAGTTCACAACAGGGTTCAAGCTCCTACGAGAATCTAACACTGCGGCTGATCTGACAAGAGGTAGAGCTCAGGTGAGAATGTGAGTGATGGGAAGTAGCTGTAAATACAGATGAAGCTTTGCTCGCTTGCCCAATACTCACTTCCTGCCGTGAGGCCTGGTGAGGCCTGGTTCCTAACAGGCCACAGACAGGTACCGGTGCCAGTCCATGGCCCGGGGATTGGGGACCCCTGTTATAAATTTTATATAAAATATGGAAAATAAAAATCATCCAGAACTTCACTACTCAGAGGTGACATTTTGCATTTTGTTGTCTAGCCGTCTAACCCTTTTCATATCCACGTATATTTTTACGTATTTTTGATCTCCATGCTTTTCTTAGCCAGTCCTTTGTTTCTGGACTCTGCCTGTCCCGGGCCATGTCAGTAGGAAGCTTGCAGACACCTCCCTCTTTCACGCTTAGGGAGCATTTCCTGGGGTGGGAGTGGGAATTGGAAAGATGTTTGAATCGCCCACCATTGGGATTTGCTCTTTTAAATCTCTAAGTTTCTGTTCCTTCCTTTGTCTTCAGAGTTTTTATTAAAACAATGCCAGTTTTCCATCTCCTCTGTGGCATCTGTTTATTCTCTTTGACTTTCAGAAAGCTTAACATATGACTCATTTGTGTGTGCGTGTGTGTGCGTCTTTGTGAAGCAATGCAGAGTAAAAGAGAAGTGAAGTCGGGAATAATTATTTGAACCTGATTCTTCTGTGAATGTTTCAATGAGAAATAAATCTTGTTTCCCCTCACAGGAATTTGCAAGTTTGCTACAAGCCAAACAGCAAGATTGGTCCAGGGCTGTGAATTTGGTCAGAGCCCTTTCCAGTTGGAAGTAGCAGCTCTTTGCAGCCCCAGTAACAGGAATTCCATGTGAGTGCGCTTGGGCCCTGCGGGACCTGACTCAGACCCAGGTACCTTTCACGGGGCAGGTGCAGAGCAGGTCAGCCCTGTCAGCCGATGCAGTCAGACATTCCCAGGCTCATCTCTCCTTCTAGGACTCACTGCCACCTCTCCAAGCCCCTCTCTTCAGCTTGCTGCTGCCCTCCTGACCCTCCTCCCAGCCATTAATATCCATCCATAGCCTCCTGTCACCAAGGGCAGCTGATAGCATCCGACTCACCACAGACAAGTGACTAACTCTCATGTGAAAGGTCGCTTCTCCCCAGCATGAGACAACAGAGTGACTAAAACAACTAGATCTGCAACAGTGGAGCCTAAGGCACCGGTGAGAGCTCAGTGAGGAGGAAGCCACTGTTCTTATCCAGTGAGTGACGGGGCTGCTCAGTAGACTTTAGCAAGCACAGTCTGGGATGGCCCCTGGATATCTCAGTCTCCTGGAGTCACACTGGAGCCTGCTCTAGGACCTGGACCAAAGCCTCCTGCCCAGGTCTCTTCCCACCCTGCGCTACCTCCACCAGTGGTTTTTCTACCTGGATTATTAACCACTCAGAGCAAACCCCATAGAGAAGGGAGTCTACCTCCAGGGGCACTCAGAGGCTCAATTTGCCTCAGTCATCTTCATTTGTGGCTCTTCGTAGCTTTCAGTTTACCAAAAAATCAATCAATCAATCAATCAATGAGCAAGTCCACATCATCACTGGCTTCTAAGAGTTTCCCCAAATCCCAGCGTTACCTTGCCTTCTACAGCAGCGCCGCCTCATTCACAGTTTCACTTTCTGAGGTTTCAGTTACCCACGGTAAACCAAGGTCTGAAAATAGTAAATGGAAAATGCCAGAGATGGTCAGTTCATGCGTTTTCAATGGTATGCCATTCTGAGCAGTGCGATGAAATCTCACACCACCCACTCCATCCCCCGGACAGGAATTGTCCCTTCGCCCAGCTCATCCACATTCTAGACCCCACTTAGCAGGCGTCTCAGCGATCAGATTGTCAAGTGGTCCTTATTTTACTTAATAATGGCCCTAAAACACAAGAGTGATGATGCTGGCAATTGTTATAATTATTCCATTTTATTATTAGTTATTGTTAATCCCTTACCACACCTGATTTATAAATGAAGCTTATCGTAGGTATATATGCATAGGAAAAAGCACAGTACATGTAGGGTTTGGTACTATCTGAGATTTCGGGCATCCACAGGTATCCACAACTGTAGATGGAATGAAAGTTCCGATTCTGAAAAGCAACCTGGAACAAGACAGGCCATCGGCACTTCCTGACTCTGGCCCTCCGTGGGGTGGTGCTCCCCACTAGCAGGGGTCCCCGACACCACCTTGCCAGACGCTGTGCATCTGGGAGGCTTCTAAGCAAGACAGACCCAGGAGCAGGAGCAGTGGAAATGAGGCCCCACACAGTAGCAGTAGGGCTTTGGTAAAGCAGCCTTGGAGCAAGCGGCTCTGATGGGGGCTTTCATAGAGTGGCCGTTTCTCCTCCTAAACCCAGATCTAGGCCTTGGTGTCCAGTCGTCTCCTGCACAGGATGGTCTCACCTGAAAACTCCTAACTTAATGACATCTGCATGCCCACGATGGGGCAGCAGCCCCTTCACACCTTGGTGAAAAAATTCTCTCTTCAGAGAGTAGAGGGACCATGTCTGGAGCCCAGGACACTCTCTGGGGTGCCTCTTAGCACTTTCATGCCCTGTAGCAAAGAGTGATATAAAATTACAGCAACCAAAGAACAGGCAGCAGGATCAAAGATCCAGACACTTTATGAATGAATGTCAGGGTCACTACGCTAGGCAAAGGACTGCACGAGCAGAGGTTCTAGCTAAAGCTGGGGAAATACGGAACAAGTCACTGGCAAAGAAGCCAAATATGTCAACTATGGCCTCATGACCAATACAGAAACAAGCAGCTTTGCATATTTTTGCTCCTCTGTGTGTTTTTATTTATATGTCCTAACCATTTTCTTTTTTCTCCTACCAGTATTTTTTTTTTTTTTTTTTTGAGACAGTGTCTGAGTCTGTCACCCAGACTAAAGTGCTATGGCATGATCCCGGTTCACCACAACTCCTGCCTCCCAGGTTCAAGCGATTTTCCTGCCTCAACCTCCAGAGTAGCTGGAATTACAGGCACCCGCCACCATGCCCGGCTAATTTTGTATTTTTAGTAGGGATGGGGTTTCACCATGTTGGCCAGGCTGGTCTCGAACTCCTGACCTCAGGTGATCCACCTGCATCAGCCTCCCAAAGTGCTGGGATTACAGGTGTGAGCCATTGTGCCTGGCCCCACCAGTATATTTTTACCTGCAAGTTGAGGCAGGTTGTTTTTACAATTTGGCCTTTAAGAACAGGATACGCAGTGGCGCTGGGCCACATCCTTTCCCAGGGGTACATAGGGTGGGGTGCTTTTTCTCAGTGTATTCCTTCCCTGGGGCCCTGCCTCAGCCCTGGAGGCGGTACTTGCTCCCTGCACTGCTGTCCTGTGTGCTCTTTATCCATTAGCAGCTCATCTCTTTTCCGAGTTAATAATTAGAGTAAATGCTCCCTGGTCAGTTAACGGATGTGATTTTCTCATGACTAGGCCTTCGTCTAATGCAAATGGTATTGTATGAAAGTCTTACTATAAAGGCAAACTTTATAAAAAATAAAAGTAAACCTCCTCAAATGCAAAAATATCTACCGAAAAATAGAGAAGGCACAAATTACAAAGACTGAATAGGGAAAGACAATTTATACAGACAATCTGGTAGAGCTGAGGGCACACATTAATCATCTTAATAAATGTCAATTTGCAATCACTCTGCATCCTACAGCCATGCTGGGGACAGGGAAAATGCCAATGTTTCTTCCTTCTTCTTTGCTTTCTGATTCAAAGAGACTTTAGTACATCGTGGGATCCTGAGTGTGGCCACAGTTGAAAGAAATAATGAGTTGCATAGTTGGATTTCAAAGTGCAAAAACCCTATAAGACAAATATTCCTTTTAAGCATTTTACAGATGAAGAAAATGGCTTCCCAACATTTACAGCTGGTTAACAGCAGACCCAGAATTTAAAACTAGAACTTCTCTTTTAAATCCAAGTACAGAAGCTTGCCCTTGTACCTCAACCTTCCTCGAGAAGGAGAGTTGCTTGGCACTTTCCGCTCACCAGAAATGGAATCATCTCATGGGTTCTTTTCATTGTAATGAGAATTATCATGAAATCAGAAAGAAATGACATTCATAATTTTTTTTGTGATTTTGGTGTTTTATTTCTCCATCTTCAAATCCCATTCCTCTAAAGTATAAGCCATATTTGTCTTGCAAATCCTAGCTCTGTAGGAAAAACAAACAAAACAAAACAAAATCTTTGAAACATGTGTGTTGCCCTTAAAAACAAACAGCAATCATGGCTGCCTCAGTCATGGAAAGTCTGAATATCTTCACAATGCATAATTCAAACACATCGGAATATGTTTTGTTTTAAAATTTTTCCCCAAAGTTGTCTCCTACTGGTTTATATCTTCAACATGTGCATTCGTCTGATTTTTAGCAATAGACGCTCAGTATTACATATGCATTGGAGGAGGAGGATTTGAGGTGAATTAATTAATTTTCTAAGATGTTCCATGTGTTCTTGTTTGCTGAGAATTTCTTTAAGGGGCATATGTGTGGAAAAAAACTGTCCACTTTTCTACTGAGTACTTAGCACGACATGACCTACCAGAAGCGGGATGACTGCAAAGACCAAGTTATGCTTCCTGGCTTTTAGGAAACAACCACCTTCGTGGCGTTTTGTCAGGATGCTGCATCTGGAAGGTGATCCAAGGGGCAGGCTCCTGGGAGTCAGTGGTGCCCTTCCCCTGCACCCCATCCCAGGCAGGGCTCTAAGGACGGACCCATCCAGTTCTAAGCACCAAAGTTGACCAGGCCAGTAAGGAAGCCAAGAGCATCCCGTGCATCACTAGAGAGACCCCGGACACTCAAGAAGACAATGAAAAGCTTCTTCCACGTCCTTAGGCTCATGACTGCAAGCCAACCACAGATGGACAAATGTGCCAGAAGTCACAGTGCCTGGGGACATGCAGGTCACGGATTGATAGAATTTTCTGGAAAAGTGGAGCTACCCAGAAAACTTTTTTTTTTCAACTTTCTCATTTAAAATATTTTAATTCATTTATCTGCCTTGATTTGTAAAGGAAAGGATTTATTTTATAATCACATATCTTGAGTGGTCCCAGAGGACTAGGGAAAGAAACATTCCCACAGCACCAAACAGGTAGCTATAGAGATAGCTATAGACATTGGACTAAATGTGTCAGAGTTTTCTTTCTTTTAATGAATCCTCAAGATAAATTTGATTCCTCATGCTTTTCCTCTTTCTCCTAAAAACAGAATGTACTGACTTTTGGCCTGGCACAGTAGCTCACGCCTGTAATCCCAACACTTTGGAAGGCCAAGGCGGGTGGATCACCTGAGGTCAGGAGTTTGAGACCAGCCTGGCCAACATGGCGAAACCCCATCTCTACTAAAAGTACAAAAAATTAGCCAGGTGTGGTGGCGCATGCCTGTAATCCCAGCTACTCAGGAGGCTGAGGCGGGAAAATCACTTGAACCCGGGAGGCAGAGGTGGCAGTGAGACGAGTTCATGCCATTTCACTCCAGCCTGTGCAACAAGAGCTAAACTCCATCTAAAAAAAAAAAAAAAGGAAGAAAGAAAAAAAAGTCCTCACTTTTTTCTTCCATTTCATTGAAGGCTTCCAACATTTGAATTCAAATAGTTTCAAGGTCTCGTGCCTATAAATGGAGTTCTACATGTGGGCTAACATGAATCTTTCCACAAACATTAGATTCAAGGTGGAGATGGACCAAGAATTCTACTTTAATAACAACTGAAGCATTGGGAAAAGTTAATATTCAGAACCCGAGCTGTCAAGAGCTGCCAGGGAAAGTGCTCTGAAGACAAAGAGATGCTTTGTTCCTATTCTCCATAGCACCTCGAAGCTGAGCACATCTCATTCAGACAAACAGAAAATTGAAGAAAATTCACCTCCGAGTGAGATCAAGGATAGAAAAGTTGAGCCTCAAAGGGAAGATTTGCCAGAGGCCGCAGGCAAGGAAGAGCAGGTAATCCGAAGGCAGCTCTCAACTGTTCCTAATATGCTCGGAGCTTCTCAAAAGAATGGGAAAGCTATGCTTCCAGTGGGGACAGAAATGTTGCTTTTCTTGCTTAAGCCACCTGGCGATGTAGTTTGTTTCATCGCTGGGCCCCTCTTCCTCACCCGCAGAGTGTCACGGCATAGCCATTCTGGAACCACCAGCGCCCGTGAGTTGCCTCAGGTGAGACGTGGACTGAGGTGCAGAATGGCCGAACACCTTCCTTCGCTGTGCCGCGCCAGCGACCCTGCATCTGTGCATGGACTCAACCACGGAACACAGCCGTCATGACCCTTGGCAAACGCTGCTCTGGCTGAAGGCTCCCAGGACCCAGAGGCAGCACTTGACTGCAGGCTGTGAGGTATCTGCAGCCACAGTCTCCCACAATGGGCATTCTTCCGGCCTTTTGACAGCAAATCCCATTTCTCAGATACATAGGCTCCAACCCAGAGTGAAGGCAACACATAGAGGATGCTCCCAGCCCCTTCCCTGGGACCTGCCAGACAGCCCTGCCCTCAGGCAGAAGTGAGTCCTGCACCCACGGGAGGGCCACGTCCTGGATCCCACGTGTGTCAAATGTCACCTGGCTGAGCTAGAAACTCCTTTGCTCACATGTTGTGATACCTCGCATCATGGTGCCTGCAGCTTCCCCAGAGAAACCACACCGTCTTTGTGATCCCCGACACACAGCGCCCGGTGCTGTCTCCTGATATTTCACGGCTGCCCCTCCTTCGTGGGAGGGCAGCCCTCCAAAGACAGAAGACCTTCAAAGGCCACCGAGGCAGGCAGCACCAGCTGCAGACCATTGAACCTATCCATCAACCGCTGCCTAAATCGCATTTACTCACATCCACACACGACTGTCACGTGTCCAAGTGACAGTTGTCAGGACAAAAGAAAGGGCTCAGGGGACAGATTCCCAAAGTCTTCTAAAGTCAAGTGTGCTGTTTCTGTGCCCATCTCACACACAATGCCAAGCAGGAAATGTATTTTCATCCATGCCACACAGCTTTACCACAAAGCAGTAGGTGGGCCCCCAAACGAAGCGAAACACACTGGGCTGCCGAGGCCGTCTTGGGGCGCCACTGCCTACCTCTGAGACCCTGGGCAAGTTACTGGTCTGAACCTCGGGCTCTAGTCTCCCAGGATAAGGCCGGCCCACCAGGCTAGCGAGGCGCTGTAGGTGAAAGGCCTGGAGAATTGCAAATTGGACCACAAAAAGATCCTCTGGGGTTTCTTTTTTTTTTTTTTTTTTTGAGACGGAGTCTTGCTCTGTCTCCCAGGCTGGAGTGCAGTGGCGTGATCTCGGCTCACTGCAAGCTCTGCCTCCCGGGTTCACACCATTCTCCCGCCTCAGCCTCCCAAGTAGCTGGGACTACAGGCGCCCGCCACCACACCCGGCTAATTTATTTTTTGTATTTTTAGTAGCGACAGGGTTTCACTGTGTTAGCCAGGATGGTCTCAATTTCCTGACCTCGTGATCCGCCCGCCTCAGCCTCCCAAAGTGCTGGGATTACAGGCGTTAGCCACCACACCTGGCTGCATTTTTTTTAATATTGACTGACTTAAATGTATTTGGAAGCTTAATTGGAGAAAAGTGAATTCCAGCCTTGCAGGCTCTGCTTTTCTTAGAATGCAGGTCAAGCAGAGGTAGACCAGGCTTAACCACCTGCAGTGCTGAGGCTTCATGCCAGGGACAAACCCACAGACAGACGACGCGATTTTGTGAATCACGACCACAGACACACTCAGTAAAGCACTGCAAGTGCAGGCAGAATTCTAGAGCCAAGACACCTCTCACACAGATGTGTCTGTAGATTTGAGTAATTTAGACATAAAAATTAAAGCACCATGGCCATCAGGCAGCATTTTGTCCACTGCTCCTCACCCAAAGCTCATCTTGTAAACAAACTGCCCCATGAGACTACTGTGTCCCGTGTAGACCTATTAGGGGAGCTGCCCTGGCTTCTTAGCTGCCTGCGCAGATGGGCATGGCCGGGGGCAGAATGATCCACGGGCAGGTGGTCAATGTCTTTCCAATCCATTCTCACGTGATGGAGTGTGCAGGGCGCTCTCTGACAGTCATCTTGATTTTCCTCTTGCCCCACTGGACACAACTGAACTTTGGCTCTTGCTGGCGGGACTTAGGTCACTCCCCTCAGGACACCTCTTCCACCCTTGATGTGGGATCCTGGGTGTCCCTGGGTCCGGCAGCTGGGTGCAAAGGCCATTCTGTGCCCCAGGCTCAGCGCTTGCCCTCCAAATGTCCACCTCGATTCCAGGCAGCTCCATCTTCCTGCCCTAGTCCCTTACTCCTGGTGTCCCAGAATGCTCCTGCAGCCCCTGCTCCCAGTCTCAGCCTTGTCCCCTTGTCTGACCCCCAGGCTGTTGCTGCCACTGTGTGGCTGATCTGAGCCACCCCCTGATCCCCTGCTTCTGGGCTTGCCGAGGAGCAGGCTGCCCTCACTGCCCCAGGAGCAACCCATCATGGTCCCCACTTCCGGCCAATACAAAAACCAGTCCTCTGGCTTATGTGCCCTGTAGGGACTGTCACTCTTTTGCTCCCATCTCCACACCTTGCCTTCAACATGGCAGGAGCTTAGGTGATATCCTTTTCTTTTCTTTTTTTTGAGAGGGAGTCTCGCTCTGTCACCCAGGCTGGAGTGCAGTGGCGTGATCTCAGCTCACTGCAAGATCCGCCTCCCGGGTTCACGCCATTCTCCTGCCTCAACCTCCCAAGTAGCTCGGACTACAGGCGCCCGCCACCACGCCTGGCTAATTTTTTTGTATTTTTGGTAGAGACGGGGTTTCACCGTGTTAGCCAGGATGGTCTCGATCTCCTGACCTTGTGATCCGCCCACCTCAGCCTCCC
Organism: Symphalangus syndactylus; assembly: GCF_028878055.3. Taxonomy (NCBI): domain Eukaryota; kingdom Metazoa; phylum Chordata; class Mammalia; order Primates; family Hylobatidae; genus Symphalangus; species Symphalangus syndactylus. The sequence continues at coordinate 143,171,311 of NC_072430.2, read as the reverse complement.
AAAGTGCTGGGATTACAGGCATGAGCCACCATGCCCAGCCGGTGATGTCCTTTTCAATCCGAACAGCATGAACCTTCCTGAAGTGCACCCGAGAGAGTGACTCGCTGCCCAGGCTGCCACTGGAGTAGGGCCACTGTGGGCATGACCAAGCATCCATTGGATCAGTGGGATTTTTTGCTGAGTAACAAATCACCACAACCTCAATGGCGTTAAACAACACACACTTGTTGTCTCACAGTTCCTTTGGGCTAGGAGTGCAGGCACGTCTCCTGGAGGATGGGCACGGCTCTGTGCCACATGACCCTCTCTACAGACATCCCACAATGTGGCGGCTTCCTTCTTCCAGGCCAGCAGGTGAACATCTCCCAGAAGTCAGCTATGACAGAGTCTCATGGAATGAAACAAAAGGAAGGCACCTGCCACCCCTGTGCCATATCTGTGGGTCAGAAGCAAGCTGCAGATCACCCTCACCCCCCAGCGGAGGAGATCACACAAGGAGGCAGGGACCAGGGGCACCCTAGGGCATACCCACCACACTGTTCTTCCTGGATGAGGCATTCTTGGTGGTTTCGTTGGTCTTCTGGATGTTTCCTTGTTGAAGGGAGTTCTGGAAGTAAGCTCTCAAAGACCACAGAGTTATACCAGGAAAGTTGGAGGGGCCAGGGAAGTGATGGAGTCCCACCCCCTCTATCTAGACAGGAGGATGGAAGCTAAGGTGAGTGAAAGCACCTGTTACAGCTCATAGATCTTGTTGGAGTCAAGGCTGGGATTGAAATCTAAACACCCCCTTCTATTGCACCCCTCTAAAGAAGCACTACTGCCATATCTCTAATTCAATGTCACTTTGCCTCCTGCCAGAAGACACGAGTTGGCATTCTCCATCATTTTCTAGCCAGCACCATTTGTCCCTTCTCAGCCACAGCACATCTCTCATTCCAGGTCCCGATACTTTGCTTTCTGAAAGCTCTAAACTGATAGAGATGTTACAGAGGGCTAAGATTTGTGTCACTTGTCCTGCCGCACATCTGCATGGATAATAACAGTCACGGGAGGCTCAGCTGGGCACTCCTGGAGGGAGATGCTTTACATGGGAGTCATGCAAGGCAGGGAAAAGTCACATAGGAAATAGCAATCTCTCCTGGGATCTGATAATAATTTAAACATTCCTCTGAGACATTCGAGATTCGTAGAAAGGAGGGGAAAGTTGCTAACACAGAAAGAATGTGAGCAATAAAGCAAGCATCCAGGAAACCACTGGCTGCCTCCACTGGGGAGCAGATGTCCCTACTGCAGCCTGGCCACTGTCACCACATGCCACCACTGTGTGCATCGCTCACACAGTGTAGCCGTTACACCTGCAGGCCTGAAACAAAACAGGAACCAACAGGCAGGAATAAGCAAGCATCCGCCATGCCGCGTGGCAGCGTTCTCCGTCTACAGTGGCTGCCGTGGCTCCGTGTGCGTGCGTGGAGTTGAGATCCCTCAGAGGGTCCCGTGAGCCATGGGCCCCGCCTCCCCGGTCGGGCTGGCCAGGATCACATGTTGATCCTGCTCCGGTTCTTCCTGGTCTTTTCAGGAAGACAGAAAATAAGCAGATGGGAAACAGAAACCCTCCTTGTGGATGAGGAATTGAAGAATATTTGTAGGTACCTAGCTCAAGCACCCAAATTAGGTGTGTTTCAATTAAAGTAAATTCTCTGGCCATTCTACTCCCCACCCCACAAAACAAGAACCTCATAAAAAGCCTTCCGGCAACTTCTAACCAGTGTTCACGTGCCCCCCCCCCCAACCCTCCTGGGACATCTGTTTGTGAAAGCAGATTGCATTCAGCTGATGTATTCACCAGATGAGTGGGACGTGCCCCTCGGCCTAAAAGAGTTGAGCGTGTGCTGGGGTGGGTGGTGGGGGGGACACAGATGTCCACCAAACGTTTTTAGTGCACAGAACCTCTGACGCACAAGTGTCTGCTGATGTTAATTTGGGGTGGCATCTCTCCCCATGACTCACCAGTGGGTCCAGCCGCCCACTGACCTCTGAAGCCATTTGGGCCCTTCAGAGTGTGAAATTTCAATTTCTACATCAGAGCTTTGTATGTCAGTCCCAGAAAAAAATGCTTTATGTGAGAGCAAGGTTGATGTTTTCCAGGTCAGCATTTCAGCTGGGGAAAGCGGAGGGAGAGAGAAAGCAGTAATTTCTACCAGGCACACATCGAGTTTGTAAACACAGCGTTCTCCCAGCACTGGGGTCTACTTGAGGGTGGAGGGTAGGAGGAGGGAGAGGAGCAGAAAAGATAACTGTTGGGTACCGGGCTTCATACCTGGGTAATGAAATCATCTATACAACAAACCCCCATGACACGAGCTTACTTATGTAACAAACCTTCACATGTACCCCTGAACCTAAAATAAAAGTTTACAAAAAGACCCCATTCTCCAAACTCATAAGAAAGTGCTGAGCTGCTTTCAAACACTGGGGATTCCCTAAAATGCCAGGTGCCTGCGTTTGACCCTCTCTCCAGCTGGACGTGAACGCAGGCCCAAGACAGAACGGAGCCCACAAGAGGCTGGGTTGCCTTTGCCCTGCCCTTAGAACAGAGAGGGCAGGTTGGCATGGCTACCCAAGATAGTAGCCTCAGCAAGGCCTTTATCCCATGTGGGCCCAGACAAATGGCTTCACCTCTCTGTTTGCTCACTGCAAGGTGCCCCCATGCCTGTGCCCACCCCGCCTCCCCGTGTGTACTGTCTCAGGCCCAAAGGAGCCCTTCCCTCTAAACGGGATCAGTCAACACAAAAACCACCTGACTCTTCACTCTGGGGAAGGACATTACAGATGCCCCGTCCATGTCTGTGGGATGAAACCACCATGTGCCCTCCTTCCAGCACTCGTAGTGCTGCGGCGATGGAGGGGGAATGGGACAAGCTGGGAGACATGACTGTCATTGGAGGGGCGACCTCAGCCCCTCCTCCCTCTGGTCACATCCACTAGTCTCCAAGAGTCCCTTCCTGACACCAAGCTCTATGATGCAAATCTGATGGCTGCAGGGTCATCTGTCCGAAACAGTGGAGTTTGTGGGGCCTCCCTGCATTGCGAATGGTCAAAGTCACCTCTCTGCTGTTAGAGGGGACCCAAGCACAGCTGGAAAGTCATGTTGGCTCTTGGAGAAAACTCTGTAAACCAGCTGGTTCTGCCCACAAATGGAGGATTCTGGGGTATTGGGTGCCCAGGCTAGACCCGCTGGCATCTGAAACTAAGGTCATGCTGGTAATGATGGAGCCACCTGAAGAATATTGAGGCAGTAAATTAATCAGGACTCAGTGGTTAACCAGACAGAGGGAATGAGGAAGGAGAAAGAGCTTAGGGTCCCTCTTCGCCAAGGGTCTCATCCACTGAGGAGGAGAACACACAGAGGGCAGGAGGAGGTGGTGATGTGGCCTTCACAGGAGCTGCAGGCGTCTCTGAGACAGCCACCTCCCCAGAGCTGGAGAGCTCGATTCGGAAGCCGTTAGACTCAAGGATTCGGCCACAGTGTTTTTACTGTAGGGTTTTTCATGAGTAGTCTGGACTGAGATATGTTATTTGCATTTTACTTAACTATATTTACTGCTGGCTAGGAGGTGAAAATTCAATGCACATGAATCTAAGGTGATGTAATCAGAAGCAACGACATGGGACAAGTTGCGTTCCTGGGCCAGTGGCCCGCAAACAAGAAGCAACACCCTGCAAGCACAAGGTAACTCTCCAGGGTATGGAGAAAATATTAGGTTTTTACAAACAAGAAATTAAGCTTTACCAATATCTAAAATATACATTGAGTGATGTATGTGTCAAATGTATACAAAAATGAATGCAACACATACTGGTGAGGATCCGCCATGACCAACATCTAGGAAGGGTGAACTGACTGACAAGGGAGACGACACACTGGGCATCCGGCCGCTGACCCGGCGAGCACTCTCTGAGCTTCATCTAGTGAGACGAGGGGAAGAACACAAAAGAATATGAGTAACAGAAGGGCCTTTTCTTTTATAAAAGAGTAAGATTTTACTTTGGAAAACTCTAGAAAAAAAGTTAATATTGAATAGAATAATCGTTCACAGCCTTGGATCCTGAAGCTTCCATGGCCTCTCAGCACAGCAAATACGGCTGCTTGCTGGGGCCTGAGGGCTTCTGTGTAGTATCTGGAGGACTCCCCCACACACACCCCCTTCATGCATGCACACACCCCCTTCATGCATACACACACCCCCTTCATGCATGCACACCCCTCCACAGCCTCCCCACACACACGACACAACACACACACAACACACACACACACCACACATCCCATACACACTGCATACACCACACATATCACACACACACCCATAGCACACATACTACATATACCACACACATCACATTCACAAACATCACAAACACACCACACACGCATCCCTGGTCGGGAGAGTGTCGGGATCTGGCTAAGCTGATGGATGAGGCTCCAGCCCCTCACTCTGTACTTCAAGTGGGAAAGGAGAGATGTCTACCTGAGATCCCACCTGAAGAAGGTGTCCCGTGGCCACATGAAGTGATCCAGGAGAGGGACCCCCTTTGGGCATGGCCAGGTCCCTGCACATGCTCTCCAGGCACAGGGGCATTTTGACGGTACTCGCCATCCCCGAGGCTGGCCTGGCTTTCCCCTCCCCAGGGCCAGTGCCCTTGAGAGCCAGCCCAGCCTCACTGCCTCCTCCCCAGCGTCTGGGTAGACAGCTCGTGGCCCTGGCCCCTCAGTACCCCCTCACCCTCGGCACTGCCAGCACCACCGCTGTTCACCGGAAGAGCGTGGAGCTCCCCGCATGGGCAGAGTCCAGAAAGGCTGCTCTCCTGCGTGGTGCAGGCCGAGAACCCCTGCTGCAGGCAGTGCTCAATAGTCCAAGCATTGAATGATCTCCACGTTGGGTCGAGCCCTGGCTCTGCCACTTCCTGGCATGTGTACCTGAGCCACAGTCTCCTCTGTCAAATGGGGGAGGCACTACTGTGCCTGGCCACTGTGTTGGTGAAGGACGTCACACCCAAAGCCAAACCAGCCCTCCAAAAATAGCAGCCACGTCATTCCTACAGACACTTCTAAATACACACAGAACTGGGGCGACGTAAAAACAATTAGAAATCAGCTAAAAGTAAAATCAAAAGGTTGGTGACATGTGCTCAGGTCCTGGATGGTCCTAACGAGATAGGCAGCCTCAGCCTGGTCTCCTGCCCATCAGCAGTGGAGCTGGGGAGGGGCGCCAGTCGCTGGATTCCAAGGCCTTTCTGCCTTTGGTTAAGTAGTTGATGTGCCATCAGTTCTGCTTAACCTCCCTCATGCCTGTCTCCGAGTAATATTCAATGTCAGCCCTAATTAAACCCAGGAGCACTTTTCTAACTAAAAGAACAGGTATTGGCCCATGCTGGGCTGAACAACGGTCTCCTCTGGGCCCAACAATCCCATGTTTGATCAATAAACTGAGCAGCCAGAGGCACTGACCAAGGGTAGGAATTTCAAAGCCTGGGGGTTGTCCCTGCCCAGGAGAAGGCCTGGCAGGAGGCAAGGATGTTCTAGGGAAACATCCTCCCCAAGGCCCCAGCCTGAATAGATGCCACATAGTCAGTCTTGCCGCATGTCCCGTCATCACGATGCCCAGGCTTGTAACCTGCCATTTCCTCCTCACAATAACCTGCAAGGCAGAAGTTATCACTTGCTGCAAATGCAGAAACAGAACTATAAATGGTCCCATGACCTCACCCAGGGTCTCACTGTGGGGAACTGTCTGTTCAAACCCAGGTCTGTCTGGCATAAAAAGTGATATTTCTACCCACGGCACTGCACGGATGATCTGCACATTAGTTTAATCAATTGTATGCCCGGCTCCACGCAGAGCCTGGGGAAGCAGAGATGGCAGTGGGCACCTGGTGGGAGGAAGCAGTGACTGAGCGCTCCTCCTCCTGTCCCAAATCGCCATCTTCCTCTGCACTGTGTAGTCCTGGGCCTCTTTTATTAACCCTCAGCCGCCCCTTCCGCCACTGTTAGGCATTCTTAGACTTCACCATGGACAGACGCCTCGGAGCTCAGCAGGGAAGGCAAGGCCGGAATCAGCTCCATGTCGGGTGTGTGCTATTCACTCTTAGGGGGCTCCAAGTGCCTGCCCAGCCAGCCCTCCCCCCCGTGCCTGCAATGGTGCAAGCCCCCTTGCAAGCATGCCCGTAAACACAGATTTCCAGCCGACTGAAAACTATTATTGGGCCCAGTGCAGTGGCTCACACCTGTAATCCCCACACTTTGGGAGGCTGAGGGGGGTGGATGGATCACTTGAGGCCAGGAGTTCAAGACCAACCTTGTCAACATAGCAAAACCCCATCTCTACTAAAAACAAAAAAATTAGCCCACCATGGTGGGGCACACCTGCAGTCCCAGCTACTTGGGAGGCTGAGGCGGAAGGATTGTTTGAACCTGGGAGGTGGAGGTTGCAGTGAGCCTAGATCAGGCCACTGCACTCCAGCCTGGGTGACAGAGCAAGACTCCATCTCAAAAAAAACAAAACAAAACAAAAAAAACTATTGTCATCTGGGTGATAGTGTCTGATAGATTAACAAAGATGAGTTTATTTCATTAAGCAATGAACTGTGTGCTCCCTGTGAAATAGCAAGGGCAATTTTATTTTTCCAATAAGTGAATAGGGGCATAAACAGTAATATGCTATTTAAAGTAAAATATTGAACAAATTAAAAATTATCAAATGCCAAGTAACTCCAGGCTTTCACCCAATTGAAATTAATATACCCTAAAAAGAAAAAGAGACTAGATTTCATGGGAGAAACAACATTTTTAGGACACGGGCGTGGAACGTGGATTTTGTTCCAACAGTGCTTCCCACACCGGAGTCTGCAGAAGAGTTGATGCTCACGGTGGTGCTGTGGAAAACAGTATGTTGGCTCTGAAAAGATCGAGAAGCCTCCTGTAACCCAAAGTTAAACACTTCGCTGCAGGACTGCTCCAAGCCTTCAGTGTGCTAATAAGCACAGTCAAGCTGAGGGAGGTAAATGGAATATACCGTTTCCAGACTTGTTTGACCGCAAGGATCCTTCGCGTGTGAGTGATAGTGACAGTGGGGAAGCCATCTGTTGATGGGTCCCAGAAGACTGTTCAACAGAACCAAGTTCAGGAAATTCTGCATTGGACTAATGCCAGTCCCAGAGGGTACAGGATGATGCAGTCTCTCGGAATCACTAGGCATGTTCTTCCCAGATCTGCTAGAAGATGCCAAGACCTCACCTAGAACAAGACCTGGCCTGAAGCAAGACCTGCAGTTTCCCAGGAGGGAACAGCCTCAGTCGACCTTGAACGTCCCAACTCCCTGCTGCTCTCACGTGAGCTTCTGCCTTACGTTTCCTTAGAGTTAGTAAGTCTAATTCCCTAACCTTGTCATCAGCAATTAACGAAGGTGATTGGCATGGCATTAGTGAACGGCCCAGGCTTCCCAAATTCACCCTCATTGCTAAATGCTGCATGATTTTTTTTTTTTTTGAGACGGGGTTTCCCTTTTGTCACCAGGCTGGAGTGCAATCTCCAGCACGGCTCACTGCAACCTCCACCTCCCAGGTTCAAGTAATTCTCCTGCCTCAGTCTCCTGGGTAGCTGGGATTACAGGCACCTGCCACCATACCCAGCTGATTTTTGTATTTTTAGTTGAGACAGGGTTTCTCCACATCGGCCAGGCTGGTCTTGAAAGCCTGATCTCAGGTGATCCTCCCGCCTCAGCCTCCCAAAGTGCTGGGATTACAGGCATGAGTCACCGCACCTGGCCAAGTTCTGCATGATTTTTGCCACAGGTTTGCGGGTTTGAGTGTGCGAGACCCCCATGCTCTGCCACTCCTCCTAAGCCTCCCTTCCTGCACCTGCCACGAGGCCTCCAGGTGGACCTGAAGTCCAGGCTGTGGTTACAATGCCAAAGCGTTTAGACTTTTCATGAGTGTCAGTGTCATTAAGGGACACTGATTAGGACAATCTGCTCTTTCAATAGATTTTCAATTAAACGGAAGAAAAGATTAAAGACCATTCTACCCTTAATTACCCATGTGGCCACTGGATGAGGCACTGAAATCCTCAGGCTCTCAGAATTCTAATCCACGCATTGATTTCCACAGTCCCTTAATCAAAATAAATGCACTCACCCAGATACAATGGGATCTATCTCCGCTCTTTTCCAACAGCTTTCCCTCTGCCGTAACTGAGCTGTCACTGAGAGCCAGGCTGGGTGAACATTTTAAATCTTTATCTTATTTAACCTCTCAGCCGCTCTATCAGGAGGTGAATGCAACCTCAAAGCCATTTGGCCTCAATTTGAGGTTCCCCTGGCAATGTGCTGCACGAACTGCAATCTGCTTACTCCAAGGAATAGAATCACGTTGTTGTGTGGATGCCTCATCGCTGCTGTTCCCCCACCCGGACTCCCCAATATTCCAGAGACCCAGGACCTGTGGGCTGTTAAATTAGGAACCAAAACAGACACACCACTCGGAGCAGAACCGTGCTGGAGGCTGGAGAGGTGTTGGGATTTGCAGACATTTAAAAACTACACAATTAAAATCATCTGCAATGAGTGTGTTACGAATAAAATCATGGATTCACTGTAAATATTTTTCTAAATACAAAACAGATTCAGGCACACTGTGTGTCCCTGGTCCAAGCCGACCTTCCAGTTGGTCTCTCCGAGGTCGGAGCCCCCTCCTCCTGCCTGTTTCCACAAAAGCTTTGGCTGTTACGCCCAAATGCTGGCCACGTCTTCTCACTCACCTACTTGGTGAAACTGAATAACCATTTCCTCAGAAGTTATGTGCAACATACATTACAACGAGGGGATTTTGCACGTAGAGCTTCCTTATTTTAACCTCACACCATCACATTCTCAGGGGTAGAGTCAGAAGGAGACCAACATTTCTATTAGATTGGAACCATAGGGTCAGGCTTTCAGAGGTGGAAGGGACATCAGAAGGCTACTTCTCAGAGGGTCCATTGTACAGAGAGGAAACCAAGGCCGTGTGGGGTGCCCACCTCAGCTGCGGTCATGGAGCGGTGCTGTTACTGGGCCACAAACCCAGGTCTTCAGACTCTAAGACCAGGGCTCGTCTTTGGAGATTACATGAACAGTTTCTTCAATCCACATGAAAACTAGGTCACAAAACACAGGTTAAGAAACATTTCGGATGTGTCCTCTGTTGCTTAGGATGACTCCAGTTGGAGAAGGCACTCTGTTTATGGAAAATCACCTCCTCAGAAACTTTTTTTTTTTTCGCCATCATCATGTGCTTACGGAAAAACAACATTCAATAATAAACACCAGAACAGACACTCGGGAGCAAACCAGAGTTCTCTGTTTTGTTTTTGGTCTTCATTTTCTTTTGTTATATAAAGAGGATTTTCATTCTTGCCACCCTCATAAGCTGTGTTCAAACTCTTCATCTCTAGCTGCGTGTCTCTGAGCTAAAGATAACTACTGCCTATACTGGACATAGAGCAGAAGTGGAAACTTTTTCTGTAAAGGGCCAGATAGTAAATATTCTAGCTTTGCAGGTCATATGGTGTATTAGTCAGGGTTCTCCAGAGACATAGGACCAATTGAATACATATATATATATACACACACACACATATGTGTATACACACACACATACACACACATATATATTCTAAGGAATTGACTCACACAATTAGGAAGGCTGAAGGCTGAGCAGTCCCATGATCTGCCACCTGCAGGCTGGAGACCCAGGAAAGCCCATGTAGTTTGAGGGCCTGAGTGTGGCAGAACCGATGGAGTCAATTCCAGTCCTGGTCTAAGATCCCGAGAACAAGGAGTAGTGAGGGCAGGAGAACCATGTTCCAGCCCAAGAGATCAGGCAGAGAGCAAAGCCAACCTTCCTCCACTATTTTATTCTATTCATGCCTTCAATGGATTGGATGCACCCACCCACACTGGGGAGGGCCATCTGACTTAGTCCACCATTTAAATGTTCAACTCTTCCAGAAACACCAGGCACTTCCACAAACTTGCAGACACACCAGAAATAATGTTTAACCACATATCTGGGCAACCTCTGGCCCAATCAAGTTGGTGCATAACACCAACCGTCACATCTGGTCTCTGCTGCAACTACTCAACTCTACCCTTGTGGCACAAAAGCAGCCATAAAGTGTAAACAAGTAGGTATAGCTGTGTACTAATAAAACTTTATTTACAAAAATAGGCCATTGGCCAGGTTTGCCAACCCCTGTTATAAATAATGACCATGTTTTTGTGTAGAACGCTGAGTGAATTATTGTGGCATCAGTGGACATATTTTGGAATTTTACAAGCATTAATTAAGCACTTTAACATTTTACTGACCTATTAACATTTTGCCTGGGCAAGCTGTCATTGTGTAGTCATAGTCACTATCACATTTGAGAAAATACTTCAAGGACACAGTTGTGAAGACTTGTAAAGAAGCCAACACTCAGGACATTCAAGAGGAAGGGTCAGGAATGAGTGAGCTTTGAGTATTTATTCCAGATGTTCCACAAAGCTAAGAATCACCTAGAAATACATCAATAACAATAAATGTCTTGGGTACATGAATTTTTTCTCTCTCACTACCACTTTGTGAAATAATTCTACACACCCTTCTTCCACATTGGGAATATTTCCAGTGGTCTCTAGAAAGCTCTGCCTCTGGATTTCTATGGCGTGGATTGTGTTACATTCTTATAAAACACTGCACAATACCCATGCCCTGCTGCAAACGACATGTTAGGGAAGACCTGATCAAAAGTTTTCTGCAGGAATTTTCCGGGCGCGGTGGCTTATGCCTGCAATCCCAGCACTTTGGGAGGCCAAGGTGGGTGGATCACTTGAGGCTGGGAGTTTGAGACCAGCTTGACTGAAGATTATGGTGAGCTCTGACATTGAGGTGGTGCATGAGGTTCCGTTCCTGGCAGAGGGGAGAATATGGGAGGGGAGAGGAAGGAACTACTTGAAGAACTGAGGAAGGCAGGTGTGACCGGAGAAAGGAGAATGAGGAGGGGCGGCGAGAGAGGGACAGAGGTGAGCACAGAAGGAAGAAAGATGAATGGGCCTCAGGTGATGCCAGGGAAAACTCCAGAAGCCCACGAAGCACATTCCAACAAGCTCTGTAGGGACATTGTGCCCAAGATTTCCATACCCAGCCCAGGTGTCAGCCACAAGAAAAGGCTGTGGAAAGACAGTCTCAGATGGAGGGGCCAGGAGGATGCAACACCCCCGCACCACCATTCCATCTGCAAACTCCAGCCAGCAGAGGCAAGTTAGAGAAAGTAGCACAAGAGGGGGCAAACATGGCAGCAAAGGGTGGTGACAAGTAAGAAACCCCATAAACAAGGGCATTCGGTCCAAGAAACTATAAATGAGAGTAATACAATCAATGCAGGCTGGGTGCGGTGGCTCACGCCTGTAATTCCAGCACTTTGGGAGGCCAAGGTAGCTGGATTGCTTGAGCCCAGGAGTTCAAGACGAGCCTGGGAAACATGGTGAAACCCCATCTCTACAAAATATACAAAAATTAGCCAGCAGTGGTGGCACATACTTGTGCTCCCAGCTACGAGGGAGGCTGAGGCAAGAGGATCACTTGAGCCAGGGAAGTGGAGGTTGCAGTGAGCTGAGATTGTGCCACTGCACTCCAGCCTGGGTGACAGAGCAAGACCCTGTCTCGAAAAAAATCAATCAATCAATCAATGTAAATGCCAAAGCAATTGCTCTTAAAAGGTACCAAAAAAAATCTCAATATACTAAATTGTGATTTAAAAACAATCTTTCTAGAATCCCAAAGTCACAGAAATGGGACTGGTAAAGGGGAAAAGTGAATGCATGCTAAATGTTTAATCACACATGGGTTCTCCTCAATAGGAAAAAATGAGAGCGAGAACCTCCCGAGTGCTAGCAAGCAGTGAGGGGTATGTGCTTAAAACAAACAACAAAAAAGCATAAAAGCCAAAATAAAGAGGGGCAAAAAAAGACAGTATGCATGTAAGGTAGAATAGTACACTGCATTAAAAATCATGTTCTAGGCCAGGCGTGGTGTCTCATGCCTGTAATCCCAGCACTTTGGTAGGCTGAAGTGGGTGGATCACCTGAAGGCACGAGTTCGAGACCAACCTGACCAATATGGCAAAACCCCATCTCTACTAAAAATACAAAATTAACTGGGCATGGTGGGGGGTGCCTCTAATCCCAGCTACACAGGAGGCTGAAACATGAGAATAGCTTGAATTCTGGGAGGCGGAGGTTGCAGTAAGCAGAGATCACCATTGCACTCTAGTCTGGGTGACAGAGCAAGACTCCATCTCAAAAACATAAAATAAAATCATGTTCTAGATGAAAACCTAATGACATGAAATTATTTCTATAATTTCAACTTTTATTTTAGATTCAGGGGGTACATGTGCAGGTTCGTTACATGGATACATCGTGTGGCAGTGAGGCTTGGTGTACAAATGATCCCACCCACCCAGGTAGTGAACACTATACCCAATGGTTTCTCAACACTTGCTTCCTTCCCATCCTCCCATAGTTAAGAGTCTCCATCTTTATTTCTATGTGTACCCAATGTCTAGCTCACACTTATCAGTGAGAACATGTGGTATTTGGTTTTCTGTTTCTATGTTAATTCACTTAGGATAATGGACTCCAGCTGCATCCATGTTGCTGCACAGGACATGATTTCATTTTTTTTATGGCTGTGTAGTATTCCATGGTATATATGTACCACATTTTCTTATTCCAATCCACCATTGATGGGCACCTAGGTTGATTCCATGCCTTTGCTATTGTGACTGGTGCTGCGATGAACATACAAGCGCATGCGTCTTTTTGGTAGAATGATTTCTTTTCCTTGGATATGAATGGGATTGCGGGGTCAAATAGTATTTCTGTTTTAAGTTCTTTGAGAAACCTCCAGACTGCTTTCCATACTGGCTGAACTAATTTATATTCCCATCAACAGTGTATAAGCGTTCCCTTTTCTCTGCTGCTTGCCAGCAGCGAATTTTTTTTTTTTTTTTTTTTTTGCTTTTTAATAAGAGCCATTCTGATTGGTGTGAGATGGTAGCTCATTGTGCTTTCGATTTGCGTTTATATGAAGATTAATGACGTCGAGCATTTTTTCATGTTTGTTGGTCACCTGTGTGTCCTCTTTTGAGAAGTGTGTGTTCATCACTTTTCAACCTTTTGGCTAAGATCAAGCGTGAGAAGTGTGTTTTCACATCTTTTGCCCACTGTTTAATGTTTTTTGTTACTGCTTGTTGAATTATTTAAGTTCCTTATCGATATAGTGTGGATGTTGTCCCTACCCAAATCTCATATTGAAATGTTATCCCCAGTGTTGGAGGTGGAACCTGGTGGGAGGTGACTGGATCATGGGGGCAGATTTCTCATGAGCGATTTAGCGCCATTTCAGTTGGTACTGTCTTCATGACTTCGGGAAAGGGCTTCCAGCATGGCAAGGAACATTTCTCATCCCATTCCCTGGCTCCTGTGCCCCAGTCTTGCCACTGAGATTTTCTATAGTTTTAATTCCTGAAAAAGAGATGGGTATATGGGAGAAATAATCTCTTTATGTCTGTCAGTGGTCATCTGAGATGCCAAAAATAATAATGAGGAAATAGAACAGCTAGCGAGGTAGCAGTCTCTCAAATCTTTCACAGTGCTAGAATTTGCCCTTTGGAGCATTTTCGAAACATGAGAGAGGTTAGTGCCTGTGGAAGCACTCACTGTCTTCTAATAAAAGTTCTTTCCAATACCTTGGTCAAAACAGTCATTTGTAAATCAGCCAATATTTTTACAGCTCCAAGAGCATTTTCATGCCACTTATCTTATGAAAGTTGAGTGTCCACCTCTGACGAATGAAGAAAATATATATGAGGCTGAGGAGACTAAGCAAGTTGCTTGCCCTGGTCAATGGTATGTAGTCAGCAGAACTAGAACTTTACTATTTTTAGCAGAAAACACTGTTCATAAATTCTTATAAGGGTAGGTGCCAGAATTTGCTCTCCTGCTGCGACACTGTCCCAGACACTACCTATAGGAGCTTAAGCAACATTAAAAGTTAAATTAAACAGCTCTTAAAATCTTGTCTTAAAATGGTAGTTGTGCAATTTCTGAGTGATGCTAGCCAAGGGTGGATTCCCCAGAGCTTGGAAGTAAACCAGAAAAGAACAATGAGATGTCCAGGCATCAGGAAGTGGGTCCTAGAAGGTGAGGCCTGGAGAAACTGGACATTGCATAGTCTGGGGCAACATGCATAGTCTGGGGCAACGTGCATAGTCTGGGGCAACGTCCAGCACTGTCTGTGGCTGGCTCCTGTGTCAAAGGCTGCTGGGGGTGCAGCAAGAGGTGTCTTGCTGCTGCCAGTGACATGGAGAGCCCGTGTGACTCACCCCGCCTTTCATCTGCATTTGCTCTCTTGGCAAGAGTGATTTTCATTGTACCATAAACTCAGTGTTACCAAACCCATTTGGAGTGATGCACTGACTGCAATTGCTCCTCGAGGAGAAAAGGCTAACACCAGCTTCCAAACGGAGGCTTTGCTATGTGAGTCTTGGCTTCCTGGCTTTCCCCATGAAGAACTTCATGTCGGCCCACAGACAGGAACTGAGCTGAGAGAAAGCGCTGGCTGCCAGCCTCCTCGTTCCGCACTGGACCAGGGGCAGGGTCTCCTCTCAGAGACCAACCAGAGCAAAGCGGCTCGCAGGACAAGGCCCAAAGGAAGAGCAGAAGCGCAGAAGCCCAGAAGCAGAAGTCAGACCACGGGCGGGCAGGGACAGGTGAGCTGGGGATAGAACCACAGATCTGCAGCCCAAGGGGCAGGAACCGCATGGGCCTGATCCAGGAGGGTCCCTAGAACCGGCGCTGTGGTTGCCGACTGGCTTTCCTTGGAGACTGGGTCACGATGCAAGGGCAGTGAGTCTGAGTCTAACATGTTAGGGATGGGCAGGCAGCCCCAGGATTGCAGCATGGAGTGGCCAGAACACGCCCCTGGAGGTGCCTGTGCAGCCCTTCTCCATGGTGGGGTGGTGCACAGCCTGCTCTCCGCTGAATGGGACTCCTCCTTATTCCTTTTTACACTAATTCACCTGTCTTCCCACCCTCCATCGGGTAAGCGCTGGGGATGCTATGCTACCCTGAGTGGGGCACGGTGCTGGGTGCTGGGTACTGGGGGCAGGTGTGGGCTGGGCTGTGTCCTGGGGCCTGAGCTAGGATGAGCCACTATCCCGTTTGAGAGTCTCCAGCCCTATCATGTTCAATCCCAGCTCAGGGGATTTCACACCCAAATCACCAACTCCTGCCCCCAAATCTGGAACTACCAGTTAAAAAAAAAAAAAAAAAAAAAAAGTCTGTGAGATAGACATGGGACTGAGGAGTGGGGAGTAAGCGTGGAACCACACAGGGGACCAGGCGGGTGCCAGGCCCACCTGGCATCGCCACCCAGGGACGGCTTTAGCCACCTGAGCCTCCAGCGCGGGAGGAGCGTTCATTCTCTGAGGTCGTCATGAGGCTCAAAGGGAAGTGAACACACAGTGTTCTCAAGGGTTTAACACTTCTAAAGTAATCTCCAGAGACAGCCGAGCAGAAGAGGCGAGAGGAAGGAAAAGGCAGTGCCCACGCCCGCCGATGGACCCGGGGAAACGTGGGCCCTCCGCGGTGTCCCAGGGACCTCGAGCTCCACGTTCCCCAGCAAGGCCTGGCTGACACCACCTCTGTTCGGGCCAAGGTGAGACCACGATGGTGGGACCACTCCTGCAGCTCCCGGGACAGGATGGGACGCCCCAGCAGGGAGCCCCCGCCCCAGCCACGTCCCGCCACCTCCTCCCAGCTTCCCAGCGCCCTCCCCAGCATCTGGCGGCCTGCGGAGCCTCCCACTCCGAGGAGGTCTCCTCCATGGACTCCAGGCAGAGGAGGACGCTGTCCTGCGCGCATCGCTTCCTTCAATGTCCCACGCCCGGGAGGCTGCGCCACGTTCTTGGCAGGAGGGGCCTGTCTCATCCTGCTTTGCTGTACATGTGGGCCCCATTTGCAGGGGGGCACCGCGCTGGGGTGGGGGAGATCCAGAGGGGTGGCTGTGGGACTGGCCTTAAACACTTCCACCTGAGAATGTGGCGGGAACACCCCCCAATGCGATGAAAGGGACCAGGGAGCAGGACGCTGTGCACCAGGAAAAGAGGAGCAGAGAAGCCCCCAGTGTGAGAAGGCAGGAGGGGGTCCTGCGGAGGCCGTCAGTGCCGCTGCTGAGCCTCCAGACCCCCAGCGGGAGGCAGGTGGGCAACAGGAGAGCAGTGGGGTGCAGGGCCGGCCCACTGCACGTTCTTGCCACTCAGGGCTGGCAGGTACCAGGCTACCCCAAGGAGGCCAACCCCCAGGCTCTCATCGTGGCTGCTGCTCCAGCATCCACGGCAGCCCATCACTACAGCATTGGTGGGGGCATCCTCAGGCTCTGCCGGCCTGGAGCCCTGCCCTGCAGCTGGTGAGGCACCCCCGCAAGACACCAGAGACCACCCGGTCCAACCACCACTTCCCACACAAACAAACCAAAATGCAGGTGTTTAGCTAGGCATCAACTAGCTTGGGTTAGTATCCGTTGCCTCCAGCAGCTCTTCCCTTCCTGGTCTGAGGGGCTCCGGTCAGGGTTCTGAACAGCCCAGAGTCTTATTGCTTGTATTTGAAAACAGATGCACAAAGCCGCAGGAAGGGCAAAGCCCTCCCAGCACTGGCCGTGCCTAGTGCCTGCAATCTGGCCTCACTGCTCCAATGCCATTAGCTCCAAAACAACCCCTCTTCTCCAGCAGCAAGGACTTCAGGACTCCCGGGCAGACCCAGGCGGGGGCAGCACCCCTGCAGATCCAAGCCTCATGCACTCTCTTCCACACCTGGGCCCCTGAGGCTCCTCCACGGGCTGCTGCGTTTCCTATTTCTTCCAAGACAAAATGGACCCATTCACCTTTTTCCATCATGTCCCTCTCTCCCTTCTCCTCCCTGGTTCCACTAAAAGTGTGAGCTTCCAGTGCTTCCTGGGTTTGAAATTTTCACATGCTATCAGTACACAAAGACAGTTCATTTTGGTATTTGGGCTCTTGTCAAGGTTAAAAACCAAAAAATGGATTGACCCATCACTAGACAAAATCAGAATAGTCAAAGAGGTGACGTCATGGGTAGTTCCTAACTCACATACGCGCCATGGTCTGTCTCCTGGTCTTTGTCGTTCACACGTTTTAGATGAGCATTTATTTACTATGGCCATAATCTGTGCTGGGCACCGTGGGCCCAGAGATCCCTGAGGCACAGACCCTGTCTCCAAACACGGAAAACACAGAGATCGTGGGAAAGAATGGCAGCTTTCGTGGCAGAGTACACGGCATGCTTGTGTGGGGATAGGCAGGGGCCTCTGAGCCAGGACAGGGCAGAGGGGACGATGAAGGGTCAGGAACACCTTCCAGAGGGGCTCACAGGGAAGGAGAGGGAGGGAATGACCAGGGAAGAAACGGAAAGGAACAAAGTCAACTCCAAAGGCCAGAGCCCCTGGACACAGCGGGGCACAGGAGGCCGACAGGCAGAGCCAGGGATGGGGGATCCTACGGGGAAGTGAGACCGGGCACAGGGTTCAAGCACAGGCATGGCAGAATGTGCTGTGCACTGCTTCAAGGTCCTCTCGGTGGCTGTGTAAGGAATGGACTGACTCAGAGTGACAGGGTGAACCAGAGACCCAAGAAAAGCGGCAGCAGGAGAACAACCTGTGGCACTTAAGATGTCCGGAGCCGTCCTGTGTGCTTTGTAAACATGAGCCCATGAAATGCTTGTCACCATGCAGTGGGGTGGGCACTGAGAAAAGGCATCTGAGACACAGAGAAGTCGGCCTGCCGAGGTCTGGGAGTGACCCCGAAAATGGAGCAGGGCCTGAAACCAGGCAGTGGTGAGGGGGTAGGAAGACAAATTTGGTCCAGAAACACTTAGGACTCGGTGCCCAACCAGGGGCAGGAATCTGGGAGAGGTCTGGGATGACCCCCAGGTCCCTGGTGGGGGTAACTGGAAGAGCTCAGGGCTGTAGGGAGAAGAGTCTATTTAAAGGGGAATGGAGGGGTCCCACTGGGGGCGGGACGATTTGGGAACATTAGTGGGATGTTCCGGGAGGATTAGATGTATAAGTCATGGATACCCAGGTCAGCCTCAAAGGGCGAATGTGTGGAGTGAGGAGAGAGCTAAGAAGCCACAGGAGACCCCACATCACTAAGTCCTCCTGCCTGATGGCCCCTCCAGGCCTTGGGACAACCTGCCCTAGAATTCCTGATTCCCAGTTGAGGGGAGAGAGGTCTGGGGAGAGGCAGAGCTCTTAGAGCCTGGAAGGACATTCTTGCTTCAAGGCTCAAGTAGGGGGATGAGAAGCCTTCAAGGCTCAAGTAGGGGGACGCTTGGCCGAGAAATTTCATGCAGTAAGGAGGGCTCAGAGTGGCTTATGCAGGAAAGAGGAAGTTCAAGAGCACCATAAAAGGTTAGAATCTCAGAGGGGAAAAGAACCTCTTAACACTTCCAATAGGTGATTTTCTCTTAAAAAAAAAAAAAAAAAAAAAAGAAAAAGTTTAAGAAGCAAGAAACTTTACAAAGGGAAAAAGTAATGTTCAACCTCTGGGCAAATTCTAGCGGAAAAAGGGAGAGAGAGAGAGGTGGGTGGGAGGCTAACACAATTTATGGGCCCTCAGAGCCGCGCCAGCTTGAGAAGGTGGCGGAGCCTCTTGGCCCGGGGCCTGCCTGCTGACTTGAGCTTTGAAAAACAACTTCCTGTCAATAAATGTGAACAAAAGTTTGGACCCATCTTCAAAGTGATGAGTTATGCTGAAAGTATGTTCCTGCAAACAGGGGGGAATGGATTGTTCCTGGCGCTTTGGCATTCAGGAGAGTTTATAAATAACCACTCAGCTCTGCTCGGGTTATGCCCGCTGGGAGTGCCCAGTGCCAGCAAGCAGAGGGAGACCTGGGGAGCGGGGCCGCGCTCCCTGGTAGGACTGGCACAAAGTGCCCGGAGAAGCGCGAGCCACGTCTTGGCGTGGGAGTAGGGGGCTCCCCCAAGCCTCTTTCAGGGCTGGGCAACAGGGGACCCCCTGGACCAGCTCTTCCATTTGCATTTTGGAGGGAAAAAAGGAAGGAATGGATTCTACATGTGGTTTCCATCGGCCCAGAAAAGTAAAAACATGTGCCGGCATTTCTAGCAGACATGGTCCTTGTTATTTTAATGAGAAAGACCATAATTGGGGACAACAGTGAAAAAGAAGCCATGGGTCCCCTTTGTGCCCTCCCCTCAACCGATGGGGAGCAGTCGCCCCAGTGAACAGTCCCCCCGCCCTTAACCTGCTCCACCAGCACGGGAGGAAGGGAGAAAGCTGGGGTCAGGCAAGTCCTCCAGCTCCAACAGTTCCTTTCTCAGGGCTGAAGGTGCCGCCCAAGCAGCTCATTTGTCAGCGTTTAAACATCATTACAACGTTAACGGCCTCTCCGATGCCAAAGAGTTGGCTTTGCACGCCTATAAATTAGAGTACATCAAACCAGAGTTTATTGAGTCTTGGCCAATCAGAAGTAAAACTTCCATAACTTTTTACAATTCTCTACATTCTTCCAATTATATTAAAATATTTATTTGCACCCTTCATGATATATATATAAACGTTTTATTAAGAACATTTGAAACCTGGTTCTTTAAACAGAAAAAAGATCCACTCCACGCTGGCAGAGGCCCGGCCAGTATGTGCTGTGTCCAGTTGATTTCATGGAGGGAAACAGCTCTGATTGGATTTTCGAGGGATTAGCAAGAAGGAGCGGCAGAGCACGAAGCCGGCTCCAAATTCATGGCTGCGCCTCCCTTAGCAAATCCCCTGCATTTGGTCGTGACACCAGTGAGGAGCAGGTTCCTGTTTTGTCTCTGCCTGGGCTGGCCTATCTGGAACAGTCTTCTAGGGTCACAGTGCACGTCCTGCCTCTGGGCAGCTGCCTGACCCAGGCCTCCACGAGAGCCGGGAAGAGGCACAGAGACGTTCCGTGATGGCTGGGTGAAGAAGCAGGCAGTCGGGGTGAGCTAGGTTAAAACCGAAAGGCCCTTGTGGCTGGCCCTTTCCTGGCTGTGTGCTGTGGGGCCTGGACTCCCTCTCTCTGAATCTGTTTCCTGTCTCTAAAGTGGGTGTCACAATGACAGCCACCACCATTCCTCCACTACAAGAATCATAGGTGGTGACCTGCCTCATATTCCCGCAACGTCTCTGCATGGCAATATCCTCCTTTGAGCCTCGTCTCATCCCATCATTACCTCCTCCTGAAGGTCTTTCTGC
Source organism: Symphalangus syndactylus (assembly GCF_028878055.3). Lineage (NCBI taxonomy): Eukaryota > Metazoa > Chordata > Mammalia > Primates > Hylobatidae > Symphalangus > Symphalangus syndactylus. The sequence continues at coordinate 143,150,919 of NC_072430.2, read as the reverse complement.
TGCTGACACATCAGGTGCATGGGGACATCCGTAGCACGTGGCCAGCCAGGAGGACACTGAGGCCTGCCCGAGTGTCCTCCTGGCTGGCCACGTGATCATAATGCCACCAAGAAGAACAGCTCTTGTGCTTACAGGGTGCTAAGTCCTGACCATCTCGGGAAATCCTTGACACTGCCCTACAAGGTAGGGACTCTCGCTGCAGATGAGGGAGGTATGTCTCAGTGGGGTAAATGGTTTGGCCAAGGCGGTACAGGTCACCCTCAGGCTGGCCGGCGCATAGCACTCCACAGCCAGAGCAGACAGCAGCACAATGAACTACTCAGGAGCAGAAGGGCAGGCTCAGGCCCCAGGAAGAGGAGCGTGGCCACAAGCAGGATTACATGCCTGGCCTGGAAGGGACAACCGAGCAAAATTTGAAATAAGCAGCAGGGAAGAGATTCTGGTTTCTGTGGGGCCCTCACCAGAAACCCTCTGCCTGCAGAGACCACCTGCAGATGGGGCCCACGGCTGCCTGCAGTTGCCCGGGGCATGGAAGCACAAAGCTCATTTCTGTTACCACATCACTAACTGCAGGATTGGACCTCGACACGCATACTGGTTCTGGCACAAAAGGAGCTGATTTCTTGTTCTTGCAACTGTCCCAGGCAGGGGTTCCTGCTCAGGAGATGGTGCCTCTCCTAGAAGTAATTCAGGGACCAGCCACCTTCCATCCTATGCCTCCGTCACAGCCCTTGGGCCTCGCTGTGATATGCACCCCCAGCGTCAGAAAAGAGGGAGATTGGGAGCACATCTGTGTGGCTGCAGGCATCGCTTTCTGCTGTTCTCTTGTCTACACTTTCCGTGTTTTGTTGGACAATCCAGCCGTCAGGCCATGCCCACCTGCCATGTTGGATGGGCAATGTAGTCTAGCAGTGTGTCCAGAGAGAAGGGAGAAATGATTTTGGTAAACAACCACCCATCTCCACTGCAGGTGATGCAGGCAAATCCCAAAATGGGGGCTCAGCCTGGGTTGGTTCTTGGCTTCATTCAGGAAAGAATTCAAGAGCAAGCCAACAGTGAAAGAAAGCAAGTTTATAGAGCGTAGTGAACAGCAAGATGGCTGCTTCATTGGCAGAGCAGGGCTATCCCACAGGCAGAGGGGCCCAGAGTAGCACCTGTGGGTTGCTGGCTGGCTCTATTTATACCCACTCTTAATTATATGCTAAATAAGGGGTGGCTTATTCACAAACTTTCTGGAAGTGGGGTAGACTTTATCCAGTCTATCATTGATGGGCATTTGGGTTGATTCCAAGTCTTTGCTATTGTAAATAGTGCTGGAATAAACATATGTATGCATGTGTCTTTACAGTAGAATGATTTATAATCCTTTGGGTATATACCCAGTAATGGGATTGCTGGGTCAAATGGTATTTCTGGTTCTAGATCCTTGAGGAATCCCCCCACTGTCTTCCACAATGGTCTAACTAATTTACACTCAAGACTATGGGAAGAATTTTAACTGAGGTAGGAGACGTGCCTGAGAGACCAAGGAGAGGAGAAGGGATGCAGTGGCTAAGAATGGAGCCACAGAACTGGTGAAATCAGAGCTAAGCCTAGAATGACAAATAGCAAGTTTCAGTTGCAGAAGGAAAGGGTGATACGAACAGGATTTCCAAGGAGAAGCCGAGGCACGTGAAAAGGCACAAAGGTATAAATATGTGGTGCTTGCCGGGGAACGGCAACCAGGCCAAAGAACTTGGGGTTCAGTTTTACCAAGAAGGTTACCATCGCCCAGAAAAGCCCAATTAGGAGTCTTCGAATAGAACTGATTTCTAGACCAATTGCTACTTAGCAAGGCTGCTCTCACTTGGTTAGAGTCGATACAGGCTTTTGGTGCCTGCTCTGCCTCCTCACTGAACGTCTCATCTGTTCATCATGTCAGCGGCACTGCTGGGTGTAGGTTCAGAACACTGACACTAGGGCCCGAAGGTGTGAATTCAAACCCAGATCCCCCTTACCAGCTGTGTGTCACTGAGCAAGTTTCTTATCCTCTCTGTGCTTCAGCGTCCTCATCTGTAAAATAGGAGGAATAGTAGTGCTCACCTGATAAGCTGGCTGAAAGGATGGAATGGGATAATTTAAGTGGGAGACCTTAGCAAAGTGCCAGGCATTTGAAGAACATTCTAGAAGCATTAGGATTACCTTAAGCCAAGATTGTGAATCACGTTTTGGGCTAGGACTTGAGGAGATTCAGGCCATTCCAGGAGAGCAAGACACAGACCCTGCCTCCAGGGCTTGCCCCACTGACAGGGAAGACCACGTTCAGAGGGTCGCGCCACAGAGTGTGGCCAGGAGGGAGGGAGGCCCCGGCTGCTTGGGGAGGAGGGGTACGTGAGATGGGCACTTGGTTTTAAGTTGTGAAGGTTTGGGAGGTTTGGGGAATCAGAGCCCTACAATCATAATTCGAATTCAAAAATGAAACAAAGGGCCGGGCGCGGTGGCTCACGCCTGTAATCCCAGCACTTTGGGAGGATGAGGCAGGTGGATCACCGGAGGTCAGGAGTTTGAGACCAACCTGGCCAACATGGCAAAACCTCATCTTTACTAAAAATACAAAAATTAGCTAGGCATGGTGGTGCATGCCTGTAATCCCAGCTACTCAGGAGGCTGAGGTTGGAGAATCACTTGAACCTGGGAAGCAGAAATTGCAGTGAGCCACTGCACTCCAGCCTGGGTGACAGAGTGAGACTCCATCTCAAAAAAAAAAAAAAAAAAAAAAAAAAAAATAGAAATGAAACAAAGGAAAAGCAGAAACTGACTCGTTTTCTTTCCCATCAAAGGCTAACACCAAATTTTGAGACACAGGTTTGTTTCCTGGGAGTGCTCAGCTTATTTTTCTGGTCCTCACAGGAGCTTCTCTCACCTCCTGTAAAACATTTGCTTGCATTAAATATTTGCTTCTAATCGTATGTAGATATACGGTTTCTTTATATCTGATATTCTTCTCTTTTTATATCGGCCACATCAGGTAATGCGTGAAGCTGAGCTTCAGAGTTGGTCTAAACGCAGGATTTTAAAACTTGAGAGGGCCAGTCAGCTGGTGGTCTCAGCCAGAGAAAACCCAGGTCTTCCTCTTGGGCAGGTAGGCACAGTCCTCTGGGTTTACCACACCACGTGCACGCTTCCTCTTTCAAATACTCATCAAAAAACTGGCAGGGGTACTCTGCATTCACAGGGACGGTGGAAATAGTGCTCTATCCATTGTTGGTAAAAGTGCCAAGTATTACCTTTCTACTGTACAGTTCAGCAATTGATTTCAAAGCCTTAAAAATATGTACATCCCACTTCACAGTCATTAAGGTAGCTACTATCAAAAAAAAAAAAACAAAAAAAAAAACAGAAAATAACAAGTGGTGGCAATGATGGGGAGAAACTGGAGCCCTCGTGCACTGTTGGTGGGAATGTGAAATGGTCCTGCTGCTGTGGAAAACAGTATGGCAGTCCCTCAAAAAATTAAACGTACAGTTACCAGATGATGCAGCAATTTCGCTTCTGGATATGTATGAAAACAATAGAAAGCAGGGTCTCGAGGAGATATTTGTACATCCATGGTCATAGTAGCACTATTCACAACAGCCAAAAGGTAGACGCCACCCAAGTGGAATAGTATGCAGCCTTAAAAAGGAGGAGAATTCTGACCCATGCTACAACATGATTAAACTTGAAGAAATTAATGCCAAGCGAAGTAAGTCACAGAAAAACAAATACTATATGATTCCACTTATATGAGATATCTAGAAGAGTCAAATTTATAGAGACAAAAATCAGGATGGTGGTTGCCGGAGGCTGTGGGGGAGAGGGAATGGGGAGTTAGTGTTTAATGGGGACAGAATCTCTGCTGTCCAAGATGCAAAGAGATGTGAAACCTTGGCAAAGTGCCAGGCATTTGACGAGCATTCTAGAAGCAAGCCAGCTCTCCTCTGTGGAGGAATGGCGGAGTGGTGATAAGGGTAGTGCAACAACTCGAATGTATTCATAGTTAATGCCACTGACCTGTGCACTTAAAAATGGTTGATGGTAAATTTTTGTTATGTTATATTCAGGTTATATCACAACCTGAAAAAATGCACATCATTTGACCTAACATTTCTACTTCTTTTTTTTTTTTTTTTTTTTTTTTTTTTTGAGACGAGGTCTGGCTTTGTTGCCCAGGCTGGAGTGTAGTGGCACCATATCAGCTCACTTCAACCTTAACCTCCTGACCTCCAGCAATCCTCCCACCTCAGCCTCCCGAGCAGCGAAGACCACAGCACACACGACCACGCTCAGCTGATTTTTTTGTATTTTTTGGAGAAATGGGGTTTCGCCATCTTGTCTGGGCTGCTCTGCTTCTAGTTTATTATTTTACCTGATTGATTTTCAATTCCAGTGTTCTAGCTACAAGCAGGTTCTTATCCATATTATTATTTTAAAAATTTTTTAACAACCTAAATATGCAATAAGAAAGAATAAGAATTCTGGGCAAGCATTAAAAATGATATGAGGCCAGGCACAGTGGCTCACGCCTGTAATCCCAGCACTTTGGGAGGCTGAGGCGGGTGGATCACCTGAGGTCAGGAGTTCAAGACCAGCCTGACCAACATGGAGAAACCCCGTCTCTACTAAAAATACAAAAATTAGCCAGGGTGGTGGCGCATACCCATAATCCCAGCTACTCGGGAGGCTGAGGCAGGAGAATCGCTTGTACCCGGGAGACGGAGGTTGCAGTGAGCCAAGATCGCACCATTGCACTCCAGCCTGGGCAACAAAAGCAAAACTCCATCTCAAAAAAAATAAAAATAAAAATAAAAAAATAAAAGTGATATGAAAATATGTGTTGATCCAATTTTTGTAAAAAATAATATATAGTCATATATATGAAAAAATCTGAAAAGATCTATAACAAAACGTTAATTATAGATTAGATTATCTGTGAATAATTATATTTTATTTTTGCTTAAATCTCTATTTTCTGCTTTTTTTCTTATACATATATAATAGTTAAAATTTTACAAGCCAAAACATTATCTTGGAAATGGAACACTTTTTTTATATTGATATTGCAGAAGCACCTTCAATATATTAGCTGCCATCACACAGATTATCCTATTCCGTCATCAGAGAATTAAATAACAAAAAGACTTTCCCCATTTCACCATTGAAAAGCCTGAGTTCCGGCCGGGCGCGGTGGCTCACGCTTATAATCCCAGCACTTTGGGAGGCCAAGGTGGGCAGATCACGAGGTCAGGAGATCGAGACCACAGTGAAACCCCGTCTCTACTAAAAATACAAAAAATTAGCCGGGCGTGGTGGCGGGCGCCTGTAGTCCCAGCTACTCAGGAGGCTGAGGCAGGAGAATGGCGTGAACCTGGGAGGTGGAGCTGGCAGTGAGCCGAGACTGCGCCACTGCACTCCAGCCTGGGCGACAGAGCAAGACCGTCTCAAAAAAAAAAAAAAAAAAGAAAAGCCTGAGTTCCATCCAGGCTTGGTCTCTAACTACAGCACGCTTTCATAGCACCTCCTCATTTCTAGAACACATTAACACACAGGTTTTTTGCATGTTTGACGTAGATACAGTGGGTAAAGCAGAAATTGTCATCTCTGTTTTTTACAGATGAGAAAACCCAGGTGCACAGAAGTTAAAAATCCCTGCCCCTGCCATCACCAATGCCGCCGCTGGGGCTAGCGGTCCTGCTTCTTGGCTTCACGATATCACCTGCCCATCTCACAAGTGGGAGAAGAAGCAGCAGTTGGAACACTGGTGTAGACCACGAGAAGTGGATCAGCACACAGGCCCCCAGCCTGCCTCTGACACCCCAGGGGTTGGGTAGTGTAGTGCAGGGCCCAGTGACAAACCAGCAGATTCCTCGGGGGCTGAGCCAGCCACTGAGCCCTCCAGAAGCCAACCTTTGCCTCCTTGCCTGGTCCAGTCTGCAAAACAAGCCTCCCTGCTCCATGCCCCCATGCTCAAATGGAGCATCTGTGAGGACCTGGGCCAGGCTCAGCGGTCAGGGGCTCCGGCCACACAGAGGTGTCCATCTACCTGTGAATTCGGCTGACACAGTGAGTGGGCCTGGCGGGTCTCCACCCAGAACTGCTTATTCCAGTCCTCTCCCGGCCCCCCAGGGAGCTCAGGGTCACCCACTCCTGCTCTGGGATGATGCAGCTGCCACCTCCCCCAGGTGCTAGGGCAGGGCCTTCCTCAGGACAAAGCTGAGCTGAGGCAAGGGCTGTTCCTGGTCTCCTTGGTGACCCTGTGGTCCAGCCCAGCCCAGACCCCAAAGTAGGGCCCAGGGTCACCTGCTGGATCTTAGAGGGCTTCCCCGATTGCCCTGTGCTTCCAGTAAGGGGGGTGTATAGAGGTAGAGCTTGGCAGCGCCCACTGCTAGGCAAAACGGCCTGTGAACGGGTTAGGAAGAGGCGTCCCTGCTGGACAGCATAAGCCTGCGGGTGGGGGCTTGGCACCCTATCCTCCAGGTGAAGCTGCCAGGTGTGGGAAGCCAGCCTGCCCTCCCTGTGGTGGCCCTGAGAAGGGTCTGCAGACCTAAAACCCACGTGGCCCCTGGCCAGAAGTCAGTAATGGCATGTGGGCTATTGGTTCGGGACTTTTACTCCAGACAGTAGACTATTCTTAGGATGCTAATGACAGCATTTACTGTAAAAGTTTTACCAACGTAAGAGCTATTTGGAATCCTCTCACTGAAGAAGCACTTCTTGGGTGTCCTAAACGAGCCCTAAACAGCACATAGGCAGACTGTACCCCAGTAAAAGTGCCAAGTATTACCAAATGCCCACTGAAGCGGGGCTTGGCATGAGGAGTTTGGGTTTTCAAAGCTCTAGGATAGAAAACTTCAGACAGTGGCTGCCTCGGGGTAGCCTGGCCAGTCATCCACTCTTCTGTCACTGTTGTGTGACAGCTACATGCCTTGTCCCTACACAAAAGGACCCTGGGGCAGGACACCACCCACCCCCCGCCCCCACGACCAAAGGATGGGGATGTGAATGCCTCTTGATGCCTCTGTCCCTCCAGAATGCACACCTGGCACATGACCTCTGACCCTCACTACACTTGACCAGGAGAGGCCTCCAATCCCAGGGCTCTGCTGCTACACCCCATTCCCCCCTTAAGGGAAACTCCAAGGGGCTGAGTAGTCATAGTCAGGGGTTATCTCGTGGTGCCCAGTTCCTGGTTACATTTGAAACGCTAATCGTTTAAATTAAAGAAAGGATGCTAGTATAGGCTACAAATCCCAGATTCAGTGCAGTGCATGGGAAATGGTGAAAGTCTTCCATCTTACCATATTCCAGGGCGGGACCTAAACGCACGGGCTGAGATTGGGAGAGAGAGTGAGGGGATGAGTTCAGGAAGGCTTGAGTCCAGGAGCCTGCAGAAATCCACCCTGGCTCACCCAAATCATTGTCACTTATGGAGACAAGCTAGAAGATGAACCAACAGGCAGGGATATTTTGTCAGTAAATACTTCAGAACAATTGCCATGGGATGCCGCTGAAGAACAAATAAAGGATGGCTCTTCAAGGGAGGTGCATGATCCATTGAAACAAGAAGAGAGAGTTTTGTAGTTTGTTCAGTAGGCCAAGTCCTTGCTGGGCCCCATGTGGGCATGAGAGACCGAGGCTCCCAGCCCCACCTGCAGCAGGAAAGCTGGTATTATAATATGTGGTTGAAACGTGCAAATTGTCCCCAAAAGCCTGTCATTTCTCAGTCTCCCATGCAGGCTGTAGTGGGTTGAATGGTGGCCTCTAAAAGATATGCCCACCCAGAGCCTGTGAACGGGATCTTGTTTGGAAAAAGGGTCTTTGCAGATGCAATTAAGAATCTTGAGACGAGATCTTCCTGGATTAGGATGGGCTCTAAATCCAATGACAGGAGGCTTCATAAAGAGAAGGAGACAGATGCAGAGAAGGGAAGGTGACGTGAAGACACAGGCGGAGGTTGGAGCAACACATACCTAAGCCTAGGACCCCAAGGGTGGACACGTCACCAAGCCTAGGACCCCAAGGGTGGCAGCATCTCCAGAGACTGGATGAGAAGCAAGGAACCAGTTCTCCCCTAGAGGCTGTGGGAAGAGCATGGCTCTGTGGACCCCTTGGCTTTGGACTGGCTGGTCTCCAGGACTGTGAGGGAATGCATTTCTGTTGTTTAAGGCCCCAGGTCGGGGCAGTTTGTTACAGAAGCCCTTGGCACAGACCTAAGAGCGCCCATTCAGTGGGCGGTTTCTCTGATTAACCTTGAGAGTCTCTACCTGCCCACCCGCTGACTGACCTGCTGATTTCTTTGAACTCTCTTGTGATTGGGCTCTGCAAGAGGACAAAAGAGGGAGGAGTCATCGAGGTGGGTGCATGACTCGTTGAAACCAGGAAGAGATGCCTGGGTTTGCTCAGTGGGTGGGCCAAGTCCTGGATGTGTCCATGTGGGCATCAGAGGTCCAGGCTCCTGGCCCCACTTGCAGCAGGAAGCTCTGATGTGACCAGCGGGTCCTGTGATGGCACCAGGTGACCCTGCACAGCCCAGGAGATGCCAATTGGTGATGGTTCTTGTGGCCAACAGCCACTGCCCAAATGGCCCTCAAATGGAAGCTTCAAGTCTTGGCTCAAATGTACCCCTCTCAGTGTCCCCTTGGTCCCCCCGGCAGTACCCCTGCCTCACCCACCCTCGCTCTTCCTTTTTTCTGTAGCTCTCATTACCATGCTGTATACTATGAGGTTTTCATATTTATTATATTCTGGATGGAAGCTCCAAGAGACAAGCTTGCTTAGTCTCTTGCTCCCTGACATTCCTGGTCCCTGGGACCCTGCCCGACACGTGGCAGGTGCTCTGTGACACACCAGCTTGATGAAATGGGGGATCGAGTTTGCATCCAGGAACCAGATGGAATGCTACGTATTGCATTCTCTGCTCCCTGCCTGGGGGCTTTCTCTGGCCAAAGGAACTGCTTAGCCCTCTGTAGGGCAGCCCAGAAGTACCAGGGACTTAAAGCAGAGCCAATGAAGCATGCAGCCTGCTTTAGAGTCCCTTGGGGGAATGACAGTTCCTCAGGGGGTCCTGGGGCTGAGTCCCAACGACCACTGCAGGACCCTGCTCACTGACCTCCCTCCCCCTCAGCTCTCCTCCCTGCTCTCTCTCCCAGGTCACAAGTCTCACCTGGCGTCTCCTCCCAACTAAACCACTTGCATCCAAGTCTTCCTTCCCTGTTTTCAGGGAAGCCCAGACTAACACACGGCCGTGGGATTCCACTGACTGCTCCCTCACTCAGCAGCTAAAATATGCTTTGTAGTCGCACGACTCACATGGGTCCTGAAATGAAGTCTGGGAAGGCTTACTTCCAAAACCACCAGGCACTTTACGCTGGTTAGTAGTCATCTAGATTCTGAATCTGCAAAGAACTATCCCCCACCACACAAAATAGCCATTCAGAACACATTCTTGGCAGGGGAATTGCTCACTCAAAGGCTCAAGACACAAGCCAGAGGCCAGCGCGCCTCCTTTTCATGTTTGAAAGGATTCACGTGGACAGCTCACGGAGCTCGGAGAATCGGGCTTGTTCTGCGGCTGCTGCACTTGGGCAGAGAGCAGGCAGTCACAGGCAGAGATTTTCACGGACTGATTTCACTCCAAGTGGGAAACGTGTAGTCAAAGCAGGAATGCTGCCGTGGAGTGTCTTGGACCCACATGTGGCGGGGACTGTGCCTGCCAGTGCACAGAGCCTCGTGGTCTGGTCATCCGCCCCAGCGCACCCCCAGCAGCTCCCATCTCCCAGAGGCTGCCACACTTCCACCTGGACACCCCACGCTGGCCCTGCCGCCTGACGACCACTCCAGGGCTGGGCCCATCAGCCTGCTTGTCTTGGCCGGGAGACCCTCATGGCTTTTCAGTCATTCTGTAAAGCAGCTTCTTGCTGTTGCTGTTTTTAGTTTCTCGTTGGAAGAATGTAAATACCATGGGCAGGTGAAAGCCGGACTGACAGTGCAGTGGCAGCAAATAAGGAACTTTGCTGAACTGAACAAGGGAAACTGGAGGGTAGACCCAGCAACCACGGAAACCACTTTCCCCCAAATAGACCAACTTGACCGAAAAATCGGCTACCAACTACATGTGGCTCAGCTGGGAGCCAACACAATGCAGGAAAGTTCAGCCTCACCAAGGTTCAGCTCTAGGGCAGAGGCCTGGCTACCACTAGAGGGGTGAGCAGGGCGGAAAGATGAGGGGGCCTTCACTCAGTGACATTTTATAACAGTTTTTCTAAATATAAATGTAACAAATATTTATACTACGGAAAATTTGGAATCTATAAAACGTTGAAACACTGAATTTACAAGCTCAGGTCTGGCCTTTCCATGTTGCTCTCAGGATCTTTCTAAACCTAGGTTTCACGTCGGCTGCCCTCATTCCGTTCTAACATCAGAGCACATACGGTGTTTCCAGACTATTCTTGAAGACTGACCACTGTGGACATCTTTGTTCATGAAGTTTATCTCCCTTTACATGAATTTTATTCTCCCTCTCAGAAAGGAGCACGGTCTCAAGGGTGAGGGGGAGCCAGGTCCCGGCCCCGCTCTGGGCTTAGCGTCATACATAAAAGCGTAAGTAGTGGGTCAAAGGTAAGATCCCCCCTCAAAATTTAATATTTAAATAACAATTTTTTATAGAAATAACACATTCTCATCATAGAAAAATAAATTTTGTATGATGATTTTTTGGTCAAGTCCATCTATTCGGGGGAAAGTGGTTTCCGTGGTTGCTGGTTTCTATTCTCTACTTTAAATTTTAAAATAGTGTCAGAATTCAGGTTGCCTGTTCGTCATGTAAGGAGCTTAGAAGTCATCCCTTTACCCCAACAAGTGAAAAGCTTAGTGAACTGAAAAATGAACAACTATTCTTGGGTCTACCGGAGAAATGAGGTTACAGGGCAAACTGCTGCTTTCCAAATTGAAGATAAAAACAGGTTGGGGGGTGGGGGGCTAGGGGAGGGATAGCATTAGGAGAAATACTTGATGTACATGATGGGTTGATGGGTGCAGCAAACCACCATGGCACATCTATACCTTTGTGAGAAACCTGCACGTTCTGCACATGTATCCCAGAACTTAAAGTATAATTTTAAAAAAATTGAACTATGAGAAAGAAAGAAAAAATAAAAAACAGGTGGATACAGAGAATCCCAGCCCACCAGAGCAGACACATCTGCAGGAATCAGGGTGGGGTTGAAATCCTGAACTGTAATTGACAAATTGCCAGAGGCTCAGGGTGGGCAAGTTTGAGAGTTAAAAACTCCAGGCAGGCCCAATCACAGGGGGCCCTGGCCTCTTTTGTAAATTTTACCTCCAGGAGCTCCACCAGGTTCTCACAATGAAATCAGGGGAGAATCTCCTCATGCTTCTGGCAGGGGGAGAGAAAAAGGAACCAGTTTAAACTACACTGGGGCATTCTGAGGCCTGCCCTCAGAAGAAACTACGTTACCAGAGCCTAACCTGCTGGGATTTTAGCAGAGCCTAACTACCTAGGAAGGGAAATACCCAGCTCCAACCCCCTCTACACATTATGTCCTAGCTAGGAGGGGAGAGAAAAACTGAGAAACACTTGTGAAGTTCACAGTCCAGAGACACAGTCTTACCAAAGGACCAAGACCTACCCATAGAACTATAGGACGCTCCCTTCACTTCTCTCCCCATGCCTTGTACCACATCACTGAAGGCCTGTCTTCCAGAGTTCCTTTTACCCAGGATGTCATGTCAGGCTACCAAGAAAATAATTACAAGGCATACCGAAAGGCAAAAAACACAGTTTGGAGAGCTAGACAAAGCATCAGAACTAGACTCAGATAGGGCAGGAATGTTGGAATTCTCAGACCAGGAATTTAAAATAACTGTGATTGATATGCTAAGGAAAAAAAAGAAAGGAGACATGAATTACTAATAGCAGACATAAAGGAGGGTACATCACTACAGAGCCCATGGACGTTAAAAGGGCAATAAAGGAATACTATGAACAACTCTATGCCCACAAATTTGATAACCCAGATGAAATGGGCCCGTTTTTTGAAAGATACAATCTGCCAAAACTCACACAAGAAGAAACAGACAATATAAATTGGCTTATATCTGTTAAAGAAATTGAAGCAATAATTAATAACCTTCCAAAACAGAAAGCACTAGACTTAAATGGATTTCCTGGTGAATTCTACCAAACATTTAAGAAAGAAATTATACCAAGACTCTATAATATCTTCCAGAAGACAGAATCAGAAGGAATACTTCCTAACTCATTCTAATACTACTTAATACTTCCAAACTCATTCTTCCTAACTCATTTCAGCATTAGGCCAGCATTACTCTAATATCAAAACCAAAGACATTGCAAGGAAAGAAACTACAGACCAATATCTCTCATGCATATAGACGTAAAAACTCTCAACAAATATTAGCAAATTGAGTCCAAGAATGTATAAAAATAATTGTACACCATGACCAAGTGAGATTTATCCCAGGTTGGCAAGGTTGGTTCAACATTTGAAAATCGATTAATGCAATCCATTACATTAACAAGCTTAAGAAGGAAAATCACCTTCCTTCCTTGATATGATGTTGATCAATCAATAGATGTAGAAAAGCATTTGACAAAATCCAACCCCAATCATGATAAAAAATAAAATAAAAACTCTCAGGAAATTAGAAACAGAGAGAAACTCCTTCAAGTTGATTATTTAAATCTACAAAAAAACCTGCAGCTAAGATCATACTTAATGATGTTGTATGTATATATGGAATATGTATAGCATACTTAAAACTAGAAGCTTTCCCACTAAAATCAGAAACAAGTCACAGGTGCCCTCTCTTTCCACTCCTTCACAATGTTGTACTGAAGTCCTAGCTAATGCAATAAAACAAAAAATGGAAATAAAAGGTATACTCATCAGGAAGGAAGAAATTAAATTCTCTTTGTACATAGATGACATTATCTGTGTAGAAGGTCCAAAAGAATTGACAAAAAAAGTCTGGAACTAATAAGTGATTATACTAAGATTGCAGGGTACAAAGATAATATACAAAGGTAAATCACTTTCCTATATTGCAGCAATGAACAAGTGGAATTTAAAATTAAAAACATATCATTTACATTAGCACCCAAAAAATAAAATACTTAGGTATAAATTTCACAAAATATGTATAAGAGCTCTATGAGAAAAACTATAGAACTCTGATGAAAGAAATCAAAAAAGCACTGAATAAATGGAGAGATACTCTACATTGATGGATAGAAAAACTCAATACTGTCAAAATGTCAGTTTTTTACAAGTTGATCCTAGATTCTACACAATCTCAATCAAAGTCTCAGCAAGTTGTTTTGCGAATATCAACAAACTGATCCTAAAGTTTATATGAAGAGGCGAAATGCCCAGGATAGCCAATGCAATCAATATTGAAGCAGAAGAACAAAATTAGAGGACAATTATTACCAGACTTCAATACTTACTATGAGTAATCAAAACAGGTTCAAGCCTGTAATCCCAAAACTTTGGAAGGCTGAGGCAGGAGGACTGCTTGAGCCTAGGAGTTCAAGACCAGCCTGGGCAACATAGTGAGGCCTCACCTCTACAAAAAATGTTTTAAAAAATTAGCTGGGCCTGGTGACATACATCTGTAGTCCCAGCTACTCAAGAGGCTGAGGTGGGAGGATCACTTGAGCCTGAGAGGTCAAGGCTACAGTGAGTCATGATCATGCCACTGCACTCCAGCCTGGGCAACAGAGTGTGGCATTAGCAAAAGAATAAACAACTAGATCAATGGAACACAATGGGGAGCCCAGTAATAGACCCACATAAATAGAGACAACTGACCTTGGACAAAGGAGCAAAGGCAAGTCAATAGAGCAAAGATAGTCTTTTCAACAAAGAGTGCTAGAACAACTGCCATCCAATTGCAAAAATTAATCTAGACACAGACCTCACACCCTTAACAAAAATTAACTCAAAATGGACCATAGACCCAAATGTAAAACACAAAACTGTAAAACTCCTGGAAGATAACATAAGAGAAAACCTACATGACTTTAGGTGTGGAAATGACTTTTTACATATAAGACAATGACACAAACGATGAAAGAAAGTTGATAAGCTGGACTTAAGTAAAATTTAAAACTTAAGCTATGTAAAAAAAAAACCTATCAAAAGAATGAATAGAATAGCCACAGACTGGGAGAAAATATTTGCGAAATATACATCTGATAAAGGACTATTATCTAAAATATACAAAGAACTCTTAAAACTCAACAAAAAAATGTGCAACTCAATTAAAAAACAGGCAAAAGTCTTGAGCAAATATCTCACCAAAGAAGATATACAGATGGCAAATAAGTGTATAAAAAGATGTTCCACATCATATGTCATTAGGGAATCGCAAATCAAAACAATGAGATACCAGTACACACCTATTAGCACGGCCAAAATCCAAAACACTGACAACACCAAATGCTGACAAGGATGTGGAGCAATAGGAATTCCCATTCATTGCTGGTGGGAATGAAAAAACGGTATAGCTACTAATATGGTTAGGCTTTGTGTCCCCACTCAAATCTCATCTTGAATTATAATCCCTATAATCCCCATAATTCCCACATGTCAAGGGAGAGACCAGGTGGAGGTAATTGGACCATTGGGGTGGTTTCCTCCATGCTGTTCTCATGATAGTGAGTTCTCACAAGATCTGATGGTTTTATAAGTGTTTGGTAGTTCCTCCTGTGTTCATTCTCCTTCCTGCCGCCTTGTGAAGAAAGTGCTTTGCTTCCCCTTTGCTTTCCACCATGATTGTAAGTTTCCTGAGGCCTCCCCAGCCATGCTGAACTGTGATCAATTAAACCTCTTTCCTTTATAAATTACCAGTCTCTGACAGTTCTTTATAGCAGTGTGAAAATGGACTAATACAGCTGCTTTAGAAGATAGTTTGGCAGCTTTTTACAAAATTAGACACAATCTTACCATATGATTCAGCAACTGTGCTCCTTGGTATTTATCCAGATGAGCTGAAAACGTATCACTAAGGTCCTAATTTGTGGATCCCTATAAATCTTACCTCATTTGGAAAAAGGGTTCATGCAGTTGTGATTAAGGATCTTGGGATGGGGCTTGAGGCTTAACCTGGATTATACAAGGGGGCTCTATATGCAATCACAAGTATCCTTGTAAGAAAGGGGCAGAGAGAGATTTGATACAGAGGAAAAGGTGATGAGACCACAGAGGCAGATCCTGGGTGATGTGACCACAAGCCAAGGAATGCCAGCAGACAGCAAAAGCTGGAAGAGGCAGGAAACATGCTCCCCTAACGCCTCTGGAAGGAATGTGGCCTTGTAGACTTCTGGCCCGCAGAATGAGAATAAATTTCTGTTGTTTTAAGCCGCCACAACCATCTGTTGCTCTAATGCATTACAACCACCACAGAAAATTCATGCACAGTGACTACCCAGATACTCTACCTCAGTTACCACTCACATCTTAACTACACTGGCTTTACCAGTTATCCATCCATCACCCCTCTAGCCATGCACTAATCTATCTTCTTTATTATGCAACTCAAAGTAAATTACAGATATTCATGCACTTCTAAATACCTCAGCATGCTTAGCATTAATTATAATTCAATAATTTTTTCTTCTGATGTAAAATTTATATACAATGTACAAATCTTACATGTGTATTTGCTGAGTTTTGACAAATGTGTGAGCCAACCTCCTGTCAAGACATAGAATAGCACTTCACCCTTCCCGGCCAATCCTCTCTTGCATTCCACAAAGGCAATCACTGGCCTGATTTATTTTACCATAAAACAGTTTTGCCTATTCTAGAAGACTATGTAATTGGACCATAAGTATGTAACTTGTAGGTAAGGCTTCTTCCAATCAGCATAATAGTTTGAAGTCCATCTATGTTGTACGTATCAACAGGTCACACCTTGTTTCACAAAGGAGTATCCCATTGCAGGGCTATGCCCCAACCTGCGCAACCAGGTAACTAGTGATGTATGCCTGAGCTGTTTCCAGTTTGGGGCACTGATGAACAAAATGGCTGTGGTCATTTTTGTACATGTTTTTTTGTGAATGCATGTTTTTCTTTCTTTGGATCAATACCTAGCAGAGAATCATTGGGTCAAATGATAAGAAGCCACCAGAACTTTCCCAAAGTGACTGCACCAGGTACTCACCCACAAGGGTGGTCACATCCTGCATCCCCAGCCTTGCTGGCATTGGGTGTTGTCAGTCTTTTTCATTTTAGTCCTTCTTGTAAATGCAGACTGCTGTAGAAATCACCACATTCAGCATTGTATATAGAAGGAAACTTTTCTAGTGCTGCTACGTATTTTTCTAAGGCATGATTTTAATAGGCCACATGTTACTAATGGTATGAATGTATTTCATCACACCCCCTTCAACCACTCAGTCTTTTAAAAAGTAAATGTCACTGCCTCCCATGTTTCAGCCACAGGCAATCCTGTCTGTCCCCTGAGTCTGTAATCCAGTGAGGGACATGCACAGGTCCGCAGGCATCTGTAGGATAACATGATGTATTCAGGCAAACATAGCAGACTTAGGAAGCCTTAGAGCAGAAGCCTGACTCTGGGAGATTGGAAAAGGTCTCTAGAACTGATGGCCAAGCTCAGTCCCAAAGGATGAGTATGAATTCCTCAGGGCAGGGTGAGGATGTGTACGGAGGAGGAAGATGATGGAAGCAGAGAAGGCTCCTGCCAGGTCTAAGGGGTCAGGGGAGGGAGGAGACAGAGGGGCCTAGGAACAGTCCTTCCTGGCTGGCCTGTCCTGTGGACATAGGGTCAGAGTGCCTGGAGCTTGAATCCAAGGCTTCACCTTTGGTGAGTTCACCGAGATCCCCCTCCCATCCCTTTACTGGATCTCTCATCTCAGTCTCTTGGCCAAGGCCAGTATGGCTCAACCCTCCCTTAGCCCAGGCTGGTGGCCCCATCTCTAGTTCCTGTCTGCCCAGGTCTTTCCAGCCTCTGGGTGGCCCCTGGTGGACAGGATGTCAGTTGACTCCAAGCCAGCTCTCTGATGGTATAGGGCCTGCATGTGGGCACCCCACCTTCCCCAAAGCACCCTGGGGATGCAGTGTTTCCCAGACAAAGGCCCCACTCCGCAGCTCCAGCCTGTCTCAGGGTCTCCCAAGTGCAGGGGACTCATCTCCAGTGCCGCCCTGGAACCAGAGTCAGAATGAAACCCTCCTCCAGGGCAGGGCTCCCCAACCCCTGCACAGCACTCTTCAAAGGAATCGCCTTCCAGTCTCCAACCATCTCTCCTCAGCCTCTCCACCTCTTTTGTAGGCTGGAAATGGGTGGTCCACTGAGGTTATAAACTGCTTTTCTTCCACCTCTGCAGGGCCTCCATGACAGTCTTCAGCTCACTCTGGAAGACGGTGCCTTGGGTAGGACCCATGCCCTGTTTGCATGTCCTGGTTCATTTGCTTTTGCTCTGAATCTCCTCTCTCTCCCCAGCCTGTGGAGTGTGTATCAAGTTGTGAGGTGGAGAAACTGCCTCACATTCATCCTGCATTCTTCCAAAACTGTTGTTTATTGTGTGAATATGTTTATAACATTGGGGACAGAAAAATTTAACCTTCTAAGACTGCAAAAACCTGTTCTCAATATACTATCTCATGTGGGAAGTTTCAAAAGTTGATTTTGAAGGTCCAAATGCTGAAAATAGGCTCCTTTGTTTTCTATTGTCCTAGGAGGCCCTCCCTTCCTTGAGGCAGGGATCTTGGACCATGCTCATGGCTGCAGGGTCTCCAGGCAAGTGTCCTCGGATAAAACATCATTGCCAAGAATGGACATCACTCTGCAGAACGGCCCCCAGCCCTTTCGGCTTCTCCCCCACACCCAGGTCTGTGCTGCTCCAGGACCTTGGCATGCCCTGCCTCCTCTGCTGGCCATGCTTTCCTCTGGTCTTACTATGGTTGGGAAGAGTTTTTATGAGTTAACCTCAATACTACCTCCTCAGGGTGGCCAGCCCTGAGCACACGACCTAGGTGAGGTCCCATCGTTTTTACTGTGCATTGTCTTTCCTTTATAGCATTTATCACAAATTACAAGTATGCATGTTACTGGCTGCTTACTTACTTATTAAAAGTCTCCCTCACTCTAAACATAAGTTCCTGAGACTCCATAACACTTTTTAATATCTGGCATGTAGTACGTAGTAAGTGCTCAGGAAAATGCCCTTACTAAGCGAAAGTAAGTGAAGGAAGAAATAAACCAATCAAGAAAATCTGCATGTCAGGAGTTCTTCCTGTACTCAATTAATTGTACATTGCAAGAAAATCCAGACACACAGAGAAAAATGCGAAACAGTGCAGTGAGAACGAAGTTGTTTCCAGATTTTTCCTACTATTAACGACGAGGCCAGGAACCTACTGGCATGTTAATGTCTGTGTGTCTCTGATTGTTTTTTAAAAATAAGTAAGTAGAGGCTGGACGCGGTGACTCACGCCTGTAATCCCAGCGCTTTGGGAGGCCGAGACGGGTAGATCATGAGGTCAGGAGTTCAAGACCAGCCTGGCCAAGATGGTGAAACCCCATCTCTACTAAAAATACAAAAATTAGCCAGGCATGGTGATGGGCACCTGTAATATCAGCTACTCAAGAGGCTGAGGCAGAGAATTGCTTGAACCCGGGAGGCGGAGTTTGCAGTGAGCCAAGATCACGCCACTGCACTCTAGCCTGGGCAACAGAACGAGACTCCATCTCAAAAAAAATAAAAAATAAAAAAAAATAAGTAGAAGTGGAATTACTGAGTCTAATGGCAAAAACATTCTCAAGAGTTTATAGACTTCTTGCTGTCTAGAAAACTGTCAGTCAGTAGAACTGCGTATCTAGTCCCTAACTCTATGGATACTGGGTGACATTGGCATTAGACAGAGACAGAGACATGAAAAAGAGGGAGATATATATAGAGAGAGATGTGTGGCCCTATCAGATAGTTGGCATAGTGCTGACTGCTGGAATAAGCAAATCTAAATGCAGTCTGCGCTGGGCTGTACTGCTTGTCCACATTCTTCTCTTCCTCCCCTGCCCTGCCATGACTCCACCCATCCATGGAGGAGTATAACTTCCCCATCCTGTTGGTGCTGGACTGGGTTGTGTGACTGGCTTTGGCCACTGGGGTGCCAGCAGGCATGAGGGTAGCAGAGGATGTGAGTGGTTCTTGCACTTCTGCCGGGAGAGGAACATGCCCTGGGCAGCCAGCAGTCCCAGGATGAGGAGGTACCCACAGCAGACCTAGAGCCACTCTGACCTCAAGTGAGACCATCAGAGTCCCAGCCAATCCCCAGGTCCATGTGCTGTGGGGAGATGGGGATAAGGTGGCAAGGAAGAGGTGGGGTGAACACTGGGAGGCTGTTGCAATGCTCCAAGCTAGAATTGTTGATAATTTGGGTCAGGGTGACAGGTGGATGTAGTGAAAAGAACAAGAGTTATAAGTACATCTATATTTTGAATATGAAACTGAAAAGACTTACTGACAGATCGTGTGGTAGGTTAAAAATGACTACAAATTCTTTGCCATTTCTTCCATCAAAGTGACTGATAGGGTTTGGATGTTTGTCCTCTCCAAATCTTGCAATGAAATGTGATCCCCAGTGTTGGAAGGGGGCCTGGTGGGAGGTGCCTGGATCATGGCGGCAGATCCCTCATGAATGGCTTAGCACCATCCCCTTGGTTATGGGTGAGTTCTCACTCTTTTCCTCCATGCAAGAGCTGGTTGTTTTAAAATGTGGCATCTCCCCCCACCCCTCACTCTCTTGTTCCCTCTCTTGCCATGTGATACACCTGCTTCTCCTTCACCTTACACCATGATTGGAAGCTTCCTGAGGCCTCACCAGAAGCAGATGTCAGCACCACACTTACTGTACAGTCTGCAGAACTGTGAGCCAAATAAACCTTTTTCCTTTATAAATTACCCAGTCTCCAGTATCCCTTCACAGCAATGCAAAACCGACTAATACAGTGATGGAGACTTCTTCCCTTCTCCTTGAATATGGGTTGGCTCCTGCTTTGACCAATAAACTGTGACAGAAGTGACACTGCATAAATTCCAAGGTTGGGCCCTAAGATCTGTAGTTTTCACCTTTGTTCTTGGAATGCAGCCACCAAGATGGAGAGGCCACCTGGAGCAGAACCAGGGAACTCTGATTGATAGCCCTTGCTGAGCTCCCAGCCAACAGCCAACATCAACTTCCAACAATGTGAATGAATGTCCCATCCTTCAGACAATTACAGCCCTCCCAATACTAGGTGGAACAGAAGAATCAGCCAGCTAAGCCTAATCAACCCAAAGAGTCATGAGAGAAAATACATGCTGGCTGTTATTTAACTATGGCAAGTATTGTCTTTATAGTGTCCTAATGTAGAGGAGCAGCATCCAAGTAGCTTCAACCAAGGAGCCCCACCCATATCTGGACCTGATTTAGAGACGAGATCCTGGACCTCAAGCCTGAGTCTGATGCTGTAATGGGATAGAATGAAAGGACTTTGCTTAGGAGAGAGATATAAATAATTTGTGGCCATAGGGAAGACTATGCTGGATTAAAGATGGCCCCACATTATCTGACACTCTTCCCATAAAGAAGCCAAGCCATGTTGAAAGGCCATGTGGAAGACCACCAGGAACTCAGCTCCAGCTGAGCCCCCAGCTGAAAGCCAGCACCAACTGCCAGCCATGAGGTGAACCATCCTGGAGATTCCAACCCAGGTGATCCTCCAGGTGACTGCAGCCCCAGCCAAAACCACAAGAAACTAAAGAACCACCCAGCTGAGCCCAATCAACCCACAGGATTCAAGAGATAATGAATGGATACTAGGCTTTAAGCCACTAAATTTGGGGATAGTTTGTTGCATAGCAACAGGTAGTTGAAACTACAGGTGGGAGAGGAAAGAGGAGTCAAGACTGACTCCAAGATCATGGGCCTGAGCACTAGCTGACTGGTGCTGTGGTTGGACCACAGAGGAGAGAGCCGGGTTTTATTCAGGGGTGGAAATCAAGCATTCAAGGTTGAGTATTTTAAGTTTGAGATGTCAGTTGGACATTCAGTTGGTGATGGAGAGTAGACGATTTAGCATCTGAGTTTGGAGTTCAGGAGGAAAGTTCATATAAATTCAGGAGTCATCACTGTGCTGACACTGTATTACACCACGGACTGGGTGAAGTCTCCCAGAGAATGGACATAGCTGGAGCAGAGAAGAGCGAAGGGCTGAGCTCGGGACACACTAACTTGGGGAGGTCGGAGGGGGAGGAGGAGCAGCCACCTGCATGGACTCGGAGGGGAGACAGCAGAGAGGAGAAACTGCGGTGGGGGGTGTCCTTGAAGCAAATGAAAGGTTTCAAGAAAAGGCTGTGACCAAAGATGCTGAGAGGGTGAGTGGGATGAGGGTGAGAATCCACCCTTGAAGCTGGCGGGGAGATCATTACTGACCTTGACAGCAGTTTTAATGGCCCTGAGGCTGTGGAAGCCAATTAGACTGGCTTGAGGAACGGGTGGGAAGTGAAGAAGTGGAGAGAGGTGAGGAAGATCAGGAACACTTGCAAGAAATGTTGCTAAAGGGACACAGGGGAATGGGGCAGCGGCTGAAGGGACGCAGGGGAATGGCGCAGCGGCTGAAGGGACGCAGGAGAATGGCGCAGCGGCTGAAGGGATGCAGGGGAATGGCGCAGCGGCTGAAGAGACGCAGGGGAATGGCGCAGCGGCTGAAGGAGGAGGGGGATTAAGAGAAGGTGTGTTTAACAGTACGGCTGTTATGCATGTCTTTAAGGTAATGCGCAAGATCTAAGACCAGAGAAAACATGATGATGTAGAAGGTGACTGAGGAGTGAAGTTCTTGGGGTGAGGCATGTGTGAAAAAGGGGTTCGTTCTTGGCAGGGGTAGCTCATCCTCAACAGGCAGGAAGCACGCGTGGGTATAGATGCCAGTGGGTTTGCAAACTGGGAGATATTGATAACGAAGTCTTCCAAATAAGAAGTGAGGACACCAATTGAGATTGAAGAATAGAAAGAGAATAAGGAGTTTGAAAAGAAATAAGGGGCTGGGCATGACGGCTCACGCCTGTAATCCCAGTACTTTGACAGGTCGAGGTGGGTGGGTCACTTAAGGCCAGGAGTTCGGGACCAGCCTGGCCAACATGGTGAAACCCTGTCTCTACTAAAAATACAAAAATTAACTGGGCATGGTGGTTCGCACCTGTAGTCCCAACTACTGGGGAGGTTGAGGTGAGAGAATCACTTGAACCCAGAAGGCAGAGGCTGCAGTGAGCTGAGATCACACCACTGCACTCCAGCCTGGGTGACACAGTGGATGCTCTTATAAAAAGAAGAAAAGAAGTGAGGAAGGGTAGCAAGCCCTTTGGAGACAGGGAAGTGACTGAGGAAGTGAGTTAGGGGAGACACCGCCTGGCACAGAACACTCAAAAGATGTCCCTAAGAAGCGGAGGAGGAGAGAAAAGGACTGAGCACCCAGGAAAGAACACTCAGGAAGGAGAGAACAACACGGCATGGAGACAGAGACAAGCACAAGGAGGGAGGTGGTCCTGGACAGCTGGCGTCCCGGGAATGTGGATCCCCCGGACCAGTATGGGGCACTGACCTGGAAGAGGGTGAGAAGGGGACGCCATTGCCCAGGAAAAAGGCATGATCAGAAACTATGCTCTCAGACTGAGAAAGAAAATCTGGCCAAAGTGCTCACCATTGGGCAATCTCAGCCTTCACTGTTTCATTTTTTCAAACTTTCTGCAGGTTTGAAAAGTTGGGGGGAAGAGAAAAGGAAATTCTTCCCAACCCCTGCAGGCACAAATCTTCAGGTAAGAAAAGGGACCAACTGTGGCTCTGGGTCCCGTTGCCCAGAGTTGACCCTCGTAGGCCCAGGAGGATCAGGCTTGGAGATGGCAGGGTGTGGGCTTGACAGCACTGGGGACCAAGGTCTCTGGGAGCATCCGTGGGGGTGACCCTGACCCAGCTTAGTGCAGAGGGAGTAGAAAGTGCTGCCTCAACAAGGCGAGGCCTCCTGGGAGCGGAGCCCGGGAGGCGCCTCACCTCTGGGTGGGCCAGTGTGCCTGTTGGACACTAGACCACGAGCCCTGAACAGCGACCCCAGTGACAGAAGAGGCACCACAGAGGGGACTGACCACAGCCCCTGTGGAAATCAGACACAATGTCCCCAGCGCTCAGACTGTGTAAGACTTGGGTTCTTGGTGGGAGGAGCAAAGGACATTTCAAGAGAGAAAAATCTAGCACTTCAAAAACGTGTGGGGTACCTGTTTCAGGGAGCAGAAAAGTTGTCTTTCTCAGGCATCAGGTAGGACGAGAAAAGTAGTAGCAGAACCCAACAGACCAACTGCTCAGCCAGCAGCTGGCATTGGTGGCGTGCCAACAGCCTCCCTGACCCATGCGGGCCTCGGGACAGCATGCGAGCTGCAGTCTCCTGTCCTCTTGTGATGTCCAGCACAGTGTGTAGCCAGCCAGGGGGCAAGTCTGACACTGTGCTGGGGCAGGATGGAAGCAGTGAGGGCTGGACCCAGGTTTGGCTGCCCGGGAATGAGATCCAATAAGCTCTGAAGGCGGGACTGGAAAGATGAGGGTGACGTAGCCAGAGGGAGCTGGCAGCTACGAGTGGGCAGGGTGGGGAGTGAGTGTGCATGGGGCACAGGGAGGCTGGCAGGATACTTCCGTCTCAGGGAAGGCAGGGCCAACTCTGGCAGACCCCAAGAGGCTCAGCGGGGGGCCCTGTGGGACAAAGCACATCAGGCAGCCAATTGGGAGTTTTAAGAAAAAAAAGCTGTGGGATGAGCTTTGTGTTATCAGACAGGCGGTGTGCACAGGGAATGCAAAGGAGGTCCGCCAGCAGGGAGATGTCAGCGGGTCCGGTGACAGGCGCAGCTACCTGAACCAAGTAACAGACAGTGAGAGAAGGGCCTTGGGATGAGCAGAAGCTTGGGAGCTGGGATCCAGAGCCCCCAGCACAGCTGCTGAGCCAGCCCCACCACTCACCTGCCCTTGGCATAGGGCCGTCATGGTGCAAGCCATTGGCCCTCAGTGCAGACCTCAGGCCAGGTCAGCTGGGGCAAGGGCACCTGGGGCAGGGGACATCAGCGTCAGGGTGCTCACAGGCGTGTCTGCTGCTGCCCCTACTGGCCATGCAGGAGGATTGCACCTCCCTGCACCTGGAAGCCACGAGCAGCCACTGACTCACCTTGACCAATGAGGTGTGTGCCCGGCCCTTAGGAAGGGACGGAGAGTGACTCCGTGTCTACCCCTCCAGCTGCAACTACAACCCATGACACACTGGATTAATAACCCTGGGTCAGCCTGAGCCCCTCACCAACATGTGAAGAGTGAATGGCAGACAGATCTCTGGAGTTCAAGCCACCAAGACTTGAGGTGTGTTTGTTACCACACACAAACTAGCCCACTCCTGACTGATACATCCCCTCTGTCACTCCTCCACAGGGATACCTGCCTCTGCCTTCAAAAGGAAAGAGGGCACTGCTGGAACAGTCAACCTTTATTTTTCTTCAAAACAGTGCCATCAGCAAGATTTATTTAGCAAATACTTAAAATAGCATTTGCAAAGGAAACGCCAGGTCCTGTTTGAAAGACTTTACTTACCATTGACTCCCTTAATTCTCACCACAGTCCTATAAAGGGAGTACTATTCTCATCCCTATTTAAAAGTGGGAAAGCTCAGGCACAGAGAGAAGTAACTTCCCCAAGGTCACCCAGCTATTAAGTGGCATAGCCAGGATTTGAACCTGGGCCCTCTGGCTCCATACCTAGTAGTGGTTCAGCTTAACCGCTGAGATCTGCGTCTCTTGGGAAGTGAGAGCTGGTGGTAAGAATTTCAGGGAAAGGTAATTTCATTTTGTTCTTCATGAAACATTCAAAAGTGCTTATCTGTCCATTGAATAAATGAGGTGCCTTTGCAGGCCCGTGCTAGTCCCTGGAGGCCTCCCGCCTCCTAAGAAAACACAGGAGGGCTTCTGGCCTTCACCAAGTTACTTTCCTGGTGGACTTGAGGCAGGCAGGCTAGTGGGTTTCCTGTTTCGATGTGGTTGAGAGAAAAAGAACAAAAGCCCCTTACTCAAGCTGTGGCTTACGTAACTTCCAACCAATCAGCAACAAAAGACCCCGGAAGCTGCTGCATTAGGAAGCTAGGGACTTCCCCGGGATCCAACACGTGTAGTGACCCCTCCTTCATTTTAATGCTAGAAATCATGCCTAGGGGTGGAGATTTAAAACGCAAATGTTCCATGTGATGTATGAAGAAGCATGTAGAGCCGCTGGAGAACCCTCCTGTGCATGGCCTGGTGACACCCCTCCCTGTGAAATTAACCCACAGACTACTCTCAGGGAGAGGCCTGCCTGCACTTCCCTTTCGTGGTACCGACTTCTTGTGCACAAACTAAAATAAAGTTTTCTCGTCCTCCTTGCTGCTTTGTCTGGTGATCTCTCTTGATTTCTGTCCCGGGAGATTGCCAGAACCCAGGACAGCAATAATAGACTCAGATCCAACCAACTCCCAGAATGCTACAGCCCAGAGGGAGCCCAGAGACTCCTCTCACGCCTTGATAATTCAGGGATAAGGACACTGTCCTGGGCCGGTCACTGCATCCTCTGGGCCTGCTCAGTCCCTCCCACCTCGGCTGCTCATCCCAGGTGAAACAACCATAGCAACAGCTCACATCAATCCATAGTCACTGGGCTCACCTGCTGCTGTCAGAGTGGCCTCCACCCCACAATTGAGGGCCCCTCTTAAGACAGTTATGGAAGAGGACCCATCAGCAAGCCTGTTCCAGGGTTGGATGGCCCCCCGGAGGCTCTGGAGCAACCCGCAACACAGCCCAGGAGCACGGGGCAGTCGATACCCCATGGGCCAGACCATGGCTGATAAAATATGGAGGGCAGAAGGAGGCAAAGGGCAGTGGCCCGCCCCCAGCAGATACATGGCCCACTCTTCCTGCCGCAGCTGCAGGGGCTTGGTCCTGCCACGATGCAGGCGTCCCCCAAGGACCAAGCAACCGGCTGAGGTGGTTGTGGAGCTAGGCCAGCTGGGTGGGGCAGCTCTGGCCTCTCCCATCATGGCTCACTTCTGTTTCCTCACTCTTTTTTTTTTTTTTTTCCTTCTTCTGAGACAGGGTCTTGCTCTGTCACCCAGGCTGGAGTGCAGTGGCACAATCTCAGCTCACTGTAGCCTCGACCTCCTTGGGCTCAAGCAATCCCCACACCTTAACCTCCCGAGTAGCTGGGACTACAGGCACACACCACCACACCTGGCTAATTTTTGTACTTTTGTAGAGACAGGGTTGTGCCATGTTGCCCAGGCTGGTCTCAAACTCCTGAGCTCAAGCGATCAGCCCGCCTCGGCTCCCAAAGTGCTGGGATTATAGGTGTGAGCCACCGCACCCGGCTGTTTCCTCACTCCTTCCCTGGGTTCACCATCCCACTAAAGCAGTGATGCGGGAAGTTTGGTTTACGGCTCTGTTTTCTGGAGGACCTGGGCTAAGACAGTGGAGTCAAGAAAAATCAGGGGCTGCCCAGAGTCACTTCCGTGTCACCGGCAGAGCTGGGAGGGCCAGCCTCCTGACTCCCAGTCCAGGCTCGTTCCGCTGCAGTGCCCTCCCTCCCCAAGCCCCTGACCCCCGGTGGTCTAGACCAGCATTTCCCAAGGACATTGCGAGAAACATAAGGACAAGGAGACACGCCATGGAAACAAAGCCGTCTTGTTAAACAGTTTGAGAACCCCACATTCTAAAGCCCCCTGGAGATTTGCAACACACTCACATATATGACCTTCAGTTGACCCAACAGCTCCCAAACTCCTGCAGAAACTTTGGTGACATAATCCTTTGGAGGACGCCTCATCCAGGGCTCTGGGAACCGTTGTGGGAAAGTCTCTTCTGCGCGCCTGTGCCCCTGGGCTGCTGTCACACAGAACAACAAAGATTTATTCTCTCACAGTTGTGGAGCTCCAAAGTCTGAAATCCAAGTGCAGACAGTCTTGCTCCCTCCAGACGCTCTAAGGGGCATCCCTCCCGCCTCCTGCAGCTTCCCGCAGCCCCCTGCATCCCTTGGCTGGTGGCCGCATCACTCTGAGCTGCCTCCATCTTCACGTGGCCTCCTCCCCTGTGCTGCTGTGTCCCCTTCTGTCCCTTATAAGGTCAACTGTCCTCAGATTTAGGCCCCACCCTAATCCAGGACCATCTCCTCCCAAGATTCTTACCTTAATTGTATCCTCAAAAGCCGTTATTCCAAACAAGGTCACATTCTGAGGTTCTGGATGGACATATTTTTTGGGGTCACTCTTCAACTCTCCACAGCCCCCATTTTCTTTCATCCCTTTTGAAGTTGCCTGTTCAGCCTCCTCCCCTGCTCTCCAGGGCATATTTTCAGCCACTTGTTCCCGTTACGTTTCTCTACCCTCTTTCCCCCTCTGTTAATAAAATCCCCTGGGACCTCCTCCCCCACTGCCCCTGCCATTCCCAGAGGCCATCGGGAAACTCTGGTCCAGCCACAGTGGTCTGGCTACACAGGGAGACACGTGGTGACCTCCATCTCCAGCCAGGATGACACCAGTCTGCGGTTCCCAGCTCGTCGTCCAGACGGGATCATCCAGGCCCCACACGCCTGCAGCCAGGTCCTCTTTGGGCCCTGGCATTTGCTCAGCGACAGTCCAGGCAGTTCAGGCTTCAGGGTGCTGGGTGGGCCGCCAAGAGCTGGCTGCCATCCCTCGAAGGTGTGTACTGTGCAGAAGGTGAGAAGGCGCTGTGTTCCTGAAAGTGCCTCTGAAATTCCAGTGAGCATGTCCTGGCAGGGGCCGCCTACCTTCTGTTCTGTCCTGAGGGCCGGGGTTAGGCCACCGAGGATTCCAGCACTTACTCTTGGCCGTCACCAGCACTAAGTGGGGAGGCTGAGTGCACAGGAATATTATTTCAACAGCCTTTAAGAAAACTAGCTCCACGTCATAAAACTCTTGGCTGGTACCTTTGCTCTTTAGCTTCAGACTTAAATGCCATCGGCGTGTTTCTCAGCAACATTAATTAAAATCCTTTTAAAGAGCGGGCTGTTCTCCACACAGGAAGGCTCTCACCTGGGGAGCACTTTCACAGGTGAATTGGCTCCTTAAAAGCTTTTAAATTAATGTCATTCCCCATAATTCTTATTTTTCCAAAAAGTAAGTTTTTACAACTTCGCTGCCTTCCTCCCCAGTGAGCTGAGCGGTTGAGGGGGAAATGGGGGCAAGGTGGCTCTGAAGAGGGGCTCTCCATGGGAGGCCGGCCTGGCCGCCAGTGCTAACGTGTGGGGAGTCCGCACAGGGGCATTGCTTCAATGACTGGCTTCTGGAAAGGGAGGGCTCCCCCGCTTGACTTCACACACTGTTGCTGTTCAGAAGAAATGATCCATAGAGGACTCCTCGGCCCCCACATTTTGATCTTCCGTGGAGATACAGATACAGCCCAGGACTGGTACTTGGCCCCCTGCTCAGCTCAACACAAGTGACACTCACCCTAGTAACCCGCACGGTGCCCTGTGCAGGACCAGAGACATTTCATCTAACTTAATCCTTTCAGCTGTACCATGAGGCAGGTGTTGTTACTTCCTTTTAAAAATGCAGAGACAGGCTCAGAGAGGCCAAGTCATTTGTACCAGGTAGCACAGCAAGTAATTGGGAAATTAGAATTTTATTTCAATTCTCCTGGCTCCAAAGTCTGTTTTATTTCACCTAGCTACTTTGTGAAAATTATGAAGAGTGAGTTAATTTCGATAGTAATTTAATAAAGATTAAAGGTAAAACAAAGAATTAGGGATGCCGAAATGCATGGCTGGTGTTGAGAGCCCAGGCTCACACTGTCCACCCCGCCCCACAGGGTTTCTCAGCCCCAGCATCCCCTCTCCACCTGCTAGGGAGACCGTAGGAAAGGCAAAGCTCAGAGGGCTCTCGGGGACTCTCCAGCAGAGGCCTCAGAGGCTGCAGCAGAGCCCAGTGTGGCTGTAGCCCCAGCTGGCTCCAGGTGGACAGATCAGCCCTGGGACCTTCAGTGCCTGTGGGACAACAGGAAACCCAGGCACAGTACCTCCTAGACACAGCATCCCCCAGGCACAGCACCCCCTAGATGCAGCACCCCATGACACGAAGCACCCCCCAAGACACAGCACCCCCTGAGACGCAGCACCCCCTAGACACAGCACCTCCTAGACGCAGTATCCCCCAGGCACAGCACCCCCTAGACGCAGCACCCCCCAAGCACAGCACCCCCAGATGCAGCACCCCACAAGACACAGCATCCCCCAAGATGCAGCACCCCCCGAGATGCAGCACCCCCTAGACGCAGCACCTCCTAGACACAGCATCCCCCAGGCACAGCACCCCCTAGATGCAGCACCCCCCAAGCATGGCACCCCCCAGGCGCAGCACCCCCAGGTGCAGCACCCCCCGAGACGCAGCATCCCCCAGACGCAGCACCCTCAGGCACAGCACCCCCTAGGCACAGCACCCTCTGAGATGCAGCACCCCCCAGATGCAGCACCCTCAGGCACAGCACCCCCCAGGTGCAGCACCCTCTGAGAGGCAGCACCCCCCAAGATGCAGCACCCCCCAAGATGCAGCACCCCCCCGAGATGCAGCACCCCCCAGGTGCAGCACCCTCTGAGACGCAGCACCCCCCAAGATGCAGCACCCCCCAGACGCAGCACCCTGAGGCGCAGCAGCCCCCGAGATGCAGCACTCCCCAGACGCAGCACTCCCCGGCCATGGAGCTGCTGCCCTGCACCTGCTGAATCAAGAATGGCAAGAGGCATGATATCAGCCGGCTTCTGCTGAAAGCAGAGCCTAAGACGCAGAGCTTTCCAGGCCGTCCTGTGTTGGGGGCTGTGACCCCCACTAACAGGAGTAAGAGCAAGAGTGGGAGTGAAACGGGAAATGTTCCCTCGTCCCCCTCGCAGGGTGTGCAATGGGGGTGTGACTCACTTCTTCATGCCCCGCTCTCAGACCTCTGGGGGAGCATATAGAGGGGCAGGCTGTAGGGCTTTGACCCCAGGCAGTGTCTAGGGGTGAATGTTTTCAGCTCCTGAAGCCCCCGTGGGCGTGTGTCACAGTGTTGTCTTTTAGTTTTGCCGTCTCTAGGCGGCTTGTGTTAACCAGCTCAATTACACCCTCTGCCTTGTCGCAAGGACAACGGGCTTTCTGTATCCCGGGTTCTTCCTTGGTGTACTGGAAGGATCAGGTCACATGTGGGCTTGGAGAATGAGTGCAAGGTTTTTTTGAGTGGAGGTAGCTCTCAGCAGAGGGGAAGCCAGAAGGGGGATGGGGTGGGAAGGTTTTTCCCGGGAGTTGGGCTGCTCAGTGGCCTGGGCTCTCCTCTGACTGCCCCAGCCAAACTCCACATCATTCTGCTTCTGCCCGTCGGTGGCCTGCCGGCATGCCGGTGTGTGTCCGGGCGTTCCTCTCCACATCCGGCCACCCGTGTGTGCCCCCGCTGATGTGCTCCTCTCCACATCCGGCCGCCCGTGTGTGCCCCCGCTGATGTGCTCCTCTCCACATCCGGCCACCCGTGTGTGCCCCCGCTGATGTGCTCCTCTCCACATCCAGCTGCTTGTGCACCTGCCTGCTGGGGTCTCAGGGCTTTTCATAGGCACAAGATGGGGGCGTGGCAGGCCAGGGTGGTCTTGGGAAATGCAACATTTGGGTGTGAAGGCAGGGGTGCCTGTCCTCACCTAGGTCCGCGGGCACAGGCCCGGGGGTGGAGCCCTCACCAGGGACCCGCCCTCTTCCCTACCCAGCACTTCCCTGCCCCTCTCCCATATCAGGAGGAAGAACTGGCACCAGGGCGTGTTGTCAGCTCATCCGAGACCAGCAGTGCAGCGGGCCACACCCTGGGCGGTGTACGGACGGGCCCAGGACCACCCGGCCGGGAAGTAAGGGTGACAGCTGACTCCATCTCCCACTGACCAGCACTTGCCAGAGGCCAGAAACCCCCAGTGGCACAAGCGTTGATTCCCAGGGGATTCCAGTGTCCTCGCCCTGACATCAGCAAGAAGCCAGGGCTTGGGACAAATTATGGGATAGCAGGTAGATGCCCAGCAGGGAGCCTACGAGGGGGGCTTGGCCACCACACTGTCACACCTTCCTCTGCGTCCACGAGGACTCTCCCAGGAAGGTCTATGACGTGCACACATTGCGCTGCAGTGTGTTCTGAGGGGCTCAAGGAGGTGCTGGGCCTCGCATCTGCACCAACAGGGTTCAATCCAGATGAGGGGCGCGACGCAGCAGCCCAGGGAGGAGAGGGCGCCCGGAGAGGTGAACTTTCGGGGGCTTCAGGAGCCCCAGGAGGCTCTGCACATCCAGAGGCTGAGGAGTCAGCAGAGGCCTCAGATTCCTGGATCCCACAGGCCACAGACAAGGTCTCTCGTGGGAACTGGGGCCACTGCATTCCTGAATGAGCTAGCCTGGGGGTGGGGGGGACGGCCAGGCCTGGGAGATGGGTGCTGTCCCCATCCCTTTCCACTCTGATCTAAATTAAAACTTGAACTTCTCACCAGTTTAAAGCTTCTCTCCACCCTCAGCTCAGGCCTGACGCACAAAGTCCTTGCACAGCAGGGCAGAGCCGAGGAGGCCATCTGCTTCTACCCCGACGCTTCTCCTTCTCCACCCGCCACCAAGGTTCTCTATGGTGGGAGGAGAGTGGGAGGGGAGACAAGGGGCTGTTGTCGCCTGCACTGATGCCCTGCCCTGACGTTTGCCCACACGCTCGCCATGGGGACCTCGAGCGCTGCCTGTCCTCATGCTGTGCCAGCTGACCGCTGCCCACCCACCCCAGCTCGCGGCCCCAATGGCCCAACTCTCCCATCTTTCCTGCCTTCCTCTTGGGAGGAGCCTTCAAGCTGGCTGGAACTCACCCATTTTCTGGGGCCCCCACCCAGTAGCTTGGGCTCATCCCAGATAGAGATGCAGAGAGATGTGATTCCCAAGCTGGGATTTGGAGGTGGGGCCTGCAGCCCAGCCAGGATCAATGCCAGTTGGCAACGGGCATGGCAAAGAATAGCTGAGACCCAGAGAGATGGGCCTGATGCTTCCCCCGCCCACACCAGGCAGGGGCCACCCCATCCCAGCAGAGTCTGGACCCAGCCCAGAAAGACGGGAAAGAAACCCAGAATTGGCAGAGTTTTCACAACTGGGTTGATCCGGAAGACATTTGGTTACGCTTGTGTTATCAGGCTCCATGGAGCCTTGATTCCAAAAATAAGTTTACTTGTGGAAAAATATAATCATTTTTGGAAGTTTTTATTAAAGTGTAATACACAGACAGAAAAGTGTGCGTATCATAAGTGTTGGGCTCAGTGAATTTTTTTCATGAACTAGGGATACCCATAAAAAAATACTTTTTAAACTTTGCATGTGTGGCCGAGGAGAATATTGTTCCACCGCACAGGAAATGAGTCTTCCTGCCAACAAGGGCCTTTAATCCCCTCGCAGAGCCCCTCACAGACACATGCCGCCCGGAGAGGTCCCAGCCTCCAAGCAGAGCACGTGGGCCTCCAGGAGGAGAGTGTCTAGCACTTTTCTTCACGGGGACCTGGGGGCTGATGTAGAACACACAGAATGGCCATGCACGACAATTATCTGTGAAACTTGCAGAGCCCTGGCTGCACCTCAGGCCAATTAACCAAAACCATGAAAACGGGACCCAAGCATCGTGTTTGTGAAAGCTCCCCAGATAGCCCCACAGGCATCCCAGCCTGAGGACCATGACTTGAGTTCACTGTGTAATCTGTGTAACTAACTGGTTTAAATACACACTGCACCTAGTTCCCATCCTACCGGTGGTTTAGACAATCTAAATGAATCCTTTAATCTTATGCGAGAAGTTAAAGAACAGCCCAAGGTCTAGTCAGCCTGTGTGGTAGCCTGCTCAGGCTGTCATGACAACGTACCCCAGACGAGGGGCTTGAACAGCAGGTATCCTCACAGTTCTGGCGGCCCGAAGTCCAAGATCAAGGCTGCAGCAGGAGTGGTTTCTTCCGAGGTCTCTCCCCTGGGCTTGCAGACACCATCCTCCTGCTGTGTCCTCACTTGGGTATCCCGCCTGGGTGCTGTGTCCTAATTTTCTCTTCCTATAAGGACACCAGTCACTAGGGCCCACCCCAGTGACCTCACTATAACTTCATTACTTCTTTAAAGACCCTGCCTCCAAATGCAGTCACACTCTGAGGTACTGAGGTTAGAACTTCAATATATGAAAATACATTAATTGAGTGGGGCACAGCTCAGCCCATAACAGTCAGATACATCTTACCTGACTAGCAAACGTGCCTGGTGTCAGGTCTGGGAATACGGGGTCAGGGGAGCCCCTTACACGGGATGCTGTCTGCCTGAGAATGCAGTGTGATGGGCCGTCCTCTGGATGAGCTGGCCTTCCAGCACCCAGAAAACCAGACCTTGCCAGCAGCCCCTGCTCCGGCTGGCTTTCCCTGGCTGCTTCTGGAGAAATCTCCACACCTCACAAGGGGGCTCTGCCACGCAAGTGAAGGTGAATTTGAGCAGGAAGAGGTTTGGGAAAGGAGGCACTTCGAGGCTGTCGCAACAGTCCTGGGAATAGGTCACTGGGACCCGCACTGAGGTGTGGCCTGTGAGGGTGTGTGTCATCTGTGGAGTCATTTGCAGATGTCTGCAAGCAGAAGGACAGCCAGACTGCACGGAGGACTCACCATGGTGGCCTGAGGACGCCACAGTTGATGTGCAAGGGGCAGCAGCCCAGCTCCGGGACCTTCTGCAAATGCGTCCCTGTCTGGACTCCATAACTGCAAAGGTGTTTTATTTCCTGGAACTTTTAGATCAAAGGACATTGTTTTAGGACTCTGAGCTGCTATTTCCATTTCTCTGGAGAAATCGTAAGAGGCAACAGCCAATTACTATCAGTGAGGGTTAAAGGAACAAGAAAGAAAAGGGCTATTTTCCCTTCAACAGTGAGGCTCATCAAAGACCATAGAGTTTGCCAGTCTCACTCCTCAGGAAATGCACGGCTTGAAAGAAACTCTGCCCCAACAGAAGATACTGAATGGAAATTCCTTTAGCAGGCGGAAAAAGAATCAAGTCCTGCGAGTGAATTTGCACCAGGAAATATACTCTTATGTGCTCTTTGAAGCCACGAAGAAAAGAGAATATGCCCCATTTGCTACTTCTAGGGAGGTGAAGGCTGACTCTCCACCTACATCAGCTGGTGGGGGAGCCCCCTAGGTGACCTCACCTTGCCCAGACCACCCGTCTGCCACTGCTTCCCTCAATCTTCTTCCTTAAGAATGGTGAGACGGCTCAACTGGAATGTTCCAGATGAAAGGAGACGCTTCATGATCACTTCCACCCGCGTTACTCCCCTTTCCCTTTAAAAAAGGTTAAAACATTGCCTGGGTTTTATGTGTAAGTGGATCCGAAGACCACCCACGTGTTGGGAAGCTGAGGTTGCCAGAAACATTCCCCGATTTCCAATATCTCCCTTCCTGGAGCTGAGAGCTTCATCTCACTACTGGCGGATTAGTGTTTTGCACAAAGGTATGAGTTCTCAAACATTTTTAAGCAAGAGAGCCATTTGTGAAATAAAATTTTACACAGCAACGTAATTTCTAAAACGGGGTGGGGGGCACCCTCATCAGTCCCCAGTGCGTCGCTCCATCTGTCCATGGAGTCCCACAACGTGCCAAGCACTGCACAAGTCCCTGAGGACACAAATATCTGAGACCATCTCAACTTGCACTCAGAGTATTGACAGACTCCAGCAGGAAAGATGCTGCAGCAAACAGAAAACTTTGATTCGCTGAAATGAGATGTGATGAAGGAGAAACAATGAGGAGAGATGGGGTGTGCTTCTGACCAACTACACTGTAAATAAGTCAAATTAATGTGACTCCAAAACCTTAACTAAGTGATTCTGAAGATGAAAGAAGAAAGGGATAAGAACAATTCAACATTTTTGGAAAGAGGGGCAGTGGAGGAGGCTTGCCTTCGAGGATATTAAAACAAGTGAGAAAGCAATCAAAACAGGAACTTCATGGTACAGCTGATGACAGGTAGAGGATGCCCCTGAAAAAGACGCTTCTAGCAAAGGCTGAACACGTGGACAAAGTCGCGTTACGGACGATTAGACTGAGGATGGAATTTTCAATTAATAGTGCTTAAAAGTGTGACTCCTTGGGAAAAAAATCAAGTTAAGAGTGTCACTTCAAACCATATCCCAAAGTAAATTCCAAATAGATTGACAAGCTGAACATTGAAAAGAAGCCATAAAATCTTTCAAAGAAAATAGAGGTGAACATTTAACTGACTTTATAGTAAGTTGGGTAAGATCTCTTAAAGTATTATATTTTCTTAGTCCATCTGCTGCTGCTATATCAGAGTACCCGAGGCTGGGGAATTTATTAAGAAAAGGAATTTGTTTCTGCCAGTTCTGGAAGCTGGGAGGCCTCAGGTTCAGGTGCTGCATCCGATGGGCTTCTGGCCAGGGCCTCGTGCTGCATCAGAGCATGGTCATTATAACAGCCCCATGCTGGTGGTAACCAACCCCTCCTGTGAGAACCCACTGATCTACCCATCCACGAAAGGATTACCCACCTCCTAAAGGCCCCGCCTCTCAATACTGTTACCTTGGGGATTCAGTTTCAACGTGAGTTTCACAAGGGACAAACATATTTCCCTTTGAAACATTTCATAGCAAGTAGGAAAACAAATAACAAAGGAAAATTTTATCTAAAATGGGAAAGTATTCATACCTCAAATAATAAAATTAAGCAAATAAGAAGTCAGGAAAAAATACAAGTAACAAAGGTAACAGAGAGTTCATATCCTTACTCTAAGAAGGGTGCTTTAACACAATTATCTTTTAAAGCCAAGCTTTCAGTAGGAAAAAGAGGTAAAGACCTCATAGGCAACTCACGGAAGAAAAAAAGTAGAAATGGATGATGAGTGTAGAAAGTATATTAAACCACACAAATGTTTTCTTCTTTATACATTGCTGTTTTCTAAACTTTGTAAATGCCCATGTTATTTTCATAATCAGGAAAGAGTACAGCCAGTGTGAATTCATCTAGGCAAAGCTCAAAGCTAATCTTTGGAGCCAGGAGTTCAGGACAGGGTTCACCTCCAGGGGCTGATCGCTGTGAGGGGCGGGAAGAGGCACTCGTGTTCTTTCTAAGTCTTGATTTGCTGGAGATCACATGGGTGTGTTCAGTAAGTCAAAATTCATCACAGTATACACTTCCGAAGTGTGTACTTATCTGTATTTGTATATGCTTTGATTTGTAAAGTTTACTTTAGCAAACTCAAAATATGTCTATGGCAAAAGAGATCACAAAAAAGAAATATATATATATATATATAGACAGAGAGAGAGAGAGAGACGGAGTCTTGCTCTGTCACCAGGCTGGAGTGCAATGGCACGATCTCGGCTGACTGCAACCTCTACCTCCCGGGTTCAAGCGATTCTCCTGCCTCAGCCTCCCGAGTAGCTGACAAAAAATATTTTTAACGTAGATGACCACTAAGGTGTTAATGCCTCAAATATACAGTAAGCGTTTATGAACCCACAGGAAAAAGCCAGACATCCAGCAATAAAGTGGGCAAGAGATACGAATGGGCAGAAGTGAGTCAGAGCAAATAAATCCAGCAAACCTGAAAAGATGCCTGAAGTCACGAGCAGCCAGGGAAGAGCATATTTGCACAACAGAGAGACATTAGTACACCCATCAGGCCACAAAAAAAAACTTTAAAGAAAACTGTAACACACTTTGCTGGCAGGGAGATGGAGAAAGGTCTCTAATACACTGCTGAGGGGCGTGTTAAGATCCTGGCCTCTTTAGGAAGCTGCAACTGCTACTAAAATTAAAATGCAAAGACCCTTCAGGTTGAATTCAAGCTAATGGAGAAGGTAAGTAGACAAAGCCGCTTTGCATTTTCAGGGAAACATTTCTTTTCCTCCTGGTCTTCAGAGTCGTATGAGTTCCACTGTTGGATTTTCCTCATTTCTTCATCCAGGAAGGAGAGGCTGGCCCAGACCAGGGTCCATTCCCTGGTGCTGTCTGAGGACTCGTTCGGTCCTCGGGAGGCCTAGACCCATGCACAGGTCTCCTCTCGGGTCCCCTGGCTCCCACTCTGCCACTCCATCCATCACGTGCACTGCAGCCAGCAGGAGCCTCTGAAAACACACTTCGGATCACGACACCATCTCTGGGTTGTGCTTGAATGAAATGTTCCTACCGCACTGTCCGGGTCTGTCCCTACCAGCCCCTCCAACCTCCTTTCTCCAAACCCCGAATGCCCTCCTGGCCCAGTCCTGCCCTTCTGACCTGTTTCAGTTTCTGAGCTGCACCGAGCTCTTGGCCATCTGGTGCCTCTCATGGCCTCCAGTGCTGTCCCTTCCCTTCCCTGGGCGTGGAGAGGCCTCCATGTGTGCTCCCCGTCCCAGGAATATTCCCAGCACTTGTGCGGTGGTGATTCATGAGTCTCCCTCGAAGGCTGGAGCTCGGGAGCTGGGACCCTCCACCTCACCGTCCGCCACGCCCCAACCCCAGCAGTGTCCCGCATGAGGAAGGAGCTGTAAGTACTAATGACTGGCACACTCTGGCCTCCTGCCCTCTGGCAGCTGAGACGTGAATGGCCAGTGTTGTGTGCTAGGAGAGGGAGGGTGGGAGAAAGGAGGCAGCCCCAGCCATCCTGGTGTCTCCTGGAGGTGGCAGTGCAGGCCCAGGACCTCGGGCCTTCCCTTGCTGGCCGGGCGTCCTCCCAGCCCCTCCCATGCTGGGTGTCCAGACAACACCCCACAGGCCCAGAGGCCACTCTGGTCTTAGTCTTGGTCCAGGCCAAGCAGGGACTAGACCTGTTTGGTGAGGACTGTGGAGAGGACTGTGACCTCTCCATCCGTTTCTGAACCTAAAAAATGGGCAAAGGGAAGGAAGAGGAGGACGATGACCCCCAGGGCCAGCTCCACAGGTGTGAGGCCTGGGCAGACTCATAGGGGCCGGCTGAGCCCACAGGGGCCCCATGCTCTGTTCAAGGCCTGGCCTTCGCTGCCTTGGAAGTCTGAAGGCCTTCTGAACTGGGGGCCCCCACTTCCATTTCACCCTGGGCGCCATAAACAGCACACCCAGGCCTGAGGGCGCCTATGCGAGAGAGCTGTGGGCTGCGGGCTGAGGCGCGGGCTGCCAGGCTACCCCAGGCTTGCAGGGGCCGCTGGCCTGACTCCTCACAGTCTGAGGACACCTGAGGACTCCTGCGGCCATCGGCCACCCCCGCCACAGGAGGCAAGTGGTGGAGAACCTCAGCACCTTTTGCTTCTCCCCCCACTGCTGTGGAGCCCCCTCTATGTACTGAGAAAAGCCAGGCCACTCCAGGAACGCGCCCTGCAGCGTCCCATGGACACATTACAGCGCCTGCCCCTCGAGTTTGGCGGGGGGGACTGTAAACCCCTCTCCCCTCCCAGGTGGGCCCTCGCCAGGGCAGCTTTATGACAGGGATGATGGGCCTCGAAGGGGAGAGAACTCTGTTGAATATCAATATCCGGGCTCATTAGGAAGGAGATATTTCAAGAATTATATATGCAAACAGTGAAAAGGCAAATGGTTTTAATAATGACTTATTAAAAGGCTTTTCCCCGGACTGAGAGTCGCATAGCGCATAAAGCCCCCAGCACTTAGCGGGATGGATTTAAGCAGCAGAAGGCACGCTCCGTGCAATTCTCCCCATAGCTCTGCCGACACAGGTCCCCTCTTGGGGGCTCTGGTCTGGTTTGTTTTTCAGCAGCCCGGGAGGCTCAGGTCTGGCTGGGTGCTGGGTTCCCATGGCTGCTTCTGGCTGCAGCTAGAGATGAAACGTGGACTCCATTCTTCCAGAGCTTTCCGAGGGCACACTATAAACCCAAGCCATCCCTAGTGAGGCACCTCCTCTCTGCGCCTCAGTCTCCTGCGTCTGTGGCTGGGGAGGGGCTGAAGCTGTGGGCTCTGAGCCTTCTCCATGGTGGGCACCCCCCTCTGTCCGGATCACTGCCAGCTGTGCTTGGATGGGCCCAGGACACAGAGGGCAGCACAGCCGGCAGAACCTGGCACTCAGGGGCCAGCCCCACAAGACAGCCTCAGTTGAGGGATGAAATCCAAGATTATTTAAATACCTTCTGTTCTAACTTTGAAAAGCAGATGAGAGAAACACTTGAGTTGACCTCTGAAAGTACAGCCTCTACAAGCAGGCTCTTGAATTCACTTCGCCTCATTTCCATCATCCGCAACACTTTTTCCGCTGTGTGTTAATAGCTCTCGAGAAAACGGGGCTGGCTCAGCTGGCGATGGGATGGGCTCCCCTGGAGGACCGGCCATGGGAGGGCAACGGAAACCCACAGGGCACTGGGTGACTGCCTGGGGAGTGGGGTGCAGGGGCAGGACACCAGCCCCGGAGCCCTGGAGGGGCCCAGAAGACCCTCACTCCCTGAGAGAGGCCAGGACTAGAGGTGAGGTGAGGGAAGCCAGTTCCTGGACACAAACAGGGAGGCCAGCGGAGGAAGGGCCAAGCGCCAGATTGGAGCCCTGGTAGCCGCCAAGGCAATGGAGCCCTGCAGGTGGCAGGTGTGGGCTCAGGGACCTCAGCTGGGCCAGAGGAAGACCCAGCGCAAGAGTCAGGAAGTGCTGTCCTGGCTAGGGCCTTGGACAGCAGAATCCAGCGCCCATTCTACAAGGAGAAAATCAAGGGGCAGACAGGCAAGGCATGGCCCCCAATTCTTACGGGGAGTTGGGGCTGAGCTGGGGTCTGCACCCGGTTCCTACACCTCAAGGCAGAGCCCACTCCAGCAGGCCAATCTGCACAAGGCTGGACCAGTTAAGGAATGCAATGCAAGCAACTGGCTGCTCCCAATGTGAACAGCTTAGTGTGAACGCCACACCAAGCTGGACAGGGCAACGCCCAGCCCTGTTTAATCGATGTATAATGAAGTCGGGGTCCATCAGTAGGCCCTCTGCGACCCCACCCTGACTTGCCCTTCCAGCCTGACCTCCTCGGGAGTACAGCTCAGCCCCTGACCTCACCCCACACCCAGCCCCACGGAGCCACTCCCCTAGCATCTCCCCAACTCCAACCACACTAGACCCAGCCCTGCTTCAGAGTGACCAATTCCCTCCCATTTGCCTGGGCCTCGGGGTGGAGAGGGGACTGTTTCCCCGAATGCAGGACTTTCCATTATAAAACCAATGAAGTCTCAGTCAAACCAGGATGAGCTTCTTCTTCCAGCCTCATTCCTTCCTTCACTTCCCCACAGCCCAGGCCAGCCTGCCCCTTTCGGGGGGGTCTTTCCCATGCACCCAGCCTGACTGTCCTCGTGGGGCCTCCCTGCCGTTGACCACTTTCCTGCCTGACCCAGAGACACCCAGGCACAATGCTCCCAAATTACCCCATCTGCAAGCTCCTCTGTTGCCTGCAAGGCCCTGCCTGTTGCAGTGTGAAACACACAAGCTAAAGGGTGCCCCGTGCTGGGACCCTGGGAGGCAGCCCTGCTGGCAGCGGGCCCTCTGACACAAGTGAGACAAGGCAGAGGGCAAGGGCCTTCTGGGGGCATTTTGGGGAAAGGAAGGTCATTTACGCTATTCCAATATCCCGGCTCTGTGGGAAAGCTGTGGGGCCCGGAGCGAGGGTCTTCTCTTCCAGCAGGGCGACTGCTCAGAACGCAGTAGTTAAACAAAACGTCGTGGAGACTTCTGTGAAGCACGCATTCGTTTGAGGTCTCCTCCCACCCACCATTTTGCTGCCCCCTCCAACCCCACAGACCAGCATTAGGGAGTGAGTGTACGATCCCTGGGAGCCAGTTTCCAACAGGCTGTCCTGTTCTATGGGACCCCCGAGCCAAGCTTGTCTCAGGATCGTGGGGTGCAGAGAAAGCTAGTGGACGACCTGAACTGTGCCACTGTCAGCCAGCAGCCTGTGCTGGGAATCGCTGAGATGACCCTCCACAGTACCTTGGGGCTGGTGACAGCTGGGAGATACTACCCCTAGTTCTGAAAGGCAAGGGGCAGCAGGAGTAGCTAATGGCAGCTTGAGACAGACCCACCTGTCGTGGGCTGGGAGCTGGAGACCCGCCTGTCGTGGGCTGGGAGCTGGAGACCCGCCTGTCCTGGGTTGGGTTTTTCAGAAGCAGGAGTTGAGACAAAGTCAGGATACAAGATGTTTATGAGGGTCCAGCACCTGGACGGGAGGGAGGAGGGAGAAGCAGGTGGA
Organism: Symphalangus syndactylus; assembly: GCF_028878055.3. Lineage (NCBI taxonomy): Eukaryota > Metazoa > Chordata > Mammalia > Primates > Hylobatidae > Symphalangus > Symphalangus syndactylus. Next base: position 143,109,609 of record NC_072430.2, on the reverse strand, counting down.
GGGAGACGTTCAACTGTGGTACAGGCCTGTGTGGAAGCTCCCAAGTGCAGAGTACCCATCCAGCGTCCCACCTCGGGTCTCCCAAGACCCTCTCCCAGTCTCCGGGTGTGAGCTGGGCATGAAAACTTGACCCAGGCCGGCTGGGGCTCATCACTGGGAAGATCCTAAAGAGCTAACAGGTGGAAGCCGTGTTCTGTCCACTCCCCAAAGCTGGGAGCAAGTCCTTCCTGGAAGGGGCATCTGGGTGGCACATCTCCAAGTCTGTCACACAGGCTGAGAGGAGCCGAGACATCAGCAGAAGGGCAGAAGTTGAGACAACGTTTGGGTGTAGGCAGAAGTAGAAGGCAAATGACAGCAGCAGACAGGGTGGGAGCCAGGCGGCCTTGCCCAGCTCCTGCCCCCTTCTACTCTCTCTCCTTGGCTGCCAACCTGACCAGAGGCCGAAGAGCACAGAAGCCACTGGGGTCTGGCCCATGCAGTCAGCCTCCTGCAACACAGAGCATGGCAAGGATGGAGGTGGGTCTGGACCAGGAGTAGACAGCCAGCACCCCGGTCAGCAAAGCATGGCACTGTCCCTAAAGATACAGGGCTTCACCAGCAGTCAGCAAAGCATGGCACTGTCCCTAAAGATACGGGCCTTTGACAGTCAGCAAAGCATGACACCGCCCCTAAAGATACAGCGCTTCGCCAGTCAGCAAAGCATGGCACTGTCCCTAAACATACGGGACTTCGTTTTCCTTTATTATTGCTTGCATTTGAAGGAGTTTGGAAAGCATGAGGAAGATTGCAGGCTAAAACACACACACACACACACACGCACACATGCACACATGCACAGACAGGAACATACTTGCCACATACACACACATCATGCATAATACACATCACACACACATATGCATGTGCACACATGCACACAAAGGCACACACACAGCATGCACAAACACCCCAAAAATATGCACATGTATGCACACATGCTCATATAGGCACACATTCTCACACACCATACACACACACACAAGCTACACTTTGTTGCGTTGATTCTTTTACAGCTTTCTCAATGTTTCTATAGATGTTGGTGCATTTGAATATGTTATCACTTCTTCAATTAATTTTAATAATATATACTTTTCAAAAATTACCTTCTTCAACTATATTTTCAAACTCTTTTAACTTAGAATGGTAAGAATTGTTCTCTGCAAATTCTGGCTTATCCAAGGCTAGTCTTATGAGGGGCATTCGTGTTTTCTTACATTTCTTCTTGGTTAACGAGTTAGTAGATTCTCTATTCTATTTTTCTAGAGTCAGCTCTCAGGCTTCATTTATCAATTCACTTGTTTCCATTTTTGAATTCATTATTTCTGCTGTTATCTGTAGTCCTTACTTCTGCTTTCCTTGGGTTTGTTTGTCTTTTATTTCAAGTGATTTCTTAATTTCCTTTGACAATTTTAAAACTGTGGAATTATTTTCTCAGTATAGTCCAAGCTACATCTAATAAGCTCTAGCATGTAATTTTCTCTTTTTTGTTCTTTTCTAAATATTGTGTCACTGCTGATTTGGTTTTTCTCTTTTATCCATGAGATGACTGTTTTAAGTTCCCAGGAAGTGGGTCTTCTGGTTCCAATTTATTCCTGAATTTTTATTTTGATTGTCATTACACTGTAGTTAGGAGATGTGACCTCTACTGTCTCCAGCATTTAGAGCATATTGCGGATCCAGGGACACAGGAAGTAAGGTGGGCTCTGTTGCAAGGATGGTTACAACATAGACTTCCATGTCAGTCTTCAATTATTTGCATACTCGAGACCCTGATGTGCTGGTTAATTTGCCAAGAAACCCCCGCAGCAGACTGCGTCCGCAGGGCAGGGCTGAGTAGCAGGGGCAGCACCTCTCACAGGGGCAGGGCCGCTTGCCCAGCCTTGAGGGAGGGGGACCCAGACATCGCCTTTCTCAATACTGAGTCCCTAAACAGGATTTCTGGCGGTCTGGGGTCTGGGGCTAGGCTATCTGGACCGTCAAACTCTTCCCACTGCGCCATCAGCCCCACCAGGAAAGAAAGGGGAGAAATTAGGGCTTTGCTTTAAAGAGTTCAACGGTCAGAATGTGTCCCCCGCAAACTGACGTGCTGGAATCCTCATCCCCAAGTGAGGGCGGGGCCTCCCATTAGGAGGTGATGAGGTCACAGAGGCAGAAACCTCAGGAATGGGATCAGGCCCCTCATCAAAGAGGCCTGAGAGACACCTACTAGCTGGAAGGCGGTTCCGCACCAGACACCGAAGCTGCTGGACCTTCGACCTCGGACCGCCATCTTCCAGAACTGAGCCACACATTCCTGATGTTCCTAAGCCACCCCGTGTACGGCATTTTGTTACGGCAGCCCAAATGGACCAAGATGGGAGCTAAAGGTAACTGACCGCACCTCCAGCCCACCCGCAGAGCTAACAGACAGGTCCTCAGCTGCAGGCCTGGGGTAGAAGGGCTGCCGGAGGGGCTGTGGGGGTGACAGGGGACTGCATCCCTGTGGCCCCACTTGGCACAGGGGCTTTGACTCACTGCTGGAGCTGCCAGGCTTTGAGTGGACAGGCCCGGCCTGGGAGGGGGCAGCAGCGGCAGAAGGCACCTTGGACAGACGACCAGGTCTCTCCCCTTTGTCCGGAAAGAAGTCCCTATGTGGAGTTCAAGGGAGGCGTGAGGCTTCAATTGAAAAAAAAAAAAAAAAAAATCTAATGTCAGACTTCCTACCAGTCTTTGCATAGGGACGTTTTGGCTAAATTTTATTTGATTTGGAGGGAAAAGTTAATGTGACATCATCCACACTCTGCGTAATATGGAGCCCACTTACCTTCGTCTCCAAAACCTACCAGGGACTAGGAGATTGACAGTGTCCACAGCTGTAGTGCCGCCAGTTTCTCCTTGTGGTTCCAATCCCTCTTCAAATAATTTTTTTTTTTTTTTTTGAGACGGAGTCTCGCTCTGTTGCCCAGGCTGGAGTGCAATGGCGCGATCTCACTGCAACCTCTGCCTCCCGGGTTCAAGCAATTCTCTACCTCAGCCTCCCGAGTAGCTGAGATTACAGGTACCCGCCACCACACCCAGCTAATTTTTGTATTTTTAGTAGAGATGGGGTTTCACCATCTTGGCCAGGTTGGTCTTGAACTCCTGACCTCATGATCCACCCGCCTTGGCCTCCCAAAGTGCTAGGATTACAGGCGTGAGCCAACATGCCCGGCCTCTCAAATAAATATTAATACTATTATATTTAGTTGTATGGAAGTGTATAACTTCATTATGGATTGAACATTTTATCAACAAAAAGAAGCCCTCTTCATGCAGTTTTTCTTCTTTGAACTCTAATTTTCTGGTATTAATATTGTGACTCCTACTTCACTCTGGGTTCTATTTTCTTTTTTATTTACCTGGAAATATTCTCATGATTCTGTGTTCACTTTTCTTATTGTAAACACACAAAAAGTCTCTGGGTTTATGTGGCCCCTGAGAGTCTTTTTCTTAAAATGGGTAAATTTGTCCCATGTAGATTTATAGTTATAATTGATACATTTGGTCTTACAGGATCTTATTTCAATCTCCTGGTGGAATGCTTCCTGGGGGTTTTCTTCCATTGTTGTTTTATATATTGTTAGGTTGTTTTCTTTCTCTCTGTCCTCTCCTATACCTTGGAAGAATACAGTCATCATCGTTGTTGTTTTCACTGTAATTCTTTTTTATATAAATATAATGAAATGAATACGGGGAGAAGTTAATTCTGCTGAGTGGAGTGGGATGTCGAAAGGATCATGAGGAAGCTAAAGTGCAGTGGCCCCATAACAGCTCATTGCAGCCCAGAACTCCTGGGCTCAAGCGGTCCTCCTGCCTCAGCCTCCCAAGCAGCTGGGACCACAGGTGCACAGCCCTACACCCAGCTGATTTTTTTTTAATTTTGTAGAGATGGGATCTCTCTATGTTGCCCAGGCTGGTCTCAAACTCCTGGCTTCAAGCAATCCTCCCACCTTGACCTCCCAAAGTGCTGGGATTCCAAGCATGAGGCACCACACCCAGCCTTAATTCTTTTTATAACTTTAAAAATACTTCTTATCCTGTGTTTCTGAACGTTATGATCTACTGTAACAAAACAAAGTGAATAAATTAGTAGAATTACACTTATTCCAACTTCCCCAGCTACCTATTTTTGGTTGGTGTTCTCTGCACATTTTTTGCCATTTTGGTTAATCTGTTGTGGTTTTTATCTTATTAAAATTATTAACATTTATTCAGAAAATACTTACTGATTATTCCCTAAGTTCCAGGTTCTGTTGCTGCTGGTGGTTCAGTCATACACACAAAAAAATGTGTCCTCAGAATAAATAATCTGTCCTCAGAGAGACTGCAGTCTAGAAGGGAAGAGAGATGTTAGGTGACTAATTCCACAATAGACATGTAGTCTGCCTTGGTCTGTTCAGCTGCTATAACAAAACACTATGAACTAAGTAGCCTGTAAATAATAAAAATTTATTTCTCATAGTTGTGGAGCCTAAAAGGCCAAGATCAAGGCAGACTCACTGTGTGGCGAGGGCCATTTTTCTGGCTCATAAACAGTGTCTTCTTCCTGTGTTCTCACATGGTGGAAGGGACCAATAAGCTCTTTTGGGTCCCTTTTAAAAGGGCACTAATCCCATTTATGAAGGCACCATCCTCGACCTACTCACCTCCCAGAGGCCTCATGTCCTAATAGCATCACCTTAAGGATTAGAATTTCAATATATGAATTTGTAGGGGCTGGGGGGTCACAAACATTCAGATTGTAATATAAAACTTTTCAGCTTGAGTGACACTTACCTTATCATTAGTGGCACTTTACAATCTCCATCAGCCACATGGAAACCTGATAAGATTAGTGATCAGGGAAACGTTTATGTTCTGACGTATGTCCAGACTCAAGACTATTATTTGGACTTAATTTCAAATTTAAACGAATTCCCTGCTCACCATCTGCCCTTTCTTTGTCCAATTCATGTTTAGTTTATAATTTGGATTCATCTTTTGGTTGGTTGAAATAAATCTTCATGTAGTAGTAATAGCTGTTGCTGTTGATGACATCATCTAATTGAGAAAGTGCATACACGCGAAACAAGTTCTCCTACATGAGATATTGTCTTCTGCTGCATTATACAAGTAGGAACTTTGGCTAGGAGAAAATCTTGGGTTCACAGACTCTTCATCTGAAGAATTACAAATACTGGCCTTTCTAACACAATGTTGAGATAATTCTGAGGCCAGCCTCACAAGTTCCTTTACTAAATAATCCTTTTCTTATCACTAGGTGCTTGTGAGATTCCACCCATCATACTAGAGGTGTGAGCACTGCACCTAAGGGTGCCTTGGATCATCCCTGAGATGCAGGCACTGCATCAGGAGGTGTCTTGGATCATTCCTGAGGTGTGAGCCCATCATCAGGAGGTATGTTGAATCATCCCTGAGGTAAGAGCACTGCACCAAAGGGGTCTTGATTCATCCCTGAGGTGGGAGCACTGCCCCAGGAAGTGTCTTGAATCATCCCTGAGGTGTGAGCACTGCACCAGATGTCTTGGATAATCCCTGAGGTAAAAACACTGCATCAGGAGATGTCTTGGGTCATCCCTGAGGTTCAGGCACTGTGCCAGAATGAATCATCAGAAGCAGTATTACACCAAGAGGTGTTTTGGATCATACCTGAGGTGTGATCCTCCTTGAGGTGTGAGCACTGTAACAGGAGGTGTCTTGGATCTTCCCTTTGGTGTGATCACTGCACAAGGAAATGTCTTGGATCATCCCTGAGGTGTAAGCACTGTAACAGGAGGTGTCTTGGATCCTCCCTGAGGGGTGAGCACTACACCAAGAGGTGTCTTGGATCATGCCTGAGGTGTGATCACTGTACCAGGGGGTGTCTTGAATCATCCCTGAGGGGTGAATACTGTAAGAGGAGGTGTTTTGAATATTCCCGGAGGTAACAGCACTTCACCAGGAGGTCATTGGATCATCATACCTGAGGTGTGAACATTTCACCCTTAAATGTGTGAACCTTATATAAGGTGTGAACATTTCACACATTATATCATGCCTGAGGTGTGATTCATGCACCAGGAAATGTTTTGTATCATCCCTGAGGTGCAGGCACTGTACCAGCAGGTCTCTTGCATTATGCCTGAGGTGTGAGCACCGCACCAGGAAGTGTCTTAAATAATCTCTGAGGTGGGAGCACTCCACAAGGAGGTGTCTTCATTCATCCCTGAGCAGGGACTACTGCACCAGGAGTTTTTTTGGATAACCCTGAGGAGGAAGTATACACCAGGAAGTATCTTGGATGTTAACTGAGTTGGAACCACTACATCAGGAGGTGTCTTTTAAGTAATCTCTGAGGTGGGAGCACTATACCAGGAGGTGTCTTGGATCATCCCTGAGGCGCAGACACTGCACCAGGAGATATGTAGGATTATGCTTGAGGTTTGAGCATTGCACCAGGAAGTGTCTTTTATCAACTCTGAGTTGGAAGCACTGCACCAGGAGGTGTCTAGGATCATCCCTGAGGTGGGAGCACTACACTGGGAAGTGTCGTGTCATGGAGCATCCCTGAGGTGGGAGCACTGCACTGGGAAGTGTCATGGAGCATCCCTGAGGTGGGAGCACTGCACCAGGAAGTGTCTTGCATGTTGCATCATCCCTGAGGTAGGAGAACTACACCAGGAGGTATCTCGGATCATCCCTGAGGTGTGAGCACTTCACCAGGAGGTATCTCAGATCATTCCTTAGGTGGGAGCACTTCACCAGGTGGTGTCTTGAATCATTCCTAAGGTAACAGCACTGCACCAAAGGGCTGTGAATCATCCGTGAAGTGAGAGCACTGCTCCAGGAGCTGTCTTGGATCATCCCTCGGGAGAGAGCACTACTCCAGCAGGTGTCTTGGGTCATCCTTGAGGTGTGAGCACCGCACAAAGAGGTATCTTGTATTATGCCTGAATGTGAGCACTGTGCCAAGAGGTGTCTTGGATCATTCCTGAAGGTTGAGCACTGTACCAGCAGGTATCTTGGATCATCTCAAAGGTGTGAGCACTGCACCAGGAGGTGTCTTGGATCATCCTTGAGGTAGGATCACTGCATAAGGAAGTGTCTTGAATCATCCCTGAGGTGTGAGCACTATAACAGGAGGTGTCTTGGATCCTCCCTGAGGTGTGAGCACTGCAACACGAAGTGTCTTGAATCATCAGAGAAAAGAGCACTACACCAAGAGATGTCTTGGATCATGCCTGAGGTGTGATCACTGTGCCAGGGGGTGTCTTGAATCATCCCTGAGGGGTGAATACTGTAAGAGGAGGTGTTTTGAATATTCCCGTAGGTAAGAGCACTTCACCAGGAGGTCTTTGGATCACCATACCTGACGTGTGAACATTTCACCCAGAAGTGGCTTATATAATTCCTGAGGTGTGATTCATGCACCGGGAGGTGTTTTGTACCATCCCTGAGGTGCAGGCACTGCACCAGTAGGTCTCTTGCATTATGCCTGAGGTTTGAGTGCTGCATCAGGAAGTGTCTTTTATCATCCCAGAGGTGTGAGCACTGCACCAGGAGGTTTCTTAAATAATCTCTGAGGTGGGAGCACTGCACAAGGAGGTGTCTTCATTCATCCCCAAGAAGGGACTACTGCACCAGGGGGTTTTTTGGATAACCCTGAGGAGGGAGCACTGCACCAGGAGGTATCTTGGAAGATAACTGAGTTGTAACCACTGCACCAAGAAGTGTCTTAAATAATCTCTGAGGTGGAAGCACTACAACAGGAGGTGTCTTGGATCATCCCTGAGGTGCAGACACTGCACCAGAAGGTCTGTAGGATTATGCCTGAGGTTTGAGCACTGCACCAGGAAGTGTCTTTTATCATCCCTGAGTTGGGAGCACTGCACCAGGAGGTGTCTTGCATCACACCTGAGGTGTGATCACTTTACCAGGAGGCATCTAGGATCATTCCCGAGGTGGGAGCACTGCACTGAGAAGTGTCATGGAGCATCCCTGAAGTGGGAGCACTGCACTGGGAAGTATGTTACATGTTGCATCATCCCTGAGGTGGGAGCACAACACCAGGATGTATCTTGGATCATTCCTGAGGTGTGGGCACTTCACCAGGAGGTGTCTTCAATCATCCCTAAGGTAAGAGTACTGCACCAAAGGGGTCTTAACCATCCCTGAGGTGGCAGCACTTCACCAGGAGATGTCTTAGATCATCCCTGGGGAGAGAGCACTACTCCAGGAGGTGTCTTCAGTCATCCTTGAGGTGTGAGCACGGCACCAAAAGGTGTCTTGTATTATGCCTGACATGTGAACACTGCACCAGCAGGTGTCTTAGCTCATCCCTGAGGAAGGAGTACTGCACGAGGAGGTGTCTTGCATCACACCTGAGGTATGAGTGCTGCACCAGAAGGTGTCTAGGATCATCCCTGAATTGTGAGCACTACACCAGGAGGTGTCTTAGAGCATCCCTGAGGCAGGAGCATTTCAGCAGGAAGTGTCTTGCATGTTGCATTATCCCTGAGGTAGGAGCACTACACCAGCAGGTGTCTTGGATCTTTCCTGAGGTGGGAGCACTTCACCAGGAGGTATCTTGATTCATCCCTAAGGTAAGAGCAGTGCACCAAAGGGGTCTTGGTTCATCCCTGGGGAGGGAGTACTACTCCAGGAGGCATCATGGGTCATCCCTGAGGTGTCAGCAGTGCACCAAGAGGCATCTTGTATTATGCCTGAGTGTGAGCACTGCACTTGGAGGTGTCTTGGATCATTCCTGAAGGTTGAGCACTATAGTAGCAGGTATCTTGGATCATCTCAGAGGTGTGAGCATTGCACCAGGAGGTGTCTTGGATAACTGCGGAGGTGGGATCACTCATCAGGAAGTGTCTTGAATCATCCCTTAGGTGTGAGCACTGTAACAGGAGGTGTCTTGGATCCTCCCTGAGATGTGAGCACTGCACCAGCAGGTGTCTTGAATCATCAGAGGAAAAAGCACTACACCAAGAGTGTCTTGGATCCTCCCTGAGGTGTGAACACTACACCAGGAGGTGTCTTGAATCATCAGAGGAAAGAGCCCTATACCAAGAGGTGTCTTGGATCATCCCTGAGGTGTGAACATTGCACCTAGAAGTGTCTTATCATGCCTGAGGTGTGACCCATGCACCAGGAGGTCTCTTGTATCATCTCTGAGGTGGGATCACCACACCATGAGGTGTCTGGGATCATCCCTCAGGTGTGAGCGCTGAACCAGGAAGTGTCTAAAATCATGCCTGAGGTGTCAGCACTACACCAGGAGGTATTTTTGATCATCCCTAAAGTGCAGGCACTGCACCAGGAGATCTCTTGCATTATGCCTGAGGTTTGAGCACTGCACCAGGAAGTGTCTTTTATCATCGCTGAAGTGTGAGCACCGCACCAGGACGTGTCTTCGGACATCTCTGAGGTGTATGCACTGCACCGGGAGTTGTATTGCATTATTCCTGAGGTCAAAGCCCTACATCGCAAGTGTCTTGGAACGTGCTTGATTGTGCCTGACCAGCAAATGTCTTAACTCATCCCTGAGGAGGGAGTACTGTAAAAGGGAGTATCTTGGATCATCCCTGAGGTGGGAGCACTGCATCAGGAGGTGTCTTGGATCATTCCTGTGGGTTGAGCACTATACCAGGAGGTGCTTTGGATCATCCCTGAGGTGTGAGCACTGTACGAGGAAGAGTCTTGTATTATGCCTGAGTGTGAACACTGCCCCAGGTATCTTTTTGGATCATTCCTAGGTATGAGCACTGCACCAGGTGGTATCTCAGATCATGCCAGAGGTGTGAGCACTGCATCAGGAGATGTTTTGGATCATCCCTGAGGTGTGAGCACTGGACTAGAAGGTGTCTTGGATCGTGCCTGAGTGTGAGCACTGTACCAGGTGGTTTTTTGGATCATCCCTAGGTGTGAGCACTGCACCAGGAAGTGTCTTGGATCACGTCTGAGTGTGACCACTGCACCAAGGGTTATCTTAAATCATATCTGAGTTGTGACCACTGCACCAAGAGGTGTTTTGGAGCATCCCTGAGGTGTGAGCACTGCACCAGGAGGTTTCTTGGATCATGCCTGAGTTATGACCACTGCACCAGGAAGTGTTTTGGAACACCCCCGAGGTGTGAGCACTGCACCAGGAGGTGTCTTAGATCATGTGTGAGTGTGAGCACCTCACCAGGATGTACCTTGGATCATGCCTGAGTTGTGTGTGCACTGCATCAGGATGTGTTTTGGATCACCCTTGAGGTGTGAGCACTGCACCAGGAATTGTCTTGGATCATTCCTGGGTGTGAGCACTGCACCAGGAGGTGTTTCAGGTCATCTATAAGGTGTGAGCACCGCACCAGGAGGTTTCTTGTATTATGCTTGAGTGTGAGCACTGCACCAGGAGGTATTTTGAATCATGCCTGAGTGTGAGCACTGCATCAGGTGGGTTTTTTTGGATCATCCCTAGGTGTGAGCACTGCACCAGGAAGTATCTTGGATCATGTCTGAGTTGTGATTGCTGCACCAGGAGGAGTCTTAAATCATATCTATGTTGTGAGCACTGCACCAAGAGGTGTTTTGGAGCATCCCTGAGGTGTGAGCACTGCACCAGGAGGTATCTTGGATCATGTCTGAGTTGTGATTGCTGCACCAGGAGGAGTCTTAAATCATATCTATGTTGTGAGCACTGCACCAAGAGGCGTTTTGGAGCATCCCTGAGGTGTGAGCACTGCACCAGGAGGTGTCTTTGATCATGCCTGAGTTGGGAACACTGCACCAGGTGTTTTGTAACATATCTGAGGTGTGAGCACTGCACAAGTTGGTGCCTTGGATCATCACTGAGGTGTGATCACTGCAGCGGGAGGTGTCTTGGATCATCCCTGTAATGTGAGAACTGCACAAGAAGGTGTTTTCAATCATCCCTGACATGGGAGCCCTGCACCAGGAGATGTCTTGGATCATCCCTGGGGAGACAGCACTACTTCAGGCAGCGTCTTGGTCATTTTTGAGCTGTGAGCATTGCACCAGGAGGTGTCTTGGATTATCCCTGAGGTAGGATCACTGCACCAGGAAGTGTCTTGAATCATCTCTGAGGTGTGAGCACTGCAATAGGAGGTGTCTTGGATCCTCCCTGAGATGTGAGCACTGCACCAGCAGGTGTCGTGAATCAGAGCAAAGAGTACTACACCAAGAGGTGTCTTGGGTCATCCCTGAGGTGTGAGGTCTGTAGGATTATCCCTGAGGTTTGAGCACTGCACCAGGAAGTGTCTTTTATCATCCCTGAGTTGGGAGCACTGCACCAGGAGGTGTCTTGGATCATCACTTAGGTGGGAGCACTGCACCTGCAAGTGCCTTGGATCATGCCTGATGTGTGAGCACTGCACCAGCAGGTGTCTTGGCTAATTCCTGAGGAGGGAGTACTGCAAGAGGAGGTGTCTTGCATCACACCTAAGGTGTGAGCACTGCACCAGGAGGTGTCTAGGATCATCCCTTGAATTGTGAGCACTACACCAGGAGGTGTCTTAGAGCATCCCTGAGGTGGGAGCACTGCACCAGGAAGTGTCTTGCATGTTGCATCATCCCTGAGGTAGGAGCACTACAACAGCAGGTGCCTTGAATCTTCCCTGAGGTGGGAGCACTTCACCAGGAGGTATCTTGAATCAACCCTAAGGTAAGAGCACTGCACCAAAGGGGTCTTGGATCATCCCTGGGGAAAGAGCACTATTCCAGGAAGTGTCTTGAGTCATCCTTGAGGTGTGAGCACTGCACCAAAAGGTGTCTTGTATTATGCCTGAGTGTGAGCACTGCACCAGTTGTTGTCTTGGATCATTCCTGAAGTTTGAACACTCTACCAGCAGGTGTCTTGAATCATCTCAAAGGTGTGAGCATTGCACCAGGAGGTGTCTTGAATCATTCCTGAGGTAGGATAACTGCATCAGGAAGTGTCTTGAATCATCTCTGAGGTGTGAACTCTGTAGCAGGAGGTGTCTTGGATCCTCCCTGGGATGTGAGCACTGCACCAGCAGGTGTCTTGAATCATCAGAGGAAAGAGTACTACACCAAGAGGTGTCTTGGATCATCCCTGAGGTGTGAACATTGTACCCAGAAGTGTCTTATCATGCCTGAGGTGTGACCCATGCACCAGGAGGTCTCTTGTATCATCTCTGAGATCAGATCACTGCACAATGAGGTGTCTTGGATCAAACCTGAGGTGCAGGCACTGCACAAGGAGGTCTCTCGGATCATCCCTGAAGTGGCAGCACTACATCAGAAGGTGTCTTGGATCATCCCTCAGGTGTGAACACTGCACCAGGAAGTGTCTTAAATCGTGCCTGAGGTGTCGACACTGCACCAGGAGGTGTTTCTGATCATCCCTAAGGTGTAGGCACTGCACCAGGAGGTCTCTTGGATTATGCCTGAGGTTTGAGCGCTGCACCAGGAAGTGTCTTATCATCCCTAAAGTGTGAGGACTGCACCAGGACATGTCTTGGGTCATCCCTGAGGTGTGTGCACTGCACCAGGAGTTGTTTTGCATTATTCTTGAGGTTGGAGCACTGCATCACAAGTGTCTTGGATCGTGCCTGATCATGCGTGACCAGCAAGTGTCTTAACCCATTCCTGAGGAGGGAGTACTGTAACAGAGGGCATCTTAGATCATGCCTGAAGTGTGAGCATGCACCAGGAAGTGTCCTGAATCATCCCTGAGGTGGAAGCACTGCACCAGGAGGTGTCTTGGATCATCCCTGTGGGTTGAGCACTACACCAGGAGGTGCTTTGGATCATCCCTGACGTGTGTGCCCTGCACCAGGAAGTGTCTTCTGAGTGTGAACACTGCACCAAGTGGTTTTTTGGATCATTCCTAGGTGTGACCGCTGCACCAGGAGGTATCACGGATCATGCCAGAGTTGTGAGCACTGCATCAGCAGATGTTTTGGATCATCCCTGAGGTGTGAGCTCTGGACCAGGAGGTGTCTTGGCTCAGGCCTGAGTGTGAGCACTGCACCACGTGGTTTTTCTGGATCATCCATAGCTGTGAGCATTGCACCAGGAAGTATCTTGGATCATGTCTGAGTTGTGATCACTGCACCAGGAGGTGTTTTGGAACATCCCTGAGGTGTGAACACTGCACCAGGAAATGTCTTGAATCATCCCTGAGTGTGAGCACTGCACCAGGAGGTGTTTGGGGTCATCCATAAGGTGTGAGCACCACACCAGGAGGCTTGTTGTATTATGGCTGAGTGTGAGCACTGCACCAGGAGGTATATTGAATCATGCCTAAGTTGTGAGCACTGGACCAGGAGGTGTTTTGGATCATCCCTGAGGTGTGAGCACTGGACCAGGAGGTCACCTGGATCATCCCTGAGTTGTGAGCACTGCACCAAGAGGTGTCTTAGATCATGCCTCAGTGTGAGCACTGCACCAGGTGGTTTTTTGGATCATCCCTAGGTGTGAGCACTGCACCAGGAAGTATTGCTGATCATGTCTGAGTTATGATCACTGCACCAGGAGGTGTCTTAAATAATATCTGAGTTGGGAGCACTGCACCAGATGGTGTCTTGGATCATCGCTGTGGTGTGAGAACTGCGCAAGGAGGTGTTTTCCATCATCCCTGAGGTGGGAGCACTGCACCAGGAGATGTCTTGGATCACCCCTGGGGAGACAGCACTACTCCAGGAGGTGTCTTGGGTCATCTTTTAGGTGTGAGCATAGCACAAAGAGGTGTCTTGGATCATCCCTGCAGGTTGAGCACTGTACCAGCAGGTATCTTGGATCATCTCAGAGATGTGAGCATTGCACCAGGAGGTGTCATGGATCATCCCTGAGGTAGGATCACTGCACTAGGAAGTGTCTTGAATCATCCTTGAGGTGTTAGCACAGTAACAGGAAGTGTCTTGGATCCTCCCTGAGATGTGAGCACCACACCAGGAGGTGTCTTCAACCATCAGAAGAAAGAGCACTACACCAAGAGATGTCTTGGATCACGTCTGAGGTGTGATCACTGTAACAAGAGGTGCCTTGAATCATCCCTGAGGTGTGTGCACTGTACCAAGACGTGTCTTGGTTCATCCAGGAGGTGTGAGCACTTCACCAGGATCATCATACCTGACCTGTGAACATTTCAACCAGAAGTGTCTTATATCATGCCTGAGGTGTGATTCACGCACCAGGAGGTGTTTTGTACCATCCCTGAGGTGCAGGCACTGCACCAGTAGGTCTCTTGCATTATGCCTGAGGTTTGAGCACTGCACCAGGAAGTGTCTTTTAACATCCCAGAGGTGTGAGCACTGCACAAGGAGGTGTCTTAAGTAATCTCTGAGGTGTGAGCACTGCACAAGGAGGTGTCTTAAGTAATCTCTGAGGTGGGAGCACTGCACAGGGAGGTGTCTTCATTCATCCCCTAGAAGGGACTACTGCACCAGGAGGTTTTTTGGATAATCCTGAGGAGGGAGCAGTGCACCAGGAGGTATCTTGGATGATAACTGAGTTGTAACCACTGCAACAAGAAGTGTCTTAAATAATCTCTGAGGTGGAAACACTACACCAGGAGGTGTCTTGGATCATCCCTGAGGTGCAGACACCGCACCAGGAGGTCTGTAGGATTATCCCTGAGGTTTGAGCACTGCATCAGAAAGTGTCTTTTATCATCCCTGAGTTGGGAGCACTGCACCAGGAGGTGTCTTGGATCATCACTTAGGTGGGAGCACTGCACCTGCAAGTGCCTTGGATCATGCCTGACGTGTGAGCACTGCACCAGCAGGTGTCTTGGCTCATCCCTGAGGAGGGAGTACTGCACGAGGAGGTGTCTTGCGTCACACCTGAGGTGTGAACACTGTACCAGGAGGTGTCTAGGATCATCCCTGAATTGTGAGAAGTGCACCAGGGGGTGTCATGGAGCATCCCTGAGGTGAGAGCACTGCACCAGGAAGTGTCTTGCATGTTACATCATCCCTGAGGTAGGAGCACTACACCAGCAGGTGTCTTGGATCTTTCCAGAGGTGGGAGCACTTCACCAGGAGGTATCTTGAATCAACCCTAAGGTAAGAGCACTGCACCAAAGGGGTCTTGGATCATCCCTGGAGTGGGGGGAGCACTACTGCAGGAGGTGTCTTTGGTCATCCTTGAGGTGTGAGCACTGCACCAAAAGGTGTCTTGTATTATGCCTGATTGTATTATGCCTGAGTGTAAGCACTGCACTTGGAGGTGTCTTGGATCATTCCTGAAGTAGAATCACTGTCTCAGGGAGTGTCTTGAATCATCCCTGAGGTGTGAGGATTGTAAGAGGAGATGTCTTGAATCATCAGAGGAAAGAGCACTACACCAAGTGGTGTCTTGGATCATCCCTGAGGTGTGAACTTTGCACCTGGAAGTGTCTTAACATGCCTGAGGTGTGACCCATGTACCAGGAGGTCTCTTGTATCATCCCTGAGATGGGATCACTACACCATGAGGTGTCTTGGATCAAATCTGAGGTGCAGGCGCTGCACAAGGAGGTCTCCTGAATCATCCCCAAGGTGGCAGCACTGCACCAGAAGGTGTATTGGATCATCCCTCAGGTGTGAACACTGCACCAGGAAGTGTCTAAAATCATGCCTGAGGTGTCAGCACTGCACCAGGAGGTGTTTTTGATCATCCCTAAGGTGCAGGCACCGCACCAGGAGGTCTCTTGGATTATGCCTGAGGTTTCAGCACTGCACCAGGAAGTGTCTTTTATCATCCCTGATGTGTGAGCACTGCACCAGGAGGTGTCTTGCATCATCCCTGAGGTGTGTGCACTGCACTAGGAGTTGTTTTGCATTATTCCTGAGGTCAGCGCACTGCATCACAAGTGTCTTGGATCCTGCCTGATGGTGCCTGACCAGCAAGTGTCTTAACGCATCCCTGAGGAGGGAGTACTGTAACAGGTGTCTTGGATCATCCCTTGGAGTTGAGCACTACACCACCAGGTGCTTTGAATCATCTCTGAGGTGTGAGCAGTGCATCAGGAAGTGTCTTGTATTACGACTGAGTGTGAATACTTCACCAGGTGGTTTTTTGGATAATTCCTAGGTGTGACCGCTGCACCAGGAGGTATCTCGGATCATGCCAGAGTTGTGACCACTCCACCAGGATATGTTTTGGAACATAGCTGAGGTGTGAGCACTGCACCAGGAGGTGTCTTAGATGATGCCTGAATGTGAGCACCTCACCAGGATGTACCTTGGATCATGCCTGAGTTTTGTGGGCACTGTATCAGGATGTGTTTTGGATAACCCCTGAGGTGTGAGCACTGCACCAGGAGGCATCTTGTATCATCTCTGAGTTGTGAGCACTGCACCACGTGGTCTTTCTGGATCATCCCTAGATGTGAGCGCTGCACCAGGAAGTATCTTGGATCCTGTCTGAGTTGTGACCACTGCACCAGGAGGTGTCTTATATCATATCTGAGTTTTGAGCACTGCACCAAGAGGTGTTTTGGAGCATCCCTGAGGTGTGAGCACTGCACCAGGAGGTGTCTTGGATCATCCCTGTAGTGTGAGAACTGCACACTACAGGATGTTTTCAATCATCCTTGAGTTGGGAGCACTATACTAGGAAGTGTGTTGGATCATACCTGGGGTGTAAGCACTGCACCAGGAGGTCTCTTAGATGATGCCTGAATGTGAGCACCTCACCAGGATGTACTTTGGATCATGCATGAGTTGTGTGTGCACTGCATCAGGACGTGTTTTGGATCACCCTTGAGGTGTGAGCACTGCACCAGGAATTGTCTTGGATCATCCCTGAGGGTGAGCACTGCACCAGGGGGTGTTTGGGGTTCTCCATAACGTGTGAGCACTGCACCAGGAGGTGTCTTGGATCATCCTTGAGGTGTGAGTACTACACAAGGAGTTGTCTTGGATCATCCCTGAGGTGTGAGCACTGCACCAGCAAGTGTTTTGTATTATGCCTGAGTGTGAACACTGCACCAGGTGGTTTTTTAGATGATTCCTAGGTGTGACCACTGCACCAGGAGATATCTCGAATCATGCCAGAGTTGTGAGCACTGCATCGGGAGATGTTTTGGATCATCTCTGAGGTGTGATCACTGTACCAGGGGGTGTCTTGAATCATCCCTGGGAGTGAACACTGTGACAGGAGGTGTCTTGAATCATCCCTGAGGTAAGAGCACTGCACCAGGAGGTCTTTGGATCATCATACCTGAGGTGTGAACATTTCACCCAGAAGTGTCTTATATCATGTCTGAGGTGTGACCCATGCACCAGGAGGTGTTTTGTATCATACCTGAGTCGTGACCACTGTACCAGAGGGTGTTTTGGAACATCCCTGAGGTGTGAGCACTGCACCAGGTCGTGTCTTGGATCATCTCTGTAGTGTGATAATTACACAAAGAGGTGTTTTTAATCATCCCTGGGGTGAGAGAACTACACCAGGAATTGTGTTGGATCATGCCTGAGTGTGAGCACTGCACCAGGAGGTATTTTGAATCATGCCTGAGTTGTGAGCACTGCACCAGGGGGTGTCTTGGATCATCCCTGAGGTGTGAGCACTGCACCAGGAGATGTCTTGGATCATCCCTGAGGTGTGAGCACTGCACAAAGGAGCGTCTTGTATTATGCCTGAGTGCGAACGCTGCACCAGGTGTCTTTTTGGATCATTCCTAGGTGTGACCACTGCACCAGGAGGTATCTCAAATCATGCCAGAGATGTGAGCACTGCATCAGAAGATGTTTTGGATCATCCCTAAGGTGTGAGCACAGGACCAGGAGGTCTCTTGGATCATCCCTGAGTTGAGAGCACTGTTCCAAGAGGTGTCTTGGATTGTGCCTGAGTGTGAGCACTGCATCACCTGGTTTTTTGGATCCCTAGGTGTGAGCACTGCACCAGGAGGTATCTTGGATCATGTCTGAGTTGTGATCACTGCACCAGGAGGAGTCTTAAATCATATCTGAGTTGGGAGCACTGCACCAAGAGGTGTTTTGGAGCATCCCTGAGGTGTGAGCACTGCACAAGGTGGTGTCTTGGATCATGCCTGAGTTGTGACCACTCCACCAGGGGGTGTTTTGGAACATCCCTGAGGTGTGAGCACTGCACCAAGTGGTGTCTTGGATCATCCCTGTAGTGTGAAAACTGCACAAGGAGGTATTTTCCATCATCTCTAACGTGGGAGCACTACACCAAGAAGTGTGTTGGATAATGCTTGAGATGTGAGCACTGCACTAGGAAGTCTCTTAGATGATGCCTGAGTGTGAGCACCTCACCAGGATGTACCTTGAATGATGCCTGAGTTGTGTGGGCACTGCAACAGGACGTGTTTTGGATCACCCTTGAGGTGTGAGCACTGCACCAGGAATTGTCTTGGATCATCCCTGAGTGTTAGCACTACACCAGGAGGTGTTTGGGGTCATCCATAAGGTCTCAGCACCGCACCAGGAGGTTTCTTGTATTATGCCTGAGTGTGAGCACTGCAGCAGGAGGTATTTTGAATCATGCCTGAGTATGAGCACTGCACCAGGAGGTATTTTGAATCATGCCTGAGTTGTGAGCACTGCATCAGGAGGTATTTTGAATCATGCCTGAGTTGTGAGCACTGCATCAGGAGGTATTTTGAATCATCCCTGAGGTGTGAGCACTGCACCAGGAGGTGTCTTGGATCATCCCTGAGGTGTGAACATTGCACCCAGAAGTGTCTTATGTCATGCCTGCAGTGTGAGCACTGCACCAGGATATGTCTAGGATCATCCCTGAATTGTGAGCACTGAACCAGGAGGTGTCTTGATTCATCCCTGAGGTGTGAGCACTGAACCAGGAGGTATCTTGGATCATCCCTGATATGTGAACACCTCACCAGGAAGTGTCTTGGATCATGTCTGAGTTGTTAGCACTGCACCAGGAGGTGTCTTAAATCATCTCTGAGGTTTGAGCACTACACCAGGAGGTGTCTTGAATCATGCCTAAGCGTGACCACTGCACCAGGAGGCATCTTGGATCATGTCTCAGTTGCAACAGGAAGTGTCTTGGATCATCCCTGTGGTATAAGCACTGCACCAGGAGTTGTCTTGGATCATCCCTGGGATGCAGCCAGTGCACCAGAAGGTGTCTTGGATCATCCCTGATGTGGGAGCACTGCATCAGGAGATCTGTTGGATCATCGCTGAGGTGTGAGCACTGCACCAGGAGGTATCTGGAATGATTTTTGAGGACAGTGTAGTGCACCAGGAGGTGTCCTGGATCTCCCGAGGTGGGAGTACTTGCACCAGGAGGTGTCTTGGATCTACCCTGAGGTGTGAGCGCTGCAACAGGAAGTGTCTTGGATCATCCCTGAGGTGTGAGCACTGCAAAAGGATGTGTCCTCAATCATCCATGAGGGAGGATCACTGCACCAGGAAGTGTCTTGTATCATTGCTGAGGTGGAAGCACTGCACAAGGAGGTGTCTTAGATCAACCCTGACTTGTGAGCACTGCACCAGAAGGTGTCTTGGATCATTGCTAAGAGGCAAGCACTGCACCAGCAGATGTCTCAGATCATCCTTTAGGTGGGAGCGCTACACAAGGGGTGTCTTGGATCATCCCTGAGGAGGGAGCACTACACCAGGAGGTGTCTTGGATCATTTCTGAGGTGCAGGCACTGCATCATGAGGTGTCTTGGATCATCGCTGAAGTGTAAGCACTGCACCAGGAGGTGTTGTGAATCATCGCTGAGGTGTGAGCACTGCACCAGGAGGTGTCTTGGATTATCCTTGAGGTGTGAACATTGCACCAGGAGATGTCTCAGATCATCCCTGAGGTGCAGGCACTGTACCAGGAGGTATCTTGAATCATTTCTGAGGTGCAGGTGCTGCACCAGGAGGTGTCTTGAATCAGCCCTGAGGTGTGAGCACTACACCAGGAGGTGTCTTGATTCATCCCTGAGGTGAGCACTGCACCAAAGGTGTCTTGATTCACCCCTGAGGTGTGAGCACTGCACCAGGAGCTGTCTTAAATCACTTCTGAAGTGTGAGCACTGCACCAGGAGGTGTCCTGTATCATCCCTGTGGAGGGAGTACTGCACCAGAAGGTGTATTGGATCATCCCTGAAGTGTGAACATTGCATCAAAAGACATCACAAATCATCCCTAAGGCTTGAGCACTGCACCAGGAGGTGTCTTTGATCATGCCTGAGATGTGAGCACTGCACTAGGAGGTGTTTTGGATCATCCCTAGGTAGGAGCACCACACCAGGAGGAGTCTTGGATCATCTTTGAGGTGGGAGTACCACACCACGAGGTGTCTTGGATCATCCCTGAGGTGGAAGCACTGCACCAGGAGTTGTCTTGGATCATTCCTGAGGTGTGAGTACTGCACCAGGAGGTATCTTGTATCATCCCTGAGGTCAGAGTACTACACCAGGAGATGTTTGGATCAAATCTGACGTGTAGGCACTGCACCAGAAGGTCTCTTGGATGATGCCTGAATTGTCAGCACTGCACCAGGAAGTGTATTTTATCATCCTTGAGGTCAGAACACTGCATCAGCAAGTGCCTTGGATTGTGCCTGAGGTGTGAGCACTGCACAAGCAGTTGTCTTGGCTCATCCCTAAGAAGGGAGTACTGCACCAGGGGATGTCTTGGATTATGCCTGAGTTGTGAGCACTATATCAGGAGTTGTTTTGGATCAGCCCTGAATTGTGAGCACTGCACCAAGAGGTGTCCTGGATCATCCCTGAGGTGGGGGCACTGCACCAGGAGGTGTCTTTGATCATCCCTGAGGTGGGAGCACTGCACCAGGAGATGTCTTGGATCATCCCTGAGGTAGGATCACTACACTAGGAGGTTTCTTGGATCATTGCTGAAGTGTGAGCACTGCACCACGAGGTGTCTTGGATCATCCCTGAGGTAGGACCACTACACTAGGAGATATCTTGGGTCATTCCTGAGGTGTGAGCACTGCACCAGGAGGTCTCTTGGATCATCCCTGAGGTATGAGCACTGTACCAGGAGGTGTCTTGGATCATCCCTGAGGTGCAGTGATATGGTTTGGTCATGTCCCCACTCAAATCTCATCTTGAATTGTAGCTCCCATAATCCCCACATGTCATAGAAGGGACCCTGTGGGAGGTAACTGAATCATGGAGAGAGTTACCTCCATGCTGTTTTCATGATAGTGAGTTAGTTTTCAGATCTGATGGTTTTATAAGGAGCTTTTCCCCCATTTACTTGGCACTTCTCCTTCCTGCCATCCTGTAAAGAAGGATGTGTTTACTTCCTTCCATTTTGATTGTAAATTGTGTGAGGCCTCCTCAGCCCCACAGAACTATGAGTCATTTAAACCTTCTTTCTTTATAAATTACCAAGTCTTGGGTAGTTCTTTATAGCAGTGTGAGATCAGACTAATAAACACCCCCATGATTCAATTACCTCCCACCAGATCCCTCCCATGACACATGGGGATTATGAGAACTACAATTCAAGATGAGATTTGGGTGGGACACAGCCAAACCATGTTATTCCATTCACGGTCGCTTTAAAATATGTCCTCACATTTCAAAACACAATTATGTATTTCCAACAGTCCCCTAAAGTCTTAATTCATTCCATCATTATCCCCAAAGTCCAAATCTAAAGTCTCATCTGAGACAAGGCAAATTCCTTCTGTCAATGAGCCTGTAAAATCAAAAGTGAGTTAATTACTTCCAAGATACAATGGAGATACAGGCAGTGGACAAATACACCCATTCCAAATGAGAGAAATTGGCCAAAACAAAGAGGCTGCAGGCCCCAGCCAAGTCCAAAATCCAACAGGGCAGTAACCAAAACTTAAAGTTCCAAAATAATCTCCTTTGACTCCATGTCTCACATCCAGGTCACGCTGATGCAAGAGGTGGGCTCCCATGGCCTTGGACTGCTTCACCCCTGTGGCTTTGCTTTCACAAGATGGCATTGAGTGTCTGAGGCATTTCCAGGTGCACGGTGCAAGCTGTCAGCGGATCTACCATTCTGGGGCCTGAAGGACGGTGGCCCTCCTCACACAGTTCAACTGGGCAGCACCCCCGTGGGGACGCCCTGTGGGGGCTCCAACCCCACATCTCCCTTCTTCAATGCCCTAGCAGAGGTTCTCCATGAGGGCTTTGCCCCTACAGCAGGCTTCTGCCTGGATATCCAGGCATTTCCATACATCCTCTGAAATCTAAGCTGAGGTTCCCAAACCTCAATTCTTGACTCCTGTACATCCACAGGTCCAAGACCACGTGTAAGCCACCAAGGCTTGGGGCTTGCACCCTCTGAAGCAACAGCCTGAGCTCTATGTTGGCCCCTTTAGCCACAGCTGGAACTCACTATCACCAAATCCCTATACTACACAAAGCAGCAAGGCCCTAGGCCTAGCCCATGAAACTCTTTTTTCCTCCTAGGCCTCTGGGCCTGTGATGAGAGGGGCTGCTGTGAAGAACTCTCATATGCCCTGGAGACAGTTTCCCCGTTGTCTTGGTGATTAACATTTGGCTTTTCATTACTGATGAAAATTTCTCCAGCTGGCTTGAATTTCTTCTCCGAAAATGGGTTTTTCTTTTCTATCACATCATCAGGCTGCAAATTTTCCTAACTTTTATGTTCTGGTTCCCTTTTAAACATAAGTTTTAATTCCAAACCATATCTTTGTGAATACATAAAACTGGATGCTTTTAACAGCACCCAAGTCAAATCTCGAATGCTTTGCTGCTCAGAAATTTCTTCTGCCAGATACCCTAAATCATGTCTCTCAAGTTCAAAATTCCACAGATCTTTAGGGCAAGGGCAAAATACTGCCAGTCTCTTTGCTAAAATGTAGCAAGAGTCTCCTTTATTCCAGTTCGCAAAAAGTTCCTCATCTCCATCTGAGACCACCTCAGCCTGGACTTCGTTGTCTACATCACTATCAGCATTTTGGTCAAAACCATTAAACAAGTCTCTAGGAAGTTCCAATTTTCCTGGAAGACATCTTCCTGTCTTCTTCTGAGCCCTCCAAACTGTTCCAACCTCTGCCTGTTACCCAGTTCCAAAGTCACTTCCACATTTTTTGGTATCTTTATAGCAGTGCCCCACTACTCAGTATCAATTTACTGTTTTAATCCATTCTCATGCTGCTATGAAGAACTGCCTGAGACCGGGTAATTTATAAAGGAAAGGTTTAAATTACTCACAGTTCTGCCGGGCTGGGGAGGCCTCAGGAAACTTACGATCATGGCAGAAAGCAAAGGGGAAGCAGGCACGTCTTCATGTGTCTGGAGAAGGAGGAAGAGAGCAAACAGGGAGGTGCCACACACTTTCAAACAACCAGGTCTCCTGAGAACACATTCACCATCACAAGAATGCAAGGGGGAAATCCGCCCCCAGGATCCAATCACCTCCAACCAGTCCACTTCCCCAACACTGGAAATTATAATTTGACATGAGATTTGGTTGGGGACACAGAGCCAAACTATATCAGCGCTTAACCTCATTTGAGTTGTCACACGCAACCAGGAGGCTTGAATAACCCACTGCTTCCAGACTAGATGGCTTTCCGTGTGACCCCAAGAGAGACTCCCAGCCTCTGCTGATTCCTATGTAAAGTGTGGGTTGGAACTGGATGGTATCATAGGCTCCTTTAGCTCTGTATGATTCTCATGTAAAATTCCACCCAGCAGTCAGGCAAGAGGTGCACTGGGGAGAGGAGGTGGAACCCGCAGGTTATTGATAAAATCCTGAAATCCCTTGGCTCTGTGCTTTAAACAGGCACCTTCCCAACATCTATGACTGTCTTTGAACTGCTCATAAAGAGCACTGATTAATGTGACACTTCACATGCCCACCATGAAATTAGGAAGGCCCTTAGATCTCCTTCAAACCCGCGGTGCCGGTGCCTTCGCCCCATCAATCAGAGATGAAACTGTGATTGCGTTGCAAGGAGACGAGGCCATCCTGGAATTCTGCCATGAAAGAATCGCTGGGACTCAAAGGAGGGGAAAACAAGGGAAGGGGAGAGGGGGAGAGGGAAAGAGAAGCTGCTTCCAGAAGGAATAAATTTGTGCGTGTACTTTGATCCTGCTATGATTTTTATTTGTTTTAGCCACATCCTTTTCACTGCACCACTCAGCTAAAGGTGCTTTAAATTAGATGGCGCTAGGAAACCCTCTTCCTCCCCCCTCCTTCCCCTGCCTGCCACACAGGCCCACGGTCTTCAATCAGTGTGAGATGTATAATCATGCCATGCTCAAATGTAACTGGAATAAATTGAGACAAATAAACTCAAAGGCACCACATGCATTTAGAATACTCTTTGCCAGGGTTTCCTAACGTGCTTGCAGGCAGCTAACTCTCAAAGCAAACAAAAAGTGGCAGTGTTTACCCAGCTTTGCTTTGGAGCATGTTGAGAGCCTCTGACTCACAGATCGCTGCTGACTGAATCTGCACATACATCGGTGTTCACCTCCCCCAGCTAGCTTCCTTCTCTCTTCCACACTCCTCCCTTTCCCAGGTGTCCAGGCTGAACAGGGACTTGTTTGGGGTCCTCTGTTCCTCACCTCTACCTGTCTTCAATAGGATAGCACAAAGATCACAAAGGCCTTGAGAGCAGAGATGGGAAGTGAGAACCTTGTCTCACTGTGAGGACCCCAGGACCTTTGTTCAAACAAAGCAAAGCAGCGCCTGGCATGGCCGGCCCGTTCTGCTCAGCATTCAGGAGAGAGCTGCCTTCCAGAAACCTCCTCTTTGGTGCTCTTGTTAAAGAAGAAGATGCCTCAGGGCACCTTTAAGAGAAGATCTGAAATGAAGATCTGAAATGAACCTCTTACCTTCCAAAACCTTCTTTCTCGGCCAATCTTGTTCCATGACCAGCCATGTGGCTGTGGATTTACTGGCTCTCTGGACCCTCACCCTCCCGTCAGGGTGCCATCTTATCCATGTCTCTGCTTGAGGGACACACATGTCAGCTCTCTGCTCCTGCACTGCCAGGCACAGCCATGATGGTCTCAGAGCCATTGGTCCCCAGCACAGAGGTGAGCTTCAACTGGTACCGTGATGATGAAGGCGGCAGGTGCCTAGTAGCTACGGACTTTGGATTATATCCATTTCCAATGATTAACAAGAAGCCTCTTTAATTTTAAGTACGTACTTTTTTTTTCAGAGATAAGGTCCCACTCTAGCACCCAGGTGGGAGTGCAGTGGTGCAGTCATGGCTCATTGCAGCCTCAACCTCCCAGGCTCAAGCAATCCTCCCACCCCAGCCTCGCAAGTAGCTGGGACTACAGGCGCACCATCATGCCTGGCTAATTTTTTAAATTACTATTTTAATAGAGATGGGGTATTGCTATGTTTCCAAGGCTGGTCTCAAACTCCTGACCTCAAGTGATCCTCCCACCTCAGCCTCCCAAAGTGCTGGGATTACAGATGTGAGCCACTGTTCTGGACCAAGTATGTACATTTAGAAGTAACACCCATTTTCCTGTGATTTCCTTAGCTTCGTTCTATGAACTGCTAGCTTGTCATGCCTCCCTGTCATATTCTCTGACAGTTTCCACAGTCTTATGCCCCATGGATGTCTCTCTCTCTCTCTCTGTCTCTCTGTGCTTTCTGTAATTCCTCTTTGGCTGCCAAGAGTTCATTTTCTCAGCCTGTGACAGCACCCCATGTTCCCCAGCTTCTTATGGGGAATCACAGCTCCCCTGCTACATTTAGTCTGTTGGGAGCACAATTCCAGGTAATCAGCTTCTATGGCAGAAGTGACAGGGCCTGAGCAGCCTCTCACTAGATTTGGAAGAACTAGAGAGCAGGTCTGGTGGCCCACAACCCAGCCCCTAACGCCATGCTATGGCACTTCCTGCACCCTGAGTTTCACTGATTCCACACCTGGCACCCAGCCCTCAAGTCCATTCTGGGAGCATCCTGTCCCTCCCCCAGACAGACACATGCACTGGATATCCTTTCAATAAAACCATCTGGGATGGTATCCAGTCTGGAAGGTAAATCTTAGAAACCTTTCCCTTGTCTTCTTACGCATCTCTTTGGAATTCTTACATCTCAGATCAATTCTGCTAGTTAACACTTCCCAGGAAAGTCACCAACCCCTCTGACGTCAGAATGTATGAGGAGAGAGTCTGTGGCACGGAGAGTAACATTCCTCAGAGTTCAACCCAGTCTCCACATTGTCCTGCCTTCTTACCACACAGCCAGAGCAGGGTCATGTGACTGGTTCTGGACCAGTTTGGGCAGGAGTGGTGTGTGTCATCTCTGGGCCAAAATATAGAAGAAACAGTGCGTGAGCCCCCAGGGGTCCCTTCCGCTGCTCTACTCTCCCAGATGGTGGAGTCTCGATCAGCCTGGGTCCCGGGTGTCTCGGTAGAGCAGAGCCCCTGCCGACCTCCACAAAACACGTAGCCTGAAAAAGCAATCTGTGCTGGGTCAGTTTCCAGGACACCAGGACTGGCTCCAACGTGTTCCTAATATCAATGATTTCTATGTCTCGGCTAAAAATACCTTGCCCTCCCCAAGGAGACAAAAATACTCTCCTATATGTCCTTCTGGAATTTTTCAGTCTTTATTACACCTAAATCTTTAATGCAGCTGGAATGTATTGTACGTATGGAATGTATTGTACGTATGGACTGGCAGAAGGATGTTACCTTTTCGGTAACATTGTTTTCCCTATGGATAGCCAGTGATCTAAAATCTTGTACTGAATTCTCCCTACTTATTTGAAATGCCGCACATATCAAATGATAAATTCTGCCACATACGGTCTCCAGATCTGGAATCTCTGCACAGGGATCAGTGCACTAACTGGAATCACAGTGCCTGCTGTCAGTTTTGGGGAAGTTATTTAGTGTGTTCACCAATTCTCCTCGAGCCAGTGCCTACTCTGGACATTCATGATACAAAAAGGCAGGGCTGCATTCCAGGTGAGCGTGTGTAGGAAGGCATGAGAAACCTCGCAGGGAGCAGACACTGGGGGGAGGTTGGGGAGGGCCAGACGGACCAAAGCTTTCCTGAGGAAGGTCAAGGGGACTTGCCAAGCCCACTTGATGGACAAAAACTGAGAGCAGAAGAGGGCAGAGCCCATTGGCCCCTGAAAATCTCCAGCTCCAGGACCAAGAATCAGAGTCCTGGAGGCACCATCCCTCATGCCAGGACAGCGCTTGAGACTGTTGAGAGGCACAGGCCCAGGGGCCAGGCGCAGTGGCTCACACCTGTAATCCCAGCACTATGGGAGGCCAAGGTGGGCAGATCACAAGGTCAGGAGATCGAGACCATCCTGGCTAATACAGTGAAACCCCATGTCTACCAAAAATACAAAAAAAAAAAAAAAAAAATAGCCAGGTGTGGTGGCAAGCGCCTGCAGTCCCAGCTACTCTGTAGGCTGAGGCAGGAGAATAGTTTGAACCCAGGAGGCGGAGGTTGCTGTGAGCCAAGATTGTACCACTGCACTCCAGCCTGGATAACAGCGCAAGACTCCATCTCAAAAAAAAAAGAGGGGCACAAGCCCAAATCAGACCCGCACTGCTCTCCGGCACCTTCCAGACACTAATAGAGGCCTGAGCCATGGTCCACGCGGGGGACTGGGTGTGGCAAGAGCAGCTGCAAGTGCAGCCGTTGTTGGCCAGTATCCCAGGAAACCCCATGCCGGCAGCTCACAAAGCCATGGACTGACGACTTCCCTTTTCAAGATCAGCTGTGTCTTCTCTTCCTCAGGCCACCACTCTTTCCAATAACAGGGTAGAAAAAACCCTTGATGAAAAAAAGGCAACAGGACATGCTGGGCAAGTTAAATCACTTAATATTTCAAAATATTATTCGACCACAATAATTGTAGTTGTCTAAGAGAATCTGCATTTGTGTGGTTCCTTAAACTGTACTCTTTTTTTTAATATAATTTTTTTTTTTGAGACAAGGTCTCACTATGTTACCCAGGCTGGTCTGAAACTTCTGGGCTCAAACGATCTTCCCCCCTTGGCCTCCCAGAGCACTGGAATGATAGGCATGAGCCTATCTTCCTGTAGCCTTTCTTCCTGTCTTTAAAATTCACTTGACTTCCCGTTCAAAATGGCAGACCGAAGCGTTTACATCTTCTGCCACAAATCCCATTAAATTAACAAAGTAAGTACGGAACTAGGAATATATTTCCTACAGTACTAGAAATAGAGAATGGTGCCTAATTCTGGAGGATGTAAGTAGAACCCATCACACTGATGCCAGAACAAAACGGAGGGAGAAGCCAAGGGCAGCACCGGTGTGGGACGGGCTTTCCCTGAGGAACCTCGGCAACAACTCATGTGTGGCAACATTTGTGACTTTCAGCAGGAAGGGGCATGGGACTGCGATGGGACTCACAGCAGACCTCCTAGGACCTCTAGAATAGATATAGAGAGCTTGGCTGAACCACGCACCCTGCCCCCGACCAGGCTTCAGCTAGCGACAGCTCCCTAAGTCATGGGGTGACCTGCCTGGGAGCCACAGTAAGAACCTGCGGCCACGAAAGGACACAGGGAGTGCCCGGTCACCAGCTTGACAAAGGAAGGAAACAAACGCTTGGGAGGGTGGCAAAGTCACCCCAGGATAAAGCCTCCGAGGACATCCTAACATCCAGGACGTTCCAGTAATTTTGCTTAGTAAAAAGGGACCCAAGAACTGCAGTTCAGGAACCAGGGGATCCCACGGGGCCGACCTCCCCCTTGGCCCCACTGAGCTATTGGCTGAACAAGCACAAGCCCCGAGCTCCATTCTAGGCAAGGGGAAACGCATCCTGCTCCTTGGAGGAGCCTGAAAATGCACAATGTGTCCAGGGGAGCCCAGGGCAACTCCAGTCCACGAAACTCCAGTGGTATCGATGAGCCAGGTGTCAGCCCTCACTTCCTTCCCCTTCCCCTGACCGAAGCACCTTAGAGACAGGCCAAACTGATCATTTGTGCCCAACAAATGAAGGCCAACGGGTGACCTGAGCCGCCAGTCAGCACCGCCCAGGAGCCTGGACAGCCAGCTGCTGGGGTTCACACACCCGCTCAGGAGGGAGGGCACGCGTGCCCATCGGTTCTGCCCGCCTGCCCCTGGGGGCTGCACTGTGATCAACTCCAGCCTCCCCGGTCATCTGCCACTCCAGCCATCCAAAAGAACCGCCAAGAAAGGGGAGCTTCAGCCAGCTCTTGAGGTGGGAAGTGACGGGTTCCAAATTGCCTTTTAGGAAAATATGCACCAAGAAAGGATTGGACCAGGCTGGATAATTCCTTTGCTTGGGATCTCAGGGGATGAGGGGTTCAGGAAAGCCCGAGTTGTCAGGGAGGTGTGGATTTGAATCTCAGCGCTGACTCTGACAAGCTGTGTGACTTCAAACAACAACCCACCCGCTTTCTGTCCAATAGGGACGGAAACGCCACCTGGCCAGGCTCTTCAGGGATATAACCCCAGTGGGCCCGGCCTGGGCAGATGCTGTGAGATGGCACCGTGTCATGTTGGCATGGGCTGCTGCCCCTCGTGAACATTTCTTTTTGGTCCTTGTTAGCTGGTGTCTTTGGGTGAGTTTCATGGTGGTGTCTCATGCCGTCAAGCACGGCAGCAGGGAGCCCCCTCCACCCGCCCCACTCCCCCAGGACTCCAGGCTTCCCTCTCACCAGCTGTACAGAGAAGACGTCAACCCACAGAACCATGTGCTGTGTAAGCCCCTCACTGCAAACACCCCCAAAGGTCAGACACCAGGGGACCCACAGGAGAACGAGAGGCCTCCGCCTCTGAGGTCAGGCCTCTGACCATGGCCGTGTGTGCTGTGATGCCCTGCGTGGCTCTCCTCCCCCAGGAGGCCCGCCCGGCTCAGCTCTGTCTATGGGGGAAGGCCACAGAGCTCTGGGGGCTGGCTTTCCTCAGCCCTGAGTAATTACAGACATGTGTCTGCACATGTCACTGGTCAGACTCCCACGACCCTGCAGTAGATCCTCATTAACCCGGGGACTCAGGGACTCTGAGAGGAGCAAGGGGCCAAGAGGAGCGAGGGAGACCTGGGCGCTGGCAGGGATGGGGAACCTGCAGAGAGGCCCAGACGTCCTGTGCCCATGCTGATGGGCAAGGTATGCCACCTGCCCTGCGAATGGCGAAGGGGGAGCCTGCCGCGGGGCCAGGGACGGGCGCGGGGAGCCTGAGCAGAGCAGGTTGGGGAGCCACAGAGAAGAGTTTATGAATCGGCATCCAGCCCCCTCCCCTCTCCCTCCTGAGCACGGCTATTAAACCCCTTCTGGCCTCCAGATGCGCAGTCTGCAAGCTATTTCCCTTTTGTTATTTCAAGCTCAGGGCCTTGATCTTTTGCCACTTTGGAAGAAGCGGAGAAACAAAGGGATCTGGTGCTGTTGCTTAATAGCGCGGCTGGCTTGGCCCTGCTGGGCCAGCATGTGTCTGATGCTCTGTGCCGTCACTGCAGAGCCATCCCTTTGATGGGAGCAAGGCAGGGACCTGGCCCAGGAGCTCTCTGAGAGCTGCTCAGCAGCTCCCCCTCCTGTTCCCGCAGGCCTTCACCTCATGCATGGAGAGCCGGCCCACTGTCTTCCTCCTCGCCACAGTGGCCGCTTAGAGACAAGAAGCAGATAATGCAGAGCCCTCGGGGTCCCCAACAGATTGGAGCACAGTGCAACCAATCACCAGGGCTGCTGGGCCCTCGACTGCACTTCACTCAAGCTGAAGGTGCGGCGTCCCCCGCAGGTCGTGGCAGCCCCCCACCCTCCTGCAGTATGTCAGGAAGAGCACTGAACTAGGAGTCTGCAGGCCTGCATTCCAGTTGCCTGCATGCCCCGGGCAGGCTGAACCTCTGCTTGCCTGGTTGGCTTCTGTGGCACTGGCTCTGAATTCAGGGCTGGGCCCAGATAGGAATGCAGCAGACACTTGCAGAATGATGAAAATCCCAGCTCTGCCATGAGAAGCCATGTGACCGGGGCCAGTTCCATTTATTCTTCATTCCCTCCCTCCTGTATTCACACACTCCATAAGCAACCTGATCACCTGCTCCATGCCAGACAATAAATGGATTCCACCCCTGCCCTCAACTGTAATTAGTGTAACAAGGGCTGTGACAGAAACCCTGTGGAAGGACATTGGGTTGTCCCACCAGAGGGAGGAATGGGCGTCAGGATGGCAGCTTCCCAGGCTGACACCCACCTGAGCCCAAAGGATGGAGGGAGTTTCTCAAGTAAAGGAAAAAGGAAGACCAGTCCAGGCAGAGGATGAAGCCTGGGGGTACCTGGAGACACGAGAGATTGAGGACATTTGGAGACCACTCAGGAGCCCGTGTGGCTAGAGTGAAAACCTCAAAGAGGCAGAAATAAGATTTACTAAAGGGGATTGTGCATCCCCCTGAGAGCCCAGGAGCCACGCAGGGCAGACAGTAGGGAGGGGACCTACCTGCAAAGTGTGAGAGGCTGACCGGCCAGCTGGGGGGCTGCAGGCAGCAGCTAGTGCAGAGGCTGCTGTACCCCAAAATGGGAGGGGGGGCCACAGCCAAAGAGGATGGGGAGGCAGCTCTGAGATGAACAGGTAAGAACTTCTCAGAGCTCTGGGGACTGCACACCCCTGAGCAGGTGGTGGCATGCAGGCCCCTCCAGACAAGGTGCCTGGCAGGAACATGAGTGCCATCTGGGAGGGGCTTTGCTTTGGCGGCACTTAGTGTACCATGACTGAAACAGGTGGCAGGAATGACCAGGCAGAGCGCAGGCGGATACAGCCAGCTGGTGTCAGATGTCAGGAGGGCCGTCTGGGCCAGAGGCAGGGGAGGAGGCCACAGCAAATGTGGGGAAGCAGAGCTTGGGAATGGAGGGACCCAGGGCAGCCTCCACACTCGGGGGCCAGGCTGCAAAGTGGAAAAGTCCGCAGAATGCCAGGATAAGGTCTTGGAGACTGGCGTGGCCCATCCTGGGGAAACACAGTCACCTGTTCCCCTGCTGCTACTGTGGGAGGGGAAGGTCTCAAGATACACGACCATGGGTTCCCACCACGGAAACACTCTTGCCCACACCGTGGTCCTGCAAACCCGCTCCTCACCCCACACTGTCCCAGGCCTGAGGGTGCAGGCTGTGGCCACATTTTCCCGAGCCACAGGCCTGTGCCGTGGGATCCACAGAAAAAGCCTTTCCAGATGCCTTCAGTTTGCATAAGGTGCTGCCACTTTCAGATCAAGGGGAACAAAGCCCTTGGCTGGGAGTGAAAGGCCTGAGCCAAGTCTGAGCTCTGTCTCTGGTACACCAGTGACCATATCTTTCAGCCTCATTCACTCTGCTGGGTGTTAACACACCTGAGCACACGCACAGAGGGCTGGTGTAAGTATCAGTTGGGTATGGAAAGGAATGCTTTGTTCATTGTTAAAATAACATGAACATTAAGGATGTTAAGAATGTTTAAGTTCATCATCACCACCACCATCACTATCATCGCCACCATCATCACCATCATTATCATCACCACTACCATCAGCACCATAATCACCATCATCATCACTGATACCATCACCAACACCATCACTGTCACCATAACCATCGCCACCATCACCACCATCATCAGCATCAGCACACCATCATCATGACTATCATCACCACCACCATAATCACCATCACCATCACTGTCACCATAACCATCGCCACCATCACCACCATCATCAGCATCAGCACACCATCATCATGACTATCATCACCACCACCATAATCACCATCACCATCACTGTCACCATCACCACCATCATCCCCATCATCGCCATCACTATCACCATCACCTTCATCACCATCACCATTACCATCATCATCACCATCACCATCATTATCATCACCACTACCATCAGCACCATCATCACCATCACCATCACTGATACCATCACCAACACCATCACTGTCACCATAACCATCGCCACCATCACCACCATCATCAGCATCAGCATCACCATCATCATGACTATCATCACCACCACCATAATCACCATCACCATCACTGTCGCCATCACCATCACCACCATCGCCATCACTATCACCATCGCCATCACCTTCATCACCATCACCATTACCATCATCACCATCATCACCATCACCATCATCACCACCACCATCACCACCATCACTATCATCACGACCACTGTCATCACCACCGCCATCACTACTACCACCGCCATCACCATCATCATCACTCTCATCACCACCATCACCATCACCACCATCACCATCACTGTCACCATCACCATCATCATCACTGCCATCACCACCACCGCCATAATCACCATCACAACGTCACCATCATAATCACCATCACCACCATCAGCCCCATCACTTTCACTGTCACCATCACCATCATCATCACTGCCATCACCACCATCACCATCACCACCACCATCACCATCACCACCACCATTACCACCATCATCACTATCATCACAACCACCATCACTGTCATCACCACTATAATCACCATCAACATCATCATCATCACCATCACCACCACCATCACCACCATCACCACCATTATCACCATCATCACTATCATCATGACCATCCTCACTACCACCATCATTATTACCACCACCATCACTATCACCACCACCACCACCATGACCATCACCACCATCATCACCAAGACCATCACCATCACCACCATAATCACAATCACATCACCATCATCACCATCACCATCACTGCCATCACTATCACCACCATCATCACCATCACCATCACCATCACTGTCACCATCAGCACCATAATTACCATCACCACCACTGTCACCATCAGCACCATAATTACCATCACCACCACATCACCGTCATCACCATCACCACCATCACCACCACCACCACAACCATCATCACTCTCAAATGGTCTTCCTGTGACAGAGAACATGCAACTCTCTGAGTCAGCCCATCTCATTTACAGACAGTTTTGCTAATAGACAGCTATTTGCTTCTTTTGTTTGTTTGTTTCCATTGTAATTGGCCTTCCCATCTATATGGTCTGTTGGGTGTTGCTAGAAAAGAATACTTGAGGCTGGATAATTTATTATTTTTTAAAAAAGAGGTTTCTTTAGCCCATGGTTATGCAGGCTGAGAAGTTCAGGGGAATGGCAAGCTTCCCTCCATCTCCCCTTGGGAGTCAAGGCAAGGAGACCCTGCCTCCCTTCTCCCCCTGTGATCAGGGCACAGGACGGTGTGACAAAAAGTCCCTGCTTTGTGTCTTTTCAAACACAGAATAGAGAAGGGGGAGCAAGTGTTCTGGAGCCCCAGGCCTGGCTATATTACTTAGACTTGTATCAACCTGGCCATGTCATTTAGCTTTTCTGAGCCTGAGTTTCCCCAAATGGTTATGTTCAGAATTAAAGGAGGCCATATGACCACCTGGTACATAGCCTCACTCCCAAGAAGAGCCTAAAAATGTGTATCTCCCTGTGAGCTCCACTGAGGGAGGGCAGGTTCCAAGGAGGAGGCCCACAGGGAGAGCAGTGCCTGCTGCTGGGGTCGCCTCTGCAGCCCAGGATTGCCAGTGGCCGGGCCCCCAGATGGCAGGGCCACAGGTGAATGGGAGTTCTGTGAGGTGGGATGGGTGGGACCCCTGGGACCAGTCGAACCTGGCCTGAGTAAAGCCTCCCCACAAGCTTTTGCCAGGGGCCCAGCCGACCCTCACTGGGTGCCAAGCCAGGCCTCTTGAAATGGCAGCAAGGAAAGACTCATTCAAGGTAAGAAGAAAAGCCAGGGCTAAGAGACGGCGGCCCCAGCGTGCAAAAGGCAGGGTGTACAGCTGCCTGGCCAGCTGGCTTCCAGTCCAGGCCACATCTCTAAGCACCAACAGATTGACTTACCCACCCTGGGCCTTGGATTCTCGGCCTTTAACAGCAAGGCCAGACCAGCACTGCCCATGTACCAGAAGTAGCATGTGCACGCACATGTGAGGAGGTGTGTGCACAAACCTCCAGGGAGGGGCTCTGTGATCTCCAGCAGATCTCCAGGGACCCAGCACTGAAAACTGACTGAACACAGACTCCAGTGGTAGATAATCCCCAAGAACCTCCAAGTTTAGTGGCCCAAACACCATGGCCGGTGCAGAGTCCCTGGGTGGGAGGGGGGTGAGCGGGCACCTCCAGAGAGCAGATCCAACCCCCGAGCGGCAGGGAACCCACAGGACGGTAAGAACACCCCAACTTCTCCTTTGCTCCCTCTGGATAAGAAAGGCTACAGGATCTTTGTCCAAATAGCACAACGAGGCCAAGGGTGGAGATGAAAGCACTGAGTTGGCATTGCAGGAACAGTTCCTGATAGGCCGGATCTCAAAGTTGGATGTTTGATTGATGAATTCTTCTCTGTAAAAACAAATAGCATGATGACCCAGCTCTCCACAAAGAGCAGAGTGGGAGGAGGAGCTGCAATGTGCCCCCCACATGATGAGCCCAGGAAAGCATGTAGGTCTGCATGTGTGTGCAGTGCGTGTCTGTGTAAGTAAATACACCAGCGTGTGTGTGAAATGTGTTCTCACATCAAGCGTTCCGACCCTCCGTTTGCCTGGGGAGGCGGAAGTGCTCAGAGTGAAAATCAGATGCAGACATGTGTATGACAGCAAGTCCAAGTCTAATTAAAACAAGCTTCCCACCTCCCCTCTCCAGGAACTGAGATGACCCCTGCTGGATTCTCAGTAGCTTCTGTAGGTTTGGTGCATTTTTAAAAGGAGCTAACCATTATCCCATCAAGTACATCGGACGAAGTGTGTATGTTTCCATTTAAACCCCGAGTCTAAGATGGTATTTAATTCTGTGGAAACCACTGAAATCCTGCAGGATTCTGAGGAAACAGTCTATTGATTCACGTCAGTCCTTCCCAAACCTCTGACAAAACGAGAATTCTTTCCTGATGAGCCTCCCACCCCCGTAGCAGGGCGGACGCTTAGATGAAGCAAGAGCTTTGATGTGAGAGAAGTGCCGGCGCTTGAGCCAACAGACACAGCTGCCCCTCGAAGGGACCAAGGAGATTTCCCATAATTGAGCTCCGGTAAATTCCAGGGCTGAGGCAGGGTTTTGTTTCACCCTGGATGGCAAAAGAAAGAAAGAAAAATGGCATAATGCTGCACACTTACCAACATGTCATACATTCTTACACAAATCGCACTGCAGAACATACTCCCTCTTACCCACTACTACCAAAAATAAAGACAAAGAAAAGTTCAAGGATGCTGAAATCACCAAAAACCGTCAGCTCATGACAGATGCTCTAGAGGAAACCCGCTGTGGGGGGTGCACAGAGAACAAAGTCCGGACTAAAAGGAGTCGCGGGGCCCAGGCATACGGGACAAGGACTTTTGCTCTCTTTAGTTTGGGCAAATGGAAAACCCATATGAAACTCCTGTCACTCCAAGATGGGTAAATAAAAGAATTCCAGCACCTTAAGCTATACAAAACTTCAAAATGAAAATACAGCAAAGTAAAAAAGCAGATAAAGAGAGCACTTCAAAACATAGCAAAAAATTAAAGAAAAGTGGAGACAAAAACTGTTCTCATATTCTCAAGCAAATGAAAGAAAACGTAAAAATTTAGACATGTAGATATCTTTTTCATCCAGCTAACTTTTTAAGTACCTTATATCTGTATATATGTTTATTTATATACATAAAGCACATATATTTATATAAATATGTTTATATAAATCATATAAATATATATATAAGTAATGTATATATATTATCTTACCTAATCCTTAAATTGAATTAACAGTCTTATTTCCATTTTACACATGAAGAAACTGAAGCACCTGAAATTGAAGTCAATTGATAATTATAACAATAAATATAAATGGGACAAATACACTGTTCCAGTTTCTATTTGCTGGGCAACTAACCACCTTAAAACTTAGCAATATAAAAGCTATTTTATTTATGCTCACAATTCTACAGGTCAGGAGTCAGGGCAGGCACAGAGAGGAAAGCTTGTCTCTGCCCTACCATGTTGACAGCCTCATTCTGCTGAAATAGGAGATAGCAGGGACAGCTCAACTTGTGCCACATGTGTGGGCCTTGATTCTTATTGACATGGCATCCTCTGGGGATTCTCAGTAACTTCTGTAGATTTGGTGCATTTTTAAAAGAAGCTAACCATTATCCTATCAAGTATGTATGATGAACTGTTTATGTTTCCATTTAAACCTTCTGAGTCTGTGAGGCTATTTAATTCCATGAAATCCTGAAGGATTCTAGGGAAACAGTTTACTGGTTTACATCAGCCCTTCCTGAACCTCCAACAATACAGTTTTTTCCCAATGAATCTCCCAGTCCTGTAGCTCTGGATGGATGTTTAGATGAAGCAAGAGCTTTGATGTGACAGAAATTACCAAGGTGACTTCTTTCACTGCCGGTCTAGTGATCCCAGCACCTGGGATGATATGAGTGGAATAGCTAGGGGCTGGACAGCAGTTTCTCTCTCTCTCTCTCTCTCTCTCTCTCCAAGTGGCTTCTTGACATGGCTAGCTTG
The DNA here is from genome assembly GCF_028878055.3 of Symphalangus syndactylus. NCBI lineage: Eukaryota > Metazoa > Chordata > Mammalia > Primates > Hylobatidae > Symphalangus > Symphalangus syndactylus. The sequence continues at coordinate 143,072,155 of NC_072430.2, read as the reverse complement.
GGTTCATCATAGAATTGTGGCCTCAAGGTAGTTGGACTTCTCACATAATGGCTGCCTACCCTCATCCCCTTTCAAGTGAGCACCAAGATACCAAAACAAAAGCACCAAAGTTTCTTCAATCTGGTCTTAGAAGTCACGCAGTATCAAGTCTCCTGCATTCCACTGATCAAAACAGTCATAGGGCCTGTCTAAATTCCAAGGGAAGGGAACCATAGACCCCAACTCTTGAAGAGAGGACTGTCGCCATCTTTAATCTGCCATTCTTATCTTTTAAAAGAAAAAATTCACTCAGAAGTCAGGAAAGGCTGCAATGCTCTGGAGGAAACCAACTGAAGAAAATAAACAATGCACTCCTAAATAACCAATGGGTCAAAGAAAAAAATCACAAGGGAAGCTAGAAAATACTTTGAAGTGAGTGAAACAAAAACACAACATACCAAAACTTATGGGATGCCACTAGAGCAGTGCTTAGAGGGAAATGTCTAGCTATGAATGCTAGATCACAAAACAACAAAGATCTGAAATCAATAACCTAACCTTCCACTTGCAAACCCCAGTGGTAGATAATCCCTAAGAAAACAAGAAACATAAGAGCCAACCCAACTGAAAACAAGCAGAAGGAAGGAAATAATAAAGATTAGAGCAGAAATAAGAGAAACAGGGAATAGAAAACCAATGGAGAATATCAATGAAACCCAAAAGCTGGTTCTTTGAAAAGGTCAACAAAACTGACCAACCTTTAGCTAGACTGACTAAGAAAAAAGAGGAATGACTCAAATGACTAGAATCAGAAATGAAAATGGGGACATAACTAAGGACCCTGAAGAAATAGAAAGTGTTGTAAAGGAATACCATGAACAATTATACACCAACAAATTGTATAACTTAGATGAAATGGACAAATCCCTAGAAAGACACAAACTACTGAAGCTGACTCAAGAAGACAATGTGAATAGACTTATAACAAGTGAAGAGATTGAACTAGTAATTCAAAAATTACCCAGAAAGAAAAGTCCAGGCCCACGTAAGCTTTATCACTGAATTCTGCCAAACATTTAAAAAATTAATATGCATTCTTCACGACTCTTCCAAAAATTAGAAAAACCGCAGGAACATTTCTTAACTCATTTTATGAGGTCACTATTACCCTGATGCTAAAACCAGAAAACACATTACAAGAAAAGAAAACTACAGACCAGTATCTCATACGAATATAAACAAAAAAATTCTCAGCAACATACTAGCAAACTAAATCTGCAACATATAAAAAGAGTTATACATACACCCATGGCCAAGTGGGATTTGTCCCAGAAATGCAAGCTTGGTTCAACATCTGAAAATAAATGAATATAATACATCATATCAATAAAATAAAAAACAAAAGTCATATAATATTCTCAATAGAACCAGAAAAGGCTTTTGACACAATTCAACACATTTTCATGATTTAAAAAAACACTCAACAAACTAGAAAACAGAAGAGAACTTCCTCACTTAATAAAGTGCATCTACAAAAAACTTACAGCTAAGTTCATGCTTGATTGTGAAAGACTTGATGTTTTCTCCCTCATATCATCAAAATTGATACCTTTTGTGCTTCAAAGGACACCATCAAGAAAGTAGAAATAACTCAGTGAACTGGAGAAAATACTTACGAATAACATGTCTGATAAAAGACTTGTATTCAGAATACATAAAGAACTCTTCTAACTCAATAATAAAGATAAATAACCCAATTTTAAAATGAGTTAAGAAGATTAAGTAGACATTTCTCCAAACCAGAGACACAAATGGCCCATAAGCACATGAACAGATATTCAGAATCACTTGTCGTCAGGGAAACACAAATCAAAACCACAAGGAGATACCACTTCACACCTACAAGGATTTCCAGAAATCCAAATGTTCATCACCTGACAAATGGATAAACCAAATGTGGTCTGTCCATACAATGGAGTATTATTCCACCATAAAAAAGAATGAAGTATCGATACATGCTACAACATGGATGAACCCTGAAAACATTATACTGAGTGGAAAAAGCTGGACACAGAAGGCTGTATATTACATAATTCCATTCATATAGAAGATTCACAACAGGGAAATCTATGGAGACAGAAAGCAAATTTGTGGTTGCTTAGGTCTGTGAGGAAGGGTAAAGCTAAGGAGGTGGTAACTAAGTGGGGGTGGGGGTGGGGGTCCTTGTTCTTAGAGCTCCCAAGATGGTGGCAGGATGCTTACAAGATGGTGGCAAGCCTCTTGCTTGCTGACCTGGGGTTCTTGGCCTCATGGATTCCAAGGAATGGAATCTTGGGCCATGCGGTGAGTGTTATAGCTCTGTTAGAAGCTGTGGGTCACATAACCCAGCGACTAGTGTTCAGCTTGATTAGGACAAACCCGGGCACTTAGCCGTGCAGAAACAATGGCGAGCCTTTAGCCCGATCGGGAGCGGCAATGGGTGCCTCGCTGGATCAGGAGCACAGCGGACACCCTGCTGGATCCAGAGGGGTGGAAGTCAGCGGCGGGTCTGCGACGGCGGCAAACAGCAGTGGTGGACAGCAAGCGAAAGCTCAGCTCGAGCTGCAACAAATACGGACCAGAAGAGTGTGCACCTGCAAGATTTAATAGAGTGAAAACAGAGCTCCCATATAATGGGAGGGGACCCAAAGGGGTTAGCCATCGCTGGCCCCAATGCCTGGGTTTATATCCCGATCATTGTCCCTCCCCCTGTGCTCTCAGGTGATAGATGATTGGCTATTTCTTTACCTCCTGTTTTAGCCTAATTCGCATTTTAGTGAACTCTCTTTACTACCTGATTGGTCAGGTGTGAGCTAAGTTGCAAGCCCTGCGTTTAAAGGTGGATGCGGTCACCTTCCCAGCTAGGCTTACAGATTCTTAGTCAGCCTAGGAAATCCAGCTAGTCCTGTCTCTCATAAGGAGGATCAACATGTTTGAAAAAGAACCATGATGACAGTTGCACAATTCTGTGAATGTACAAAAAACACATAATTGTATTATTTAAAGGGGTGCATCTTAGTCTGTTCAAGCTGCTATACCAAAATACCAACAACTGGGTAGCTTAAAAACAACAGAAATTTATTTCTTACAGTTCTGGGAAGTCCAAAATCAAGGCACTGGTAAGTTCAGTGTCTGCTAGGGGCCCACTTTCTGGTTGACACATGGCACCTTCTAGCGGCAGCCCCACATGGTGGAAAATAGGAAGAAGAATAGCTCTCTGGGGCCTGTTTTAAAGGGGTACTAGTCCCATGCACCTAATCACCTCCCAAAGTCTCCACCCCAACACCATTACTTTGGAGATTAGGTTTTCAATACACGAATTTTGGGGACATATGGACATTCAGACCACAGCAGACTAAGTTGTATGAGATATCAGCTTAGACATATGTGGCGAATTATATATCAATAAAGCCATTATTTTTTTAAAGTCATAGAACCTTTCCAGACTTGTGGGGAGTTGGCAGTTGACCCCACCTCCTGATAGAAGGAATGTCAAAGACTTTGAGGACATCTTTAATCTGCCACACTAAACTTTTTAAAGAAAAAAAAAACACTCAGATTCAACCTTCTTGAAAATCAGCACTGTGATTTAAAAATTACAGCCCCTGCTGGGCTCAGTGGTTCATGCCTATAATCCCAGCACTTTGGGAGGCTGAGGTGGGTGGATCACCTGAGGTCAGGGGTTCAAGACTAGCCTGGCCAACACAGTGAAACCCTGTCTCTACTAAAAATACAAAAATTAGACAGGCATGGTGGCAGGTACCTGTAATCTCAGCTACTAGGGAGGCGGAGGCAGGAGAATCGCTTGAACCAGGGAGGTAGAGGCTGCAGTGAGCTGATATTGCACCATTGCACTCCAGCCTGGGCGACAAGAGCAAGACTCTGTCTCAAATAATAAATAAAAATAAAAATAAAAATTACAGCCGTTAAACAAGGCTCAGCAAACTGCCTTTAGTCCAAATCCAGCCTCACCTCCTGCTTGTGTAAATAAAGTTTTATTGGAACACAGCCACACCCACTGTGGCTTTCTCAAAATACAGCAGAGTTGAGTATGTGTGACAAGGACCAAATGACTCACAAAGCCTAGAATATTTACCATCTGTCCCTTTACAGAAAACATTGCCGATTCCTGCCCCAAAACAAAACAAACAGACAAACAAAAACTCAGAAAAGCTGAAAGTAAAAGGGTGAGCAAAACATGTGGCAGATTAAAAAAAAAAAAAAAAAAGTATCTGCCCACATGAAACCTTGCAAATGACATCATCCCTCACTGGGTGCTGGTTCTCCTCCAGCACCTTCACTGCCCTCAGCCAGCAGCCACAGTGGGATGGATCAGCTCCAGACACCAAAGTGCAGGGCTTGGCACGAGGCTGGGCTGGGCGTCTGTGCATCGGTAGAACGATGGGCCTTCCCCAGCCGTCCAGGCAGAACACTTCCGCCGGTGGTCAGAAGCCCACCCTACCTTCCGCAGCGTGGTTCCAGCCCTAAGCCCAGTTACAGCCTGTCACAAGTTGGGTTCCCCAGGAAGTGGTCCCTGGCCTGGGGATGACTGCAGGTTTGCAGGTGAGAGCACACCCGTGGACAGGATGCGCCCTCCTGGCGAGGGTCCTGCTTGCCTCTTCTGGCTCCTGGGGGCTGTCGGCACTCCTGGCTGTGGCCCCATCTTCCCCATACCCGGCATTGTCTTCACATTGCCTTCTCCTGTCCGTGTCTGTCCTCTTCTGTCTCTTAAAAGGACATTTGCCGCTGGATTCAGGGCTCACCTTCATCCAAGATTATCTTAAGATCCTTAATTTCATCTGTGCAGACACTTTTGTCCATGGGGTCACATTCTCATCTTCTGGATACACATCACTCTCAGGGCCACCATTCTACCCGCCTCATCTGTGTGCAGCAGTCTGGACCCACAAGCTGTGTCCCCTCTGCTGCCCAGTGGAGTTGAGTGCCTGGCACCCAACACCCAGACAGGGTGGCCACCAACCTGGCCGAGGGGACTGTTCCCAAGATGATCATAGGACATCAGGCAGGGCTCCTGAGCCAGCCCCCCACCAAGCCTGCCTCGCTCCCAGTACGGCCAGAAGAGTAGCTGAGGCCAACCCCTGAAGCAGCCAAGGCATCCTCTAAGCCCAGAAATGCCAGGGATCAGGGGCTGCCCAGCTCCAGACGGGGTCATCACACTCCAACCCTCGGAGGGGCCCCCCCGCCTCCCAGCTCCAGACAGGGCCATCACACTCCCGATCCACAGAGGGCCCCCCCAAACGCCTCCCAGCTCCAGACGGAAGCACCTGCCCAGCTTCACCGACCTCCATGCCGCGGCCTGGGGTCTTGCTCCAACGCAAGAGAACATGGGTCTCGTTGAGGGCTCCTCTGCCCCACGTCTCCTGCTCCTGGACACCCAGGCCTGCCCTCACCACTGCCGCTGGACACCGGGCAGGGGTCCTGGCCACTCTTCTGGAGGGCCAGTCTGATGTTGCAGGTGCAGCCAATTCACTGTTTGTCCCTCACAGTATGCCAGAGTCCCTCCACCCTGCGAGAGCCGCTCCCAGGGCCCAGTCCTCCCCCGAGAGGTGATGATGAGTGCAGTATGGAACTATCTGCCAACCAACCTCAGGTGGCCTATCAGGGGTGTCCTGCCCCACGGGGCCATGCATGGTGTGGCCCTCCCCGGTGCTGTCACGTCTGAATGTGGCCCTGCAGACTTGTCCCCACTGGGCTGGAGCACATCCCCCGGGACCTGATCCCAGGAGCAACACGAGCAGCTCGCACACAGCTCCATGGATGCCCCCCACAGCGGGAGAGACAGGAAAGGCCAGCTCCAGCTCCGAGTCCCACACCTCGCTCTTCAAGCTGGGAAAATGATGCTGTTACCTTGGGAGGTGAGACCCCCCAGATGGGAACCTCGACCCTGGGAGCTGGTGTGTTCCCGGAATTCGGGGGAATATTTCATTCCCTGCACATGGTGTCTGGACTTTCATATCCCTCCTCCCAGGCACCCAAGCATCACTTCACAACCCCGTGCTCAGCAAGCCCCAGAGAAAACTCCTCAATAAACTATGAGTGTTAATACCCGATGCAATAAGATGTGATTAAATTTTACACGAGGGAGGGGCGTAGGTACTTCAGAATCGTAAAAACAGCTTTTCCACCAAACTGTCAGCATTAGACGCAAATATGAGAGCAAAGGGGCGCCCGGGCTTACTCAGATTGCTCAGTTTGTTTACACTAAGTGCGCACAACATAAAAAACACCTGCTGCACTTTTAAAATCAGTCCTCTCCATTGTGCACAGGAAAGTTAGAGTTTGGAGAGGTTTTTTATATTTTGATAATGCCACCCATTTTGTGGTGTATAAAGAGTGAGAAGATACAAGGCTTATTTAAAAACTAAAAGTATCCAGACTCCTCCCAAAAGAAATCAAGATGAAAAAACACCCGAAGGAGGGCAGCCAAGTGGTGAGACCTTCCGAAATCTTCTGTGCTGACCCCCACCCCAGCAGGCCGTGGCAGAGAAGGGCCTGGGGAGGCCGGGAGGTGGAGGGCGGGCACAGCCCCTGCCTCTCCTCACTCCCTGAGGCGCCCACCTCCAGGGACCCCTTTCTAGTAGGTTAAATGGGTGCTGGCGCTCCACCACCTGCCCCAGCAAGCAAGCTGCAAAGCGGGCACCGGGCAGGCCCACCCAGCTGTGTTATCGGAAACTGAGGAGGACCAACTGCCCCAACCAGAGAGAACCAACAGAGACCCCCAGAGGGGCAGCAGCTCAGAGGTCAAGTGCAGGGGCCCTGCACCCACTCCCTCGCTGTGGGACCTCGGGGTGTGACTGAAGCCACAGATTCACTGAAGCCACTTTTCTCACCTAAAAACTGGGGACCTGGGTCCTACCTCTAGGACGGCTGAGGGAAGTGCCGCGACACGGCTGCGGTTACTGCTGTTGGGAGATGCAGCTGAGGAAACACACCCTGGGAAGAGCAGGCCAGCTTAGGAATGAAACCAGGGTGGGCTCCTGTAGAAGACGGTGGAAGGAACAAAAGCATTTAATCACCCGCTCCAGAAGCCCAGTGCAGGGAGCAGCAGGGAACTTTTAATGGCATTAATCCAGAAAGACAAACAGAGCCAGGAGAGGCTGCAGCAACCAGGGTTGTGCAAGGGGAACTCCCGGCAGATCCAAGAAAGCTGACTCCTCAGCCAGGAGCCCACACAGCCCAAAAGCGGCCTGGCTACCTGGAGGAGGCCTGGGAGGTGCAGGCGCGGGTGGCTCCACTGCCTCTGGAGGTCAGGAAGGGGGCCACATGCAGAGAGGTGGTCGGAGGCCTGTGTAAGACACTTCAGGCTCTCTCTGTCCCCTGACTGTGTCCGACCAGAAGACCAGCTGTTTCATTCCCCGGAGAGGGGGACACTGAGGGTCAGCGGACAGGGTGAGCAAAGTAAACAGATCTTACACACACTGTGCACAGACCTGCACCTCCATTCCAGCGGGCTCCCCAGGGCTGAGTCAGACTCGCCCCTCCAATAAAGAAAGACCTAAAGATGTGGCTGCATCCACAGCCCTCCAGCCCCAGGCGCTGCTCCAACACCCCACCCTGAAGCTACTGAACGGCAACCCTACCCAGGGTGGCCAAGTCAAATACAGGACCCAGATAAATGTGGATTTTAGATCAACAACAAATCATTTTTTAGTATAACTATGCCCTATGTCATATTTAGAACATACTTATACTAAAAAAAAATTCCAAATATAACTGGGCTTTCTGTAGTTTTTGTTGTTTTTAAATCTGGCAACTTTACTCCCACCCAACACACACACACACACACACACACACACACACACAGCTTATACATGTTTTTTTCACATCTCTCTCTTAGGTGAGAGCAGACAGCCAAGGAACACCCCAGTTTTGAGGAAAGCTCTGACAGAGAACAAAAGTGGGACGAGCAGCAAGTTACAGGAAAGACAAAGCTGGAAGAAATGCCCAGGCATTTTTTTCGGCATCAAAGGGCTCAGTGATGCCCTGTGGGCGGCGTGCAGGGAGACCCACTCGGAGACTCGTCCTGTGGCAATTCACGACCCTGGTGCAAATACAAGCTCCTACAAGTTTCCAGAGAAAAACAAGGAGGTTTCATAATGGATTGAGAACTAGGAAGATGCTGGGACTTCTCAGCCACAACCTCAGAAGCCAGAAACCAGCCAGGCACGGTGGCTCACGCCTGTAATCCTAGCACTTTGGGAGGCTGAGGCGAGTGGATTGCCTGGGCTCAGGAGTTTGAGATCGGCCTGGGCAACATGGCGAATCCCTATCTCTACTAAAAAAAATACAAAAAATCTGCCGGGCGTGGTGGTGTGCCCCTGTAATCCCAGCTACTTAGGTTAGGAGGCTGAGACATGAGAATTGCTTGAACGTGGGAGGTGGAGGTTGCAGTGCGCCAAGATCGCACCACTGCACTCCAACCTGGACGACAGAGTGAGATTCTGTCTCAAAAAAAAAAAAAAAAAAAAAAAAAAAAAGCCAGAAACCAAGGAGCAGTGCCCGCAAAATTCCGAGGGAAATGATTTCCAATCTGGAATTCTAAGCCCAAACTGTAGAAAAGAAAGATATTTTCAGAACTGCTAGATCTTCCCAAGTCACCACCTATGCATCCTTTCTCAAGAGGTTCCTGGAGGATAGCCAGAACCAGAGAGCCAACAGGTCGACCAGCAGAGGGGGAACGTGGGAGGCAGCATGGAGAACACTCAGCCCCAGCCAGGAGCGGAGGGGCTGCAGGGGGCAGGGGCATCCCCAGACAAGACCACCGCCCAACAGCCACCTTCCCTGGAGCAGGGTCCATGGCGTCAGGAGTGCGCTCTTCACGAAGAGGAAACAGAGACATGGTTTGTAAGGACATTTATACAATTATGGGAGAGGCTGGGGTTGTTGTGGTGATAAACACATAAAAACAATGCAAATGAAAACATAATTAACTCCGGAGAAAACAAAAAGTTGTTCAGGTAAGGGGAAGTAATATTATTCTAATGGCTTGGCTGTGAATAGTAAACGCTAACTATTCATCTTGGTGAAATGGTGAGATGCTGCTGGAAAAATGGAGGGATGGGATGTGTGTGTGTGTGTGTCTCTGTGTGTGCATGTGAGTGTATGTGTTAGAAAGAGACACACAGAATGGCCAGGCATGGTGACTCATGCCAGTAATCCTGGTACTTTGGGAGGCTGAGGCAGGCAGATCACCCGAGGTCAGGCGTTCAAGACAGCCTGGCTAACATGGTGAAACCCCGTCTCTACTAAAACTACAAAAATTAGCCAGGTGTGGTGGCATGCATCTGTAATCCCAGCTACTTGGGAGGCTGAGTGAGGCAGGAGGATTGCTTGAAGCCAGGAGGTGGAGGTTGCAGTGAGCCGAGATTGCGCCACTGCACTCCAGCCTGGGCAACAAGAGCAAAACTCCATCTCAAAAAAAAAAAAAAAAAGAAAGAAAGAGACACACAAGGAGACAGAGACAGAGAGAGAGCAGAGGACAGAATATGGGTCAAGGGTGAAGACAGAACTGGAGCCCGCCCTGAGGGAAGCCAGCAGACAATGCCCAAGGTGAAAAATCAGAAGTGTCAACATGAACATGTTATTCTAAGATATCCAGGTAAATACGAAAATAATTGGCTGAAAGACTAAAAGCGTTTGCCCCAGAGAAGAAACTGTAGGACAGCCCCGTGGAAGGGCTGCTGTTTTGCCTTTAAATTCTCTGCATGTATAACTGATAAAAAGGACAAGCAAATTTTTAAAGAAATAAAGTTTTCAAAAATGTAGGTAGGTGTGGAGTGAGAGCCAGGATAAAGATTGAGCCTTTTCAGCAATGGCTATGATTTAATATATGCCTTGGCAGGAAAGTGCAAACGTCTGGGGGTGGGTGTTGGCAATTGCACTGGGGAGGGCATTGGCCCCGGACCTTCATCTCACACACGCACGGCCCCAGCACCCTAAATCACACAGATTCGCCGTGAAAATGGTTTGTAAGTACAGGCAGCTTCAGGCCAAAACCTCAGCGGCCTAAGTTCCTCCTATGTGGAATGCTGAGGCCACCTGTTCCAGTTTCTTCTTGCTGCTGTAACAAATTACCACAGTTTAAAACAATAGGAATTTATTTTCTTACAATCTGAAGCTCAGAAATAAAAAAATCAGTCTCGCTGGGCTACGATCAAGTTGCCTTGTGAAGGCTCCGAAGGAGAATGTATTTCCCTGCCTTTCCCAGCCTGGAGGGGCCCCTGCAGGATGATCTCCCCATCCCAAAATCCTTGACTCAGTCACATCTGCAAAGACCCTTGCTATGATCTGACTGTCTGTGTCCTCCTGGAATTCGTGTGTTGAAACATAAACTCCCAGTGTGATGGTGTTAGGAGGCAGGACTCTGGGAGGTGACAAAGTCACAAGTGTGGAGACCCGTGGATGGGATTAGAGCCTCATGAAGGGGGCCCCAGAGCACTGCACTGGTCCTTCCACCGTGTAGGACACAGTGAGAAGGTGTGTAACTAGCCTGCGAACCAGAATTGGGGTCCTCTCCAGACACCGCCTCTGCCAGTTCCTTGATCTTAGACTTGCCAGGCTCCAGAACTGTGAGAAATACATTTCTGTTGTTTCTAAGCCACTCAACCTACAGTGTTTTGTTGGAGCAGCCAGAACGGACTAAGACAGGGGTCCCCAACCTCCCGGCCGTGGACCGGTACCCGACTGTGGCCTGTTAGGAACCAGGCCACACAGCAACAGGTGAGCGGTAGGTGAGCCAGCATTACCGCCTGAGCTGCCTGAGCTCTGCCTCCTGTCAGATCATTAGATTCTTACAGGAGCATGAACCCTACTGTGAACTGCACGTGCTCGGGATCTAGGTTGCCTTATTCTCCCTATGAGAATCTAACGCCTGATGATCTGAAGTGGAACAGTTTCATCCCAAAACATCCCCACTCCCCTCGGGTCTGTGGAAAAATTGTCTTCCACGAAACCGGTCCCCGGTGCCAAAAAGGTTGGAGACCACTGGACTAAGACATCCTTTTGCCATCTAAAGTTACGGTCACAGGATCCGGAGATTAGGGTGAGAATATCTCTGAAGGCGGCCACACAGCCCACCACAGCCCTGCAGTTGGTGACATGGCAACAGAAGCCAGAGGTTAGAGTGACTCATGGAGGGGGAGGGCCACGGATGAAGGAAGGCGTCTGCAGAAGCCAGAAAAGACAAAGAAATGTATTTTCCCCTTACAGCCCCCAGAAGGATCCACTGTGGACTTCTGACCCCAGAGGCGTAATAGAGAAGATGAGTGTTGTTTTAAGCCACTGGCTGTGTGGTAATTTGTGGCCACAACCCTGGGAAGCGATGTGGCCTTCGGGTAGCGCCTCCCTGCAGCTGCCTTGGGGCACTAAGGGGCCTGAGAACCGAGAAGGAACCGGGAGACAGGCTGGGCTGTGCCTGTGGGTAGTTCTGGCTCGAGTGCAGGGGTGGCTCTGGGTGCCAAGCAGGGTCACGTTTCCCAGTCCCTGAGTCCACCAGGAGTGTCCAGGCATCTGGGACACCTGGCAGCGAAAGGAGGCCGGCTCCTTGGAAGCCACAGTGACCAGCGTGCCCAGGCATTGCACAGAGGGCAGATGTGAGGGGCGCTCAGTGTGGCCTCGGTCAACACCCTACCTGGCCTTGGGCTCTCAAAAGTCATTTTAGGCTGAAGGTGGTCAATGAATCACATCTGAAGGCGCAGGGGCCTTGGGCCCTCCTGGCTAACAGAGTTCCTTAGGAGCACAGAAACCCAAACGGAACCGCCTTGGAAAGTCCACCCAGTCACTGCGGGGTCTGGGCGGGGGTGGAGGTGCAAGGTCCCCAGATATTCTCAGAGATTTTCACGCCATCTCAGCAGCACATTCAGAACTCAGCCTGCGCCGGCTGCAGCAGGAAGAAAGAATTATGACTTGTGACTTTGGAAAGCGAGAAGCTGCCCGGATTCCCCCTCCATGAGACATTTGGGGTGGGAAGTTCAGGGAGAATTTCAACTGCAAGACCAAGGTGATTTAGAAGGTAAAACATTTGCGTTTGTGTCAAATTTCCACACCTTCCCCCTCCGGATCCCGCCGCCCCTGCTTCCCACACAGTGCGGCTCCCCCCGCGGCCCGCCTGATGACAGCCCGCTTTGGGGGCTCACGTCTGCAGGTTAGAGCCCCCCCAACCCCGGCAGCCCTCCAGCCCCCTCGGGGCTCCACCCAAGCCCTTCCTCAGGCTGGATCAGCTCCCCAGGCCACCCCGGGGTGGAAACTCGCCCTCCCGCTGTGGCCCAAGCGCTCACACTGCCTCCATTGTCCGGGCAGCCCAGCTGGCCCGAGGCCAGCCTCACCCCAGCTATTACAGATTTTTCAAATCCTTCCATTTATGTATTTGGTTTGGTAGCTTTAGGTTGATGATGTACTTAATTTCACCACTATATTGAGTTTGAATGAGCTGAAAGGAAAACATGCAAATAGAGAACAATGCCTGGCCAGCCCCATGAGCCCAGAGGACAGGTTTTTCCCATCGGCAGTCTGCTGCACGCCCTTGGCCATTTTCCTCCTGAAGCTATAGGTGCACCCCAGGCGTTTTCTTTCAGGCAGCTTTGGAATCAGTGCAGGTCCCAGCACCCAGCTGGACTCCTTTTGGGACTGCTCTTTCTTGGGACTTTTAAATACAGCAGGGTTAGCAGGAGGGTTCCTCTGTCACATAAATATCTGATCCTCAGGGGTGGCAGCCCCCAAGCTTTTCCCACTCACGGTAGATGCGGAATACCATGAAGATCTGTGGACAGAGTGGGCAATCTGCTCCTCAATCCACCCCTCCCTCACTCTAGAATGTGCACTTTCGCTACAGTTTTGCAAAAGTGGTTTTTGTAAAGGTAGTAAAAGAACAGAATAGCAAAATAAAATGGTCCAGTAGGTAAACCCAGGTATTTTAGAGAAGTTGCTTCTCTCTAGGCTTCCTTTGATGGGGGGCCTTGCTTCAGGCCAGTGACAGAAGCTTGCCTCAGTGGGGGGGGCCTCAGCGGTCACCTCTCCAGGTTTGAGACCTGAGTGCACTCCAGCCACCCCAATGGCCTGAGTTCCGAGGCGTTGTGTCCACACCTCAGCCACAGGGCCAGCTGCCTGGGCCGGCGACCACACAGCCCCGCCGTACCCATGCTTGGAAGGGGGTCCACACGTGGTGGCCACAGCTCTGTGGTCACTGTCTTGAGATTCTTCATAATTTTCTTTGAATGTGTTTCATAAATAAAGTCTGGTGGGACAGTGGAGCTCGCAGCTCCCAGCAGCCCCACCCCCACAGGATGTGTGCTCTGCCCTCACCCAGCACCTGGGCGGGAGGGTCAGGGTCAGGCGCACACAGCCCGCCTCCCACCCTGAGTGCCAAAGTCACAAGGTAGGCCGGGCTCCTGTGTGGGCCATGCATTTGCGCAGCTCTGCTGCGGGGGTGGGGAGAGGGTCTGCCACCCAGCCCAGAGGCCCCTGCACTTGGAAACAGCCATAGAAATCCAAGCAAGCCCTGGCCTCGGGACAGGTCTACAAAGCCCAGCTTGGCCTCTGCCACCTCAGCCCAGAGTCCCCTGCGCTTGGAAACAGCCCTCCCATCCAAGCAGGCCCAGAGAAGGGCCACCGAGAAGACCTACAAGACACCCCACCCAGACCATTCACATCCCCGTCTCCACCCTGAGCTGCACAGCACTGCATTGCACCCCTTCGTGGCACTCACTGTGATGAGATGGTGCACACTGAATTCTTTTCTTGTTTTTTTTTGTTTGTTTTTGTTTTTGTTTTTTTGACACAGGGTCTCCCTCTCTCACCCAGGCTGCAGTGCAGGTGGCACAATCTTGGCTCACTGCAACCTCTGCCTCCCAGGTTCAAGCGATTCTCCCTCAGCCTCCTGAGTAGCTGGAATTATAGGCGCATGCCACCACAACCCAGCTAATTTTTGTATTTTTAGTGGAGACACGGTTTCACCATATTGGTCAGGCTGGTCTTGAACTCCTGACCTCAGGTGATCCACCCACCTTGGCCTCCCAAAGTGTTGGGATTATAGGCATGAGCCACTGCGCCTGGCCCGAATTCTTTACAGACACACAGTGAGAGAAGTCCAGCTGCATCCAGGCTCTGCTAGTCACTTGCTGAGTGACTACAGTGAGTTTCTTAACCTCTCTGTGCCTCGGTTTTCTCACCAAAAAAACAGAGGGGACAGACTCTCTGTGTCAGTGGGATGATGCATGTGAAGAGCCTGGCCCAGCACCCAGCTGATACCTCACAGGCCTCTGGAGCGACTTGCCCCTCTCCTGCACCTGCATGCACAACTGTGCTTGGCTGCACACACATACACTCACACACATACACACACACTTATGCGTGCACACACACTCATGCACGCACACACACTCATGCACACACATTCATGCACGCACTCGTGCATACACACTCATGCACACACATGCGTACACACTCATGCACACATACACACTCATGCACACACATGCACGCGTACACATGCACACACTCATGCACACACATACACACATGCACACACTCATGCTCACATGAGCACACACGGACACTCATGTACACACGCACATGCACACAGAGATGTGTGCACAGACATGCACACATACTATGCACACACACACATGCACACACATATGCAGAGATGTGTGCAGACATGTGTGCACACACACCCCCTCTCAGTGAACACAATCCATACTCTACACTTGTGTTTCTTACAAAGCCCAAACGTGGGCCTTGAAGATCACAGGCAGGAAACAGATATTTCTTAAATAAATAAATGAATAATACACTCTTTACATCATGATTTTCTTCCGTCTGTTAAGTCCCCAGGAGATTCTACTCTTGTCCTGCTTTGTAATTGCATCCTTTACTAATCTGAGACTTAACATACATATCTTTGTTTTATTTCTAATACAGTCTAACTTAACCAACAACCCGAGGCCAGAAGCTGTCCACAGGACATTTACTGTATGCTCAGAGGTGAGCGACCTCTAAAGCCCCCGCAGAACTGAGCATACAGTAAAGGCGTCAGAAAAGTGGTTGTGCCAATGAATGAGTGAATGAATGAGTGAATGGCGTGGTGTCCTCATAGCCAATAGGATTTGTCTCCACACCAGCTTGGAGCTCTGTAGAGGGTGTTCCTGAGGCTGAGTCTGTCCTCCATGAAGAGGGGTTGCTGACAGGCTGATGGTGTCTGTCCTGGTGTGAGAGGTGGCTGTTGGGTCATTGATGGGCTGGTGGTTTCTGTCCTGGCGTGGAGGTGGCTGCGGGGTTGTTGACAGGCTGATAGTGTCTGTTCTGGCATGGGAGGTGGCCATGGGTTGCTGATGGGCTAGTCGTATCTCTCTTGGCATGGGAGGTGGCCGTGGGGTCGCTGACAGGCTGGTGGTATCCGTCCTGGGCATGGGAGGTGGCCGTGGGGTCACTGATGGGCTGTGGTGACTATTCTGGTGTGGGAGGTGGCCAAGGCAAGAGAGGGCTTCACCTATGCCAACCCAGATAGCCCTTCTAATTTTAGAGATAAGAAAACTGAGGCCCGGAGAGAAAAGTGAGATCCTGAAGGTGAGCCCACGTTGGTTTGAGTGGAGAAAGAAGGAAGAGCATGGCACCCACTCCAGGAACTCAGCAGCCCGGGAGTGAGACAAATGTCTTCAGTCCGAGCTCGGCACATGCAAATAGAGGCAGCGGATCTTGTACCGCCTGGGCAGGTTTCCGCCACCCAGTAGTTACCATATTGCAGGGAATGGGGTTCGATATGAAGGAAACGGTCAATAGCTCTTTCAATACCCTAAACCCACTCAGGCTGCCAACATCGCATTCTGCAGGGCAGTTTCCATTCCCTTAGTCAAAAAAAAAAAAAAAACAGGAATCACTTAATATGAAACTACAAATGAGATTAATATAAAGATTTTTAAAGTTTATTTTGCTCTGACTAGGACCCCAATAACTATATGTATCTGTTAAATAAATGCAGCCCCGGAGTATTATTTCATGAAGCTTCAGAGTCCTCTAAATTCCTCGCCAGCCCCAGCCCTGTGAAAAGAGCAGAATTCAAGAACCGCAAGAGCGTGCACTTGGCGGAGCAGCCGCGCCGGTCACAGGGCCCTTTGTGTGACTGCACATACTTTGGCTTGGGGCAGAGAAAACGCTTTTGCCAAAAGGGTTATTATTACCTGAACCATGATTCATGCAAGTGCTTCCTGGGAGGGGTGTTTTATTATGATTTCTCAGCTCTCAGCTCCTTCTTGCCCCCAAAGTGGGGCTGGGCTGCATTCCTATGATACTGGGCTGTTCATAAAACACAAACGGTCCATTCACTGTGCCCCAGGGGCCGCTGGAGGATGACTCCTACCTCTCAGCCTGGCCCTCCAGCCACAGTCCTCACCCCAGGGGAGCCAGCCTGGGGGTCCCTATAGTGAGCCTGGCTGCAGCGGCCGCATCCTGGCATCAAACCTCTTTTCCGTCTGTTCTAAGTGGCCGACCTTCCAGTCACAGAAAACAGCCATTATGGATGGCACTGCAGGACCCCCATTCCACAGGAAGGAAACGAGGCCACCCCTGTACTGGGTCCCAGGACTGGGCACATGCATGTGGTCAGGTCCCCTCAGTGTGTCCTGGCTGTGCCAATGGCACCATTGGGGTGGGCTGCTTCCGCCTTGCCCAGCCCCTAATGATGTCAAAGGAGGACACAGACCACGCACCGAGAAAAGGAATCTTACTCACAAGTAAGGTTTGCAGGAGGGTCAAGCTGGAGAAAGACGGCGCACCAGGAAACATACACCAGGTATTTAAAGATGAGACATAGGCCGGGCACAGTGGCTCACATCTGTAATCCCAGCACTTTGGGAGGCTGAGGCGGGCAGATCACAAGGTCAGGAGTTCAAGACCAGCCTGACCAACATGGCAAAACCCCGTCTCTACTAAAAATACAAAAATTAGCCGGGCATGGTGGGCACCTGTAATCCTAGCTACTCAGGAGGCTGAGGCAGGAGGATCGCTTGAACCCAGGAGGCAGAGGTTGCAGTGAGCCGAGATGGCACCACTGCACTCTAGCCTAGGCGACAGAACGAGACTCTGTCTCAAAAAAAAAGATGAGACACAGACAAGATCCCACAGCTATCAAGTTTACAGCAGGTCTGTTCCTGCTTTGGTAGAAAAATGGCCATTTTTAACATGATTCTCCTACCTGGACAGTCAAAGCAAACATTTCTACACCCAGTATTGCAGGAGTCAGAGAGACTTACAGGAAGTGTCCAGGTTTCTTTATCTGGGGGCGTGGAGCTTATGCCCCTAGAGCTGCATGGGCCTCCAGCCTCACCCACCTCCACAACTCACTTCTCACAGCCCCATCTCTCTGCCCCACAGGACGAAGGGAGACCCGCTTTCTTCCTGAGTCAAGAATCCTCGTGCAGGAGCCCAGAGCCCAGTGGGAAGGGGCTTCCTGTGCGGCTGTGGGCTCTGGGGAGGCTGAGGTGGCTCCCTCGAGTTCTGCCGCTCTCCCCAGAGATGACGGCTTATTCCAGGAAACACGGCCCCATAGCTAGCTCACCCAGGAGGAGGCCACTCATCCAGCTGGAACACAGTGCCCTCTGACCCTCAGAGGGAGGGGGCCCGCCCGATGGAGGCTGGCCTTGCTTCTCTTCATCGGGACCACACCCTCCCAGGAGCCACCTGAGCATTGCTGCCTCTTGCCCAGCCCCATCTCACCCTCAGACCTGCACGTCCCACACAGCAGCCGCCAGCCACAGGAGGCCACCAGGCACGAGACAAGGAAGCTGTCACAGATAGGCCACCAATGTCAAAAGCACACCACATGTCAAAGACTCGGGACGACAAGGAAGCACAGTATCACATTCACAATTTTATATTATCATAGATTGAGATAGCATTTTAAACAGAGGGTTTAATAAAATACGTTGTTAGAGTGGATGGCCCATTTCTTTGTACTGTTTTAATACAGCATAGACACAGGAAGAAGGAGCCACAGCAGGTGCCATTAACAGATGTGGCCTGCATTTATGTGCAGTGTCCACCATTGCCCTAGACTGTCCCGGCCACACTCAGCTCCATATTCACCCCCCAGCTCGGCACAGAGCACCTGCCCCTGCTGGTAACTGGGTCCAGAAGGTCAGAAACTCCCTGAAGAGTGGCCTCAGGGAGCCTGGATCGCAGGCCTCGTGTCCAGCCGGCCTCCTCCCTGGAACAGTCCCGAGACCTCCTTGGTTGGCCCCTCTCCTGGCGCCCTTAAGGACTCACATTTCCCCCAGTCCCCATGCTGCCAAGTTCCTCCCCAACCCCCTGCCTCCCCTTCATCACAGACACAGGAGCCTCCGCTGGACCGCCTTCCCGAGTGGCCCCTTGAGGACTTGGCCTTGCCTGGAACTGCCCGGGCCTCTGTAGGGCTGCCCCTCCCTGAGGGCAGGACTCGGAGGGGCTTCCTCCACCACGCCTCCATTCAGCACCCCGCTCACTCCATCTCTACCCTGTACCCTGCTTCCTAGCTCTTAACCCCATCTGATAGTCAATCTTCACTTATTTTCCGTGAAGCCTCTGTCCTTCCAGCAAAATACAAGCTCCCTGCAGGCCCAGACTTTCACTGCCCCTCACAGCCTGGAAGTCGGACAGTGAGAGCCCCACGTGTCCCATGTCCATCCCCATGTGCAAAGGTGCCTGTGTCTCAGAGGCTGAGGGGCTGTTCTGTCGCAAGCCTCCACCCACACTCACCAGTCATCCTAAGTTCCATCCACTCCCCTTCCCGTCTCCATGCTTCCCCGTCCTGGGTCTCTCCCCCAGCCCACTCAGGGTCTCAGCCCACTCAGGGTCTCAGCCCTCTCGCTGTGTCTGCCTCTGCTGCCTTCTCCTCCAGCCTCTTGTCTTCTGAGTGGAGCTGCCTAAGTGGCAGTGTCCCCAGGGTCCACCCATTCCCTGCGTGCTCTCTCCAGGGAGCTCGGTGATGTCCACAGTTGAGACCCCTGGGATCCTGAGGAGAGTTTTTGAGGGGATATTAAACTGGATTGGGGTGGACACATTATCATGAGCTTACGGGACAGGCTGAAGTCAGCAGGTATTTCAAACCCTGCCCGGGCTGTGGCTGCTCCCGCCTGGACAGGTAGCGACAGCTCTCCAAAAGCTGCGGTCCTCACCCATCAGGGTACCAGCTGCCTCAAGGGTGCCTGGGCCAGCACCACCCTCACAAGAAGCCAGGAGTCTACTCCGGACCGATGGCCACATGAGACCCTTGGAGAGCCAGGGGAAGGGTGGGGACAGGCTCACTGCCTCCTTCTCTCCATAAATGCCCCTGCCTTTCTGTGGGATGCTGGTGGTTATGGTGCCAGGAAGGGAAGCACGTGGGATCTGCCACCTCCTTGACACCCTCTTCCTTCCAGCTGTGTGGAGAAGCAACTCACCTGTTCCCAAGATGCCAGTGGGCACACACAAGGTCAATAAGCTCACCCGGTTCTCGATGCTACACAAAAAAATCACACACTAGCCTCGCTGCCCCCCATTGTTCAGAACCAGCCTGGTCCTCTGGAGCAGAGGCACCCAGATGTCCCGTGGGCACCACAGCAGGACCCGCATGCCATCCTCCATCACACCCTAAATCTGATCCTCAGCAACACCCACTCTTCTGTCTGCTTTGCCGTCCAGTCCAGAACCTTCTCATCTTCAGCACCTCTCAACCCTCAGCCAGCAGGTCTCCAGCCCTGCTCACTTAGCTCCTATGTATTTCCGGGATCCCCCGCCCAGCCCTCCTTGCCCTGCCCTAACCCAAACCTGGCATCTCACCATGACTGTGGCAGCCTCTCCCCATCTCTTGCTCCTTTTCAGAGCCTCCTCCCCAAAGGGTCCTCACAGAGACCTATGTCCATGGTAAAGCACCGTGAAAGTTGTCAGAAGCAAAATGGAGTTGCTTGTGTTTAAAATAACCCTGACAAATAGAACCAGAGAAGGGCATGGAGAGAGAGTTCTCCTGCACAAATGCCTGATAACAGAAACTATCACAAAAGACTGTGAAAACCACCACCCAGGCCAGGCGCGGTGGCTCACACCTGTAATCCCAGCAGTTTGGGAGGCTCAGGAGGGTGGATCACTTGAGGTCAGGAGTTCAAGACCATCCTGGGCAACATGGCAAAACCCTGTCTTTACTAAAAATACAAAAACTTAGCCAGGCATGGTAGTGCACGCCTGTAATCCCAGCTACTTGGGAGGCTGAGGTAGGAGAATAGCTTGAATCCAGGAGGCGGAGGCTGCAGTGAGCCGAGTTCGTGCCACTGCACTTCAGCCTGGGCGACAGAGTGAGATTCTGTCTCAAAAAAAAAAGAAAGAAAGAAAAGAAGCCCACCACCTTGCACAAAGGCTGTGGCACAAAAAAATAATTCTGTGAGGACATCTGCCCAGCAACTGCCTGACCAGCCTTGGACTGGCATCACCCTTGTGACTGATCTTTGTAGCATGGATAATCATCCCAAAGCAATGACATAATCCTCCTCATTTTAGTAACCAGTGTCTTTTCCCTCCCTGAGTGCGTACATGGCTTACTCTGGCACACGTACTCCCACTGCAGTGCTCCATTCCCAGATACGGTCCATTTTCCTTCAGAGTCTCTGTCTGTTATTTAGGCTAACAGGACCTGGCGCTTTGGGGGTTATACCATCCTGTGAGCTCCCATTCACCCACAGGATAAAAGTCCAAATGTTTAGTTAGTTTTTGAAAAAGAAACAAGTCTCTCAGTATCTCCAGTCAGGAATTTACTATGAATCTATGTGCCCTAGAACTTAAAGTGTAATTTAAAAAAAAAACCACTTTGTCTTCCTTGAACGTCCTCCTTGCTAAGTAAGCTCAGATTGCCCCAGGAATGAGATACATCCATGGAGAAAAGAAGTTCTCTGCAAGGAACCAGTGATAAGAAAAGGCCCGAGGCATCAGCTCCAGCACCTTCCATCCAGACACCGTCCTCCAAGTAGATGCTTGGCTACTTATGCCAAATTGCACAGACTAACGCCCACCACCTCTCTTAGGAGCAGTGGAGAGCAATGTTCTTAAAACCTGTGTGAAGAGAATCTGAGTGATTGAAAGATATTCTATGCACAAGAAAGGGTCTTCTAAGTGTTCATTCCAAGTCCTGGTGAAAAGAACAAGATCTGGACTGAGGCCCAGCGTGAGAGCCCTTAGGATGGGCTGCCTGGAAGGTCCAACCCTTTAATCGTAACGATTAGGAAACTGAGGTTCAGAAAGGGTGGCTGGCTTTCCCAAGCCAGTACAGCTGCCTAGTGGCAGAATCGGATTAAAGCTGGAGTTTGAGGGTGATTCCCTTTTTTCCTCTATTTTATTGTTTTTTTAGTAACATAGGTGGAAGCAGAATGGAAGAAACTGGAACGTAATACTCATCTGCTTTTGCTCAGCTTGGAGCAGGGAAAGGAGGAAGACGCCGCGGAGGAGGAAGCGGACATGGACATGCAGGCAAAATAGAACCCGGTTCCTTCATTTGTGTGGATATGTGGTAGGGGTAATACCCAGGCACACATGTTTCCCCCAGTTTTGAAAAAGGTGGTAGGACAATGACCTGGGATGTGGAGACTCCACCATGCATGAATCAAAACCAGTGTTCCCTGGAGTGGCCCAGTCTGGGGAAGGGCTTGCTTGGCCTTTCTGTGTCATCACACAGTCTCTGCCTCCCTTTGACCACGAGGCAATGGAAAAGACCCTCTCTGTGAATATGAGGTGGGCAACTGTATGTTTTCCCATGAGAATGTCACCAGAGGCACAGAGAAGCGCCGAGAATCTTGAGAGCAGCATGCTGAGCACGCAGTTTGTCTGCGAGTCAGCACCTTGCATGTTTGATGCGTGAATGAATGGTGTGAGAGCATCCAGGAACCCAAACGACATCATTGTTCCCCAGAGGCAAATGGCATGGACTGTCTTTGTGACAGCAATAATGACAGGAGGGCAAATAGGGATCCCCTCTCTTCAGCCATGTGGCCGTGGCCTGTGTCACAGACAGACAAGCACTCAGGAGCAGAAACGTAGGCGTGCAGAGAGAGGGCCAAGGGTGCGGGGACTCCGCAGGTCTTGCCACCTCCACATTTCATCTTCAGAATACACTGACCCAGCCACCCTCCTGTGTGGCCCAGCAAAGGAAGTGCAATAAAAAGGGCTAAGGTCGTTTTCAGCTTCCTTCTGCGTCTGGAAACCTCATCGCTGCCTCCCTTCCTAGGATGGTTCAGGTTAGGTGAGCAGAGACAGGAAGTCTGTGGCCTGCACGGGCTGCCGGGAGAGCAGAGCCTGCACCTCGCCCACCTGCACGCTCACCTCCTGCGCTTTCCCTGTCTGCTTGAACACTTAAGCAGACCTTCTGGGAGGGACTTCGGGTACGAAAAACAGTCACTGGACCAGCTCAAAGCCAGAGCCAAATAGGAAGGGGGACGTGCAGGTTCCATTTCTCAGGTATTAATTGTGTGAAATACACAGGGTTGCGATTGTTCTGTTCCTTTCCTCGCATCCCCTCCTAGGGCTGAATGAATGTAAATATACAAGCTGCATGGGAAATTCTGGCCAAAATATTTACATAGAGGTTTATGAGCAAAAGAGCCGTGCTGTGGCTCAGATCTGTTGCCACTGGCCCATTGAGTCCTTGCTCAGATGCATTTCAGCTTTAAGGGCAGCCTTCTGCTCATTCTCTAATTTCTTCAACCTAACTACTCTGTAGCACTTGGTGAAATATGATTGCATTTTAATTTTTCTGATTATCAAGGAAATGTATGTGGATATTAGCTTCCAGGAAGGTGAAGCAGACCTACTTTCCCTTTTCTTCTGCTAAGTACAACTAAAAGCCCTGGACATTATATATAAACCAAACATGATAACACCCTGGGTAGGGTGCGGTGGCTCACGCCTGGAATCCCAGTACTTTGGGAGGGTGAGGCAAGAGGATTGCCTGAGCCCAGGAGTTCGAGACCAGCCTGGGCAACACAGCAAGACCCCATCTTTACAAATAACAAATAAAAAATTAGCCAGGCATGGTGGTGCACTCCTGTAGTCCGAGCTACTTAGGAACTGAGGCAGGAGATCACTTGAGTCCAGGAGTTCCAGGCTGTAGTGAGCTATGCTCATGC
Organism: Symphalangus syndactylus; assembly: GCF_028878055.3. Taxonomy (NCBI): domain Eukaryota; kingdom Metazoa; phylum Chordata; class Mammalia; order Primates; family Hylobatidae; genus Symphalangus; species Symphalangus syndactylus. The sequence continues at coordinate 143,049,005 of NC_072430.2, read as the reverse complement.
CACTGAACTCCAGCCTAGGTGACACAGCAAGAACCCATCTCAAGAAAAGAAGAAAAAGAAAAAGATGAAGGGAAGGGAAAGGAAGGGGAGGGGAGGGGAGGGGAGGAGGGGAGGGGAGGGGAGGAGGGGAGGGGAGGGGAGGAGGGGAGGGGAGGGGAGGGGAGGGGACGAGGGGAGGGGAGGGGACGGGGGGAGGGGAGGGGAGGGGAGGGGAGGAGGGGAGGGGAGGAGGGGAGGGGAGGGGAGGGGAAGGGAGGGGAGGGGAGGGGAAGGGAGGGGAGGGGAGGGGAGGGGAGGGGGAGGGAAGGGCTCCGAAAGGTAGAGAGAAGAAGGTGGACCAGCTAGGAACCTTAGGATCCAAGGAAGGACCCAATGGTGGGTTCCCTGGATTTTCTTTTTGTCTTATATATCCCAGACTTAGAGATAAAGAAGTCTGCCACCCATAAATATCATCAGGCATAGACCACAAAAACTCCAACAAAAGCTTGCTCTCTTTAGCCAAAGAATCAAGAAAGGTGCAGCCTCACAGGGCAGAAAACTGAGACGATAACTGCTCTCCAGCCAAACACTGCAGGGAAGACTGTGGACCCACCTCATACTGAGAGCAAGGGCCGAGTGGGGAGCCCCAGACTTCCACCCTCAAGAAGCTTTAACGAGGCACACCTCTCCCTCCCCAACCAGGAAAGGGAGATCTTTAACACAACCCGGGGAAAACAAGGCCACCCCACCCTAGTATCAGTGGTGCCAGGGCAGTGTCAAAAAGGGCCAGCTAAGAAGAAAGGTTAGATAAGATCCAGACCCTCATAGCATAAGATGAAACTGTCCAGATTGCAAGTAAAAATCCCTCATCATACCAAGAACCAGGAAGATCTCAAACTAAACAGGAAAAGACAGCCTGTAGATGCAGACTCTGAGGCAACAGAGATGCTAGAATTGACAAAGATTTTAAAGCAACCATGATAAAAATGCTTCAAGGAGCAATTACAAACATGATTGAAACAGATAAAAATTGAAAGCTTCAGCAAAGAAACAGAATATGCCTTCTAAATGGAAATTTATGAATTAAAAAGTAATAACTGAATATAAAGCTCAGTGGGTAAACTCAACAGCAGAAGGGAGAAGCCAGAGAAAAAGGTCAGTGAACGGAAAGACAGCACAACAGAAATCACCCACGTTAAACAGTGGAGAGAAAATGAACTGAAAAGAGACAGACAGAGAGGCAGAGTGTCAGGGGCCTGTGGAACAGTAACAAAAGACCTCCTATTCACGTCACTGAAGTCCTGGAGGGAGAAGAGAAAAAGGGAGAGGCTAAACATTCGTATTTTTCGAAAATATAATGGCCAAAAACACCCCCAATTTGGAAAAACACATAAACCAACAGATTCAAGAAACTGAGAAAACCTCAAACTGGATAAACCCAAAGAAATACATGCCAAGATACATCATAGTTCTGAAAACTAAGGACAAAGAAAAAAATCTTGAAAATAACAGAAGAAAAATAACATCTTACCATAGGAAAAAAAAGACAATTAAAATTGTAACAGATTTCTCGTAAGAAACCAAGGAGGCCAGAAGGAAGTAGCAAAATATTTTTCAAGTGCTGGGGGAAAAACACTGTCTGCCCAGAATCTGATACTCAAGGAAACTACCCTTCAGGAAGGAAGGAAAAATCGAAAATAAGGAGAATATGTCATCAGCAGATCTACCTAGAAGAACGGCTAAAGAAAATGCTCTAATCAGAAAGAAATTAATAAAAGAAGGAAACTGAGAATATCAGGAAGGAATAAAAACACACATAAGAAAATACATGAATAAATACAATAGGCTTTCCTTCTCCTCTTGAGTTTTCTAAATTATGTTTGATCATTGAAATGAAATTATAACACTGCATAATATGGTTCTAAATAGATTTGAAGGAAATATTTTAAAGCAATTCTATAAAAAATGGAGAGTGGTAAAGGAAAATACAGAGAAGTAAGGCTTCTACCCTTCATTCAGTTTAGCAGAGAGAAAGCTGTTCAACCGTGTCTGAACTTGGCATCCAGTGCCAGGACAGCAGTGGCCCCACTCACATACTACTAAGGGTCAAAATCTCCATCCTAGGGGCTCATGAGGCCCCCCTCCACCAGAGGGAGCAGAGCCCACATTGCTGGGTAGAATCCCTTTTCCTGGCAGAGGGCTTTCTACCACCTCTTCAAATCAGGGGGAAAGCCATATGCCTCTTGCTGAACATCACCTGGGAAACAAGAAACTAGGGCAGCCTGAAATTGCCCCCTGAATCCAAGAGGTTGAGTCTGTCTGGGGAATGACTGGGGAACCATGTAAAAGAGTCATCTCCACCTGCCTAGGCTTTGTATTAGCCAGTCACTACTATAAGCTCCTCACTGAGGCTATCCTGATACCATGGATTCATGGGCCCCTAAGCTGAGGCCAAGGTATGGGCTCAGGGTATGGTCAGTCTGAGAGTTCCCTGTGCAGGTACTGCTGTGGTGGGAAGCAGAATCATAGTCCAAATGAAGAACAAGAATATGAGAATAAGCAAGAGTCAGTGCCCCATAGTCATGAGTAGGAAAGAGGACATGTGAGGCATGAATGTCCTAAAGGGATTCAGAGTAACTGTATGGAGAGGGGTCTTGGGAAATGAGTACCTGAAGGGGAAGGGAAAGAGTGCAGAATCTTGGGTGAGCCCAGTCAGTGGTTCCCCAGCCACCAGCTGGCTTGTGTACAAAACAAGATGGCTACCTTGCATCAGAGAGGTGATTTCTGAACTCCCACTCTTCCCCTATGGGAATAGGGGTAAGGCGGGATCAGTTTCAAAGAATCTGGTGTTCAGACAGCAAATTCTCTTTTAAAATAGGCCAGGCACAGTGGCTCATGCCTGTAATCCCAGCACTCTGGGAAGCCGAGGTGGGAGAATTGCTTGAGCCCAGGAGTTCAGGACCAGCCTGGGCAATGCAGCAAAACCCTGTCTATACAAAAAGAAATTTTTAAATTAGCTAGGTGTGGTGGTGCACGCCTATACTCCCAGCTGCTCCGGAGGCTGAGGCAGGAAGATGTCTTGAGCTCAGGAGTTCTAGGCTGCAGTGAACCATGATTGTGCCATTGCATTCCAGCCAGGGTGACAGAGCCAGACCCTGTCTCCAAAATAAAATTTTAAAAAATAGGGGCCATGGGGACAAAATGCATCTGAATTTTTAAGAGGTGAGCTGAGAGAGGATACTAAAGCTTGAAGCATCCCTGGTTTGATAACAGGTCTGAAGACAAGATTTCAGAGGCAGGGGGATGAGAGCAGGAAGAAATATGGCGTGGAACAGCGGATCCGTCTGTATGACCCCATTGTGCTGGGAGAGCACGCCTGGAAGCTTGAGCCTGGTTTCTCCTGGACTTCACCCCACGCACCTTTTCCCCTTGCTGATTTAAATCTGTATCTTTTCATTGTAATAAACAATAACTGTGAGCATCCAGCTTTTCCTGAGTCCTGTGAACCTTTCTGGTAAATCACTGAGCATGAGGACGGTCTTGGAGGCCCCCTCTACTCAGAGCTGGTTTATGAGGTCCCAGAGTGGCCGAGCTCTGTCAGTGTAGAAGCACTTCCTCTGGCTGCCCCCATTGTCACTTGCTGAGAGGTCACATGTGTTGCCCACTCATTCATCCAGGACCGGCCTCCTCCGATGGGCCCCTCTACAGCAAGGACTCACCCTGCTCAGAATCCTGGGCCTGCAGGGGAACCTGAGGCTGCAGAGGGAAATAGGGCTGAGGGGGCTTGAGAACCACTGCTGTAGAAGCATTTAAGCAATTGTTTGTGTCTAGCCATTTTCATTTCTTTAAATCTACTTTTGTTTTCTTTATCAGAGTGGTACATGCACACACACATGCACCATAAAAGCCAACTTCCAAGAGGTACAAATGGATAAATATCCCAGAATGCAGCCAAGGAGCTTCAGCTGGGCAGATCTGAAATGGACCAGAGCTCAAGGCAGTGCCGGGTCCCCCCCATGCCCAATGCACAGGGAAGGCGGGCGTCAGAGAGGACTTTACCTCCACGTGGAGGTCTGCAAGCCCAGGCTGAGCAGGACCATCTCCGCTCCAAGAGGCTCATCGTGGTGGCCCAAGGTGCCCCTGAGCTCGGCCTTCACCCCGCAGATTCCTTGGAGAGGCCCTGGAGCAGCTGGGGTGCTCTCATGCTCTCTCTCCTAACAGGCCAAAGAACCATCCAGGCCCCAGTGTAAGCCTGGGGTGGCCCAGCAGGTTGAGGGGCTCTCACCCTCCTGCAGAAGCGTGGCATTAGATCCTGGACGTCAGACGCAGGGTAGGGGCACGTTTTCCACCTCAGGGTCTCCGGCAGTCTGTGAGGGCCCGGCCACAAGCACAGTGTCTAGAGCAAGGCTTGGCACACAAAGATGCCCATCCAACCACAAACAGAGTAGGTCACTGCAGAGAGAGGAGGAGGCAGAAGATGGAGAAAAACCTTCCCCAAAAGAAAGAGGGCCCAGGAATCCCGGAGCTGGTTGTTCCTATTTCCTATGGATGCAGGGAGTCCAGCCAGCCCCCTGCAGACAGCACAGCTCTGAGCACCTGAGCACATCACAGCCACTTCATTTTTGGTCCCACAAGACCACATGTTTTTAAAATCTCCCTGTGCACGTGGAGGGGACTGAGACATCTAGAGAACTCCCTTCAAAGCAAGCAACTTCCTCCAGGCTGGGAAAATGCAGTGAAGGCCCTAAGCTCAAGCCTGTGAGGACCCCAGGCACCGCGGTCAAAGTCATGAAGAAAAAATCGATTCGATTTATTTCCCATCCACCAGTCATTCATTCATTCTTTCATTTATTCACACCCCTTCGAATCAGAGGACCTTCCGGGGCTCCAGCATCTACCCAGTTCCCATGGCTGGATCAGCCGCTGGAATGGGAGTCACACCCGCACCCCCTCTTCAGATGGGGGTCAACCCTGGGACAGACGAATTCCCCATTTCAAATCCTCCTACAAAATGCTGCAGGCAACGTATCAGCAGGCAGGTCCTGCCAAGGGGGCAGTAGTGCAGTGGGCGTCCGTACTCTCCCAGGTCCATATTCTGTGGGAAACATCTGGATGCTGACTGATGCGAGGCTGTGACAGGAGCCACGTGGGCCAAGGGCACCCAGGAGGAACAACTGCCCGGGTCACTGCCTTCCTCCAGGGCTTTCTGAGAGGCGGCCCTTGGGCCCTGGGGGAGGGAGGGAGTTAGCAGGAAGGAGAAGTTTGTCAAGACTGACGATAGCCAGAGCCAGTAACCCTCAAATTGTGGTCAAAGTGCGGCCTCTCTCACCTTTCCATAATTCTAGACACTTGGTAAGAATGTGGACTCCACCTCAGGCCTGTGCCATGTAGGCCAAGGGTGCAGCCAATTAGAAGCAACTTTTGGACCAAGCAGCGGCGGCGAGGGAGGCCCCTACAAACAGAAACCAGCCGCCTGGAGTGCACGAGGCGCCCCTGTCCTCCGAGTTGACTCAGACCATGTGCGGGATGCTAGTGTTCAACCGTACACCAAGAGCCTTTGTGCAGGGAGCCATCTGTCTATCCTTCCCATCCCTGGCCCCCTAGACTGTTCTAGAAAAATTCCAGCATCCAAAGGGACATCCTTGACCTGGCCCAGTCTCCTCATGAGGGCCGTGGGCCCCAGGATACTGACACCTCACCAAGGGAACCGGAATCCCCAGCCCAGGGCCGAGCCCTGCTCAGGGGCCTACAGGACAGCCCAGCAAGACACCTGCACGTTACATCTCCTTATCTCTCCGTGGGTCCCTGGAGGGAAAGTTCCAGGAGGGCAGGATCAAGGCTGTCCCTTTTGCCCAAAGCCTTCCGCTGTGGCTGGCGCTCAGGAGGTGCACATGGGGTTGTGCTAGCTTCCTGGAACTGCCATTACAGGTTGCCACACACCAAGGGGCTCCAAACAACACCCTCTCACAGTTCTGGAGGCCAGGTCCAAAACCCAGGTGGCAGCAGGCCTGCTTCATCCAGGAGGCCCTGAGGGAAAGCCTGCTCTGGCCGCTCCGACGTCTGGGGGCTGCCAGCAGCCCTCGGGGTACCAACCTCGGCCTCATCCTCACAGGGTCTCTTCCCTTGTGTCTCCAGGTCTCCCTCTCCTTTCCCTTTTAAGGACACAGACACTGGACTTATGGCTTACCCTACTCCAGCATGACTCTAGCTTAACTTACTCACATCTGCCAAGACCCTATTTCCAAATAAGGTCACACTCACAGCTGGGACTTCAACATACCCCTGTGGGGGCCACAATTCAACCCCCTACACAATCGACTGAAGGAAGGAACGTGGTCCCAGCCCTGGGAGGAATCTTCTCAGGTGCTCAGCCTCCCTGGACCTTGCCAAGGCCGCCCCCAGTGGCTCCTGCGCAGGAAGAATGAGCGCAGAGGCGGGGCTGAGGAGGCTGCAGAGGGCCTTCCCTGTGCGTCCGTCCACTCCCCGTCTGTCCACTCTCTGCACCAGGACTCAAGCAATGGAAAGAAGCGCTTGGTCACTATCCATGACCGCGTCCCACAGTGTGGGAATACATGCGAGGGGTTGGACATGCCTGTGAGGAGTGGGTACGTAGAGGTGTGTGCATGTGGTGTGATGTGTGTGTGTGGTGTGTGGTGTGTGGGTGGTGTGGTGGTGTGTGTGTAATGTGCAGTGCATGTGCTGTTTGCTGTGTGGTGTGCAGTGTGTGTGCTGTGGTGTGTGTGTAGTGTGCAGTGTGTGGTGTGTGCTGTGTGTGGTGTGCAGTCTGTGGTATGTGTGGGGTGTACAGTGTGTGTGCTGTAGCGTGTGTGTATACTGTGCAATGTGTGGTGTGTGTGTGGTGTGCAGTGTGTGTGATGTGTGGTGTATGTGGTGTGTGGTGTGCAGTGGGTGCGTGTGTGGTATATGTAGTGTGCAAGGTGTGTGGTGTGTGGTGTGCAGTGCTGTATGTAGTATGTGTGTAGTGTGCAGTTTGGTGTGTGGTGTGTGCTGTGTGTGTGTGCTATGTGTGGTGTGCAGTGTGTGGTGTGTTCTGTGTGTGGTGTGTATGTGTGGTGTGGTGTGCAGTGTGCATGTGTAGTGTGCAGTGCGTGTGATGTGTGATGTGGTGTGTGCAGTGTGTGTGGTGTGTGCAGTGTGTGTGGTGTGTGCTGTATGTGGTGTGTGGCATGCAGTGTGTGTGGTGTGCAGTGTGTGGTGTGTTTGTGTAGTGTGCAGTGTGTGTGGTGTGCAGTATGTGTGGTACGTGGTGTGCAGTGTGTGGTGTGTTTGTGTAGTGTGCAGTGTGTGTGGTGTGTGGTGGGCAGGGTGTGTGCTGTGTGTGCTGTGCAGTGTGTGTGGTATGTTTGTGTAGTGTGCAGTGTGTGTGGTGTGCAGTGTGTGGTGTGTTTGTGTAGTGTGCAGTGTGTGTGGTGTGCAGTGTGTGTGGTGTATTTGTGTAGTGTGCAGTGTGTGTGGTGTGCAGTGTGTGGTGTGTTGTGTAGTGTGCAGTGTGTGTGGTGTGCAGTGTGTGTGGTGTGTTTGTGTAGTGTGCAGTGTGTGTGGTGTGCAGTGTGTGTGGTGTGCAGTGTGTGGTGTGTTTGTGTAGTGTGCAGTGTGTGTGGTGTGCAGTGTGTGTGGTGTATTTGTGTAGTGTGCAGTGTGTGTGGTGTGTTTGTGTAGTGTGCAGTGTGTGTGGTGTGCAGTGTGTGTGGTGTGTGTGTAGTGTGCAGTGTGCGTGGTGTACAGTGTGTGTGGTGTGTGTGTGTAGTGTGCAGTGTGTGGTGTGCAGTGTGTGTGGTGTGTTTGTGTAGTGTGCAGTGTGTGTAGTGTGCAGTGTGTGTGGTGTGCAGTGTGTGTGGTGTGTGTAGTGTGCAGTGTGTGGTGTGTGTGTAGTGTGCAGTGTGTGTGGTGTGTGTAGTGTGCAGTGTGTGTGGTGTGCAGTGTGTGGTGTGTTTGTGTAGTGTGCAGCGTGTGTGGTGTGCAGTGTGTGTGGTGTGTTTGTGTAGTGTGCAGTGTGTGCGGTGTGCAGTGTGTGGTGTGTTTGTGTAGTGTGCAGTGTGTGTAGTGTGCAGTGTGTGTGGTGTGCAGTGTGTGTGGTGTGTGTGGTGTGCAGTGTGTGTGGTGTGCAGTGTGTGTGGTGTGTTTGTGTAGTGTGCAGTGTGTGTGGTGTGCAGTGTGTGTGGTGTGCAGTGTGTGTAGGTTATGCTGTGTGTGGAGTGTGGAGTGTGTGCAGGCGTGAAAGCTGAAGTTGTGCTGTATTCTGCTCACTAGGGGAGAAGTTTGCAGTCAGTGGACTTGCTGGGTTTTATAAGATGAACCAGAAAATAGCAGGTAGTTTCCCCAGCACGAGCAGGGGAAGGAAGAGCTCTATTTTTCGGGATTCGGTGGGTCCTGAAGGAGAGGTGGATTAGTCAGCTCGGCCTACCATGACCGAGTGCCCCAGCCTGGGAGGCTGATACACAGAAGTGTATTTTCTCACAGTTCTGGGAGTGGGAAGTCCGAGCCCCAGGTGCCATCAGGCTGGTTCCGGTGACAACCTCTTCCCGGCTTGCAAGTGGCTGCCTTGCTGTGCGTCTTCCCATGGCCTTTCCTTTGTGAGCACACGGAGAGGCACACACGGAGACAAAGACCTCCCCCATCTCCTCCTCTTCTTAGAAGGGCACGAATCCTGTTGGATCAGGGCCCTGCCTTTATGAACTTACTTCACTTTATAACCTCCTTACAGGACCCATCTCCAATACAGTCACATGAAGGGTTAGAAACTCAACATATGAATTTGGGGGGACACAATTCAGTCCATAACAATGTTACCCAGCAAAAGGGGCTCGCTGCCTATGTCAGTCCATTCTTGCATTGCTATTTTAAAGAAGGGTGTCCAATCTTTCGGCTTCCCTGGACCACACTGGAAGAAGAATTGTCTTGTACAACACAGAGAATACACAAACATTAACAATAGCTGATGAGCTTAAAAAAAAAGGTCCCTGCATAATTTTCGTGATATCCGCCACCACAGATGAGCAAAACAGTCCTCACATCACAATCCTAACCATGTGCTGCCCCTTTCGGAGGGTCTTTTAAAATCGTCAAGCAGGTCCCAACTTCGCAATCACTGACATAGAAAATGTATGTATCTAAGTAATAAAACGTCATTAATTTTTTGATAATTTTTATTATAAAAGTAAAAGAAAACAGGACAACATAAAACTAGTGGGATATTTGACATTGTTTTTGAGAAACTAACGCATCAATATCCGGTTTGATGGAAGTAGTTGCAATTCTCAGAGGGTTCTCAAGGTGCTCCTCAGATATTTTGGTTCTAATTTTACTCTTTATGTGCTTCATCCTTGAAAACAGTTGCTCATAAACACACACCACACACACACACACACACCACACACAGCATACACCACAAACACACTATGGTGCTGCCCAAAAGCGACGACATGAATGAGGCATGATTGTGAAGCCAGGGATATTTGTCTCCGGGAAGATAGGTCTTATAAAAGTCCAGTAAAGAAGCATGATGAGATTTTTCTTTAAGTTGAATGTCGCATTGCAGCTGTATGCATTTGCAGGTAACATATTTATGTCAGCTAAAAATGGAGTTGCAACTATACCAAAATATTGATTATTTTTCCAGAAATCTTAAAACCTGTTTCCAAATTCCTTTATCAAATCAAAAGGCAAGGCAGAATACTTTTTGCTGTTGACAAGCCCGTGTTTAGCAAATGTGTTGAAATACGTAAAATTGTTTGCCTTAATTTGAGCTTGCCATAATTTCAGTTTTATTTGGAACACTGTTATGGTTTGAAACATTGTATTGATAAGTTGGTTTTCACCTTGAAGATTCATGTTTAACTCATTTAAATGAGTGGTCAAATCCACTAAAAATGCTAAATCTGTAAGCCAGTTTTCGTCGTCAAGTTCTGGCACAAATTTTGTTTTTGATACCATAAATAACTTGATTTCATGTCGCAAATCATAAAATCTTTTCAACATTTGTCTCGACTTTACTTCCAAAAAGTAAATGATGTTGCTATCGTCACCATCCATACTTTTAAGGAATTCCTGGAATTGGCAATGATTCAATCTCTTGGCCCCTATGAAATTCACAGCTTTGATGACAATTTGCACGATGTTATCCATTTTTAAAGCTTTTGTGCATAAATTTTCTTGATGTACTATACAATCACACTTCATCAAACGTGAGTTTCGGGCAGCAACTGCATCATTTTCCATTAATTTTACAAGTCCCTCTCTTTTACGTACCATCGCTGGGGCACCATCAGTAACTATACCAGGTATGTTCACAACGGACAAAGAAAATTGCTTTAATGCACCTTTTACTGCTTCGTATAAATCTCTTGATTTACTCTTTTTTAATGGCACTAAAAAAGCCATTTCTTCATTATATGGGTTTATTATTTCTTCACGATATGGCTTTATATGATGATGACATATTCGTCATCAATGCCTCTAATAAAAATGGCAAGTTGTGCTATATGTGTAGCATCAGTGCTTTCATCCATTGCCACAGCACAAAATTTAAAATTAGCAGTTTTATGCTCTTTTCATAGACTTTCCAATTTCTCCAATTCGCCTGGCTATATTCTGGCAAGACAAACTGATTTTAGAAATATCTTCTTTTTTATCAGGGCAAATGATATATGCCATGCCTCCCATACGTTGCTTAATAAACTCACCATCAGTAAATAGTTTTGCTTTTTGCTATTAAATTTGCTATCATATAACTAGCTTTTACAATAGACTCCGTTTGAGTTGCAACTTTAAAAAAAAGATCTTTTGTGAAGACAGACATTTTTTCAGTTCTGCTATTTTTGTCCTTACGACACACTCCTTGATACGCACCAAATTTGGCAGCATATCTTTGCATATAATGCCTTTTCAAATTATAGTCTTTTAAAACTGGCACAAATTCCCTACAAATGAAGCAGAGTGCCTTACTATTTGCCTTGACAAAAAAGTAGTCATCTGTCCACTTTTCATTGAACAATCTTCCCTCATCTGTATTTTTTATTTTGGGGGGGTGTTGTTTTCTTTTGAGACATTGTAGAAGCCATATGCTGGAATTTTAAAAAATAATAATAGATAAGCAACTCGATTTATGTTTATTATGAAAATTAATAGACAGGAAAATAGAAGCAAGGTTTAATAACCAAATAAGAATACTAATACAGGTCTTCTAACTAATATTAAACACCTATCATTTACAAAGGTAGGTTGAAATATTATCAAAAATCATTGCTCAAGTCGCCAGAAGCACATATAATGCCTGAAAGTGTCAATTCAGTTAGTGCTGTTTCCTGTTCCCTGAGTACAGTTTGGGTCCCACTAGATGGCATCAGGTACAGTGCAAGGGAATTTCAGTGTAGAGTAAGGGTCAAGAAGGTGGTCTACCATGTATTAGCTATGCAAACTCCACCAACCACTTAACCCTTCTGAACCTCGGTGTCCCCATCTGTAAAGTGGGGACAATAACTCTGCTAACTACCTCACAGGCTATTATGATAGTCGCATTTTAACATCATTGACAATTACACTAAGGCAAACCACTACTAAAACAAGTGGCCTGGAATTATTTCATCAATCTGCTTCTGGTATGACAGAGTCACTTTCATCAGACCAAACTCCCTGCCCAAAATAAGAAGAAACACTGCATAAAGGGCAAAGGTTGGCAGGGCGCAGTGGCTCACGCCTTAATCCTAGCACTTTGGGACGCCAAGGCAGGCGGATCACGAGGTCAGGAGATCGAGACCATCCTGGCTAACACGGTGAAACCCTGTCTCTACTAAAAATACCAAAAAAATTAGCTGGGCATGGTGGCGGGTGCCTGTGGTCCCAGCTACTTGGGAGGCTGAGGCAGGAAAATGGCGTGAACCTGGGAGGTAGAGCTTGCAGTGAGCCGAGATCGCGCCACTGCACTCCAGCCTGGGTGACAGAGCGAGACTCCATCTCAAAAAAAAAAAAGACAAAGGTCCCTGGAAGAAGGAAACTGCACTGAAGTGAGCCTGACATTATGTGCTGCTTTCACCCTCCAGGTACTTGAAAATTCCTAAACAGCATGGAGTTGAGAGGATTAGAACCCAAGCAGAAACTGGCTACTGTAAGTGAGAGAAGTTAAGCAGTTGCATTAGTCTCACAGGACTGAGGAGTAAGAATGGAGTTCAAGATTATCAAGTCAGCTATGTGCTGAGAACCTTAAGCAACAAGGGAGGGAAATGAAGGAAAGTGAGCCCAACCCTCTGTATCACTTATCTCCTCAAAATCACTGCTGATTTGCAAACAGTAGCCCAGAGGCTGAGAGAAAGCAAAAGTCAAGTGCCTGAAAAGCCAAGCAGAGCTTGGGGCACTCTCACTATGCTGTGGCAAAGTTGGAGTTGGAGCATCACATGTGAATAACAATGATCCAGAAATAGACTTGGCCTTACAAAGCCTGAAAATCACCTCAAGGCAGCCCACTACTTGCCCCTAATCTAACTGCCTGGCATACGCAAAAGTAAACCTTCTCTAGAGGAAGATAACATCATTCAGGACTGCACAATTTATGATCACAGTGTCCAGCATTCAGTCGAAAGTTACTAGACACACTGGACACAGCACCGAGATAAAAAAGCCACAAGAGAATACTATTGTGGAAACAATTCAAATGTCCTTCAACAACAGAATGAATAAATAAAATATAGTATATTCATATAATGGGTTGATAGATAGCAATAAAAAACTGCTGCAGAGAACAGCATGGATAAATCTCAGGCATGATGCTGAGTTAACAAAGTCAGACACAAAAGAGTTAATAGTATGGGATATATTTATAGAAAATCCAAATACAGACAAAACTAATCCATGGTGATAGAGGTCAAAAAATTGCTTATCTTTATATCAGATACAAGGGACATGATGGAGACTCTGGGGTGCTAGAAACTTAAAACATCTTCATCTGGGTGACAATTATTTGGATATGGAGATATAATAGATATGGATACAGATATGCATGTGTGTGTTTGTGTAACAATTCATCAGGCTAAATACTTAGGATTACTGTATATGTTATACCTCATAAAAAGAGAAAAGTGAGAACTAATCATTCTAAATAAATAAATAGGTCCAATACATGACTTTCAAAGCAGATTAGACATAGTTAAAGAGAGAATTAGAGAACTAGAAGATAAGTCCATAGAAAATTAAATACAGAAAGAGAAATACAAATAAAAATACAGAAAATCATTTTAAGAGAAATTTGGAGCAAGAAATATTTAACATGTGAGCAAAGAAAACATAAAGTAACTATAATACATATAAATTTATTAAATATATTAATTAAAGGACAGATGGATAAAAAGTCCAACTCTATTATATTTTTATAAGAGACAGATCCTAAATACAAGGATACAGAGAATGTGAAAGTAAAAGGATTAAAAAAAGAAAAGATATACCATGCAATCACTAACCAATGGAAACCCAGCAAAGCTACAATAATATCAAATTAAACTCAAAAGAAAGAAACATCATGACCAGCCTGGCCAACATAGTAAACCGTGTCTCCACTAAAAGTACAAAAAAATTAGCTGGGCATGGTGGTGGGTGCCTGTAATCCCACCTACTCAGGAGGCTGAGGCAGAAGAATCACTTGAACCCAGGAGGCAGAGGTTGCAGTGAGCTGAGATCGCACCACTGCACTCCAGCCTGGGAAACAGAGCAAGACTCTGTCAAAAAAAAAAAAAAGAAAGAAAGAAAAGAAAAGAAAGAAACATGAATAGAGATAAAGAGGGATATTTCATAATAATAAAAGAGTCAACCCACCAGATAGCCATGGCAATTCCAAATGTATATGCACCTAATAATATAGGCCTAAAATATGCAAATCAAATATTCACACAAAAAGAAAACTAGATGAATGCACAACCAAAATGGGATATTTTAACAAATATCTCTCCAAAATGGACAGAATAAGCAGATAAAAATATCAGTAAACACACAGAAGATTTGAGCAACATGTTGAAATCTCAACAATTTCAAAGAATTTTCAATTTCCAAGAATACTGATTATGTTCTCTATTTTCTGACTACAGTGGAATTAAGCTACAATTGTGGGGAAATTAAAATTCCCAAATACTCTTTTAAACAACCTGTGATTCAAAAAAGAAACAACAATGGAAATTAGAAATATTTTGAAATGAATGGACATGAAAATATAACATACCAAAACATATAAACATATGAAATTAAAGCTGAAGCCATGCTTAGAGGGAAATTTTTATCAATTTAAATACACATAAGAGAAAAGAGGAAAGGCTTAAAACCAATTATCAAAGCCTCCGTTTTATGAAAATAGACAAAAACAGCAAACTAAACCCAAAAAGGAAAAAACAAAGCTTAAGGGCTTATCCAGAAGACATATGTGAATGTAACTTCTGTCTATTTTTTTGTATTACCTTTCCTATGGCGCTGAAGCTTCTGTCTAATGGGGTATACCTGCAATGAAATTCACTGTAACCCACAATGTTTTGGAGAGATTTATTTCATAAAAATGCTGCCAGCTTAAACTGAAGAGGATAGAGATAGAACTCAATGAAAGGAGGCAGTTTGACCCCAAAAAATCTACTGACAAGAAGGCTGTGTAAACTACTCCACTGCAAACGCACACTACATTTTACCAAGAAAAGAAAGGATGACTCAGGGGGTAGAACTAAGAGCTCAGAGAGCAGAAGGAAGTGCTAGGAAGAGTCATTTCCAGGCCTCGAGACCTAATCGAGGAACTTCTAACATTTCCCCAGCTGGATTTCAGAATTGTTATGGACCAATGACCACTTTTTATCTCTCATTTTTCCCTTTTACAAAAGGAATATCTATAATGGCTACACTATGCCTGTCCCACTGTGGTATATTAGGCAGGGGGCAGATAATTTGTCTCTTTAGTTTCACAGGACTGAAGATGGAGAGGCACTGTACAGCAGGAACTGTACTCGAAGAGCTTCATCCCAAAGAGAGCAAACTTGGAGGCATTTGAACCATGCATGGGAGGAGAGATAAGGTGAATATAGCTACAGGAGTGTTTTAGACTGTTTGGGGTTCTATAACAAAATACCATAAACTGGATAGCTTAAAAACAACAGAAATTTACTTCTTGCAGTTCAGGAGGCTAGGAAGTCCGAGATCAAGGTACTAGCAGATTTGGTGTCTGAGGAGGGCCCACTTTCTGGTTCATAGACAGTACCTTCTTTCTGTGTCCTCACATGGTGGAAGGGGTGAGCTAGCTATCTGGGGCCTCTTTTATAAGGGCGCTAAGCCCTCATGACTTAATCTCCTCCCAAAAGCCTACCTCCTAATACCATTGCCTTGTGGGTTATGATTTCAACATATGAATTTTGGAGTGACACAAACATTCAGACCATAGCAAAAGGGATTTGGGGTCAGGAAGATTTGGGGTCCTTTTTACGGAAGATAGTTGAACTTATAGTCAAAGAAGAGGAAAGTTCACTCTGCCTCTCAAGGGAGGAACTGAAAAGCTATTATGGCCAGGCACAGTGGCTCGAGCCTGTAATCCCAGCACTTCGGGAGGCTAAAGCAGGCAGTTTACTTGAGGCCAGGAGTTCGAGACCTGCCTGGCCAACATGATGAAACCCCACCTCTACTAAAAATACAAAAATTAGCCAGGTGTGGTGGCATGTACCTGTAATCCCAGCTTCTAGGGAGGCTGACGCAGGAGAATCGCTTGAACCCAGGAGGCAGAGGTTGCAGTGAGCTGCGATCATACCACTGCACTCCAGCCTGGGCCACAGAGCGAGACTCCGTCTCAAAAAGAAAAAAAAGAAAAGAAAAGCTATTATGGCAGTCGGTATGGATACAGGAAAGATGAAACAATGGGGCCAAACCTCATCTCTGAACTCCAAAATGGTACATCCTGCTAACCTAGTCCGTATTTTTCACTGAGTATCTCAAAGGTACCTCAAATTCAGCATGTCCAAGACCAGGCCTCCCATGGTAACTTGCATCTCAGTCAACAACAAGACTGTATCCAGTGTATGAGGCACAAATCTAGACCTCGTCCTGACAGCTGCCTTTTCCCCACTACCTATTATCCAGTCAGTCACCAAGCTCAGAAGCTCTTTTTTTTTTTTTTTTTTTTTGAGATGGAGTCCTGCTCTGTCACCCAGGCTGGAGTGCAGTGGTGCCATCTCAGCTCACTGCAAGCTCCGCCTCCCGGGTTCACGCCATTCTCCTGCCTCAGCCTCCTAGTAGCTGGGACTACAGGCACCCGTCACCACACCTGGCTAATTTTTTTGTATTTTTAAAAGAGACGGGGTTTCACCTTGTTAGCCAGGATGGTCTCCATCTCCTGACCTCATGATCCACCCACCTCGGCCTCCCAAAGTGCTGGGATTACAGGCGTGAGCCACCACGCCCGGCCCAGAGGCTCTTAATTCTTACATAAGCCTCCTTCTACTCCTTCCCCTCCACCATTCACCACCACCACAGTCCAAGCTGCCAGTATCAAGGCTGAACTCCAGCAATGGCCAGATTTTTAGCCTCCCTCAGACATCAAGGCCAGTTCCTGCAGTCAGAAGGCTCTTTCCAAAATGCAAATCTCATGTGACTTTCCGTGCTTTAAACCTGACCCAGCAAGGCTCCATGGTCTCTATCTTCCAGCCTCTCCAGCCTCATTTTGCTCCTCTCTCTCCAGCCCTCTGCCCTCCAGCCTCACTGGCTGGCCTCCTCTCAGCCCCTTGAGTGGGCTGGGTGACTTCCCACCACAGGCCTCTGTACAAGCTACCCCTCTTCCTCCACTGTCCAACTTGCCCCTTCTCCTAGTAAACTCCTCCCTGACATCAGATTTTGGCTAAATGCAGCTTCCCACAAGGAGCCCTCCCACCCTCACTTTGATGCTTGCCTCATTAAACAGCAGCCTTTGCTTGGGGTGCCCCTTGATAAGCCCCAGGAAATCAGGAGCCAGCTCCTAACACAGGGGCAGGTACATACAGACAATAAATGCTTGTTGAATGACAGTGAATCTCACTTAACCCTTGAAATAAACTTAAGCAGTGGACATTCTTGATCTCTCTCTGTAGATAAAGAGACAGGCCCAGAAAAGTAAAGAGAAATGGTCAAGATCACAGAGCTAGGGACAGGTCCCTCTCACTGAAAAGGAGCAGAAAGTCCAATTCATTTCTGATTAACAAACAGAAAAAAAAAAACAAAACTATTGGGGAAAGTATATCTTACTTCCAAACTTATGATACATTACAAAGAACAAATGGAGAAATAAAATGCTGTGACTGGGTTCCTTCTTGTTTAATTCTTTTCCCCTTGTATTTTCTCTTTCTTTCTTCTCCCTAATTTTTCTCCTTTCCCTGTATTCAGTAGCTGACTTGTATCCCTTTAAATACTTCCCAAGGAAGCAGTCTGAATAGCCTTTCCCACAGATTTGGAAATGCCCTGCAATAAAAATGTCAAGGGTGAAATAAGACAATGCATTTTCTCAGCCCTACATCAGGCCAAATTACATAATAAAGGCCCAACATCTGAACAATAAAACTCAGGATGAAAGTCACCTTTAACTTGCTGGAATCCTGGTTAAGGTCTGGATTAAATGGAGTGGGGGTCTGGAGCTAAAGTTGTCATTCTCCAAGGACTTTCATACATGAGGCAAAAATCTGCTGGGCCCCTTCCCACCCTCCTCCGTTACCCAGTCCCCACTCCGGCCAGAATTATACAAACCTTGCAGAGGCTCTGATGAACTTCTATCAGTTCTCAGTTGATTATTGAGAAATTGTCCTCTTGTGCTAGAATTAAAAGCCTGCATTGTTCCTGCTCAGAGTTCCTCCATCAGAAGACAGATGCCCTTAGGCCCTGATATCTGTAGGGGTGTAGAAGCAACCCCTTTCCTGGCTGTCCTGTAGGTACCATGTACCTGCTAGACTAAACAGAGGTTTGTAACCACACACACCCCAAACAGGCCAGCTCAGGCCAGCAGCACAGCCAAATTCTGGGAGGCCAGGCAGCACTGGGCCAGTCCCCACTTGACAGTGTCAGTCCAGGCAGGGCCTGCAGGTCTAGACATCTCACACCTAAGGACAAGGCTGGTGTCCAGGGCTTTTCTCATCACTGTGTCTTTCATCAGAGCAGGTCTGACTTATGCTTCTGGTTGGTAGCTTTTTAAAAAACTTTCTTACTTAGGTGAAAGGACTCAAAGACTCCTCTCCCAAAGTACCTGAAAATCTCCCTTCTCTCCAAACACCAATTTGCACTTTGTTGCTCCATCAATGACCAGCAAACTTTTTCCCCTGGACTTTTACGATGTTAGAAGACAGTGCAAGTATCATACATCAGCAAGATGGCCAGCTAGAGTTTCCTGGCACTTACCCCCACCCACCTATAAAGGGAACAAAGCAACAGATACCTTATTTCCACTCCAGTGACTGAGGCGGTACACTGGAGAGCACCAGGGGAGTGGTGAAATCCCTGTGGGGCGCAGAAGCCCAGGACAGGACCATAGAGAGGTGAGTGAGGTATCCTGCCTCTGCCACACTGTCTCCCCCACCAGGATCTGCTCAGAGTTGAGGGACTTCTTAGAACCAAAGCCAATGCACCATTCCCAACCAATACCCTAGAACCCATCTACAAGGATGTGTTCCTACAAAAGCTGCCTTATAAAATTCAAAAAAGCAACTGTTCCTTTAGATATGCAGGTATGAATGTAGGGACATGAGAAACATGAAACATGAAAAAGCAAGGAAACATGATATCCCCAAAGAAACACAATAAGTATACAGTAACAGACCACAAAGAAAAGGATATTTATAAAATACCTAAAAAGAAATTCAAAATAATGACGTTAAGGAAACTCAGTAACATACAAGAGAGTATAGACAAACAATTCAATAAGATCGGGAAAATAATTCACAATCTGAAAAATAAAATTCAACTAACAAATAGATATCATAAAAAATAACCCCCAAAAATCTTGGAACTCAAAAATTCAATTAATGTAACAAAAAAACACAGTTGAGAGCTTCAACAACAGACTAGATCAAGCAGAAAAGAATTTCTGAACTTGAAGACAGGTCTTTTGAAATAATCCAATCAGAGGGGGAAAAAAGAAACAATATAAAAAAAAGAAGAAACTTACAAGACTTATGAGACACCATTAAATGAACAAATATTCACATTATAGGAATGCTATGGGGAGAAGAAATGGAGAAAAAAAGCACAGAAAACCTATTTAACAAAATTATAGCTGAAAACCTCCCAAGTCTTGAGAGAGACATAGATATCCAGATCTGAAAAGCTCAAAGATTCCCAATAAAACTCAACTAAAAATTATCCTCTTTGAGGCATGTTATAGTCAAAGACAAAGAGAGAATTCTAAAAGTTACAAGAGAGAAACATCAATTCACAAATAAGGAAATTTCCATTAGATTATCAGCAGATTTCTCAGCAGAAATCTTTCAAGCTAGGAGAGAATGGGATAATATATTCAATGTGTTAAAAGAAAAAAAAACTGTCAGCCAAGAATACTACATCTATAAAAGCTGTCTTTCAGTAATGAAGGAGAAATAAAAAACTTCCCTGACAAGCAAAAACTGAGGGAATTCTTCACCACCTGACTGGCCTTACAAGGAACGTTTAAGGGAATGCTATAGCTAGAAACAAAGAGACAATAATTACTATCATTAAAACACATGAAATTATAAAACCCACCAGTGTAGGTAAATCTATCATACTTAGAACAGCCCAGTGCTGTAATGGTGCTATGTAAATCTTTCAATCCTCTAGTTTGATATTTAAAAATCAAAAAGGTCAAAAACATCAACTACAAAAGATAAAGATGTAAATTAAGGCAACTAAAATACAAATTGTAGGCGGAGAGGAGAAAGTCTATATTTTTATGTAACCAAACTTAAATTGTTAGCAGCTTAAAATAGTGTATTATATCATGAGGCACAGTAGCTCATACCTGTAATCACAGCACTTTGGGAGGCTGAGGCAGGAGGATCACTTGGGCCCAGGAGCTCAAGAACAGCCTGGGAAACAAAGTGAGACTCTATCTTTACAAAAAATAAGCCAGGCATGGTGGCATGGACCCATAGTCCCAGCTACTCAGGAGGCTGAAACAGGAGGATCGCTTGAGCCCTAGGAGATCAACCGGGGCAACAGAGCAAGACCTTGTCTCAAAAAAAAAAAAAAAATAGTGTACTGTAACTACAAGACTCTTTATGTTAGACCCATGGTAACTACAAAGAAAAAAATTACAGCAGATACACAGATGAGAAAGAGAAAGAAACCTTAACACCAAAAAACCCACCAAACCACAGACGTAAACAAAAAGAGAAGAAGAAGAACAAAGGTCTACAAAACAACCAGGAAACAATTAATAAAATGGAAGTCTTTTTCTACCAATAATAACCTTCAATGTAAACAGATTAATTCTATAGCTAAAAGATATAAAATGGTTGAATTGATTTTTTTAAAACAGACCCATCTATATGCTGCCTACAAGAGACTCCCCTCACTGCTAAAGACAAACAGACTGAGGCCGGGCGCGGTGGCTCACGCTTGTAATGCCAGCACTTTGGGAGGCCGAGGCGGGCGGATCACGAGGTCAGGAGATCGAGACCACGGTGAAACCCCGTCTCTACTAAAAATACAAAAAAATTAGCCGGGCGCGGTGGTGGGCGCCTGTAGTCCCAGCTACTCAGAGAGGCTGAGGCAGGAGAATGGCGTGAACCCGGGAGGCGGAGCTTGCAGTGAGCCGAGATTGCGCCACTGCACTCCAGCCTGGGCGACAGAGTGAGACTCCGTCTCAAAAAAAAAAAAAAAAAAAAAAGACAAACAGACTGAAAGTGAAGACATGGAAAAAGATATTCCATGCAAACATAAACCAAAGACAAACAGGAATAGCCATATTGATATCAGACAAAATAGGTCAAAAACTGTAAAAAGAGCAAAAGAAGGTCATTATAAAATAATAAAGGAAGCAATTCATTAAGAGGATATAACAACTATAAATATATATGCACCCAATATCACAGCATCCAAATATACAAAGCAAAGATTATTAGATCTAAAGGGAGAGATAGCTTACCACACAAAAATAGTAGGGAACTTCAGGGTTCCACTTTCAGCAGTGAACACAGATCATCTAGACAGAAAATCAGCAACAACAAAAAATTGAACTTATACCACAGACCAAATAAACATAACAGACATTTACAAAACATTCCATCCAACATCTACAAAATACACCTTCTTTTCAACTGTACATGGAATGTTCTTCAGGATAGATCATATGTTAGGCCACAAAATAAATCTTAAACTTAACATGATAGAGATCATATCAAGTATTTCTTCAGACCATAATAGAAGTCAACGACAAGGAAAACTAGAAGTCAACAAAAAGAAAAATTTCAGAAGTCTTAAAAGTACATGGAAATTTAACAACATGCTCCTAAATAACCAATGAGTTAATAAATAAATGAAAAGGAAAATTTTAAAATTCCCTGAGATCCAAGGTGGGAGGATCACTTAAGGCCAGGAGTTTGAGACCAGCTTAGGCAACATAGTGAGACATTGTCTCTATAAGCAATTTTAAAAAAATAGCTGGGCATGGTAGCACATGGGAGGCTGAGGCAGGAGGATCACTTGAGCCCAGGAGTTCAAGATTACAGAGAGCTATGATTGTGCCACTGCACTCCAGCATGGGCAACAGAGCAAAACCCTGTCTGTAAAAAATAAAAACAAATTATAATAATTAAAATTCCTTAAGACAAACGAGAATAGAAACACATCATTCCAAAACCTATGGCACACAGCAAAAGCAGTTCTAAGAGGGAAGTTCATAGTGATTAAATCTGTACATCAAAAAAGAAGAAATATTTCTAATAAATGACCTGCCATGAACATCTAGGAACTAGAGAAATAAGAAAAAACTAAACCCAAGATTGTTAGAAGGAAGGAAATAATAAAGCTTAGAAAAGAAATAAAACAGAGCATGAAAAAAAGGACCAATTCAAAAGATCAATGAAACAAAAAGTTAGTTTCTTTGAAAAGATAAACCATATCAACAAACCTTTAGCTAGGCTAAGAATAAAAGAGGATAGACACAAATATATAAAATCAGAAATGAAAAAGGAGACATTACAAATAATATCACAGAAATATAAAGGATCATAAGAGACTATTATAAACACATATACAACAAAAAAATTGTAAACAAAAAGGAAATGAACACATTCCTGGATATAACCTATCAAGATTAAATTATGAAGAATAGGAAATTTTAACAGACCAATAACAGGTAAGAAAATTGAATCAGGCCGGGCGCAGTGGCTCATGCTTGTAATCCCAGCACTTTGGGAGGCCGAGGCGGGAGGATCACAAGGTCAGGAGATCGAGACCATCCAGAAAATTCTGAAGAGGGGGGGAAAACTTGCAAACTAATTTTATGAGGCCAGCATTACTCTGATTCCAAAACCAGATAAGAACACAACAAAAAAGAAAACTATAGGCCAATATCTCTGAGGAACATAGATGCAAAAATTCTCAACAAGATACTAGCAAACTAAATTGAAAGTCACATTTAAAAGATCATTATGATCAAGTGGGATTCATCCCAGGAACATGAGGATGGTTCAACATATGCAAATCCATACATGTGACATACCACATTAACAAAAAAAGGCAACAAAATGATCATTTCAATAAACACAGAGCATTTGAAAATCCAACATTCCTTTATGATAAACACTCTTAGCAAATTAGGTATAGAAGATATATATACCTTGAAACAATAAATACCATATATGACAAATCTACAGTTAACATCATACCGAATGGGGAAAAGATAAAAGCTTTGCCTCTAAGATCAGGAAAAATAAGGATGCCTATTTTCACCACTCCTATTCCACATAGGACTGGAAGTCCTAGGCAAAGCAATTAGGCAAGAAAAAGAAATAAAAGGCAATCTCTATGGAGTCTAAAAGATAATGCTTGAAATCTAAGGTACTTTTTAGCATCAGTGACAAGGCAACATTGGATGTAGGGCTTCCCCTGAGATGACATCTCCCAAACTAAGATCAAGAAAAGCAATGCCTCCAACTCCGCAGAGCATCAGAGAAGGCCACGTGGGTAGGTCAAATCTTCATCCCCACCTGGCAGTAAAAGGGGGCCCTTCCCCTCCCCACTGGGTTTGTGTCAAAGGAAGCACAGTAAAGCCTAAATGTCTACCACCACCCATACCCAGGAGTAGTAAAACATCCTTCTTCATCCTTTTAGGTGGCAGTAGAGGCTGAGAGGGGAATTCGGACTTCCACTCCTCCTGACACTTTCTTAGGTGACAAAGTGTAGAGCAAGCTTGAAAAGACAGGAGATTTAAATAAGATCCTGAATACCCAAAATGTCCAGGATACAACTGAAATTCACTTGTCATACCAAGAACCAGGAAAATAATCAACTTGAATGAAAAAAAAAAACAGTAAATAGACACCAATATCAAGATGACACACACACATGGGAATTACATGATGAGGGATTTTTTGTTAATTTTATTTATTTATTTATTTATTTATTTATTTTATTTATTTGAGACAGAGTTTCACTCTGTCGCCAGGCTGGAGTGCAGTGGCACGATCTCGGCTCACTGCAACCTGCCTCCTGGGTTCAAGCGATTCTCCTGCCTCTGCCTCCTGAGTAGCTGGGACTATGGGTGCCCGCCACCACCACACCCAGCTAATTTTTTTTTTTTTTGTATTTTTAGAAGAGACAGGGTTTCACCATGTTAGCCAGGATGGTGTCAATCTCCTGACCTCGTATCATCTGCCTGCCTCAGCCTCCCTAAGTGTTGGGATTACAGGCATGAGCCCACTGTGCCCAGCCAATTAATTTTATTTTTCAATTGACAAATAATAATTGCACATATTCATGGGGTACATAGTGATGTTTCAATACATATAATGTGATCAGATTCGAGTAAATAACATACCCATCAAATGCTTATCATTTTTCTGTGTTAATAATATTCAATATCTTGATGAAGATTTTAAAGCAGCCATCATAAAAATGCTTCAACAAGGAATTGGAAACATACTGGACATAAACTTTTTTTAAATAGAAAGCCTTGGCAAAGAAATACAAATATGAAAAAGAAACAAATGGAAATATCAGAACTAAAGAATACAATAACCAAAACAAAGACAAAAACTGAATAGATTCCACAACAGAATGGGTAAGACAGAGGAAGGAATCTGTGAACTGAAAGAGAGAACAATACATCAATCTAAACAACAGAGAAAAAAAATAGACTGAAAAACAAATGAACAGAGCCTCAGGGACCTGTGGGATTATAACAAAAGATGTAACATTTATGTCATGAGAGTCCTGGGAAAAGAAGAGAAAAAGAGAGGGACTGAAAAAGTACTCAAAGAAATAATGGCTGAAATTTCTCAAATTTGGCAAAAAACACAAACTTATAGATACAAGAAGCTGAGCAAATGCTAAATAGGATAACCTCAAAGACACTCACATCAAAGATACATCATAATGAAACTCCTGAGAAATATGAACAAAGAAAAATCATGAAAGAAATAGGAGATCATCAGCTGGGCACGGTGGCTCATGCCTGTAATCCCAGCACTTTGGGAGGCCAAGGCGGGTGGATCACCTGAGGTCGGGAGTTCGAGACCAGCCTGACCAACATGGAGCAACCCTGTCTCTACTAAAAATACAAAATTACCTGGGCATGGTGGCACATGCCTGTAATCCCAGCTACTGGGGAGGCTGAGGCAGGAGAATCGCTTGAGGTGGAGGTTGCAGTGAGCCGAGATCATGTCATTGCACTCCAGCCTGGGAAACAAGAGCAAAACTCCATCTCAAAAAACAAAAAAAAAAAAAGAGAGAGATAATCAACACCTTACCTATGTGAAAGAAACAATTCAAATGACAGCAGATTGCTCATGAGAAACCATGGAAGCCAGAAGGAAATGGCACAAAATTTTTCAAATTCTGAAAGAAAAGAACTGTCAATGAAGATACCCTTCAGAAATGAAGGGAGTGATCAAGACCCTCTTGGATTCAAAAAAAACTAAGAAAACTTGGCACCAGAAGACCTATCCTAAAAGAATGCTTAACGAAGCTCTTGAAATGGAAAGGAAATGATAAAAGAAGGAATCTTGAAACATCAGGAATGAAAACAGAACAATAAGAAGAGTAAAAAAAAAATGGGTAAATACAAGAAATCAGGCTTTAGGAAAACATTTTACAAAACATGTATGTTTTTTCAGGCCCTTGCAATGGTTACTGTCAACAGATGCACGGATAATGAGTACTTGGGAAATCACTAATTCTTTTTAGGTTGTTTGAAAATGCTAATTTAGAAGGGGCTTATTTACGTTTTGTAAAGAAAAAATGTCTTTCTGATTACTTTGTTTGCTTTTCAAAATATCATCGTCCTTATTTATGAGTCAAATTTCCCAAGGAGAACATTACATACTCATAAAAATTTGAATTTTATTCCTGAGCTTATTCCAAATACAGTTTCCAGATTTAGCAAATAAAAAATACAGGAGGCCCAGTTAAATTTAAATATTGCATGGGACATAATTATAATAAAACGTATGGCTTATCTGAAAGTCAAATGTAAGTGGGCATCATTTAATCCTACAGGATTTCCTGTAGGATTTAAGTCATCAGCATCTACAGAACAGAAGCTCTTCCTGATTAGACAGAACAACTCTTCTGGAACCTCCTCCTCTCCCAACAAGACCTGCTAAGGGACCACCCATCCTACTATCATCAGTGTTGGACAATAAATAAAAGTCCATCTTCAGAAATGCTTCATTGCCATGATCCTATGGTTTGAATGTATGTGCCTTCCCACCAAAAATTCATATATATTGGAACCTAAGACCCAAAATGATGGTATTAAGAGGTGGGGTCTTTAGAAGGTGATTCAGTCTTGAGGTCTCCTCCCTCAAGAATGGATTTGTTCCCTTATAAAAGGGCTCCAGGGCTGGGCACAGTGGCTCATGCCTGTAATCTCAGCCAAGGGGCTGGGAGGCTGAGGCAGGAGGATTGCTTGAGCCCAGGAGTTTGAGACCAGCCTTGGCAACATAGTGAGACCCCATATCCACAAAAAAAAATTTATTTTTAATTATCCTGGTGTGGAGGCACATGGCTGTAATACCAACTCAGGGGGGGCGGAGGTGGTGGGGATCACTTCAGCCTGGGAAGTCAAGGCTGCAGTGAGCTGTGACTGCACCACTGCACTCCAGCCTGGGTGACAGAGTGAGACTCTGTCTCCAGAAAAAAAAAAAAAATGGGGGGGGGGCGGTTCCAGCGAACTAGTTAAGCCCTTTGCCCTTCCTCCCCCTCTGCCACGTGAGGACACAGAAACGAGGTACCATCGTAGAAGCAGAGGCCAGGCCCTCACCAGACACTGAACCTGCCGGTGCCTTGATCTTGAACTCCTCAGCCTCCAGGACTATGAAAAATAGCTTTCTATGAGTTTTAATTACCCAGTCTCAGGGACTGTGCTACAGCAGCAGGAATGGACTAAGACGCATAGATTAGGATATTGTGGGGGCTTTTTTAAAGTTTTAACTCAGAAGGGTAAAACTTATCTGCTCCTAGTGGCCTTAAGAACTAGAAGGCTTTAGAGCTACTCAGGTAGATATCAGCTACAAGTCTCTACACAAGAAGGACCCGCCACCCCCACCCCAGCACACCTCCCTACCCTGGCTGTTGACCTGTACTTGTTCACTGATCACCTCTGCCAGCTCCTCCAGGCATGAAGATGACAAACCTGTACTCAGACTCTTCCCACAAATGTTTGTTGCTAGGCATGTCTAAGATTACAGGCCTCTGCTGAGAGATTGGGGTGGGGTCACCACTCAGCTGGGAGGGGAGGGAAAGGCTTCCCGGCAGAAGCAACATCTGAAGTGGGGCATCCAAGAGAGAGGAAGGGCCCTGCACAGCTGTGCCATGAGCAGGCCATGTGGTCAGGGGAAGTGCACAGCTCTCTATGGCTGAGGCCAGGAGAGAGGGCACAGGGCTGGGTGGCCACAGCAATGGGTTGGGAAGGCGAGGGCCAGCGGATTAGCAACCCTTCTCAGGAAGCTTCTCAAATCTCTCCCCAAGTCCTCCATCCTGATGTTACCTGGTTACTGGGACGTCAAATGTGGTTTGCACACCTGGAATCCCGATTGGGTTTTACAAGCCGGGAAATGTGAGCTCTCAGCGCAGCACGACCTCTCCCGCCCGGGCCCCTCGGTCCTCTAGAGCCGCCCTGGAGCCCAGGGCTCACCACAGCTTGGCTCAGAGCCCAACTGTGCCTTCTAACGCAGTGTGGATATCCCATTTGGGATTTCAAATCCATAAATGCACATTTTCCAAAAACACCTTCCCAGGGATGCTGGATGGCCAGACTCCCAGATACAAGACCTGAAGGGAAAGCAGCCTGGGAGAGCCACAGGCAGCCCGGGGCACGCAGATGGCAGGGTCTCTGCAATGGGCTCCCCAGAGGCTATTTTAGTCTACAAAATGAATTCATTTTTGTTGAAAAACATCATTCACTCATTCCTTCACTGACCAGCATTGATAAAGCACCTACTATAGGAAGGTTCTGAGAGGGACAAGGACGCACAGCAAATGAACAGGCTGCCTCGTTCCAAACCCAGGCCGCTTGCTTCTGTAGAAAGCATCCGTTACTCTTCTAATCCACTCTTAGTTCCTCAATGAACAGGCTCCTCTTCCGCTCAGAAGACATAGGGCATGGCATGAGACAGGCCCTGGGCTTGGTCCTGGCACCGCCAGGGCGGGGGGCCACCACAGCCAGCTGTGTCTCCTCACCTCCCCAAGCCTCAGTGTCCACAGTGAAAGCCAAGACTGAGCTAGACTCCACTGGCTGAAGTCTGAAGGTCGAAGGTCAAAGCCGGAGTCAGGGTCTGAAGGTCAAAGCTGGAGTCAGCCCTCACTGTAGCTGCCGTTCTGACATTCACCGACCCTCAGGTTGAAGTCTCAGAAGGGCCAGGAGTCCGTTCTTCCCTGGCGCATGTAAGATAGGCAGGGGCTGACTCTGCCTTCTGTTCCTCTCCAGGGCGACTGTGCTTTCACATTTCTGTGATGGAACCAGGAGACATGATATGCAGAAGACTGGTCCCTGGAGAGCAGAGACTGAAAACACTGGAAGAAGGAGGGTGATGATCACTGCATGCCTCCTACCTCCACAGGGAGAGGTGAAAGAAGAGGAACCTGAAACTGAGCATTAGAATATGGGGCCCAGGAGACCCTGGTTAAAAGCACAATATTCAGAGATCCAACAGTGGGAATACATTGGAACTCAGGTTTCCAATTGATAATCTCATCTTCAGGAGACCCACCTTGTGTATAAAGTTCTCTTTCCTGTAGGAAACAATCAGAGAATAGCTTAAATACCTGAGGCCTTGATTCCATTAGGCCTGTAACATCTCCTGACCTCCACCAACAGAAGCTGGAGTACCTGAGGGTCACAGAATGCTTCTCTCCTAATTGTTTTAAATGTACATGAAAGTGAGTCACATAGGAAAAGCCTGCTGGGATTGTCCAGGCCATGCACTGTGTGGAAGAGGCAACTCCATGATAGAAATCCTGCATTTCTGCAATGCCAAGAGACACGTGGTCCACATTTTACTACCTCTGATGCCAGGGTGCGTCACACCAGCAATGGCAGTGTCAGCTGTGATTGGCATAGTCAGTGATGTCATTTATCAACACTGGTATCCTGGATGCAGTGAAGTGTGGGCCAGACATGATGCTCCACGTCTGAGCTGCATTGCGTCGTTTATCCCTCACAATATCCCACAAATGACATTGCATTGGCAGCCCCACTTTGCAGATAAGGAAACAGAAGCTCAGTCAGCTACACAACGCTCCCAAGGCCCCTCAGCTAGGGCATATTAGCGCCATAATCTTAGCCCCGCTGGCTCCGAAGCCTCAAGCTCTAACTAGGATGCCACAGCACCACCCTCATTCAGGGTCCTCAGTGTGGCGGGGAGCGGGGAGAGAAGTGGAGCAGCCACGACGGCCAGTGCTCACTGAGCATCTCTCAAAAGACAGGCATCGTAAGGCGCCTGCCTGCTGGCCCATCCAGCTGTCCTAACAACCCTACCAGGTGGGCACTGTGTTATGCTCCCCATATTGAAATGAAATTAAGAAAACAATCCTATTTACAATAGCATTAAAAGGAATAAAATACTTAGAAATAAATTTAACAAAAAAGAGCAAGACAAGCACCCCCAAAACTATAAAACATTACTGAAAGAAATTAAAGAAGACCTAAATAAATTGGAAGATATCTTGGGATAATGAATTATTAGACTTAATATTGTTAAGATGGAAATATTCCCCCTAATACTCAATGGATTCAACACAATTACTATAAAAACTCCAGCTGCCTTTTTTTGAAGAAATTGACAAGCTGATCCTAAAATTCATATGGAAATGTAAGAAACCCAGAATAGCCAAAACGATCTTGAAAAACAACAAACTTGTAGTACTCATACTTCATGATTTCAAAACTTATTACAAAACAACCGTAATCAAGACAGTGTTGTATTGCCATAAGGTTAGAAATATATCAATAGAATTGAGAGTCCAAAATAAAACCTTGTATTAATGGTTAATTGATTTTTTTTTTTTTTTTTTTGAAATGGAGTGTTTCTCTGTCACCCAGGCTGGAGTGCAGTAGTGCACTCTTGGCTCACTACAACCTCCACCTCCTGGGTTCAAGCAATTCTCCTGCCTCAGTCTCCCGAGTAGCTGGGATTACAGGCACCCATCACCACCCCCGGTTAATTTTTGTATTTTTAGTAGAGACGGGGTTTCACCATGTTGGCCAGGCTGGTCTCAAACTCCCGACCTCAGGTGATCCATCTGGCTCGGCCTCCCAAAGTGCTGGGATTACATGCTTGAGCCACCACACCCAGCCATGGTCAACTGATTTTTGACAAGGGTGCCAAGACAATTCAATGGGGGAAAGAATAGACTATTGAACAAAAATAGTTGCTGGGACAACTGGATATCTACATACAAAAGAATGAAGTTAGGCCCCCTACCTTACACCGTATATACACATTAACTCAGAGTGGATCAAAGACATAAAATGTAACAACTAAGAGACTATAAGTCTTGGAAGAAAGCATGGGAGTAAACCTTCATGATCTTGGATTGAGCAATGGATTCTTAGATCTGACACCAAAAGCACAAGTAAAAAAGAAAAATAGACAAATTGGACTTCTTCAAAATTAAATGCTTTTGTGCTTCAAAGAACATCATGAAGAAAGTTAAAAGAAAACCTACAGAATGGGAGAAAATATTTGCAAATCAAATACCTGATAAGAGAATCGTATCCAAAATATATGAAGACCTCTTCTAAGTAACAATAAAAAGACAACTCAATTTTAAAATGTGCAAAGGATCTAAACATACATTTCTCAAAGAACATATGTAAACAGCCAAAGAGCACATGAAAAGATGTGTGGTAGTTATCACTTACTAGGGAAATGCAAATCAAAACCACAGTGAGATACCAATTCATCCCCACTAGGGGGACTAAAATCAAAAAGACAGACAATAACAAGTGTTAGTAAGAATGTAGGGCAATCAAGACCCTTGTGCATTGACAGTGGGAATGTAAAATAGTTCAGCCACTGAGAAAACCAGTTCAGCAGTTCCTCAAAAATTAAACATTGAGTTAATGTATGACCCAGCAATTCCATTCCCAGGTATACACTGAAGAAAACTGAAAACGTGTATCTATATAAAACTTTGTACCCAAATGTTCATAGCAGCCTTATTTGCAATAGCCAAAAAATAGAAACAACACAAATGTTCATGGACAGATAAATGGATAAACAAAATGTAGTGCATCCATAGAGTAGAATACTATTTGGCCATGAAAAGGAAGGAAATTCTGACACATGCTACAACATAGGTGAACCTTAAAAACATCATGCTAAGTGAAAGAAGCCACTCACAAAAGGCCACGTATTATACGATTCCATTTACATAAGTATAAATGGGATAGGTAAATCCATAAACACCGAAAGCAAATTAGTTGTAGCCAGGGCCTGGCAGGGACAGAACTAGGGAGTGAGTGCAAATAGGTATGAAGTTTTTTGTTGGGGGTGATGGAAATGTTCTGGAATTAGACAGTGGTGGTCAACACACAACTTTGTGGATATGCTAAAAACTGTTACACTTTAAAATAGCATACTTTAAAATGGTGAACTTTATGGTGTGTGATTATATCTCCACAAAGGCATGTAATTCTTTGCTGACGATGGCATGGCCTTGCTCAAGAACTCTAGAGAAGGTCCAGGCATGGTGGCTCACACCTGTAATCCCAGCACTTTGGGAGGCTGAGGCAGGAAGATCCCTTGAGGCCAGGAGTTTGAGACGAGCCTGAGCAACACAGTAAGACCCTGTCTCTACTAAAAACAAAAAAATTAAAAATTAGCCAGATGTGGTGGTGAGCAACTACAGTCCTAGCTTTCCAGGAAGCTGAAGCAAGAGGATCGTTTGAGCCAGAAGTTCAAGGCTGCAGTGAGCTATGATCGTGCCACTGCATTCCAGCCTGGGTGGTAGAGTAAGACCTTGACTCAAAAAAAAAAAAAAAACTCTGGGG
Source organism: Symphalangus syndactylus (assembly GCF_028878055.3). Lineage (NCBI taxonomy): Eukaryota > Metazoa > Chordata > Mammalia > Primates > Hylobatidae > Symphalangus > Symphalangus syndactylus. The sequence goes on along the minus strand of NC_072430.2, from coordinate 143,017,351 downwards.
GTGGGAGGTGCCGTACTATGTGTCTTGTACTGTGGCTTGGTCTTGTCCAAGACTCCTCAAAATATTTGTGTATCTCCTTTACCCCAGAGCAGTTCTCACGTAGTGAACATTGATCCTTTTAAGGAGTGGCTAGCAAAACCAAGACTGCCTTGATCCCCACAGCTGTCGCTTGTCCACTGACTCAAGTCCCATCACAGTCCTCCCTCCCCCACCAGCCCACCCTGACAGTGTAACTGGAGCAGTATTTCTAAAATACTGATCGGGCCGCATTACTCCCTTTCTTGAAACCCTCCAGCTGTTCCCCATAACCAGTCCTAGTTAAACAGCCTCATATTAGAATCCACTGGGAAGGTTTCTTAAACTATTGAGGCTCAAGCTCAACTCCCAGAAATTCTGATTTTACGGCTGTGGTCAGCAGATAAGAGGCCCCCAGAGATGTCCACATCCTAATTCACAGAAGCTGTGAATATGTTGTGCTAACTGGGTTGCCGATAGAATTAGTGTGGCTATTCAGTTGCCCTTAAGAGAGGGAGATCATCCTGGATGATCTGGTTGGTCCAGTGACATCACAGGGTCCTAAAAAGTGTAGGAGGGGCCGGGCGCGGTGGCTCACGCTTGTAATCCCAGCACTTTGGGAGGCCGAGGCGGGCGGATCACGAGGTCAGGAGATCGAGACCACGGTGAAACCCCGTCTCTACTAAAACTACAAAAAATTAGCCGGGCGTGGTGGCGGGCGCCTGTAGTCCCAGCTACTCGGAGAGGCTGAGACAGGAGAATGGCTTGAACCCGGGAGGCGGAGCTTGCAGTGAGCCGAGACTGCGCCACTGCACTCCAGCCTGGGCGACAGAGCGAGACTCCGTCTCAAAAAAAAAAAAAAAAAAAAAAAAAAAAAAGTGTAGGAGGGCAGCAGAGTGGAGGTCAGAGTGATGTGGTGAGGACCCCCAGCCAGGACTTTGTTGCTGGCTATGAAGATGGAGGAGGGGGCTACAAGGCAAAAATGTGGGCAGACTCTAGAAGCTGGAGAAGGCAAAGAAATGGAGTCTCCCTGGCGTTTCCAGAAAACACACAGCTCTGCCCACATCTTGATTTTGGCCCAGTGAGGCTCGGGTGGGGCTTCTGACCTACAGAACTGTAAGATAACAAATCTGTCTTGTTTTAAGCCACAAAGCTTGTATCATCTGTTAGTAACAATAGGAAACTAACACAGTTGATCCAGACAATGCCCAGGCATCGGGAGCTTTTTAACACACCTCAGTCACTGCGCAGCCAGAATTAAGAACCACTGACCAACAGTAATATTCCTCAGCTTTCAGCATCCACAAACACAGAATGCTCATTTTAAATAGACATTGTTAATGATCACCCATTTTTATAAATAAAACGTTTTTTCGTTATTGTCAACGACTTCACTTTCATATCTGAGAGGGATGAAGGGATGACCTTTTTGCACCCTTCACCAAAGCATCTGTGCCTGGTTCAGTGATGGCTAAGTCCAGCTAAAGCACAGGTCTCACTTCCGGGCAGTTTCTTTGCTTACCCTTTTCTATTCCTTTTTTAAACTAAATCAGAAAATTTTAGCCTACAATTACAGGTTTTCAGAAATGACACCCATCTGTGAGACGTTCTGACCATTTGGATCAAACGTGGATGCTAAATCTTTGGAGCTCTCGTCCCTGAGGATGACTTACAGCGTCATCAGACACCACACTGGCCCGCCTCGCAGCCTGGAGACTGGGACAGAGTGGATCAGGGGAATGGCAGCAGATGGATTCCTTGTTCACTCTTTGTAGCATTTCACTCTAAGAAATATTGTCTTCATGTTCTGTAGCCGCATTTGGACATGATTTTAAAAATATGCCAATAACATCAATTTCTCCAAAAAGGCAGTGGGTTGGAAAGAGCCCTTGTAAGAAATCCCGGTACTAGCCAGGCATGGTGGCTCACACCTGTAATCCCAGCACTCTGGGAGGCTAAGGCAGGTGGATCACTTGAAGCCAGGAGTTTGAGACCAGCCTGGCCAACGTGGTGAAACCTCATCTCTACTAAAAATACAAAAATTGGCCAGGCATGGTGGCTCACGTCTGTAATCCCAGCTACTGAGGAGTCTGAGTATCACTTGAATCCGGGAGGCAGAGGCTGCAGTGAGCTGAGATTGCGCCACTGCACTCCAACCTGGGTGACAGAGTGAGACCCTGTCTCAAAAAAAAAAAAAAAAAAAAAATCCCGTGACCTGACATCACCACGAATTGTGGTCTCTCGCCTTGAAGCAGAAGGTTCACACCACTCCAGGTACTGGATCCATCAATGAGGCACGCCCCCGGAACAAGCCACATGGCTCTAACTGCTTATTTGATTGTTTGACTGAAACTTGAACTCAGAAATGACCTACACTTAACAAAGCTGAGATGCTAGAGTTTTCCCAGCATGGAGGAGGGATTCCAGAGGCGTAGGGAGATGGGAACATTGGACTGGGTTTAACATGTGTGACCTGCACACCTCTCTCTCAACTACACACTGCAGGAAGGCTCCAAAGCACTGTTGCTTTCACTTGGGCACTGAGAAATGCCTGGGAGCACCTGCATCCCTGAGAAGCTTTGCAACTGCTCTCTTTGGCAGGCAGGTGCGATGGTGGAGACGCTGCCACTGAGCTGGGCCCTCTGATTTCAGTGGGGATGACAGGGTTCCAGAGGAGCAGAGGCCAAATGCCAGGACTTGAGCAGCAAAGACCAGGGGGTTGCGTCTGCCAAGGGAGGTAGCAGACACACGCTGGGGATCAAAACACCTTGGTCCGCGGGGCTCTTTGCCAGTGGCTAATTGAACTTGGTATCCCTAGGAATACAAGAGGACTGATTGACGGGAAAAAGCAGAAAACCTTAGGTCTGGGAGCCAAAAATCTGACTTGAGTCACAACTGTGGATAGCAACAGCCTCTCTCCCAGTTCCCAGACCTAACTCAATTCACAGGCCAAGATTCTTGAAAGGAAGGCTGGGTCCCCTGAGGAAGAAGCCTGCAACACTGCTTCAAGCACATGACACGCCTCCTCCTCCAGCCTGCAGATCATTCCCCAGTGCTCTACTGGGATTCGGGAGCACGCCTTCCTTGCCAGCTGGCACAGGGCTGATGAGCCTGTCGGTGGGCGGCTCTGGAAGGACACTGGTAAGAGGAAGAGGTTTCTCTTCCTAGTTCCACTGTGCTTTCCTTCCTTCCGACTCCCTTGGCACTCGCGGGTATGTGGGACGCCAGTGGAGCTTACCTCCAGCAGGTTTCAGCAGCACCCAACAGGGAGCATCCTGGCTGAGTTCTGCGGCTGTCCCAGGTGGCCTTCCAAAAAGTTCACCTCCCACAGGCAGCCGCCCAGCATTGCCCGGGAGCCCAACCTGCTCCAGCTTCCCAGCAAGTCCAAAAGCATCCCCTGCAAGCAGCTATCCCGCACATTTCTTTGGCATCCCAGCAAGTAATTTCCTGCCCACAGCTTTACCCTACCGAATATGAAGCCCTGGCCCAGGGCAACCCAGTGAACTTCTCCACCCTGGACTAGGCTGCTTTCGATTATTCGCTCTGCCCATGAGAGTGGCTGTGGGACACAGGTCTGGAGTTCCTCAGTATTTCTGTGCACTGTCATCTCACAGAGCGGCTACTGAACATGTGTGAACGCCTGGTTAGAAGAGGCACCTCCCCTAGGATTGCTGCAGTCTCCCCCACTCCCGACAATTCAGACCTAGTATTTCTGCACTATGACTCCTACGTGGCCCCAGCAGGTCTTACCATCAATGACACCACCCACCAGGTTCTGCACTTCAGGGCACCTGGCTCCTGACAGTCCCAGGGAAAAGCTTCCCCACACGGAACTGGAACGTGTGAGACACATCCCTGGATACAAGGGACCAAGCTCAGGATGCCCCCAAGATGTGCTGAGACTGTCCTACCAACCACTCTCTCCTCAGGGTGGCCTGGGCCCAGAAACAATCCTGACATCCATCCAGGCCACAGCACTGAGCTGCACACAGAGCCCTTCAGTCATTCCCAGGTCTTACGCAACAAAACTTCAGCCAAATGGACTGAGAGCTCTTCCCTGTATCCTACTGCCTCCACACCCCACCCCTACCTCCAACGATGGCAGACCCCAGTTCTGTTCTCAGCCACTCCACATACTAAACAAAAACCTCCAAGTTAAAGGTAGCCTAATGAGGCAGGAAGTTCCCTTAGAAGTTTGAGTTGGAAGCCACACAAATCCACCCAGAGTCACAAGGCCAGCAACATCCATGAAAAAAGGTAAACCATCCCTGTGAGCCACAAAAAGACCCTGGCTAAGGTCCCCTTAGCCAAAGCTAAGTCATGTCCATGCCCCATCCATCCAATCAGGGAGAAGGGAATGGGGGCTCAGGCTACGTGGGTTTCCCTCAAGGGACTGGAAAGAGCATAGTGGGGTGGCTCAGGAGTCCCCAGCAGCTGGTAGAGGAGGACAGTGACATGACTCTGGCAAGGGCTCTGGGCAGGCTGGAATATGCCATGTAGCTCCTGCAAGCTTCCCACAGACCCAGCACCATGCATGAGCAGCACCCAGTGTGGATGTGTGAATAGAAGTTCAACTTCTGGCTAAGGCCACACCCACAAAGGCTGCTCTCAGATCTCCTCTCTGGCATGCGCTGTTAAGTCAAACAAGGACAGTGCACATTCCCTGCACACCTAAGGTCCTCCTCCAGCCAGAACTTTCTAGTGCAGAGTAAGGTGGGACCCTTGGCTGAAGGTTTCCTCACACTGGCTGCACTCATAAGGACTGGGTCTCTGGTGAACATTCCGGTGCTGAATGAGGAGGTCTCTGTGGTAGAAGGCCTTCCCCTGTATCTGCATTCATGAGGTCTTCCTTGGGTGGGAGTTTGCCGAGGGTGAGAGGCTGGACCTGCAACTTAAAGCTCTTCCAAACAGGCTGTACTGAATGGCTTTATGCAGCACAAGCCCGGGATTTGGCAGGAGGTTCCTTCCGTTCATTGCACTCCGAGCAACATTCTGGGTGATGCACATTCCAGGGCTAAGTCATCAAGCATTTTGAAAGTTCCATTCCATTCCCTCCTGCCAAAACCCCCCAAGTTAAAGGTGGTTAGGGTTAGGGGATGGTTCTCCAGTGAGAATTCTGCCGTGAGATGAATCAGAGCTCCATTAATTTATGTTATTTGCTGCTTTTAGGATCCTCTCTTTGTCCTTGACCTTTGAGAGTTTGAGTAGTGTATGCCTTGGGGTAGTCTTATTTGGGTGGAATCTGTTTGGTGTCCTAGACCTTCCCATGCCTGGATGTTTAACTCCTTCTCAAGCTTCGGGAAGTTCTCTGTTATTATTTCTTTGAATCTGCTTTCTACCCCTTGCCCTTGCTCAGCTCCCTCCTAAACACTCATGATTCTCAGATTTGGTCTTTTGAGGTAATTTTCTATCTCTTGTAGGCGATCTTCATTTCTTCTCACTTCTTTCTCCTCTGTGTATTTTCAAAGAGACAGTCTTCAAGCTCACTGATTCTTTCCTCTGCTTGGTCCATTCTGCTGTTAAGAGCCTCTAATGAGTTCTTCAGTTCAGCAAATGTATTTCTTAGTTCCAAGATTTCTGTTTGATTATTTCCATCTTTGTTACATTTCTCTGATAAATTTCAGAAGTGATTTTCTGTGTTCTTGGTGACCCCTGAGTCTCTGTAAAACTGCCATTTTGAATTCTTGGTCAGAGAGCTCACAGACTGTCTTCTCGTTAGGGTCACTAGATTTTTGCTTTGTCCTTTTTGAAGAGGTCACAGTTGCCTGTTTGCTGTTGCTTCTTGTGAGTGCACATCTGTCCTTGCATTGAAGGATTATTTATTCCAGTTTTCTCTGTCTGGCTTGTTTTGAGTTTTATTGGGTATTTTTGCTTAGCAAGTCTTTACCACTAGGTCACTGCCTCCTTTTCAGCTCCACGTGGCACGTTAAGCCCAGGCTCACCTCAACTCCAGTACATGATGGGAGCTTTGCATGTCCTGACCTGGGAAGGTCCCAAAGGCATTATCCCAGCAGTGTGAAAAGGCTGGTGAGGGGTTTGTGCCCAAGGGAGCTGGGAAACATACCTCCTCCAGTGGCTGTTGCTGAACAGCCACTCTGATTTGGCGTCTCCTGTGGCTGTTACAGAGCAGTCTCTCCAGGGCTGGGGATGGTAGTTCCCCCTCCCCCATTTGTCACTGCCTGTCCTCAGAGATTTCTCTCTTCAGGCAGTCATGCTGCTGCCTGTGGGTTAATGCAAGGACAGGTCTCCTGCCAGGGATTCTAGCATGGTGGGAAAGCTGGTTGACCACCTCAGTCTCACTCTTCCCAGTGTAAAAACCGGTGAGCTGGTGATACGGTTTGGCTCTGTGTCCCCAGCCAAATCTCATCTTGAATTATAATCCCCATAATCCCCAGGTGTCGAAGGAGGGCACCAGGTGGGAAATGATTGGATCATGGGGGTGGTTTCCCCATGCTGTCCTCGTGACAGTGAGTTCTCACGAGATCTGATGATTTTACAAGTGTTTGACAGTTCCTCCTTCACACACACACACTCTCTCCTGCCACCTTGTGAAGAAGGCACCTGCTTCCCCTTCCACCATGACTGTTAAGTTTCCTGAGGCCTCCCCAACCATGCAGAACCGTGAGTCAATTAAAGCTCTTTTCTTTATAAATTACCCAGTCTCAAGCAGTTCTTCATAGCAGTGTACTAATACTGTAAGGGAAAGATTCTCCACTCAATTGTTGCTAGGCAGAATCTAGGGAAGGGGCATCATGGATGCGGAAGTCTGGTTCTCCTACCATCTGCCTGGAATTTTTTCACTTCTCTGTGGCCCCAGAATCTGTCTCATTCCCTTATTTGAGTCCTGGGTTGTTGCTGGTGAAAATCTCACACTGTATATTTATTTTGGTTTTCTGTTGGGGGTGTGAAGCCAGCTTGATTCTATACCACCATTTTAAAGCTGAAAATCCTCCAGGGCTAAATCAGAGCAGACCTTTGGCGGAACACTTTCTGTGCATTTGTAAGGACTTTCTATAGTGTGAACTCTCTGATGCTGAATGAACTTGGCGATATGGCTACAGGTTTTCCAACCTTTACTGCATTAATGAGGCCTTTCTGTTGTGAACCTTCTGGCACCAAAGAAAGGTGAGTCCTTTGCTGAATGCTTTCCCACATCAGCTGCACTCATAAGGCTCAGCACCACAGTGGACTCTCCGGTATTCAATGCAGCTTGCAGCTGGAGTTGTGGCTAAGAAACTTCCCACACTCACTGCACTCATGAGACCTTTCTCCAGCACTGGGTTCCCCGTCCTCAGGTTCTCTGGTGCTGAACTGTGCATTTGCAGCTCATGGCCCCCTCACACGCCATACTTTCCAGGTGAAAGGTTCCCCCGTCTTCGGTGCTCCTGTGTGGCTCCCCTCACCGTGATGGCCTGCTGCTGAAGAGGCCAGTGCTGGGTCCCATCCTTGCCTCACACTAAGGGCTTCCACAATGTGGGGACTCCACAGCTTTCCACAAGGCCCTGCCCTCGGCCCTACTGCAGTGTTTCTCTCTGCTGTGCTGCTTCTGGGTTGGTTTAAACAGAAGCCAAAGCCTCTCCCACATGCCTCTCACGGGTATGCTTTCTGCCCAGGTGTGCTCTCTGGCACTCAATCAGGGGCGAAATGCTTTTCAACACTGGGCATTTTCTCTTCACCTCTCCCCAGGGAAATGATGATTATTCAGCTTTTGCTCGCACACACTCCCCATCAGTCCTCCTCCCGCCCTCCATTCTCCTAATAGGCTTCTATCATAATATAGTTACTGTTCAGTGCTTATATTTTAGGACTATATCAATACTATTCATAACTAAATTCTATAGTAGTATTACTGTGGTAACTTTTTCTTTCCTACCCGTTTTGCTTGGAGGTATATCCCTTGGTTTCCTAAGTACTTGTCAATAATTCAATCTCAGCTCCTATGTAAACCCTCAATATGTTCAGAGGCAACAGGTGTCCTAATAGTTAAGCCATCTTCTCTGGAGCCAGCACTAAACCCAACCTGGCTGCCTTCTATGCTGAGTGCACGGCTGCCATCCTGGAACCTCCTTTTGCTGTGCTCCTGGGGAGTCACCTTGCTCTTTGCATTGGATCTCCCATTGCCTTTATGCCATGCTTTCTCCTTTTGGAGTACATTCTCTAGTCCTTTTATTTAAAAGGGTGTGGAAAGGCCAGGCGTGGTGACTCCCACCTGCAATCCCAGCACTTTTGGAGGCTGAGGCGGGCAGATCGCTTGAGTCCAGGAGTTCAACACCAGCCTGAACAAGATGGCAAAACCCTGTCTTGACAAAAAAAGTGGCACATGCCTGTGGTCCCAGCTACTTCGGAGGCTCAGGCAGGAGAATCCCTTGAGCCTGGGAGGTCAGGGCTGCAGTGAGCAGTGTTCGTGCCACTGCACTCCAGCCTAGGTGACAGACCCTGTCTCAAAAAAATAATAAAAATAAATAACACGGTGTGTGGAATATACATTTTTAAAGAGCCTACAAGTCTTCTGGCATGACTTTTAATCTATCTGGAAATAATCTTCCTTCAGAATTGGAGAAGGCCATTCCCTGTTTCCTATGTGGCATCTGAGGACTACAAAGTTATTGATTCCTAATACTCTGCATGTGTACGGTTCATTCCCTCCAGCCATTCCCCAGTGTTCTGAAATCTCACACTCATGTGCCTGGATGTGCACACTGATAAGGAATGGAAGAAGGCAGGGTGCTTTCTCCTTCCATTGTGTTGGCACTAGGTGTGCTAAGCCCTTGTAATCTGGAAACTGACAGCCTTCATTCTCAGAATTCTTTTATTTGCTGGGATGCATTGAAAGACGTGTGAGGGTATGTCCTGGGCCACGTTATGGATGGGTAACTTTGGGTCTTTCCTTTTAGGCTGGTGAGATTCCTCAAAGAAGTCTCGTTCTGCTTTATTTCTTGCTAGAGGATACGACTGAGCTATGGATTTTAGATACTGAAGGCTGAAAGCAGTACACCTCCTCTGGTCTTTCACGGGTTTGAAGTAGGCACAGTTGCCCAACTGTGTGGAATGGGGAGTCTAACGGCTTCTTAAACAGGCCTCGGCTCCTAGTTTCACCTCATCTCACAACTACGTCCAGAGGTACCTAGAAGTGCCAATTCCAGATCCTCTGGGAGCTCTGCAAGACAACTCGGACGCTCAGATGTTCCCATTTCTTTCTTATGATGTAGATTTCTCAGGTGTTTCTAAGTCAACTACCATTCACCTATTTTCTGGAGAGCTTCCCAATTTTGTTGCTACTTTTAATCATCCTAGTGGATTTATGCTTTTTTAAAAAAAATTCCCTGTCATATCAATGGGATTTCAGGAAGAAGCAATGGTAAACAGCCACATCTAACTGTACAGGAGGCTGGGAAATGAAGCCTTTATTCTGGGAATCCAAGTGTCCAGCTAAAAACTGTGAGTTGTATTATCACAGATGGAGAGAGTGGATGGTGAATGGAAACTAGCAATCTCTGCCACATAAATCCAGCTAGTTTCGAGGCAAAGAGAGACTGAGACTGCTCATGATAAAAAGCCTTCTTTGCAGGAGAGTAGGAGAGGTGGCAGAGGTTCCGGGACAAGAAATGAAGACGCAGAACACACAAGGAGTCGCTGACAGATGGATGCATGTCTTTATTTAGTTCATTCATTCCAAGTTCATCCCAAATCTTCACATCTCACCCTCCCACCATCAAAACAGATCCCATGTAACAACAGGGGGCCAAAAACAACAGGCTTGCCCACAATCTCCATCACCCCCCACCCCACAGAACACTGTGGGGACAATGGCACCTCGCTTGAAAGCCACAGGTTTCAAACACTTTTAGGGGCACAACTCTCTCAAACTGGAAACCACAAGCCACTAAGTAAAACAGGCTGTCAGGGAGTTTCAACCTGGGCAACATTTGGGGTACGTCCCTGGAGCCCCAAGTTCCCTCAGAGGAGGTGAAAACTCCTGCTTCAGAGTCCTTCTTTCTATCCAATCACTTAAAACGTTCCATAGAACGAAGAAAGAAAAAAGAACTCCCTTGTTCTTGAAATGCGCATACCAAGATTTCACACAACCAAAACTTCCACCTGTTGAAATAAACAGTCCACAAAATTAAGGCATTTGGGGGCAATTAGAGGGAAATAAAGCATTTATTAAAGTTACAATAAGCATATCAAAAATGTTCATTATGCTTTTGAAGGCTCTTAACTAGGCACAAGGGCAGAAACAGTCATGGTCCCGGCCACTGCAGGCAAACACGTGTTGATTACCAAAGCAGGAAGGGAAACAGAGGGCTGGTGGTGAGCATTCTCTTCAGCAGGTCCCCAGGCACCAGGCCCCCTCCAAGTCATGCCTCACATGCCCAACAGCAAAGAGAAGCAGTGGGAGCTGTGCAGACACTGCAGGGCAGGGCAGGGCACTGCCGGCTAAATTACAGCAGCAACTGTACACACGAAACAGCTTCTTCATAAACACCATTCTCAAACTGGATATATGCACATTCATACACTACCTAGTATATCTAAGAGATCTTGAAATCAAAGCAACATAAAAAAGAGAGATTCGTCTGCATTCCAGGCACTGAGCAATGAGATGTCAAGGCAACAGAAATCCCCCTCCTGCCCCCACTCACTTCTCCATCCCACTGTCTGCCGAGAATTTATAGTATTTATTCCACACATCACTGTGCACTTCAAAATCTGCACATTCCTCTCCATGGAATTCTCCTGGGATGTGAATCCCACCAACGTGCATCATGTATGCCTCTAAACTGTTTCATTCCACACTGAGAGATTCGGGTTTGGAGCGGAAGGAGGGGAGTGAGGCATAAGTGAGAAAGGAGGTCACATGGCCCAAACAGGTACTTCCAGGAGGCCAATCCCAGCAGGCGGGGATCCAGGCCCCTGGAGGCCAGGCCTGCTTGCCGAGTACAGACGGCCAGGTGAGGAGGCAGAAGCTGTAACCCCAGAGCCAGAAGACCCACACTAGTGTCATCATCAACATACAGGGGGGCCACAGGCTCCCAGGACCCAGGTCAAGGGGCAGTCCTCACCGAGAAGGCCACACCAGCTTCCTGTGAGTGTGTTCCATGGATCCAGGGGTGGCCAGAGGCCCATCACCACGGGTGTTTGCAGTTCCTAAAACCGCACGCAGCGATCTCCAAACTCGTTCTTGGCCATGAGCAGTGACAATGCTGCAGTGCTGTCTGCCGTGTACAGGCTGTTCAAGAACCCAAGAGGAATTTCTCACCAATACGTAAACACGCACCACAGCTAGACTGCGGTTCCCTGACTTTGGGAATTCAGAGACCGGCGAACTTAAGAAGAAATTCTGGGGCTGACAAACAGCAACCAACATTTTGTTTTGCAACCAAGAGCATTTCAAAAAGCAAAAATATTGCCCTCTACTTTTACCTTCATTACATAAAAGGAAATTTTATCATCCAAATAAGGAAGAAAATAACTTCAGAATAAAAAACAATCCTTTAAGTTGAACAAATGTGACTTCATCAATTATTTACCATGTTGTTCTCATACACCTCACCTGCATAGAGCGCTCTGTCCCCAGTGCTATGCTGTGGGCCACAAGGACTCTGGCCCATCGGGGTCCACAGTCCAGCCCGGATCTCCCAGGGTCACAGGTTCATCCAGCCCTATCACTACCTCAAATGCGTTTCCACTAAGAGGGACAAGTCACCAGGACAGCAGTTTACACGCACATGGAGACTGCTTGCATAACACATTGCTTCCCACCTGACCCCACAAAACCTGCCGGAAAGGCACAGCAGGAAGCCTTGTCCCTGTCTCAAGTGGAGCCGCCTCTGTGAACAGGGACTTGGCCAAGGCCGCACGGATGGCAGCAAAGCACAGGCCAAGCGTCTCTCTCAGGCAGGCTCTTCCTTGGCTTGGTCCTCTGTCTGCTGTATCCTCCTCTCTTTCTCTCAAGAACTTCTCATTTGAAGAATCAATTCATTGAAAAAGGAAAAAGAAAACTTACTAAAAACAATTGTTCCTTCTCTTTAAAATTACCTGTTTAACAAGTACATTTTAACTAAATTTTCAAATGTCAAAAGAAAACACCAAAAAAACAAGCATTGTTGCCTTAAACACTTCTCTGGAACAAGGCAGAATATAAATAAATAAATAAATAGCGCGAGTGATGCAGAGTCACAGAATGTGGGTGATATTGATGGGTTTATCTAAAACCCCTCACCCGGTACTGCAAAGCTGAATTCTCAGAGGTATCAACGTTGTCCCCCACCCCACCACGGCCCAGCCCAGCCCATCTGCTGACAGCAGCCAAGGCCCAGGACCCAGGACTGTTCCACAGCCAGCAGCTGCCCTGGCAGTGGTGACAGTCAGATGCTTCTGGGGTGCAACCAGGGACAACCTTCAGGCTCCTTCCCCCTGGCCCACTGAGCCCCCCTCCTAGCGAGGACTCCGGGCCAGCCAGGCAGCAGCCTCACTGAGGACCACGTTTCCCTGCACCGTGGGACTTGGGCACCCCAGAGCTTAGGATTTCCTAATCACCTAAATTTAGGTGATTTCCTAAAGTGCTTAGGTGGAAAGTGCTACTCTTCCTATTCTGTATCCTGTCCTTGCCAACGGAAGAAAAAGGGAGCTTTAGTGAAGGGAGTGTCACTAAAACCCAGGAAGAATGACCTTAGCTACCCACCCTGTTTTCAGATTCGTATTTGGCAGCTACGAAACAAGACACCAAACCTCCAAATTGTTTGGATTCTGAGAAAATTGGCAAAGGCTGGCTTGAACAGAGAGGAAGTTGAACATGTCCTCTGCAAATGAAAAGCTGAGACCCTAGACACCTGCAGGCCGGCCAGGACAAGCCACAGGCCAGGGAAGGGCCGTGAGAGGCCCCCTCCTCCAGCTCATTCTCTCCCCAGACACATCATTCCCTGGCCAGGTCTGGGTGAGGCTTCTCTGCAAGGGTCCATTTAGTCCATTCCTCCTAGAGAGACCAAGGCAGTGACCTGGTCCCTCCGAAACAGGCCCTGGGCTGTGCAAAGGAGCATGACGCCCACGCTGCCACATCTGGGTCCTTGCCTCTGTGCAGCCTGAAGGTCACACCAGCGCACTCATGCATGGAACTCCCACAAGGCAGCATTCCCAGGTGCCGCTTCCCAAAAGGTCCAAGAACTGAGCCACCTCCTGCACCAGGAAGGGCTGGGGAGGCCTCGTCCTTAACAGGCCCCTGCAGAAAGTACTCAGTAGAGCAGACGCAGAGCATGTCATGTGTCTACCACATGGCTCACCTCGAAAAAAGCCACCCTCCTCTCCTACACTGAGCCCAAAGGGTGGCAGGAAGAAGAGGCTCAAGGTGGGAGGAGCTACACAGTAAGCCCGTAAAGAGCCAGAGTGCAGGGAGCTAACCAGCCTCCCTGAAGGCCCCTATCAGCCCTACCAGGGTGATGAGCCACTGCCTACGACCTCCAGTGACAAGGCCCAGTCCACTGTGGTGGCTCCAACTTCCATATTATCATTCCTTAACTCCCTATAGCTCCTGCCCCAGCCACACCCCCATTTTTGTCCTAGTCCCACTTTGGTACCACAAAGAACACGCCTACCCCTTCTCCCGGGCTAAAGCCCCTGCAGCACCTGGCCCCGGCTGTCCTGGCCCTCCCCAGCCGCTCACCACCTGCGGTTCCTCTCCTAACTTGGGAAGACCCTCCTGGCATCAGCAGGACCCAATCCCAAGCTCCCCTGGGGAACAGCACACAGCCCACATTTACACAACCATCACAGCTTCTAACAGTGTCACCTCAGCTGAGGAAACACCTCCCGGATTGCATTTTCCCCTCTGAATCACCTGAGGACTGTTCTTCCCTTCGGAACTGCATCTGCACGTACACGGGTCAGCTGGGGTGACCCACACAGAGCCCATTTGTGACACGGGGTTGGGGGTATAGAATTCTATCCTCTGGCTGTAGAACGCAATAATGGCCAAACACTACCTGCCTGCTAAGACGCACAATGATGCTACTAAGTAAATAAAACGATATTCATTGTTAAATTTTTACAAATTGGATTTCTCTTATTACAGAAAATCTAAACACAGACTTGAAATCTGCTCCTTCCTAAATATATCTGAAGTCTAGAATCACCATGGATCCACACAATGGTCATCATGGGCTTCAAATGACGAAATGTGATTCACTGGCAACAGCAGCAACTTGGGAGGGCTCTGAGGCTGCAGCCACCAGCCCACCTGGCTGTGCAGCCCTGGGTGAGGGGAAGCCCCACCCACGCAGCCAAAGCTATCAGCAATGATAACCCCGGCCATCTCTCTCCCGGAAAAGACTTCTGACCTCACTGCTATCCCCTTGCGTAGATTCTAGAAGCAGCGACCAAGACAAAAGAGAGCAATCAACCAACCGCCAGATGTTCTGTCCACTGGACAGCATGCACCTGGAGGCTCAGAACCACCCAGAGGACTCGCCGCATTTTTCACTTTCTGGTATGTGTGGGGGATAGAAGACAGTGCCTCGGGCATTTTCCTCGCCTATTAGAACTGGCAGTGAATGCTGTTGGAACGGTCCTTGGTCCCAAGGAAGGCAGTCATTTCCTGGGGAGTTTGGTGTGGGCCTCCTAAAATCAATCACTGGAAGCTCCCTAAGGTGAAGTGGCAGAAAAATCGTGACACCTGATGAGAGGCACAGTAGGTATCGGAACAGGTGCCGTGCAGCCAGGAAACCACCCTTGAGTGAAGACACTCACTATGAGACCTCCACCGCAAAGAGAGAATACTGAAGTGGCAAGGAAGGAGCATGTATGACAAGTGCATGTGTCACCCCAGGAGCAGGGAAAACAAACCAGCAAGTTCATGAACTGCATTTCTGTCCTCTATTTTGCTTACAAAACTCCCTTTTCATTGAGATACTAGAAGGCTTTAATCGAACCATCAAATTGAGAAGTAGAAAAATAAAGAGAAGCACAGTTCCCGAAGTGCTAGGAGTCTTCCCTACAGGGAAATGAGTAGGCCTCCAACCTCACCCCTGCATGTACATATTCCATGGCCCGTTACATTAATATGCAACTGAAAATCCAGAACAGAGAACTTGGGAAAAACAATAATAACTTTAGTATGAGCCTCTCAGCTACAATGACCCAAAGACTGTTCAGCGGCCCAGGCACCTGCGGAGCAGTGACAGTCCACGAGGACATCTTCTGCAGCAACAGCCATCAGGAGACCACCAGCAGCACAGCACTCAGGGCTCGGTGTCCACCTCTCTGCAGATCGCCTTCTCCCTCGCTGGAATCAACCGCAGCACTTGAAGTCTACTCATGAAGTAGAAACTTCTTTATGGGGTCTGGCAGAGGCAGCGAAGGAATCAGATGAAGCCGGTATTTGCCAAGAGCTCTTCTCACAGCCACACGGCACAGACACAGCAAGGTTCTGGGAACACCTGGAGGCCGTAGGAAGAAAGAGAGGGATAGAGGAAGGTTCATTCTATCCCAGTTCTAGAGAGAAAAGGCAGCTGGGACTGGCAGCCAGAAGTGCACAAATGCTCATTACCAACTTCAAAATGCTCAGTGAAACACAAAGTGATGGCTTTTCCTGATGGATGAGGAGAGCAGGCCCCAGGGAGGAAGGTCTTATTATCTGCTCCTTCTGTCGGAGGAAGGAGCGAAACCTTTCCAGCCTCGTTAACCCAGGGCATCTGCTCCCTGGTTCACAACTCGACCATGTTTAATGCACTACAGAAAGAAATCAGAGTGGACCACTGAAGGCCCCAGCAGGTGCGGGCCGCGGACACCCAGCCTCTGTCAGCCTCTTCCCTTAGTCAATCCCTGAAGCTCCACCAGTGCCTGGGGAACACAGGCCGAGCAGTGCTTGAGGGGCACAGGCTGACGACTTTGCCCCCAATGAAAAGAGCACAGCCAAGTTCTGTCTCGATTAGCGAGGAAGCTGAGGAGTGGAACAGTCCTGAACGCAAGCTGCTTCTTCTATCACTATAGTTCCAAGCTGACCATTCATTAACTATTTGTGGGAAGGCTACACAGGAGCATGCTTTAATGAACTGGTTTAGGGAAATCCAGTAACAAAAATACAATGAATTTAAAGTCCTTTGAGAGGCAGGGAGAAGGAAGAGGTTATCAACTTGGATGTCTCAAGACCCAGACTGGGAGCGGTGGGAGGGGGTGACATGTGGGCAGGAGGTTAAAGACAACACATGAGGTCAATGTCTGAATCCCAGAGAGCCTCGGATAACAAGACCAAGCTACGGATCAATTCCGATCTCTAGTGCTATTGATGCATTAATCATTAACAAAATCTTTCTTCATAAATAAGCAGACTAGGAACTTCATTGTTACAAAACTTAGGCTTATCACACAATCCAAAGTAGCGATACTTGAGTGCAATTGAAGAAAGGAGAGTAAGGAACCCTAGAAAGCCCCACTTGCAATTTGTTTTAAGGGCTCATTTAAAAACCAGGCATAAAAGAAGTCACGTCTATAAGAATCTGGGGCCACAGGTCAGAGCAAAAGGATAAAGAGAATATAATTGCAGGCCAGGGCAGTGGCTTGTGCCTGTAATCCCAGCAGTTTGGGAGGCTGAGGCGGGCAGATCACTTGAGCCCAGGAGTTCAACACAAGCCTGGGCAACACAGCAAAACCTCGTATCTACCAAAAACACAACAATTAGCTGGGCATGGTGTGCGCCTACAGTCCCAGCTACTTGGGAGGCTGGGGTGGGAGGATCCCATGAGCCCAGGAGGTCATGGCTACATGGAGCCATGATTGCACCACTGCACTCCAGCCTGGGTGACAGAGCAAGACCCTGTCTCAAAAAAAAAAAAAAAAAAAAAGAGAGAGAGCATAATTCTAGGAGTTCTGACAACACACATGTACTTTTAGAGATTCCCTGGTATCAATTCTTGGTATTCAGGAATTTAAAAAGAGAAGATCAATCTGAACAACCACCTGGAAAACCGCAAGTGCTAACTGAAGATTTTGGCCAAGTGCTCAGTTGGAGGTTTTTGTTTTTTGTTTATTGCTACATCTTGATTCATTCAATCAACCCAGCCCACAAGTCAGAGCTGAACTCAAGCCACTTACTTCTGGCCTCTTTAAAGACCTGCAAGGCCTCAGGGTCCACCTTTCTTCTTCCTCTCGACTCTGGGCCCAGCGATTCCCACTTCACTAGATTCAGGTTGGCCCCAAATTCTACCAGCAGGCTCACGAAGGCTGCCTCACAGCCGTGACGCAGAACAGCATCCATGACGCACCCAGGGGAGCCCCTGTAGAATCCCTGTGTGTTGACAGGACCATTGCAGTTGAAGTCGGGGTTCGCTCCAGCCAGGAGGAGCAGCCGGAAGCACTGGAGGTTGTGGTAGGCTGCGCTGATGTACAAGGGGCAGACCACCAAGGAGGTGAGCCGCCGGGAGAATCGGGGCTGGACATCTGGAGTCAGGTGGTGGTTGACATCAACATCAGCCCCATACCTGCAGGGAAGAAAGGGAAAGTCAGACCGTGCAGGGGACTGACCACAGCCCACAGATCCCACAGATCCCACAGATCCCACAGCCACCCTGAGCAGAAGGCCTTGATTCAGTGACACCAGGCGCTATAGGAGACTCCACAGATCAGATAGCTTCATTACGTCCAGCAACATAAGGTAGCAGGAAAGAACTTGGAATCCCCGCACATAGAAAAAATCCTAAGGAAGTCCTTCAAACCTTTGAAGGTCCAATAATCCCAAGGCTATTTAAACTATTTCAGAGCAAAGAAAAAGAAGAGAGCCTTACAAATTCATCTGATGAAACTGGCACAATAACCCCAAAACCCGACAAAGGCCAAAGCATAAGAAAAACTACCAGCTAATTTCATTTAGGAGTATCAACTTTTAAATCTTCAATAAAATTTTAGCCGAAGAGAATCCTTAAGTATATTAAGAAAGCAATATACCATGACCTCATGGGAGTTATCCCAAGAATGCACAGGTAACTCCAATATTAGAAACTCTATTAATATAATCCATTGTAAAATGAGGCTGAGGGGAAAATCCTCTGATTATCTCTGCAGATGCAGAAAAAAAAAAAAAAGGTGGGCATATGACAAAACTCAAGAGCTATGCATGTTTAAAAATGCTCAATGAAACAGAAAATGATGGCTTTTCTTTAACATGATAAAACATACTCCCTCAGGCCAGAAGTCAGCATCTCATTTAACAGGGAAAGGCTAGACGCATTCTGGCCAAAGCTGGAGCAAGACAGACTCCTGCTTTCCAGCCTCCTATTGAACACTGGTGTTAAAGGTACCCTGTGCAATCAGGCAAGAGAAAGAAATTAAATGCATAAAGTTGGAAAATAAGAGGTAAAAATTTCCTATTTTCAGAGGATATAATGTGTCTGAAAAGCCCTAAATAATATGGAAAAACAACTAACAAGAAATGAAGAACTTTTTGAAGGCCGGGCGCGGTGGCTCACGCTTGTAATCCCAGCACTTTGGGAGGCCGAGGCGGGCGGATCAGAAGGTCAGGAGATCGAGACCACGGTGAAACCCCGTCTCTACTAAAAATACAAAAAATTAGCCGGGCGTGGTGGCGGGCGCCTGTAGTCCCAGCTACTCGGAGAGGCTGAGGCAGGAGAATGGCGTGAACCCGGGAGGCGGAGCTTGCAGTGAGCTGAGATTGCGCCACTGCACTCCAGCCTGGGTGACAGAGCAAGACTCCATCTCAAAAAAAAAAAAAAGAACTTTTTGAAGTAGCAGGTTGTCAAACCAATAGGCTTCATATAAAAAGTAGAAGGGAAAATTCCATTTATGATAGCAAAATAAATTTTACAATGACACATCTAAGCATAAACTTAATAATAAATGTCCAAAATGTGCATAACGAAAATGATAAACTACTATTTAAAGTCAACAAAAGTAGACCTAAGAGAATGGAAAGACATAGCACAGTACTGATTAAGACTCAACATCAAGAATATAATTCTCCCAAAATTTATTTTATAAATGAAAATGTCATTACTAGAACTAAATAAGTTGATCACAAACATAAATAAATAAAAATAGCATCCCTTGAGCTACATTAGTTGATATATGAAGTTCATCTGTAAGATCAAAGAAGATGAAAAAGTCAAGCAAGAAGGGGGTGGTGGGAGGCATCCACACCATAAGTGAAGTTTATTATAAAGGCTAAAAATAAAACTGTGGTATTGGTATGTGAACAAAATTGACAGAATGATGGAACTTTACAGAAAATCTCGAAATGGGCCAAATTGCATATAGAAATTTCATATATGATAAAGGCAGCATCTCAAACAAGGGAGAGTGTAGATGTTTTACTAAGTGTTTTTTGGGGTAACTGAACATCCATATGGAAAAAGGTAAAAGTATATCCATTCACCATAGCACATACCGGAATAAATTCCAAACTGACCATAACTTAAAACGTAAAATATGAAACCATGCAAAAACTAGAAAAAACCTCTAAGTAAAATTTGCCTAATTCTGACACAAAATCCACAAATAAAATGTTTTTAACATGAAAATTTTTAAAAGAAAAACTCTTGCATAGCATAAGCATGACAAAACAACATAAGCAAAAGTAAAACAAGCAATGAAAAATTGGGGAAAAATGTTACAAAGGGTTAATACCCTTAACATATAAAGAGCTTCTAAAAGAAAAAGATCAATAGCCCTACAGAAAAATTAGAGAGATGGGGCGGGGCGTGGTGGCTCACGCCTGTAATCCCAGCACTTTAGGAGGCCAAGGCGGGCGGATCATCTGAGGTCAGGAGTTCAAGACCAGCCTGGCCAACATGACGAAACCCCGTCTCTACTAAAAATACAAAAATTAGCCGGGTGTGGGTGTGCCTGTCATCCCAGCTACTCGGGAGGCTGAGGCAGGAGAACTGCTTCAACCCGGGAGGCGGAGGTTGCAGTGAGCTGAGATGGTGCTGCACTCCAGCCTGAGCAACAGAGCGAGACTTCATCTCAAAAAAAAAAAAAAAAATAGAGAGATGGACAGCTACAAATGGCTCTTAGCCACATGAAAAGACGCTCAGCCTCACTCGGAACAGAAATGCAAATTAAAACTATTCTGAGATATCACTTCTCACCTATCAGATTGGGAAAAATCCAAAAATTTATTGACCAGCCTTTTAGGAAACAGGAAATCTCATTCATTGAGCAATGAAAAGTGAACATTCTCCCCGTGGAGGGGGCAATCTGTCAATCGCTAGCAAAATTACATATGCATTTACCCTTTGACCCATCAATCACACTGCTCGGGATCTATTTCCAAAATACATCTGCAAAACTATGGAAAGATGTATGCACAAGGCAATTCATTACAGCACTATCCATAACAGCTGGAGACAGTAAACCACCCACGTGTCCACTAACAGGGGACTGGCTGAATGAACTGCAGCTCATCTGCACAACGCCGCCCTGTGCAGCTCTGAAAAGGAGTGAGGGGGTCGCTGTACACTGCTCCGGAACAGCCTCCGAGCACAGGAAGAGGGAGGGAAAGCAGCACAGTGAAAGTGTACAGTCCACCACTGTTTCTATGGGGGAGGAGGCTGCAGTGTGCTTATGGTAAACCATGGAACTTTTTAAATGGTTATCTACTGCGGAGGGAGAGAAAAGGATCAAGGAGACAAGGATACAAGCTAGATTTCCAAAAATTTATACCTTGGCCAAGCGCGGTGGCTCATGCCTGTAATCCTAACGCTTCAGGAGGCCAAGGCAGGCAGATCACTTGAGGCCAGGAGTTCAAGATCAGCCTGGCCAACATGGCAAAACCCAGTCTCTAATAAAAATACAAAAAAAAAAAAAAAAAAGTGAGCTGAGCGTCATAGCATACACCTGTAGTCCCAGCTACTTGGGAGGCTGAGGCATGAGAATCACTTGAATTCAGGAGGCGGAGGCTGCAGGGAGCCAAGATTGTGCCACTGCACCACAGCCTGGGCAACAAAGCGAGACTGTCTCAAAAAAAAAAAAAAAATTTATACCTTGTTTTATAATTTGACTTCAGAACCACATAAATTTTTTATGTTGTAAAACAAAATTAAGTAAAAAGCAATCCTTAAAAACTGAAAGCAGCAGGATGTAGTGGCTCATGTCTGTAATCCCAGCACTTTGGGAGGCCGAAGCAGGCAGATCATTGGAGATCAGGAGTTCGAGACCAGCCTGACCAACGTGGCAAAACCCCGTCTCTACTAAAAATACAAAAATTAGCTGAGCGTGGTGGCGGGAACCTGTAATCTCAGCTACTCAGGAGACTGAAGCAGGAGAATCGCTTGAACCCAGGGTACGGAGGTTGCAGTAAGCCGAGATCATGTCACTTCTCTAGCCTGGGCGACAGAGCGAGACTCCATCTCAAAAAAAAAAATTGAAAGCAAAAAGAAACACATGAACTCAATCAGGTATCCAGCTGGCGCTATGATGCGCTGCCCACTAGGACGTCTTTCTTTTCAGGCACACTAAACATCCAGACTCCCATGATTAGCACAGACCATTCCCAGCATTACGTTCACCTGGAAGGCCCTAGGCCAGGACACACAGCTTGTCGGCAGGGCAGCGTCACACAGCTCTCCACATGGGCATGCACACAGCCATGAGTGAGGTAACCCCTAGGCTGCCCCTCCTAATCCCCAGTGACAGCCAGATGGGAGGAAACAAATCTCACATAGGGCAGGTGCAGGAGCCACCTGACTTAGAAGCCTCATTCTCCACCAAAGCCAATCTCTAAATGACTCGATTTACTTTACTTGCCCTTGTCACTGTACTCAGAGATGACCAAATATATGGCTCTCTATCAGACGTTTAGGGTTCTTCCAGGCCAAGTGCAAACTACCAATCATTTTTACTCTGAACAGGGATCAGTCAATGAGGGGGCCCTGGCTCAGAGTCAGAGTCCTGACAAGGTGAGAAGGCCACCTGGCATGAGAGGTGAGAGCCCAAACAGGTCAGGAGCCATGTATGGGAAGAGGCAGCAAAAGGAGGCTGGCTGGTGCCACACAGGGGACAACACGGACAACACAGGCAGTATGTGGAGGGCAGGGGAACCGGGTTTCTCACTGGTGAAAGGAGAATAATAAATGCAGAAAGGAAGAAAACTAGGATGAACCTTGTGGTGTGAGCCTGGATTAAAGGTAGCCAGGTGAACTCCTGTCAATATATATAAAGAAATATAAACTGAGATGTGGAATGTACATACAACCTTAGCTTGGTCCAATAGGAGGGCATGAAAACAGTGATACCCCAAAAGCAACAGGCATTCCTAGTGTCCAAATGCAGGTTTCTGCACACCATTCTTCACTAAAAGAAACCAGGACTCCTTGGAGAAATGACTTATTCCAGGGCTGAGGCAGTCAAAGTGCAAGATGAGCCGAAAATATCTTGTTTCAGGACAAAGTGAGGAGCTGCTCATAGAATGATTAAGGACACGTCAAAAGGACAGAGATGGCTTGAAGCAGCTATCAGTAGCCACACTGAGACAATACGAATATCAAAACAAGTAACAATAATAATGAATTATAACTCATTGGATACTATCAGAAACCATGAGTCTACACTAACAAATAAATAAATGAACAAATTAAAAATCTGAGATGAACAGGACATATACATTGTTGTAAAGCACCTCTCCTCAAAATACTACTTACAAAGAGAAAAGGAATAGCTTTACGGGAGCGAAACATGGCAGGCACCACCTTAATCAAATAACGGAAGTGAGTATCGGCAGTAATGGACACACTGCGATCACATGCAGCCTGACAGGAGGGGAATGCGAACACAACCTCCCTTCCCGATTCCTGCCCAAAACGCATGACGTGACTCTGAGTCAACATGAGAGTCGGCACCTGTTTTCTCGAGCTTTTCGTCAGCCCACACAGTCCCGCAATGTCTCACAAGATTCGTCACCACCAAAGTATTTCATTTGTAATAGGAAAGGGAAATATGTGGGGAGCAGCGATGACGGGATGAGAACACGCAGGGTGCAGGGAGCACAGAACTGCGTCACCTTCCGTGCCGCAATCACAGCGCTCGCCAACAGGTAAGGCCAGCAACCACGCTTTCTAACCGTCTCCTCTGCACCATCCTGAGTGTCCAGAGAAATGTTCCCTTGGAACCAAAACTGCTGCTTTCAGGCAGCACAGGCCTGAGGACGAGCACATGGACCAACACGCTCACGTGACAATGAAGCTTCCACTACAAACACAAACATCCACTCTCCAAGACATTCTAGGAGTGACAGGGGAAGCATTCTAAAACACACAGAGCCAACAAGAAATTGATATTTCATTTCATACACCCAACCAATTAAGCAAAGGAAAACTAGATCTCAAGCAGTGAGGGTTTTTTTCTGCTTATTCTTAGGGAAAATCTTCCAAAACGTTTGTAATTTTGGGCAATATGACAATCTGGTATTAGCTGAGCTGTGGGAAAGACAGCCCTTCATCCACTCATAAAAATACACTGGATGAGATCCAGTTAATTTTAATCCTGAATATTTTCCAAATTCCTCTATTGCTTTTAATATCACTGGCAAGGAACCACTGGGAGAACTCAATAAATCAATTTAACTTTTTCACATACAGAAATACCACTCTGTACCTTTTTTCTAAAATATGAGCAATACATATCAAGGGAATTTACAAATAACAAAATGGAGGTGACTTACAGAGGGACAGAAAATTGCAACAGTGAAAGATGAGAGCCCTAAAGGGGAACTGGCACAGGGAAGGCAGAAGCTAAGTTATTTCCAGATAACATCACTGTTCTGTAACTTAACCATATCACTCTACTATCCAAAAGTCAATTATCTTGGAATTTAGAACATAGAAAACTTTTTAATAGAATAATATCTGTTCTTGGTACCACCTTGTAAAAGTAATGTCCTGTGCTCCAGTGAGGGAGTAAGATGTCTTAGTAACATTTTCGCAAGAAGGGCATCTATGGCCAGGCACGGTGGCTCACGCCCGTAATCCCAGCACTTTGGGAGACCGAGGTGGGCGGATCACAAGGTCAGGAGATCAAGACCATCCTGGCTAACATGGTGAAACCCTGTCTCAACTAAAAATACAAAAAATTAGCCAAGCATGGTGGCGGGTGCCTGTAGTCCTAGCTACTTGGGAGGCTGAGGCAGGAGAATGGTGTGAACCCTGGAGGCAGAGATTGCAGTGAGCCGAGATAGCGCCACTGCACTCCAGCCTGGATGACAGGGTGAGACTCCGTCTCGAAAAAAAAAAAAAAGAAGGGCATCTGTATATGTACTTCTCGGGCAGCCTATAGGTAACTCAAAGCAGTTGTGCATCATGAATTGACTGAAATCCCCAAAGGGATTTCTGGAACCAACATGGAATTTCACTGATTGACCCTACTCAAAAGCATTTCCAAATTAATAGCTTACATTCTCCAAGGTGCAAAGACATGGGACTGAGGTGGCTTAATCAGGTTAGAAATCCTTAAAAGAGGGAAGAAGCCCCGCAGCTTTATCACCCTCTAACATAACAACCTTACCACTCTCATTTCTTTATCCTCCCAAAAGCCAATTGTGTAGCTATTTAATTTATAAAACCCTTCAACAGGAAAAAACATATTCTCAGTACCTAATTTAAAGACCATATTCTGTGCTGGGTAAAGGGAATCCCAGGTCCCTGCTCATCAGAGCCACCCTGGCTGCAGCCTGTAACAACAGAACCCTTACCTAATCCTTTTCAATACGGAAAAATTTCCCTGAGAACCAGCTACCTAAACTGCACCCTGTCCAAACGCAGAGCAATTTGGTCTCCAGAGTAAGAGAGGGAAAAAAAGCATCTTTGCTGGAAAGAAGTCACTAGAAACATGAAAAATAAAAACAATCTGGTTCAAAAAGAAAAAAAAAAAAAGGCAACCATTAGTATGATTAAAATAAGACTGTAGGCCAGGCGCTGTGGCTCACGCCTGTAATACCAGCACTTTGGGAGGCTGAGGTGGGTGGATCACAAGGTCAGAAGATCGAGACCATCCTGGCTGACACGGTGAAACCCCATCTCTACCAAAAATACAAAAATTAGCCGGCCATGGTGGCGGGCACCTGTAGTCCCAGCTACTCAGGAGGCTGAGGAAGGAGAACTGCTTGAACCCAGGAGGTGGAGGTTGCAGTGAGCCAAGATCGCACCACTGCACTCCAGCCTGGGCAACACAGCAAGACTCTGTCTCAAAAAAAAAATAAAATAAAATAAGACTGTAAACCTAGTACAATGGAAGAGGAAAGCAAAAAAAAAAAAAACATGTAAGAAAAGATATCAAATGGAAATAGTAACAAAACAGAAAGATAACAGAAACAGACTCTAACATCAGCTATAGCAATAATGTTCACTGTATTAAAAAGCAAAAACTCCTAGACGAATAGTTCTACACAAGCACAAATAGAACTACTGAAACTCCCTAAGATTAAAACTAAATATTACATAATGCCATGTAAATGGGCCTTAACTAAAACTAATAGTGCTCGCGTTTTGATAGAGCATAATACGTAAGCAGGAGCTTTTATGAGCTCAATTAGCATCAAAATTTTCAAAGCAAAACCTATTCAAAGTACAAGGGGAAAAAATGGCAAAATCACAAACGTGATCAGAGACTAACAGAATTCTTTAAATTTCTGGCAGATCCAATGACAAAAATGTAAAAAAAAAAAAAAAGAGAGAGAGAGAGAGCGCTAACCTAACAAAGTATAATATGTAAACAAAACACCCATGGTCATGTACTTGTTTCAAGCATTCACAACAATGTAGTCTGACATTAAAAAATAGTAAGAAGCCAGCATTGTGGTGCACATCTGTAGTGTCAGCTACTAAGGAAGCTAAGGCAGGAGGGTCACTTGAGCCCAGGAGTTTGAGGCTGCAGTGAGCTATGATCACACCACAGCACTCAAGCCTGGGCAACAAAGTAAGACCCCATCTCAAAAACTAAACAAAAATAATAATAATAATAATTTTTTTTACTTCAAAGAATCCCCAAAGTGAAAACTATATGGTCCATATTATCTGAGCATAACACAACAAAAAGCATTATTAAAACCTTATCTTCCATAACTCTAAGAACAAAGAGAAAATCCACTTCAGTTAGAGATATTTAAATAATAACGAAAAAGCTTAGAGAGGATGGTCAAAACTGTAGTAAAAGGTAAATTAACGTTCGAAGTTTGCATTCTTGAGAAAAAATGAATAAGCAATCAACTCAAAAGGGAAAAAAAACTAAAAATTAGAAAAAGATAAAAGTAGATGTAAAGGAAGAGGTAAGCCGAAAAACAAAGAGACCTGATAAAGCCAAGAGGCAGCTCTTTACAAAGGCCAGCAAAACAGGCGAGTCATCTAAAGAGCCGAATTCTAAAGACAGAAAAACTGCAAATACAGAGAAGAAAAATAAAGTGGCTGCAGGAGCCAGGCGAGCTCCGCAGTACTGGCCTGATGAGGGCCTTCAGGATGTCGGCCCGGCCCACGCGAGAGGCATGGTAGACGGGGGTGCTGCGATGGTGCCGGCTTCCGTTGGGGTCTGCGCCAGCTTCGAGAAGGATCTGGGTACTCTCTAGGTGCCCGTTCACCACAGCCACATACAGGGCCGTCTGTCCTTTTACGTCCACCAGATCCACCTCGGCCCCCTTCCGGATGAGGAAGTCCACACAGTTCCCATGGCCTGCAGTGGCCGCGATTCGCAATGGTGTGCAGGGGAGCCAGCCACAGCACCAGACAGACTTCTCGTTGATGCGGCTGCAGGAGGAACACAAGGAGGCTCATGAGAGGCAGCCGCAGGACAGGGACGGGCTGCACTGCCCCCCTCACCCTGGCAGCATGGACACGGTCCCCCTCTGGTTAATAACGCCTCCACCTGGGCTCTGCCTTCTAAAATGCTCTCACACCTTTCCCCTGCGGGACCTGGGCATGGCAGGGCAGGCATTATGAGCCCCATTCCAGAGACAGGAAACTCAAGGCACCTGCAGAATGATCAGCACCAAAACTAAGATCTCTAGTTCTTAGATTTCCTGACTGCCGTCCGAAGTGCCTTCCTCTACAAAGGTGGGAAGGGTCTGCCTGGGAGGCAGTGCCGAATAAACAGCGCACTCGCCCGGGAGTCTGGGTAAGAGCCCCTAGGCTGCTCTTCCCCAGTTACCATCTGTGAAGGCTTGACGCCGGGCCTCTCTAGGCCTCAGCATCCTCACGGTGACTATGTAGGCCCCCAACCTCTAACACTGCACAAATGATGGCCTGAAGGAATCACTAAGGTGGCATGGGGGCTACACCCCTGGCCCAGAGCGGCAGAGGAACCTGTCCAGACTCAGCTCTCGGCAGATGTCACAATCAGACTGCAACTACCTGCCCCACCCACCGACCCAGCAAGGCAGCGACCGCAACGGGTTCACAGCGAGCTCCCAGTGTCACTAAGAACAAAGCTCAGGGGCCCAGAGCACCAAACCAGGGCCCAGGAACACGCAGCGGAAGCAGCTCCCAAGCCAGCCCTCGGGGCTCCTCCGCCAGCTGTGCCTAGGCTCTGACTGCCCAGGAAAGTCGAGGAGCACTCCAGGAACTCATCACCAAAGAAGTAAATAGCAATGAGAAAATGTAAAGAACCAGAGATGCCCTGAGCCTGAGTAAAAGGAGGAGGAGAAACAGTGCTGGGAAATACGATATGGAAAGACGGGCTGAGACCTCACCGAACTCTATTTCATTCTGTTACATCTGCAAGTTGAATTAAGGTTTTCTTTGGGCTTGAGTCACCCACTTTAAATATCTGTGCGTAATCCATCTGTCTTCCTATGACAGTCCTTTCTGGTATTTTTCTTTTAAATACTGATATCTGTTCTGATGAAATACTGCTAAGACACTAGAAGGAAATGAAGAAATACATTCCTGTACTATTAGAAATCCTTTTCTTGGGAACTATGCAAAGAAAAGTTGTGGCATCTTGGCACGAACACGTAGGCATTGCTGCTACCATCGCACTGGCATTTGGGTCCTGAAGGGAAAGCAGAAACACAACAGCAGCATGGATAGTTCCTGGCTGCCGCTGAGTTTAAGCTCTAGCTGGGACTGCAACCTTAGACCCGCAGAACAATCAGAGAACACTCCACAGAGCAGGCAAACTGTGCTCCCCCAGGCGTCCTGAGCAGGGAGAGGGAAGGGCAAGCATCACTTGCTGTGAAGGAAGGGCTGGAGCCATTTTGTGGGGACAGGCAGAGTTTGGCAAGGCCAGGACAGGGGACCACTGATGAGGGGAACAGAAAGGAGAAGCCTGATGAGGTAAACAGGCCTAAGGCTGAGGCCCAGGTCCCGGGGGCAGATGACTGAGGGCCTGAGAAGCTAGAGGAAGGGGCACTAGGGAAGGTGGTGACGCAGGGTGAATGTACAGAAGCGGCTGCAATCAAGAGCCACGAGAAACGCAAGATGGGGCGGGGCCGCCACTGAAGAGGGAAACAGTGGTACCTTCAGGAGTGACATCAGGAGGCTGAGGCCCACAGAAGGCCAGAAGTTGCCAGAAAACACTAAGGTCAATGGCAGAGCAGGACCTGAACTCAGGTCTCCCTGCCCACACTGTCTGGCTGTCTCCTACAACTCTGACCATGCTGCCTCAGTCTCCTTTATCCCCGTCCTCTAAAGCTGGAACACATTCCTCCCAACATCAAGGTCTTCATCTGCACACGGACTGTGGGGCTCAGCTTCATGCAGACCTTCAGGACCCGAGTACCCGGACCAGCCCCGGGCAGCGCCGCTCACCTCCGGTAGCTCTCCTCTTGCAACAGGCTCCTGAGGGTCTGGAGGTCCCCGACGTAGGCTGCATCATGGAGCCTCGTGTCCTCACAGTGCTCCAGCGGATGATCACAAAATTGCTCCCTCAGCCACTCCTTCAGATTACGACCTGCACTGAAGAGAGGGGCTCCTGTTAGCTCAGGGAGGCCCTGCCAAGACTAACCAAAAGGAGGTGCCATCTGCAGCGAGCCTCCCCTCTCCCAGCCACGGGGCACCTTCAAACGCTCAAGAAATAAATCACAAGCTGGGCATGGTGGCACGCCTATAATCCCAGCTACTCAGGAGGCTGAGGAAGGAGGATCACTTGAGGCCAGGAGTTCAAGACCAGCCTGGGCAACACAGCAAGACCCTGTCTGTAAAAACAAAAGAAATAAATCACAGAAAGCAGTAGAAACCTTCCCTTATTAAAGTAGCACACTCCTGACACCAACGCTGACAAGAATAATTTTTTACAAGTTTATGGGGCCCAGGAACTATAAGCCAGACCTACTGAAGAATAAAGAAGCAAGATCCTAAAGAAAATATCAGCAGATTGAATCAATATTGTGTCAAAGAATCCACTGATAAGCCAAACCTGAAGAATACGGATGCAACATCCTAAAGAAAATATCAGCAGATTGAGCTGGGCGAGGTGGCTCACGCCTGTAATCCCAGAACTTTGAGAGGCCCAGGCGGGCAGATCACAAGGTCAAGAGATCAAAACCATCCTGGCCAACATGGTGAAACCCCATCTCTACTGAAAATACAAAAAATTAGCTGGGCGTGGTGCCGCACACCTGTACTCCCAGCTACTCGGGAGGCTGAGGCAGGAGAATTGCTTGAACCCGGAGGCAGATGTTGCAGTAAGCCAAGACTGTGCCACTGCACTCCAGAGCCTGGCGACAGAGTGAGACTCGGTCTCAAAAAAAAAAAAAAAGAAAGAAAGAAAATATCAGCAGATTGAATCAATATTGTATCAAAGAATCTAGCAAATATCTTAGTACTGGCATTTGGGAATATCTTAATACTGGGAAACTATGAAGGAGAATATAGTCATCTCCTTCACTACAAAAAAAACATACGGCAAAATCCAACAACTGAGCAAATGCTGCTATCTGCTACACAGATGACTACCTACCACGCTGCCCCGGGCAATGGCCACAGGGAGGCCTGCCTAAGAAACTCTCAGACAGGTGCACTTGACCATAGAGAAGTCCCACCTCAATAAAAACAAAGGTTAAAAATACATGCACATAAATATAAATCCAGCCCATTTAATGAAGACTATAAAACTCAAAGACAACACAAAAGAACAGAATAAGCAGAAAAAACACCAAGTACTTGGATTAAAACATTCAACATTCAAGGAATTTTAAATAAAGTGCGAACCATTTCTTTGGGGTTTTGTTATCAGATGTCACAAAAAATATTCTAAAGTTTATTTTAAAATATAAGGGAGAAGAACTTTTTTGGTTTTTAGTAAGTGTACAGAGAAAAGACCTACCCTACTAGGTAACAGAACACTCATCAGAATAAAAAAGAAAATCAAACCATCAGCTGCCCAGAAAGATCTCAGTATAAACAACGTAATACAGGCAGCCTTCATTTCACTGCATTTCACCTTATCAAGCTTCACAGGTAGTTGTGTTTTTTTACAAATTGAAGGTTTGTGGCAACCCTGTGCTGAGCAAGTCTTTTGGAGCTATTTGTCCAACAGGATGTATCTATTTTGTGTCTTCTGGGTCACAATCTGGTAATTCTTGTAATATTTCAAACTTTTTCATTATTATTTTATCTGTTACGGTGATGAGTGATTTGTGATGTTACTATTGTAATTGTTTTGGGGTGCACAAACTGTGCCATATGAGACAATGAACTTAATCCATCAACGTGGTCTGTGTTCTGACTGCTCCACCAACCAGCTGCTCCCACTCTCTCCTCAGGCCTCCCTGTTCCCCAGACACAATATTGAAATTAGGCTAATTAATAACCCTACAACGGCTTCTAAGTGTTTAAGTTAAAGAAACAGTCACACATCTCTCACTTTAAGTTAAAAGCAGGAAATAATTAATTTTAATGAGAAAGGCATGTGGAAAGCTGAGGAAGGTTCAAAGATAGGCCTCTTGTGCCAAACAGCCAAGTTGTGAATGCAAAGGAAAAAGAGCTTGAGGGAAATTAAAAGTGCTGTAAACACACAATTGATAAGAAAGCAGAACAATCTTATTGCTGATATAGAGGAAATCTGAGTAGTCTGGAGATACGATCAAACCAGCCACAACATTCCCTTAGGCCAAAGCCTAATCCAGAGCAGGGCCCTAACTCTCTCCAATTCTCTGAAGCCTGAGAGAGCTGAGGAAGGTGCAGAAGCAAAGTGTGAAGGTAGCAGAAGTTGGTTCGCGAGGTTTAAAGCCATCTCCATCACACAAAAGTACAAAGTGAAGCAACAAGTACTGATGTGGATGCTGCAGCAAATTATCCAGAAGACATGGCTAAGATAATTGATGAAGGTGGCTATACTAAACAACAGATTTTCAATGTAGAAGAAACAGCCTTCTATTGGAAAAAAGGATGCCATCTAGGACTTTCATAGCTAGAGAGGAGAAGTCAATGCCTAGCGTCAAAGCTTTAAAGGACAAGCTGACTCTCGTTAGAGGCTAACGCAGCTGGTGACTTTAAGTGGAAGTCAATGTTCATTCACCATTCCAAAACTCCTGCCTGTGCACTATAAATGGATCAACAAGGCCCAGGTGGCAGCACATCTGTTCACAGCATGGTTAGTGAATATTTTCAGCCCACTGTTGAGACCTACTGCTCAGAAGATTCCTTTCAAAATAGTACTGCTCGCTGACAATGCACCTGGTCACCCAAGAGCTCTCATGGAGATGTACAAGATTCATGCTGTTTTCATGCCTGCGAATACAGCCATTCCACAGCCAATGGATCAAGGAGTCATTCTTTCACGTGTTATCATCATTTAATACATTTTGTCAGGCTATTGCTGCCATAGGTAGTGGTTCCTCTGATGGATCTGGGCAAAAATGAACTGAAGGCCTTCTGGAAAGGATTCACCAATCTAGATGTCATTTAGAACATTTGTGATTCATGGGAGGAGGTCAAAATATCAAAAGGAGTTTGAAAGAAGTTGATTCCAACCCTCATGGACGACTTCGAGGGGCTCAAGACTTAAATGGAGGAAGTAACTGCAGATGCGGTGGAAATCACAAGAGAACTAGAATTACAGCCTGAAGATGTGACTGAACTGCTGCAATCTCATGATCAAACTTGAATGGATGAGCAAAGAAAGCAGTTTCTTGAGATGAAATCCACTCCTGGTGAAGATGCTGTGAACACTGTCATAACGACAACAAAGGATTTAGAAGGCCACATACACTTAGTTGATAAAGCAGCAGCAGGGTTAGAGAAGACTGACTCCAATTTTTAAAGAAGCGCTACTGTGGGTAAAATGCCATCACACAACATCTCATGCTACAGAGAAATCTCATCAAAGGAAGAGCCAGACAATATGGCAAACTTCATTGTCATCTAAGAATTACCATAGCCCCCGATAAGTCAGGAGCCATCAATACTGGAGCAGGACCCTCCACCAGCAAAGACTGTGACTCACTGAAAGCTCAGATGATGGTTAGCATTTTTCAGCAATAAAGTATTTTTATATTAAAATGTGTACATTTTTAGACATAATGGTATTATTGTACTCGTTTTTTTGTTTTTGAGATGGTCTGTGGCCCAGACTGGAGTGCAGTGGCGTGATCTCAGCTCACTGCAAGATCCGCCTCCTGGGTTCACATCATTCTCCTGCCTCAGCCTCCCGAGTAGCAGGGACTACAGGCGCCCACCACACCCGGCTAATTTTTTTTGTGTGTATTTTTAGTAGAGACGGGGTTTCACCATGTTAGCCAGGATGATCTCGATCTCCTGACCTCGTGATCTGCCTGCCTCGGCCTCCCAAAGTGCTGGGATTACAGCCGTGAGCCATGGCGCCTGGCCTATTACACTCTTAATAGACCATAGTATCATGTAAACATAACTTATATATGCACTGGGAAACCAAAAATTTCATGTGACTTGGTTTACTGCAGTATTCACTTTATTACAGTGTTCTGGAACTGAACACACACTATCCCCAAGGTATGCCTGAATGTGATAAACCGGCATCACAATCAGCGAGAATGGAAAAGAGTATTCAACATATGGCATTTGTACTGTTAGATACTTATTAGGAAGTAATTGAGTTACCTCACATCATAACCCAAATAAACTCCTGAAGATTTAAGAGTTTTGTAAAAATAGTTACACAGATTCATGTATAAGTAAAGAGCAAAAACTCAGACTGCTTGGATTCCAGTCCCTGCTCTGCCATGCTGTCCTGGTGTGAGACCAGACAGGCAGGTATAAAGCACCCGCTCCCTAAGGGGGCTCTTTCCAGATGCTGATATTGTTTTTCATATTAAAATTAATCTCTTTTGAGTACTACTGTACATGAGACTCAACCACAGGTAAAATGCGGGTCGTGAGTAAGTGTCTGGGCTCTGCAGGGTTTGACAGTCCATCGAGTTGCTCATGCTGACCCCACAAGCAGACCCACCGCAGATCAACACGCCGGCATGAACAGCTCTTTAAGCCACCATCGCAGTCTTCCTTCAGTAACTATCCTCCCCTGTAATTACTCCACAGTTGCGGTTACTATAGGGTGAAAAAGTTCAAAGTTGGAGTGGGAAAGATTCAGGTGTAGGGCAATAACCAACAGGTAAATGGCGGCCACAGGACTTTTGCTGAGCCCTCTTCTGGGCCCCCTCTGCTGGCCTCTTGTGCTATCCATTCCTGGCCCTGCTCAGAATAGACTCAGAATCTTTCCCCAGCTCCAGATTCAAAAGCAACTTCAAGTTTGTGTTTTGCTGATCAACTACTCCAATGACAACACAACTGCCCCTGGATAGCACTTAAGCTTCAACTGAAAATCTGTTGCCCCTCTACCCGAGGCCGAAACACACTGAATAACAAAACAGCAGTGCATGAGGATATAAAAAGGAGCCCTCAGCCGAGTGTGGTGGCTGCCGCCTGTAATCCCAAGCACTTTGGGAGGCAGAGGCAGGCAGATCACCTGAGGTCTAGAGTTTGGTATCAGCCTGGCCAATATGGTGAAATTCCATCTCTACTAAAATACAAAAATTAGCCAGGCATGATGGCCAGCACCTGTAATCCCAGCTACTAGGGAGGCTGAGGCCGGAGAATCGCTTTAACCCGGGAGGCGGAGGCTGCAGTGGGCCGAGATCACGCCACCGCACTCCACCCTGGGCAACAACAGCGAAACTCTGTCTCAAAAAAAAAGGAGACCTGTGCAGCCGACAAAGCCAGTGTTTATTCCCCAGGACTCCTCTTTATACTGGGAAGTAGCTGTTGGTCCTCTTTTTCCCACGGAACACCTATCATTCCGTCTCTCACTCTCACATGAGATGACATCCTAGACCCTAAGGTCCTGGCTGTCTCTGAAGTCAAAGTCAACGCCAACCAAAGCCCAGGATGGTAGATGCTTTGTCTGGCTTGTTCTTCTGGTCGCTGCAGTATCCTCCGCTGGGTCTAGCCAACAGCAGGTCTTCAATACAAGTCTGTTAAATGATTGGAAGGAGGTGCAGAGGGAGGGATGAATGGAAAAGCCTATCTGCACCAGTCTCCAAGTCAATCTTTCGAGATTTTTAAGAAATGTATTGGTTTATTACTAAGAAGGAGAGGAACCCCTCCAAAGACAAATATAGGCATGTAAAGAAAGCCCAGAACACAGGAAACTATTGGCGCGAATGGCAAGCTCAGAAATCCGGCAAGAAGGAACTCCCACCACACCACCAGGAAACGGGAACCCGTCCTGACCGCTTCCTTCACATCTGCGTGGTAGGGACACTTCAAGGTAGAGACCCGAAGTAGGATAGTTATTTTGGAAGGTGGGTGAGAGCCTTTCTATCTGCCTCCTTTGCTGGTGGGCCAAAGGCCCCTGGACATGTTGTGTCACTGACGAGCTCGCTGGAGACGGCGTCCCCGTTGTCCCTGGTCTGTGTCTGTGGTGGGTGGGAAGGCTGCCCCGCTGTATCACCGGACACGCCGTAGGCGGCAGAATGGTGGAAAACTGCCTGCCCTCCCTAGGGCTACCCTCTGGCTGGCTTTCCTGATCCGTGCGCTCAGAGCTGGAAGGTGGCCCACGTCCTACTTTTGCGGTTGGGTCATATCAAATCTGTATCGGCTAACGGAAAGGAAGTTACGAACAAGTTCCACTGGAAAGAAAATCTAGCGCGGGGACTGCACTCGAGGCCGAGGAGCAGGCAGCGCGTCCGTGGTGGGGTCGCCCAGCACTGCGAGCCGCGCTGAACCCGACCCCCGGCCTGCGGGGCGCGGTTCCCTGGCTGCCCCGTGGACCCGGCCAGCCCGGGACGAGGACGCAGGAGCCAGCCCTCCGCCATCCCCACACGCCCCACGGCCCAGCGGCCGCGCGCACGTTACCTGCGGAGCCCGGCCCTGCCCTCCCGTCTGGGCTGCCGCCCTCCGCCATGGATGCTTCGGCCTCCGCGGCCTCCCCGGGCCCGCGCGCGCCCCTCGAGCAGGAAGCAGAACGGCCTGCGACCACTTCCGGCGCCGAGGGTGAGGGGGCGCGTCGGGGTCGCGGCTTCCGGCGGGCGCGCGCCGGCCTCACTGGTTTCCGGGGCCGCGCAGGGGCCGCGCCTCCACTTCCGGCCTCGCTGCCTGGCCGGGTGCTGGCTGGCCCCTTTGTCCGGCGAGAACTTCGCGAGTAACCGACTCTCGGGATGCCGGCCGCGCTGTGGTTTCCTCACAGAAGAAGCCAAGGAGTCGGAAAGCGTGTTGCCTGAGGCAGCAGCCTGGGAATTTCGGTCGGGCGGGCCGTCCCCACCCCCTTGGACGGGGCGTGGCTTCTGCCAGATGTGGGCGGGGCCCAGAGGGCCGTGGCGGGCGGGATCCGGGCCTCGGCCGGGCTGGCTTGATCCCCGCGGGTACCCCCACTGGCCACGAGCAGCCCCGGGAGGGTGGATTCGGAGGCGCGGGGACTGGTGAGGGCCCACTGCAGGGCTGAGCGTCGCAGCGTGCTGTGGTTTTAGATGAATGCTCCCCCAAATGCCTTCCATGAAGCCCGCAATCAGCTCCGTAACTGATGACAGCCAGTGGCTGACGCGAAGTTCATTGAATAAATGAATGCATTCGTGAACAAACGAGTAACATTTCTTGCACACTCCCAACTTCAAATATCGCAGCGTCATCCCACCATGAGTATTGGTGTTCGTCCTTCAGCACGGATTCCCTTGGCTCCTCCCATTCTCCCCTGCTGAGTTTAACAGCGGGGCCTCATGCAGGCGGAGGATTTGTACACAGCACAGCAGGAGGCTGATGAGGGAGTCCGGGGACCCCAGCAGTCGTGGGCGTGAGCTGCTGGCCCATCCGTGTGTACAACATTCCGGACTGGAGTAAGGGAAGCCGCAGGCACAGCCCCGCGAGTGTCCCTGCTGGGGCTGGCCTTGGGTGGCCCAGATGCACCGGGTGGGCCCACTGGGGGCAGACTTGGCAGGCCCTGTGGGGGGTGGAGGCGGGAGTGGGGGTACTTCCTACAGTGGTGTTTGGTCTTGATAACAGCAGAGAGCACCAGTGGCATGAGGGACAGGTGACTCCGATGATGACGCTGCTAGGCCAGGAGCCAGGGGTGTGCCCAGCCCCTGGCTCCACCACAGCTGCACATCCCGAACTCTTGGAGCTTCAGCAACTCCGAAACTTGAAGCCGACTCACGTGTTGTTGGATGGACGAATGGATAAACGAAGTGCCGTCCATCCATACAATGGAATAGTACTCAGCCTTAGAAAGGAAATGCCGTCCATCCATACAGTAGAATCTTACTCAGCCTTAGAAAGGATGGGAATCTTGACACACGTCACAACACGGATGACCTTGAAGACGTTATGTTGAGTGAGATAAGCCAGTCACAAAAAGACAAATACAGTACTGTGTGATTCCAATTATTTGAGGTCCCTGGAGCAGTGAAATCATGGAGCGGAATGGGGGTTGCCAAGGGCTGGGGGAGTGGGGAATGAGGAGTTAGTTTTTAATGGGGACAGAGCTTCAATTGAGGAAGATGAAAAAGTTTTGGAGACTGGTCGCACAACAATGTGAATTGTGCATTAACAGTACTGAACTGTGCATTTAAAGAAGGTTAAGTTTTATGTTCTATATATTTTACCACAATTGTTTTAAAGAATTTTTTAAAAGAGGTTCCGGTGCAGTCAGTCAGGGGTGCAGGTTGGGTGTTGGGTGGTTCAGAGCACCCAGGTGATTCTAAAGTGCAGCCTGGCGAGAGCCAGGTCTCCGTGGGCCTCCGCTGCTCTGGCTGCCTGGTCCCGGTGGGCCCATAGTGAGCGTCCCGCGTGCGCGTGTCCGCAGCCTTTGCATCAGGGTATTGAGTCCCTGAGCAGAGTGGCCCTCCTGCGCCTGCACCTCCACCTTCCCTGCCACGTGTTGCCCTTGGGATCCTGCCTCTTAGGAGAACCTGAGGCCGCACGTGGTCCGTAGTGGGGAGGTGGCCTCACATCCCCACCTCTGTGCCTCCTAAATGCCCACATGGTGCAGGGCAGTGTCCACAGAGCCAGCAGTGCTGGAGGGGGAAGGACACTCAATTGCTGGCCACTCTGCCAATACCATCACCCCCATTTCTCAGGACCCTGAGATCTGGGGGCCTGGTGCTATGCCCAAAACCACATAGCCCACAGGTGGCTGAGTTGGGATCACATCCAGACTGTCCAGTCCCACAGCCTGTCTCCCCCTCAGACCTCACCTCTCCAGAGTCCCTCTTCTTCCAGGTCCTCTGAGCCCAAAAGACCCACCAACACAGGGACACTCAGTGACCGCTGGAGATGAATCAACTTGGGTCCCATCACCTACAAGCAACAGGGATTTACCAGTGCCATCCCAGCCCAGCACAGCAGCAACAGGACCAGTGCAGTGGGCTGTCTTGCCCCTCCAGGTCCCAGTGGCCCCCTCCCGTTTTCCCACTCCTAAAATCACCCGTCGCTTCCTGTTGCCCCCTGGAGGCTCAGGCCTCCCCCAAAGTGTCTCCGCTGACCCCTCTGTGGAGCCTAGCCCAGTCTTTCTGGTGGAAAATTTGGCAGTCTAGCTAAAGCATAAGAATGAATAATCCTTGATCAGAAATGCCTCTTCCAGGCATTCATTCTAGGGAAGTAATCAGATGTGGGGGAGATTCAGCTACAGTAGTGCTCGTTACCATCATTTTATAACAAAAATGTCCAACAATGGGCTTTCTGGTTCAGGAGGTCTGAGAAGGGGCCCCCATCCCTCATCTTTCCTGTTGCGGGGAGCAGGGGGCCCCTCTGGAAGCATGGCAGGTATACGGGGGGCTGGAAACATGAGCTCCACAGCTGCAGGCTGGTGAGGGTCCTGCTGGGCTTGGGTGTGCTGGCGCTGCTGTCGCTCAACCCCCACAGCTGTCTCCAGGAATTGGGCAGCAGATGTCACCCAGGCAGGGACCAGAAGTGGGAACCTCTCCTGATCCTAGGCCCTGCGGGCCTGTGTTTAGGGCATCTCCTCCCAGGAGGCCCAGCCCTCTCTTCCCCTTTGAAGGATCTCCTGCTTTGAAGGAAGCAGGGCATCTGAAGGTTTACCAGGTGAGGCCACGAGATGAGGGCAGCTCACTGCCCTCCAGGCGTTGCCCTGGAAACATCTTCACCAGCCCCTGCCCCGCAGACCCTGTCTCAGGCCTTGGAGCCCACCTGCAGAGTCAGGGTGTCTGCCCCAGGCTAGGGAGCCGGATCCACATCCTTCCAGCTGAGTCACGGGACAGGGTGACTCCTCTGAGCGCCAGCTGCCTCCCTGTCAAATGGGGCTGATAATACCCACCTTGCAGGCTTTGTAAAGACACAAAATCCCATAGAATGTGCACAGGCTTCCCGGGGCAGAGAGAGCCTCAGGACACAGTGGGCATCGGTGCCATCGCTGCTAACGCTATGGCATGGCTTTGCTGAGTGGAGCCAGGCCTGCCTCCAGCCTCCCACCCCACCCCACCCTGTCCTAAATTGAGCCCACCTTCTCTGCCCAGCTAGGAACAGAGCAGGGCTGAGGGGCAGAGACAGTGTCCCGGCAGGCCCTCAGCTTGGGGCTGGTGGGGCTGGGCAGGGCCCAGGCAGTGATGTTCCTTGCAGCCCTCGAAGCCTCCCTCTTCTAGCCAGGTTGGCCTCTGCCTGGATGTGGTTTAGCCTGGCAGTGGAGGCCTCAGGGAGGACCGGGAAGCCCAGCTGTGGGGACTGCAGAGGACAGTGTGGGCCCTGGGAGTCCTGCCAAGGGGGTGCCCTCTTTCAGCGCCCCCACAGGTGCTGTGCTGCCTCCTTTGGTGTGACCGAGAACTCCACTAGTGTCAGGAGGCCACGGCGCTCAGTGAGCCCCTGCATCCTCTGCCAGGGCCTGCCTCTCTCCAGACAGCACCCGTGGAAGGCACCTACTACGTGCTGGTCACTGCCACAGCGGGAGGAGTCAGAGGTGAGGAAATCTCAGTCCCACAGCAGGGACTGGCAGCAAAGACAGGAGGTTCTTAGAGACTCTTCGGCCACAGGGGGACCAATAGCCCAGCTTGCCCAGCACTGAGTGGGCCCCAGGACACAGGGCTGCCAGTTTTCAAAGTAGGGTGAGTGCAAACCCTATCCCAGCCCTCAGCTCCGCTCCCTGCCTGTCCTGCTGCAGTGCTGGAGTCTTTGAGCTGGCCCCACCATGCCCTCCTTACCGCCAGGTGAACTTTTCCTGCCATACCAGTTGGTCTCTGTCACTCGGGCTCACAGACTCCTTCGTGGTCCCCTCAATGCCCATCTATAGGCTCTTGGAGGAGCCTGGGCATCTGAGGCCCTTCCCAAGAAGAGCCCCAACCTCCCTCCCCTCCTCCAGCTCCCAAGCTCCCTGCCTAGAACCTGACCCTCCAGGGCCAGCACTCTCTCCCTGGGGTCTGCACACGAGGCTCCCTCCCTCCCATACCCCTGTCCTGGGGACCTCTCCCTCTCACCAGATGCCTCCCCCACCCCACCCCCGCTTTCTGCCCCACAGCTGGGGCCTTGGCTCCAGGTCCTCCCAGCAGCATTTATCTCTCCTCACCTGACTGCAGCTGCCGGAGGAGCTGGCCTATCTCTCCTGGCAGACACTTAGGTTCCAGGAAAGTGGCTTCTGGAGGGATGGGTATTTTGATTCTGTCACAGGAGCTGGCCCAGGTCTTGTTCCTGAACCAATGGATAAAGTCATTCATGCTCTGAAATTGACAAACTGCCACACCAGGGCAGCGGGGTTCTAGGGTTCAGGGGCAAGCAAAGCTGGACACCATCCCAAGGAACCTATAGACCAGCATGGGGGCGTTGAATGGCAGCCCCCAAAACAGAGATGTCCACGGTCTAAGCTCTGGAAACCATGAATGGGACCTTATTTGGAAAAAGGGTCTTTGCAGATGCGATTAAGGATCTCAAGATGAGATCGTCCTGGACTTAGGGCAGGCCCTAATCCAATAGTGGCTGCCTTTACAAGAGAAAGGCAAAGGCGGATTGGAGAGAGAGAAGACGGTGTGAAGACGGGATGGAGAGTGCAGCGATGTGGCCACAAGCCAAGGAACACCTGGGGCCCCCAGAAGCTGGCAGAGGCAAGAAGGACCCTCCCCTAGAACGTGGGGGTGGGGGGAGCGCAGCTCTGCCCACACCTGGGCTTCAGACGGGTCTGTGGTGAACTGTTTCTGAAGCTTCAGGGCTCATACATCCAGTAAGGAAACTGGAATTACAGTCGCTCCCTGAGGCGAGGACCCAGTAGGAGAGCCCGGGGCTGAGAGCGGGGAGGCCTCTCCGGGAGCCACGCCGAGGGTAAGAAGATCTAACTCCCCTTAGCCCTGTTACTCAAAAGCACTGCTTTGCTAACAGTTTCTTTTTCAGGAACTTTTTCATGTTTGGAATGTATTTTCCCCTAGGTTATCAGCAGAAAACACACGCCCGAATGGGCGCGTCAGTGGAGCTGAGCCTGTTGCCTCATCCAGTGCCACTGAGGAGCCCTCGCGGTGTCTCCCTGCAGAGGTCACACTGGGGTCAGAACCGAGGCTGTCTTGGGCAAGGGCCAACCGCAAGGCTGTTTCTGAAACCATAAAGTAATACCCCAACCGCAAGGCTTAAGAGAATACCCTGTGTTACAATTAATAAATAGCATTGTTAATCGACGTGAACAAAGCCGGCCTTCATCGCTTTATTTGGTGGCCCATTTGGTGAAGCACTTAAGAAGAGTCCTGGCCAACATACACACATCATGGTTTTAATTACATCCTGTGAATTTATTTTTCCAGAGAGAAATATTTCTCAGGGAAATGTCCATAAAAGCAACTTTAGCAGAGTGTGATGGTGTGTGTGTGTTTCCTCTAGGAAATCTGTTTAGTTTAAGTCCCAGCTTTGAGCAGCACTTTTTACAAAGACAGGGGACCTGAAGAAGGCTGCCGACAGCCAGAGCAGGCAGTGTCCCGGCAGAGAGGAAGTCTCCAGGCTGCTCTGCCCTTCGTCTCTCTGGGAACTTGCCCCTCTCCCCTTTTCCACATAGGAATTCTGAATTGCTCTTGGAAGCCCAAAGGGGGCTGGGCTTTTCTCTGCCCCTCCCCCAGCTGAGATCCCCTCTATGGCTGGCATTTCTTAGTGGTGTGAAAAGGACATTTTTGAAAATGGAATCCTGTTTTCACTGCTCTAAGGAAAGTCACAACTTCAAACTCTTTTCCAGTGGTTCCTGTTCCTCGAAAACATCTGTTTGAGAACTAGGCGTTCTCTCCCAAACTGTTGGGATTTTTTCTTAGGTTGCCCTTCCAATGTTAAGGCGTTTAACCCCCATACCATTACTGCATCACCTACCTTCGTTTGCAGGCCACTGCTCACTGTGTACATAACCAGCATCACAAGCACAAGGACTCAGGACCGGGCGCTGTCTAATCTCTTCAGTCTCTGGGTCTCCTGCTTCCAGGACAGGGCTGGAGCCAAGGACTCACTCTCGACTGACTGACTGACTGCGTGGCTGATGAAGGGAAGAGCACATTTTTAAAAGGAGAGTAAGTTGTCCCCATTACACCAATCTAAGAAATGACATCTTTTCCTTTCTCTACGTAAACTTCATGTCCTTATTCAAAGGCATATAAAATTACAAAATCACGGTGTAGACACACATTTACTCCCCACTTTCCTTTCTGTCGTGAACCTAATGATGCATTTATCTATATGGAACTCCTCGGGCTCTCTGAGACACAAGCAAATACTTCTGATGGCAGAGAGAAAGTCAAGACGTGGTAAGAAAATCAGTGTCCAGGAGCTACGGTTTCTATAGTGTGGGCGACTAGATGCCTGACGGCCCTCCTGATGCAAACAGCTAAAATGCTGAAGAAAATGTAAAACTCATCTTGTTAGAGGCATCCTCAGGCTGCCATAGCAGCCAGATGCAAAGAGAAGGCAGAAACCTTGACAGCTTAGTGGGGCCTGAGCCAGCACTCATCTCAGACTCTGTGCTGAGAGCTTGAACTTCTACCTGGATGACTGCATGGGGTGCAGAAACCAGTTTAGAGCAGGAGTCTTATATGAAATGCTTGCATAGAACTGGCACCCATAGAGTCCCGCCCTCAGTGTAAAAAGTAATGAGAATAAGAACAACAACAAAAAAAATACAAATAACCTCATTTAAAAAACAGGCAAAATGGCTGGACACAGTGGCTCATGCCTGTAATCCCAGTGTTTTGGGAGGCCAAGGGGAGAGAATTGCTTGAGCTCAGGAGTTTGCAACCAGCCTGGGCATCCCAGCAAGACCCTGACTCTACCAAAAGAGAAAAAAATAGGCAAAAGACTTGAATAGAAATTTGTCCAAAGAAGATACACCAATACCAATAAGCATTTGGAAAGATACTCAACGCCTTTAATCTTTACAGACATAAATCAAAACCATAATGCAACGGCATTTTACATCCATTAGGATGGCTACTATTTAAGAAAAAAATAGAAAATCACAAGTGTTGGCAAAGATATGGAGAAATTGGAACCCCTGTGCACTATTGGTAGGAACTTAAAATGGTACAGGCACTGGCTGGGCACGGTGGCTCACGCCTGTAATCCCAGCACTTTGGGAGGCCGAGGCAGGTGGATCACGAGGTCAGGAGATCGAGACCATCCTGGCTAACATGGTGAAACTCCGTCTCTACTAAAAATACAAAAAATTAGCTGGGCATGGTGGCGGGCACCTGTAGTCCCAGCTACTCGGGAGGCTGAGGCAGGAGAATGGCATGAACCTGGGAGGCGGAGCTTGCAGTGAGCCAAGATCACGCCACTGCACTCCAGCCTGGGTGACAGAGCAAGACTCTGTCTCAAAAAAAAAAAAAAAAAAAAAGGTACAGGCACTATGGAAAACGGTATGGTGGTTCCTCAAAAATTAAACAGAATTACCACGTGACCCAGCAATTCCACTTCTGAGTATATCCAAAAGAACTGAAAGCAGGGACTTAGACATTTGTACACCCATATCTATTTATAGCAGCATTATTCACAACAGCCAAAAGGTGGAAGCAACCCAAGCATCTGTGAGTGGATGAATGGATCACCAAAATGTGGTATGTCCATATAATACAATATTCTTCAGCCTTCCAAAGGAAGGAAATCTTGTTACATGCTACAATGTGGGTGAATCCTGAAGACATCTATGCTATGCAAAATAATCCAGACGCAAAAGGGCAGACACTATATGATTTCACTCATGAGGTATCTAGAGTAGTCAAATTCATAAAGACAAAGAATGGCAATTCAGCCAGGGGTTGGGGGAGGGGAAATGGGGAGCTAGTGTTTAATGGGTATAGAGTTTCCGTTTTTAAGATGAAAACATTCTAGAGATCAGTTGCCCAACAATGTGAACACACTTGACACTACTGAAATGTACACTTCAACGTGGTTAAGATGGTAAATTATATATTACATGTATTTTATCACAAAAAAAATTTTAAAGATAACATTGAGGAGGAGGTGGAGGTAGAAGTAACAAGAACTAAAATACTGGCTCAGCAATAAAGCCTGCTCATCTCAACCTTAGCCCAGGCTGGGCCTGACATGAAGTTTAGGTCAAAAACCCCACCAAAATTCACACTTTGATGTTCTGAAAACTCTCAAGCAAAGAAGCTAAGTGACAGCAGTTCTAGGTTGATAGTGCCCCAAGCAACTGGCAGAAGCAAATATAGCTCCTTTCTAGAGCCCACTTCAACCTGGGCTTCAAAGAATTTCCACAGATCAAGTTCCAAGAAAAATAACCTGTCATTGGGGCAAAAATAGCAAAGTGCACACGGAGGGAGAGTCAGCAAAAGGGTCCTTCACAGGCTTCAGACACTGACGAGACACTGAATACGAAGCTACTATCCATCCAACCAGTGCTGGCTTACTGAGCCCTGTTCAGTGGACACAAAAGTGAGATAAACAGACAAAAGTGAGAGAGACAAAAGTCCCGGCCGCCATGGAGTTGACACACCTGTGTCCTGGAGACGCACACAGGAGAAAGGCACAGGGAGTGCCAGGCTGGGGAGACACAGGATAAGGGCGCAGGGAGTGCCAGGCTGGGGAGACACACACAGGAGAAGGGCGCAGGGAGTGCCAGGCTGGGGAAGGTGTCAATTTCAACTTTAATGTTTAAGTAGTAAAGAGAAGCCTGAAAATGTGAACAAAGTTGGTATGCAATAAGATCATTAAAAAAAAAAGAAAATGTGAACAAGGGCCAAGAGACTTCACAGAAAGAACCAGTATATTTGAAAAAAAAATTAAACAGAACTTCTAAAATGAAATTAAAAACACAGTGGTCGAAAAAAACATACTAAATGGTTGCAGTGAAAAGTATATTAGATATGTTTAAAGAGGCAATTGGTTGTGGACTTAAAGACGTTGCTCAAGAAATCATCCTAGCCAGGCAAGGTGGCTCATACCTGTAATCCCAGAGACTCAAGAGGCTGAGGTGGGAGGACTGCTTGAGGCCAGGAGTTCAAGACCAGCCTGGGAAGCAGAATGAGACCCCATCTCTACAAAAAGAAAAATAAAAAAACAACTAGCCAGGCATGGTGGCATGTGCCTGTAGTCCTAGCTACTCAGGAGGTTGAGGAGGGAGGATCAC
Source organism: Symphalangus syndactylus (assembly GCF_028878055.3). NCBI lineage: Eukaryota > Metazoa > Chordata > Mammalia > Primates > Hylobatidae > Symphalangus > Symphalangus syndactylus. Next base: position 142,972,399 of record NC_072430.2, on the reverse strand, counting down.
TTGAGCCCAGGAGGTTGAGGCTGCAGTGAGCTATGGTCCCACTATTGTACTCTGTCTGGCATGGGTGACAGAGTGAGACCCCATCTCTAAAAAATAAATGAAATCTAAAAAATTTAAAAAAATCATCCCAACTATAGAACCAAGAGACAGAGATAGAAAAATATAGACAAGAAGTGAAGGACATGGTCGCTGGGGTAGGAGGGTCTAAGGAGCATCTGCTCTGGAGTTCAAGAAGGGAGTCAACAGAGAAGAGAGGAAGCAATATTAAAGGAGATGGGAATGAAATTTTTCCAGAGTTAGAAATCCAGGTATCTCAGTAAATCCCTAGCAAGATTTAAATAAAAGCACACTTCAATGCATGTTGAAGTCTTGAGGCTACAGTACACCAAGGAAAAAGATTCAAAAAGCAGCCAGAGAAAGAAGAGAGATCACATAGGAAACAAATGTAACTGAAAGCCAACTTCTCAACAGCATCAGTGGATGCCAGAATGCACTAGAATGACATCTTCAATGTGCTTTAAGAGATCAATTGTCATCCTAGAATTCTAGACTCAGTGAAACTACCTTTCAGGTATGATGACAAAATAGACAAAGTTTATCACTAAAAGGCACTGTCTAAAAGGTGGGTCTCTTGGTGGTCACCACCTGCCAGGAAGCAGATCTTAGATGATTTCCCAACAAAACACAGGATAGATTAAGGAATAAGCTTTATCAGGGAAGTGATAGGAGAAGGAGGTAGACAAATTCTTAGGCAGACTGTGGGCAGGTCCCTAGTGAAACCCCACCTTCAAACCAAACACAGTTTAAAGCCCGAAAGCCAAGCTACCAGTCTTGGATAAGTCCACAGACCGAATTGAGAACCTCTCTTCCCATTTGGCGCACTTTCCTCTGATTGATCCCCACCCTTCACCTATTTTACATATACCTACCCTTCCCTAATTGGTTTTTTACACTGTCATGCCCACCTTTGAATTGTGCCTTTGTTTTAGCCTTTTTTGCATACTCACAAACCAATCAATAACACACCCCGATTCTGAGCCCATAAAAGCCCCAAACCCAGCCACACTGACAGAGAGACCACACGACTTCTTCTGGGAGACCATCCTTGAATCTCTGCTGAGAGCTGTTTCATCACTCAGTAAAACTCTTCTCCACCCTTCTCACCCTTCAATTGTCAGTGTAATCTCATTCTTCTTGGATGTGGGACAAGCACTCGGGACCTCGCTGAACTCGGGTACAAAGATGGCAGTAACACTGTAGCCCCCTACCCTCCCCACCCATGATCAATGCCTAGCGGCCGCACCACACCAACAGGAAGCAGTGGCAGGGCTGGGTGAGCCCCAGAGCCATGGGCCAGAACAGGGCAACAAGACTGACAGAGATGTTAATACACCCCTGTTTGTCGGGCTGCGGCAGGCCTATAAGACCTGTTAGCACATGTAGCAGGGCCTCTGGGGCTTCAAGGTTGCGGCCCTCCCTGTTTTGATGTGACTGCATTCTCCTCATCTGTACACTAGAGTTCACTGCGGGAGCTTGCAACATGCCTGGTCCAGCCACAAGCCCCACACAGAGCCTACTCCTGTGCCAGTGCTGGACCCCACACTCACTCACCCCCACACACCCTCTAGCCGGGGGCTGAGCACTCAGTCATGGTGGCCACAGGGTCTGCCCGGTGTGCAAGCCAGGTGCGGCCTGGTGGACTGAGTGGGTAGGGTGCCTCCTGTGGCAAACCTGGGGCCAAGCAAGGCCCAGGCAGAGGTGTGGCTGACCAGAGGTCTCCAGCTGGCAAAGCAGCCAAGAAAAATCCTGCATCAGAAGCTTACATGGGCAAGTGGCAGCAAGAGACACAAAAGCAGGGAGCCTGCAACCCCAACCTTACCTCGTTCTGCTCACACAGAGACAGCTCACCTTTCAAGGAGAAACACCGGCCCCTGTTGCTACCCCTCTAAGGCAAACAGGAAGTGACCTATTAGGAGAGGGATGACTTGCTGAGGCAGCAGCAGTTGGGACTTGGGCGCCAGCTGTTTTCATTGCTGCCTGAGAAAGCCAGCTGCCCCACACCTGAGCCCCACAGGATGTCAAGCTTGCATCACTCCCCCCAACTGAAAGACGGCAGGCTGAGTGGGGGCAGCGGTGGTTTTAACTGACTCTTTATCCAGGCCACCCTGAGTGAGCTTCTAGGGCTAGTTCCAGACAATTCTGCTTGTCATATCCTGTATCCCTTAAAGGAAATTCTAAAGGATCAACTTTAGAAAGATGGAAAAGGATCCCAGATGGAGGGTATTTGATGCAAGAAGGAATGATGAATGTATCCCGTAAATATATGTACCTATTACATACCCATAAAAATTAAAAGAAATGATGAGCAGATATTGGTAAGTAGGTAGAGAAATTCTGACAAACCTTGGCTGCCTAAACAATAGAATGTTTAATTTGTGAATTTAAAAACAGGATAAAATGGAAACACTGGACAATATAGCATATAAATTGGGATTGTCCTTGTATCATTTGAAGAAAGCTAAAGAAATTAAGCTTAGACTTTGTAAACTACCAGTGTTAAAGTAGCTACTGTAACTATTAAAATAACAGTCATATAATGTACAAACTCCAAACTAGACAGATCTAGGAAATATAAGAGGATAAAACCTTTTTGTCTCCCAAAGAAGTCCAGAAAAAATGAGGTTGAGGAAAAACAAAAAGTGGTTAAAATAGCACTTAATAAGATAGTATAATAAATCCAAATGTGATAAACTTTCCAGGTAAAAACAGAGACTACTGACTCAATTTTTCTTTCTTTTTTTTTTTGAGACAAGGTCTCTCTCTGTCACCCATGCTGGAGTGCAGTGGCACGATCTCAGCTCATTGCAACCTCTGCACCCCTGGCCCCCTCCCATACCTACTCCCCCTTTGGGCTCAAGCAATCCTCCCACCTCAGCCTCCAGAATAGCTGGGACCACACAGGCATGTACCACCACCCTAGCTATTGTATTTGTGTGTGTGTGTGTGTGTGTGTCTGTGTGTGTGTCTGTGTGTGTTGTGTGTGTATATTTTTAGTAGCGATGGGGTGTTGCCATGTTGCCCAAGCTCGTCTCAAACTCCTGAGATCAAGCAATCTGCCTGCCTCAGCCTCCCAAAGTGCTGAGATTACAGGCGTGAGTCACCACACCTTAACCTGACTCAATGTTTATAAAACACACAGTTAAAATATAAGAATTCAGAAAGACTTAAAGGATGGAAAAATATATAAGCCAGAAAAAAACTACAAGGAGAAATAAATTGTTCATCGTAGTACTTGGGAAACTTTAAAACACCTCTCTCATTAAATGGTGAATCCAATAGAAAAAACATCTATTAGCATATCGATTTGAACAAAACAGTTACGAGCTCGACAGAATGGGCATATATAGATATAACACTGTGCCCGACCATGTGAAGGTACAGGTCCTTTTCAAAATTATAGGGACCATGAAAATAGCACACGTTAGTGAGGATATGGAGAAACTGCAACTTTTGTACATTGCTAGTGGGAGTGCAAAGTAGTGGAGCCACTATGGAAAACAGTATACCAGTTCCTGAAAAGATTAAATCTAAAATTACCAAGCAATCCAGCAATTCTGCTTCTGAGCTACACCCAGAGGAATTGAAAACAGGATCTCAAACAGATATTTGCATATCCATATTCATAGCAGCATTATTCAAATAGCCGAAAGGTAGAAAAAACCCAAGCGTTTACTGATGGATGAATGGGTACATAAAATGTGGTATATACATACAATGGGATATTATTCTCTCCCTTAAAAGGGAAGGAAATGCTGACCCATGCTACAACATGATGAACCTTGAGGACATTATGCTTAGTAAAACAAGCTAGTCACAAAAAAGATAAATACTGTATGATTCTATTCATAAGAGGTTCCTAGAGCAGTTAGATTCATAAACACAGAAAGTAGAATGGTGGGTGCCAGGGGCTGCGGGTAGGGGAAATGGGAAGTTACTGTTTAGTGGATACAGAGCTTTAGTTTTGGAAGGTGAAAAAGTTCTAGGGATCAGCTGTACAACAGTATGAATGTACTTAATGCCATTGACCTATACACTTAAAAAATGGTTAAGATGGTAGGCCGGGCAGGGTGGCTCACACCTGTAATCTCAGCACTTTGGGAGGCTGAGGTGGGTGGATCACCTGAGGTTAGGAGTTTGAGACCAGCCTGGCCAACATGACAAAACCCTGTCTCTACTAAAAATACAAAAAAATTAACCAGGTGTGGTGGTGCATGCCTGTAGGCCCAGCTACTCGGGAGGCTGAGGCATAAGAATCGCTTGAACCTGGGAGGTGGAGGTTACAGTGAGCCAAGATCGTGCCACTGCACTCCAGCCTGGGCAACAGAGTGAGACTCTGTCTCAAAAAAAAAGGTTATTTTTGTTATGTGTATTTTATAGTAAAAAATATAATGATATGTCAAAATATTGTTTTTTAATTATATGGAATGCTTCAAAAATTTTGTGCTATCCTTGCCCAGGGGCCATGCTAACCTTCTCTGTATCATTCCAATTTTAGTACAGTGAGCAGGAAGTGCTATTCGTTAAGCCCAATAAAGTAATTAAGTTGTGAAAAAAATATATGGAGCTTTCATGAAAGTGACCATGTGCTGGGCCATCAGGGCAGCCTCCACACCGTTCAAAGCATCGGTATTGGGCAGGCCACATTCTCTCACCAAGATGCAATCAAATCAGAAATCAATAATAAAAAGATAACCCAGGAGAAAAAAAACAGAAGCATGTATTTCATAATGCACTAAAGAAGAAATTATTATAGAAATGAGAAAATATATGCAACTGAACTAAAATAAGGTGCCCCTTCAATGAAACTTAAAATCATGGTTAAGAGAACATCAGTTAGTGACAGGGAAGAAATGTAGTAAAATTGTTTACGGAAAATAAAAAGAAGTCAACATTACGTAACACTGTAAGCACCGTAGTCCCAATGGTATAAGCGGGTGCTTCTGTGTTTGTTATACGGACAATAGACTGTAATAGACAAGATTGTAAAACACACAGACACACACACACACACACACGATGAGAAAATGAATACATACCAGCAACTAGCATTATAAATTGTGGTCAATTTTGGATGGTGGGATTTACAAGTGATGTTTATTTACTTCTTCGTATGGTTTTCTAGATGAATTAATATGAATTCGGTTATCAGAAAGGAAAACAATAAAGGTAACTAAGATAACAGCAGCAAAGGCTTGGGAAACACAAGCCCCCAGGCCCCACCTCTTGTCCTCCCAGTGCTGCTGCAGGACTGACGCCCATCACACAAACACAATAAACCACAGGACACTGGGTGCCCAGGGAAAAGACACCAGAGACCCTCCCGATCCTGCCTTCCCAGGTGAGGGATGCCACCCGGCAGGACCCTGGGTAGGGGCAGCCTGGGTTCTGTACCTAGATTCGCCAAGGCCAGTTCTGATCTGTCTGCAATGCCTCTCACTCTCCTTCCCCTATCCCCCGCCCCCGTTCTCAGGCTCTTCGCTGGTTCTGGAGCCCCCAGCTGAAGGTATTGGACCGCTGAGAATACCTCAATACCCAGTTCCCTGGAGCCCGCTGAACTGAGGGGAGGAAGGCCACATCCAAAGCCCCTAAATGTGCCTGTTCACAAAAACAGCGCCTGAAGGAGCTGTAAACTCAGAGGCTGTTTGATGGGGAAGCAGGACAGGTGTAGTCATTTGGAAAGCAACCAACATACCTTCCATCCACACCCCCAGCCCAGCCTTCCCAGATCCAGGGAACTGGCTCTTTACACGGGCTTGGGGACTCAGGGAGAAATGTAACTTGAAGAACCTGTTGTTAGGAGATGATCTTGGAAAGGAGGGCAAATCCCCAGCGACCCAGAGGATTTTCAGGGGCTGCTCTGGAGCTGAAGAAGGTCTCGCTTTTCCAGGGGCCTGAATTCCTTGACTGCCCACCCGCCCCACAGGGGTGAGGGCTAGAGCTTTCAATGGCACCTGTCCCAGCTCTCCAGTAGGGGAGGACCAAAACCAGAGACAGTGTCCTCCCCACCTAGGAGGAGGAGAATTTTATATATATATATATATATATATTTTTTTTTTTTTTTTTTTTTACAGTCTTGCTCTGTCGCCCAGGCTGGAGTGCAGAGACGCGATTTCGGCTCACTGCAACCTCCGCCTCCCAGCTTCCAGCGATTCTCCTGCCTCAGCATCCCAAGTAGCTGGGACTACAGGCATGCACCACCATGCCCAGCTAATTTTTGTATTTTTTTTAGTAGAGATGGGGTTTCATCATATTGGCCAGGCTGGTCTCGAACTCCTGACCTCATGATCCACCCACCTTGGCCTCCCAAAGTGCTGAGATTACAGGTGTGAGCCACCACGCCCAACCTAGAAATATTAATAATAAATATGAAATTTCACCAGTGCGTACTTACAGAAACCTAGATGGTACATATATTCTTATTTGTGTATATATTTTTTCATATGAAAAACCAAATGTCCCAGCACCATTACTGAATATCAACCATTTCCCCTACTTGATCTGCAATGCCCATATCAACTGCAATATATCAGGTTTCTAGATTTGCTCCTTTGTGGCCTTAAGAGGACCACCGTCCTATATGCTGTCCCTTGTTCACCGAATTGTGTGCCACATGATTGTGACAAAATATACAACACTCTTTATTACGAATTCCATATAGCTAATTGATTCTCACAGAATGCTTTTGATTTTTGCTGAACTCTTGTATTCATAGCCAACCTATGGTTCCAATTGACAAGTTTAGTTCGGACACAAATGCTGGTTATTTTCATTTCTTTTAACAAGTAAGAGTAAAGTGAAACAACAAAGACTTACATAGGAACTGCACTTGTTTTGCAATGACCCGAGGGACTTCTTTGTTGAACTGGATAAGTTTCTGAATATTGGAGGAATTTTCCTCCATTTGCTTTGTGCTCGTCACAATGGAATGGCTGTGAACACGGCTGTGACATTTGGTTTTATTTATTTATTCTTTTTGAGACGGAGTCTTGCTCTGTCACCAGGCTGGAGTGCAGTGGAGTGATCTTGGCTTACTGCACCCTCTGCCTCCCGGGTTCAAGCGATTCTCCTGCGTCAGCCTCCTGAGTAGCTGGGATTGCCCGCCACTACGCCCAGCTAATTTTTTGGTATTTTTAGTAGAGACGGGGTTTCACCATGTTGGCCAGGCTGGTCTTGAACTCATGACCTCAGGTGATCTGCCCGCCTTGGCCTCCCAAAGTGCTGGGATTACAGGTGTGAGCCACCGCGCCCGGCTGGCTTTGACATTTGCTTCATGTTTACCGAGCATTCCTTCCACTCACTTTCACGCTATCACTTTCTTAAAATTAGATAAACAACAAAACAAGTCAAGCCCTGACTTGTAGCATCTGTCAATTTCCATGGTGTAAATACTCTCGCCTTCAGCGAATGTGATTTCACCCAACTTGGAGTTAGAAGAGATGCACAATCGTACATACACCCCAGGATTTCCCCCTGAGGTCCAAGATATAAATCACCTCAGGGCATGGACACAAGGAAAATGTAAAAAATTAGTTTTCCCTATTCCTCACCTTTGTGTTTTAATGTAATGGCTCATAACATTCCTGAATGTCTAACTCTCACTGTACAGCCAGCCCCAGCCCACGAGTGCCCCTTGTGCCCTGTTCCTGGTGCCCAGGCCCTCACCACGCCAGCCAGTAGCAGAAGGCTTTGGGGGTTGGAGAAGAGAGTGGGTAAGCATGGCCTGGAGGCCACCATGCAGCTGTGGACGTGCCCCACTAGCTGTGTCCTGCCAGGCTCATCTTGGAGGTTACAGGGACCTTAACTCAGCCCAACTCACCCCAGAGGCCACTCTGCTCTTTATATAAATCACAACCTTTTTCATTTCACTGCTAGGGAGTCCAAGTATTTTACCACCACAAATGGATGTTTTGGCAGGTGTAAAAATAGGGAAAATATAGAAATAAATGATTGTGCAGTTTTACAGGCAATGGGAAAGAGCCCTCGTGGAGGAATAAAGGCCTGGCTCACAAGCTCACAAGCCTCGCCCATACGACTATGCTCTGAACTGGGGCTGAGAAGCAACCACAGCTCAAGAGGCGTCTGAGAAGAGAGCTTCCCTGCACAGCACCACGGGCTGCAAGATCCAGGTCGACGTGCTGACGGAAGGTTTTGATTTTGCAACTATCGAACGAGATTAATGCTTAAAATCCATGGTTAAAGAGATTTTATTTGAAAGTTCTATTTTTAAAAGCATCCTGGTGTTTGTATTGAAACTGTCCCAAAGACGCTTTTCTTTAGAGCCATAATCCCTGGAAATGGAAAACCCACCCGGAGAATGAGAGCTTGCTCCTCTCCCTGGGCGCACGCTGGGCTGGAGAGTAGAATGAGGTCAGCTTCGCGGTGGGTCCAAGCCACACGGGGGATGGCTGCGAGTCCAAGCGACCAGCCAAGGCTCAGGGCTACATTATGACTTTCAGGAGCCCTTCCTCCATAAAAAATATTAAAAATTCGATTTTATGATGGCATTGATGTAAAGATGAATATATTAATATTGTATATTAAAACATTTACTTTGACCTAGAAGTTCATTTTTTTCTTCTGATTATGAAAGAAATAAAAACACTTTCGAGGGCTATGGAAAGTGCCGTGGGTGCTGGCGCCACGCCTGCTGGGCTTAATGGGTCTGGGCGCCCTGCGGACACTCCCACACTGAGCGGCTGCAGCCTCGGGGCAGGATGGGCCAAGTAGCAAGGTCTTGGTTCAGGTGCATGGTTTAGGGCGGGCGGTGGCCATGCAGCCTAGTGGAATTGTTTAGAGCAGGAACGCCTGTCTGATTCTGCCCTCTCAAGTGTCCTCAGCCAAAAAAGTGGTCACGCTAATCTCAACTCAGCAACCTGCCCTTTCTCAGCTGTGTGCTCATGCAGATGACAGAACACTCAAGCAGAAAAATCCCAGGGATGGGCAGGCCATGCTCTCCTGAACTGCTCCCTGGGGCCCTGGGCCAGCCATGTGCTCGGCCAACGCAGCCAGGCCCCTAAATCCCAAAGGACATCGTGCCGGGGACTGAGAGCTGGCAGGGACTGTACCTTGCTCTATGAGCTTCGGTTTCCTCATCTGTGGGTTGGCTATGGCCCAACTCCCAGCCCCGGGGAGGCTCACTTGAGAAAGTAGGCGCCAAAGGTCTTCCTCAACAACCGCACACCAGGAGGCTTTTCTTTCTTCCCTGTGGCTCCAACAAAACAGCAGAGGGACTTCCCCGACAGAGGGAATTTCAAGTCCTGAGGTGCCAAGCCCTGGAACACTGCAGGGCAGCTGCAGCCAACACAGGCGGCCAGTGTCAGGCACACAGTCACAGAGGGTAACTTTGCCCAGGGTTTGAATAAAATTTTTGGAAGACCCCCAATTCTGAAGGGGTTTTACACAGGCTCCTTGAAAGTGAAGTAGGAAAACTGGCAAATGCAGTCTGTTCTCAGAGGTGCAGGCCACTGAAGGCTGCCTGCAAGGTGGTCTCGTGTCCTTGCACCATGGGGAACCTCCCCAAAAGGTGGTTTCTATTCAAAAGGGAATGAAGAGATTCATTCCCCAGCTTGAAGGACAAGTTGGGGGCCGAACAGGACTCCCTGGGCAAACATTGAGCAGTGAGGAGGGACTGGAGACTTCAGGGGCCTTCCAGGGGGTGGGGGATAGGGGCAGGCAGGAACTGCAGCCCAGGCTCCATCTGCCTGGGGGCTCCTGAAGGTCACATCTGCCAAGGCCTGAAGCCTACGTGGGTGCTGACGTGTTGATGCAGTTGGTAGAAAGTGCAATGGGGGCGTGGAGATCTGGCCTGCTTGCACGCCTCCTGTGACGAGGAGCTCACCATCTACCTGATGAGGGGCTGTCCCGTCATCTTTGAACCCTGGTGGAACGGAGGCTCCCTCCGTACACAGAGCCAAAGTCAGTCTCCCTTTGTCTCCCACCCATAGGTTCCGGTGCCACACAGAACAGGCTCAACCCTCCCTCCACCCCAGACCTGTTATTTCAAGATAGGGGGCCATGTCCCTGCTCCAGCTTTTTCTTGTACCAGCAAAATATTTCTAAATTTGAGAAGTACTTCCAAAATCTCCTCCAGAAGTCTCACACCATTTACACCCCCACATCTTCAACCACTCCAAATAGTATCAATTTTTAAATTTTTGGCGATCGAAAGATGTGTGCAACTGTGATATTAACCTACATTACACAGATCACAAACCAGAGCCAGGGTCCGCCTGGAGCACGCCATGTGCTGTGTGCTGAGGGCTGCCCTTCGCACTTTCCACCTGGTGCTGCGCGTATGCTCTGATGACAAGGTGAGGCCAGCACTCTTGAACCCAACCAAGCAGGTGGGAGAGGGAGGCCAGAGTCAGGCCACCTGCCTAAGCCAACAGCCAAGGCCAAGGGCATGGCAGTGCCTGTGCCGCTGGGAAGCCAGGTAACTCCTCTTCCAGTCTGGATTCCCAAATCTCTGCCACCTTCTCTCTCGACAGCAAAGTTGGTTTCTCATGCTTTGTGATTATTTGATTGCCTATTTCTTTCTTTCTTCTATCGTTCAATTGGGCTGTTTCTCTTATTAAAAAGTCTGTCTTTTAGGAGGCCAAGCCCCCAACCCACAGGCCTGAGCCCCCCACCCCACCAGAGGCCGAGGCCGAGGCAAACTTGCCCATACCTGAGGTCCATCCATCCTCAGAGGTGGGGCCTGGGCTCTCCTTTCATTGTGAGTCCTCAGCTTAGGCTGCTGTTTCCGTCCCTCACAGGAACATGCTAATAGCAAGCTATCCAAACGTGGGGGAGGATTTCTGAACATCACTGTGTCTTTATGGCACATTTCAGCCATCAACTTCTCTGCCTAGGAGATGAGATTTGAGACCATCCACCAAGACGGGGCCACGGGCAGCTGGTCGTGAAGGGTCGGAGCTGAGCAGGAGCCCCCAGGCCCCACCAGCCAACCACGGAGGTGAGGGACAGCACGGCACACACTGCCAGCGCACCGCACACCAACAATCACCAGGCACCCATGAGCCACATGTGCTCCCCGTGGCTAAGATGACCTGTCAGTGGACAACTGAGGCTCAAAGGAGAGACAGAAAGCAGCACCCCAAATCACACATCCACACCTGACAGGAAGGGTGTCCTGAGCCCACACTCTGTGTTCTTCCACACCACCTCACGAAGGGGCAAAATTTACCCTGCAGGGGTGCGGTTTGGCAGGGGAGAGGAATGAAGCCCAAAAGGTGAAAGAAGGCCTGAAGCTACGCCCACCACCCACAAAACTGGGCAGGGGAGGAGGGGTCTAGCCACCACCCCCAGAAGGCCGGTGGTGGGACGGGAGGCCCGGCTGTCAGGGCCTATGCTGTGGGCTCCGCGGGGCACACACACTGTGGTTCTTGCCTCAGCTACTTCCTTTTCAAACTTGAAACCCACGCAGATCTGCCACTTACTGTTGATAATAAACCTTGTTTGTGCTTCAGAAACAATGTGGCATGACCCATGAACAAGATACAGAGGCCAGGGGTGAAAAGCGAGGCACCACTTTGGGCCAGACTTTCAAAGTCAATCTGTGTCAAGGGCCTCTCAACCTAGTTTGGGTTAAGACCTAGGAAACACCTTCAGAAGTAGTAAGCAGCGACTTCAGAATTTAAACTCTGGATTTTTTTTTTTTTTTTTTTTTTTTTTTGAGACAGAGTCTCACTCTGTCACCCAGGCTGGAGTGCAGTGTCATGATCTTGGCTCACTGCAACCTCCGCCTCCTGGGTTCAAGCGATTCTCCTTCCTCAGCCTCCCAAGCAGCTGGGATTACAGGTGCATGCCACCATACCTGGCTAATTTTTGTATTTTTAGTAGAGACGGGGTTATACCATGTTGGCCAGGCTGGTCTCGAACTCCTGATCTCAGGTGACCCGCCCACCTCAGCCTCCCAAAGTGCTGGGATTACAGGTGTGAGCCACCGTGCCTGGCTGGAATTTCTGCAGATGAAAAACAGCTGGACAAACCTAAGGACAGACAGCCAGCTGCCAGAGGAGGCGGGAGAGTGCAGGCCAGCCTGGGGAGCAAAGCTCAGTGGGGCGGCTGCAGGACAAGTGTACTCCAGGAGAGAGAATGCAAAGCCCCCGGGGCCTCAACAGGGGTCAGCTGCCTCCCCAAGGCTGTTTCCACAAAACCTCTCAGGAAAGACTGGAGAAAGTTTGAAGTGTCCCTTGCTGTGCACACCTGAGAAAGACCCTTCTTCCCTATGGGCCCTGTCTCCTACTCCCTTCCCAGCTCCAGCGGGTTTCCCCATTCCCTAAGACTGTCAGGCTTCTGACATGCCCCTGAACGGTGTCTTCTGTCCCATAGGGGAGAAGGTTCCAACAGTAGTCATTGCTGGAGGGCACAGAACTCCTGCTGGAATCTTCTCCCTTTGGGACAGAAAATACGGTGCAGGGGCAGGTGAGAAGCCTGTCAGCCTTAGGGCACTGGGGGAGCCCCTGTAGCTGGGAAGGAATAGGAGACTTTGACTCCTGGGGGAGGGGCAGGAATGCAAGCTGGTTCCAGAGCTGTAGCCAAGACCCAGGGACACGGTGTCCACCTAAGACTGGGGTTAATCAAGCAACAGAGTAATGCCCCCAACCCGCCTGACGGCTGACAAGCCCTGGGCAGCAAGAAACAGTGGACTCAGGCATGTGTGCAGAACTACTCAGAACGATGGAGGAACAGCCCGCCTGAGCACACAGGACTTCATCTATGAACGCAGGATATTTTCATGTTGGGTAATCGAGGACAGCACATTACTAAGCCAAAGGAGAGAAAATGCGATCACCTTAACAGGTGAGAACAGGCAAGAACAATTCAACATCCATTCCTGCTAGAGGTTCTCTGTAACCAGGATCAGAAGAGTCTGTTTTTAACACGAGAAAACAGCCGTCGCCATCGTTCCTGGAAGCATCGGACCAATTATAAAATCACAAGGACTGTCCTTCGTATTTGTCCAGCATCGCACTGGGGGAAGGAAGCTATAGCACAGTCAAAAGGCAATCTGGGAATAGTATGAACTCAAAACACGAAGTGCTTCTAGAAATCCAGGAGGGAAAACCAAGAGTCCAACAGAATAAAGGGCAAATGAGCTGAACAGTCAGCTCACAGAACAGAAAAGCAAACAAGCAAATGACCCTTAAACACCTCAAGAGAGGCTACAACTCAGTCAAAATGCCAAAGTGCAAATGAAAACACGCTGAGATCCTCTTTCTCGCCTGAGTGGTGGAAATCTATACGTGTGGCCATCCGCTGCTGGAAGGCTGCAGGGAAAAGGCACTTCCACATATTTTCTGGTGCAGGAACATGGAACCATCCCAAAAATAGCATCTGGCAACACCCACCTATATGGCGACGCACTGTGCTTTGACCCTGCAGTCTCACTTCTGGGTATCTCTCCACACATAAGAAATGCCGGGAGAACAACGCTATTCGCGGCGGCATTGCTTTTAATGGCGGAAGACTAGAAACCACGTGACTGAGCGCCAGGGAGCCAGCAGGAGAAGCCAGGCAGCCGCACAGGGAGATCTACGCAGCCTGGAGAGAAGTGAGGACGGTGTCTAGGGTGGACACTCCGAGGTCCCCACAGACTGCATAAACCCGAAAAGCCAAGGTTCAGAACAGGGTATCTAGACTATGACCTTTTGTGAAACTGTACGTTGCGTGGGTATAAAAGTAAATATTCTTATCTGCTTGTACAAGAGCCTAATGCAAATGGCTGCCTACAGGGCAAGGAGAAGCAAGGCAGACAGGGCCCACGGGAGGGGACCTCTCACTGAGGACCCTTTCAGCTAACCGTGATTGTGGATCCATGCTAATATATTACCTCTTCCATTAAAAGCCCTTTAAATAAGAAGAAATGAATACTTTAGGAATATGAATTAGTTATGCCAACATGAATACGTGGCACGACTAAGGGTGATACTGATACTGATTGACAGTAAGAATAATTTTCTTTAAAAACTTACACATAGCACTATCTGCAGGGTGTCATGCCTGGCTTCTGGAGAACATAAATCAGACCCTACCATCCCTGTGCACAGTGGGGCAGGGCCAGCCCAGCCTCGTTCCACAAGCATCTCCTGGAATCACATGGCTCTGGGTGCCCAGCTTCGTCAGAAGACACCCAGAGGTTTCTATGGTGCTTTCGCCAATACCGCACGCCCGCCAATCTGGACACACACATTTGACTGCATTCATTTACAAGGATGTGATTCTGCTGTTGCTGACCAGAGCACAACCTTCTTGTAATATGTGTACTTTAACTTTCTTTTGAACTCCATTTTCTTACCAGAAAGACCAATTTGCTTGGTTTAATAAACTGATAACCAATTTGGAATTCAGCTCTGTATATGGATTTAAAAACAAGTTTTATGTATTACTATTATTATTTTAGAGTGGGTTTTGCTCTGTCACCCAGCCTGGCATGCAGTGGCATGATTATGACTCACTGCAGGCTCAACCTCCTAGGCTCAAGTGATCCTCCCATCTCAGCCTCCTGAGTAACCGGAACTACAGGCACACACCACCAGGCCCGGCTTTTTTGTTTGTTTTGATGGGGTCTCACTGTGTTGCCAGGGCTGGTCACGAACCCCTTGGCTCAAGTGAGTCTCACATCTCGGTCTCCCAAAATACTGGGATTACAGGCATGAGCCACCACGGCTGGCCAAAACAAGTTTTATAGTTTTTTTTTTTTTTTTTTGAGACAGAGTCTCACTCTTTCACACAGACTGGAGTACAGTGGCACAATCTCGGCTCACTGCAATCTCGGCTCACTGCAACCTCCACCTCCCTGGTTCAAGCAATTATTCTTCCTCAGCCTCCCAAGTAGCTGGGATTACAGGCACCTGCCACCACGCCTGGCTAATTGTTTTTTATTTTTAGTAGAGACAGGGTTTCACCATGTTGGCCAGGCTGGTCTCAAACTCCTGACCTCAGGGGATCTGCCTGCCTTGTCCTCCCAAAGTGCTGGGATTACAGGCGTGAGCCACCACACCCGGTCAAGTTCTATAGCTTTAAAAGACATTTAAATTTCTCTTGCTGAATTTAAAAGAAACTAAAGTCCCTCCCAAGCTCCCTTTATGAAAATACACATAATCAAAAAGGGGTTCTGACTAGGGGGCTTCACTAATGCCCCAATGTAAAGCTTGCATAAACCATACTTATTGAAACACCTTTTAGAAAAATATAAAACGTTTTTATTAATAAACTGTATCCTAGGATAGAGTTAAACTCAGAGCCCAAATGTAGCAAGTAGTTACATTTGAGAATCGCTGAGAACAGCTATTCCTTCCCCTCCGACTTAGCTGGCTCATGCTTGACTTAGAATTTTTCTTACTTCTGCTTTGCTACGTTAGTCTTTGCTGGACATCCCCTCAGAGGAGCCCACAGTGGTCTACGTAGAGGTGCCATGAACAAGGTTATTTACTCTCTGCACTTTTGGGTGTGGAAAGAAGAGTCTGGGAGGGAGCCAAGTCCAGGTCTGAGTGTTTTGTGTCTTTCCTGATGGTGACATGCTGAGCCTTGATCCTGCTTGGGCGTGGCCTCCTTCTGAAGCAGGTTCCTGTGGAAGCTCAAACAGGCTGCTCATCCTGCTTGCTGCTGGCTCACACTGGCTACTGATCCCAAAGCTGCTCAAAGCCCCTGGCCATCTTTTCTCTTATTCGTGTGCCATTACACTGTGCACATCAACCAACAGAAGATAAACCCCGTCAGTCCAGGGCAGCTCAGAAAAGTAGCACTGGAATAGTTCAGGGGTACTCGTTAATACACTGGCTACAATTCCATATCACCCAAATCCTAAGTAGCACTTCATGTCACCAAGTGACATCATTTTTCTTCATAGATTTCAGTTTTTAAAAGTTGATTATTAAAAAGAAAAATAAGGATGATATCAAAGTAGAAAGCTGCATTTTAGTTGTGAACTATTTCTTACAAAGGTTTATTATGCATTTCCTTTGAATATAAATTATCATCAGCTCAACTTTTAAATTCAAATTCCTGAAGTATGACTCCAGTACTCCCTGAAAACTTATAAACCAAAGTATAGAAAAATACTTAATAATCCCATTTGTGTATTGTCTCAAAATAAGAGAAAAATGAAATTTCTCAAATTAAATAAGATCAGGATCTAGTGTGTATTAAGATACAGTAACAATCACGTGTAGAGACCTTCTAAAACTTCACAAATGGTCTTACAATTTCTGATAAATGCTTACCTATCTTATAAAACTTCAATTCATACTGAAAAGAGATGTGTCATAATATGAATGAAAAGATGTATTTCCCTCAGCTTTCCTCACGAGAAAAACAAAACACACACATTTGAAAATAAAAAATCCAAATGCTTATGATTTTTCCATGTGTGAATTGAACTGCACAATCCATACACTTATGGAAAAATATGTGATTATTTTTAATGATTTACGTATAAAAGAAAAATAAACTTTATGATACAATTTGACAGACTACTTCATAAAAAATTTTACTTACATACAATGTATGCAATTTTTGCAACCCCCAAATTCTATTCACATATACAAATTCATAAAAGGCAGACATCTTAACTTGAAGTAAAACAAGATCCATTCAGGGTCATGGCTAAGTCATTTGATTCAGCAGAAAAGAGATTATAAATACACGAAGGGCTACTTAACTCATGTCCCTCCACTCCCCCAAAATGTATTTAATATAATCTGATCAAACAGAATTTTATGGTGCACTATAGGAAAGAGAAAAAGACCAACGTTTCAGAATGGCAGATCTTAATAATCTGCTCCTGAACTTATACAGCTCAGAAAATCATATAACAACCTTGGTACAGAATTTATTCTGGAAATTGTATGAAGAAAAACCCAACGGTGCCATTTGTGCTAATCCTTAAAGAAACAAAACCCGGCCGGGAGCGGTGGCTCATGCCTGTAATCCCAGCACTTTGGGAGACCGAGGCAGGCAGATCACGAGGTCAGGAGGTGGAGACCATCCTGGTCAATATGGTGAAACCCTATCTCTACTAAAAATACAAAAATTAGCCGGGCGTGGTGGCGTGCGCCTATAGTCACAGTTACTCAGGAGGCTGAGGCAGGAGAATCACTTGAACTCAGGAGGTGGTGGTTGCAGTGAGCCGAGATTGCGCCACTGCACTCCAGCCTGGGCGACAGAGTAAGACTCCATCTCAAAAAAAAAAAAAAAAAGAAACAAAACCTTTTCAGGCAATCCTCACACTTTAAATGGCACTCCTTAGTTTACATAATAAATACACTATTTAAAAGTATTAGGACCCAGACCTTAAGACCCATAAGTATGTCTTCAAACACAATGAAATGTTTTATACAGTAACTTCAGACTCTGCTAAGTATTTACAATAGTATATGTAAGTGAAAAACTATAAACTATGTTTTTTAAAAAACTTTTGCTTTAAAAAACAATTTCCAAAAAAATGGCTAACATCAAAAAACGTCATAAATCAGTGCATCCTTTTAAGTCTTCCTTATGTTGTTTTTCCTAAGCTACCCGTCTCTCAGGTGTGCACACCCACGCAAAGGAAAAGGCATGACACCAACGCCTTGCAGAGCGAGACTCTCTTAAGGAAAACAAGGACTCCGGGGGGCTGCGCTAGCCTCTGTCTGAGGAAAACCAGGGTAAAATGCTGAAGAAAGTGAGGATGTATGTCCAGACAATGTCCATAAAGGCCATCCTGAAATCTCCTTTTTAAATTGATGAACTTTAAGGACTAGAAACACAAGCAAAAGATAGTAGAGATCAAGAAGAAAATTACATAGAGAAGTACATGCAATTACAAAGAGGTCAAAAAACAAAAACGAAAACAATCCAGTTGATAGGTACCTTATATGCAGACAGGCTGAGATTAGCCCTTTCAAATGGAAATTAACTAAAAATATAATGTATTCATTTTCAGGCCTCATTCTACTTATCAAGTGCCTATCAAAAAGTACACAGTCATCCTTCATTCGGCACGGAGCTCTGAAAGTCTTTCCACTAAACCAAAATAAAGGACTACTGTTCCCTTGGTATGCCCACACCACTTACCTGCTAGAGAGTTCTAGTACAGAACTAAACAGGTTACAGCAGAAACACAAAGAACAGGCTTTCAAAAAAACTTTTCACAGAGGTGTTTGGAAGCGCTATTTATAACTAGCCAGTATTCCATCTGGAAGGAGGTAAGAAAACATGTTTTTTTTAATACACTTAACATGCTTACAGTTTTAAAGCTCTGAAAATTAGCTGGATAATAACACTGTAAACTGTTCATTTTCTTAGCAAACTGGAACTTAAAAGAGTAATGATTTTCTATCTTCCTTTTTGCTTTTAAACTGAGGTGACTTTTCATCTCTGAAACTTTTGAGTGTTCACCTTCTGGAAGTCAAATTGATACTATATACCATTTTCTGGATTTTTTCTTCATTCTTGAGGATGTTGGCCTTCACAGAGCAGATCTTGTCTTGCTGGTCTTTGATCAGCTGCTCCAGCTCCGCGAGCTCAGCCTTTAAGGGCTCCACAGCACAGTCTGTGATACTGAGGGAGAACAAAACCAGCGGCTCATCACTCTCTCATCTCATTGTGTGTTGGCTTCTTAATTAAGACATTGAAAGACAACAGAAGTAAATTATTCATTTCATCCAAAGAAAAGGATATTTATTTCTTATTTTCACAACCCCTGCCACAACCAAAAGTGAAGTCAAACATGAGATTTATAAAAGCAGCAGTTAATATTTCTTCAATGATAATCTTGAAGTCCTTAAATTATATACAGAACAGCCTCTGGGACAAGGGGGTATGCAGCAAAGTCCCCACTGACTTTCGGGACCCCCCCTCCACTACCCCCCACCTGTGTTCCTGCTGCAGGGCCTCCTCCCCATTACTCCCCCACTCCGCTACCCCCCACCTCTGCTCTTGCTGCAGGGCCCCCTCCTCATTACCCTCCTGCTACCCCCCAACCTGTTCCTGCTGCAGGGACTCCTCCTCCATTACTCCCCCGACTCCACTATCCCCTACCTGTGCTCCTGCTGCAGGGCCCCCTCCCCATTACTCCCTGCCTCTGCTACCCCCAACCTCTACTCCTGCTGCAGGGCCCCCTCCCCATTACTCCCTGCCTCTGCTACCCCCAACCTCTACTCCTGCTGCAGGGCCCCCTCCCTATTACCCTCCTGCTACCCCCCACCTCTGCTCCTGCTGCAGGGCACCCTCTCATTACTACCCCCCACCTCTGCTCCTGCTGCAGGGCCCCCTCCCCATTACCCTCCTGCTAGCCCCCACCTCTGCTCCTGCTGCAGGGCACCCCTCATTACTACCCCTCACCTCTCCTCCTGCTGCAGGGCCCCCTCCCCATTACCCTCCTGCTATCCCCCACCTCTGCTCCTGCTGCAGGGCACCCCTCATTACTACCCCTCACCTCTCCTCCTGCTGCAGGGCCCCCTCCCCATTACTAACCCCCTGCTACTCCCCACCTCTGCTCCTGCTGCAATGCCTCAGCATGCTGCCTGTTCTCGCTGTGCCACAGCTGCAGCTCATTCTGCATGGCATCCACGTCTTCCTGGATGTAGTCCATGATCTTCCCCAGGGGAAGTGCACACTTGCACAGGGTCTGGATGGACGCGTGGAGCTTCTCTATCTCCTTGGAAACGATGTCCTTCTCCTTCTTCCATGCTGACTCAAAGAGAGATCGCTCCTACAGTCAGGGAGACATTGGAAGAGGAACACGCCTCCTCAGTCCAAAGGCAGAACAGGGCTGGTGCACTCAGCACACGGCCATGGGGCTGGGAGGAAAGGCGCAGGTGCAGACAGTGCTGGCTGTGGGACACTCACTCCCATGCAAAGGGAGAGCCATGCTGCCTAACAGAGTAACTCTGAAGTGCTGCATGCCATCAGAGGACACAGCACTGCCAGGGAGGGGCCACTCCTTCCCTGCTCAATGGGGACAGGGGTCTGTCTTTACCTGGAAATCCATCTAAGGGCAAATCTCTATACAGGCAGATTACAGTTCCCAACTAACAAGCAACTTTTGTAGCTACTGTTACAAGAACTTAGTGACATGGAAGATTTTTCCCAAATAGACTGACAGAGAGGGGGCGTGACCCTACAGCTCCTCAAATGGCCCACCTTCCATCCCAAATGACTCCAAAACCCAGCTTGCCAAGGGGCAAGGGGAAAGAAACCCAAAGAAGAGGCAGAAACTGGTGCCACGGAAAGGAAGGCATGGAGAATGTGCAGGGGAGCCAGCGCCAGCAGCACCCAGCAGCACCCAGCAGGCACCCAGCAGGCAGAAGGTCAGGTCGACTTAGACGTGATTGTGCTGGCCACTCAGGGAGGCCACAGAGTCCGGGGTCAGGGGCCAGATGGAAGGGGTCAGGTTGAGACAGCAGCAGGTAAAGCAGGTGAGGAGGACGCAGAGATGAAGGGGGAGCTGCATGCGGTTTGGGCCAGGAGTTCCCGGGTTCTTTAGCATGCAACATTTAGAATTCTCTTCATATGAGCTTTGATCACAGACATCTCTGAATGTCAGAAACTGATGTGAGTTGATAAGAATCAGTAAGCTTGGGAAAATTAACATGAGTTCTTTCTCCTTCTTTCCTTTCTGTCTTCTCTCTCTCTCTCTTTACAGCCAGGGTCTCACTATGTTGCCCAGGCTGCTCTCAAACTGCTGGGCTCAAGTGATCCTCCTGCCTTGGCCTCCCAAAGCGCTGGCATTACAGGTGTGAGCCATCATGCCCTGCAACATTGTTTCTTTAGGAAGCCCTCCCTGGACACCCCTACCCCACTCCAGACTCCAGATGGGTAAGGTGCCCTTCCTTGCCTCACCCACTTACAGAATGAGCTAGTAAATGCACTCAGTTGTAACAAATCAACTTATTTAATTTGAACACATCATAGCTACATAATCACTTGCATTACTTCTGCTAGTTTCAGACTGTAGGCTCAGGAGGGCAGGACCTTTTGTCTAGATTCATTGTGGTTCAAATAAGCTCTGCTTAAGAATTTGTGAAATGAACTAATGAAGTGGATAAATGAGTTATATATCAAGATCCTAGTTCCACCATTTACTGGCTTGGACAAGTACAAGAAAGCTTTAGCATAATGCCTGGAACATAGAAAGAGTTAAATAATTGGGACTTTAAGTAAAACGTAAAACTCATACAACTAATAAGTGAGTTCAGCAAGGTTGTAGTACACAAGATGAGCATATGAAAATTAACTATATTTCTATATACGAGCAATGAAAACATGGACACTGCAATTAAAAATACAATGCCATTGACAATTGTTCAATAGAAGACTATGCTTAGTTGTAAATCTAACAAAACATGTATAGGACTTGGAAATGGAAAACGAAACAATGCAGATGAAAGAAATCAAAGGAAATCTAAATAAATGAGAAGACACATTGTGTCCATGGATTGGAAGACTCGACATAGTGAAGATATCAATTTTCCCCAAACCGATATGCATGTTTAATACAAATCCTACCAAACTTGTAGCCAATTTTTTTGTATAGACAAGATTATCCTAAAATTTATACGGAAAGGCAAAGGAACTACAATAGCTAAAACATTTTCAGAAAAAGAATAAAGACAGAAATAACCAGTCTACCCAATTTCAAGGCTTTTTTTTTAAATGGAGTCTCACTCTGTCACCTAGGCTGGAGTGCAGTTGTGTGATCTTGGCTCACTGCAACCTCTGCCTCCCAGATTCAAGGGATTCTCCTGCCTCGGCCTCCCGAGTAGCTGGGATCACAGGCGCACACCAGCACACCCAGCTAATTTTTGTTTTAGTAGACATGGGATTTCACCATGTTGGCCAGGTTGGTGTCGAACTCCTGATCTCAGGTGATCCTCCCATCTCGGCCTCCCAAAGTGCTGGGATTACAGGCGTGAGCCACCACGTAGGCTTCAAGTCTTTTTATACAATTACAGTAATCAAGACAATGCAGTACTGACAGAGGGACGTAGATCAAATGAACAGAACAGAGAATCCAAAAGTAGATCCATACGAATATGTCCATATGCCCAAGCAATCTTTGACAAAGGTACAAAAGCAATTTAGTGGCAGAGAGAGCTTTGCACCATTTGGCACTGGGGTAAGTGGACATCCATAAGCCAAAACAAACAAACAAACAAACAAAACGTTGACCTAATCTCATATCTTAAAAAAAATTAACTCGAAATGGACTATGGATTTAAATGTAATCTATAAAACTTTAAGATAAAAAACACAGGAGGAACAAGTCTTTGGGATCTAGGACTAGGCAAAGAGTTCAAAGACTTGACACTAAAAGCATGACAAAAATTTCAAATGTTTGCTCTGCGAAAGACCCTGGGAAGAAGCTGCAAAGGTAAGTCACAGAATGAGCAAAAACAACTGCAAATCACACATCCAATAAAGGACTGATAGCTAGAATATGCAAAGAACTCTTAAAACACAACAGCAAGAAAGTAAATAATTCAATTAGAAAATGGGCAAAAGACACAGACATTTCACTGAAGAAGATATAAGGATGGCCAACACACACATGAAAATATGTTTGAAATCATTAGGTATTAGGGAAATGCGAATTCAAACCACAATGAGCCATCACCATACAACAATCAGAATGGCTAAAATAAAAAATAGTGACAACACCAAATGCTGGTTAGGGAAAACTGGATCACTCATTGCTGACGGGAATGTAAAAAGATATGGGCACTCTGGGAAACAGTTTGGCAGTTTCCTATAAAACTAAACATGCAACTACAGTATCAACCAACAGTTGTACTCCTGGGCACTTATCCAAACAAATGAAAATTCATGTTCATAGAAAAACCTGTACACAAATGCATATGGATGCTTTAATCAAAGTAGCCACAAACTGGAAACAATCCCCGTGTCCTTCAACAGGTAATTGGTTAACTAAACTGTGGTGCATCCACACCACGGAAAACTATCTACCAATAAAAAGGAACAGACTGGCCAGGCACGGTGGCTCACACCTGTAATCCCAGCACTTTGGGAGGCTGAGGCAGGCAGATCACCTGAGGTCAGGAGTTCAAGACCAGCCTGACCAACATGGCAAAACTCCATCTATACTAAAAATACAAAGTTAGCTGCACGTGGTGGCGCATGCTTGTAATCCCAGCTGAGGCAGGAGAATCCCTTGAACCCGGGTGGTGGGGGCGGAGGTTGCAGCGAGCCGAGATCATGCCATTGCACTCCAGCCTGGGCAACAAGAGCAAAACTCCGTCTCAAGAAAAAAAAAAAATGGGAACAGACTGCTAATCCATGGGACAACCTGGATGGCCCTCAGAGGATTATGAATGAGAAAAGTGAATCCCAAGAGGTTACATGCTGTAGGATTCCTTTTACACAAGATTCTTGAAAGACAAAGTTACAGAAATGGAGAACTGATGGTGGTAGCTGGGGGTGAAGGAAGAGTTCAAGGTGGGGGAAGAGGGTGTGGCTATAAAAAGGCAACAAGAGGGATCTTTGAGGTAATAAAAATGTTCTGGATCCTGTTTCATTGTCAATATCCTGGCTGACAATGTACTATAGTTCTGTAAGATGCTATCACTGGGGGAAAGTGGGCAAAAGGCATACAGTATATCTCTATTATTTCTTTTTCTACTATTTTTTCTTTACAGGGTTTCACTGTGTTGCCCAGGCTGAACGCAAACTCCTGGGCTCAAGCGATTCTCCTGCCTCAGCCTCCCAAAATAGCTGGGGCTACAGGCATGTGCCACCACACCTGAGTGTCTATTATTTCTTATAACTACATATGAATCTATGGTTATATCAAAAGGTTTAATTTTTAAAAGGCTATATAAAATGCCTTTAAATTAAGATGCTAAATGACTGAAATGAATTCAATAAAATAAACTACTTTCCAAGAGAAAAAGATATTGTCTCTATTATACACAAATTAGTAAATGTCTCATTGACTTAGTTAAGAAATTTAAACTTCTATTAAAACCCATTCATAATGACTATTAAGCAATTCCTGTGCATTTGGCATCGTGTTAACTCCAATATAAAAATGTTTAGGGCATAGACCTTAGGGTAGGAGACTAATATGAACAAATAGCTTACAAAATTGGAGAGTTACAATGTAGAAAAAGACACTAAGAGGTAATCTGGCCAAACTCCTCATATTTCTATTGCACAGGACCAAGCAGAATTTGGAACACTAATCTTAAAGCTTATAATTTTATTTTTAAGAGATTAAGACTTTAAAATAAATACACTTGGGCTGGGATTGTGATAGTCAGGACAGACTTTTATTATTATCATAAAGGCATTGGAATACATTGCTGCAAAACACCAAAACCCTGGCAATTTTTAAGCTTTCATTTAACACAGCAGGGGCAGGGTAAATGCATCAAGCAGTGATTATTTGCTTTAAAAAGCACACCTCTCTGATGACAGACCTCGAGTTATATGTTGCTCATGTAGATATATCAACAATTTTCCAGATAAAAACAACCTTGTTTTTAAAGACTTTTAATCCAATAGTAGTTTGAGGATCTACTACCCCCACACAGGAATTAGTCATACACAATATGATTAATTTTTGGAAACAGAGAGAAAAAATTATTGAAAATCTGTCATGGCTGGGTGTGTTGGCTCATGCCGGTAATCCCAGCACTTTGGGAGGCTGAGGTGGGCAGATCACTTGAGGCCAGAAATTTGAGACCAGCCTGGCCAATATGGTGAAACCCTGCCTCTACAAAAAAAAAATACAAAAATTACCCAGGCGTGGTGGTGCACACCTGTAGTCCCAGCTCCTCAGGAGGCTAAGCAGGGAGGATTGCCTGAGCCCAGGAGGAGGAGGTTGCAGTGAGCCAAGACTGTGCCACTGTACTCCAGCCTGGGCAACAGAGCAAAACTCTTTTTTCTCAAAAAAGAAAAAAGAAAAGAAAAGGAAAAGAAATCTGTCATTACACAAAATATGACCTAAAACCACCTAGACCATAGGAGGACTCAGGGGCAACAGGACCCGCAGTCAGTGCCTTGTGGTTCCAGGGCCTGCTGCCAACCCAGCCTCACCACCTCCTAACTTTATGACCTTGGAATGACCTCTCTGTACCTCAGCTTCCTCACAATAAAATGGAAATAATAATATTTATTCTTCAGGTAAGATTAAATGGGATAATATAAAGTAAGCAGTTCAGTGCCTCACACATAGTAAACCCTCAAATAGATGTTAACCATTATCGTAAATTTATTCCCCAGAAAGAAGCAAGTTGCAAGTCCCCCCAGGACGAAGCATGGGTGCTTTTTCCTGTGCACTGACACAGTTATTTTACCTCCTGTCAACTTGTTGGCTACGAAAGATTCTTAGCCAGGCATGTTTGGAATACTTTAGTGCACAATAAAAAAAGTATTTATAGATATTACCAGCACCACCTAACAAGCTGTCATGTCCAGGCAAGTTCTTTCATTAAAATGTAATTTACGTTCCTCATCAACACACTTCCTTCTCCATCTCCATTTTAAGAATATAAATAACCCACAGCTATGAAATTCATCTCAAAGCTCTTTTCTCCACTGAAAGATTGGTGATCCTGAGCTCAGAGGAAGTCTGCTGTGAACACCGCAGAACCACCCACAGCACCTTTTTGTGGCACCCTCACCATGGATCCAGTGTCTAAAGGCAGTTTCTCCAAGTTAGGCAAACAGAGAGGTGGCAGCCCACCTGTGTTTCAAGGGGACACAAAGTCACCCCCTCTTGTCCCCTCCTGCCTCCTACCTGGCCGGCCTCCCTTTTCCTGTGGGCTGAAGACTGTTTACTCAGCTGCCTTCTGGCAGGAAGGCCTCTGGCAAGGCATCTCAGCGTTGGGCCACTTCATGTGCTCACGTGCGCACACACTTTTCAGAAAATGCTTCCAAGATTTCTAAGGCGAATAGTTACTTCTGGGACTATTTTATTTACATTTTACCACACACATACTTGTCCCCAGAAACATGGGCATTTGCACTTCTAGTGATTTTTAAATTTATAGTTATTGATTATAAGTCATATAAATACGAATTATTGACCTTAGAGATTTATTTGAATTTCAACTGGAATCCTTCAAGAGAATTATTACTATTATTATTATTATTATTATTATTATTATTATTATTATTATTATTTGAGATGGAGTCTCACTCTGTCACCCAGGCTGAAGTACAGTGGTGCAATCTCAGCTCATTGCAACCTCCATCTCCCAGGTTCAAGAGATTCTTCTGCCTCAGCCTCCCAACAGGTGCCCGCTACCACATCTGGCTAATTTCTGTATTTTTAGTAGAGATGGGGTTTCACCATGTTGGTCTTGAACTCCTGACCTCAAGTGATCCACCCACCTTGGCCTCCCAAAGTGCTGGGATTATAGATGTGAGCCACTGCACCCAGCCAAAAGTATTATTTTTAAAATGTCTTAAAATAAAATTTAAAAAATGAAGATGGAAATAATAGAACTGAGTACTCCAAAATGCGGGAGGGTTGGGAGGGGGAGGGTTGAAAAATTACCCACTGGGTGCAACATTCGCTACTGGGTGATGGGTACACCAGAAGCCAAATCCCTACCCATTAACAAGCATGCCCATGTACCCCCAAATCTAAAATAAAATAAAATGTAAAAAAAAAATGTCTTAAAAGTCTGGTCTTTAATGCTGCCAGAAGTCCCTCCCGGAAGCAGGATCCAGGGCACATGGGGGTGGAGGCCTCCAACCCCTGCCCTGCCCTGCTGCTGGATGTGACTGCTTAGCCACACTCCTGAGCAGAGCTCTACCCGACATTAAGCAAACCCAATAAACAAAAGCCTGATTAATTGTAGGGTGGGGAGGTGGGCAATAAATCAAAAGAGTACGTATTTGCTTCAAATAACATACTCATGACCTCAGGAATTGATTTACATGCAACCTGTCAAAAGTTTGTTTTCTAGGCTGGGCGCAGTGGCTCACGCTGTAATGCTGGCACTTTGGAAGGCCAAGGTGGGCAGATGGCTTGAGCCCAGGAGTTTGAAACCAGCCTCGGCAACGTGGTGAAACTCCATCTCTACAAAAAATTATCCAGGCATAGTGGTGCATGTTTGTGGTCCTGGCTACCTAGGAGGCTGAGGTGGGAAGAGTGCTTGAGCCTGGGATGCAGAGGTTACAGTGAGCCAAGATGATGTCCTTGAGCCCAGGAGGTCGAGGATGTAGTGAGCTGAGATCATGCCACTGCACTCCAGCCTGGGCAACACAGCAGGACTCTGTCTCAAAAAAAAAAAAAAAAAAAAAAGGTTGTGTTCTTCATAAACGGAGGAATACCTGTATTCAATTTGTAAAAGAAAAGCACAGATTGACTGAATAATTATTCTAAGTGTCCTCTTCATGCAGAAATATTCCATCACCAAACTTCTTCATAAACCATATGTTCATCTCGAATGCAGGTCAAGTTGGATCCCTTGAACATACAAGCAAAACAGCCTGCAAACACAGACTTTTTTTTTTTTTTGAGACAGAGTCTCCCTCTGTCCCTCAGGCTGGAGTGCCCAGGCTGGAGTGCAGTGGCGCGATCTCAGCTCACTGCAACTTCCGCATCCCCAGTTCAAGTGATTCTCCTGCCTCAGCCTCCCGAGTAGCTGGGATTATAGGCACGTGTCATCACATCAGGCTAATTTTTGTATTTTTTGTAGAGACGTGGTTTCACCATGTTGGCCAGGCTAGTCTTGAACTCCTGACCTCAAGTGATCCACCCACCTCGGCCCCCACAAAGTGTTGGGATAACAGGCATGAGCCACCGGACCCGACAAATTTTTTGAGACAGAGTCTTGTTCTGTCACCCAGGCTGGAATGCAGTGGTGCAATCATAGCTCACTGCAGCCTTGGACTTCTAAGCTTAATAATCCTTCCATCTCAGCCTCCCAAGTAGCTGGGATATAGGTGTGCATCACCATGCCTGGCTATTTTTTTTAATTTTTTACTTTTGCAGAAACAAGGTCTTGCTATGTTGCCCAGGCTGGTCTTGAACTCCTGGCCTCAAGTGATCCTCCTCTTTAGATCTCAAGGCATTGGGATTACAGGTATGAGCCATCATGCCCAGCCTCAAAATTATGTTTAAGAATCAACCATGTTACATGTATTTTGTTCATTTGCGTTTCTGAATAGTGTTTTATTATATGAATGAAATACCACTATTCATCCATTCTGCCACTGATGGACAACATTTGGGTTTTGTTTTTTTTTTTGTCTAGGGCTATTACAAAAAAATACAACTCTAAATAATCTTATATATGTCCCAATAGAGATAAGCACATGACTGTCTCGGGTATGCAACAAGAAGTGGCATTACTGGGTCAAAGGGCATGTGTGTTCTCAACTTTGTGATATTATGCCAAACCGTTTTCATATAGTTTTAGAAATTTACATCAACTATTTTTCATTAATCAGCATCTCATTTCTAGGCATATAAAGGAAGCTTTAGCTCTACTCCCATGCCATTTCTACAATCTGACAACTGAAGGTAATAACTACTGAACTGTTATCTGGCAGCAGCTAGAAAACTGCTACTCCAAGTCAGGAACAGGCTGTTAAAAGGAGCCTTCCAAATGACAGACAGTTGCTCATTAGACAAACTACTTACAACTACTTACACATGGGTGGTAAGCTTTTAGCATGGATGTATGAGAAGCTGGACAGGATGAGGGCTAACTGCCCAGACTGGGGCCCAACAGATCTGGGGTAGCTCCTACCTCTGGGACTTACTGTCTATATCATCTTGGACAAGGTAACTTTTGGGCCTCATTTTCCTAACCTAGGAAATGGGTATAACACCTATCTCATCTGTAGGTGACCGTATTAAATAAAACATGCAATTCCTTAGTCATGGTAAGTGCTCTATAAATGTTAGCTGTTCAAATCATTATATTGTCTATAATGAGTAATTATTAATGGTAAATGTCTATAGGAGAAAAAATGCATACAGAGCAAAATATCATTAAATGTTAGCTACTTTTACAGATAAACATGAATGTCCTTGGAAGATGAATGAGAAACCCTCTTAGAATTATGTGTTAATCCAGGGTGAGTGAGCTTGGCATGAGCCCCAATGGGTCACTGTGGTCAAGGCAAAAGATCAGAGCACAAAACAACGAAATCTTCAGACTGGCCTTTCTGATGGACCTTAAAATGGTCTGAAAGTTGATTTTATTAGTTGGGTTATTCTTGTCATACCCAACTAAACCAGAGATAGGGTTGAGGGGAAAAAGCACTCAGGGCACCTGCTTCAAGAGTTAAATTTCGGCCAGGCTCGGTGGCTCACGCCTGTAATCCCAGCACTTTAGGAGGCCCAGGCGGGCAGATCACCTGAGGTCAGGAGTTCAAGACCAGCCTGGCCAACATGGTGAAACCCTGTCTCTACTAAAAATACAAAAATTAGCCAGGCGTGGTGGCACACACCTGTAGTCCCAGCTACTTGGGAGGCTGAGGCAGGAGAATCGCTTGAACCTGGGAGGCGGAGGTTGCAGTGAGCCAAAATCGCACCACTGCACGCTAGCCTGGGCGACAGAGTGAGACTGTCTCACACACACACACACACACACACACACACAAATGTTTAAGAGTTAAATGTTTCAGAAGCCCAGTTGCTGAAACAGCCTGCTGTAACCCCAAGACCAGTTTTACCTAGAAGCCACTGAAACAACCCTCTGTGACTCTAAGACCAGCTTTACCTACCACTGTCACTCACCAATCCCAGCTTGCCAGCTCCCCAAAACTTTTCTAGTGCCAATGAGTTTTCTTCCAAGACAATACGTAACCTTTCTCTTTCTGATAAAACTCCCAACCTGCTCTGTTCTTCAGACATGCCAAAGACCATCTGGTCTGCGTGTATACCCCAAATTGTAATTCTTGCTTCCCGAATAAAATGTTTTAAATTTCAAGATTTGTCTCTATATTTTATTTGACTTCGACAAGGGAAATATTTATTAAAATCACCTGTTCACTGAAGGGTGGCAGACTATCTCACCTAAAAATATGCTACTTTGGCAGGAGCATTATTTTGAGCTAAAAGCACTTATAAAACAGCGGTGCAAGAAGGCCAGTCTGACTTCCCCCTTTCTTCTTACAAGCAGCCAATGAAACTCCCATGTAGCAGATGCCCTCCTTGCACCAAAAGGAAAGAAACATTCTCATCACCAGAGGTGGGTTTGAGGCCAAAAGAATTCTGTACAAACAGACTTAGCAGTCCACGGAAAAACTGGCTTTCACGAAACCGGTCCCCGGTAGCAAAAAGGTTGGGGACCACTGTTGTAGAGTATCTAAATAGGGTCATGGTACTCACCCTTGTTCCTGGCTGTAGTAGAAATATCTCCAGCCACTCACTATTACATACGATGTTGACTGTTGACACAGGCGTTTTCTCCCTCTCATGAAAAAGAAGTATTTTTCTATTCCTAGTTCACTACAGGTTTTCAGTATAATGGATATTGAATTTTACATGAGTCATCTATTTTTAAGAGAAAGTACACTGACTAGTGATTTTATCCGGTTCAAGAATAATTTCTTGGTTAAATGTAAGGTAAGTAGTCAACACTTAAAAGATGCTACAGGCCAGGCGCGGTGGCTCACACCTGTAATCCCAGCACTTTGGGAGGCCGAGGCGGGTGGATCATGAGGTCAGGAGATTGAGACCATCCTGGCTAACACGGTGAAGCCCCCGTCTCTACTAAAAATACAAAAAATTAGCCGGGCGTGGTGGCAGGCACCTGCAGTCCCAGATACTCGGGAGGCTGAGGCAGGAGAATAGCATGAACCCGGGAGGCGGAGATTGCAGTGAGCCGAGATCGCACCACTGCACTCTAGCCTGGGTAACAGAGTGAGAGTCCATCTCAAAAAATAAAAATAAAAAAAGAAAGAAAAATAAAAAGCTACAACTGACTTGAATTTCTTAAACTGAAATGACTGACTCTTCCCTGGCCATGGCTACATGAAGAAGGAAAAAATACTGGAGAAACTACTAAGGGAACAAGACACAAATATATTTATCTAATAGGAAACACAGTGGACAAAATGTAGTAGAAAACTAACAAACAGTCAACCCCAAAGATGGCAGGAAATGAGCAAAAGAGGAACAAAAATCATAAGGGGAGATATGTGAAACAAAGAGCAAGATGACAGACTTAAGCCTCCCTATATCAACAACTGCACTAAATGTAAACAGACTAAATTAGAACACCATGCAAAGAATAACAACAGGAATTCACAAAAAGAGAGATGCAACTAGCACAAACAAAAAGTTATTCACCTCAATTTGCAACATGAAAAGTAATAAAACGGGTTTAGCTCCTAGCAAGGAATCCAAAATCAATTAAGATGTCCAGTGTTTGCTAGAATGAGGAAATGAACACATTCAGGTATGGGACAGAAAGATGTTGACAATCTAGACGACCCAAGATTCTACTTCTGAGATTTACCCTTAGGAAATGTTAGAGAGGTGCCAAAAAATACGTGGGCAAGATTTTTCATCTCAGCATTTCTAATTATAGCAAAAGCCTGTACCCACACCAACACCGAAGTCAGCAGGGGCCTAGGGAAACGCCACGGTGTATCTGTGCAGGGGGACAGTGAGCACTCACCTGTTGGATGGTGACTGACAGACTCAATGCAGATTGTTCATTAATAGGTAGTTTCCAAAGGCCTATGCAGGACAGCACCATTATGTGCAGCCACACACTCACAGTACTTACTAAGCACCTAATGTGTGCCAGGGCCCGGGCCCACTGCCCTTGGGACTCTCACAATCTAGTCAGAAAAGAGACCCGCAAGTTTAATTCAAGTTGCCAATGAGATACCAAGGAGACGGGGGAATGGAAGAGGAGCCCCACACGGTCTGGGTGGTAGGAGACTGCCTGGAGGGCAGCCTACAGCAGGTGGGCCTATAGTGGGTGAGTATTCCAGATAAAGGGCAGAGCTGGGTGCAGACTTCCTTGGAGGTGAAAACCACCAGCAGGTTCCAGAAGCCAAGGGAAGGCTGCAGGCTGGAGGGCAGTGTGCAGAGACAGGCAGGGAGGTGGCTGGAGCCGAGAGTGGTGAGGATTTCGGACTTGATCCTATGGGCAATAAAAAGCCAACGAAGGGATTTCAGCAGCACGGAAACCTAATAAGATCAAAGTTTTAGTAAAAACACCTGGCTTCCAACTTGGGGGAGAGAGAGAGGAGGCAAGGAGGCTCTTGTGACCAACCATCCAGGGAACCGATGGAGGCAGGAGAGGGTGGCAGCAGGACTGGAGAGAAGCATGCAGGCTTCTTGCTTTATAAGAGGTGGAGGGGCAGGGAGGGAGAGGTGGGACTCTCTTGAGCAACTTGGGGGACAGTGATGCCCTATGCTGAGCCAGCAAAGGAGGTCGGTCTGGGAGGAAGCTGGTGACACTTGACTGTAAGCTGCTGAGCCTCAGACATCTATGGGGTGCCAAGGGAAGACGTGCAGCTCCCAGGAAAAGGCCTACCTGGAGGCAGACATCCACATGTCCTCCATCCCCCCTCATCCTCCCCGACCTGCTGATCTGAACACACCGTTTCACCGCCTCCAGATGCAAATGACAACTTAGGCTGTTATATAAAGTTCTTGTGTTGCAATGTTTCCTTTACAATCATGAAATTTTTCTGGATTCTTTCAACATTTAATGTTGCAAAAGTTTGTGGCCAATCTGATTTTTGTCCTTTTATCAGCTTTTTTGGCTGCGTCCTTTGTAGCACTCTTTTCTTATCCTTGACAGTCAATGATTCCACCAGGATGTGCCTCAGTATCATACTGGTACTTTTTAGCTGATACTCAAGGAGTGCCTTCCTGTCTGCATACTCAGGTCTTCCATGCAGGAGAACCACCGTAGCATCTGTTTCGCCTGTTTTCGTATCCTCCTTATGAATGCCAACCATCACACCCAGGCTCTCTGTCCCCTTTCTGTCATCTCCTCTCTCACATGTCCCCATGGCTTTGGTGTTTCCTCCATATTCTGGGAACGCTTCCCAAGTTTGCCCCAAACATCACTGGTTGGTTATTCTGTTGTGTCGATTCTGCTTCTTTACGGCTTCAGGTAAATACTTTGTTCCTATGATCACATCCGTGTGCCTCCATAACAGTCCCTCCTTGACTCAGCATGCTCCTCTTCCCCATCAGTGGCTTCCTACCCGCCAGCCCCTTTCCTCCTCAGCCTGTCTTCATGTCATTTTTTTGCTTTTCGCTTAATCATTGGCATTTTTTAAATTCGTAGAGCATGATGAACATATTTACAGAAGTATCACACCCCACACCCACGAGGAGCTTTCCTCAAAGGTCCCCATCAGTTCTGCTCATGTAGGGTGCTTCATGAACCCTCTCTCTGCTCACTACCTGGAACAGTGGTGCAAATGAATGTTTATACCCATTTCTGAGGATCCCATCAGGGACAAGTGCAGGGCAGTGGCCCACCAGGGTGGTATCTACAAGGGAACTTCGGTCCATCTCTCTTCAGTGACTGCAGGAACCCCTGGCCAGCATCCTTCCACACAGTGCTGCTTGCAGGCACAGGACTGGCCCCCACCTTCCCGGCTTCCAGTGTGGTAGCAAGCCTGCCTGAACCTGGGAGCTCCTCAGGGCCCACTTCCAAATGCCACTGAGCCACGGCAGGGAACAAGAATCAAAGAGCACCCCACCCACCACCCATGCCTATGGCCCCTTCCAAGGGTATCAGTGGGGTTCAGTGGGCCCTACAGGCCTTCCTCGAATCCAGCCCCATCTGCAAGTCCCAAAGAAACTTTTTTAAAGTTTCTGTAATGTGGGTACAACCCTCACTGGTTTTGCCCCATTTTTATGTTCCATTCATTTCACTGGGATTCTGAGAGGGGGAAGATAAACTTGGGTTCAAGCTACCCTAGCTGACCCAAGAGTTCCATGGAAACAGAATTCTGAAAAAATAAATAAATAATTTAAAAAAAAAACCCAAGCATCCTACCCAAATCCTGTCATTGTGGCAAGAAAAATAGTTGCTATTCTGTAAATAGGACAGATGAAGCCTTTTGAGAGTATCCTCAGGAAACCAAAACAAATGAGTCAGACTCAATAGAGATCTGGAAAAATTGGTTTCAAGCACTCAAAAGAACTTAAGTCTCTATGGAAGATATTTCCAGGAAGGATCCTTGCTCTCCATCCTTGTTTTATGGCTACAGCACTCACATTTAAACATTGACTCACACACCTTCATGAAAATGAAGGTTGCTAACATGCTCTTACCTCATTTTCTTGCATTCTTCTAATCACTTTACAACAGTGTTTCTGTTATTTTGATTTTTCAGGAGTTCAAAGACGAAAAGGTGTGATACAGGCATTTCCTTTAAAATATTGTTGGGATCATCTCACCTTGGGGCCGGGGGTGAATCACAGGTAACTGAGGCTGCTCAGGGTGAGGCTGAGCTCATGAAGAGCAGAATCTGCTTCTTCCACAATAGCCTGGAAACAAGCCTCCAAGTCCATCCACACGCTCGAGAAGAAGATGCTGTGAGTGGCCGGGCTGGGCCACTGGGCCGGGCAGCAGTGCGTGTTTCCTATCGGTTAGGGGGATACTGCAAGATCTGCCTTGACTGCAGAGCTTCCTGTTCAAATTAGCCAAATCCAAGAGGACACTCCCACCACTCAGGGACCCAGGGGGAGAGGCCCTTCCCTTCCTGTGCATGAAGACACCATATTTTCTGGGTTTAACAGGATCAGTCGTTGTGCACAGGAATCAAAGGGCCCAGATAAGCAGCTTCTCCACCTGGTTCCTGCAGGGCTCGGAGAGGCCCTCTGAGAAGCTGGAAGGCACCGTAGGGATCCAGCTGCACATGAAGTCACCTGGGAGCAATTTTACACCCAGCACCAGCACCTGCCCAGAGACTGACCCTAACTGAGATGGGAGGGGCCTGGGCACCAGCATTTCAGAAACACTCTGTGGATGGTTCTAAAACGTAGATGTCTCTGAGCAGATGAACCTCTAAGCAAATTTCAAAGGACATAAGGTTGTAAAGTTCACTTTCTCTACATTTTAGAATCCCTTTCCATCTCATAGGCAGCAGCAGCAAAAGAATCTAAGTTTTAAAATGGACTTTAAAATTGTCTTTCTCCATCAATGCTGGAAATGCCCAGTGAGGGGATTATTCAATTATTTTGTTTTTTATTTCCATCTCTGTACTAATTGGATTTGCTATTTTAAATGTCTTACTAAAATATTAATCATTTTCTACTGAGCCTATTGCTACAGTATTTCCATATCATTCTGGCTCCAGTGTTATTATTATATATTTTGCCTTCTAAATTCTTAATATATTTAATCGCTCCAAAAACACCAGCTATAAAAGGCAGTTACTGGGCAACATGAGACCCACTCAACTGAATGGCTGGCATGTGAGCAGGGGAGGAAACCACCGTCTAAACCTACAGCAGGAAGTGGCCATGAGGTCAGAAGTCCTCGGCAGAAAACACGTGTCACAGAATTAATTATGAATAGAAGAAGTGAGTCTAAGGACTGGATGAGCAAAGGAAAATTCACACACAGGATGGTCAAGTTCCAAATACCCAAGCGATGGCACCATGCTGCCGCCTTCACACAAGCAGGTGTCTGTGGCTGCCAAGGCAGACAGAATGAGGAGTTCTGCTGAAGCTGGCACTCCTCACTCTTCCCTCCACTAGCATCCTGACAGCCAGCTGCATGGTCTCAGTCAGTCGCACCATCTCAGTCAGTGACCAATGCTGTGAGGATAGCAGAGCCGGGGTCAGAGATGGTGAGTGTGCGGCTGAGGCCCCACGCAGCTAGGTGGACAGGAAAGGCCTCTCTGAAGAGGAGACTTGTGGGCAGGAACTTGAATGGGGTGGGGGCTGCCCGGCCCGAGAGACGAGCAGCCTCCAGGTAACCTTGGACTGCAAGAAAACAGGCCCCCAGTAACACATGGACGACCAAAGAGTGAGTCGACAGGAAACAAGGAGAACAAGTCTGGGGTTCCGCTGAGCACCTGACACAGGGCGGTTGCATCACCATCGGTGCCAGGCTGCCTGAGGTGGGGACCGAACGCTGAGTCACATGGAGAGCACCAAAGAAGGACTGGACCCTCCGGGGCCTTTCTACTCCTGACCCACCTCCCCTGAAGGCAAGAGCAGAAGCAACCTGGTACTAGTCAACAATGACCGACCGCAAAACCGCTTGAGTGCCTCATGGTATTGGGTTTGCAAGTTGATGGTGAGTAAGAGGCTTCTGATCCAGCAGCCTGGGGCCTGGGGGGGTCCCGACTTTGGACCAAACTGGGGAGAAAGTGCCCAGCCTCAAAGTTCCCTTAACCCAGATTGCCCATCAGACTTAAACTGTTCTACGGCCCAGGAAAAAATACAGGGTCCCAAATTAATTTTATAAAATGGACATAACCTTGATTCTAAAACCTAAACACACTCTCTCTCTCTCTCTCTCTAAAACTCCAGGCCAATTCCACTTTAATATAGAGATGAAGTTCTATTTTTAAACGTCAGCAAATTAAATATAGTTTTATACTGGGTAAATAATAGATGATGGCCAGGCAAAGGTTATTTGATGAGTGTAAGAACTGTTCAACATTAGAAGTCTATTAACATAGGAACATCTCAACAGCTGCCAAAAAGACGGTTGTTAACCTTGTCATTCGTTTCTGACTGAATGCCGAGAACAGTGCCCAGCATATGGCAGGTGCCAGATGGCTGGTGAATGAATGAATGAATGCTAACTTTTAAAACATGATAATTTATAGTCATAAAACAAGTTTCCATTAGATTCTTAAAAGGCTAAATAAAAACTAGTAACTTAGGTGTCCAACTTAATAAATTTAAAAAGAAAAATAGTAGAGAAGGAAGAAAATTTAAATAAAACTGGTGATATCAATTAAAAGAAAAACAAAGATTAAAAAAAGAACAACAAAGCCAAAAGCCAGTGGTTTAGACAGACAGACAAATTTCTGGAAAAATATATTTAAAAAAAGAAAAATGCCTAAGTAAGTAATATTGGTAAAAAAAAAAAAAAAAAAAAAAAAAAAACTAAACTAAACTAAACTACATCCAGAGCAAATATTAAAGAGTTCTAACAAGAGCTTTTTTCCAATAAGCTTGAAAATTTTCAAAAAACTGACAGTCAAAATGGACTCGAAAACACATTTCAAAAAGCCTGAATACTCTCATAATTAATACGAAAATGAAAACAATGGTTTAAGTATTTCCCACGAAGAAACATCAAGGTCAGGTGGTTTTACATGTGAAGCTGTCAAATTGTCAAGAAATATATTCCAATCATATACAATCTCTTCCAGAACAGATAAAAACAAAGAATATCCTCAATTCATTCTTGACCTTGGTACTAAAAAAAATAAGGATCACACAAGAAAGACAAAATTATGGGTCCATTTCATTCATGAATATAAATGGAAAAATACTAATTAGCAACAAGACTCTTAACAGTGGATTAAAAATAATAATAATATACCATAACAATGTTGAATTGATCTCAGGAATGGAAGGACTGTTTCATATTAGAAAAGCTACAAGTGTCATATAGTGAATTAAGGAATATAATAGAATCATCTCAATCGACCCAGAAAAAGCATTTAGTAAAATTTAACACGCATTAATAACCAAGCCCCACAGTGGGGGGAAAATCTACAAAAACTTAGCCAGGCAGAGTGGCACTCGCCTGTAGTCCCAGCTACTTGGGAGGTGGAAGGATCACCTGAGCCTAGGAAGGCAAGGCTGCAGTGAGCCATGATTGCACCACTGCACTCCAGCCTGGGTGACAGGGAGGCCCTGTCTCAAAAAAAACAAAAATCAGGAAGGAAAGAAATGAGGTTACCCACAATCGCCATTACTATTCCTACTCTAGCAGAGGGCCTAGCCACAGAAATGCAACAGTAAGAGGGAATTAAATGCCTAAGACTGGAAAGAAGGAAATGAAGCCATCAGGACTTTCAGATGACACA
This sequence comes from Symphalangus syndactylus, assembly GCF_028878055.3. Taxonomy (NCBI): domain Eukaryota; kingdom Metazoa; phylum Chordata; class Mammalia; order Primates; family Hylobatidae; genus Symphalangus; species Symphalangus syndactylus. Next base: position 142,934,383 of record NC_072430.2, on the reverse strand, counting down.
GACAATGGTGCGGAGCTTGGGCTAAAGGCATGGACTCTGGGTGCAACTGCCTGGGCTTGAATCCCTCCTCTGACACTCACCACTCATACAGCCCCAGACACGTTCCTTATAACCTCCGGATGCCCCAGTTTCAAAATGGGTAACAACAGTGCCTGAATCTCACTATGACCTATGTCATTAGCTATCTTAGAACAGAGCCCGCACACCGTGTGCTATTAGGTGTTTGCTGCTATTACAGCAAAGAAAACACAAAAGACTCAACAGACACGTTTAAAGCAAACGGTTTCAAATGAAGCTGGTTATCAGTCAACAGCACTACTATCTACCAGCAACCAACAACTAGAAAACAATTTTAAATAAATATACAGTATTTATAATAGCAGATAAACTATAAATACCCACATATAAGTCTAACAAAAGATATGAACAACCTTAACAAATCAAATTATAAACATTCACTAAAAGACTTTAAAGCAAGTCTAAATAAATGGAGAGATAGTTTTGTTCATAAACACTCCAACTGAAATCCCAAGAGGGTTTTTCACGGCACTCAATAAGCAGGTTATAAGACGTAGATGGAAGTGGACAGGACCAATAATTGCCAAAACATAGTTGAAGAAGACGAATAAGGCGGCAGGGACCTTGCTACCAGACACAAGGCCTTGTTATGAAGCTACAGTCATTACAACAGGGTGGTATCAGTGCGGGCCAGTGGAGCAGCAAAAACTACAGCCTGCGGGCCGGCCCACCACCTGGATTTCTCTATAGCCCATGAGCTAAGAATGATTTTTATATTTATAAATAGTTGAAAACCCCAGTTAAAGGATAATATTTTGCAGCATATGAAAGTTATACAAAATTCACATTTCAGTGTCCATAAATAAATAAAGCCCTACTGGAAACCAGCCACGCTCATTCATCTATATATTGTCTGTGGTTGCTTTTTACACTACAATAACAAAGTTGAGTAGTGGCAAAAGAGATTACATGGTTCTCACGGCTGAAAATATTTACTACCTGACCTTTTACAGAAAAAGTTTGCTAACCTCTGAGGCAGAGAACACAGAAAGAGCTCCACGCATATGGAACTTTCATATTCAGCAGAGACAGCATTGCAGATCAATGGGGAAAGGAGGAAAAATTGGTTATCCATATGAGGAGAGAAAAAAACTACACAGGAAAATCAACTCCAGGTGGATTAAGCATGTACATGTCAAAACAAAGCTTTACTTTTTTAAAAAGAGTAAATATCTTTCTGACCTTGGAATACAGAAAGATTTCTTAACTGACTCGCAAAAAGCATTAACCATAAGAGAAAAGATTCAGAAGTTTGATTAAAATTAACAATGTCTTTAACATGTCATTGAAAGACACCATAAAGAAAGTGAAGATGAACTCAGCTCTGGACCAAGTGGAACTAATAGACATCCACAGAATTCTACACCACAGATCAACAGATATACATTCTTCTCAGCACTACATCGCACTTATTCTAAAATTGACCACATAATTGGTAGTAAAACACTTCTCAGCAAATGTAAAAGAGCAGAAATCACAACAAGCTGTCTCTCAGACCACAGTGCAATCAAATTAGAACTCAGGATTAAGAAACTCACTCAAAACCGAACAACTACATGGAAACTGAACAACCTGCTCCTGAATGACTACCGGGTACATAACGAAATAAAGGCAGAAATAAAGATGTTCTTTGAAACCAATGAGAACAAAGACACAACGTACCAGAATCTCTGGGACACATTTAAAGCAGTGTGTAGAGGGAAATTTATAGCACTAAATGCCCACAAGAGAAAGCAGGACAGATCTAAAATCAACACCCTAACATCACAATTAAAAGAACGAGAGAAGCAAGAACAAACAAATTCAAAAGCTAGGAGGAGGCAAAAAATAACTAAGACCAGGGCAGAACTGAAGGAGATAGAGACACAAAAAAACCTTCAAAAAAAATCAATGAATCCAGGAGCTGGTTTTTTTTAAAAGATCAACAAAATTGATAGACCGCTAGCAAGACTAATAAAGAAGAAAAGAGAAAAGAATCAAATAGATGCGATAAAAAATGATAAAGGAGATATCACCACCCATCCCACAGAAATACAAACTACCATCAGAGAATACTACAAACACCTCTATGCAAATAAACTAGAACATCTAGAAAAAAATAGATAAATTCCTGGACACATACACCCTCCCAAGACTAAACCAGAAAGAAGCTGAATCTATGAATAGACCAATAACAGGCTCTGAAATTTAGGCAATAATTAATAGCCTACCAACCAAAAGAAGTCCAGGACCAGACGGATTCACAGCCAAATTCCACCAGAGGTACAAAGAGGAGCTGGTACCGTTCCTTCTGAAACTATTCCAATCAATAGAAAAAGAGGGAATCCTCCGTCACTCATTTTATGAGGCCAACATCATCCTGATACCAAAGTCTGGTAGAGACACAACAAAAAAAGAGAGTTTTAGACCAATATCCGTGATGAACATTGACGTGAAAATCCTCAGTAAAATACTGGCAAACCAAATCCAGCAGCACATCAAAAAGCTTATCCACCAGTCAAGTCGGCTTCATCCCTGGGATGCAAGGTTAGTTCAACATACACAAATCAATAAACGTAATCCATCACATAAACAGAACCAACGACAAAAACCACATGATTATCTCAATAGATGCAGAAAAGGCCTTCAACTAAATTCAACAGCCCTTCATGCTAAAAACTCTCAATAAACTAGGTATTGATGGAATGTATCTCAAAATAATTAGAGCTATTTATGACAAACCCACAGCCAATATCATACTGAATGGGCAAAAACTGGAAGCATTCACTTTGAAAACCAGCACAAGACAAGGATGCCCTCTCTCACCTCTCCTATTCAACATAGTGTTGGAAGTTCTGGCCAGGGCAATCAGGCAAGAGAAAGAAAGAAAGGGTATTCAATTAGGAAATGAGGAAGTCAAATTGTCCCTGTTTGCAGATGACATGATGGTATATTTAGAAAACCCCATCGTCTCAGCCCAAAATATCCTTTAGCTGATAAGCAATTTCAGCAAAGTCTCAGGATACAAAATCAATGTGCAAAAATCAGAAGAATTCCTATACATCATTAATAGACAAACAGAGAGCCAAATCATGAGTGAACTCCCATTCACAATTGCTACAAAGAGAATACAATACCTAGGAATCCACCTTACAAAGGATGTGAAGGACCTCTTCAAGGAGAACTACAAACCACTGCTCAACTAAATAAAAGAAGACACAAACAAATGGAAGAATATTCCACGCTCATGGATAGGAAGAATCAGTATGGTGAAAATGGCCATACTGCCCAAAGTAATTTATAGATTCAATGCCATCCCCATCAAGCTACCAATGACTTTCTTCACAGAATTGGAAAAAACTACTCTAAAGTTCATATGGAACCAAAAAAGAGCCCGCATCGCCAAGACAATCCTAAGCAAAAAGAACAACGCTGGAGGCATCACGCTACCTGACTTCAAACTATACTACAAGGCTACAGTAACCAAAACAGCATGGTACTGGTACCAAAACAGAGATGTAGACCAATGGAACAGAACAGAGTCCTCAGAAATAACACCACACATCTACAACCATCTGATCTTTGACAAACCTCACAAAAACAAGAAATGGGGAAAGGATTCACTATTTAATAAATGGTGCTGGGAAGACTGGCTAGCCATATGTAGAACGCTGAAACTGGATCCCTTCCTTATACCATACACAAAAATTAATTCAAGATGGACTGAAGACTTAAATGTTAGACCTAAAACCATAAAAACCCTAGAAGAAAACCTAGGCAATACCATTCAGGACCTAGGCATGGGCAAAGCCTTAATGACTAAAACACCAAAAGCAATGGCAACAAGCCAAAATAGACAAACGGGATCTAATTAAACTAAAGAGCTTCTGCACAGCAAAAGAAACTACCATCAGAGTGAACAGGCAACCTACAGAATGGGAGAAAATTTTTACAACGTACCCATCTGACAAAGGGCTAATATCCAGAATCTACAAAGAACTCAAACAAATTTACAAGAAAAAAACAACCCCATCAAAAAGGAGGCAAAGGATATGAACAGACACTTCTCAAAAGAAGACATCTATGCAGCCACACGTGAAAAAATGCTTATCATCACTGGTCACCAGAGAAATGCAAATCAAAACCACCATGAGATACCATGTCATGCCAATTAGAATGGCAATCATTAAAAAGTCAGGAAACAACAGATGCTGGAGAGGATGTGGAGAAATAGGAATGCTTTTACACTGTTGGTGGGAATGTAAATTAGTTCAGCCATTGTGGAAGACAGTGTGGCAATTCCTCAAGGATCTGGAACTAGAATTACCATTTGACCCTGCAATCCCATTACTGGGTATATACCCAAAGGATTGTAAGTCATTCTGCTATAAAGACACATGGACACGTACATTTATTATGGCACTACTCACAATAGCAAAGACTTGGAAACAACCCAAATACCCATCAATGATAGACTGGATAAAGAAAATGTGGCACATATACACCATGGAATACTATGCAGCCATAAAAAAGGGATGAGTTCATGTCCTTTGCAGGGACATGGATGAAGCTGGAAATCATCATTCTAAGCAAACTATCACGAGGACAGAAAACCAAACACCACATGTTCTCACTCATAAGTGGGAGTTGTACAATGAGAACACATGGACACAGGGCGGGGAACATCACACACCAGGGCCTGTCAGGGGGTAGGGGGCTGGGGGAGGGATAGCATTAGAAGAAATACCTAATATAAATGACGAGTTGATGGGTGCAGCACACCAACATGGCACATGTATACCTATGTAACAAACCTGCACGTTGTGCACATGTACCCTAGAACTTAAAGTATAATAAAAATGAAAAAGTGGAGAAAAAACTTTTAAATGAATGTTATTTTAATGTGATTTTACTTCCCTTGACTCCCTCAACCCTACCATCTATTATTATTATGTTATTCTTCCACAAAACTATTTTTTCAAGAACTAGTTTAGGGATTTTGCATTCAATTCTGTAGTTATACTCAATTCTATATGCTTAATCAGTTTCAATAATCAATTTTAATTCATTTCACCTATACCAATGCTGCCCAACAGAAATATGCAAGCCATATATGTAATTTAATATCTTCTACTAGTTTCACTTTAAAAGTAAAAACAAGTGAAATTAGTTTCAATAAATTTTATTTAATGTGATACATACAAAATCATTTCAACATGTAATCAATATAAAAATTTCTAATGAGATAGTTTATATTCTTCTTTTCCAACATCATATTTGAAATCTGGTGTGTGTTTTACACTTAGAATATATTTCAGTTGGGATTCGTCAGTTTTCCAGTACCCCTACCACATGGGCGAGTGGCCACTGTGCTGGTCACCCCAGGCCCACACTCAGGCTTTCCTTAGGCTTAGGTTTGGGGCTTCATTTTGATGTTTGCTTGTCAATTTCTTAGTTATCTAGATATCTCGATTTTCTAAGCAATTTTTTCCCCAAGAAGAATACAAGAACAATCTTTTTTTGAGCTCTTGCATTATCTGGATGTGTCTTCCACTGTTTTTATGTATGAAATGACAATCTAGCTAAATAGTAAGAATTTTGGATCAGTTTCTTTCTCTCCAAACGCTGAAGCAACTGTTCCTTCTTCTTCTGGCATTTAGGGCCATAGAGAAGTCTACAACAAATCTGACTTTGGTTCTTTTCAAAAGAACCTATTTTTTCTTGATGTACAATATACTTGTAGGATTGTTTTTGGTTGTTCCCCCCATCCGCCCCGCCAAAAAAAAAAAACCACCTGATCTCAACAATACTGCCAATATTGTGAGTTCCCTTTTTACCTGGCACATGAAAGCCCTTTTCAAGTGCGGACTCATACAAGGTCAAGCTTCATGCTCTTTACGAAAAATACAAAGCACCTAATGGCAACAAAAGCCAAAATTGACAAATGGGATCTAATTAAACTAAAGAGCTTCTGCACAGCAAAAGAAACTACCATCAGAGTGAACAAGCAACCTACAGAATGGGAGAAAATTTTTGCAACCTACTCATCTGACAAAGGGCTAATATCCAGAATCTACAATGAACTCAAACAAATTTACAAGAAAAAAACAAACAACCCCATCAAAAAGTGGGCGAAGGACATGAACAGACACTTCTCAAAAGAAGACATTTATGCAGCCAAAAAAACACATGAAAAAATGCTCATCATCACTGGCCATCAGAGAAATGCAAATCAAAACCACAGTGAGATACCATCTCACACCAGTTAGAATGGCCATCATTAAAAAATCAGGAAACAACAGGTGCTGGAGAGGATGTGGAGAAATAGGAACATTTTTACACTGTTGGTGGGACTGTAAACTAGTTCAACCATTGTGGAAGTCAGTGTGGCGATTCCTCAGGGATCTAGAACTAGAAATACCATTTGACCCAGCCATCCCATTACTGGGTATATACCCAAAGGACTATAAATCATGCTGCTATAAAGACACATGCACACGTATGCTTATTGCGGCACTATTCACAATAGCAAAGAGTTGGAACCAACCCAAATGTCCAACAACGATAGACTGGATTAAGAAAATGTGGCACATATACACCATGGAATACTATGCAGCCATAAAAAATGATGAGTTCATGTCCTTTGTAGGGACATGGATGAAACTGGAAAACATCATTCTCAGTAAACTATCACAAGCACAGAAAACCAAACACCGCATGTTCTCACTCATAGGTGGGAATTGAACAATGAGAACTCATGGACACAGGAAGGGGAACATCACACTCCGGGGACTGTTGTGGGGTGGGGGGAGGGCGGAGGGACAGCATTAGGAGATATACCTAATGCTAAATGACGAGTTAATGGGTGCAGGAAATCAACATGGCACATGGATACATATGTAACAAACCTGCACATTGTGCACATGTACCCTAAAACCTAAAGTATAACAATAATATAAAAAAAAGAATGTTGAAAAAAAAAGAAAAAAAAACACACTTTCGATGTCGCATTAACTGAGATAAGAAAGCTAGTAAACTTCGTTCTTATCACATTTTACTTAGAAATCTATATTACTGTCCAAATGACAAATGTCCAAATTGTGACAGAAAACCACATTACAAGAGAACCATGCCCGTTCCCTAGCACTCAGAGGCCTCATGATGGGCTTAAAGCACCCCCTGGTGTTAGCATGGGGCTCACCAGAGGCCACAGCATGAAAAATGTCCGTAATTCCCCTAAATGCACATAGCTTCATTTTTCACTTCTGGCAAGTGCTTCCCCACATTTTATCATTCATTCCCTTCCACTTCCCCCTTTCTCTTCTAACTTCTGTTCAACTGGCGATGAAATTCATCTCTTCAACAGTTGATGACATGCACTTAACGTCCACTGCTATGCTAGCCACGAGAGGGAGATGAGAGGCACTGGTCTTCACCTTATGAGATGCCCATTCCAGGGGAAAGTCAGTAACTGATCTTCCCTCCTGAGCCATTTGGTCCTGAAGCCATGAAGTGGGCAATGCCAGGGAAGCATGTGCACTAGGCTGGGGGTGGGAGAGCCTGGGTTAGGGAGAATGGAGGCAGCAGCCCAGCACAGGAGGAAGAGGGCACCCACAGGGCCAGGGAGGCCAGGTCAGGAGGGCATAGACATTTGCACATACACATGTATACACACATACATAGTCATGCACATACGCATATATCACAGACATAGCCATGCATATATGCACATGTACACATGCATGCATAGACATGCACACATATACATGTATACAGACACGCACACATACGCATACGCAGACATGCACAATACAGACATAAACATACACACATGCACACATACATAGACATTCACATATATAGACATGCACACATACACATGTATACACATGCACACTTACACAGACACACATACACATTCACATATATACACACATACAGACATGCACACACGCATATATACACAAACACAGACATGTACATTTTCCCCCTCTAGCTCTGTTCACTGAGATTACCTGAGAGCTGAACCTCCAAAAGTGGCAAACACTCCATTCTCCAATCAAAGGACCCAGGTCTCCTGGGGAAATGGCTGATTCTGGGGCTGGAGCAGGCAAAGAACAGGATGAGCCTGAAAGCAAGAACAGCTCAAAGAATGCTGGGCGCAGGCTGAAAGGACACAAAGCCAGCTTGAAGGAGCTCTCCAGAGCCAAATCTGAGGCCATCTACTCATGAAAATCATGACAGTAAGAGATTATAGCCCACAGAGTCCAACTGGAAGGCACAAGCCCATAATGATACAAATGAATGATTAAACTTAGTGAAGCACAGGGTACTTCGATTGTACAAAGTACTTCCTCCAAAATGCTAGTAATTACAAAGAGAAAAGGAGTGGCTTGACTGCAGAGAAGCTGGCGGCAGCATCCTCATCGAGAGGCCACAGAGAGTGTCTGCAGGCAGGAACAATCTGAAACCTTGAACCACTCAGCAGGACGCGGCAAAGGCAGCACAGCCTTGTTTCTGGAAGGTTTCGGCCCAGGATGCAAAGTCTGACTCTAATCACAAGGAAACACCACACAAACCCAAACCGAGGGCCAGTCAGGAAAATAACTGTACTGTTCAAAACTGTCAAGGCCAAATCAAGGGAAGAGCACAGACTGTTTGATACTGAAAGAAACTTACAAAACACCTAACTCATTCTGGACTGGATGCTTCTGCAACAAAAAGCGGCAGAGCCAGAAAGCTCCCGCATGGAAGACAGTGGAACGCACTCCACTTTTAATATCACTATCATTAATCTCTGAAGGATCTGAAGTTCCCAAAGTGTCTTTCACAAGTGAATGTTTTGCCTGCTTCGAAACCTGCTTTTCTTAAAAAGCTAATTTTAAAATTGTTAAAAATATATATTTACTTTAATTGCTTGGTCTGGTTATTACTATTAAAATAACAGCATTATTTTCTATCATTTTTTACTGTAAATGAACTCTACTTGTAGTACAATAAAAGCTTTGTTAAGCTACCTAGAAACCTAGTCGGAACCCAAAATACTAATATACAGAAATTACTCCCAAGTTTTAAAAACTAACATGGTGTATCACGTAAGAGTATAGATACAGTGTATTTTATTTACAAAGTATTTATTAATGTCCAGGCGCAGTGGCTCACACTTGTAATCCCAGCACTTTGGGAGGCCAAGGCGAGTGGATCACCTGAGGTCAGGAGTTCGAGACCAACCGGGCCAACATGGTGAAACTCTGTCTCTACTAAAAATAAAAAAAAATTAGCTGGACATGGTGGCAGGTGCCTGTAATCTCAGCTACTAGGGAGGCTGAGGCAGGAAAATCGCTTGAACCTGGGAGGCGGAGGGTGCAGTGAGCCAAGATCACGCCACTGCACTCCAGCCTGGGCAACAAGAGTGAAACTCCGTCTCAAAAAAAAATTATTAATAACAGCATCTAAAATAAATGTATTTCTACTTTATTTTCATTTTTTTCTTTAAGGGATTTAAGAATATTCCTGAAAATATAAAACTTACATAGTGCAAAGCTTGGTATAATACAAGCCCTTCACTAAGTGAATGTCAGTCCTGCCCTCTGTGACAAGTATTATAAGTATTATCAAGAGGCTTTATTAGTCTAAAAGGGGTCACATCTGGGGATGGAGGAAGTCTACTGGCCAGAAGAAACCATACGGAGATTTCAATCAGAAAAACCTTAATAATATTCCAGTATGAAAAATTATATATGCATCACTGCTATAAATAGGAAATCGAAGCATTTTAATGCCAAGAATTTTAGTTTTTCTTTACTCTAAAATATCCCCTATAATCCATACCCTGGAGAAAAGTAATAAAGTTGTGCCATTGTTTCGTCCATTTCAGCTCTCCTGAGCCTGCTTTACCCACATTAAATTAAAAACTCAATAAAACCTAATTCATTCAGCCAAGTCCTGTTCCTCTAGTGACAGCTCTTCACTGGAAGCTGCTTTTCAGGTCAGAAACAGACAGCAAGGAATAATAGATGGGAACTAGAAAAATACATGTGTGTCTCACAACAATAAGCACAAGTGAATATGTTTTGGAAAGGACAAAAATACTAAGACTTTTTAAAAACACAAATTTCCCTTTTTTTCCAAAGGGAAGCTGAAGAAATATGGAATTTAAGGATTAAAATAATCCTCAAAATAAGTTGCTCCAAAAAAAGAAGCTCAACATGCACATCCCGCACTGAGACAGGGAGGCACACGCTCCGTGCCTGGGGCGTGCTGGAGCCGCGCATGCTGCTCCCTCCTGCGGTCAGAACCTGTGCTTTGGGGCTAGATAAGAGTTTGGATCCAGGCTCTGGAGTGCAAGGCCTTGGGCGGGGGACTCTGACTCTCCTAAGCCTCAATTTCCTCACAGTGAGTTGTGGTGCAGGTGCAGGAGGCCATGCGTGGGAAGCCCTGCACAGAGAGGGCTCGGTGGCGCAGGCTCTCAGTCCCACTGCGGTCTCTCCCGTGTCCCACAGTCTCTCTGAGAAAGCTCAGTCCCACGAGGAGCAAGAGCTGTCACAGCCACCGCCACATGCTAAGGGGACCCCAGCCCATGCCAAGAGCGCACCAAAGGCCCAAGCCCACTTGCTCAGCTAGGTCATTTCTAAACCATTCCTTTCAAGGCCTAATGACTAACAGATTTTAACAATTTCATGATGTCTCACTGGGTAGCTTCTAAAGTCTTCACACCTCTTCAAACTAGTGAGATCCACATCTTCAGTCTTCTGTTGCAGGGCGCTGAGGCTTCCGGAACTTGTGCCACATCCCCTTTGATTTCTCTACTTACTGCTCTCCAGATACCTCCTACACTTCTCTCCACTGAGCTGGGGCATTGTTTAGTAGTCAATTTGACTAAATTCTATTTAATACTAATCCTTATCTACTAATTTTCTTTTCTTTTCTTCTTTTTTTTTTTTTTTGAGACAGAGTCTTGCTTTGTCGCCAAGGCTGGAGTGCAGTGGTGCAATCTCAGCTCACTGCAACTTCTGCCTCCCGGGTTCAAGCGATTCTCCTGCCTCAGCCTCCTGAGTAGCTGGGATTACAGGCACGTGCCACCACGCCCAGCTAATTTTTGTGTATATTTAGTAGAGATGGGGTTTCACCTTGTTAGCCAGGATGGTCTCGATCTCCTGACCTCGTGATCTGCCCACCTCGGCCTCCCAAAGTGCTGGGATTCCAGGTGTGAGCCACCACACCCAGCCTCCACTAATTTTCATACTGGGGCTAACATAACATCATTCCCTCATATATCCATTAATGTGTCACAGTGAGTGTATTTAAACACCAGGGTCTACACTACTTAGAAACTGAATTGACATCCAAGACAGGCTGTCAAAACCGATCGAACTAAAGTTTTTTTTATGCAAAGCACAGAAAAGGGTACTGTAGAAATTAAGACCAGAAATAACCTATCAGGCCACAACTGACTAAAATCTAAAAAACCGAGAACATAATATGAATTTCAGTGACATTTTCAGTAAAAATAAAATCTTTATTGATTATCATTCGCTGAGTAATCATGAACCAGAAGATAATGGGCATATCAATTTGGAAATGTTTGTGACAATACAGCTAAACACATTTTTATAATAAAATTTTCTTAGGCCATTTATATGTGTATCTTTTTTTTTTTTCAGGAAAAGAACTCCTATTTTATCCTTATCATGAACTTTATTTGTCTATAGAGAAAAGGCCTATCTCCTCCTAATTATCTTTATAAAGTTCATCTACATGTAATATTTTAATGGCTTCCAAACCATTTTTGTGGTCTATAATACATCCATGGCATATGTTTATAAATATTTTAAATGATATAGCTGGTGCCTGATTTTTCTTTTTTTGAGATGGAGCCTTGCTTTGTCGCCCAGGCTGGAGTGCAGTGGCGCGATCTCTGCTCACTGCAAGCTCCACCTCCCAGGTTCACACCAGTCTCCTGCCTCAGCCTCCCGAGTAGGTGGGACTACAGGCGCCCGCCACCACTTTGTATTTCTGGTAGAGACGGGATTTCACCGTATTAGCCAGGATGGTCTCGATCTCCTGACCTTGTGATCTGCCCGCCTTGGCCTCCCAAAGTGCTAGGATTACAGGCGTGAGCCACCGCGCCCAGCCGGTGCCTGATTTTTTATAAGATAATGGGGTGGTAACAAACTTTATATCCAAAACTTAAAATCTCCAGCCTCCATATTGTAAGATACTGCATTCAGAGATTTTACTTGGGAACATAAAACTATCACTTTATTTCTTTAAAAACAAAAACAAAACCTCTAAGAAACAAACAAAAAACCCCACCATATAACCCTTCATGATTAGAATCAATTTCAGTACTTCCCAATGTAACTATTTAAGTCTTACCAACAGAGTATGTCTCTTTTTATTTTTATTTATTTATTTATTTTTATTTTATTTTTTTGAGACAGGTCTCACACTATCACCCAGTCTGGAGTGCAGTGGCATGAGCTTGGCTCACTGCGGCCTCAAACTTGTGGGCTCAAGCCATCCTTCTGCCTCAGCCTCCCGAGTGGCTGGAAACACAGGTATGCACCACTACATCTGATTGTTTTTAATTTTTGTAGAGATGGTGTCTTGCTATGTTGCCCAGGCTGGTCTCTAACTCCTACGCTCAAGTGATCTGCTTGACTTGGCCTCCCAAGTGCTAGGATTACAGATGTGGGCCACCATGCCTGGCCCATTTTTATTTCTTTAACAACAATTTCAATGGAAACAATATTCCTAGCAAAGGAAAAATCCAATAATACTAGGACCAAAAATATCCAAACTAAAAATACTGTTCTCAGGTGTAGAATTTCAGGTAAGGAGAGATTCTGAATAGCATTGTCCTGAAAGAGTTATAGTATTTGTGATGAAATTGCACCATCTACCTACCAAAAAAAGAAATTTGAGGATCTATTCCCATCACCAAAGTGAAATAATTTAAGACTCAAATCCCTGACTTTCATCAGCAATTTAGCTAAATACTATTTGTTATATGCCACTGACTTTAATTAAAACATAACTTGTTCACAATAAGGTCACTGTATCCATCAGAGGCATTTAAAGATACAAGAAGTTCTTATATTCCCAAATAAATGCCTCTTTCAGACAGTCATCCATGCTAGTCATTCTAGCAATATTTGCTTGCTTATTACAACTTTCTTTCAGAATGGCAACAAAAAACATATACGCAGGTCAAATTCAATACATGCCCACGTGCTCTCACCAGGACAAGATATGGGTGTGACCTCTAGCAGTCCCAGAACAAGGCACTGTTTACATGATCAAGAAAGTAGAGAAGAGAGCAGTCACAAAACCTTAAAATCAAGAGAGAAGGAAATCTACAAAAAGAAGTACTCCAATAGCTATTTCAAAATAAAAAATTTAAATGAAAAGAAAAAGCATCTAAAAATCATATTTATTAATAATTAGATATAAGATGAAAAAGAGAAACAAAGGGAAGATCATGTAAAAGGAGACTGAAAAATTAGGAGTGAGAAATACTTAAATAGTTTAAAGTGAGTGAACAGTCTTTGAAATTGTTGGCCATTAGCCTAAAGCATCTTCATATATAAACCTTTAGAAAGTGTAAGAAACACTGTAATAAAATGGTTCTTTTGATGGTTTTTCAAAAACTTCTTCATAAACCTGAAGAAAGAAAAAAAAATGCTGGCAGGAGCTAATATCTTACTATTAACAAAGTTTATATTTCTTCTTGAAAAGAGAGCAAAAAAGTCAGGATAATGAAGAAAATGCTTAAAGCAATCTGATTCACATATTTATCCTATAATGTATTATTCAAGTCCATTAGTACAATAAGAAATGGCTTTACTTCCAATGCAACTTCAAAGACAGGCTGGAGAGAGGCCCAGATTACAAACATGCATTTCTTTAGCATTGAAAAAATCCTCCAAAAAAATAAAAAGTATCAAGACTAAGGAAGGGCACACCACAATTTATGTGAAAAGCAGAGAAAACACCTGTTTTGTATTTTTTTAATGAGACAGACAGAAAATAAGCAATTACTATGATAATATGTATAAATCGATAATGATGATAGATTCAGCATACATGCTTTGAGGATATATTTTTATTTTTATTTATTTATTTTTTTTGAGACAGAGTCTCGCTCCGTTGCCCAGGCTAGAATGCAGTGGTGCGGTCTCGGCTCACTGCAACTTCCACCTCCTGGGTTCGAGCAATTATCTTGCCTCAGCCTCCTGAGTAGCTGAAACTACAGGCGCACACCACCATGTCTGGCTAATTTCTGTATTTTTAGTAGAGACGGGGTTTTACTATGTTGGCCAGGCTAGTCTTGAACTCCTGACCTCGTGATCCACCCACCTCAGCCTCCCAAAGTGCTGGGATTACAGGTGTGAGCCATCACACCTGGCCTGAGGATATATTCTTACATTTGCCTCTCTGTGAAATCAACAAGGGTATGTGGAAGCCTGGACCTGAAGTATGTCTAGAAGCAAGCAGCTTTGCAAGCACTTTGAAACACAAAACTGACCACCAAAGAGGCCACATTAAAAGTCTCATCAATTCCAAATAATCAATTTCATTACATTAGATATTATCATTAAAAAGACGTTTAAAAATCTTTGTGTAAAAAACTAAAAAAAGAATCCCAACCGCCCATATGTTAAAATTGTAACAAAGTACTTCATATTAAAATTCAAGAAATTTTTAATATTCAATATCAAATTCAATATTCAAGGAATTTAGAAGTCAAGGATAAACCATGCTTAAAAGGAGCTGTGCAATCTTAAATATATGTAGGTTTAAAATGACAAAGGCTCAAAATAAAGGAGCTGTGTGTTTTATTCAAGAGACTAGGAAAAGTCAATGCCCAAAGAAATTAAAAGGAAAGACAGAGTAGAAATTAATCAAATAAAAGTGAATATCTATAAAACTGAAAGTAGATTCTTTGCTAGAGAGTGTTTATTTTAAGTTTTTTCAAAGTCTCACCAAGAAATAAAAAGACACAAAATTTTGGGAAGAAAAGAAAAACTAAGTATAGATAAGATATTTTAAAATCATAAAGGCTACTTCAAACATCTTTATGCCATGACTGTAAGACATGAATGAAATAAACAATTTCCTAGAGAAACACTGTGGAAGAGACAGCTGGTCGACCCTGTTTCTGATCTCCGCTTTGGCAAAGCTTCGCACCACTGTGTGCGGCCCACATGTGAGACGTGTGCTGGGTCCAGGAACCCTCGGCCTCTAGCCAGGGAGGCAGCCTCTTCCACTTATCCATGTGCCTTGCAAGCACTACCATTTTCTGAGCATGGCAGGCACTGAGAAAATTTGACATGTTCTAGTTTGTAATAATGGAATTCCTGATTTCTGGCTATGCAAATGGATGCCTAAAATAGAGATTTCACTTCATGGTCTCCTTTGTGACTAAGTTCTAGCCAACATAATGTAAGCAGAAGTGCTGCACAACTTCCAGTAAATATCCTGAAGGAGGAGGGCAGGCCTTCTCCTTCCTCCCTTTTCTCCCTCTTGCTGGCTGGAAGCTGAAGCTATGCTGGCCCGTGAGGCACCCTGAGGAAGGGAGGTCACATCATGCTGTGGAGGAATGAGGCAGAAGGCGTCGGGGTCACTGCCACCTGGATGGCTACCTCTAGACTGACCCATGAGATGAAACACTTTATACCTCATTTAAGCCACTAATGTTTTAGCTTTCTTTTGCTTGCAGGTAAATCTAAACCTAAAGGATTCAAACATTAATTACCAAAATAAGTAAGAAAAAGCAGAAAAATGGAATATAACCACTAAGGAAGCTGACTTAGTAAAAAAAAAAAAAAATAGTTTGAAAGGACAGCTAATAATATTAAGATGGTGACACTAAGAAAAGAATGAAAAGAGGAGGAACTAGCAAAGGACAGAGAGAAGGGGGACTGGCCTGGCAGGAGGGGCGCCAGAGGAGAGTGCTGTCCTGGAGGCCACACCAAGGAGGGAGGGAGTGGCCAACAGCATCAAATGCTGTCGCAGGACACAGACATAACCAGCAGATATAACAACTGAGAAGTCAGATGACCCTGCTGAGGGCAACTCAGGCAACTCGGACTAAGGTGGAGAGCCAGCGGCCTCCCTGGAATGGGGTTAGGAGAGAAGGGGAAGAGGTAGATTGTAGACAGCAAAAGATAAGCGATTATTTTAAGGCGTTTTGCTACAAAGACAGGCAAGGCAATGGAGTGGAAGTTAGTGGTGAAAGTCAAGTCAAGAGAAGATCAATACGATTCCAGTCAAAATCACAACAGGGTTTTTCATGGAACCACACAAACTGATCCCACAATTATATAAAGCCATAAAGACTTACGCACAATCAAGACAACCTGGAGAGTGCGGGAGGAGTGGAGGAACATTTAGAGAGGCTTTCCCAGAGGTAAAACCATAGTGCTGAAACAAGGAGAGACACAGCAGAGCCCGGAAACACGTGGCGCCTGGGCTCCCTAGAGAGGTAGGGGTACAAAGGCGGGGTAAGGAAGCCTAGGCTGGCTACCACACAGCAGAAAATCACACTTCCAGACCACGCAGAGACCTAGACGTGAAAAAGAAAACTAAACTAGAGACTACCTTTACAACCAGGACAGGATAGCTTTTTCAGACCAAATCAAAAATAAAGGATAACTGCACCTTAAACTCTTGGCCAAAACAAAAAGAAAAATAAATAAATAATGTATAAAGAAAAAGGCTGTTTAAATTTTACATCAAAATTGAAAAGTTTGGCCAGGTGCAGTGGCTCACTTTGGGAGGCCAAGGCAGAAGTATCGCTTGAGCCTAAGAGATCAAGACCAGCCTGGCTAACATAGCAAAACAACCCTATAAAAAATATAAAAATTAGCCAGGTGTGGTAGCGTGTGCCTATAGTCCCAGCTACTCAGGAGACTGGGGTGGGAGGATCACTTGAGCCTGGGAGGCAGAGGTTGCAGTGAGCTGAGATTCAGACCACTGCACTCCAGCCTGGGCAACAGAGCCAGACTGTTTCGAAAAAAAGTTTTTTAAATAAAGAGGCAAAGTCAGACAAGTGATAGACTGGAAAAATATTTACAACATGAGACACAAGGGTGTCATTATATATTATATATACAACCATAGGATAGATATTCAACATCATTAACCGTTAAGGAAATGCAAATTACAACTATGAAAAAAAATTTTTTTGAGATGGAATCTCACTCTGTCCCCCAGGC
Source organism: Symphalangus syndactylus (assembly GCF_028878055.3). Classification (NCBI taxonomy): domain Eukaryota; kingdom Metazoa; phylum Chordata; class Mammalia; order Primates; family Hylobatidae; genus Symphalangus; species Symphalangus syndactylus. The sequence continues at coordinate 142,917,104 of NC_072430.2, read as the reverse complement.
TGGAGTGCAGTGGCGCAATCCCGGCTTACTGCAACCTCCGCCTCCCAGGTTCAAGCAATTCTCCTGCCTCAGCCTCCTGAGTGCTGGGACTACAGCCATGTGCCACCATGCCCAGCTAATTTTTTGTATTTTTAGTAGAGACAAAGTTTCACCATGTTAGCCAGGATGGTCTCAATCTCCTGACCTTGTGATCTGCCCTCCTCGGCCTCCCAAAGTGCTGGGATTACAGGTGTGAACCACCACACCCGGCTGAAAAATTTTAAAGTTTGACCGTACGTAGTGCTGACGAGGATGTTAAGGAACTGAAACTCTTATACACTGCTGGTAGGAATGCACAATGATACAACCACTTTGCAACACAGTTTGGCAATCTCTGTTTTTGTTTTTTTGTAGAGATAGGGTCTCCCTATGTTGCACAGGCTGGTCTTAAAATCCTGGCTTCAAGTGATCCTCACACTTCAGCCTCCCAGAGGGCTGGGATTACAGGTGTGAGCCACAGTATCCAGCCCTATAGTCTGGCAGTTTCTTAAAAAGTTAAGCACACACTTACCGTATGCCTCAGCAGTCCCACTTCTAGGTACAACAGTCCTATCCCCACCCATAGTTTCACTTTCTGCAGTTTCAGTTGCCTACAGTCTGAAAATATTAAATGGAAAATTCCAGAAATAAACAATTCATTCATAAGTTTTCATTTGCATGCCATTCTGAGTAGTGTGATCAAATCTTGCTCTTCTGCCGAGGACATAAATCATCCCTCTGTCCAGTATATATACACACTGTACACACCATCCACCTGTTGGTCACTTAGTAGCCCTCTCAGTTATCAGATAATCTAGACTGTGGCAGTATCCCAGTGCTTGTGTTAAAGTAACCCTTATTTTATTTAACAATGGCCCCTAAGTACAAGAGAGTGGTGCTGACATATTGTTAAAATTGCTCTGTTTAATATCAGTTATTGTCCATCTCTTACTGAACCTAATTCATAAAGTAAATGTATCATCGGAACATATGAAAAAACAATGGTATATACAGGGTTTGGTACTATCCACAGTCTCAGGCATCCACTAGGGGTCATGGAACATATCCCCTGCAAATAAGAGGGGTTCTACTGTATTGACACAAAATAATGAAAGCAACTGTCAAAACAAAGACTTGAACATGAATGTTCACAGCAGCTTTATTTATAATAGTCCAAACTAGAAGCAACTCAAATGTTCATCAACTGATACATGGATGAACACACTGTGGTATATCCATACAATGGAATACTACTCAGCAATAAAAATGAATAAACTATGGATACATGCTGCAACAACATGGATAAATCTCAGAATAATTATGCTGAGTAAAAACGGCCAGACTGAAAATAAAAATCTCAAAAGAGTACACATCACATGATTCCATTTAAACACAATTCTAGGAAATGCAAACTAAAGCACAGTGAACCAGAGCAGAGGGGTGGCTGCTGGGGGTGGGGCGTGGGGAAAGGGGAACACGGAGATGGGCTAGAGGATGGGCTCACCAAGAGCACGACACTGTGGAGGGTGATGAGTGTGTTCACTATCTTGACTGTCGTTGGCATGGATGTTTGGAAACAGATGTTCATTCTACTGGGAGAATAAATTGGTACAGCCACTTTGAGGAGGAAAGTGGCCTATCTGGTGAAACTAATGATCTGTGTACTTCCTGGCACCACACTTCTAAGCCTGGGCATAGCCCTCAAAGCTGAAATCAGTAAACTATAGCCCACAGCCTGGACCTTGTTTTTGTAAAGTACGTTTTATTGAATACAGCCACATATACTCATTTACATGGTCTAATGCTGTGGCTGCATTCATGCAACATCGGTAGAATTCAATAGTTGCAAGAGACCATCTGGCTCAAAAAGCCTGAAGTATTTTTATCTGGCCCTTTACAGAAAGTGGCCTGATTCTTGCTGGAAGAGACACCGGCTCTTGAATGCTAGGAGGCATGGAGAGGAGCCATGGAAGCACTGTTTATGAAAGGAAATGGCTGAAAAACCTAAATGACCATCAATAGAGTAATTAATAAGCAAATAATGGACTATAAGGCTTCAATTAAAATGAATAAACTACATCTACATGTAGCAAAACATGAGAGAGAGAAACATGCTGCATGAAGAAAGCAACCTGCATAACAGATCAACACTAAGGTGACATTAGAAACTCACAAAACAACACCAGGCACATGCAAAGTAGAGATACACACCAAGTTCATCCTGGGGACTGCCCTGGGGGAACGGGCCTGGGGCAGGGGGAAAAAGGACTTTGGCTCTTCCTACGTGTTTTTTTTTTTTTTTGAGACAGTCTTGCTCTGTCATCCAGGCTGGAGTACAGCAGTGCAATCACAGCTCACTGCAACTTCTGCTTCCTGGGCTCAAGCGATTCTTGTGCTTCAGCCTCCTGAGTAGCTGGGACTGCAAGTGTGTGCCACCATGCCCAGCTAATTTTTGTATTCTTAGTAGAGAGGGGATTGGCCATGTTGGCCAGGCTGATCTCAAACTCATGGCCTCAAGCAATCCACCCACCTTGGCTTCCTAAAGTGCTGGGATTACAGGTGTAAGTCACTGCGCCTGGCCACATTTTTATTTATTTAAAAAAAAAATGTAGCAGGAGAATGGCGTGAACCCGGGAGGCGGAGCTTGCAGTGAGCCAAGATCGCACCACTGCACTCCAGCCTGGGCAACAGAGCGAGATTCCGACTCAAAAAAAAAAAAGTAACAAAAATGTTTTAAGAAGACCAACAAGTTAAATTTAAGTCTGATGTTTATCAATACCCTAAAGAAAATCATACAGACACTTGCTGATTTTCCCCTAACTGTAACATACATCACCCCTGACTTTGAAGTTCTCACTAACCCCCCTTTTTCAAAGCAGCAGATGTTCACCAAAAAAGGACACTTTTCCTTTTATCTTCTGAAGCCAAAAGATTTACCAATCTGAAATAATTTACTGTTCTGAGGATACTTTGAAACACAATCCTAATACGCTGTGTGTAAAAATCATAGCTATAAAATTTAAACCAATGGATGCTTCAAAGGTGACCTCCACTAGGAGCCAGGAGGGACACATTCAGGGTTTTCGACTGGGTCTCAGAAATACCACCAGGACAACTCCTCATGCATACAGACAGGACTATAATGTATTAACATTCCATCAATGAAAAAACAAACTGCAGAAGGCATTTCTCCTTTCAGCAAGGCAAATGGTGGTGCTGTCAGCAAAGCCTCCGCCGACAACATTCTCCAGTTATTATTGTTAAAAGGGCTCCCTCTACTGCTAGTCTCAATTGTACAGTTCTCATTGGCTATTTCAGGCCCTAGCTTCGTGACAAACTAGGACATGTTAAGCAGAATTATCTAAAACAACCATTAATTCAGCTGGGGAAAAATACATATAAGTGTGCATGTGTGTGTACATGTGTGTGCACACACCCCTATATATAAAACTTTTTTAAATTGTTGAGTTATTAGGCTAACTATCCAAGAAACTTCTGTTTAAAAGAAAAATTCTTCTTCCTCTTTAAAGTGACTGTAAGAGAAACCTGGCTATGGCATTTGAAACACACCCTGTTGGCCCACAGGTGCCCACCCCAGTGGTCATGTGCCCAAGGAAAGGGTAGTGGCTGGCAAGAGGCCGTAGGTCCCAACAAAAGCACATCACACATGTGTGAGGGGGACTGCAGGGAGCCAGGTACAATAGAACACATATTTTAAAAAAAAGACTGAAAAACATTCCCAGCCGGGCGCAGTGGCTCACGCCTGTAATCCCAGCACTTTGGGAGGCCAAGGTGGATGGATCACGAGGTCAGGAGATCGAACCCATCTTGGCTAACACGGTGAAACCCCGTCTCTACTAAAAATACAAAAAATTAGCCAGGCGTGGTGGCAGGTGTCTGTAGTCCCAGCTACTCGGGAGGCTGAGGTAGGAGAATGGCGTGAACCTGGGAGGCGGAGCTTGCAGTGAGTCGAGATAGCACCACTGTACTCCAGCCTGGGAGACAGAGCAAGACTCCATCTCAAAAAAAAAAAAAAAAAAAAAAAAAAAATTCCCAGCCTCTTACTTTGCAATCAGCCAGGGTCAGGCAGCCAGCCTCCCAGTCTGCAAACAGGACCTGGGAGAAGGGATGCGCAAGGCCAGGAGGGGAGAGTCAGGGAGTCAAAACCCAACAGGCCTTTGGCTCTTGGCTCCTGAGCTCCCCAAGCAAGCCGCTGCCCCCTCCCAAGATGGGGCTGGATACCAGGCCAGGGAAGCAACCCACAGAGAAAGTCCCACACTTTATATCCTCCCAACTGGGAGGAGGGAGGAATGGCATTTTTTTTTTTCTTTCTGAGGCAGGGTCTCACTCTGTCGCCCAGGCTGGGGTGCCGTGGCACAATCTCGATCCACTACAACCTCCACCTCCCAGGTTCAAGTGATTCTCCTGCCTCAGCCCTTCAAGTAGCTGGGACTACAGGCATGTGCCATCACACTCAGCTAATTTTTGTATTTTTTGTAAAGACAGGGTTTTGCCATGTTGCCCAGGCTGGTCTCGAACTCCTGGGCGGAGGTAATCTGTCTGCGCTGGCCTCCCAAAGTGCTGGGATTGCAGGCGTGAGCCACCACACTTGGCCAGGAATGGCATTTAAATATGCAAACAGACATCACTGATAATGGTAATATTTGAAAGATGCTCCAACTTGTAAAAGTCTGTAAATGCATGAAACAGACTGCTAAAATGCCAGTGTTTACGGAAATCATTCCATTACCTTCTCCCCAGGTTTGGGTGACTGCTGCAATTTCTCATAATCTTTCTTCGTCTCCAAAATTTTTTTCACAAGTCCACCTGTTGAAAAATCAGTGATTTTATGTTAAAAGTTTATTCTCTACCCCAAAAACCTATTCTAAATGGATGGGATGGTGGGAAAAACACTAAGTTTTAATCCTATCTCTTTTTATGCTGAAACAGTTTCAAATAATCTTTATTTGTTAAGGAGATAGTACACAAGAGTGATAGACAGCTGGTAGTGGAAATTATCACATTTCAAAGTGTTTCAGGGAAATCAGCTCCTTTGAAAAGTAAAAAGCTTTAGAAATAAAATAGATTTTCTATTTTCAAAAATTAAGAAGGAATGTAGATTGACATCCAAAAATATAGCCATCTATTACAAACAGAAATAACAAGAAATGCTTCTAAGTACGGATACTTCTCTTACACTGGGGCAAGACTATTCCATTTCTTTCAGAATTTACTCATGGGATAAATATCATGTGAAGTTTTTTGGAATAGTGTTTCACCCAAGCATACATCAACCCGAGGCTGACTGAATAAACGAGGGTATGTCCACACGGTGGAGGACGATGTGGCTGTGAAGAGAAATGAGGATGGTTTCTCTGCATTGCTGCAGAATGAAAGCCTGCATCTACTGTCAAATTAAAAAGAAGAGTAAGATGGAAATAAGTGTAGATATCAGTAGATACATGTATTTATTTATTCGTTTGTTTTTCAAATGTAAGTATAAGCCCTATTTTACTGGTACCTACAGGGAAACGGAGAGTAGAAGGTAGAGGAGACAGGGAGAGTAGAGGGTAGAGGAGACAGGGGTCAAAGCCCCACATTTCTGATTATACCTGGTTTTGTACATCTGACCTTAAAATCATGTGAATTATCTTACATTAAAAAGGTAAACACTAATGCCTAAAGGTTCAATGCAAAATGAAATAAACTTAGTGATATCCAATTGGCCAGCACGTGCCACTAGAGAAGAATTGTTTCACAACTTTAAAACAGGGTAACTGACTGTACATCCCTAATAGTGTAAACCCAACAAAGAGGCAGACACACCTACCAAAAAAAAAAAAAATCCTTGAGCTGGGCTTGGTGGCTCACACCTGTAATCCCAGCACTTTGGGAGGCCAAGTGGGCGGATCACGAGGTCAGGAGTTTGAGACCAGCCTGGCCAACATGGTGAAACCCCATCTCTACTAAAAACACAAAAAAATAACTGGGTGTGGTGGCGGACGCCTGTAATCCCACTTACTTGGGAGGCTGAGGCAGGAGAATCCTTTGACCCCGGAAGGCAGAGGGTGCAGTGATCCAAGATCGCACCACTGCAATCCAGCCTGGGCGACAGGGCGAGACTCCGTCTCAAAAATAAATAAATAAATGAAAATGAAAAAATAAAATAAAATCCTTCAGCATTTCCAGTAATCCTATTGTTGTTAAAAACCGGTGGTGGTGTTCTAAAATTGCTGTGTGAGCATATGAAGGATCATAAAGCATGGGGACAGGTGCTGTTGCTGGGAGCAAGGCTTTTTGGCATGAGATGGAAGAGATGCATATATAAAACCAAAGAATGCAGGCAAAACCCTACAATCCTAAATCGGAATTGGAAATATCATCATGAAGTCAGAATATACTTTCTTAATTTAAAAAAGTATATCCCTGCTTTTGCAGTGAAAATGCCTGGAAACAAGAAGCAACCCAGAGCAGTAAGCAGCCGGGTGTCTTGGAGAAATGAGGCAGTTATGGGGCAGGAAGTACACAAAATAAGCTGGAAACGCCTTGTCGTGTCAGCAAACAAGGAAGCTAAAGAGTGTACTCGGATGTGTCTAAAGGTCCCCAGAAAATAACTCCAATAGGCTCCCCTGGTCAAATACTGGGCAATCTGAACATTAATAAGAAAAACTGAGATGGGCTGATATGAAACACATCCACCGTGTTAAAAACCCGTGACTGGGCCGGGCACAGTGGCCCATGCCTGTAATTCCAGCACTTTGGGAGGCCAAGGCCGGTGGATCACTTGAGGTTAAGAATTGGAGACCAGCCTGGCCAACGTAGCAAAACCCTGTCTCTACTAAAAACACAAAAATTGGCCAGGCATAGTGGTGCACGCCTGTAGTCCCAGCTACTTGTGAGGCTGAGGCATGAGAATCGCTTCAACCCGGGAGGCAGAGGTTGCAGTAAGTTGAGATCACACCACTGAACTCCAGCCTGGGTGACAGAGCAAGACTCTGCCTCAAAAAAAAAAAAAAAAAAAAAAAAAAAGATGGCTTCATATAGATACCAAAAAAAAAACCCCAAAACCAACAAGCCCTTATTACTCACCTGTGATAGGTGCCAGGAAACAAAGTCATACTGTGAGAACAGATCTATAAGGGAAAGTACTCAGCCCGCCTCTTCCGCAGAAACTGTGCTCCAGGATACTCAAACCCTGGTGCGGGGAATGGGGTTTGCACTACTGAGTTGTCCAGCTAGAAAACCCACAATAATATCCCAGAACTAGACTTGCAAAGGGCCTCAGAGATCATCTACTTCCACAATCGAAGTGTACGGATGAGACAAGACATCATCTGCAGGACAGTTGCCAATGAGTTTCCAGCTTCCAACAGTGCCCTCCCCCTCCTCTAAGGATGGGGAGCAGCAGCCATCGCCTTAGAGGAATCCATGCCCGCAGGGTCCTATGTACCGCCAGTGTGATCCCGCCAGTGTGACCCAGACTAGAACCTGGCACACAACAGTCCCTTGCACTGGATCCTTTCCAGGCACACGTGGAGAAGGTGCGTGAGCACACACACATGGACACGCATGCACACTCGTGCCCAGGACTCACCATGCTTCTCCTCTTCTTCTAGTTCCACTGCTGTTACCTGAGCCGGAAAGGAAGGGGGAAAAAGAAGATTCAGGCTTGTTGAATTCTAAAAATCATGCTTCTGTGGATCTCAAAAAAAGAACAACAAAATTAACGAAGGTAGAAAACTAACTGAAAAATTACAGGACATTTTTGTCTACGTAAATCTAAAAGCTAGAATATTAATCTCAATGTAGGTAAAACATTATTATTAAAAAACACCATATTTCGGTTAACTAACCATTTCAATTTCTGACATTTCAGAGAGCTGAGGGGCAGCTTCCACCACAAATTGATCATCCTCTTCATTGTCAGAATTGTGTGACTCTACAATCACATTTGAGACGGTTTTACCACTCCCTGACCTAAATAAAAAGAAATTAGATTAAATTAGAAATGCTCTATCAGTTACACGTTTTCGTCAATCCCAAGCATCTGAAACTGTGTCAGAGGTCGGCAGAGAGGAATCTAATCACCAACCATCTCTAGAACAGCATCTCAAGCTACCCACTGGAGCTAAGATGGACTGTCTGCAAACAGTGTCCTCTGCAAGCCCTCCAGGCCTGAGTCCTTGTGAGCCTCACCCTCCACCCCCATCCAGCTTCCCCACGTCCCTGTGCTGCCCAGGCCTCCTGGTCCACACCTGGCCTCCCGCCCCCACAGCCTCGCCATGCCCTCTACTGGACAAAGACCCTCAGGGCCTCCGCCTCTCCCCTCACCACGCTCTCAGTGACACCAGCCCTTCACCTGCTGCTTTCTACCTGGAGGCGCTTATTGCCCCGGGTCACAAACCTCAGGGCAGAGGCCACATCGGGGTCCCACTGGCCAGGGCTGACCCCAGACCTCTCTTCACACAGCCAGTTGGAGGCCCCTCATTCAACTCCTAGTCATGGTGGCTGCCCTATGTCCCACTCAGCACCACGTACACACTGTGCTCCACCCAGTTCCCACATCATTCTGGGCAAGTCAGAGTCCAACAGCCTGGCCCTCCAGCCCCAGACCTTGTCCTCCTTGGTGACAGCCTTCACCCAAGGGCTCTCTCATGCTCTCCAGGGCCACCCACTAGAACTGCCCCACCTACAGCTGCCCCACTCCTCCTCACTCAGGCCACTCTCAGCTCACTCTGTACAAATGTGAGCCCCAGACCCAAACACTCTACAGGCTCCTTGATGGCCCCTCCTGCCTTTGTTTCTTCCCTACACACCCATGCTTTAAGCAATCACCTAACTCCCTGCCCCGTTATCACAGTGCTGCATGCGTGCACATGCATACACACACACACGCATAGACACAAGCACACACACACATATACACACACACACACCCACCAAAACCCTCTCTTGCTTCAGTGCCATGCACAAGGTCCAGAGGGAATCTAGACACTTGGGAACGGGCTCTTAAAATAACACCCACTGCCCCAACATCCTCAACTTCCTCAACTGGGTCCTTGAGACACTCAACAACCACCTGTGTGGCTCCGCCAGGACCAACCTCACTTCGTACCCGCTGCTCTGTCAGTACCAGGAAGTCCAGGCTCCCGTCTCTCGTGCTCCCAGCACACCCTCACTGTGGCCCACGTCCCACCTCCCCAACACCTGCGCCCCCATGCCTGCCCTGATGGGAAGTCCCTCTCTGTCCTGCCTTGCTCTCCAGGACACAGCTTCCCCATAGCCCTCAGCTGCAGCTGCTGCTCCTCCCACCGGCCTCTTGTCACAGGCCCAGAAGAAAGGTCAGTAATTTCCTTATGCTTGCTTCAGCTTCCAGATCATTCTCCCTAAAAACTGCCAACTTTAAATCTTGTCACCCTCGACCCCATCATTGCTGCCATCAGCTGCCAACCCGTGGTCCCACCCGGTCCTCCTGGACCCGCCACTCTGCTCCTGTCTTAACTTGTGATTTCAAGTATTGAGAAATGATCCTTCCCAAATCCTGGCCTTGGGTCCCTGAACCCTGCTGGGATGATCCCACCTCCCACACTCGACACCCACTCCCAGAGGCACCCGTCACTACCACTAACAGCAAGCCCCAATCTCAAATCCAAGCGCCCCACTCCTTTACCACCACTATCTATCTTCCCAGCTCACGGCCCTAGGACCTGACTCCAACAATCCTTCTACCCGTCCAGCACCTTCAGCCTCTCAATCCTAATGCCTCCTCCTGACCTTCACCCCAAGGGCTCCTCCCTCACTCACTGGTATAAATCCCACATTGGTCATGACCGTGGCGCTTCCACATACTCCTACTCCTTCCCTTCTCTCTCAGTGCACTTGCTTGGCACAGCCGAGCCCTGTTTAATATAGCCTGTGCCCCCATGCCTGTAGGTGTAGCCAACTGCGGCTGCAGAACAGGCCCCGCCACATCATCTCCTGTCTCTTTACGCCCAAGTCCGCCAGATCCTCCCCGAAGTCAGCTGTCAGCCACGACCTCCGCCCAGGCACTATGGACAGGCAGCCCATCCTCCTTTGTGGTGGAGACTGTCCTGTGCATTGCAGGAGGTTCAGCAACTGCCCTGCCCTAACCCCTCCCCTTCATCAGAACACCAGAAAATGTCTTCAGATCATGGCCCAGTGTCCCCAAAGGAGGGTCACCCCTAGAGGAAAACCTCTGCTCCAGTCTCTTCACTAGCCCACCCTCGTGCACAGCGACTTCACCCAGCCCCTCTCTCCTCTGACACTCCTCTTCCCTCAGACCCTCTTACGGCTCATGAGAAAAATAAGTACCAGAAAATCACTTTAAGAATCTGCATCACACCGTGTGCCGACTCCACCTCCGCGTCCGTTCCCACACCCACACGGGGACTCTGCTCCACCAAACCCCTGTCCCACGTCGCCTACGTCATCAATTTCCCCTCTCCACTGGATCATTCCCATCATCAGAAAAATAATAACTCCCCTTGACACCACCTTTCCCACTTTCTAGTCTTATTCCTTCACTTCTCTTTGTGGCAAAACTCCTAGAAAAATACTCTGTCACCCAGGTTGGAGTACAGCAGTGCAATCTCAGCTCATTATAACCTCCATCTCCCAGGTTCGAGCGATTCTCCTACCTCAGCCTCCTGAGTAGCTGAGACTACAGGCACATGCCACCACGCCCAGCTAACCTGCATTTTTAGTAGAGACGAGGGTTTCACCACAATGGCCAGGCTGGTCTCGAACTCCTAACCTCAAGCGATCCGCCCGCCTCGGCCTCCCAAAATGTTGGGATTACAGGCGTGAGCCACCAGGCCCAGCCTGCTTATAACATTTTGATCACCTTCTATTTTTAATTTTTGTGCAATTGAGCCCCTAATTTTTTTCCCCTATTTTTTCCTAATTCCCCTATTGTTTTCACGCTTAGAAAGTCTTCAATCTAGGGGTCAGAGAAATGCAGTCCAACATTTTCCCGTAGATGTGAAGCTTTAATTTTACATGTATGCATGGTTTTTCTCTTTCATCCATCTGATATGTCTGTTGGCCTATGGCGTGAGGCGAGGGCCTACCCTCACTTTTTGTTCCTCAATAGCATGTTTCCAGCAGCATGTGCTGCTTCCCTCCCCCATCTCTTAGCGGAGGCACCATGCCCACTGGAGAACACACTGTGTGGCTGGAACTGCCCTGCTGAGCCAGCCTTACCTATCCATTGGTAGCGCCTCCGTGCTGTCTTGCCGTTTGACCCGGGGAGGGGCTGGTCTTGCACTCCCAGGCTGAGGAATTCTTCTAAACCCAAATATTGGAAAACCAAAAAAGGAGTATGAAAGGCTTACACATTTCAAACTGGAAAAGAAAGCCCAGGTGAATGTTAACTCTCATCTCCAGGCCATAATCAATGTGCTAGTTAGGACGCGCTACTCTGCAGAAGAGGAGGAACGTCCCAGTAACCCGACCAACCAGAAACTCTCCATCTTTCCCCTTGTATTTTCAGTAATTTCAAAACACCAACAACTATCACTAATCAAAACATCACATAATTCAGCTATAATTTTGAATTCCCCTAAATCTCCAAAATATTCTGCATATAGTGATATAACTCCAGTACAGAAAACTGATATACTTCTTGTATTCTTTGTATAAGTAATTCCTCATAAGTTAGCTCAAGCACTAAATAAACAGCAACAAGCAGAAAGAGAAGCACAGCAGTGTCCTAGGTGTGATCACTCTGCTGAGGGAAAGGGATTCAAAGCACGCAGACCTGATGTTGGATGAAAGCTCATTAGGAATTTCTGGAGTCTCTGGCACCTCAGATTTATCTTGGCCAGCAGGTCCAACATCTCCTTCTAAACAAATGACAATCAATTAGCAATTCACAAGGGAAAAAACACACCAATAACCATTTGAAAATACTATTTGCTGGCCGGGCACGGTGGCTCATGCTTGTAATCCCAGCACTTTGGGAGGCCGAGGTGGGCAGATCATGAGGTCAGGAGATCGAGACCACAGTGAAACCCCGTCTCTACTAAAAATACAAAAAAATTAGCCGGGCGTGGTGGCGGGTGCCTGTAGTCCCAGCTACTCGGAGTGGCTGAGGCAGGAGAATGGCGTGAACCCAGGAGGCGGAGCTTGCAGTGAGCCGAGATTGCGCCACTGCACTCCAGCCTGGGCGACAGAGCGAGACTCTGTCTCAAAAAAAAAAAAGAAAATACTATTTGCATCTGTATTTGCAGTTATTTGCAATCAAATGCATTTGTAACTGCAAATACAAATGAGCAATTTTTCCATCAATCATGTTGATGAAGAGAAAACTGATGTCTGATATCTAAACTCGGTGAACATTTGGGAAAATGGGCACACTCAAACCCAGGGAATACAAACTGGTTCAACTACTTCAGAAATAAAATTCAAAAGGCAGGCCGATCAACTCAGCACTTAAAGGAAATACAACACAAGAGGAGAAATGGACACATGTCAAGATGTTCACCCATTGTCACTGGTAAAACTGACAATCAATCAGTAACTAAGTAAATTATGGTACAGTCACATGCTAGCCCCATTTTGTGTGAAACAATCCAGTACAGTAATATATCTAACAATTATATACATATGCATATATATATATATACACATATATATATATATACAGGGTTCTAGAAGAATATTCATTTAAGTTATAAGCAGTAGAATTACCAGTGCTTTTAATTTTTGTTCTTTTTTTTTACATTTTTTAATTTTCCTACATTGGTATGTACCATATTATGTTTATAATCTGAACAAAGTTTTCTTCATTTTGATAAAAAGAATTAATCAGTAAATAACGAGGCCTAAACTATTAAGACAAGTTTACTCCACTATTTAAAGTAAAAGGAATTAACACTTCAGGAAATAGTCAGAATTTGAATATTAGAAATATACTTTATATTCTGGAAAAAAATCCTGAAATGTATTCTTTACAAACTTAAAACACATAAATTAAACCTCAAATTAAATTAGGGTAGTTGGCCAGGCGTGGTGGCTCACACCTGTAATCCCAGCACTTTGGGAGGCCGAGGTGGATGGATCACCTGAGGACAGGAGTTCAAGACCAGCTTGACCAACGTGGAGAAACCCCGTCTCTACTAAAAATACAAAATTAGCCGGGCGTGGTGGTGCACGCCTGTAATCCCAGCTACTCGGGAGGCTAAGGCAGGAGAATTGCTTGAACCCGGGAGGCGGAGGTTGCGGTGAACCGAGATCGTGCCATTGCACTCTAGCCTGGGCAACAAGAGTGAAACTCCATCTCAAAAAATAAATAAATAAATTAGGGTAGTTATGATCTTTTTCCATAAAATAAGTTACTTTCACTAATGCACTTTATAAAGCATGAATCTGAGAGTCCACATTTACATTCACACACATGCATACAATTGATATGACACACAGGTATCTAAGGCCATTCCTCACCTGCATCACTGGTGGAGTCACCTAAAAAAAAAAGCACATCAGAAAATTAGCTTTTGTGTAAGTCAACCTCAATATATTAAATGATGAGAACAGAATTAGAGAAAAAACACATCGTACATAATTTTGGATGTCTGTTAAGAAAAAAAGATCATTTCCTCATAGCCGCTTTTCTAATGTCCCTATTGCCATTTTGTTTTATTTTCAAAGAGAGAAAAACAAAGAGCAAACAAACTGTGCATCATAAAATGGTACTAAATAGAAACAGGACACAGGGATGTGGAGAAAGCACATCAGAGAGAGGAGGTAAACAAGTTCATGAGACAAGAATCGACAAAGCCAGAGCCACAGAAAAAGCGCATCCAAATGTGAGGGAACGACGCAACAGTCTGAACCCAGCCAACCAAATCCCGGGCCGTTCCAAAGACTGGGAGACAGCCAACAACAGCTCATCTTATAGACATGATTGGCAAGTATTTTTCCATCGCTCCTGAAAGCAGAAGAAAATCTTCCAGCTCAACATAGGCCCACCTCTGCCCCTTCACCCAGGATCCTTTTTCTTCAAGTGCTGTGTCTTAGGGACAAATGTGACCTAAACAGTCAAAGTCAATGAGCAGTGGCACCACAGGGGTGGGGTAGATTCAAAACCACAGGTGGGAAATCTCTGTTTCACACTCTTAAGATGCACGAACGCACTTGCAGAAGAGCGGAAAGCGCATGGATTCACGTGACAGCCCAGGACCCTATACGGGCAGAGAGGAGGCAGCAGGGCCTGATGCAGCCCCTCGTTTAACACGGCCCCGCCTCAGACAGGAACAGCTCATGCAGCCTCAAGAAATCAGCCTGGGTTATTGTGAGAGTCCACACCGAGCAGAGTGAGGAGCACTCCACAGACACCTCTAGCTCGTTTATTCACAGGAGGACTTTCTGTGAGCATAACAGCCACGAGCTCATAAATGCTGCCCTAAGAGGGTGGCTCTGGCAGGGAGAGAACGGGCCAAGCTTGTGGATCAAGGGGAACCAGGAGGCTCTAGAGGACCCTATTAGTATGGGCCTGGGAGCCTCCAGAGGTCACACCCCACAAAGTGCCACACAGCACAGGGGGCAGCCTGGCACCCGCCAGGGCCTAGGGGACTGGAGGGCACAGTGGTTAGCAGGGGCCTGGAGAATGTGGTTCCAGATAGTGCCACCAGAAGGGCAGTTTCAGAGACCCCAGCACTTTGGGCCAATGGGGGTGGAGGACTCAGCTCAACCCTGGGATGGGACTGCTGGGGAGCAAGAGCAGGGGGCAGAAGATTTTCTCCTCATGGCTGTGCGGCCTGGAGCATGTGCTTAGCAGAAACCAGCACTGAGAGTCCTCGTGCGACTTGGGGGCAGGCGGCAGACACAGTTTCAAACCCCTGGATCTTTCTTCAAAACACCAGGGTGTTGGGGACAGACCCTGGATTAACACAGCACTCAGAAACGTGCCTGAGAGGTGCAGTTATTCAACCACAAGGCCAATACCCAGAAGGAAAGTCAGCACAGTGAACTCTCTACCTTTCAATGGATACTTCCAGTCCCCGTTACCCAGAACCCAAGGCACCTGCCACATGGCCCACACCACCCTCCCCGAAGCCTGTGCTTCCACGGCGCCAGCACTCTGCCAGCTCCTGCACTCACAATCTTGTCCCAGGTGACCTAGTCCCCACCCAGGCTCCCGCCATCACCCGGCGCCAGCAACTCTCACAGCTCCTCTCTAGCCTGGGCCTTCCCTCTATGCTCCAGGCCAGCTCCCCCAACATGTGCCAGCAGCCCTGGAATCCCACCACTTCTCCCTTCCCAGGGCGCCTCCACAGTTCAGGCCTCTCTCTCTTCTCTGGACAATCTTTAACCCTCCCTAATTAACATGGCCACTCTTTAAAATCTAAATATCATTATACTGCTCCTCCTAAAGATATAATTAGCCTCCTGCTGCTCTTCCAATAAAGGCTAAACTCCGTAAGCTGGCACAGGGACCTGGCTCTGGCCCCTCCTCTGGGCTGAGCCAGCCCTGCTGCAGTCACATCCCAGCTGGGATCTTGGTTTACACAGTCCCTTCTGCCCTACAAGCTTTCTGGGCCACCCTCACCAACCAAGGCCCCTCCCGTCCCAGACTGCCACCCCATCAAACCGTTTCGGTTGATCTTCGAGCCTCATCAGCACCAGGAAGGCAGAAGGCCAACCTGACTTCACTGGCTCATGCACTTCCAGCCTCAGGGCTGACATGCAGTAGGCCTTCAACAGATAATTTTCTGTTTGAACGAATCAGCAAACATCAGCCCTCCCCTGGCCACACACCCCCCCACCCCCCCACCCCCCCGCTGCTGCCGCCTGCACAAGCCTTGGTTACCTGGGCACTGGCACCCTTGCAGGCCTGTTAAGAGCTCCAAGGCCTCAAAACACAAACATTGAATGGCTATTTTACCAAAGTTTTTTTTAAGGCTGAGAAAATTTAGGGTGAAAGTAAAATCTCACTGAGGTATAATTCAACACTCAAAGAAAATGACAGAAAAATCATGGTGGCCACAGCACTGTAACCATGAAGTCTGGGGGGATACACCTCTTGACTGGTGGGGCTCTCCAAGTAGTGACCCCGAAACTTTTCAGGGACCACTCATGACACCCCCAAGTGATGAAACATACCACCTCCTCTCACTCACAAAGCACGGGGGAGCACAAGAGCGGGTCCCATGCTATCAAGAAACCACCATGTTCGATTCTAGTTTATGCAAAAAGGCAGAAGTGAATTACTTGCCACGTTCAGACCCAAGGGGAAAGCCTCGGGCTCTAGGCTGCGGCCCTTTGGGAAGAAGGTTCTGGAGGGCTCACTCTGCTCTCGCCAGGAAAGGGCAAAATGGCACCATTCTTACCTTTCTGCTTCTCTGTGGGGTCAGGCTCAATATTCTCACACCGCAGACTAGCTGAATTATCATCTGAAATACTAGTTGAGTTAATATTAGCTTCTTTTGTTCCTGACATAAAACAGTTTAAAATTAGTCATTAAGACTAATGATCAGCGGCTTCATTAACATAGAGCACACTTACTTATCTATGTTTTCCCACACTGCAAGTTTGGACTGACAAAGGACTGACCAAAGGCAGCTTTTAGAAAATATGCATCTAGAGGCTGGGCGCGGTGGCTCATGCCTGTAATCCCAGCAGTTTGGGAGGCCGAGGTGGGTGGATCATTTGAGGTCAGGAGTTCAAGACCAGCCTGGCCAAGATGGTGAAACCCCGTCTCTACTAAAAATAAAAAATTAGTCGGGCGCGGTGGTAGGCGCCTGTAGTCCCAGCTACTTGGGAGGCTGAAGCAGGAGAATCGCTTGAACCTGGGAGGCGGAGGTTGCAGTGAGCAGAGATCGTGCCACTGCACTCTAGCCTGGGCAACAGAGTGAGACTCCATCTCAAAAAGAAAAAAAAAAAAAGAAAACATGCATCTAGAATGCTCCTCCCCCATGGGTGGCTCTGGGGTGAAAGGGAAAGGATACCCCAGACTGTGAGTGGATCCTGGGTCTACTCAGGCCAGGAGGAGCAGACTGCCCCCGCCCCCCATTTCTGGAGCTACCTGACACTGCCAGTCTCCACTCACCTCCCCACTAGAGCCAGACCCAGCAGCTGAAAGGCTGCAAGTAGGCAGCTGTTTCAGGAATGCAGGAAAAAAAGAAAAATATTTTGGACACAGTGCACAGTCCTGGCCATATTGAAAACTTCCACATATTGTCTACTAATTACTGACTGATGTTCCAAAGTTTATGAAGATAGAAAAAATATCAAATACCTCAGAAAATATTTTTGCTGTGAAAAAAAAAAAAAAAAACAGGCTAGGCACAGTGGCTAACACCTATAATCCCCGCAATTTGGGAGGCCTAGGTGGGAGGATCACTTGAACCCAGGAGTAAAGACAACCTAGGTAATAGAGAACTCGTGTACACAAAAAATGTAAAATTTAAAAAACTAGCCAGGCATGGTTACACACACCTGTAGTCCCAGCTACTCAGGATGCTGAGATGGGAGGATCACTTGAGTCCAGGAGTTTGAAGCTGCAATAAGCTATGATCACACCACTGCACTCCAGCCCAGGGAAAACAGTAAGACCCTATCTCAGAAAAAAAAAAAAAAAAAAAAAAAAAAAGGCCAAGCGCAGTGGCTCATGCCTGTAGTCTCAACACTTTGGGAGGCCAAGGCAGGCACCAGCCTGGGAAACCTGGCGAAAACTCGTATCTACAAAAATTAGCTAGGCATGGTGGCAGGTGCCTGTAGTCCCACCTACCCAGGAGGCTGAGGCAGGAGAATCACGTGAGCCCAGGAGGTCGAGGCTGCAGTGAGCCATGATCATGCCACTGCTCTCCAGCCTGCGTGTAAGAGCGAGATCCTGTCTGAAAAAAAGGGCAGGAGCCGGGTGTGGTGGCTCACGCCTGTAATCCCAGCACTTTGGGAGGCTGAGGCCGGTGGATCACGAGCTCAAGAGAGCGAGACCATCCTGGCCAACACGGTGAAACCCCATCTCTACTAAAAATAGAAAAATTAGCCGGGTGTGATGGCACATGCCTGTAGTCCCAGCTACTCAGGAGACTAAGGCAGGAGAATCTCTTGGACCCGGGAAGGGGAGGTTGCAGTGAGCGAGATTGTGCCACTGCACTCCAGCCTGGTGATAGAGTCAGACTCTGTCTCAAAAAAAAAAAAAAAAAAAAAAGATGGGGGGCCCAGATGAGGGGCTAGAGGAATAGGTTCTATATTACAGCAGGACCCAGAGCTGGAAAACTAGCCTCAGTCAAAGGACCTTCCACTCTAAAAAGAAACTGAGAGACAAAAATAAAATTGGAAGAATGTTCCCTTTCCTGAAACACAATCTTATAATTCTTAAAACTATTCAAAACAGCTTACATCAGAATCAACCTGGCATTAACTATCATATAACTGTTTTATTTATAATGTAATAGAACTACATAAAATAGATGACATATAATTTTGCAAAGACATTTTTATCAATCTGTGAAAATGATGTTGACTTAAATAGTCTGATTCAAATAGTTATTTATATTTTATTCAGGGTAACCAGAGAATAAACATGAAATATTAAGTTCTTAAAAAAAATCTAAAAATAAACATAAGCTTGGCGGTTGTAGATGCTCAACTTTAGAAGAAAACACTCTAATCATTTTAAGTTGTGTACTTGATTTCAAAGTGTCAAATATTTTCCATACTCTACCATACTCACCATCGCAATAAGCAAATTATAAATGCACTATCTTCATTCTGTAGTTCAGAGACCAATGACTCTTTCACAATTTTACCTTTTCAAAGTTCTAGTGGTATTCTTCTGTAAGCTTTACTAAACCCCAATTCACACTGAGAGAAAGAACATGAAAACAGACTATACACTCACTAATTATACCACACTGTAGAATCAATTCATAATCACAGAGAAGGGACTAACCAATTTGTCAAATAATACCTTTAAACAAATAAATAATGCACTTATAAAATGAAAATGACGGCCGGGAGCGGTGGCTCACACCTGTAATCCCAGCACTTTGAGAGGCCCAGACAGGTGGATCACCTGAGCTCAGGAGTTTGAGACCAGCCTGGCCAACATGGTGAAACCCCATCTCTACTGAAAACACAAAAATTAGCTGGACCTAGTGGCACACGCCTGTAATCCCAGCTACTCAGGAGGCTGAGACATGAGAATCCCTTGAACCCAGGAGGTGGAGGTTGCAGTGAGCCAAGATCCGCGCTACTGCACTCCGACCTGGCAACAGAGTGAGACTCCATCTCAAAAAAGAAATAAAATAAAATAAAAATGACTATGAATTGGCAAAAAAAAAAAAGAGTCACAGCATAAGCACAATCTGTTGTCTAGAGCTACCTGGTAACCAATGAACCTTGTAGGTGAGAATGTGAGCCCTGGTTCAAGACGCCCTAGGGTGGAACACTGGCGCTTCCTCTCTCCACCGGCTACGCTTTGGTCAGGTCCCTCAGCCTTCCTGAGCCGCAGTTTGCTCAGTTTGTCCCGCCTCACAGAGCCATCCTGAGTCAAATGAGATCTTGTGCATAGAGCAAGGAGCACTGTGCCCGGCTGGGAGGGGCTGGTCCCTATCAGTCACTGTTATTGAAACTAATCAGACATACGGCCCATAAATACAATTGAAAGAGGTCCATCATTCTGCCAGTGTTCTGCGCAAATTTTAGCTACACTAAGTTAAGTGTCATCAAATAGCCGGTGTTTTTGTTTTTTTTTTAAAAAAAAAGAATAGAAAAACATTTCTGGGACAATCAGAATATAGCTTGGGTTTTAGATGCTATCAGGAAGCAATAACTGAGTTCAGTTTGACAATACTTTTCTGGCTGTGTAGGAAAATGTACTTTTTTAAAGTTGCATGTCGAAGTATTTAGAGATAAAGTGTTAGGATGTTTTTTAACATACTTTGAAACAGTTCATTAAAATATGTAACTATATGCTGGGTCTGCTGGCCTATGCCTGCAATCCCAGCACTTTGGGAGTTTGAGGTGAAAGGATCACTTGAGCCCAGGAGTTCAAACCAGCCTAGGCAACAAAGTGAGATGCTCTCTCTACAACAACAACAACAAAAAAATTAGCTGGGCATGGTGACACATGCCTGTAGTCCTAGCTAGTCAAGAGGCTGAGGCAGGAGGATCACTTGAGCCAAGGAGTTCAAGACTGCAGTGAGTTATGATCATACCACTGCACTCCAGGCTGAGTGACAGAGCAAAGCCCTGTCTCAAAAGTGCACATAAGAAGCCGGGTATCGTGTCACACACCTGTAGTCCCAGCTACTCAGGAGGCTGAGGCAGAAGAATCGCTTGAACCCGGGAGGTGGAGGTTGCAGTGAGCTGAGATCACGCCACTGTACCCCAGCCTGGGCAACAGAGTGAGACTCCGTCTCAAAAATATATATATATATATATATACACACACACATGCATAACTGTACATTAAGCAAAATGGCAGACATGTAAAACTAGTGAATCTGGGTGAGAGGTATATGGGCATTAGTTGTACTATTCTTTCTACTTTTCCGTATTTTTCACAATAGAAACAGTTAGAGAAGTAAGCAAAAATGAAATGAGGGAAATGAAGCAAAATAAAGACCTGACTTAATGTTCCAGAAAAACTTGGAACTGTTACACAATTGTAAAGCGAACAAAGCATGCCTTACAGCTTGCATAACAACTGGAGTACAGGAAGAAATTGTTCATGTTTTGAAAAAGAAATGGATAAATTCCTTGTTGAACTCTTTAATCCACCCAAAAAATCAAAATGGTAACAATAAGACCCACAAATTCTCTGATGATGACCCAGGCTATGGGCACAGGGCTCGTGAGGGCTGGGTCAGTCAGTGCAACAAAGGCCGGCTTTGACAACATAGACTTTTCTTTGAAGCACTAAGAAGGAAAGGTACTGTGAGGACCGGCTCATTAACCAGACCCAATGGCAGTGCACCCTCAATGAAGAAATTAAGGAACTGTAACAACTGCCAGCAAACTCTGAATTCCAAATGTTAAACCATGACCAGTGCAAGGTAACACCTGCAACTGCAAGGACAGAGACCCCAGGCCCGTGCTGTGGCAGGACCCCAGGGGAGCAGGGCCAGGGTGGGGAGGGAGGAGAAAGACAAGGGACCGGGAGTCTCTCCAGAGCCCAGGCTCTGCTCCTGGCCACTGTTTCCAACACCTCGCACCACCACCCACCCCACACTGCCACCCAAGGACAGCGGGAGACTCTGCTCCCCAGCAGGTGGCATCAGGCTCCATCCCAACCTCTGCAAAAAGCTCAACCCAGAAACCACGTTTGCAGTTTGTGCTTCTTACTGCCTGGGCTTGTGTTATCTTCACACTTGTCGATATTACCTATACAGTCCTCATTACGTGTCTGGAGAATGATTTCAATTTGTTCTAAATCCATTGCCCATCTTAGGATAAGCGCTGTCTCGCCCTGATCCAGGGCTGGCAGTTCAGCAGAGGTAATCCGTGATAAAGCGGGTTAGACTGCAGCGTGCCTGGGGCAAGCCACCACTTTATGGACACCTCGTTCACCCTCAAGGCAGGTATCTTTACGCCCATTTATGACAAGGAAACTGGCTCAGAGAACCCACTCACATGGCTGGCTCAAGGCCATGAGGCAGGTAAGCAGGAGGTGGGGAGTCATCCCTGTGGCCTCAGAGATGAGGTCCTAGCTAGCTGGGTGGGGGCTACCAGGAGTCCACCCCTCAGGCTTTCGCCACTGCCTGCTGCCCTCTCCTGCAGTGCAAGATTGCAGTGTGCCTGGGTGTTTCCCCTCAGGCACCTGGGGATGAGGAAAGCTCCCACAAAAAGAAAACATACATCACCAAGATGTGGTTGAACGGTAACATGCATGCCCGTATGGCAGGGGCTCTCTTCAGTGGAAACACCCTGCTCCAGCTCAGTCACCTTTTACTCCACCATCCCATGCTACTGAAGACCTAGACAACTCCCATATAGTCACCCTACTTGGAATAAAATAACCACAGATCATCTTTCACACTGCGGCTGCTGTACCAAGCGCGCCCACTCCTGGAAATGCCAGCTCTGAGGGGAACGCACACAGACAGAGAAGGATGTGCTCATCGGTATTCAAGCTACACTTCAGAATGTGTAAAAGTCAGACAGATACAAGGCAAGTTGGGCCCAGCAAAAATTTCCTCTTCCCCTAAAGTCTAATTTTACACTACTTTTACCTTAAGTGCAACTGAAGAATTCTAATAGTTTGAAGAATTCCGTCTGAAGACACAGATGACAGTAGTTACTGATACTGAACCAAGGACCACCCCCTCTGAAGCAGCAGGACGAGGGCTGGGCGCACCCGCCACACGGCTGCCCTGAATGTGATTGGCGGTGACAGGCCAACTTCCCCAACGTGCCTAACTAGCAGTTTAAACATCTCTACGGCAAGCATTTTCTCAGTAGAATAAAGCAGAGCGGGATGAAGACATAAAAACCTTTTCTCTATGTCATCAGCCACACCACTGTGAGATCCCAACAGCAAGATTAAGAAAGCATTTTCACTGAAATGCAAAAATAATCTATGTATAAAAAGGCATATAATTAACTTAAAGCTGAGTTAATAAAGTTACATAACTTAGCATATTAAAGCAAATAAAACCTCAAGTTATGTCCAGTCTTCAATACATCATGAAAAAGTCTCATGAACATTAAAGTAGTTAGAATAATTTTTTAACAATGTATAACTACATTGAGATATAACCATTCACATTAAAGTGGTGAGGAATTTAAACTAAAGAATATATTTTTCTTACCTATTTCTGAAGTTGTCGTTTCCTGATTTGGCTCATTATTTATTCCAGACACTATGGAGTCTAAAATTTTAGCTGAAATATTATCCTCCTTCCTTCCTGACATAAAATAGTTAACAACAGATTAAAATATTATAAAAGATTTTGTGTTTGGTTGTTTTAGCTGGGATTTATAAGGGTTATACCAAGGTCACCAGCAAACTGTCTTGTCAACTAAATGGTCAATTCTCAGCCTCCACATGACTCCCCTCTTAGAGCTTGACAAGAAGACCCATCTCCTTCCCTAACACTTTCTTCCTCTCCAAGTTTTCCTACAACTTGTTGGCCTTCTGTTTCCTTTGCAAGGATGATCCTCCCTCCTCCTCTTCCTCCTCCTCCTCTTCCTCTTCTGACCTGGGGGACCACAGCAAGCTCTGGAATTCACCACACCCTTTCCTACCTACACACGCCCCTGGACTAATTACTGCACAAAGGTCCATGTCCGTAAACATCACTTGAATGCTAGAACTCTCCATTTTTTGTTTTTCCCTTCGGTTTCTCCAGCTCTCTCCTGATCTCCAAGTCAATATACCCAGCTGTCAACTAGATGTTTCTACTTGGTTGGTCCACAGCCATCTCAAATTTGTTGTCCAACACAGAATTCCTAACACTGCCACCTATTCCACCAACCAGTGTCTCCTAGAACCGTCTATGTCAATAAAGGCCACCCCCTAGGAGCCCAGACCCCTCCCAGAATGAATCTCATCTTTGATTCCTTTCCATTCAAACAAGTGGCATCCAACCCATCAGCACAGTAAACCCAGCCTGTTCTCACCACTGGCATGCTGGTCCAAACCATCACCTCCTCTCATCCAGATGCCACGGCCCCCTCCTCACTGCGCTGCAGCCTTTACTCCTGCCACTCCACAGTTTTAAAAGGAGGCCTTCTAAAACCTAAGTCAAATCTTGCCTCTGTGCTGCTTAAAACTCTTCAAGGACTTCTGTGTGCACTCACTGTAAACCACACAGCTGCTGTGGACCGGGACCAGTAGCTCCAGGCCCTGCTTCCTGGCCCAGCCCTTTCCCCTATCGCTGTTCCCCTCTCCACCTGCCTCACCACTCACACACCTGCATGTCCTCCTTCACCCAAGTCAGCTCTCTGTCCAGATGTCCTCCCTCGGAGAGGCCCTCCCTGCTCATACCCCTCATCCCTGCTCCTCTTGGCTTCATTTTCCTTGAAGATTCATCACAAACACGCACATACGCACCCCTGTGTTCTCTTTATTATCATAAATGTCTGCAGAATCAGTGAAGGAAGGCTCAAATGGACAATTTAAGCCTGTGATTGACTCAGGGTAGGAAATCCTCACCTGGCCGGGGGCAGCCCTGCATGGGGCCAACATGTCCCTCTGCCCCCTCTCCACTCTGGCCAGAAGGCACTGTTCTAGAGCTCAGGCCCCAGGTCAACCAGGGCCACACCTATGCCAACCACCCCCACAGACTTCCACATGTTCGATGACCAAGCAGAAGCACGGGACCAGGCAGTAAAGCTTTCAACTCTCAACATTCACTCACAGCCTCCACTATGGTTCACATAGCTTACCGAGCTGTTTCCTGCTATGTTCCTTCTTAGCTTTACAGTAGGAAGAGTTATGTTCTTTTTCAGGGGAAAGACTATTTTCACTGGTTTTAGGGTCCCTTCTTCCTAACATAAAATTGCACAATGAAAATATATATTAAACTTAATCTGTAATGTAATGTAAAGCAGTTAACAAACAAACGAAATTAAAATGTACTCATTAAGTCAAAGTGATCAGCTCTGTACGCACTACTTAGAAATATTCAAAAATTATAATATTCTCAGGCAGAATGCTTTCTGGATTCTGCAGGGATTCCAGAATGACTTTAAGAGTCTAAATATGTTTAACAATGTGATGCCCTCACACCCTGTAGTAAAGGCTCATTCATCTCCTTGAGCAGGACACAAGAGGTCCAGTGTCTCACACACCTCGGGTACTGGGCATTTGCCCAAATGAGAACCTACTTAAGTGAGGCAGAATGTTCAGGCAGAGTGCCAGCTTTGCTGGGGAACCCACGGGGAGGTCAGTGCCCGGCTAGCAGGAGGGGAAGACAAGAGTCCACTGAGCTGCTGATAGCTCAGGGAAGCTCAGTGTCAAAAAGCCCATAAATGTCTGGTAATAAAATCTCTTAAGATCATACAAAAGAACCCTAGAGCACAAGCTCACCAGTAAACACAGATGCACATATCAGAAGCAATTAGAAAAGAAAGGCAGATGATACAACTGTCTGCTTAGGAAAGCCAAAAGAATCAACAGAAGAACTACTGGATTAAGACGCAACAACAGGCCAGGTGTGGTGGCTTACGGCTGTAATCCCAGCACTTTGGGAGGCTGAGGCGAGTGGATCACTTGAGGTCAGGAGTTCGAGACCAGCCTGGCCAACATGGTGAAACCCTGTCTGTACTAAAAATACAAAAAAAATAGCTGGGCATGGTGGCGCACACATGTAATCCCAGCTACTCAGGAGGCTGAGGCAGGAGAATCACTTGAACCTGGGAGGCGGAGGCTGCAGTGAGCCAAGATTGCGCCACTGCACTCCAGTCTGGCGAGAGTGAGATTCTGTCTCAAAATAAATAAATAAATAAATAAATAAATAAAATAAAATAAAATAAACCAGCGAGCAACCACTGTGACCAACAGACACACCCAAGTACACGCAACGTGTTCTTGGAAGAGGGGGACAGCTTTACTAAGCTGAAGTTGGAGGTGCCTAATCTTCCTAAACTAATGAAAGCATATATTTAACACAAGTCCAATTAAATTCTGAGACGTTAGTTTATTCTGCAAGAGTAGAATTCTTGCGTCATGAAGTGCTTTTAAAATTCATCCAGAAGAATAAGCAAATAAGATGGCTTAAAAGTTTTCAGAAAAGAACAATGATAGGAAACTAATAGTAAAAATAAAAAAGTGGAAGTAAAAAACACCACACACAAAAAAGCCCATAACCCAGACTACAAAAGGCATCACAGAGCAGGAGAGAAGCGTTCAATGAATAAGTGATCCTGGAACCACAGATGAATTATTCTGACAAAATAGATTCAGAGCCTCACCTTATACCACAAATTAAAGTAAGAGATAACATAAGAAATTAAGTAAAAAAAATGTATGATAAAACGCAAATCACCTCTCAAATCTCTGGACAGATTACCAAAAAAAGATTAGAGGCCTCAAGCACATAACAATTTAACACTTAGGCAAATCAGAAACCAAACCAAATATAATTAGTAGAACAAACTGAAAAAGAAACACTCATGCAAAAGTTGACAAATTGGCCGATGTCCTTAACATACAGCACGCACAAGCAAATCAGTAAGAACGCAGACTCCAGAAGCAAGAAGAACCCAGGGAAACCAAAGAACAGGCAGGTCAGAAAAGCCCAAAACACTCACACATGACGACAAGTACCATTTCACTGGTAATCAACGTTTTTGTTTTTCGTCCATCAAAATCAGCATGCCTTTACAACACTGGAGAAGGTGTGGGGTGAAGGGCCATTAAGGGCACGCAGTAGCCATAATGCCACCCCCTTTGTGCCAGCCACTGCGCTTCTGGAAACCCACCCCACAGCGGTCAACCAAAAGACAGCAAAGGCTTCTGGCACTAAGCTGGTCACAAACGCATTACTAATTATTGTGCACACGTGGAACCTACCATCTAAGCCTCCTTTCTAACGGGAAAACTCCCACTACTACATCTTGCCACCCTTCTTTAACTTACACAGTTTAGGAAAAGGATGATTTTTCAGAAACTAGCACTGCTCATTCAAAGTAACTTCATACTTCAATGAAAAATAAGCCTCCAACGCCAGCGGCCTCCAACAGGGCTTCCCTGCATTTGCCTGACACTTTTGTGTTAGGCAAGATGATGAAGTACTATCCTTCAGCGGACCGCAGGCCAGGCCTGTACATTCAGCTTTTAGCATGACTTCCAATCACAATTTCTGCGGTTTTTAAACACATAAACATTATCTGCCTACATGCTCTATGTCCAACCTGCATGACGATTAAATGCAGACTGCCAACGCAAAGGACGGAACTACTGAAATGAAGATGGCTGATAAGTATTTCTGGAAAATGAAAATTTGATCACAACACAGATCTCCAGCAAAGAGGGGCTACTCTGCCCTGATGTCATCAGCTCACACACTTGTGCACACATGCATGTGTAACAGCCACAAATCTTCATTATTTCCACACACTGTTCATTCCCAGACACAGCAAGTCTGTTTTCCAGCCATAAGAGTTCTTTCCTACTAGACATTGGGATTAAGACAAAAAAAAAAAAACCACTAATATCCATATTTTCAGCTACATATATAAGTTTTGCAGTACCTTCCACTGAATTTTTGGATCGCCGTTTTGATGTTTTTGTTGTCAATGACTTGGATGCTCTAGTGGAAATCTCAGTCTTAAAGAAAAAAGAATGAAAAGAAATTAATGGATGCATTACACAGCAATATCATAAGCAGGCTTACTTTTCAAGCTCTTCTTGAGGAAGAATAAGTATGAAATCCAGCAATAGTGCCCATATGCTTTAAAAACTCAATACCACTAAGGACTCAAGACCTGAGACTGTGAATTACACGGAGGCCAAAACCCTTTTCACACTGTATTTAGAATTCCATCGTTCTGTACAGCCCTAAAAAGGTCAACAATCTGCTCACCACACTTTGAGAAACACTGTCTTATCGGATGTGCGCATGAGGACTCCCCTTCTGCTGCTATATACTTAACTGCTTACATGCACTTGTAAGCAACCCTGAAGGTAAAAATTTACATGTATTTAAACAGAACACAAATCAAAGGAAACAGCACATCCTATTCCTCCCTCCACTGGCACAGTTCCAGTCTCACCACCTCTCTCCCCTAACTGGCCTCCCAGCCTCTACTCTATGCCTAACCCATCTCCCGTGCAGCCTCCTGAATACCTCTTGAAATGCGAATTGGATTACGAAAGTTGGCTTCAGCCTCTCAGTGGCCCCTACTGCTTGGGATGAGTGTAACCTCCACAAGATGGCCCACGTGGAGACGATGAGCTTCTACCATACCCAGCCCCAGGAAATGCATCGTGGAGTCCTGAACAGGCCAACCAGAGGTTGGAGGGGTCCCTCCCACTGGCCCCGTCTGCCTGGTGACTTACGCCTCTTCCAGACTCATGCTGAGTGCCACCTCCCCCTTCTCCCCAAAACGACAACCCTATCACACCACACATCACACTTGTCATATAAAGGCATAAGTAAACCCAGGAGTGCCCCACAGAAAATCAGAGAATACACATACCCATCTATTTCACCAGGAGGTAAAGTATTTAACTCATTACTTTTACAACCAAATAAAATGGACCTATTACAGATAGTCCCAGACCATGTCCTCCTTCCATGCCTCAGTGGACCAGGGGAGCACACAGCATTCACTATTTCAACACAGCTACAAATTGACATCTCTTAAAGTTATTTTTTAAAGTTTACCTCTGTTTCAGCCTTGGAGTCTTTAAAAGTTCCATCAGACAACTCTTTAGACATCTCCCCTGAGCTTGCTGACTATTAAAAAAAAAAAATCAAACTTTTAGAATTATTCCAATCCGTAATATCTAAAAATATGCCAAGATATTTTCTATAACACTGACCAAAAGTGAAATCATTCTTCCCATGAGAACACCACATCGCCAGTCCAGCTCTGATTGCCACAACTGTTACTGCTGCCTGCATTCCCCAAGAGTCTTCCAAGCCAATGGCAGGGAGATCTCTTCCCATAAGAGCAGAGTAGGTGGGCAAGGACTTCAAATACTCCTGCCTCTCAGGAAGCTACACGGAACACGAATCCCTATGCCGCACTGAACTTCCTGGAAACACATCACAGTGAAACCCGGGGATCTGGAAGTGAGGGAGGGAATGAACAATATAAACCTCCAATACCCATGGAGAAACTGCTCCTAGCCGCCTCTGCTGATCACAGGCTAACTTTATTAATAGAATGGGGCAATTCTTTTTAAGCAAAGGCTTCAGACTTTAAGTGAGGAAGCACTCTCATAACATAAACTACATGAAAACTGTAAACACCATCTCATCTCACGCCTTAAATCACTTCTCTAGAAGACATATTTCAGAGTAGAAGGAGTAGAACAATTATCTCCATTGAGATTTTCTTCCAGGAAGACTGAAAAGCAAAGAATGCCTGTTCAATATTTCAACAATTCAATGTCCTCATAAGTTAATTATGAAGGTATCAGATTGTATCAGCAGTAATTACCCATGACTGCAAGCTGGGCACTGCACACGTGCTACCCATAAAAGAGGCAGCTAAGGGGGGGCCCAGGACCCCCACATGGCCAGTCTAACCTAGCACCTGGACTCTCTCAACTGCACTCTTAATTTTCCAAGTGTTTTCATATCTACTATTTCACCTCTTCTTCGCAAAAGCCCATGAGGTAGCCTGGGATCTCATCAGCCTCTCTACTAGACAGAAATAAAACGGGGAAGAGGATAAAGAATGACTGAGGCAGAACCAGGGTTAGAACTTGAGTCTCTTGCCTCCCCAGCATAGACGTGACTAAGGTACCTGGGAACAGGGGTTCCTTGGGAGGCGCCTCACAGCAGCTCACACCTGCCTGGCACTTTTTACCAGAGGAAAGGATGCAGCTGCCTCCCAGACCTATGCGGCTCAGTGAAGAAGCCCCCAGATAGTCCGCAGAAGAGCCTGGCAAGCAAAACCACCACACGAGATCCACGCAAATCTCATGGCAGCCAAGTAAGCACCAGCCTCGAGTAGGAAAAACTCACTTCACCGTGGTCTCAGACGCTTTTAAACAAAACCACCATTATACTTGGCTCTGATATGTTCCCAAATATCAGCCCTCTAAGAATTTCTTTTTATTGTTGTTGTTGTTATTGTTGTTTGAGATGGAGTCTCACTCTGTCACCCAGGCTGGAGTGCAGTGGCATGATGTCAGCTCACTGCAACCTCCACTTCCCGAGTTCAAACGATTCTCCTGCCTCAGCCTCCTGGGTAGCTGGGACTACAGGCATGCACCACCACACTCAGCTAATTTTTGTTTTTTTTTTTTGTTTTTTTTTTTAGTAGAGACAGGTTTTCATCACTGTGTTGGCCAGGATGGTCTCGATCTCTTGACCTCGTGATCCACCTGCCTCAGCCTCCCAAAGTGCTGGGATTACAAGTGTGAGCCACCATGCCCGGCCGAGCCTCTAAGAATTTCTTTGGAATGGTTTCTCTCTACTTAAAAAGCCAGTCACCTCATTAGCAGTTTTAGGGAACATAACATGGGGACCCTCAATCCGAAGGCCTTGAGAGCTGAGGAAGGTTAGCCCCTTCCTAGACTGCCTCATGCACAGCAAAATACACCCGAATATACTGGTGCCTCAGAAAAATCAGGTCCATGAAAAATACTTTTTCTTACACCTCTAAAAAGGAGCAAAAGATGGAGAATGTCTTTGTAATTTCTAAGACTCATAAGGAAAGCCAGGTTATGACACATATCATAGGGTACATTACTCCAGGATGTGCAGTGGAGGGGGAAAGAGTGACATTTTAAATAGTAAAACTCCAAAGTGCCTTGTAGAACACTACGTTCAATTACTAACAAAACCACAATCTTGCCCGATAGGCACCTCCCATCCCATTGTGACCCACAGATCGCAAAACGAGCTTGTACTGACCCCCACAGGAAAGCCTGGTTTACAGGATTCCCTCAGGGTCAGTCCTGTGGTGCCCACCCCCCTCCCCTGGGCAGGTACACCCTTGTGGGCAGTGCCACAAGACAAGAAGGCTGTCCCGGGAGGAAGAGGCCATGGCACCAGCTCAGGCCCTGCCCCTCACTGCCCGGCTGGATCAACTGGGCAGATCTGGATCCCTTCCCGACCTCAGTGTCCTCCTTCCTAGCAGCTGGAGACAAGATGATTTCCAACAGCTTCGCAGGATGCTTTATAATCTGACATCCCCCAAAGAATGGGTGTCTGGGAAAACGTCCCCAATACACATGGTGGGTCCAGAAAGAATTGACACATTTAGAAAACAGTTTGAAACCAATAGGATTTTCTGGCAAACCCTAAATTTACCTGAAAATTTAATTAAACGATAATTACAGTAAACTCAGGTCTTATTGTACTTAACTGCTAATGCCTAAAAGCCCTTGAAAGCAGCCCTAACCCTTAATAACTGAGCAACGTCCATGCTCCTAAAGACACCACATGCACAACTCAGACTGCGCATAAACACTGCTTGCAACGCTAAGGTGGAGGCTGCTCCAAAGCCTTCAGAGCAATACTGAGAGTGACACAAACGACACGCACGGGAGAAGCAACACATCTTAAAACACCTGCGAGACAAGGACAAGAGCAACTTGGCAAATCAGCTCAAACCCTGAAAAACGTTGATTTCTCTACATGCCTGGTGGGGAATCATTAAACCCTAAAAAGAGCAAGCATTTAATATTTCCCTGACTTCCCCCTTCAAATTATCTTCCACCACTCCCACATCAAAATTCCATAAAGGGAGACCTCAGAAACCACTATCAATTGATCAATTCCATCCAGTGTTTCACGATCAGAAAAGCCCATCACCCCTTGCCTGGATGCTCAATCCATTCCACCACCAAATATTTACTGCAAAGCTGCTATGTGTCAGACACTCTACCAAACTGGGCATCCAACAGTGAACATGAGTGAAATCTCTGGCTTTTGCTCTTAGGGAGCTTATAATCCAGCAGAATTCTCCCTGGACATGAAGCAGGAAATGGTTAAAAACTCACAGAATAATGCCTTAATAAATGATTGGCTGAACAATAAACTTCTATTAGGGGATGAACAAAAAAACCCAAAACACAACTGACAAGAAATAAGTATCTCTTTGGGTTTCTATTGAGAATCCAAGATTGTCATCATTTTAAATAGGCATAAAAGAGAACCAGTTTCCTAGTCATATTGTAAGAAAGATAAAAATCACGTTTGAGACCACCACAAACTCTTGCTAAGCAAAAGACGAGGTTTTCAGCAAGACTTTACCTTTTTCTCGGGTTTGTCATGCTCTCCATTCTTCTCCCTGTCCGGGTCCCGGGAGCGCTCCCCGTTTTTCACTCTCCGTCTGTCCCTGTCCCTCCCTTTGTCCCGGTCGCGCTCTCGGTCCCTGTCTCTCAGTCTCTCCTTCTCTTTCCCCCCCTCACTCTTTCTCTCTGTTTCCTTCTCGCGCTTGGAGTCTCTGTCCCGCTCCCTGTTGCCTCTGTCTTTCTGTCGCTCGCTGTCTGGCCTGGCCCGGGCTTTGGCTCTCTCTCTCTCCCCTTCTCTGTGTCTGTTTCCACCGTTCTCCTTGGCCTTCTCCTTGTCCTTGTCCTTTTCTCTTGGCTTGCTGTCTTCTTTCAATTCCTCCTTCTGTTTTCGATCTCTGCTTGTACTTCTCTCTTTTATTGCAGAGTCTCCTCTATCCTACGAAATAAAAATAAAGTCATTTATGAATGTTTTTACCTAAACTACAAAAAGACTCACTATTTCATTTTCGAAGATGTGCGACTTGGAATTCACCTCTGTATTTTTGTGAACTCTGGACTCTTCTTCTTGCACATTCTTATTATCCAGTTCCTGAGATCTTGAGGTCAGTGAGGCCCGGCCTTTCACTTCTCCCTTCTCTCCAGCTAAAACCCTCCGCACCGCATCGTCACTAGAGAGCTTGTCGTCCAAATGGAAGGAAATGAGGTGTTAGGTGAAATGAGATCCACACACGTAACAAATAGAATATCGCCATTCAAAGATAGCTTATGAGACAGATTCTCTGTCTACAGTGAAATTCAAAGGATAAAAGATTTTTTCAACATGTTATTATCACATACAAAGCACAGCATATCTTGATAACTATTACTTTCAGCACTTTGGTCACTAACAGTAGCGTCCACCCAAGCTAAATGAATCCTGGTTCAAGTCTACCCAAGCTGTCAAATGTGAATGTGTGTGTTCAAGGTCAATAAAGCTGACCCATGCAACTCTACTACAAATACGTTAAACTTCTAATGGGATTGTAGAATCCCAGCCATAAATGCCTTATGATTTTATCTAACCACCTCACACCCATTAGGATGGCTGCTCCTAAAAAAAAACACAAAACAACAAGCATTGGCAAGGATAAGGAGAAATTAAAACTCTCATGCACTGTTGATGGAAATGTAAAATGATGCAGCCATTATGGAAAACAGTATAACAGTTCCTCAAAAAATTAGGCACAGATTTACCATATGACTCAATAATTCCCCTTCTGGGTATTTATCCAAAAAAATGGAAAACGGGGTCTTGAAGAGATACTTGTATACCCATGTTCATAGCAGTATTATTCATAATAGCTAAAATGTGGGAGCAAACTGTACCATTGACAGTTGAGTGGATAAACAAAATATGATATATCCATTACAATGGAATATTATTCAGCCCTAAAAAGGGATGAAATTCTGATACATGCCACAACATGGATAAACCTTGAGAACATTATATTAAGTGAAATAAGCCAGTCAAAAAAAGGACAAACACTCTATGACCCCACTTATCCGAAGTCCCTACAGTAGTCAGATTCATAGAGACAGAAAGAAAGTAGAATGGAGGATGCCAGGGGCCGGGGTACGGGAGAAGAGGAAGTTAGTGTTTCATGGGGACAGAGTCTGTTTTGCAAGAAGAAGAGTCCTGGAGATGGAAGGTGGGGATGGCTGCACATGAATGAATTTACCAGCACTGAAGTGTACACTTCAACATGGTTAAGATGGCAAATTTTATGTTATATGGACTTTAACACAATAACAAAATTATGGGGAAAAAACCACTGATCTGATTCAAGCCCCATCAAATGCAAAAATTCCTTCTCCAGCATCCCTGACAGCCATCCAGAGTGTAGGACACCTCAGTCAGGAGTCCCACTCACTCACTCACTCATTCCACAAGCACACGCTGAGTGACTGCCGCGTGCTAGGCTCCATTTAGGCCAAAGACACAGCGTGTACTGGGGACACAGATAAACACAACAATTAAACAACAGCCTATAGGAAGCCTACAGGGGCACCTAAGTCAGCCTGGGAGGGAGGAGAGGCCCAGGCTCAAGGAAGCGCTCACAGACGCCACGTTGCTGCTGGGTGAGGCTGGAGGAGGAAGGCAGCTCAGGCACCAAGAAGCCAGCAGGCACCAGGGCAAGAGGCCGACGGGAGACAGCAGGCCAGGGCCGAATGCAGGGGTGCGTGGCGACTGGAATGGAGGGCTAAGGTATGGGAAACGAGAGAAGGATCTGAAGGCAGAGAAGTAGCAGCAGGTCTCCAGGAGCCTCACAAGCTGTGCCATGGAGCTGGCCCAGCCCCGAGGCTATTGGAAGCCGGAGAAGATTCAGCAGAGGAGACAGGAGCCAGATGTGCTTTTTAGAAAGATGAGAAACATAAAGGACCCGGGAAGGGGAGCTGGGGAGCCTAGGGACAGAGGCCAGTGTGCTGGCAAGGTCTGCTTCCAAGTCTCTAAGTTTGCATGCTGGACCTGCACTGAGGGGGCCTCCTAGGAGTCAGCCTGATACCACTATACACCTCCACGACCCACCGCTGTTGAGGGGGGTGAAACCTACCTGTTCCCATTTGGGTCACATTTAAGGTTAGCCTCCAGCCAACCACCCACTAGGTATGTGAAAAACTGTACGTATTATACTCTCAATACAAGTCCAACCTGCTCCTCCACGGAGGACTACTCAGCCTTCAAAAGAAGGAAGACCCTGGGGAAAGACCTTCTCCAACATTTGGGCAAACATGTCCCAGGCTGGACCTAACCAGAGAAGCCTGAGGCCTGACACCCAAGTTTCTAGCCCACAGTGAAAAGCTCAAGAAGGAAAAAATCTACTCCCCGTACAACTGAAACAGCAACCGAGAGAGAGAGAAAGGGTGACAGGCAAGCAGACACCAGAGGCTGGAGATGCAGGAAGAGAACAGACTCCCATAAGACCCAGCGAAGAAGAAAAGCAGCTCCTACAGCCACTGCAGCCCTGGCTGGAAGCAGCCACCTGTCCTCAAGGGAGCCTCAGAAAGGAGAAAGCCAGAGGGCATGGAAGCCTGGGCCTGCAGCCTCCAGCCTCCAGCCGGGCACAGTGTGCCTGCGGGGTTCTCGATTTTCTACTGAAAGCTTGCAGAACTTGCGTATTACATACCTTATTTATCATTCAGTATTAAATTACTCCTCCTGGGATGTGGAGAAATAGGAACACTTTTACACTGTTGGTGGGACTGTAAACTAGTTCAACCATTGTGGAAGTCAGTGTGGCGATTCCTCAGGGATCTCGAACTAGAAATACCATTTGACCCAGCCATCCCATTACTGGGTATATACCCAAAGGACTATAAATCATGCTGCTATAAAGACACATGCACACGTATGTTTATTGCGGCACTATTCACAATAGCAAAGAGTTGGAACCAACCCAAATGTCCAACAACGATAGACTGGATTAAGAAAATGTGGCACATATACACCATGGAATACTATGCAGCCATAAAAAATGATGAGTTCGTGTCCTTTGTAGGGACATGGATGAAACTGGAAAACATCATTCTCAGTAAACTATCGCAAGGACAAAAAACCAAACACCGCATGTTCTCACTCATAGGTGGGAATTGAACAATGAGAACTCATGGACACAGGAAGGGGAACATCACACTCCGGGGACTGTTGTGGGGTGGGGGGAGGGGGGAGGGACAGCATTAGGAGATACACCTAATGCTAAATGACGAGTTAATGGGTGCAGGAAATCAACATGGCACATGGATACATATGTAACAAACCTGCACATTGTGCACATGTACCCTAAAACCCTAAAGTATAATAAAAATAAAAAATAAAAAATAAAATAAAAAATAAAAAATAATAAAAAAAAAAAAATAAATTACTCCTCCTGTATCTCTGGGGCTCCAGAAGGGGTGGGATCAGATTCAAAGCAGTGTTTGACAGACGCCACTGAAACTCCTTCCCTAAACCGCCCGCACATGTGAGTCCCTCACCCCCGACTACTTTTTACTCAAGTACTAAGTAAGTTCAAAATGCCAGGATGGCAGTAGTACCTTGTTGAGACAGCATTTTCCAATTATCTGGAGCAGCTCATTTGTTCTTTCAGGCTCATGCCCCGCCACGATTCGGGCTGGTTTGGCCAACAGTGGCTCTCCCGACACCATTACAACCACGTCTATGGCCTTTTGTAGGAAGCTAATTTTTGCATCTTTATCCTGAAACATTTCCATTGAAAATGCAAATATTACAATACTTTGAAGAGTGTGCATTATCTTCAGTATGTTCAACAGGCATAGGATAGTTTCTGTTTACATACAGAGCTGTTTTTAGATATATAACCAATCTAGAAATACTGACCTTTTACTGACAAAACAAAAACAATTCATTAAAGCCGTTAATTTAGTTGATGGGCTAGCATTAACCTTTGAAATACTAATCCCATTTTTCAGTGAATAAAACTAGCATGACATCCAGTTGCCACAATGAGAAAATGAAATGAGAAAGGGTAGATATATCAATTTATGAATTCACTGACCTTGTATTCCAACCACATGCAACAGAGAAATGACACACGCCACACTACCAGGCCTACAAAAAATCCCATCCGTTAAGGCGAGGAGTCAACAGGAGAAGCCCGACTCAAACCCACCTTCACATTATCAGACTTCATCTCGGCGTCTGTGTA
The DNA here is from genome assembly GCF_028878055.3 of Symphalangus syndactylus. Lineage (NCBI taxonomy): Eukaryota > Metazoa > Chordata > Mammalia > Primates > Hylobatidae > Symphalangus > Symphalangus syndactylus. The sequence continues at coordinate 142,880,549 of NC_072430.2, read as the reverse complement.
GAGGCCCTTCATGAAACCAGTCATTCTAATCACCTTCAAGAGAGAAAGAAAGGCCACCATGTCACCTCACAGGCAGCCTCACAGACAGCCTCATCAGCCTCATCCACTCAACTCCACATTGGGAGATGTCAGAATTGACTAGCAGCCCAGATTTGAATCATCCACTTACTCAAGAAATATTTGATGTCTACTACACGTGCTGTGCAGGGCAGAAGCCAGCCAGATCCTCTCAGAACTTCGTCTGGCTGTGTGGACAGACGGGTAAAGATGACACCATGCAGGTACTAAGGAAGCACTCAGGCTTCTACCTAATCCACAATCCAGGAGGGGGCAGGAGTGGCAGGGAACCCCTCCTGGAGGAATCATACCTAGATGGGGACCAGGCTTACAGAAGAGTTGGGCAAGGGGACATTTCGGATGCACACGCCGGACATAAAAAAGTCCAACATGGCTGGGCGTGGTGACTCACACCTGTAATCCCAGCACTTTGGGAGGCTGAGGTGGACAGATCGTGAGGTCAGGAGACCGAGACCATCCTGGCCAACATGGTGAAACCCCGTCTCCACTAAAAATACAAAAATTAGCTGGGTGTGGTAGCGCACGCCTATAGTCCCAGCTACTCGGGAAGCTGAGGCAGGAGAATCACTTGAAGCGGGAAGAAGAGACTGCAGGGAGCTGAGTTCGTACCACTGCACTCCAGCCTGGCGACAGAGCCAGACTCCATCTCAAAAAAAAGAAAAAAAAAAAAAAAAGTCCACACAAGGTCCAGGACCCACAGAGTCCTGTGCAAGAGATCAAAAGAAATGTAGGACGGCAGGAGCCTGAGGCCAGAGAGACACTCGGGGCCTGGTGCAGAGGCCCTGTGAAGCCACTCAGGGACATGAACTGAGCCGAAGGACCACAAGGAGGACCTGGAACGGCATTTTACAAGAGTCCTTCAGGTGCAATGGAGGGAATCGATTCCAAAAAGAAAAGGAACTTTGGTTGGGCACAGTGGCTTACACCTGTAATCCCAGCACTTTGGGAGGCCGAGGCGGGTGGATCACTTGAGGTCAGGCGTTCAAGACCAGCCTGGCCAACATGGTGAAACCCTGTCTCTACTAAAAATACAAAAATTAGCCAAGTGTGGTGGTGGGTGCCTGTAATCCCAGCTACTCAGGAGGCTGAGGCAACAGAATTGCTTGAATCCGGGAGGCGGAGGTTGGAGTGAGTCGGAATCGCACCACAGGACTCCAGCCTGGGCAACAGCGTGAGACTCTGTCTCAAAAAAAAAGAAAAAAAGAAAGAAAGAGAAGAAAAACGGAATTTCTCAGCCTAGTTTTCTAAGACCAGAAGTTCTGCAAGGGTCTTTCTCCTCACCACGTGTCATTACTCACTTCTTAAGATGGTGGCAGGCTCCACACCTCATTGCTTTGGTTCACTCCCCAATCATACCTTCCCTCAGGTAACCTGTACCTCCTAATTAGCCCTAAAACCAGCTTTTAGGGCAATTATTTTTTCTGTTCCTCTCAACCCCCACACCCAGCCAGGGTCCTGGGTTGTCTCAGACTGAAGTTTTTTGGTTACTGTAAAATCAATACAATTTGTAGCAACAAGCATTTTGAACAGCCGGGACCCTTACCAGCAAGCTGCATGGTATGTGGTAAGGACAGGTATGCCCATAGCCACATGTTCTAGGTCAGCTAATAAAGCATATTTATTACGGGGAGACGTGTTTTAAAAACAAGACAGTCCCACCCTAATGCCAGCCTCCTCTGAACTCAAGCCACAACTCCTTAATTTGCATCAAGTTACGTATTAATGAATCTAGGAGTTTTCATTCCACACCACACTATGTAAGAGGTGTGCTACTGTTTTTCTTGAGATGACAGGTAGGATATTAAGAGCATCCTGCATTTAACATTCCTGGAACATTTTCATTTTGTCCCTGTTGAGGTTTTCCCAGGATGCTGGCAGTTAAAACTGTGAGCAACAGGCTGGGTGCAGTAGCTCACACCTGTAATCCCGGCACTTTGGGAGGCCGAGGCAGGCAGATCACCTGAGGTCAGGAGTTCGAGATCAGCCCGGCCAACATGGCGAAACCCCATCTCTACTAAAAATACAAAAATTAGCTGGGCGTGGTGGCATGTGCCTGTAGTCCCAGCTACTCAGGAGGCTGAAACAGGAGAATTGCTTGAACCCGGGAGGCATAAGTTGCAGTGAGTGGAGATTGTGCCACTGCACTCCAGCCTGGGTGACAGAGCAAGACTCCCTCTAAAAAAAAAAAAAAAAAAATTGTGAGCAATAACTGTAAGTGACAAGAGACACTAACGTCACAGGATCCACACTTAGCTTAATGAAACGGGGTGTTTAGTTTAGCTACAGCTAAAATACTAATATAGTGATGTATGTATAATATTCAGGACAGTAAAGCATTTTCATAAGAGGTGCTCCACCTATTATCTGAAAATCCTTTCCAATATGTCAGTCATTCTAACATCTTTATCAAGTAGGTGATAATTTATTTATCTTTACACAGGGAGAGAAATCAACTTTGGTATCAGATGAGGAAGTCTATGGGAGAAGAGCAGACCAGTCGTTCCTAATTGGGAACACGCAACTCGTTCCACACGCCCTATCTACCTGGCCAGGAAGGCAATCCTTTTTTTTTTTTTTTTTTTTTTTGAGACAGGGTCTTACTCTGTCACCACGGCTCACTGCATCCTCAACCTTCCCAGCTCAAGCAATCTTCCCTACTCGGCCTCCTGAGTAGCTGGGATTACAGGTGCACCACCACACTCAGCTAATTTTTGTATTTTCAGTAGAGATGGAGTTTTACCATGTTGGCCAGGCTGGTCTTGAACACCTGGGCTCAAGTGATCTGCCTGCCTTGGCCTCCCAGAGTGCTGGGATTACAGGCGTGAGCCACAGCACCCAGCCCATGTTCCTCCTCCTCTCCCATTAGGATGCCTCTGACCAACTATGCGTTAGTGACTGGACAGCCACCGTGAGCTGAGCGCCACCACTGCCCCACAAGGATAAGGCACACTCCCTGCGCCTCCCTCCTAGGGCTCTGCATTTCAGTGGGGCAGACATGACTGGGAGAATAAAGGCTTTGGCAGCCACAGCTGGGCTGTGCTCACACTGGCTCTTGTTCCCTCTGGGTCAGAGGACGGGTACCTGCTTACTTCACGGGACGGTGGTGATGCGGCACACTGTCCCGCTCCCACCGGGCTATCCACACATCAGGTCCCCTCCCCACACACTGTCCAGGACAGGCTGTAAGTGCTGCACCAGCTGGGAGGACATGACCAGGGCTGGCGGTGCCTTGGGATGTGGGTGGATTCGACAGCATTTTTAGGCACTGTTTTAACACAGAGGCACACGCTCCAGGAGACCACACGTTATAAGCTAAAGTAGGAGGGCAGAACCAGTAAAGCAAAGTCTGTGCAAGAATAAGGCACCCAACCTGTTGAAAAGAGTGAGAAACAGAGCTTGAGGACCATCACCAGGTGAGGTCATGAGGCCCTGGAAGTCTGCAAGTCCAACCTGAATCCTAAATCCCAAAACACACCTCTGAGTTCCCACGTGCCCTTGGGTCCATCATGGAAATGGGTGCTGCGCCCGCTGCAGTGACGCTACTGAGAGTTACCAGGGAGTTACCACGAGCTTGACAGGTCCCACTCAACAGGGGATGTTTGTTGTGCAATTTCCACGTACCTTACCCAGTGCAGATCACCAGAGCCATGCTAATAAGCAAGCCAGGTCTCCGTCACTGAGGAGCACACCATCCGCAAGTGGGGAAAAGCTACAGAGACCACCAATCTCAATTTAGGGCAGGGTGTGCAGCTCTGTTAGTTTTTCCTGCCAAGTCTCCCTACAACCACCTCCACTAAATTCACCCACAGGCATTTATTAAGCACCCAAAATGTGGTATGGAGGGAAACTTTGGGGCAAAAGGGTTGTATAAAAAATATTATTTCCATTCTCCCAGGATTTAGGGAGTGCCTTCCACGTGCTACGTGCTTCAGGGCAAGCCAGAGGGGTTCTGCAGGGTTAGACGAGGCAGGAGTCACAGAAGCAGCTCTGCCAGGAATGGAAGATGCACTCTAAGGAGATACATGGGCAGGCAGGGAAGAAGTAAGAATGCTCCCCGAGGGCCCGCAGCCTTCCTGTAAGCTGCAGCCCGGAGCCGGGGGAAGGGCAGGACCTCCTCAAGGAGGGCGCCGCGGAATTGGGCCTACAGGCGGGGCTCCCGGGCAGGGGCCGCACAGAGCTCTCGCCCCGACCCCGGAACTGACCCCGGCCTCCGACCCGCACCCTGCGCCCGGCCCACACCCGGCCCTGAACTGGTCCCCGACCTGCACCCCGAGCCCGGCCCACACCCAGTCCACACTCGGCCCTAACCCGGCCCCCGACCTGCACCCCGAGCCCGGCCCACACCCAGTCCACACTCGGCCCTAACCCGGCCCCCGACCTGCACCCCGAGCCCGGCCCACACCCGGCCCTGGCCCCGACTCCGGCCCAGCCCCGGCCCCCGACCCGCAGCTAAGCCCGAGCCCGGCTCGCACCCTGCGCCACCCGGCCCGGGCCCTGACCTCGGGGCCCACCGGAATCCCAACCCGCACCTGGCCGGGCCCGGCCCCCGGCGCCCACCTCCGTGATGATGTCGTGCAGGTAGCGGAACGGGGGCTTGCTCAGCAGCTTCTCTGTCAGCGGCGGCCTCCGAATCACCTTCCCCAGCGCCTCCTGCGTCCGCCTCACCACCGCCGCGTTCATGACGGTGTCCGCTGCCCGCTGGCCGCCCGCGCCCCTCAGCCGGCTCAGCCGAGCCTAAGCCCGGGTCCCTGGCCGCCGCCGGCCCCGCCGCCGCCCGGTCCCTTCAGGACGCGCCGCTCCGGTTTCCATCCCACAGTGCACCGGAGCCCACCACAGCGCCTGCGCGGCTGCCGCAGGGCGTTAGGTCACTAAGGCTGCGCGGCCTTAGCAACGGACGCGCCGCGGCGCCCCGCCCCTGCCCGCCGTACCGCCTCCGCGCAGGCAGGACTCGGGGTTCCGCGGGAGGGATTTGCGGGAGGACGGCTGTGCCCGCGCAGGCGGGGCCCGGCGGGGCGGGGGAAGGGGATCTGGGATCGGGCGCCTGGCCCCTCCTCTGCCGACCGACGGCCTCGGGAAGCGGGTGTTCGCTCGCGATAGAGGCTACTGCCTGAGGACTGATTAAGAACAAGGTAACCTCCAAGGTCTGTGCCGCCTGCTTCCCAAATCTCAAGGGCTTTCGCAGGCACTGGTTCATCGGAGGGGACGGCACTAAGTTATCCCACAACACGCGAAATAGGAAATACGCTGCCCTGGCTGGTACTTAATAAGGCTTCTTGGGCAAGTCACTTGTTTTCTCTGAGACTCCACTTCTGTTCCTACAAAGCAGGGCTAGTGTGCCCGCTGCCTAACCCACCTCCCAGGAAGGTAAATGGTGACTAAATGCTGTGTCGGTGCTCTGAAACCGGGACAAAGCCATGCCCTGTTGTCCTACTAGGTGTCTGTGATTCTTTCCCACCTGTCCTCTGTCTATCATGCACACAGCAGGCCCACCGCAGAAATCCTTCCAGCGATCTGAGAGCTCTGGGGTCTGGGGTCTGTAGTTCTTCTAATGAACACGCCGTTATAACCTTTTTTTTTTTTTTTTTTTTTTTTTGAGACGAAGTCTGACTCTGTTGCCCAGGCTGGAGTGCAGTGGCGCGATCTTAGCTCACTGCAACCTCCATCTCCCAGGTTCAAGTGATTCTCCTGCCTCAGCCTCATGAGTAGCTGGGACTTCAGGCCCCCGATACCACGCCAGCCTCGCTTTTGTATTATTAGTAGAGATGGGGTTTCACCATGTTGGCCAGGCTGGTCTGGAACTCCTGACCTCAGGCAATCCGTCTGCATCGGCCTCCCAAAGTGCTGGTATTACAGGCGTGCGCGCCCGCCCCCATTATAACTTCTAAATTGACCTTCATTGTTACCATTTTCAGGGCTCCTCATTTTTTGTGGAGATCTAAATCGCCATCTGGTGTCATACCCCTCCTGTCTGAAGAACTTCCTTTAATATTTCTTCTAGCACAGTTCAGTTGGTAATGGAAAAGTTATATAGACAACCAATTTCAATGCCAGCCAGGCTGTATGGTTTATCAACAAATACTAAATTGCATTTTTATAGTTTTCCTTCCATGTTCCCCTATAACCACCTCCAATAAATTCAGCCACAAATATTTATTAAGCATAGAAGTATAGAATTCTAGGGTTGGGAGGTCAGAAGTTCGACACCAGCCTGACCAACATGGTGAAACCCCATCTCTACTTAAAATACAAAATATTAGCCAGGTGTGGAGGCGGGTGCCTGTAATCCCAGCTACTAGGGAGGCTGAGGCAGGAGAATCACTTGAACCCTGGAGACAAAACTTGCAGTGAGCCGAGATCGTGCCACTGCAATCCAGCCTGGGCGACAGAGTGAGACTCCATCTCAAAAAAAAAAAAAAAAAAAAAAATTCTAGGGGTACAGTGGCTCATGCCTGTAATCCCAACACTTTGGGAGGCTGAGGTAGGCAGATCACTTAACGTCAGGAGTTTGAGACCAGCCTGGCCAACATGGTGAAACCCTGTCTCTACTAAAAATATAAAAATTAGCTGGATATAGTGGTGTGTGCCTGTAACCCCAGCTACTTGGAAGGCTGAGGCACAAGAATTGCTTGAACCCAGGGGGCAGAGGTTGCAGTGAGCCAAGATGGCACCACTGCACTCCTGCCTGGGCAACAGAGCAAGACTCTGTCTTTGAAAAACAAAAACAAACAAACAAAAAGAAAAGTGTAGCTTTCTAGACTGACTTTTTGTTTTTGTTTTTCAGTACTTTAAGGATGTTACTCCATTGACTTCTGGCTTGCATAGTTTCTGAATAAAAGTCTTCTGTAATTCTTTGTTCTTCTGTCTATTGTTTCTGGCTGCCTTCAAGATTTTATTTTTATTATTGGTTTGCCAGAAGTTTGCACATGGTGTATCTAGATGTTGGGGTCTCTTTTACTTAAAATTTATATTTTATTATTTATATACAATAAAATTCACACATTTTAAGTGTGCAGGTTGATACATTTTGGTAATTATATACAATTATGTTACCACCACCACAATCAAAATATAGAACAGTCCCTGCACCCTAAAACATTTCTTGCTGCTTATTTGCAGCCCATCTCCTTCCCCATCCCGGCCCCAGGCAGCTACTAATCTGGTTTCTGTCATTATAATTTTGCCTCTTCTAGAGTTTCATATAAATGGAATCATACAGTACATAGTCTTTTGTATTTCATTATTTCTCTTATAATATTTTTGAGATTCATTCATATTGTTACACGTATATTAATATGCCATTCCTTTTTGTGGCTGAATGGTATTCCATACTACAATTTGTTTATTCATCAGTTGATGGACATTTGGGTTGCTTTCAGTTTTTTATTTTTTATGAATAATGCTGCTGGCCAGGCATGGTGGCTCACTCCTATAATCCCAGCACTTTAGGAGGCCAAGGTGGGCAGATCACTTGAGGTCAGGGATTCAGGACCAGCCTGGCCAACATGGTGAAACCCCGTCTCTACTAAAAATGCAAAAATTAGCCAGTCGTGGTGGTGTGCATCTGTAATTCCAGCTACTCAGGAGGCTGAGGCACAAGACATGTTTGAATCTGGGAGGCGGAGGTTGCAGTGAGCTGAGATTGTGTTACTGAACTCCAGCTTGGGTGACAGAGTGAGACTCTGTCTCAAAAAAAAAAAAAAAAAAAAAAGCTGCTATGACCATTCACTTACAAGTCTTTGTGAAAGTTTTATTTCTCTTGTATTGGAATTGTTGGGTTGTATGGTAAGAATATGTTTAACTCTGCAAATACTACCATGCTGTTTTTAAAGTGGCTGCATCATCATTCATTCCCACCAGCAATATATTGAATCCCAAGTTACTCCATATCCCTGCCAACATCTGGTATTGTCAGTCTTTTTGTTTTTCTTCTTTTTTTTTTTTTTTTTTTTTGAGATGGAGTGTTGCTCTGTTGCCCAGGCTGGAGTGCAGTGGCATGATCTCAGCTTACTGCAACCTCCGTTTCCTGGGTTCAAGTGATTCTCTTGCTTCAACCTCCTGAGTAACTGGGATTACAGGCACCCACCACCACACCCAGCTAATTTTTGTATTGTCAGTAGAGACGGGGTTTCACCATGTTGGCCAGGCTGGTCTCGAACTCCTGACCTTAGGTGATCTGCCCGCCTTGGCCTCCCAAAGTGCTGGGATTACAGGTGTGAGCCATTGCACCCAGCCTGTCAGTCTTCCCACCTGCACCCCTGCCCCACCCCGCAGACAGAGTTTTGCTCTGTCGCCCAGGCTGGAGTGCAGTGGCACCATCAGGGCTCACTGCAAGCTCCGCCTCCCACGTTCATGCCATTCTCCTGCCTCAGCCTCCTGAGTAGCTGGGACTACAGGTGCCTGCCACCACGCCCAGATAATTTTTTGTATTTTTTAGTAGAGACAGGGTTTCACCATGTTGGCCAGGATGGTCTCAGTCTCCTGACCTTGTGATCTGCCCACCTCAGCCTCCCAAAGTGCTGGGATTATAGGCGTGAGCCACCCCGCCTGGCCCCTGTCAGTCTTTTTTAATGTTCACCTTTCTATGGGTGTGGAATTGTGTCTTGTTATGGTTCCTATTTACATTTCTGTAGTGATTAGTGATTTTGAGCATATTTCCCTGCCCTTGCTAAATACTCATATATCTCTAGTGAAGATACCACATCAAGTATCATTCAAGCATTTACTGAATCACTGCTATGTATGGATTACTGTCTGAGTGCTGGGGATTTAATGCGGAGTTAAGACCTTCTAGAAGGCGGCATCCATGCTGTCCACTGGTCCTAGGAACATCACTCCTCATGCTGCTAACTATATCCAGGACCAAGTGAGCTTTGGTCACCTAGACAGAGGCCAGATGAAAGGGGCCAGGGCTCATCTCCTTCTGACTGTCGGCCTTGCTTCCTCCCATACTGCACCTTGCAGGTGGGCTGGCTGTGTGAGACTCGGCCCAGAGGCTGAGAGACACCTAAGAGAGAGACAGCCCATGATAGAGGGAATTTAACGACACTCACCATATAGAATCATCCCATGCTCCGTGGGGAAAACAAGCCCCCAAAGAGTCGCACCCTCAGAGGGATTCCATCTTCGCTGCTCTCCATTTATAACCCTGCTCCTTGGCCAGAGCACCACCAGCCTCTGACTCCTGCCTCATGAAATCTTCCTGACTCTGGAAACTCCACTCCCAACCCACAGAAGCTTTTGTGATCTTCCATCCATCTCGTTTCTCTCAGCACTACACTTCCCAGAGTATATGGTCTCCAGTCCAGACTCACACCATCCGAAGGACCTCAGCAGGACAGTCCACTGTGACATTTGGCACTGCAGTCCCTTGGAACAGTCCAGGATGACGGTGGACACTGAATCACGGAATCACACTCCTTCTAGGGCTCCCAAATTCCCGTTCTTCTCCTGATTATCCACACGTGTCCTTATCACACACATACCTCCTTCCCAAGAACAAGCATTAATTAAACAGTTCATCAAACCCCATAAAGAAAAACAAAACAGTTTCCATACTGCCCTGTCATTTGCCAACATCCCCCACCCAGTGAAACTAACACTTCCCATGAACATGGAGAATGCTGTTAGCTCCCTTCATTCCTTCATTCCATCTTTCCTGCCCACCACCCAACCCCTCCTCAGGCCTCCCTGAAAGTTTTCATAGGGCAGGAGCATGGTGAGAATGTGTACTTCTTCGTGGCTGGGCCCTCATTTCGCAGAGGCTGGCCTAAAGCTCTGAAATGATGAAGCCTTTAGACAAGGCTGCAGCAGCCTCCTGCTCCCAGGTGTTAGAGAGAGGGCGGTCATCTTCACAGGACGACAGGGAGGCCCTCAGGGGTGCTTTACCAGATGCAGGTGATGCTGTGGTGGCTGAAAGCGAGAGTGTCTTCCCAAACCGGAGGAAGCCCAGCTGGGCCGCCTTCCCTGATCTGCCCACCATGGCCAAGCTGGGAGCCAAGAGGCTCCTGCGAGGGCCCATCCCTCTCTGAGCTTTGAGCTGGCTGGCGTCAGCCTGAGCAGTGGTGGAAGGAGCACTCAGACCACAAGCGCCCTGCCTTCTGAACGATGTTCCCAAGAGCAGAGCTCCCCAGCCCCCACCCCAGAAAGTCCCATCGGGGCAGTATCCTTCTCTGGGCCTGATGGCCAGAAACCTGCTTGTCTGACAGTGGCCAGCCTGAGTGGTGGGAGAGGTAGGCATGGCCTGGAGAACCCTTGGGCCCCTGAGGTTCTGCCAAGGACCCTGAGCCAGTGCTGCCCAAAGGGGAAGCTGGTTCCTATCTCTCCCCCAGCCTACGGAGAGCAGGAGCCATGTGGGCCAAGGCCTTGTGGAGGCCTTGAAGACACAGGGCCTGGCTGTTTGGAACTGTGAGCCATCGGAGACCCTCCTGCCCACCTGGGTATCAGGAGCTCTGAGAAGATCTGGGACAAGGGA